>NC_092729.1:75941374-77141374 GCF_047496885.1 Scyliorhinus torazame | reverse complement strand
ATCAGGACACGGTTTTTCGTTGTGATGCAGGCAAGGCACAGAACACCCACACATACATGTCTGAACAAGCCCCAATGCAATCCCCTGCCCGATTTCCTCAGTGGTAAAAAAAAAGTATTTAAAATTCATGATAAAGTATTGGCACTCACTTTATTGCTCCAAGAAATACATAGTCTTTACATAAGACGATTGCAATCAAGGCTCTGACAAATGTCTCGGTAAACGCAAGAAGGTAACAGTTCAGAAATGGCCTGGGTGCTCCACAACCATTCGCCCCCAAAATGGCCATCGACTTCCCAGACCCCCGCTGTCCTTCTGAGCACCAGAATACGCGTTCCGTGCGCCACAATGGGCGGCACGGTGGGGCAGTGGTTAGCACTGCTGCCTCACAGCGTCATGGTTTCCAGATTCAGTTCAGGCCTTGGTTGACTGTCTGTGCGGAATTTGCACTTTCTCCATTTCTCTGTGTGGGTTTCATCGGGAAGCTTCAGGTTCCTCCCACAGTCCAAATATGTGCATGGATTGTCCATGCTGAATTTCCTCTTAGTGTCCAAAGGTTAGGGTTGGCATGGATAGGGTGTATACTCGCTGGGCCGAATGGCTTCCTTTTGCACTGTAAATTCTGTGATTCTATGATTCTATACGAATGTGTATTCGTGTGTCTGTGTCTGTGAGTGCGTGTATCTGTATCTGTGTGTGAGTCTGTATATTAGTGTACCTGTGGCTATGAGTGTGTGTTTTGTCTCTGTCATGTGTGTGTGTGGTTGTGTCTCTGTGTGAGTGATTGTGTGTATCTGTGTCTCTGTGTGAGTGATTGTGTGTATCTGTGTCTCTGTGTGAGTGAGTTTGATATTAGTGTCTTCGTGTCTGTTTCTGTGCGTATGTGTCTGTGTGTCTGTGAGGGTGTGTATTTGTGAATCTGTGTCTGTGATGTGTGTATTTGTGTCTCCATGTGTCTGTGCGTGTGTATTTGTTTGTGTGTGCGTATTTGTGACTCTGTGAATGTGTATTTATGTCTCTCCGCCCGTCAGTGTGTGGAATGGTCTCTCTGTGCGTCTGTATCCCTGAGTTTGGCCAATCGTCTTTCTGAGACTTTGTGCGACCATTTCACTGTGTGCCAATGAGCGTGTATAGTTGAGTCTCTATGAATCTATGAGTTTGTGTATTTCTGAGTCTGTGAGTGCGTGCTTTTGTGTCTGTGTCTGAGTGAGCGCATTTGTATATCTGCGTCTCTGTGAGTGTGTGGTGTTGTGCCTGAGGGCAGCACGGTGGCACAGTGGTTAGCATGTCTGCCTCACGGCGCCGAGGTCCCAGGTTTGATCCCGCTTCTAGGTCACTGACCGTGTGGAGTTTGCACATTCTCCCCGTGTTTGCGTGGGTTTCGCCCCCACATCCCAAAGATGTGCAGGGTAGGTCAATTGGCCACGCTAAATTGCCCCTTAAACGGAAAAAAATGAATTGGGTACTTTAAATTTCAAAACGAAGTTATTTTGTAAGTGAAATGAAATGATATGAAATGAAAATCGCTTATTGTTACAAGTAGACTTCAAATGAAGTTACTGTAAAAAGCCCTAGTCGCCACATTCCGGCGCCTGTGAGTGTATATTTAAAAAAAGAAGTTATTTTGTCTGTGACTTTATATATTTTTGTTTCGGTGTCTCTGATTGTCTGTGTGTGTGTCTCTGTTTTGTGAGTGTGTGTATTTGAGTCTCCCTGCCTGTGAGTTTGTATATTTGTGTCTCTGTGTTTGCAAGTGTCTGAACTCGTGTCTCTGTGTCTGTCTGTACGTATATTTGTATCTCTGTGAGTGTGTGTATCTGTTGTCTTTATCAACACCACCTCAATTACACTAGTAATGTGTTCCCCAGCCAGATGTAAATTTAATTGTTCATTCTCCTTCCTTTCAGCGAACCTCATCGCAATTGTGATCCTGAAGAGAAAAAACTGTCGGCTGTCCAAATGTGTCACTTGTTATCTGGTGGCCATGTCAGTTGGGGATCTACTGGTCGTTATTCTCGATCTAATATTGAGACACATTCCCATTGTTTTTCATGAACAATTTTACTTTGTTCGGTCGATCCCCGTGTGTAATATCCACGCCGCCCTGCTATATGCAGCCACTGACTGTTCTGTCTGGTTCACCGTCACTTTCACCTTTGATCGATTTGTGGCCATTTGTTGTCCGAAGCTGAAAAGTAAATATTGCAGCGAGAAAACGGCGGCTGTGGTTCTGGGAATAGTGACTGTGCTGAGCTGTTTGAAGAACATTTTCTGGTATTTTATGTTATTTTATCCTTATAGGATGGATAACATCCCCTGGTTTTGTTATGTCACATTGGATGTTCAATTATCTCCGGTCTGGGGAGCAATGGAGTTCTTCCACCACATACTAACACCATGTGTTCCATTTGTCCTGGTTCTGCTACTCAATGTTTTCACCGTCAGACACATTGCCGTGAGCAGCAGGGCCCGCAGGAGACTCAGAGCTCGCACTAGTGGGGAGAGACCCAGAGACCCAGAGATGGAGAGTCGGAGGAAGTCCATCATGTTACTGTTTATTATGTCTGCCAATTTCATTCTCTTATGGTCAACGTTAATGGTGTATTCTATATGGTATCGGATGTTATATCTGGGGTATGAATCTGTATGGTTACATACTTATGTTATGGAGTTGGGATTCATGTTGCAGCTCCTGAGCTGTTGCACAAACACTATGATTTACGCCGTGACACAGACTCAGTTCAGACAGCAGTTTAAGAATGTAATGACATTTCCCTTTACTCATTTTCTTCAATTTATTAAATCATGAGAGGAAGACCCACTCAGGGTATATCTCTCCTCTCATTGGCCGCTCAAACGGCCCATCACCAACCATGTTATCCCTGATTGGCCGTCTTACATTGCCAAGATAGGCCGTGGTGTGTTGTTGCAAGAGGGGTCGGTCGGCCGCCACCTTGTGTTGCTTGCAGACTTCGTCAGTGAGGCAATGTTTCGCGCCTGCCCCTCTTGGAGAGAGAAGTTCCCCACTTGCGCACAGGCAGCTGTGTGTTAATCTTTAATATTGCATGATTATAACTTTTACTTACATCCTCTCCGACAGACTTGCTGTTCCTCTCGGTTATGAAGGTTAATCTCACCTTTTGTTTTGTGGATTTTGGTTTCAGTAAAACTTCCCCGCATGCTTCTCTCTAGAGAAGCGGCAGCGCCTGCGCGTCCCCGCCTGCTGCTTTTTAATTAACGATAATTCTTGTTTATTTTGTTTTTAAAATTCACCCCCGGTCCGAAGTTGCCAACTTTCAAAATTTCACTCACTTTGATCCCCTTTCCGAGCAGTCACTTCTACCTCGAAATTTAAATTAATCGTTTGCTAGACGGAAGGAGAGTGATCGACCGTGACGACAATCCAACATGGCGGCTGGGAACCGCCCACATCTTTTACACTGGGTCCAGAATGTTCCCGCCAAGAGCAACGGCCGTACCGGGGATGCCAGGAAGTGAAAGCGGAAGGAACAGCAGCCACCGTCGGCAGAACTGTAGCGGTCCCTGGCGGCCAGGAAGAGGAGGACGAACAGCAGCAGCGACAGTGGGAACAATGACCGGACAATATGTAAGCAGTAATAAATCCATTGCCACAATAAATATTTTAATGTTTTCAACAATATTCAAACTGCCATGCTTAAGAAATGGCGAAATTTAAATTTTCAATCATTTAAATACAATTTTTAAAAACCAGCACCATCTTCGTGATTGTGTCAGAGAAATGAGAGAGTTTCAGCAAGGTTTTACCCCACTCTCATTCTGAATGGGATTAACATAGGTTATCTGGTCTCCACATCTACAGATTGCAGCCTAATATCACCCCGCCCGCCCCCCCCCCCCAAAAAAAAAAGAATAGAAATACAAGCTCTCGATAATATTTCCCAGTGAGGGTAAGAGAATGAGGGACATACTTCACCGACATTTTCCCCCGATAAACGGGGTGCGGTGAGAATGAGGGACAGAGTTCACCGAGAGCGTCCCTGATATCTGGGGCTGAGGAATATGGGCATGGTTAACCGTCAAGGCCGCTTTTAAACAGGCGGTGAGGGTGCCGTATTGAGGTCTACAGTTCACTGACAGTGTACCCTGATCTACGGGAGTGAGGCGGTGGAATTTGGGGTAAGGTTCACTGAAAGTGATCCCTCATAAGGATACATAGAAACATACGTAGACAATAGAAGCAGAAAGAGGCAATTCGCCCGTGCAGCCTTTCTCCCCATTCATGAACATGGATGATAACCAAGTTCCTTATCATGGTCCAGCTTTCCCCAGATCCCTTGATCCCTTTAGCTCCAAGAGTGAAATCTAATTTTTTCTTGAAATTACACAGTCTTTTTTAGCCTCAATTCCTTGCTGCGGTCGTGAATTCCACAATTTCATCACCTTTTTCCCGATTCACCTCGTATCGGGAACAGTCTTTCTGGATATACCCTGTCTTATCCGGTGAGAAAGTTATCAGTTTCTATGAGAGCCCCTCTCACCCTTCGAAACTCATATGACGATAATCCGAACTGACTTCCTCTGTCCTCAGATTACAGCCCTGCCACCCCAGGAAACAACCTGAAAAATCTTCGCTGCATGCCCCTTAGAGTTAGAATATCGTTCCTCAGGAAAGGACACCACACAATATACCAGCTGGCGCCTCATCAATGCGCCATAGAATTGTTGCAAAACATCCATATTCATCGACTCAAATCCTCTCGATGGATGGTCAGAATACCATTTGTTTTCTTTACTGCCTGCTACACGTGCACACTCACATTCAGCGGCTCATGCAGATGTACACCCAGGTCAAACTGAGTATCCACCTCTCTAAATTTGCATCCTTTAAAATAATAATCACCTTTCCCATTTTTTCTACCGAAGCGGATATCTTCACATTCATCACATCCATGCACATGCCACGCAAGTGCAATACTTTCCGCTTTAACATTACATAGTAACCTACGAATCGAGACCTTGTTAAAAGCCATCTGAGAGTTTAAACAAAGCAATTCCACTGGTTGTCTCTGATCAGCTCTGCTGGTTACATCTTCACAGAATTCCAGTACATTTGTCAGGCATGATTGCTCTTTCGTAAACGTATGCTGACTGTGTCTGATTACACCACTGCTTCCCAAGTGTAGTGCTGTGAAATCCTTGAAAGTGGCTTCATGCAACTTCCCTCCTGCCGACGTTAGGTTCACTGGTCTATAGTTTCATGTTTACTCTCGCTCTACCTTTTTGAATAACGGTGTTACATTAGTTATCTTCCAATCTAAAGGAACAAAGAAAAGTACAGCACAGGAACAGGCCCTTCGGCCCTGCAAGCCCGTGCCGACCATGCTGCCCGACTAAACGACAATCTTCTACACTTCCTGGGTCCGTACCCTCTATTCCCATCCGATTCATGTATTTGTCAAGATGCCCCTTAAATTTCACTATCGTCCCTGCTTCTACCTCCTTCTCCGGCAGCGAGTTCCAGGCACCCACTACTCTCAGTGTAAAGAGCTTGCTTCGTTCATCTCCTCGCAACATAAACCTATGCCCCTGAGTAATTGACCCCTCTCCCCTGGGAAAAAACATCTGACTAGCCACTCTGTCTATGCCCCTCATAGTTTTGTAGACTTCTATCAGATCGCCCCTCAACCTCCGTGGTGCCAGTGAGAATAAACCGAGTTTATTGAACTGCTCCTCATAGCTAATGCCCTCCATACCAGGCAACATTCTGGTAAATCTCTTCTGCACCCTCTCTAACGCCTCCACATCCTTCTGGTAGTGTGACGACCAGAATTGAACACTATACTCCAAATGTGGCCTAACTATACAGCTGCAACATGACTTGTCAATTCTTATACTCAATGCCCCGGACAATGAAGGCAAGCATGCCGTATGCCTTCTTGACTACATTCTCCGCCTGTCTTGCCCCTTTCAATGACCTGTGGATCTGGACACCTAGATCTCTCTGACTGTCAATACCTTTGAGGGTTCTACCATTCACTGTATATTAACTACCTGCATTAGATCTTCCAAAATACATTACCTCACATTTGTCTGGATAAAACTCCATCTGTCACCTCTCCGCCCAGTTTCCAAACGATCCAAATCCTGCCATATCCTCTGACAGTCCTAATCGCTATCCGCAATTCCACCAAACTTTATGTCATCTGCAAACATACTAATCAGACCAGTTACATTTTCCTCCAAATCATTTGTATAAAATTCGAACAGCAAAGGTCCCAGCACTGATCCCTGCGGAACACCACTGGTCACAGCTGTCCAATCAAAAAAACGCCCTTCCATTGCTACCCTCTGCCTTCAATTACCTCGCCAGTTCTATATCCATCTTGCCAGCTCACCCCTGCTCCCATGTGACTTCACTTTTTCTATCAGTCTGCCATGAGGGATCTTGTCAAAGGCCTTACTGAAATCCATATAGAGAACTTCCACTGCCCTACCTGCACGAATCATCTGTGTGACCTCTTCGAAAAACTCTATCAAGTATGTGAGACACAACCTCCTGTTCACAAAACCGTGCTGCCTTTCGCTAATACGTCCATCTGGTTCCAAATAGGAGTAGATCTTGACTCGAAGACCTTTCTCCAGTAATTTCCCGACCACTGACGTAAGTCTTATCGGCCTGTAGTTATCGGCCCTGTATTATCCTTATTACCCTTCTTAAACATAAGAACATAAAAACATAAGAACTAGGAGCAGGAGTAGGCCATCTGGCCCCTCGCGCCTATTCCACCATTCAATGAAGTCATGGCTGATCTTTTGTGGACTCAGCTCCACTTTCCGGCCCGAACATCATAACCCTTAATCCCTTTATTCTTCAAAAAGCTATCTATGTTTATCTTTAAACATTTTATGAAGGAGCCTCTACTGCTTCAATGGGCAATGAATTCCATAGATTCACAACCCTTTGGGTGAAGAAGTTCCTCCTAAACCCAGTCTAAAATCTACATCCCCTTGTTTTGAGACTATGCCCCCTAGTTCTGCTTTTACCCTCCAGTGGAAACAACCTGACCGCATCTATCCTATCTATTCCCTTCATAATTTTATATGTTTCTATAAGATCCCCCCTCATCCTTCCAAATTCCAACGAGTATAGTCCCAGTCTACTCAACCTCTCCTTGTAATTCAACCCCTTCAGCTCTGGGATTAACTGAGTGAATCTCCTCTGCACACCCTCCAGTGCCAGTACGTCCTTTCTCAAGTAAGGAGATCAAAACTGAACACAATACTCCAGATGTGGCCTCAGTAACACCGTATACGATTGCAGAATAAACTCCCGAGTCGTAAACTCCATCCCTCTAGCAATGAAGGACACAATTCCATTCGCCTTCTTAATCACCTGTTGCACCTGTAAACCAACCTTTTGCGACTCATGCACTAGCATACCCAGGTCTCTCTGCACAGTAGCATGTTTTAATATTTTATCGTTTAAATAGTCATCACTTTTGCTGTTCTTCCTCCCAAAATGGATAACCTCACATTTGTCTACATTGTATTCCATCTGCCAGACCCTAGCCCATTCACTTATCCTATCCAAATCCCTCTGCAGACTTCCAGTATCCTCTGCACTTTTTGCTTTAGCACTCATCTTAGTGTCGCCTGCAAACTTGGACACATTGCCCTTGATTCCCCAACTGCAAATCGTCTATGTAAATTGTGAACAAGTGTGGGTCCAACACTGATCCCTGAGGGACACCACTAGCTACTGATTGCCAACCAGAGAAATACCCACTAATCGCCACTCTTTGCTTTCAATTAATTAACCAATCCTCTATCCATGCTACTACTTTCCCCTCAATGCCATGCATATTTATCTCATGCAGCAACCTTTTGTGTGGCACCTTGTCAAATGCTTTCTGGAAATCCAGATATACCACACCCAATGGCTCCCCGTTATCTACCGCACTGATAATGTCCTCAAAAAATTCCACTAAATTAGTTAGGCACGACCTGCCCTTTATGAACCCATGCTGCTTCTGCCCAATTGGACAATTTCCATCCAGATGCCTCGCTATTTCTTCCTTGATGATAGATTCCAGTATCACGTGACATCACCTGAAGACAGTGAGGGTCCAAAGAGTTCTGTCAAGGCCTCAGCAATTTCCTCTCTAGCCTCCTGGGGTAGATCCCATCAGGCCCTGGGGGCTTATCTAGCATAATATTTTTCAAGACGCCCAACACCTCGTCTTTTAGGATCTCAATGTGACCCAGGGTATCGACACACCCTTCTCCAGACTCAAGATCCACCAATTACTTTTCTTTGCTGTATACTGATGCAAAGTATTCATTTAGTACCTCGCCCATTTCCCCCGGCCCCACGCATAGAGTCCCTTGCCTGTCCTTCGAAGGGCCAACCCTTTCCCTGGCTCCCCTCTTGCTTTTTATGTACGTGTAAAAGGACTTGGGTATTTCCTGAATCATATTTGCCAATGACTTTTCGTGACCCCTTTTAGCCTTCCTGGCTCCTTGCTTAAGTTCCTTCCTACTTTCCTTATATTCCACTTTGGCTTCGTCAGTTCCCAGCCTTCTATCCATGACAAATGCCTCCTTTTTATTTTTGACGAGGCTTACAATGTCTCTCGTTATCCAAGTTTCCCGAAATTTGCCGTATTTATCCTTCCGCACAGGAACATGCCGGTCATGAATTCCTTTCAGCTGACATTTGAAAGACTCCCACATGTCAGATGTTGATTTACCCTCTACCATCTACCTATCTAGGATCTTCAGTTCTCGGTTAATATTGTTATAATTAGCCATCCCCAAATTTACCACATTCACTCTAGGACCACTCTTATCAATGTCAAGAGTCACTTTAAAACTTACTGAATTATGGTCACTGTTCGCAAAATGCTCCCCTACTGAAACTTCTACTAAATGGCCGGGATCTTGCCCCAATACCAGGTCCAGTACAGCCGCTTCCCTAGTTGGACTATCTATGTATTATTTTAAGAAGCTCTCCTGGATGCTCTTTACAAACTCCGCCCCGTCTAAGCCCCTGGCACTCAGTGAGTCCCAGTCAATATTGGGGAAGTTGAAGTCTCCCATCACCACAACCCTGTTGTTTTTACTCTTTTCCAAAATCTGTCTACCTATCTGCCCTTCTATCTCCCGCTGGCTGTTGGGAGGCCTGTAGTAAACACCCAACATTGTGACTGCACCTTTCTTATTCCTGATCGCTACCCATAGAGCCTCGCTGCCCTCTGATGTGTCCTCCCGTAGTGCAGTTGTGATATTCTCCCTCACCAGTTGCGCAACTCCCCCACCCATTTTACATCCCCCGCTATCCAGCCTGAAACATCTAAATCCTGTAACGTTCAGCTGCCAATACTGTCCTTCCCTCAACCACGTATCTGTAATGGCAGCAACATCATAGTTCCAAGTGTTAATCCAAGCTCTAATTTAATCTGCCTTACCCGTTATACGTCTGCATTAAAACATATGCACTTCAGGCCACCAGACCCGCTGTTTTCAGCAACATCTCCCTGTCTACTCTTCCTCAGAGCCATACTGGGCCATACTGAATCATTTGAGAGACCAAACAAATTTGGAAAATGACCACCGATGGATCTACTACTTTTAGGGCCACTTCATTAAATCATGTGCGACCAGGATTGCCAGGCACTGGAAATGTTTCTACATCCAATCCTATTAATTTCTCCCCAGACCATTTCTCTACTTAGACGAATTTCCTTCAGCTCTTCCGTAAAATTGTGTATCTCAGAAGTTTAGGTATATTATTCATGTCTTCCTCTGTGAGAACAGAAGCAACTTAAGAATTTAGCTCCTCAGCTATTCCTGTGTCCTCCGATCTGAATTTCCTCGTTTATGATTGTAAGGAGCTTACATTCACTCTTTTTCAATCTTTATCTCTTTCGATATCTACAGAAACTTTTACATTCCGTTTTGCGTTCCCCACTAGCTGACTTTCAAATCGTATTTTCTTTGCTGAATTTTAAACACTTCCCAATCCTCAGGCATATTGCTTTTTCTTGATAATTGTATGCCACTTCGCTGATTCTAATACTATTTCTAATTTTTTGGTGGGCAATGGTATGGCCACAGATCACATTCTACTCTTGCGCAAAATTGGAATAAACAACATTTGACATTCACTTATTCGTTTCTTGAATACCTGATATTGCCTGTCCCCTGTCGTTAGTTTTGGTAATGTTTCCCAGACCATCATCACAAACTCTTTCTTTATTCCGTCATAGTTACCTCTATTGAGATTCAAAACTCTGGTCTCAGAATCAACTATTTCTTAAAGAATTATATCATGCTTTGATAAAGAATTATATCATATTGTGATCACTCATCCGCAAGGGTTCTCTCACAACTGGATTGTGAACTAAACTTTTTTCATTACACAATACCCAATCGAAGATGGCGTGTTCCTTTGTTGTTTCCTCAAAGTATTGGTCGAAGAAACCATAATAATCATAGTTATTGTCACAAGTAGGCTTACATTATCAAAACAATGAAGTTCATGTGAAAGGTCCCCAGTCGCCATATTCCTGCACCTGCTCGGGTACACTGAGGGGGAATTCCGGATGTCAAAATTACTTAACTGCACGTCTGTCGGGACTTGGGAGAGGGAACCGGAGGACACGTAGAAAATGTACGCAGACATGGGGAGAATGTGTAGACTCCGGACAGACAGTAACTCAAGCCGGGAATCGAGCCTGGGAGCCTGCAGCTGTGAATATAAAAGCCTCCCGTCATACCCTCTCTTCAGACACGGATTCATCCGAAATATTCTGCTATTTCTACACTGACTACCACGTAGCAGATGTGGTAATCCAGAGATCACTGTCTTTGAGGGCTGGCTTGTGAACCTTCACACTGTCCAGGGGGCAGCCAACATGGCCGCCAGCTATGTGTATATTAGGGTCTCCCTTCGTCCTGAAGCCCTCCCGAGTGGCTGTTTGTGACGCCATCTTGGTTCCTCTCCCTGCTCCATGCCCGCCGAGGCCTGTGTTCGTGCTGCTTATCTACCTCACCCTTCTCTTTGCTTCTCTTTTCTTTTGCGCTCCGCTCTGATTCCCCCCTCCGCCAATAGTCCCTGTCCCTCTGTCCCCCCTTGTGTTCTTCCCCCCTTCTGCCCTGTCCCGCCCCCTCTTTGTGCCAGTCGCTCGCTCTACCCCGAGAGGCGCACCACGGCCCTCCTTTCTTCCTGCCCTCCCGTGTTGGCCGTCCTCGCTAGCACGGTGGTCCCCCTCCCAGTACTTGCCCTGCTCTGGTCCGGTCTTACCTTCCTTTTGCCAGCCCTTGTCTCGCCCTCCTGACCGCCTTTCTCACCCTCATTTGCATTGCTTCGCTCGCCACCATTGCATTGAGATCGGAACGAGCCCGGGAACGAGTCAGCACAGTCCCGCACAGTACACCAAACACGTGTGTACAGTTCGTGATCTTATTGTCTCTGTTTTCAGTTTGCCCTCCTTCTTTGTCTCGATTCTTCCTTTATTTTCCATCCCAGTTTGTTCTCTCTAACGAACTCCGCTGGGGTGTTAAAAAACAGCTCCTTCCCCATTAATGTCCCCATGAGTTTGGCCGGGAATAACATCCCAAATTTCATATTACTTTTGTAGAGTGCTGATTTGGCGCTGTTGAATTCATCCCTTCTGTTTGCCAGGTCCGCCCCAATGTCCTGATCCCTTCCCAAGTGCTCGATCTCGTCTGGAGTTTTTGTCTGGCTTGGAACCAGTGCAGCTTCACGATCATCGCTCTGGGCTTCTCCCCGGCTTTGGGCCTTGGTCCAAGCGACCAGTGCATCATGTCGATTTCTGTGGGGTTTGGAAATTTCTCCCTTCCCACTAGCATTTTGGGTGACGTAGCCTGTTGGGTCTCTGCCCTCCCTCCCCTCTGGCAGCCCCACTATTTTAATATTCTGCCATCTGGACCTATTTGCTTGGTCCTCCACTTTCGGTATTAGGCTCCCATGCGTCGTACCCAGTCTTTTCACCTCGGTTTCCGGAGTTACCATCCTCTGGTCGCTCTGGTCCGAGGCCCTCTCCAACGCCTGAATCGTTTGCTCCTTCGCCTCTGCCTTTCTTTCCGGGCCATCGATGGTACGCTGCATTTTGTCCGTTGTCTCCGCCAGCATCTCCTTCCTCATTGTGTGGAGCTGGGTCCTGAGTGCCTCCCACGTGGCGTTTATTTCCGTTTTCAGCTCCTCCTTTATGGTGTTTATATCCGTTTTCAGCACGCGTCTCCATTCCTCCCAGCCCCCGCGTCCTGTCCCTTCTCGGCTGCTCAGCTCGCCAGCGTTTCCGCTTCCTGGTTCCCCTGAACCTCCGTCTCGCCTCATGGGGCCGCCTGCCTGCGCGGCCTCAGCTCCTGTTTTCCTGCGCCTTCGCTGCTGCTCCTTCTCGATTTATTCTGATTTGCAGGCAGATTCCTGTTATGTTCATTTCTCATTTTAATGGGTTTAGATGCAAAAATAAAGTCACCCCCCCCCCCCCCCCCCCCCACCGAATTTTTTTTCTTTTTGAAAACGAATTTTGTGAATAAAAAGGAATTTATAAAAAAAAAGTTTTTAAAAAAGTTTATTAAATGTTCAGGAGTGGAAAGAAAAAGTCGGGTTTTTTTTTGTCTTATCCTCTCCGTGTTGCGACTTTCAGGCTGTTACTTCGTCGCGATCCCCACTCCTCCTCCACGGGCAGCTCACCGGGACCAGTCTCTCCTCTTTAGCTCCGTGGAACGGAGCTTTGGCTGCTGGACAGGGCGAGGGACGCAGGTCCCATTTCTCGGGACTTTCATATTTTCAAAAACCGGCCGGGACACCCCCCCCCCCCCCCCGCCTTATAAAGCCGCGATTTCATGAACGTGCGGGAGACTCTTTGCTGCGGCCGCTCCGTTCGCGAACGCCACGGGACGTCCTCCTCTCAGATAATATTCCAACACATTCAGCCATGCGTTTAAATCACACGATTCAGAAGGAAGTGTCGGGGGGGGGGGGGGGGGAGGGGGTGATTATTAGAATTACACAATGAAGCAGAGAGTGAATTAATGGCATTACAGTGAGCTTCAGCCGGAGTCTCATATGGAATCTGGAGCTCAGAGTGGGATTGATTCTCTTCGGTAACTCAAATAAAATGATTATTCTATTAATAACAGGAAACACATACTCTCATCAGCTGTGGTCCAATTGAATGGCACCACGGTGTCGACACACTGAACGAAATTCTCAGGCACATTTGTATTGATACTTATCGTCTCCTTTTATATTACTAACCTCCTTTTCTAAGTGACGAGACCATTCCATCATCGGCAGCTATGGTCTGTATCAGAATGCGGAAACCAAGTAGCAGAAACAGTGCTTTCATGGTTCTTTACTGACTGCCGCGCAATCACTGTGAGATAGCTGGAACAGCGGAGCTCTTTTTTGAACACACATAGCATTCTGTCGTTAATATTCACACACCCACCGCGCGGGTAGGCTCCACATGTGACATGTCAATTGCACATTTCAGTACCCAAGTGCATCGTTAACTGAAATCACATACGTTTTCCGTATTGATAAGTGGAAGGCCAAACTTGAATACTGGCTGGACTGGCAAAGGTTTACAGGAATATTTTGATGCATTACAAATAACAACGATACAAGGAGATTAGTAAACATTCGACCCATCGTTCTCTTTCAACATGCAATCCAAAGATTCTCCCTTCGCTCTGCTCTTTGTCCCTTGCAATGCACTGTCCCTCCCATCCTCAATTAATTATTGAATTCATCTTTTCAAGGCTATTAGTGAAATATTCTTCCAATAACAACCCAGGAAGCGTGTTACAGTTCACAACAACTCGTCGCATAAAAATAAAAACCTGTCATAATCCGTTTAGTTATTTTGACAATTCTACAAATCTGATTCCATTGGTTTGTTAATCAATCACACGCGACAATTTCTCAGGGCCAACATTTGGAGAAGAGTTGGGGAGCCCTGCCTGGTGTCTTGGGACCGACATTTATCCATCCGTCAATATAACTGACTGAGCCCTTGAGGCGTCCAGTCAAATTACGAAAGAAATAAAACGTGGAATTAGGAGGGTTAAACGGGGCCATGAAATGTCTTTGGCAGATATGGTCAACGATCATCCCGTGGCGCTTATGCATAGATTAGGAGTTGGTGGGTAGCAAGAGAAAGAACAGGCACACTCAAGGATAATGAAGGGAAGTTATGCGTGGAATAACAGGAAGTTGGTAAAATGCTTTAAAAAAAAATTTGGAGTGCCCAATTCATTTTTCCACTTAAGATGGAAGTGCAAACTGCACACGGACAGTGACCCAGAGCCGGGATGGAACATGGGACCTCGGCGCCGTGAGACAGCAGTGCTACTCACGGCGCCACCGTGAAGTTGGTGAAATCCTTTATGAGAACCTTGGAATTGGCATTCACCAAGGAAAAGGAAATGACGGATGTCGAGATCAGTTTTGGTATATGAACGCTCTTGAGAACGTAAATATACCAAAGGAGGAAGTGTTGAGTATCCTAAATTGCATTGAGGTAGACAATTCCCCGGAGCCAGATGGGATATATCCCAGGTTAATAAGGGAGGCAAGCAGTGAAATAACTGGGCCACAACCGATCTCTTCACGTCCCCATTGACCACAGGCGAGATTCCAGAGGACTGCAGAATAGCCATTGTTGTTTCCTCGTTTAAGAAACGAAGCAACGATAATACAGCAAGCTGTAGTCCGGTTAGCCTGACATCAGTGTTGGGGAAGCTTTTGGAAAAGAAACTGAGACAGGATAGAAGCACATTTAGAGGAAAATGGACTAGTTAGTTGCAGGCAGCATTGTTTAGTACGGGGAGGTCTTATCTCACCAACCTCGTTGAGTTTTTTGAAGAGGTAACAAAGAATATTGATGAGGGAAGGCCTCCGGATGTAGTTCATATGGACTTTTGTAAGGCATTTGACGAGGTCCCATATTGCGGTCTGGTACAATATCTAAACTCTCATCGGATTCGGGGTGGGCTGACTGGATTGTTACAGAACTGGCTTTGTATTAGAAGGCAGATTGTAGCGGCGGAAGGATGTTTTTCAGAATAGATATCTGGAGCTAACGGTGTTCCACAGGGAACAGTGCTGGGAACGATATTCTTTACAGGATATATAAATGACCTGGAGGAAAATATGGGTGGTCTGATTCGTCACTTTGCGGATTACATCAGGATCGGCAGAGGCGCAGATAGGGCAGAGGAATGTCAGATGGAGTTTAATTTGGACAAATGCGAGGTGATGTATTTTGTAGTATCAAATCAAGGTTGAATTATATTGTAAATGGAAGAACACACCATCGAGTTCGGAACCCCGTCATTCATGCTGGCGATAGAGGAGATGCCGACTATTCCCGATGCCGTTTGAATGGACAACACCACTTTACGTTTCAAATCTGCAACACTGATCTGATCCGTTGGCTGTGGGATCACAGATGTCTGTCTGTCGCCTGCCGTCGGGCTTACAAGTAATCCTTCATTACAGCTTCGCCATGTTGGCAGTTCATTTCTTAGGCATGCTGGTTGTGGCTGCTGACAATCTCGATTGCACTCCTTTTTAAAAATATATTTTATTCAAGATTTTTTGGCCAAACATAACACTACGTAGTGCTTCTTTTAAATAACAATAAAGCAATATAAATAACAGTGGCCAGTTTTAAACAAATAAATAAATAATATATGAACAGAAACAAAAACCAAACTAAATGGCAACTGCCTTGTCCAAAATAAATACTCTCCAAAAATACAATCCAACAATCCAATATACATTACCAAAACAAGTGTCTATACATATACAATAACATCCCTGAGAGTCCGCCCGATTCCTCCTCCCCCTCCCACCTCCCCCTCCCCCCCACTCTCCCCCCTCCCCCTGGGTTGCTGCTGTTGTCTTCTTCTTTTCCATTCCCTCTATCTTTCTGTGAGGTAGTCGACGAACGGTTGCCACCGCCTGGTGAACCCTGGAGCCGAACCCCTTAGTACGACCTTAATCCGTTCTAACATTATAAACCCTGCCATGTAGTTTATCCAGGTCTCCACACCAGGGGGCTTGGCTTCCTTCCACATTAACAATACCCTGCGCCGGGCTACAAGGGACGCAAAGGCCAAAAGATCAGCCTCTCTCGCCTCCTGCACTCCCGGCTCTTCTGCAACCCCAAATATAGCCAACTCCCAGCTTGGTTCGACCTGGACCCCCACCACCTTCGAAAGCACATTCGCCACCCCCACTCAAAACCCGTGTAGTGCCGGGCCTGACCAGAACATGTGGGTGTGATTCGCTGGGCTTCTCGAGCATCTCGCACACCTATCCTCTACCCCCAAAAATTTACTGAGCCGTGCTCCAGTCATATGCGCCCTTTGTAACACCTTACATTGTATCAGGCTTAGCCTGGCAGACGAGGACGATGAGTTTACCCTACGTAGGGCATCAGCCCACAGCCCCTCCTCAATCTCCTCCCCCAGCTCTTCTTCCCATTTCCCTTTAAGCTCATCTACCATGATCTCCCCCTCGTCCCTCATTTCCCTATATATGTCCGACACCTTACCATCCCCCACCCATATCTCTGAGATCACTGTATCCTACACGTCCTGCGTCGGGAGCTGCGAAAATTCCCTCACCTGTTGCCTCGCAAAAGCCCTCAGTTGCATATACCGAAATGCATTCCCTTGGGGCAAACCATATTTTTCCGTCAGCGCTCCCAGACTCGCAAACGTCCCATCTACGAACAGATCTCTCAATTGTGCTACCCCTGCTCTTTGCCATGCTCCAAATCCCCCACCCATTCTCCCCAGAACAAACCTATGGTTATTTCTTATCGGGGACCGCACCGAGGCTCCCGTCTTTCCCCTATGCCGTCTCCACTGCCCCCAAATTTTCAATGTAGCCACCACCACCGGGCCTGTGGTGTATTTTTTTGGTGAGAACGGCAACGGTGCCGTCACCGTAGCTTGTAGGCTAGTCCCCCTACAGGACGCCCTCTCCAATCTCTTCCACGCCGCTCCCTCCTCTTCTCCCATCCACTTACACACCATTGAAACATTGGCGGCCCAGTAGTACTCACTTAGGCTCGGTAGTGCCAGCCCCCCCCCCCCCCCCTGTCCCTACTACACTGCAAAAATCCCCTCCTCACTCTCGGGGTCTTCCCGGCCCACACAAAACTCATAATACTCTTCTCGATTCTTTTGAAAAAAGCCTTCGTGACCACCACCGGGAGGCACTGAAACACAAAAAGGAATCTCGGGAGGACCACCATTTTAACCACCTGCACCCTACCTGCCAGTGACAGGGACACCATGCCCCATCTCTTAAAGTCCTCCTCCATCTGTTCCACCACCCGCGTTAAATTAAGCCTATGTAATGTACCCCAATTCTTGGCTATCTGGATCCCCAAGTACCGAAAGTCCCTTGTTACCTTCCTCAACGGTAAATCCTCTATTTCTCTACTCCGCTCCCCTGGATGCACCACAAACAACTCACTTTTCCCCATGTTCAATTTATACCCTGAAAAATCCCCAAACTCCCCAAGTATCCGCATTATCTCTGGCATCCCCTCCGCCGGGTCCGCCGCATATAGCAACAAATCATCCGCATACAGAGATACCCGGTGTTCTTCTCCTCCCCTGAGTACTCCCCTCCACTTCCTGGAACCCCTCAATGCTATGGCCAGGGGCTCAATCGCCAGTGCAAACAATAACGGGGACAGAGGACATCCCTGCCTCGTCCCTCTATGGAGCCGACAATAATCAGACCCCCCGTCCATTCGTGACCACGCTTGCCATCGGGGCCCTATACAGCAACTGTACCCATCTGATATACCCATCTCCAAAGCCAAATCTCCTCAGCACCTCCCACAAATAATCCCACTCCACTCTACGCATCCATCGCCACCACTATCTCCGCTTCCCCCTCTGGTGGGGGCATCATAATTACCCCTAGCAGCCTCCGTATATTTGTATTCAGCTGTCTCCCCTTCACAAACCCAGTTTGGTCCTCATGAACCACCCCCGGGACCCAATCCTCTATCCTCGTTGCCATTACCTTGGCCAGAATCTTAGCGTCCACATTCAGGAGGGAAATAGGCCTATAGGACCCGCATTGCAGCGGGTCTTTTTCCTTCTTCTGGAGGAGCGATATCGTTGCCTCTGACATAGTCGGGCGCAGCTGCCCCCTTTCCCGCGCCTCGTTAAAGGTTCTCATCAGTAGCGGGGCCAGCAAGTCCATATATTTCCTATAGAATTCAACTGGGAATCCGTCTGGTCCCGGGGCCTTCCCCGTCTGCATGCTCCCAATCCCTTTCACTACTTCCTCCGTCTCAATCTGTGCTCCCAGTCCCCCCCCTCTCCTGCTCGTCCACCTTAGGAAATTCCAGCTGATCCAGAAAGCACATCGTTCTCCCCTTCCCATCCGGGGGCTGAGCTTTATGTTATCTTTCATAAAATGCCTTGAACACTCCATTCACTCTCTCCGCTCTCCATTCCATCTCTCCCTCCTCATCTCTCACCCCCCTATCTTCCTCGCTGCTACCCTTTTCCTCAGTTGGTGGGCCAGCAACCTGCTCGCCTTCTCCCCATATTCGTACTGTACACCCTGTGCCTTCCTCCATTGTGCCTCTGCATTACCCGTAGTCAACAAGTCAAATTCTGCATGTAGCCTTTGCCTTTCCCTGTACAGTCCCTCCTCCGGTACCTCCGCATATTGTCTGTCCACCCGCAGAAGTTCTTTCAACAACCGCTCCCTTTCCCTACCCTCTTGCTTTCCTTTATGTGCCCTAATAGATATCAGCTCCCCTCTAACCACTGCCTTCAGCGCCTCGCAGACCACTCCCACCTGGACCTCTCCATTATCATTGAGTTCCAAGTACCTTTCAATACACCCCCTCACCCTTAAACCCCCCCCCCCCTCATCTGCCAATAATCCCATGTCCATTCTCCAGGGTGGACGCTGTTCTTTTTCCTCCCCTATCTCCAGGTCCACCCAATGTGGAGCGTGATCCAAAATAGCTATAGCCGTGTACTCCATCCCCGTCACCTTCGGGATCAGTGCCCTTCCCAAAACAAAAAAGTCTATCCGTGAATAAACTTTGTGGACATAGGAGAAAAACGAAAACTCCTTACTCCTAGGTCTACTAAATCTCCCGGGGTCTACTCGTCCCATCTGCTCCATAAAGTCCTTAAGCACCCTAGCTGCAGCCGGCCTCCTTCCGGTCCTGGACCTCGATCTGTCCAGCCCTGGGTCCAGCACCGTATTAAAATCTCCACCCATTACCAACTTCCCCACTTCTAGGTCCGGGATTCGTCCTGGCATACGCCTCATAAAGTTGGCATCATCCCAGTTTGGGGCATATACGTTCACTAAGACCACCGCCTCCCCTTGCAATTTGCCACACACCATCACGTATCTGCCCCCACTATCCACCACTATGGTCTTTGCCTCAAACATTACCCGCTTCTCCACTAGTATAGCCACCCCCCTGTTGTTTGCGTCGAGCCCCGAATGAAACACCTGCCCCACCCATCCTTTGCGTAGTCTGACCTGGTCTATCAGTTTCAGATGCGACTCCTGCAGCATAACCACATCTGCCTTAAGTTTCTTTAGGTGTGCGAGTACCCGTGCCCTCTTTATCGGCCCGTTCAGCCCTCTCACATTCCACGTGATCAGCCGGGCTGGGGGGGGCTCTTTACCCCCCCCCCCCCCCCCCCCTTGTCGACTAGCCATCTCCTTTTTCAAACCAGCTCCTCACCCGGTTCCCACGTAGCCGTATCTCCCCCAACGGCACCCGCCCCGACCACCATACCCCATACCAGCTCCCCCTTCTCCCCAGCAGCAGCAACCCAGTTAACTCCCCCCCCCCCCCCCCCCCCCCGCTAGATCCCTCACTAGCGTAATTGTACCCCCATGTTGCTCCCAGAAGTCAGCAAACTCTGGCCGACCTCGCGTTCCCCCTGTGACCTCGGCTCCCACTGTGCGAGGCCCCCTCCTTTCTGCTTCCCTGTTCCCGCCATGATTACTATAGCGCGGGAACAAAGCCCGCGCTTCCCATTTGGCCCCGCCCCCAATGGCCGGCGCCCCCAGCTCCTCATCCTCCCTCCCCCCCTCCCTCACGACATGGGAAAGAGAGAAAAGTTACAGGGTCGCAGGATTAACAACTTGGGAAATCATCTCTTCCCCCTTTTCCCCCTCTTCACCACACATATTCGCCCCACCACTTTGTCCCAAACGTTCTTTTTCTAGCCCGCTTATTCCAGTTTATCCTCGACAATAAATGTCCACGCTTCTTCTGCCGTTTCAAAGTAGTGGTGTTTCCCTTGATGTGTGACCCACAGTCTTGCCGGCTGCATCTTTCCAAATTCAACCTGCCTTTTGTGCAGCACCGCCTTGGCCCGATTAAAGCTTGCCCTCCTTCTCGCCACCTCCGCACTCCAATCTTGATATACGCGGATCACCGCGTTCTCCCACCTACTGCTCCGAGTTTTCTTTGCCCATCTGAGGACCATCTCTCTGTCCTTATATCGGAGAAATCTCACCACTATGGCTCGAGGAATTTCTCCAACTCTCGGTCTTCACGCCATAACTCGATAGGCTCCCTCCACCTCCAACGGGCCCGTTGGGGCCTCCGATCTCATTAACGAGTGCAGCATCGTGCTCACATATGCCCCGACGTCCGCCCCTTCTGCACCTTCGGGAAGACCCAGAATCCTTAAATTCTTCCTCCTCGCATTATTCTCCAGCACCTCCAGCCTTTCCACACACCTTTTGTGTTGTGCCTCGTGCATCTCTGTCTTCACCACCAGGCCCTGTATGCCGTCCTCATTCTCAGCAGCCTTTGCCTTCACGACCCGAAGCTCCTGCTCCTGGGTCTTTTGCTCCTCCTTTAGCCCTTCAATCGCCTGTAATATCAGGGCCAACAGCTCCTTCTGCATCTCCTTTTTAAGTTCTTCCACGCAACGCCGCAGGAACTCTTGTTGATCAGGGCCCCATATTAAACTGCCTCCTTCCGACGCCATCTTGCTTTGTGCCTGCCTTCCAGAGCCGCTGCTCTAGAGGATCCACCGTAATCCGGCCACCTTCCTCTCCTTTTTCCATCCGTGTCCAGGGGGGATTCCCTTCTGGATTGCCGCACAGTGTTTTTAGCCGTTAAAATTGCCGTTGGGGCTCCTATTAAGAGCCCAAAAGTCCTTTCCACCGGGAGCTGCCGAAACGTGCGACTTAGCTGGTCATCGTCGCACCCGGAAGTCCCTCGATTGCACTCATAATTGAAGGATGATTGACCACTTCCCTATTGGCAAAGATTCTATAATAACCTTTGAGCGGATGAGGTTTCAGTTTGTCCTGCAGCACAATGCTCCTGCGGATCGGCCACATCGCTTTTTGCCTTTTTGCAGTTGTTCGATCTGCTCTGATTCTATCCCACTGATAAAATGTTCGCTCCATACGGCAGGCTGGAGTGTGTTCTCAATGTGTGGATAGCACAGACTGTGCCTGTGACATGTGTGATTAAAAGTATAAACACCTACTTGGCATCACCCTCACCACCACACCAGCAGCAGGTCCACCTGCCCATGAGCGTATCGGTAGAAGTGGCCAGCCAACAGTCCGAACTGGGAAGGTTCCATAACGATTGCACAATAACAACGTTTTTCACGACGCCTCTGATACTGGAACAGTCCGTGTCCAAATCCGGGCAGACCTGGACAACAAGTGGACAAGTGGCAAGAAACAATAGCGCTACTCATGTGCCAGATAATGATAATCTGCAAGAGAGATAATCTAACCATTGCCCTTCGATATTCAGTGACAATACGAATGGCAAATTCCCCATATCAACCTCCTTGGAGTTACCATGTACAAGGAACTGATCTGGACTAGATATATAACTAAGATGACTGAAGGAACAGTAGAACAGTTCAGCATTTCAGCATGGGTAGGGTAACTTACCTCCTTACTCCCTAACGCCTGTCCACAATCTGCAAGGATCAGGCCACGCGAGTGATTGAAGTAGTCCATTTGCCTGGGTGACAACATCTTCAACATCCAAGAATGCCTGGAACATCTAGTACGACGCAGCTGTTTGATTAGCACTCCTTTACAAACCTTCACTGCTTCCTGCCTGGATGAACTGTGGCAGCAGTATGCACCGCCTGCAAGGTGTATCTCAGCAACTCAACAAGGCTTATTAGACAGCATCTTCCAAAGCCTTTACCGCTACAATGTAGACATCCAGGGAAGCAGACACACGGAAATACCTCTATCTGGAATAGAGTTTTCAAGTTAATCACTAATCTGACTTGGGAATATGCTGCTGGTGAAAATCTGAGTATTCAATTTGTCTGCAGCCGTTCATCAAGGCAGTTCTCCACCATCAACATGGCAGCTCTCCACCATCAAGAAGGAAGCTCTCCACCATCAATAAGGCAGCTGTCCACCATCAACAAGGCAGCTCTCCACCATCAAGAAGGAAGCTCTCCACCATCAATAAGGCAGCTCTCCACCATCAACAAGGCAGCTCTCCCCCATCAACAAGGCAGTTCTCCACCATCAACAAGGCAGCTCTCCACCATCAAGAAGGAAGCTCTCCACAATCAATAAGGCAGCTCTCCACCATCATCAAGGCAGCTTTCCACCATAAGCAAGGAAGCTCTCCACCATCTTGACAACGAGCATTGATGATTACATTATTTTTAAATCGATGCAGCTCCTACGTTTTGCCCCACTCCTGAACACAGCTGTGATTCAGTCTCCTGCCAATGACAGCCACTCCGTTACAATTGAACAGATTGAGTGAGTTCTCACTGCAGATGAGGCTGTTCGTTCCATCAAGTCCATTCAGTGAAAGACGTTACAACGTGGTTTTCATAGACATTTCTAAATGCATATTATTGTGAAAAGTTAAAAGATTTCTAGATATATCCAGTAATAGTTGCACTGAAAATAAACAGTTTCTTGTCACGATGATTCGATTGGAAAATAATCAGTTCAGTGAATTTTGAGCCGAAATGCGCATGTTCAATTTATTGTATTCATATTGTAAGGTCAGGAATTCCAGACTCTATTTGAAAGAACAATTTATTATGGTTACAGTCTGAACACTATTTAGATTATGACTGTGAATATTGGAATAAACAATCCTTTAATAATCACATTCAAAGTTGCTATCAAATGGGGCAGCACAGTGGCACAGTGGTTAGCACTGCTGTCTCAAGGCGCAATGATCCCAGGTTCGAGTGCGGCTCGTGGTCACTGTCCGTGGGGAGTTTTCACATTCTCCCCATTAGCGTGGGTTTCGCCCCTACAACGCAAAGATGGGCAGGGTAAGTCGATTGGCCCCCTAACTGGAAAAAATTAATTGGGTACTCTAAATTTATTTTTCTAAAAAGTTGCAATTAAATGGTCTTTGTTATTTACTGTGTTTAATGGAATGAAAACGAATTTGATTCTTTCTATCAATGTTGTATGAAACGCGATGGTGTAATGTATGTCATTCTGCCTTCCATCATTGGAATTGCTCAGTTTTCTTTGGTAGAAATAGGCAGAGAGAATTCTCACACCATTCGGTCATAGCACAGCAATGATTAATGGAATTAAAACCTGAGATACAATTGCTGGTATTAGACATGGGAAATATCTCTCAATACATATTGTCGTAGGAAGTTAAAAGATGTCTACATGTCGTTAGTGATTCATGGATTGAAAGTAATCAGATTCTTGCCATGATAATTCTCTTGGAAAATTATCTTCATTTTAATGGCCTGTATAAGTTTCTCCGCCCCGCCAGCCCCGTTATCTGGCGCTGCGCGCCCCCTGTCATGTGAGAGTATCTTTAAGAAATAGGTATTCATCAGCTAGCTCTAATGATGTCAGAGAGTGCGTGGGGCTGGGCTGTCCGTCTTTACTTTTGTTTTTAAGCAGACAGTTGCAGGGTGTTTTTAAATTCGCTTTGAGAGCTGGATAGCTGCAGGAAAAGCAAGCGGCTGTATAAGGATCTCTCTACAATCGAAAGACTGTCTCCAGATCAGTTGGTTGATTTCAAAGTGATAACTGCTCTCAGTAGAGAATTTTACCCTGATCTCTGTGTTAAAAAGGACCTTTTGTCTTGTAGATGTCGAAAGGAATGATTAAGAGTTACTTATAGAATATTGTATCAGTGGGGATGGTTGGTGTTGATCGTTGTTAATATGTTTACTGTGGGTTTATAAAGTGTTAACTGGTTTCATAAATAAACATTGTTTTTTGTTGAGAAATACTTTTTGCTCTCTGTTGCACCACACCCGCAAAGTAGGACAGTGTGTTCCCCATACCGCAATCTATTAAAATTTGTGGGTCACGTGAACTCCATGATATACTTTGGGATTCCCTAAACCCTGGCCCATAACACCCTGCCATAACGGGATTCTCTGTTCCCTCCGCCGGTCAATGAGGTTTCCCATTCTGGCCACCCTAGGCCATTGGGAAACCCGCGGACATGGGTGCGCTGCCTGCGGAGTGGAGGATCCTGCCGACAGAGAATCCCATTGATTGTGATTTTGGGCCGTACAAATGCATTTTTAAGTTATGTTATTATTTTGTATGGTCAGGAATTACAGGCTCTATTTGAAAGAAAAATCTTATTATGATTATTGTCTGTACAATAATTAGAAACCGCCTGTGATTATTGATATGAACAATCCTTTGGCAATCACAATGAAAGATGAAATGAAATGTTTTTAGTTATTATCTATGTTCAATGGACTGAAAACTAAATTGATATTTTCTATCAATATTGCGCAAATAATAATTGGTTGTATAATGTTTGTTGGAATTTAACCTAATGAGCTGTTCACTGATTTCATTCAACCACGCAATGAATGAATGAGATAATTGTTTATTCGAACAAACAATGAATTTAAGTTCACTCTGATTAGTGGGATGAACTATGTTGACAGGTGACTAATCTTCGACAGAAAATAATTAAATAATTCAAGTAAAAGAACTAGATCCGTCATAATTTCATCAGTTCAACAATATTTAATGTTGGGACTCTTGTAATCATAGATTAAAATATTCTAAGCCATTTTAACAGCGAGATCTTACATATTCGCTTTGATTCTTGGGTGTACTGATTAAAAGTTAGTTACTTTAACTCTTCAACTGACAAATAATTTTCTGTTCACTTTTATACGGAACCCAAGCAGGAGAACATGTCTTGGCCCTCTGGACAATCTCAACAAAACGTGTTTATGTATTTTTTTAACTTAGAGTGCCCAATTTTTTTTACAATCAAGGGGTTATTTAGCTTGGGTAATACACCGAACCTGCACATGTTTGGGATGTGGAGGTGAGATCCACGGGGAGAATGTGCAAACTCCACGTGGACTGTGACCCAAGTCCGGGATTCAAAACCGGGTCCTCAGCGCCGTGGTCCGATTGCTATCCACTGCTCCACGTGCCGCCCTTTCTCAACAAAACTTGGATATGATTCTCCGTCCCGCCAGCCCCGTTTTCCGGTGGTGCGCGACCCCGCCGGCAGCGGGACTCTCTCCCCCCACCCCATTGTTGCCACCCCCACACCGTCGGGAAACGGGCGGGCGTGAGTGCGCTGCCGGTGATGCAGAGGATCCCACCGACGGAGAATCCAGCACATCGGGCGGGATTCTGTGTCACGCCGCACAGGTTGTATGATGCGGCGCACCCCCGGTGAAGATGAGGAGTGAAATTTCAGTTGGCGCGCTTGATAGTTACAAGGTAGCGAGGAAGGATCTAAAGAGAGAGCTAAGACGAGCAAGGAACGGACATGAGAAGTATTTTGCAGGTAGGATCAAGGAAAACCCAAAAGCTTTCTATCGGTATGTCAGGAATAAAAGAATGACTAGGGTAAGAGTAGGGCCAGTCAAGGACTGGGATGGGAAGTTGTGTGTGGAGTCTGAAGAGATAGGCGAGATACAAAATGAATATATTTCGTCAGTATTCACTCAGGAAAAAGAGAATGTTGTGGAGGAGAATGCTGAGGCCCAGGCTATTAGAATAGATGGCATTGAGGTACGTAGGGAAGAGGTGTTGGCAATTCTGGACAGGCTGAAAATAGATAAGTCCCCGGGGCCTGATGGGATTTATCCTAGGATTCTCTGGGAAGCCAGGGAAGAGATTGCTGGGCCTTTGGCTTTGATTTTTATGTCATCATTGGCTACAGGAATAGTGCCAGAGGACTGGAGGATAGCAAATGTGGTCCCTGTGTTCTAGAAGGGGAGTAGAGCCAACCCCGGCAACTATATACCGGTGAGCCTCACGTCTGTTGTGCGTAAAATCTTGGAGGGGATTATAAGAGACAAGATTTATAATCATCTAGATAGGAATAATATGATTAGGGATAGTCAGCATGTCTTTGTGAGGAGGAGGTCATTCCTCACAAACCTTATCGAGTTCTTTGAGAAGGTGACTGAACAGGTAGACGAGGGTAGAGCAGTTGATCTGGTGTATATGGATTTCAGTAAAGCGTTTGCTAAGGTTCCCCACGGTAGGCCATTGAAGAAAATACGGAGGCTGGGGATTGAAGGTGATTTCGAGATGTGGATCAGAAATTGGCTAGCTGAAAAAGACACAGGGTGGTGGTTGATGGGAAATGTTCAGAATGGAGTTTAGGTACAAGTGGCGTACCACAAGGATCTGTTCTGGGGCCGTTGCTGTTTGTCATTGTTATCAATGACCTAGAGGAGGGCGCAGAAGGATGGGTGAGTAAATTTGCAGACGACACTAAAGTCGGTGGTGTTGTTGACAGTGTGGAAGGATGTAGCAGGTTACAGAGGGATATAGATAAGCTGCAGTGATGGGCTGAGAGGTGGCAAATGGAGTTTAATGTAGAGGTGTGAGGTGATTCACTTTGGAAGGAATAACAGGAATGCGGAATATTTGGCTAATGTAAAGTTCTTGGAAGTGTGGATGAGCAGAGGGATCTAGGTGTCCATGTACATAGATCCCTGAAAGTTGCCACCCAGGTTGATAGGGTTGTGAAGAAAGCCTATGGAGTGTTGGCCTTTATTGGTAGAGGGATTGAGTTCCGGAGTCATGGGGTCATGTTGCAGCTGTACAAAACTCTGGTCTGGCCGCATTTGGAGTATTCCGTACAGTTCTGGTCACCGCATTATAGGAAGGACGTGGAAGCTTTGGAGCGGGTGCAGAGGAGATTTACCAGGATGTTGCCTGGTATGTAGGGAAAATCTCATGAGGAAAGGCTGATGGACTTGAGGTTGTTTTCGTTAGAGATAAGAAGGTTAAGAGGAGACTTAACAGAGGCATACAAAATGATCAGGGAGTTAGATAGGGTGGACAGTGAGAGCCTTTTCCCGCGAATGGAAATGGCTAGCACGAGGGGACATAGCCTTAAACTGAGGGGTAATAAATATAGGACAGAGGTCAGAGGTAGGTTCTTTACGCAAAGAGTGGTGAGGCCGTGGAATGCCCTACCTGCAACAGTAGTGAACTCGCCAACATTGAGGGCATTTAAAAGTTTATTGGATAGGCATATGGATGATAATGGCACAGTGTAGGTTCGATAGCTTTTGTTTTTTGGCTTCCCATGTCGGTGCAACATTGTGGGCTGAAGGGCCTTTATTGCTCTGTATCGTTCTATGTTCTATGTTCTATAACCTGCACATCTTTGGACTTTGGGAGGGAACAGGATCACGCGAAGGAACCCCTCACAGACGCGGAGAAAAACTGTAAACTCTAAACAGGCAGTCACCCTAGGTCGAAATGCCAACGTGCCGCCCAGGTATTCGTCAAGGTGTACACAGTGACGGATATTAGTCAGGGTAGGGACCGTTCACAGGGCGGGTAATTAGTCAAGCTATGCTCTGTCCAGAGGCTGGGGGAATTAGTGGATTTGATGGCGTTCTACCGGGAAATTCAATTCGTCAGGGTAGGAGCTGTTCGCAAGGAGGGGGAATTAGTCAGGATAGGGGCTGTTCACAGGGAGGGGGAATTAGTCAGAAAAGGGTCTGTTCACAGGATGAGGAAAATAGTCAGGGTTGGGGCTGTTTACAGGATGGTGAAATTAGTCAGGGAAGGGACTGTTCACAGGGATGGGGAATTAGTCAGGGTCGGTGGCGTTCACAGTGTGGGGTAATTTGTCAGGGTTGAGACTGTTCACAGGAATGGGGATTAGTCAGGTTTGCGACTGATCACAGGGTGGGGAAATTGGTCAGGTTCGGGACTGTTCACAGGGAGATGACATTTGTGAAGGCGTGGGCTGTGAACAGGGACAGGGGAAATAGTCAAGGTTGGGGCTTTTCACAGCGAGATGAAATTAGTCAGGGTAGGGGCTACGAACTGCGACAAGGGGAATTAGTCAGGGTACCGGCTGTTCACAGGGAGCTAGAATACGTCAGGTTAGGGGCTGTGAACAGGGACAGAGGGGATTCGTCAGGGTCGGGTCTTTTCATAGAGAGCGGAAATAGTCAGGTTGGGGACTGTTCACAGCTAGGGGGAATGAGTCAGGGTAGGCGCTGTCCAGAGGGAGGGGGGACTTAATAAGGGTAGGGGTTGAACACAGTGCGGTGTAATTAGTTAGGTTAGGTACTGTTCACAGGGAGGAATAACTAGTCTGTGTCAGAACTCTGCACATGGTATGGACTGTTCACAGGGAGAGGCAATTAGTCAGAGTCGGGTCTGTTTACAGTGACACTGGGAACGAGTCAGGGAAGGGGGGTGTTCACAGAGATAGGGGCAATTAGTCAGGGTAGCGGGTGTTCACAGAGACAGATAGAATTAGTTGGGGATGTTTACAGAGACAGGGGCAATTCGTCAGTGTCGGGGATGTTGACAGGTGTAGGGCCAATTACTCAGAGTAGCGGGTTTTCACAGTTACAGGGACAATTAGTCAGGGTAGGAGGTGTTCACAGAGATAGGGGGAATTAGTCAGGGTAGGGGCTGTTTACAGAGCCATGGGGGATTAGTCAGGTAAGGGGCTGTTCACAGGGACAGGAGTAATTAGTCAGGGTAGGGGCTATTCACAGTGGCAGTGGTCATTAGTCAGTTTAGAGATGTTTCACAAGAACAGGGAAATTAGCCAGGGTAGGGGCTGTTCACAGAGAGGTGGGATTAGTCAGGGTAGGGGCAGCTCAAAGGGAGGAGGATTAGTCAGGGTAGGGGCAGTTCACAGGGAGGAGGATTAGTCATGGTTCGGGCATTTAAAGTGACAGGGGCAATTAGTCTGGATAGTAGATATTCACAGAGACAAGGGGAATTACTCAGGTTCGGGGCATTTCACATAGACAGAGAGAATTACGTAGGTTTGGGGCTCTTCACAGGGAGGTTGTATTATTTTTCCCAGTGACAGTTCACAGGGAACTGGAATTTTGCAGCATTGGGGATAAAGGGAAAGTGGAGTTGAAGTGTGTGGGGGCGTTAGAATAATAGAGCAGTTTGAGGGTGGTGTTTGTGAGGGATGTTCAATGTTAGGTGGAATAAGTGAGTGTTGGAGGGATTCAGAAGGATTTTGCGGGAACAGGATGCTGGAGAGATTTAGGATGTTCAGCAGCTAGCAGAAGATTGGTTAGAGCGAGGAGGTGCCTTTGAGTGATTTAGAAGAGGGGAGTCGGTGTTACAGGAGGAGTGTGTGTTATTTAAGTGAGTAGGAGTTAAGGGGGAGAGAAAGTTGTGAAAAGAGATGGAATTATGGAGCACTCGTTCGGGCGAATAGGTGAAAATTTCAGCAAAAGTAAAGTAAAAGTTCAAGGAGAAATTAGAACAAACCTTGCGGGGGAGGGATGATGTATGCCAAGGGAAATATCCAGCACGAGGAGAAAAGCTGTTGGGGAGGAATGTGCCATGGAAGGAATCTGGTGGCGGGGCAATGTGGAGGAGGAGGAATTCGGTCGTTTGTGGGGAGGGGTGCTGGCCGGGGTGCAATATTGGTGGACAGCGGAAAGAAAAGGCCGAAACAGACAATGAGAGAAAACAGGACAGAGAGAAAAGGTGTATAGGGAGAAAAGACAGAGAGAGAATTAAGACATGATGAGAGATGGATAGAGATAGAAAAGGACAGAGAGAGGGTAAGCAATACAAGACTAGATAGAGAAAGTGAGGGAAAGAGTGAACTGGAAGAGATAAAGAGCGAAACGAATCGACATGAAGCGTGATCGAATGAGAAAGGTTGAACTTTAATTTTATGAATTTGAGGAGACAATGGGGACTGGATGTCACATCTCAGCTGTTATTCAGAAATCCATCTCATGTTGAATTCTCTCAGAATGTGGAAATGGACCGAGAAGATAGAAGACAGACTCTGCCTGTCAGACTTCCCTTCGAGGAATACACCGGGAAATTAGTGAAAATGCTTCTGCAGACCTGATCCGGTTACTGGTATGTTGAATAGTATGTATTGCCACAGAAAGAAGTTCCACTAAACAACCACCGCTGTAGTTTGCAGGTAAATACTCTCTCTCAGCTTTGCTTGAGGGATGAGTGATCAGGCACCACGATCCAAAAAACACAAGACAGGCCCATAGGTTACCATGGGGAAAATATGTTGTCTCTGACTGATTGCGATTCTGCCCAGTAGCTCCTCTGGAATCAACCAGCTTAACTGCCAGAACGTAGCGCCATCTGTGCCTCATGGAAAAGCTGAGGGCTGATTGTTTTCTGCATATATTTTGGCATTTATTTGGTCTCTCAACATTTCAGGTCAGAGGTAGGTTCCTTACGCAAAGAGCGGTGAGGCCGTGGAATGCCCTACCTGCAACAGTAGTGAACTCGCCAACATTGAGGGCATTTAAAAGTTTATTGGATAAGCATATGGATGATAATGGCATAGTGTAGGTTAGATGGTTTTTGTTTTTTGACTTCCCATGTCGGTGCAACATCGTGGGCCGAAGGGCCTGTACTGCGCTGTATCGTTCTATGTTCTATGTTCACTTCGTATCTACATCTATTTGCATTGAGTTTATAATTATTTTTCTGTGGAGTAAGTTTCTAATAACCGTACTCTTTCTCTGAATCAGGAAAAACAGTTTTATTTGTCTCTTTCCAAACAAAAGCTTTCAAAAGTTAACCTCGGGATTGTCGTTCATTTTAAATGACCCTTGCTTCAACCAAACGAGTGTGTTAAATGAGGCACTGTCGACAGCACTTTCCTCCTCACCCAGGACCATAACAAACTTGGGATACTGTTTGGTAATGTAACGATTTAGGACATCTATTCCCAGGACCACTCAGAACACTTGGGCGAACATGGAGAAACTGCATAAAATGGAAGGTAGATGAATAAATCCAGCAAGAGACGAAGGAATGTCGTTGAATAGTGCGACATCTTGAATGAATTTAGAATCCAATATCATGTAATCGGCTGTATTCATAGGGGACAAATTACAGGAGCAAATTTGTTACGTCGAACTAGTAACAATCTTGGCTGGAATCTAGCGTCCACTTCCGGGTGCTGCGGTTCAGCAACGAGTTCAAAGTTCCCAGTGCTGAGGAGGTTCAGTTACTCAGTGAGATTGGAGATATATGTGGGTTTGCCGAGGCGTAGTAACGTGTGAGAGGAAATTTGATGGAGGTATTCAGAATCATGATGGTGTGGAGGAGGTAGAGAGAAAGAGGTCCCATTTTTGAAAGAAGTGAGAACGAGCTGCTCTGGTTTAAATGAATGAGTAAATGAAGCAATTATGAAGTAAACGATGCTTCTTTCATACAGCACCAAATGGCCAAAAATTGATCGAAGGTGAAAGTGAGGGTGAACCAGACAGAACAGTCTGAGGCTGTAAACTGCAGCACAGCTATAACACTGCACACAGGGGTGAGGTCTAGGAAATTCCAGCGGAAATAATAACGATTGATCTTGTTCAGAATGTGGTTCGTGATAATAGACATCAGATCCGCCGTTGCCATGGCCACCAGGTAGCGAGTGGTGCAGGTGGAGAGGCCACACTTTCGAAACAAAATCATAATACCCAGTAAATTAACTGCCAGGCAGAGAAGGGAGAAGAACCTGGAAATTACTGATGAAACATGTTTTGTAACCATCTGCAAGCTAATCCCACTGCCATGCTCTCTCTCCCCATAGCCCTGGATCAATGCCCAAAGCAATCCCACTCTCTCTCTCTGTTCCGATAGCCGTGTATCAATCACCCAACTAATTCCACTGCCACGCTCTCTCTCCCCATAGCCCTGGATCAATGCCCAAAGCAATCCCACTCTCTCTCTCTGTTCCGATAGCCGTGTATCAATCACCCAACTAATCCCACTGCCACGCTCTCTCTCCCCATAGCCCTGGATCAATGCCCAAAGCAATCCCACTCTCTCTCTCTGTTCCTATAGCCGTGTATCAATCACCCAACTAATTCCACTGCCACGCTCTCTCTCCCCATAGCCCTGGATCAATGCCCAAAGCAATCCCACTCTCTCTCTGTTCCGATAGCCGTGTATCAATCACCCAACTAATCCCACTGCCACGCTCTCTCTCCCCATAGCCCTGGATCAATGCCCAAAGCAATCCCACTCTCTCTCTCTGTTCCGATAGCCGTGTATCAATCACCCAACTAATTTCACTGCCACGCTCTCTCTCCCCATAGCCCTGGATCAATGCCCAAAGCAATCCCACTCTCTCTGTTAGTATAGCCCTGTATCAATCCCCAAATAATTCCCACTACCCCGCTCTCTCCCGGTAGCCCATTTTCAATCACCAATGAATCCCACTGCCATGCTTTCTCTCCCCATAGCCCTGGATCAATGCCCAAAGCAATCCCACTCTCTCTCTGTTCCGATAGCCGTGTATCAATCACCCAACTAATTCCACTGCCACGCTCTCTCTCCCCATAGCCCTGGATCAATGCCCAAAGCAATCCCACTCTCTCTCTCTGTTCCGATAGCCGTGTATCAATCACCCAACTAATTCCACTGCCACGCTCTCTCTCCCCATAGCCCTGGATCAATGCCCAAAGCAATCCCACTCTCTTTCTCTGTTCCGATAGCCGTGTATCAATCACCCAACTAATTCCACTGCCATGCTCTCTCTCCCCATAGCCCTGGATCAATGCCCAAAGCAATCCCACTCTCTCTCTGTTCCGATAGCCGTGTATCAATCACCCAACTAATTCCACTGCCACGCTCTCTCTCCCCATAGCCCTGGATCAATGCCCAAAGCAATCCCACTCTCTCTCTCTGTTCCGATAGCCGTGTATCAATCACCCAACTAATTCCACTGCCACGCTCTCTCTCCCCATAGCCCTGTATCAATGCCCAAAGCAATCCCACTCTCTCTGTTAGTATAGCCCTGTATCAATCCACAAATGATTCCCAATGCCCCGCTCTCTCCCGGTAGCCGATTTTCAATCACCAATGAATCCCACTGCCATGCTCTCTCTATCCATAGCCCTGTATCAATGCCCAAAGCAATTCCACTCTCTCTCTCTGTTAGTATAGCCCTGTATCAATCCACAAATGATTCCCAATGCCCCGCTCTCTCCCGGTAGCCCTGTTTCAATCACCAATGAATCCCACTGCCACGCTCTCTCTATCCATAGCCCTGTATCAATGCCCAAAGCAATTCCACTCTCTCTCCCTGTTCGGATAGCCCTGTGTCAATCACCCAACTAATCCCACTGCCACGCTCTCTCCCCATGAACCAATGCCCAAACTAATCTCACTGCCCCTCTCTCTCCCCATAACACTGTATGAATGCCCAAACTAATGTCACTGCCTCGGTCTTTCCTTATAGTCTTGTATCAACCATCGCACCAATCACGCCGCCCTTTGCGTTCCCCCGAGCACTGCATCAATCCCTAAACTTATCCCACGACCTCGCTTGTTGCCCAGCGCCCTGGATCGACCCCTAAACTAATCCCACTGACTCAATTCTCCCCAAAGCCCTGCGTCAATTCCATGACGATTACTACTATCTCGCACTCTCTCCACAGTCCTGGATCAACCGTCAAACTAATATCACTGCCCAGCTCTCCCGGTGGCCCTCTATCAATTGAAAACTAATTGCACTGCTCCGCTGTCTCTCCCATAGTCCTGTATTCCCCCCAAATTAATCCCATCGCCATGCTCTCTTCCCAAAGCGTTGTGTCAATTCCTAACCTAATTCCAGTGCTCTGTTCTCTCCCTATAACTCTGTCTCAAATTCCCAAATTATTACCACTGCCGCGCTCTCTCCTCATTGCTCTTTATCAATCAGCAAACTACTCCCACTGCACCCGAGACGCCGTGTTCTTCCAGGAACGGCACAGGCGCCTCGGCACAATAAGCTAAGCTTCCCGGAATTAACGCAGGCGGATCAAAACTTCTCAGTATGCGAGAAACACCCACTATCGGTGTTGTGGGTAGTCCACCGATTCAGTTATAATGTCGGCCAAACCCCCAGCCCACCCCCGGCAATCCTCGCTAACCATACCCCCAGCCAACTACTGCTGGAACGGAGGATCAAAGACGGCACTGACAGGCAGAATAGAATAACCAGATGGACGCTCATGCTCCTGGGCACAGAAATTGCGGTCAAACAAAACCGAGTTCCCACCTCCAGAGAAGACAACCAAACCTGAGGGCGGGAGACGCACGGAAAAAATGTGCCAGTGATAAATGACCCCAAGGGGCCACTCCTGCCAAGGCAAAAGGGGGAATCTCCCAGGACAGCCGCACTTTAAAAACATTTTCAGATGGGCCTTCCATTGTGGAAGAAGGATATCGAAAAACGGGCTGTGATGTTTATGTGGAAGACCAGAAAGGCAAGCTCTGAGGGAAATAGCCTGAAAGCCACCCTCCACATGAGTGCCCAGGGTGCAGAGCCACCCCGACCTGTTCCCAGGCTGCAGAGCCGCCCCAACCTGTTCCCAGGCTGCAGAGCCGCCCCAACCTGTTCCCAGGCTGCAGAGCCGCCCCAACCTGTTCCCAGGCTGCAGAGCCGCCCCAACCTGTTCCCAGGCTGCAGAGCCAGCCCAACCTGTTCCCAGGCTGCAGAGCCGCCCCAACCTGTTCCCAGGCTGCAGAGCCACCCCAACCTGTTCCCAGGCTGCAGAGCCGCCCCAACCTGTTCCCAGGCTGCAGAGCCACCCCGACCTGTTCCCAGGCTGCAGAGCCACCCCGACCTGTTCCCAGGCTGCAGAGCCGCCCCAACCTGTTCCCAGGCTGCAGAGCCGCCCCAACCTGTTCCCAGGCTGCAGAGCCGCCCCAACCTGTTCCCAGGCTGCAGAGAAACCCCAACCTGTGCCCAGGCTGCAGAGCCACCCCAACCTGTTCCCAGGCTGCAGAGCCGCCCCAACCTGTTCCCAGGCTGCAGAGCCACCCCGACCTGTTCCCAGGCTGCAGAGACACCCCGACCTGTACCCAGGCTGCAGAGCCGCCCCAACCTGTTCCCAGGCTGCAGAGCCGCCCCAACCTGTTCCAGGCTGCTGAGCCACCCCGACCTGTTCCCAGGCTGCAGAGCCGCCCCAACCTGTTCCCAGGCTGCATAGCCGCCCCAACCTGTTCCCAGGCTGCAGAACCGCCCCAACCTGTTCCCAGGCTGCAGAGCCGCCCCAACCTGTTCCCAGGGTGCAGAGCCGCCCCAACCTGTTCCCAGGCTGCATAGCCGCCCCAACCTGTTCCCAGGCTGCAGAGCCGCCCCAACCTGTTCCCAGGCTGCAGAGCCGCCCCAACCTGTTCCCAGGCTGCAGAGCCGCCCCAACCTGTTCCCAGGCTGCAGAGCCGCCCCAACCTGTTCCCAGGCTGCAGAGACACCCCAACCTGTTCCCAGGCTGTAGAGCCAGCCCAACCTGTGCCCAGGCTGCAGAGACACCCCAACCTGTGCCCAGGCTGCAGAGACACCCCAACCTGTTCCCAGGCTGCAGAGACACCCCAACCTGTTCCCAGGCTGCAGAGCCAGCCCAACCTGTGCCCAGGCTGCAGAGACACCCCAACCTGTTCCCAGGCTGCAGAGCCGCCCCAACCTGTTCCCAGGCTGCAGAGCCACCCCAACCTGTTCCCAGGCTGCAGAGCCACCCCAACCTGTGCCCAGGCTGCAGAGCCGCCCCAACCTGTTCCCAGGCTGCAGAGCCGCCCCAACCTGTTCCCAGGCTGCAGAGACACCCTAACCTGTTCCCAGGCTGCAGACCCACCCCAACCTGTTCCCAGGCTGCAGAGACACCCCAACCTGTTCCCAGGCTGCAGAGCCGCCCCAACCTGTTCCCAGGCTGCAGAGCCGCCCCAACCTGTTCCCAGGCTGCAGAGACACCCTAACCTGTTCCCAGGCTGCAGACCCACCCCAACCTGTTCCCAGGCTGCAGAGCCACCCCAACCTGTTCCCAGGCTGCAGAGCCGCCCCAACCTGTTCCCAGGCTGCAGAGCCACCCCAACCTGTTCCCAGGCTGCAGAGACACCCCAACCTGTTCCCAGGCTGCAGAGCCAGCCCAACCTGTTCCCAGGCTGCAGAGCCGCCCCAACCTGTTCCCAGGCTGCAGAGACACCCCAACCTGTTCCCAGGCTGCAGAGCCAGCCCAACCTGTTCCCAGGCTGCAGAGCCGCCCCAACCTGTTCCCAGGCTGCAGAGCCGCCCCAACCTGTTCCCAGGCTGCAGAGCCGCCCCAACCTGTTCCCAGGCTGCAGAGCCACCCCAACCTGTTCCCAGGCTGCAGAGCCGCCCCAACCTGTTCCCAGGCTGCAGAGCCGCCCCAACCTGTTCCCAGGCTGCAGAGCCGCCCCAACCTGTTCTTAGGCTGCAGTGCCGCCCCAACCTGTTCCCAGGCTGCAGAGACACCCCAACCTGTTCCCAGGCTGCAGAGCCGCCCCAACCTGTTCCCAGGCTGCAGAGCCGCCCCAACCTGTGCCCAGGCTGCAGAGACACCCCAACCTGTGCCCAGGCTGCAGAGACACCCCAACCTGTTCCCAGGCTGCAGAGACACCCTAACCTGTTCCCAGGCTGCAGAGACACCCCAACCTGTTCCCAGGCTGCAGAGCCGCCCCAACCTGTTCCCAGGCTGCAGAGCCGCCCCAACCTGTTCCCAGGCTGCAGAGACACCCCAACCTGTTCCCAGGCTGCAGAGCCGCCCCAACCTGTTCCCAGGCTGCAGAGCCGCCCCAACCTGTGCCCAGGCTGCAGAGACACCCCAACCTGTGCCCAGGCTGCAGAGACACCCCAACCTGTTCCCAGGCTGCAGAGACACCCTAACCTGTTCCCAGGCTGCAGAGACACCCCAACCTGTTCCCAGGCTGCAGAGCCAGCCCAACCTGTGCCCAGGCTGCAGAGACACCCCAACCTGTTCCCAGGCTGCAGAGCCGCCCCAACCTGTTCCCAGGCTGCAGAGCCGCCCCAACCTGTTCCCAGGCTGCAGAGACACCCCAACCTGTTCCCAGGCTGCAGAGCCGCCCCAACCTGTTCCCAGGCAGCAGAGACACCCTAACCTGTTCCCAGGCTGCAGACCCACCCCAACCTGTTCCCAGGCTGCAGAGCCACCCCAACCTGTTCCCAGGCTGCAGAGCCAGCCCAACCTGTGCCCAGGCTGCAGAGACACCCCAACCTGTTCCCAGGCTGCAGAGACACCCCAACCTGTTCCCAGGCTGCAGAGCCGCCCCAACCTGTTCCCAGGCTGCAGAGACACCCTAACCTGTTCCCAGGCTGCAGACCCACCCCAACCTGTTCCCAGGCTGCAGAGCCACCCCAACCTGTTCCCAGGCTGCAGAGCCGCCCCAACCTGTTCCCAGGCTGCAGAGCCACCCCAACCTGTTCCCAGGCTGAAGACCCACGCCAACCTGTTCCCAGGCTGCAGAGCTGCCCCAACCTGTTCCCAGGCTGCAGAGCAACCACAACCTGTTCCCAGGCTGCAGAGCAACGCCAACCTGTTCCCAGGCTGCAGAGCCGCCCCAACCTGTACCCAGGCTGCAGAGCCGCCCCGACCTGTTCCCAGGCTGCATAGCCGCCCCAACCTGTTCCCAGGCTGCAGAGCCGCCCCAACCTGTTCCCAGGCTGCAGAGCCGCCCCAACCTGTTCCCAGGCTGCAGAGCCGCCCCAACCTGTTCCCAGGCTGCAGAGCCGCCCCAACCTGTTCCCAGGCTGCAGAGACACCCCAACCTGTTCCCAGGCTGTAGAGCCAGCCCAACCTGTGCCCAGGCTGCAGAGACACCCCAACCTGTGCCCAGGCTGCAGAGACACCCCAACCTGTTCCCAGGCTGCAGAGACACCCTAACCTGTTCCCAGGCTGCAGAGACACCCCAACCTGTTCCCAGGCTGCAGAGCCAGCCCAACCTGTGCCCAGGCTGCAGAGACACCCCAACCTGTTCCCAGGCTGCAGAGCCGCCCCAACCTGTTCCCAGGCTGCAGAGCCACCCCAACCTGTTCCCAGGCTGCAGAGCCACCCCAACCTGTGCCCAGGCTGCAGAGCCGCCCCAACCTGTTCCCAGGCTGCAGAGCCGCCCCAACCTGTTCCCAGGCTGCAGAGCCGCCCCAACCTGTTCCCAGGCTGCAGAGACACCCTAACCTGTTCCCAGGCTGCAGACCCACCCCAACCTGTTCCCAGGCTGCAGAGACACCCCAACCTGTTCCCAGGCTGCAGAGCCGCCCCAACCTGTTCCCAGGCTGCAGAGCCGCCCCAACCTGTTCCCAGGCTGCAGAGACACCCTAACCTGTTCCCAGGCTGCAGACCCACCCCAACCTGTTCCCAGGCTGCAGAGCCACCCCAACCTGTTCCCAGGCTGCAGAGCCGCCCCAACCTGTTCCCAGGCTGCAGAGCCACCCCAACCTGTTCCCAGGCTGCAGAGACACCCCAACCTGTTCCCAGGCTGCAGAGCCAGCCCAACCTGTTCCCAGGCTGCAGAGCCGCCCCAACCTGTTCCCAGGCTGCAGAGACACCCCAACCTGTTCCCAGGCTGCAGAGCCAGCCCAACCTGTTCCCAGGCTGCAGAGCCGCCCCAACCTGTTCCCAGGCTGCAGAGCCGCCCCAACCTGTTCCCAGGCTGCAGAGCCGCCCCAACCTGTTCCCAGGCTGCAGAGCCACCCCAACCTGTTCCCAGGCTGCAGAGCCGCCCCAACCTGTTCCCAGGCTGCAGAGCCGCCCCAAACTGTTCCCAGGCTGCAGAGCCGCCCCAACCTGTTCCCAGGCTGCAGAGCCGCCCCAACCTGTTCCCAGGCTGCAGAGACACCCCAACCTGTTCCCAGGCTGCAGAGCCGCCCCAACCTGTTCCCAGGCTGCAGAGCCGCCCCAACCTGTGCCCAGGCTGCAGAGACACCCCAACCTGTGCCCAGGCTGCAGAGACACCCCAACCTGTTCCCAGGCTGCAGAGACACCCCAACCTGTTCCCAGGCTGCAGAGCCGCCCCAACCTGTTCCCAGGCTGCAGAGCCGCCCCAACCTGTTCCCAGGCTGCAGAGACACCCCAACCTGTTCCCAGGCTGCAGAGCCGCCCCAACCTGTTCCCAGGCTGCAGAGCCGCCCCAACCTGTGCCCAGGCTGCAGTGACACCCCAACCTGTGCCCAGGCTGCAGAGACACCCCAACCTGTTCCCAGGCTGCAGAGACACCCTAACCTGTTCCCAGGCTGCAGAGACACCCCAACCTGTTCCCAGGCTGCAGAGCCAGCCCAACCTGTGCCCAGGCTGCAGAGACACCCCAACCTGTTCCCAGGCTGCAGAGCCGCCCCAACCTGTTCCCAGGCTGCAGAGCCGCCCCAACCTGTTCCCAGGCTGCAGAGACACCCCAACCTGTTCCCAGGCTGCAGAGCCGCCCCAACCTGTTCCCAGGCTGCAGAGACACCCTAACCTGTTCCCAGGCTGCAGACCCACCCCAACCTGTTCCCAGGCTGCAGAGCCACCCCAACCTGTTCCCAGGCTGCAGAGCCAGCCCAACCTGTGCCCAGGCTGCAGAGACACCCCAACCTGTTCCCAGGCTGCAGAGACACCCCAACCTGTTCCCAGGCTGCAGAGCCGCCCCAACCTGTTCCCAGGCTGCAGAGACACCCTAACCTGTTCCCAGGCTGCAGACCCACCCCAACCTGTTCCCAGGCTGCAGAGCCACCCCAACCTGTTCCCAGGCTGCAGAGCCGCCCCAACCTGTTCCCAGGCTGCAGAGCCACCCCAACCTGTTCCCAGGCTGAAGACCCACGCCAACCTGTTCCCAGGCTGCATAGCTGCCCCAACCTGTTCCCAGGCTGCAGAGCAACCACAACCTGTTCCCAGGCTGCAGAGCAACGCCAACCTGTTCCCAGGCTGCAGAGCCGCCCCAACCTGTACCCAGGCTGCAGAGCCGCCCCGACCTGTTCCCAGGCTGCAGAGCCGCCCCGACCTGTACCCAGGCTGCAGAGCCGCCCCGACCTGTTCCCAGGCTGCAGAGCCTCCCAACCTGTTCCCAGGCTGCAGAGCCGCCCCGACCTGTACCCAGGCTGCAGAGCCGCCCCGACCTGTTCCCAGGCAGCAGAGCCGCCCCAACCTGTTCCCAGGCTGCAGAGCCGCCCCAACTGGTGCCCAGGCTGCAGAGAAACCCCGACCTGTACCCAGGCTGCAGAGCCGCCCCGACCTATTCCCAGGCTGCAGAGCCGCCCCAACCTGTTCCCAGGCTGCAGAGCCACCCCGACCTGTTCCCAGGCAGCAGAGCCGCCCCAACCTGTTCCCAGGCTGCAGAGCCGCCCCAACTGGTGCCCAGGCTGCAGAGAAACCCCGACCTGTTCCCAGGCAGCAGAGCCGCCACAACCTGTTCCCAGGCTGCAGAGCCGCCCCAACTGGTGCCCAGGCTGCAGAGAAACACCAACCTGTTCCCAGGCTGCAGAGCCGCCCCAACCTGTTCCCAGGCTGCAGAGCCGCCCCAACCTGTTCCCAGGCTGCAGAGCCGTCCCAACCTGTTCCCAGGCTGCAGAGCCGCCCCAACCTGTACCCAGGCTGCAGAACCGCCCCAACTGGTGCCCAGGCTTCACAGACACCCCAGCCTGTTCCCAGGCTGCAGAGACACCCCAACCTGTGCCCAGGCTGCAGAGAAACCCCAACCTGTTCCCAGGCAGCAGAGCACCCCAACCTGTTCACAGGCTGCAGAGACACCCCAACCTGTTCCCAGGCTGCAGAGCCGCCCCAACCTGTTCCCAGGCAGCAGAGCCGCCCCAACTGGTGCCCAGGCTGCAGAGACACCCCAACCTGTTCCCAGGCTGCAGAGCCGCCCCAACCTGTTCCCAGGCTGCAGAGAAACCCCAACCTGTTCCCAGGCTGCAGAACCGCCCCAACCTGTTCCCAGGCTGCAGAGCCACCCCAACCTGTTCCCAGCCTGCAGAGCTGCCCCAACCTGTTCCCAGGCTGCAGAGCCGCCCCAACCTGTTCCCAGGCTGCAGAACCGCCCCAACTGGTGCCCAGGCTGCAGAGCCGCCCCAACCTGTTCCCAGGTTGCAGAGCCACCCCAACCTGTTCCTAGGCTGCAGAGCCGCCCCAACCTGTTCCCAGGCTGCAGAGCCACCCCAACCTGTTCCCAGGCTGCAGAGCCGCCCCGAGCAGTTCCCAGGCTGCAGAACCGCCCCAACTGGTGCCCAGGCTGCAGAGCCGCCCCAACCTGTTCCCAGGCTGCAGAGCCGCCCCAACCTGTTCCCAGGCTGCAGAGCCGCCCCAACCTGTTCCCAGGCTGCAGAGCCGCCCCAACCTGTTCCCAGGCTGCAGAGCCGCCCCAACCTGTTCCCAGGCTGCAGAGCCGCCCCAACCTGTTCCAGGGCTGCAGAGCCGCCCCAACCTGTTCCCGGGCTGCAGAGCCGCCCCAACCTGTTCCCAGGCTGCAGAGCCGCCCCAACCTGTTCCCAGGCTGCAGAGCCGCCCCAACCTGTTCCCAGGCTGCAGAGCCGCCCCAACCTGTTCCCAGGCTGCAGAGCCGCCCCAACCTGTTCCAGGGCTGCAGAGCCGCCCCAACCTGTTCCCGGGCTGCAGAGACACCCCAACCTGTTCCCAGGCTGCAGAGCCACCCCAACATGTTCCCAGGCTGCAGAGCCACCCCAACCTGTTCCCAGGCTGCAGAGCCGCCCCAACCTGTTCCCAGGGCTGCAGAGCCACCCCAACCTGTTCCCAGGCTGCAGAGCCACCCAACCTGTTCCCAGGCTGCAGAGCCGCCCCAACCTGTTCCCAGGCTGGAGAGCCGCCCCAACCTGTTCCCAGGCTGCAGAGCCGCCCCAACCTGTTCCCAGGCTGCAGAGCCGACCCAACCTGTTCCCAGGCTGCAGAGCCGCCCCAACCTGTTCCCAGGCTGCAGAGCCACCCCAACCTGTTCCCAGGCTGCAGAGCCGCCCCAACCTATTCCCAGGCTGCAGAGACACCCCAACCTGTTCCCAGGCTGCAGAGCCACCCCAACCTGTTCCCAGGCTGCAGAGCCGCCCCAACCTGTTCCCAGGCTGCAGAGCCAGTCCAACCTGTGCCCAGGCTGCAGAGACACCCCAACCTGTTCCCAGGCTTCAGAGCCGCCCCAACTGGTGACCAGGCTGCAGAGAAACACCAACCTGTTCCCAGGCAGCAGAGCCACCCCAACCTGTTCCCAGGCTGCAGAACCGCCCCAACCTGTTCCCAGGCTGCAGAACCGCCCCAACTGGTGCCCAGGCTGCAGAGAAACACCAACCTGTTCCCAGGCTGCAGAGCCGCCCCAACTGGTGCCCAGGCTGCAGAGAAACACCAACCTGTTCCCAGGCAGCAGAGCCGCCCCAACCTGCTCCCAGGCTGCAGAGCCACCCCAACCTGTTCCCAGGCTGCAGAACCGCCCCAACTGGTGCCCAGGCTGCAGAGAAACACCAACCTGTTCCCAGGCTGCAGAGCCGCCCCAACTGGTGCCCAGGCTGCAGAGAAACACCAACCTGTTCCCAGGCAGCAGAGCCGCCCCAACCTGCTCCCAGGCTGCAGAGACACCCCAACCTGTTCCCAGGCAGCAGAGCCGCCCCAACCAGTTCCCAGGCTGCAGAGCCACCCCAACCTGTTCCCAGGCTGCAGAGCCACCCCGACCTGTTCCCAGGCTGCAGAGACACCCCAACCTGTTCCCAGGCTGCAGAGCCGCCCCAACCTGTTCCCAGGTTGCAGAGACACCCCAACCTGTTCCCAGGCTGCAGAGCCACCCCGACCTGTTCCCAGGCTGCAGAGACACCCCAACCTGTTCCCAGGCTGGAGAGACACACCAACCTGTTCCCAGGCTGCCGAGAAACCCCAACCTGTTCCCAGGGTGCAGAGCCACCCCAACTTGTTCCCAGGCTGCAGAGCCGCCCCAACCTGTTTCCACAGCTGCAGAGACACCCCAACATGTTCCCAGGCTGCAGAGCCGCCCCAACCTGTTCCCAGGCTGCAGAGCCGCCCCAACCTGTTCCCAGGCTGCAGAGCCGCCCCAACCTGTTCCCAGGCTGCATAGCCGCCCCAACCTGTGCCCAGGCTGCAGAGCCACCCCGACCTGTTCCCAGGCTGCAGAGCCACCCCGACCTGTTCCCAGGCTGCAGAGACACCCCCACCTGTTCCCAGGCTGCAGAGCCACCCCAACCTGTTCCCAGGCTGCAGAGCCGCCCCGACCTGTTCCCAGGCTGCAGAGAAACCCCAACCTGTTCCCAGGCTGCAGAACCGCCCCAACTGGTGCCCAGGCTGCAGAGCCACCCCGACCTGTTCCCAGGCTGCAGAGCCGCCCCAACCTGTTCCCAGGCTGCAGAGACACCCCAACCTGTTGCCAGGCTGCAGAGCCGCCCCAACCTGTTCCCAGGCTGCAGAGCCGCCCCAACCTGTTCCCAGGCTGCAGAGCCGCCCCAACCTGTTCCCAGGCTGCAGAGCCGCCCCAACCTGTTCCCAGGCTGCAGAGAAACCCCAACCTGTTCCCAGGCTGCAGAGCCGCCCCGACCTGTTCCCAGGCTGCAGAGACACCCCAACCTGTTCCCAGGCTGCAGAGCCGCCCCGACCTGTTCCCAGGCTGCAGAGAAACCCCAACCTGTTCCCAGGCTGCAGAACCGCCCCAACTGGTACCCAGGCTGCAGAGCCACCCCGACCTGTTCCCAGGCTGCAGAGCCGCCCCAACCTGTTCCCAGGCTGCAGAGACACCCCAACCTGTTCCCAGGCTGCAGAGCCGCCCCAACCTGTTCCCAGGCTGCAGAGCCGCCCCAACCTGTTCCCAGGCTGCAGAGCCGCCCCAACCTGTTCCCAGGCTGCAGAGCCGCCCCAACCTGTTCCCAGGCTGCAGAGAAACCCCAACCTGTTCCCAGGCTGCAGAGACACCCCAACCTGTTCCCAGGCAGCAGAGCACCCCAACCTGTTCACAGGCTGCAGAGACACCCCAACCTGTTCCCAGGCTGCAGAGCCGCCCCAACCTGTTCCCAGGCAGCAGAGCCGCCCCAACTGGTGCCCAGGCTGCAGAGACACCCCAACCTGTTCCCAGGCTGCAGAGCCGCCCCAACCTGTTCCCAGGCTGCAGAGAAACCCCAACCTGTTCCCAGGCTGCAGAGCCGCCCCAACCTGTTCCCAGGCTGCAGAGACACCCCAACCTGTTCCCAGGCTGCAGGGCCACCCCAACCTGTTCCAGGCTGCAGAGCTGCCCCAACCTGTTCCAGGCTGCAGAGCCGCCCCAACCTGTTCCCAGGCTGCAGAACCGCCCCAACTGGTGCCCAGGCTGCAGAGCCGCCCCAACCTGTTCCAGGCTGCAGAGCCGCCCCAACCTGTTCCCAGGCTGCTGAGCCGCCCCAACCTGTTCCCAGGCTGCAGAGCCGCCCCAACCTGTTCCCAGGCTGCAGAGCCGCCCCAACCTGTTCCCAGGCTGCAGAACCGCCCCAACTGGTGCCCAGGCTGCAGAGCCGCCCCAACCTGTTCCCAGGCTGCAGAGCCGCGCCAACCTGTTCCCAGGCTGCAGACCCGCCCCAACCTGTTCCCAGGCTGCAGAGCCGCCCCAACATGTTCCCAGGCTGCAGAGAAACCCTTAACCTGTTCCCAGGCTGCAGAGCCGCCCCAACCTGTTCCCAGGCAGCAGAGCACCCCAACCTGTTCCCAGGCTTCAGAGCCGCCCCAACCTGTTCCCAGGCTGCAGAGCCGCCCCAACCTGTTCCCAGGCTGCAGAGCCGCCCCAACCTGTGCCCAGGCTGCAGAGACACCCCAACCTGTTCCCAGGCTGCAGAGACACCCTAACCTGTTCCCAGGCTGCAGAGACACCCCAACCTGTTCCCAGGCTGCAGAGCCGCCCCAACCTGTTCCCAGGCTGCAGAGCCGCCCCAACCTGTTCCCAGGCTGCAGAGACACCCCAACCTGTTCCCAGGCTGCAGAGCCGCCCCAACCTGTTCCCAGGCTGCAGAGCCGCCCCAACCTGTGCCCAGGCTGCAGTGACACCCCAACCTGTGCCCAGGCTGCAGAGACACCCCAACCTGTTCCCAGGCTGCAGAGACACCCTAACCTGTTCCCAGGCTGCAGAGACACCCCAACCTGTTCCCAGGCTGCAGAGCCAGCCCAACCTGTGCCCAGGCTGCAGAGACACCCCAACCTGTTCCCAGGCTGCAGAGCCGCCCCAACCTGTTCCCAGGCTGCAGAGCCGCCCCAACCTGTTCCCAGGCTGCAGAGACACCCCAACCTGTTCCCAGGCTGCAGAGCCGCCCCAACCTGTTCCCAGGCTGCAGAGACACCCTAACCTGTTCCCAGGCTGCAGACCCACCCCAACCTGTTCCCAGGCTGCAGAGCCACCCCAACCTGTTCCCAGGCTGCAGAGCCAGCCCAACCTGTGCCCAGGCTGCAGAGACACCCCAACCTGTTCCCAGGCTGCAGAGACACCCCAACCTGTTCCCAGGCTGCAGAGCCGCCCCAACCTGTTCCCAGGCTGCAGAGACACCCTAACCTGTTCCCAGGCTGCAGACCCACCCCAACCTGTTCCCAGGCTGCAGAGCCACCCCAACCTGTTCCCAGGCTGCAGAGCCGCCCCAACCTGTTCCCAGGCTGCAGAGCCACCCCAACCTGTTCCCAGGCTGAAGACCCACGCCAACCTGTTCCCAGGCTGCATAGCTGCCCCAACCTGTTCCCAGGCTGCAGAGCAACCACAACCTGTTCCCAGGCTGCAGAGCAACGCCAACCTGTTCCCAGGCTGCAGAGCCGCCCCAACCTGTACCCAGGCTGCAGAGCCGCCCCGACCTGTTCCCAGGCTGCAGAGCCGCCCCGACCTGTACCCAGGCTGCAGAGCCGCCCCGACCTGTTCCCAGGCTGCAGAGCCTCCCAACCTGTTCCCAGGCTGCAGAGCCGCCCCGACCTGTACCCAGGCTGCAGAGCCGCCCCGACCTGTTCCCAGGCAGCAGAGCCGCCCCAACCTGTTCCCAGGCTGCAGAGCCGCCCCAACTGGTGCCCAGGCTGCAGAGAAACCCCGACCTGTACCCAGGCTGCAGAGCCGCCCCGACCTATTCCCAGGCTGCAGAGCCGCCCCAACCTGTTCCCAGGCTGCAGAGCCACCCCGACCTGTTCCCAGGCAGCAGAGCCGCCCCAACCTGTTCCCAGGCTGCAGAGCCGCCCCAACTGGTGCCCAGGCTGCAGAGAAACCCCGACCTGTTCCCAGGCAGCAGAGCCGCCACAACCTGTTCCCAGGCTGCAGAGCCGCCCCAACTGGTGCCCAGGCTGCAGAGAAACACCAACCTGTTCCCAGGCTGCAGAGCCGCCCCAACCTGTTCCCAGGCTGCAGAGCCGCCCCAACCTGTTCCCAGGCTGCAGAGCCGTCCCAACCTGTTCCCAGGCTGCAGAGCCGCCCCAACCTGTACCCAGGCTGCAGAACCGCCCCAACTGGTGCCCAGGCTTCACAGACACCCCAGCCTGTTCCCAGGCTGCAGAGACACCCCAACCTGTGCCCAGGCTGCAGAGAAACCCCAACCTGTTCCCAGGCAGCAGAGCACCCCAACCTGTTCACAGGCTGCAGAGACACCCCAACCTGTTCCCAGGCTGCAGAGCCGCCCCAACCTGTTCCCAGGCAGCAGAGCCGCCCCAACTGGTGCCCAGGCTGCAGAGACACCCCAACCTGTTCCCAGGCTGCAGAGCCGCCCCAACCTGTTCCCAGGCTGCAGAGAAACCCCAACCTGTTCCCAGGCTGCAGAACCGCCCCAACCTGTTCCCAGGCTGCAGAGCCACCCCAACCTGTTCCCAGCCTGCAGAGCTGCCCCAACCTGTTCCCAGGCTGCAGAGCCGCCCCAACCTGTTCCCAGGCTGCAGAACCGCCCCAACTGGTGCCCAGGCTGCAGAGCCGCCCCAACCTGTTCCCAGGTTGCAGAGCCACCCCAACCTGTTCCTAGGCTGCAGAGCCGCACCAACCTGTTCCCAGGCTGCAGAGCCACCCCAACCTGTTCCCAGGCTGCAGAGCCGCCCCGAGCAGTTCCCAGGCTGCAGAACCGCCCCAACTGGTGCCCAGGCTGCAGAGCCGCCCCAACCTGTTCCCAGGCTGCAGAGCCGCCCCAACCTGTTCCCAGGCTGCAGAGCCGCCCCAACCTGTTCCCAGGCTGCAGAGCCGCCCCAACCTGTTCCCAGGCTGCAGAGCCGCCCCAACCTGTTCCCAGGCTGCAGAGCCGCCCCAACCTGTTCCAGGGCTGCAGAGCCGCCCCAACCTGTTCCCGGGCTGCAGAGCCGCCCCAACCTGTTCCCAGGCTGCAGAGCCGCCCCAACCTGTTCCCAGGCTGCAGAGCCGCCCCAACCTGTTCCCAGGCTGGAGAGCCGCCCCAACCTGTTCCCAGGCTGCAGAGCCACCCCAACCTGTTCCCAGGCTGCAGAGCCGCCCCAACCTATTCCCAGGCTGCAGAGACACCCCAACCTGTTCCCAGGCTGCAGAGCCACCCCAACCTGTTCCCAGGCTGCAGAGCCGCCCCAACCTGTTCCCAGGCTGCAGAGCCAGTCCAACCTGTGCCCAGGCTGCAGAGACACCCCAACCTGTTCCCAGGCTTCAGAGCCGCCCCAACTGGTGACCAGGCTGCAGAGAAACACCAACCTGTTCCCAGGCAGCAGAGCCACCCCAACCTGTTCCCAGGCTGCAGAACCGCCCCAACTGGTGCCCAGGCTGCAGAGAAACACCAACCTGTTCCCAGGCTGCAGAGCCGCCCCAACTGGTGCCCAGGCTGCAGAGAAACACCAACCTGTTCCCAGGCAGCAGAGCCGCCCCAACCTGCTCCCAGGCTGCAGAGACACCCCAACCTGTTCCCAGGCAGCAGAGCCGCCCCAACCAGTTCCCAGGCTGCAGAGCCACCCCAACCTGTTCCCAGGCTGCAGAGCCACCCCGACCTGTTCCCAGGCTGCAGAGACACCCCAACCTGTTCCCAGGCTGCAGAGCCGCCCCAACCTGTTCCCAGGCTGCAGAGACACCCCTACCTGTTCCCAGGCTGCAGAGCCACCCCGACCTGTTCCCAGGCTGCAGAGACACCCCAACCTGTTCCCAGGCTGGAGAGACACACCAACCTGTTCCCAGGCTGCCGAGAAACCCCAACCTGTTCCCAGGGTGCAGAGCCACCCCAACTTGTTCCCAGGCTGCAGAGCCGCCCCAACCTGTTTCCACAGCTGCAGAGACACCCCAACATGTTCCCAGGCTGCAGAGCCGCCCCAACCTGTTCCCAGGCTGCAGAGCCGCCCCAACCTGTTCCCAGGCTGCAGAGCCGCCCCAACCTGTTCCCAGGCTGCATAGCCGCCCCAACCTGTGCCCAGGCTGCAGAGCCACCCCGACCTGTTCCCAGGCTGCAGAGCCACCCCGACCTGTTCCCAGGCTGCAGAGACACCCCCACCTGTTCCCAGGCTGCAGAGCCACCCCAACCTGTTCCCAGGCTGCAGAGCCGCCCCGACCTGTTCCCAGGCTGCAGAGAAACCCCAACCTGTTCCCAGGCTGCAGAACCGCCCCAACTGGTGCCCAGGCTGCAGAGCCACCCCGACCTGTTCCCAGGCTGCAGAGCCGCCCCAACCTGTTCCCAGGCTGCAGAGACACCCCAACCTGTTGCCAGGCTGCAGAGCCGCCCCAACCTGTTCCCAGGCTGCAGAGCCGCCCCAACCTGTTCCCAGGCTGCAGAGCCGCCCCAACCTGTTCCCAGGCTGCAGAGCCGCCCCAACCTGTTCCCAGGCTGCAGAGAAACCCCAACCTGTTCCCAGGCTGCAGAGCCGCCCCGACCTGTTCCCAGGCTGCAGAGACACCCCAACCTGTTCCCAGGCTGCAGAACCGCCCCAACTGGTACCCAGGCTGCAGAGCCACCCCGACCTGTTCCCAGGCTGCAGAGCCGCCCCAACCTGTTCCCAGGCTGCAGAGACACCCCAACCTGTTCCCAGGCTGCAGAGCCGCCCCAACCTGTTCCCAGGCTGCAGAGCCGCCCCAACCTGTTCCCAGGCTGCAGAGCCGCCCCAACCTGTTCCCAGGCTGCAGAGCCGCCCCAACCTGTTCCCAGGCTGCAGAGAAACCCCAACCTGTTCCCAGGCTGCAGAGACACCCCAACCTGTTCCCAGGCAGCAGAGCACCCCAACCTGTTCACAGGCTGCAGAGACACCCCAACCTGTTCCCAGGCTGCAGAGCCGCCCCAACCTGTTCCCAGGCAGCAGAGCCGCCCCAACTGGTGCCCAGGCTGCAGAGACACCCCAACCTGTTCCCAGGCTGCAGAGCCGCCCCAACCTGTTCCCAGGCTGCAGAGAAACCCCAACCTGTTCCCAGGCTGCAGAGCCGCCCCAACCTGTTCCCAGGCTGCAGAGACACCCCAACCTGTTCCCAGGCTGCAGGGCCACCCCAACCTGTTCCAGGCTGCAGAGCTGCCCCAACCTGTTCCAGGCTGCAGAGCCGCCCCAACCTGTTCCCAGGCTGCAGAACCGCCCCAACTGGTGCCCAGGCTGCAGAGCCGCCCCAACCTGTTCCAGGCTGCAGAGCCGCCCCAACCTGTTCCCAGGCTGCTGAGCCGCCCCAACCTGTTCCCAGGCTGCAGAGCCGCCACAACCTGTTCCCAGGCTGCAGAGCCGCCCCAACCTGTTCCCAGGCTGCAGAACCGCCCCAACTGGTGCCCAGGCTGCAGAGCCGCCCCAACCTGTTCCCAGGCTGCAGAGCCGCCCCAACCTGTTCCCAGGCTGCAGACCCGCCCCAACCTGTTCCCAGGCTGCAGAGCCGCCCCAACATGTTCCCAGGCTGCAGAGAAACCCTTAACCTGTTCCCAGGCTGCAGAGCCGCCCCAACCTGTTCCCAGGCAGCAGAGCACCCCAACCTGTTCCCAGGCTTCAGAGCCGCCCCAACCTGTTCCCAGGCTGCAGAGCCGCCCCAACCTGTTCCCAGGCTGCAGAGCCGCCCCAACCTGTTCCCAGGCTGCAGAGACACCCCAACCTGTTCCCAGGCTGCAGAACCGCCCCAACTGGTGCCCAGGCTGCAGAGCCGCCCCAACCTGTTCCCAGGATGCAGAGCCGCCCCAACCTGTTCCCAGGCTGCAGAGCCGCCCCAACCTGTTCCCAGGCTGCAGAGACACCCCAACCTGTTCCCAGGCTGCAGAGCCACCCCAGCCTGTTCCCAGGCTGCAGAGACACCCCAACCTGTTCCCAGGCAGCAGAGCCACCCCAGCCTGTTCCCAGCTGCAGAGACACCCCAACCTGTTCCCAGGCTGCAGAGCCGCCCCAACCTGTTCCCAGGCTGCAGAGCCGCGCCAACCTGTTCCCAGGCTGCAGAGCCACCCAACCTGTTCCAAGGCTGCAGAGCCGCCCCGAGCAGTTCCCAGGCTGCAGAGCCGCCCCAACCTGTTCCCAGGCTGCAGAGACACCCCAACCTGTTCCCAGGCTGCAGAGCCGCCCCAACCTGTTCCCAGGCTGCAGAGCCGCCCCGACCTCTTCCCAGCCTGCAGTGCACCCCAACCTGTTCCCAGGCTGCAGAGCCGCGCCAACCTGTTCCCAGGCTGCAGAGCCGCCCCAACCTGTTCCCAGGCTGCAGAACCGCCCCAACTGGTGCCCAGGCTGCAGAGAAACACCAACCTGTTCCCAGGCTGCAGAGCCGCCCCAACTGGTGCCCAGGCTGCAGAGAAACACCAACCTGTTCCCAGGCAGCAGAGCCGCCCCAACCTGCTCCCAGGCTGCAGAGACACCCCAACCTGTTCCCAGGCAGCAGAGCCGCCCCAACCAGTTCCCAGGCTGCAGAGCCACACCAACCTGTTCCCAGGCTGCAGAGACACCCCAACCTGTTCCCAGGCTGCAGAGACACCCCAACCTGTTCCCAGGCTGCAGAGCCACCCCGACCTGTTCCCAGGCTGCAGAGACACCCAACCTGTTCCCAGGCTGCAGAGACACACCAACCTGTTCCCAGGCTGCAGAGAAACCCCAACCTGTTCCCAGGGTGCAGAGCCACCCCAACCTGTTCCCAGGCTGCAGAGCCGCCCCAACCTGTTCCCAGGCTGCAGAGACACCCCAGGCTGCAGAGCCGCCCCAACCTGTTCCCAGGCTGCAGAGCCGCCCCAACCTGTTCCCAGGCTGCAGAGCCGCCCCAACCTGTTCCCAGGCTGCATTGCCGCCCCAACCTGTGCCCAGGCTGCAGAGCCACCCCGACCTGTTCCCAGGCTGCAGAGCCACGCCGACCTGTTCCCAGGCTGCAGAGACACCCCAACCTGTTCCCAGGCTGCAGAGCCGCCCCGACCTGTTCCCAGGCTGCAGAGAAACCCCAACCTGTTCCCAGGCTGCAGAACCGCCCCAACTGGTGCCCAGGCTGCAGAGACACCCCAACCTGTTCCCAGGCAGCAGAGCACCCCAACCTGTTCACAGGCTGCAGAGACACCCCAACCTGTTCCCAGGCTGCAGAGCCGCCCCAACCTGTTCCCAGGCAGCAGAGCCGCCCCAACTGGTGCCCAGGCTGCAGAGACACCCCAACTTGTGCCCAGGCTGCAGAACCGCCCCAACTGGTGCCCAGGCTGCAGAGCCGCCCCAACCTGTTCCCAGGCTGCTGAGCCGCCCCAACCTGTTCCCAGGCTGCAGAACCGCCCCAACCTGTTCCCAGGCTGCAGAGCCGCCCCAACCTGTTCCCAGGCTGCTGAGCCGCCCCAACCTGTTCCCAGGCTGCAGAACCGCCCCAACTGGTGCCCAGGCTGCAGAGCCGCCCCAACCTGTTCCCAGGCTGCAGAGACACCCCAACCTGTTCCCAGGCTGCAGAGCCACCCCAACCTGTTCCCAGGCTGCAGAGCCACCCCAACCTGTTCCCAGGCTGCAGAGCCGCCCCAACCTGTTCCCAGGCTGCAGAGCCGCCCCAACCTGTTCCCAGGCTGCAGAGCCGCCCCAACATGTTCCCAGGCTGCAGAGAAACCCTAACCTGTTCCCAGGCTGCAGAGCCGCCCCAACCTGTTCCCAGGCAGCAGAGCACCCCAACCTGTTCCCAGGCTTCAGAGCCGCCCCAACCTGTTCCCAGGCTGCAGAGCCGCCCCAACCTGTTCCCAGGCTGCAGAGACACCCCAACCTGTTCCCAGGCTGCAGAGCCACCCCAGCCTGTTCCCAGGCTGCAGAGACACCCCAACCTGTTCCCAGGCAGCAGAGCACCCCAACCTGTTCCCTGGCTGCAGAGCCGCCCCATTCTGTTCCCAGGCTGCAGAGCCGCCCCAACCTGTTCCCAGGCTGCAGAGCCACCCAACCTGTTCCCAGGCTGCAGAGCCGCCCCAACCTGTTCCCAGGCTGCTGAGCCGCCCCAACCTGTTCCCAGGCTGCAGAACCGCCCCAACTGGTGCCCAGGCTGCAGAGCCGCCCCAACCTGTTCCCAGGCTGCAGAGACACCCCAACCTGTTCCCAGGCTGCAGAGCCACCCCAACCTGTTCCCAGGCTGCAGAGCCACCCCAACCTGTTCCCAGGCTGCAGAGCCGCCCCAACCTGTTCCCAGGCTGCAGAGCCGCCCCAACCTGTTCCCAGGCTGCAGAGCCGCCCCAACATGTTCCCAGGCTGCAGAGAAACCCTAACCTGTTCCCAGGCTGCAGAGCCGCCCCAACCTGTTCCCAGGCAGCAGAGCACCCCAACCTGTTCCCAGGCTTCAGAGCCGCCCCAACCTGTTCCCAGGCTGCAGAGCCGCCCCAACCTGTTCCCAGGCTGCAGAGACACCCCAACCTGTTCCCAGGCTGCAGAGCCACCCCAGCCTGTTCCCAGGCTGCAGAGACACCCCAACCTGTTCCCAGGCAGCAGAGCACCCCAACCTGTTCCCAGGCTGCAGAGCCGCCCCATTCTGTTCCCAGGCTGCAGAGCCGCCCCAACCTGTTCCCAGGCTGCAGAGCCACCCAACCTGTTCCCAGGCTGCAGAGCCGCCCCGAGCAGTTCCCAGGCTGCAGAGCCGCCCCGAGCAGTTCCCAGGCTGCAGAGCCGCCCCAACCTGTTCCCAGGCTGCAGAGCCTCCCCGACCTCTTCCCAGCCTGCAGTGCACCCCAACCTGTTCCCAGGCTGCAGAGCCGCGGCAACCTGTTCCCAGGCTGCAGAGCCACCCAACCTGTTCCCAGGCTGCAGAACCGCCCCAACTGGTGCCCAGGCTGCAGAGAAACACCAACCTGTTCCCAGGCAGCAGAGCCACCCCAACCTGTTCCCAGGCTGCAGAGCCGCCCCAACCTGTTCCCAGGCTGCAGAGACACCCCAACCTGTTCCCAGGCTGCAGAGCCGCCCCAACCTGTTCCCAGGCTGCAGAGAAACCCTAACCTGTTCCCAGTCTGCAGAGCCACCCCAACCTGTTCCCAGGTTGCAGAGCCACCCCAACCTGTTCCCAGGCTGCAGAGCCACCCCGACTTGTTCCCAGGCTGCAGAGCCACCCCAACCAGTTCCCAGGCAGCAGAGCACCTCAACCTGTTCCCAGGCTTCAGAGCCGCCCCAACCTGTTCCCAGGCTGCAGAGCCGCCCCAACCTGTTCCCAGGCTGCAGAGACACCCCAACCTGTTCCCAGGCTGCAGAGCCACCCCAGCCTGTTCCCAGGCTGCAGAGACACCCCAACCTGTTCCCAGGCAGCAGAGCACCCCAACCTGTTCCCAGGCTGCAGAGCCGCCCCATTCTGTTCCCAGGCTGCAGAGCCGCCCCAACCTGTTCCCAGGCTGCAGAGCCACCCAACCTGTTCCCAGGCTGCAGAGCCGCCCCGAGCAGTTCCCCGGCTGCAGAGCCGCCCCGAGCAGTTCCCAGGCTGCAGAGCCGCCCCAACCTGTTCCCAGGCTGCAGAGACACCCCAACCTGTTCCCAGGCTGCAGAGCCGCCCCAACCTGTTCCCAGGCTGCAGAGAAACCCTAACCTGTTCCCAGTCTGCAGAGCCGCCCCGACCTGTGCCCAGGCTGCAGAGAAACACCAACCTGTTCCCAGGCTGCAGAGCCGCCCCAACCTGTGCCCAGGCTGCAGAGCCGCCCCAACCTGTTCCCAGGCTGCAGAGACACCCCAACCTGTTCCCAGGCTGCAGAGCCGCCCCAACCTGTTCCCAGGCTGCAGAGACACCCCAACCTGTTCCCAGGCTGCAGAGCCACCCCAACCTGTTCCCAGGCTGTAGAGCCACCCCAACCTGTTCCCAGGCTGCAGAGCCACCCCGACTTGTTCCCAGGCTGCAGAGCCGCCCCAACCTGTTCCCAGGCTGCAGAACCGCCCCAACTGGTGCCCAGGCTGCAGAGAAACACCAGCCTGGTCCCAGGCTGCAGAGCCACCCCAACCAGTTCCCAGGCTGCAGAGCTGCCCCAACCTGTTCCCAGACTGCAGAGCCACCCCGACCTGTTTGCAGGCTGCAGAACCGCCCCAACTGGTGCCCAGTTTGCAGAGACACCTCAACCTGTTCCCAGGCTGCAGAGCAACGCCACCTCTCTCCCTCTCAGTCGCTCTCTCCCTCTCGGTCTCTCTCACCCTCTGAGCCTCTCACCCTCTCAGTTTCTCTCACCCTCTCAGCCTCTTTCCTCTCAGTCTCTCTCCATGTCAGTCTCTCTCACCCTCTCCGACTCTCTCCCTCTCAGCCTCTCTCACCCTCTCAGTCCCTCTCCCTCTCATCCTCTCTCTCTCTCAGTCTCTATCATCCTCTCAGACTCTCTCTCTCAAAGTCTCTCTCACCCTCTCAGTCTCTCTCACCCTCACAGCCTCTCTCACTCTCTAAGCCTCTCTCCCACTAAGTCTCTCTCCCTCTCAGTCCCTCTCCCTCTCAGTCTCTCTCCCTCTCAGCCTCTCTCCCTCTCTGTCTCTCTCTCCCTCTCAGTCTCTCTCACCCTCTCAGTCTCTCTCTCCCTCTCAGTCTCTCTCACCCTCTCAGCCTCTCTCCCTCTCAGTCTCTCTCCCTCTCAGTCTCTCTCACCCTCTCAGTCTCTCTCACCCTCTCAGCCTCTCTCCCTCTCAGTCTCCCTCTCAGCCCACCTCTCCCTCTCAGTCTGTTTCACCCTCTCAGTCTCTCACCCTCACAGCCTCTCTCTCCCTCTCAGCCTCTCTCACTCTCTAAGCCTCTCTCCCACTAAGTCTCTCTCTCCCTCTCAGTCTCTCTCTCCCTCTCAGTCTCTCTCTCCCTCTCAGTTTCTCTCTCCCTCTCAGTCGCTCTCTCCCTCTCAGTCTCTCTCTCCCTCTCAGTTTCTCTCTCCCTCTCAGTCGCTCTCACCCTCTCAGTCGCTCTCACACTCTCAGTCTCTCAGCCTCTCAGCCTCTCTCTCCCTCACAGTCTCTCTCCCTCTCAGTCGCTCTCACCCTCTCATTCTCCCTCACCATCTCAGCCTCTCTCACCCTCTCAGTCTCTCTCTCCCTCTCAGTCTCTCTCTCCCTCAGTCGCTCTCACCCTCAGTCTCTTTCACCCTCTCAGTCTCTCTCCCTCTCTCCCTCTCTGTCTCTCTGCCTCTCTCCCTCTCTGTCTCTCTCCCTCTCAGTCTCTCAGTCTCTCTCAACCTCTCAGTCTCTCTCACCCTATCTCCCCCTCACTCTCTCTCCCTCTCAGTCTCTCTCTCCCTCTCAGTCTCTCTCTCCCTCTCAGTCTCTCTCACCCTCTCAGTCTCTCTCCCTCGCAGTCTCTATCACCCTCACAGCCTCTCTCACCCTCTCTGTCTCTCTCTCCCTCTCAGTCTCTCTCCCTCTCAGTCTCTCTCACCCTCTCAGTCTCTCTCCCTCTCAGTCTCTCTCACCCTCTCAGTCTCTCTCCCTCTCAGTCTCTCTCTCCCTCTCTGTCTCTCTCACCCTCTCAGCCTCTCTCCCTCTCAGTCTCTCTCCCTCTCAGTCTCTCTCACCCTCTGAGCCTCTCTCCCTCTCAGTCTCTCTCACCCTCTCAGTCTCCCTCACCCTCTCAGCCTCTCTCTCCCTCTCACCCTGTCATCTCTCTCCCTCTCAGCCTCTCTCTCTCTCTCAGTCTCTATCACCCTCTCAGTCTCTCACCCTCGCAGTCTCTCTCACCCATCACCCTCTCTCCCTCTCAGTCTCTATCCCTCTCAGTCTCTCTCTCCCTCTCAGTCTCTCTCCCTCCCAGTCGCTATCACCCTCTCAGTCGCACTCACCCTCTCAGTCTCTCACCCTCTCAGCCTCTCTCTCCCTCACAGTCTCTCTCACCCTCAGTCGCTCTCACCCTCTCAGCCTCTCTCTCCCTCAATCTCTCTCCCTCTCAGTCTCTCAGTCTCTCTCACCCTCTCAGTCTCTCTCACCCTATCTCCCCCTCACTCTCTCTCCCTCTCAGTCTCTCTCTCCCTCTCAGTCTCTCTCTCCCTCAGTCTCTCTCACCCTCTCAGTCTCTCTCCCTCGCAGTCTCTATCACCCTCACAGCCTCTCTCACCCTCTCTGTCTCTCTCTCCCTCTCAGTCTCTCTCCCTCTCAGTCTCTCTCACCCTCTCAGTCTCTCTCCCTCTCAGTCTCTCTCACCCTCTCAGTCTCTCTCCCTCTCAGTCTCTCTCTCCCTCTCTGTCTCTCTCACCCTCTCAGCCTCTCTCCCTCTCAGTCTCTCTCCCTCTCAGTCTCTCTCACCCTCTGAGCCTCTCTCCCTCTCAGTCTCTCTCACCCTCTCAGTCTCCCTCACCCTCTCAGCCTCTCTCTCCCTCTCACCCTGTCATCTCTCTCCCTCTCAGCCTCTCTCTCTCTCTCAGTCTCTATCACCCTCTCAGTCTCTCACCCTCTCAGTCTCTCTCACCCATCACCCTCTCTCCCTCTCAGTCTCTATCCCTCTCAGTCTCTCTCTCCCTCTCAGTCTCTCTCCCTCCCAGTCGCTATCACCCTCTCAGTCGCACTCACCCTCTCAGTCTCTCACCCTCTCAGCCTCTCTCTCCCTCAATCTCTCTCCCTCTCAGTCGCTCTCACCCTCTCAGTGTCTTTCACCCTCTCTGTCTCTCTCCCTCTCAGTCTCTCTCTCCCTCTCAGTCTCTCTCACCCTCTCAGTCTCTCTCCCTCTCAGTTTCTCGCTGCCTCTCAGTCCCTCTCCCTCTCAGTCTCTTTCACCCTCTCAGTCTCTCTCCCTCTCAGTCTCTCTCCCTCTCTGTCTCTCTCCCTCTCAGTCTCTCTCTCCCTCTCAGTCTCTCTCCCTCTCAGTCTCTCGCTGCCTCTCAGTCACTCTCCCTCTCAGTCTCTTTCACCCTCTCTGTCTCTCTCCCACTCAGTCTCTCACCCTCTCAGTCTCTCTCTCCCTCTCAGTCTCTCTCCCTCTCAGTCTCTCTCTCCCTCTCAGCCTCTCTGCCTCTCAGTCTCTTTCACCCTCTCAGTCTCTCACCTTCTCAGTCTCTCTCTCCCTCTCAGTCTCTTTCACCCTCTCAGTCTCTAACCCTCTCAGTCTCTCTCTCCCTCTCAGTCTCTCTCTCCCTCTCAGCCTCTCTCACCCTCTAAGCCTCTCTCCCTCTAAGTCTCTCTCTCCCTCTCAGTCTCTCTCCCTCTCAGTCTCTCTCTCCCTCTCAGTCTCTCTCCCTCCCAGTCGCTCTCACCCTCTCAGTCGCTCTCACCCTCTCAGTCGCTCTCACACTCTCAGTCTCTCTCTCCCTCACAGTCTCACTCCCTCTCAGTCGCTCTCACCCTCTCAGTCTCCCTCACCCTCTCAGCCTCTCTCACCCTCTCAGTCTCTCTCTCCCTCACAGTCTCTCTCCCTCTCAGGTTCTCACCCTCTCAGCCTCTCTCCGTCTCTCTCACCCTGTCAGTCTCTCTCCCACTCAGTCTCTCTCCCTCTCAGCCTCTCTCTCTCTCTCAGTCTCTATCACCCTCTCAGTCTCTCACCCTCTCAGTCTCTCTCACCCATCACACTCTCTCCCTCTCAGTCTCTCTCCCTCTCAGTCTCTCTCTCCCTCAGTCTCTCTCCCTCCCAGTCGCTCTCACCCTCTCAGTCGCTCTCACCCTCTCAGTCTCTCACCCTCTCAGCCTCTCTCTGGGGACTGGTTGCTGGCTTTTGCTGCATCGAATCCACTGAAGCTGACCGCCAGAATATTCCTGTGAGAAAATGGAAATTGATTCTTTAGCCGGTTTGCAGTTGGCAGAGGTTCAAGTGATGGACGGCTTCAATCTCAACACCTCGACTCAATATTTACACATCAGCACGAGGAGGAGTTTGGATGATCCTGCATCATTCCATTCAAAATGTCGTGTTAAACTGGGACAAAGCAGTCAGAACCTTTAGAGAGGTTTCCAGAGTATATTTGGTTCATAATCACGGAAGCACAGGAAAATAATGTGCAGAATAGACACTTCGGCCCATCGAGCCCTTTGGATTTCGGCGGCAGCGGTGCGCAGGGGCCTTCTGGGAGGTGAGTAGTTAGTTTAAAAGCTCTTACCTTTACAGGAGAAGCCCTTTGGATTTCGGCGGCAGCGGTGCGCAGGGGCCTTCTTGGAGGTGAGTAGTGAGTTTAAAAGCACTTACCTTTACAGGAGCAGCCCTTTGGATTTCGGCGGCAGCGGTGCGCAGGGGCCTTCTGGGAGGTGAGTAGTTAGTTTAAAAGCTCTTACCTTTACAGGAGCAGCCCTTTGGATTTCGGCGGCAGCGGTGCGCAGGGGCCTTCTGGGAGGTGAGTAGTTAGTTTAAAAGCTCTTACCTTTACAGGAGCAGCCCTTTGGATTTCGGCGGCAGCGGTGCGCAGGGGCCTTCTTGGAGGTGAGTAGTGAGTTTAAAAGCACTTACCTTTACAGGAGCAGCCCTTTGGATTTCGGCGGCAGCGGTGCGCAGGGGCCTTCTTGGAGGTGAGTAGTGAGTTTAAAAGCACTTACCTTTACAGGAGCAGCCCTTTGGATTTCGGCGGCAGCGGTGCGCAGGGGCCTTCTTGGAGGTGAGTAGTGAGTTTAAAAGCACTTACCTTTACAGGAGCAGCCCTTTGGATTTCGGCGGCAGCGGTGCGCAGGGGCCTTCTGGGAGGTGAGTAGTTAGTTTAAAAGCTCTTACCTTTACAGGAGCAGCCCTTTGGATTTCGGCGGCAGCGGTGCGCAGGGGCCTTCTTGGAGGTGAGTAGTGAGTTTAAAAGCACTTACCTTTACAGGAGCAGCCCTTTGGATTTCGGCGGCAGCGGTGCGCAGGGGCCTTCTTGGAGGTGAGTAGTGAGTTTAAAAGCACTTACCTTTACAGGAGCAGCCCTTTGGATTTCGGCGGCAGCGGTGCGCAGGGGCCTTCTGGGAGGTGAGTAGTTAGTTTAAAAGCTCTTACCTTTACAGGAGCAGCCCTTTGGATTTCGGCGGCAGCGGTGCGCAGGGGCCTTCTTGGAGGTGAGTAGTGAGTTTAAAAGCACTTACCTTTACAGGAGCAGCCCTTTGGATTTCGGCGGCAGCGGTGCGCAGGGGCCTTCTGGGAGGTGAGTAGTTAGTTTAAAAGCTCTTACCTTTACAGGAGCAGCCCTTTGGATTTCGGCGGCAGCGGTGCGCAGGGCCCTTCTTGGAGGTGAGTAGTGAGTTTAAAAGCACTTACCTTTACAGGAGCAGCCCTTTGGATTTCGGCGGCAGCGGTGCGCAGGGGCCTTCTGGGAGGTGAGTAGTTAGTTTAAAAGCTCTTACCTTTACAGGAGCAGCCCTTTGGATTTCGGCGGCAGCGGTGCGCAGGGGCCTTCTTGGAGGTGAGTAGTGAGTTTAAAAGCACTTACCTTTACAGGAGCAGCCCTTTGGATTTCGGCGGCAGCGGTGCGCAGGGGCCTTCTGGGAGGTGAGTAGTTAGTTTAAAAGCTCTTACCTTTACAGGAGCAGCCCTTTGGATTTCGGCGGCAGCGGTGCGCAGGGCCCTTCTTGGAGGTGAGTAGTGAGTTTAAAAGCACTTACCTTTACAGGAGCAGCCCTTTGGATTTCGGCGGCAGCGGTGCGCAGGGGCCTTCTGGGAGGTGAGTAGTTAGTTTAAAAGCTCTTACCTTTACAGGAGCAGCCCTTTGGATTTCGGCGGCAGCGGTGCGCAGGGCCCTTCTTGGAGGTGAGTAGTGAGTTTAAAAGCACTTACCTTTACAGGAGCAGCCCTTTGGATTTCGGCGGCAGCGGTGCGCAGGGGCCTTCTGGGAGGTGAGTAGTTAGTTTAAAAGCTCTTACCTTTACAGGAGCAGCCCTTTGGATTTCGGCGGGAACCGGAAGTTCGACCTCTGGCAAGCCCCCCCCCCCCCCCCCCCCCAATAAATTCTGGTGGAGAGGAAGCCCGAGACACTACACGTGTAGTGTCTCCCACCCACCCTCCTCCTCTAACCTAATAATAAGACCCATTGGTGGAAGGTAAGTGCCATATTATATTATATATTATTAGCATTGTGCAGGCCAAGGATTGGAGGTGGAGGAGCAGTCTCTGTCAGCGAGAGAACCTGAGAACATCTCAGAAGGTAAGCAAGTGATTTTTACTTACACACAATTTGAAAAAAGGTATAAGTCGGGGGGGACAGAAAAGCTGTGACCTGAGTGGCTGGTTGGGATTCTAACCTAAATTTTTTTGACTATTTGGGAACTAATTAAACATAATAACTTAATTTTAATTTAGAGGATATCTAAGCCAGAGATCGGAGGATATTATAGTTAGCTATCGCATTTCTATTAGAAATCTAGTGCTAGGAAACAGATAGTTGACAGTAACTTTGTAATTTAAAAAAAAAAAAAAAGTATTTATAAAAAAAAAAGACAAATTTTAATTTTAATTAATTGACGCAATGTCAGTTAGAGGGGTGCTGTGCTCTGACTGTGAGATGTGGCAGGTCCGGGAGGCTTCCAGCGTCCTGGATGGCTTCATCTGCAGAAAGTGCACCCAACTGCAGCTCCTCACAGACCGCATGGTTCGGTTGGAGCAGCAATTGGATGCACTTAGGAGCATGCAGGTGGCGGAAAGCGTCATAGATCGCAGTTATGTAAGTGTGGTCACACCCAAGGTGCAGGCAGAGAAATGGGTGACCACCAGAAAGGGCAGGCAGTCAGTGCAGGAATCCCCTGTGGTTGTCCCCCTCTCGAACAGGTATACCCCTTTGGATACTGTCGGGGGGGATAGCCTATCAGGGGAAAACAGCAGCAGCCAGAGCAGTGGCACCACGGCTGGCTCTGATGTTCAGAAGGGAGGGTCAAAGCGCAGAAGAGTAATAGTTATAGGGGACTCTATAGTCAGGGGAACAGATAGGCGCTTCTGTGGACGTGAAAGAGACTCCAGGATGGTATGTTGCCTCCCTGGTGCCAGGGTCCAGGATGTCTCCGAACGGGTAGAGGGAATCCTGAAGGGGGAGGGCAAACAGGTAGAGGTCGTTGTACATATTGGTACTAACGACATAGGCAGGAAGAGGCATGAGGTCCTGCAGCAGGAGTTCAGGGAGCTAGGCAGAAAGTTAAAAGACAGGACCTCGAGGGTTGTAATCTCGGGATTACTCCCTGTGCCACGTGCCAGTGAGGCTAGAAATAGGAAGATAGAGCAGACAAACACGTGGCTAAACAGCTGGTGTAGGAGGGAGGGTTTCGGTTATCTGGACCACTGGGAGCTCTTCCGGGGCAGGTGTGACCTGTATAAGGTGGACGGGTTGCATCTAAACCGGAGAGGCATAAATATCCTGGCCGCGAGATTTGCTAGTGTCACACGGGAGGGTTTAAACTAGTATGGCAGGGGGGTGGGCACGGGAGCAATAGGTCAGAAGGTGAGAGCGTTGAGGGAGAACTAGGGAATATGGACAGTGTGGCTCTGAGGCAGAGCAGACGGGGAGAAGTTGCTGAACACAGCGGGTCTGGTGGCCTGAAGTGCATATGTTTTAATGCAAGGAGCATTACGGGTAAGGCAGATGAACTTAGAGCTTGGATTAGTACTTGGAACTATGATGTTGTTGCCATTACAGAGACCTGGTTGAGGGAAGGGCAGGATTGGCAGCTAAACGTTCCAGGATTTAGATGTTTCAGGCGGGATAGAGGGGGATGTAAAAGGGGAGGCGGAGTTGCGCTACTTGTTCAGGAGAGTATCACAGCTATACAGCGAGAGGACACCTCAGAGGGCAGTGAGGCTATATGGGTAGAGATCAGGAATAAGAAGGGTGCAGTCACAATGTTGGGGGTATACTACAGGCCTCCCAACAGCCAGCGGGAGATAGAGGAGCAGATAGGTAGACAGATTTTGGAAAAGAGTAAAAACAACAGGGTTGTGGTGATGGGAGACTTCAACTTCCCCAATATTGACTGGGACTCACTTAGTGCCAGGGGCTTAGACGGGGCAGAGTTTGTAAGGAGCATCCAGGAGGGCTTCTTAAAACAATATGTAAACAGTCCAACTAGGGAAGGGGCGGTACTGGACCTGGTATTGGGGAATGAGCCCGGCCAGGTGGTAGATGTTTCAGTAGGGGAGCATTTCGGTAACAGTGACCACAATTCAGTAAGTTTTAAAGTACTGGTGGACAAGGATAAGAGTGGTCCGAGGATGAATGTGCTAAATTGGGGGAAGGCTAATTATAACAATATTAGGCGGGACCTGAAGAACATAGATTGGGGGCGGATGTTTGAGGGCAAATCAACATCTGACATGTGGGAGGCTTTCAAGTGTCAGTTGAAAGGAATACAGGACAGGCATGTTCCTGTGAGGAAGAAAGATAAATACGGCAATTTTCGGGAACCTTGGATGACGAATGATATTGTAGGCCTCGTCAAAAAGAAAAAGGAGGCATTTGTCAGGGCTAAAAGGCTGGGAACAGACGAAGCCTGTGTGGCATATAAGGAAAGTAGGAAGGAACTTAAGCAAGGAGTCAGGAGGGCTAGAAGGGGTCATGAAAAGTCATTGGCAAATAGGGTTAAGGAAAATCCCAAGGCTTTTTACACTTACATAAAAAGCAAGAGGGTAGCCAGGGAAAGGGTTGGCCCACTGAAGGATAGGCAAGGGAATCTATGTGTGGAGCCAGAGGAAATGGGCGAGGTACTAAATGAATACTTTGCATCGGTATTCACCAAAGAGAAGGAATTGGTAGATGTTGAGTCTGGAGAAGGGGGTGTAGATAGCCTGGGTCACATTGTGATCCAAAAAGACGAGGTGTTGGGTGTCTTAAAAAATATTAAGGTAGATAAGTCCCCAGGGCCGGATGGGATCTACCCCAGAATACTGAAGGAGGCTGGAGAGGAAATTGCTGAGGCCTTGACAGAAATCTTTGGATCCTCGCTGTCTTCAGGGGATGTCCCGGAGGACTGGAGAATAGCCAATGTTGTTCCTCTGTTTAAGAAGGGTGGCAGGGATAATCCCGGGAACTACAGGCCGGTGAGCCTTACTTCAGTGGTAGGGAAATTACTGGAGAGAATTCTTCGAGACAGGATCTACTCCCATTTGGAAGCAAATGGACGTATTAGTGAGAGGCAGCACGGTTTTGTGAAGGGGAGGTCGTGTCTCACTAACTTGATAGAGTTTTTCGAGGAGGTCACTAAGATGATTGATGCAGGTAGGGCAGTAGATGTTGTCTATATGGACTTCAGTAAGGCCTTTGACAAGGTCCCTCATGGTAGACTAGTACAAAAGGTGAAGTCACACGGGATCAGGGGTGAACTGGCAAGGTGGATACAGAACTGGCTAGGCCATAGAAGGCAGAGGGTAGCAATGGAGGGATGCTTTTCTAATTGGAGGGCTGTGACCAGTGGTGTTCCACAGGGATCAGTGCTGGGACCTTTGCTCTTTGTAGTATATATAAATGATTTGGAGGAAAATGTAACTGGTCTGATTAGTAAGTTTGCAGACGACACAAAGGTTGGTGGAATTGCGGATAGCGATGAGGACTGTCTGAGGATACAGCAGGATTTAGATTGTCTGGAGACTTGGGCGGAGAGATGGCAGATGGAGTTTAACCTGGACAAATGTGAGGTAATGCATTTTGGAAGGGCTAATGCAGGTAGGGAATATACAGTGAATGGTAGAACCCTCAGGAGTATTGAAAGTCAAAGAGATCTAGGAGTACAGGTCCACAGATCACTGAAAGGGGCTACACAGGTGGAGAAGGTAGTCAAGAAGGCATACGGCATGCTTGCCTTCATTGGCCGGGGCATTGAGTATAAGAATTGGCAAGTCATGTTGCAGCTGTATAGAACCTTAGTTAGGCCACACTTGGAGTATAGTGTTCAATTCTGGTCGCCACACTACCAGAAGGATGTGGAGGCTTTAGAGAGGGTGCAGAAGAGATTTACCAGAATGTTGCCTGGTATGGAGGGCATAAGCTATGAGGAGCGATTGAATAAACTCGGTTTGTTCTCACTGGAACGAAGGAGGTTGAGGGGCGACCTGATAGAGGTATACAAAATTATGAGGGGCATAGACAGAGTGGATAGTCAGAGGCTTTTCCCCAGGGTAGAGGGGTCAATTACTAGGGGGCATAGGTTTAAGGTGAGAGGGGCAAAGTTTAGAGTAGATGTACGAGGCAAGTTTTTTACGCAGAGGGTAGTGGGTGCCTGGAACTCACTACCGGAGGAGGTAGTGGAGGCAGGGACGATAGGGACATTTAAGGGGCATCTTGACAAATATATGAATAGGATGGGAATAGAAGGATACGGACCCAGGAAGTGTAGAAGATTGTAGTTTAGTCGGGCAGTATGGTCGGCACGGGCTTGGAGGGCCGAAGGGCCTGTTCCTGTGCTGTACATTTCTTTGTTTGTTGTCTTTGAGTCTGCACTGCCGCATGGAAGGGATCTGATCGGCAAGTGCTAATTCCATTTGCCATCAATTCAACCTTAGCTTCGACTGTTGAGACGTGCCATGTGTTATCGAGGTATTTTTGAAGGATCTGAGGGAACCCGCCTCTAGCGCCCTCCCAGGCCGTGCATTCCAGACCGTCACCACACTCTGATTAATGGTTTTCCCCCTCAAATCGCCCTGAAACCTCCGCATCTCACCTTGAAATTGTGTCCCCCTCATAACTGACACTACAGCTAAAGGATCAGCTGTTCCCTATCTACTCTGCTCATGCCCCTCATAATGCTTTACACCTCAATCAGGTCGCCCCTCAGTCTTCCCTGTTCCAGTCAAGGCAACCCAAGCCTCTCCAACCTCGCTTATAACTTAAATATTCCATCCCAGGCAACATCCCGGTAAAACGCCTCGACACCCACGCCAGTGCCGTCATATCCTTCATATAATATGGCGACCGGAATTACAAACAGTACTCCAGCTGTGATCACCAATGTCTTGTATCTCCACCACGAATTTCTTGCTGGCCTAATTTGTTGCCAAGGAAAGTCCTGAAATAAAAGCCAAAACCAGACACTGTTGCAAATTATCGGACTTCAGAAGATAACTAAATTTCTCTCCGCCGCCTAGGGGATACCTGAGCACCTGAGTTCCTCGTTAACAGCCCCGCTTGTTAAGTGGGAGACCCTGGTTCAATTCCCCAACGGGAACTCTGAAGTTGCCCAGGACCTCCACTGGCTGGTTTTCTCACACTGGCACATGGCCTGTCGATTCCACCTGGTGCACATCGCACAAAAGATGAACTCAGCAGCGCGGTCTGAACATTACTTCAAATCAACTATCACCAAAACCGTTGTGCAGTGACTGGGCACCTCATTTTGTATTCATACAACTCCCCGCGGACAGTCAAAATACTGTGCTGCACTCAACATGCAGCGTTTGCCGCAAACGACATTCAGTCGCATAAACACCGCCACAACTTTCCAGATCTTTGAAACGGTCAGGTCTGCCAATGAATTAATTATCAATAAAATCAACCAGGATCGAGCAGTGACGCACGGTTACTTATTCGGTGCAGAATCACACTTCCAGGTGACCTGCATACTGTGGCATTCAGCAAATATTAATCAAACTACGATGAATACCCAATAAACAGTGGACGGAAATCACAGTGGGCCCGAAATGTCCTGCACCATTCGCAACTTGAGTCGCTAGTGCGCCGCACATTCACGGCGTGACAACACAGGGAGTGCAGGCATGCGCGCTGGAAGTACGCGGCCTTTCACCTCCCGGCCGTGTCTGTTGCCAGCGCTGCGCTGGTGCTGTTGCCGCTGACAGAAAATGCAGTAACGACGTTAACTTGGGCCAATGATCACTCGCTAACCGGCGTGCTTGTCCACCTAAGACACTCCGTGTTACTGGTCACGGGTCACGAGGGCCCTTGCGTAGCCGATGACCCTGATCCTGCAGCCGCACCTTCAGTCACTCACTTGACAATGCTTTCGAAAAGGTGAGATCGATCCCTGGGCGCTACGTCGCGGGTTTTCCTTTCTGAGTATCATGAACAATATTGTTTACAGAAAACAAGCAAAATTTTATGTTCCACAACTGGCCAGGGAGTCGATACCGCGCCTCAGTTCGTTCAAGTAAACAGGGGAACCAGATTTCAAATATTGGGGAAGATCACGTCCACGGGCAGCACGGTAGCCTTGTGGATAGCACAATTGCTTCACAGCTCCAGGGTCCCAGGTTCGATTCTGGCTTGGGTCACTGTCTGTGCGGAGTCTGCACATCCTCCACGTGTGTGCGTGGGTTTCCTCCGGGTGCTCCGGTTTCCTCCCACAGTCCAAAGATGTGCGGGTTAGGTGGATTGGCCATGATAAATTGCCCTTAGTGTCCAAAATTGCCCTTAGTGTTGGGTGGGGTTAGTGTGTTATGGGGATAGGGTGGCGGTGTTGACCTTGGGTAGGGTGCTCTTTCCAAGAGCCGGTGCAGACTCGATGGGCCGAATGGCCTCCTTCTGCTCTGTAAATTCTATGATAAACCTCTATGATCTCAGTGGTGTCTCGCTTCGTTTGATCAATGCAAGTGTTTAAATTGTAATCATCCGGAAAGGATGCGAGTTCCTGCAGAAGTGATCGTAGCCTTCGGAGCGACTTTACCTGATCGATCAGCAGGAAGCTCAGTGAACAAGGATTAGCAGTTTTACCTGTCAGTGCCAAATCTTTGTGGTGACAAATTGGAGCATGACGCCAGTGGGCCAGAACTTCCATGTATTAGTATCTGTCACCTATTCGCCTTTCCACACTCAAAACGCATTCTAGTTGGAAAGACACTCATTCGGTTAAACATCAGCCTCCCCGATACACAAAGTTAGACAGATATTTTCAGTTTGTTCTCATCTCTCAGAGTTTCCTGTTATTTTTGTACAGTGTGTGTACCTGCCCGCAGATTTGATATTTTTGTGATGTGAAGTGAGAAGCCTACAAATAAATGTAGTTATGTTGAATCACGATTTACTATTAATAAATGTAAACGTTATTTGTATAATGATTTTTGAGCATAAATAAAACCCTTTGATTTGAACAAATATACAAATCTCGTTATCCCCCCCCCCCCCCCCACCCCGCCCCCCTGAATTGATCAGCCATGCATCTATAACTCTGGTAGCATCATCACAGGGAATAGCTCCACATTAATCCGGCTCCCCTATCTGAAGGACATTTCCAGGACGGGGTACCAGGAAAGTGCGATTGCAAGAGTCGTTTATGTAATCGGTGAGATTTACTAACCGCTGAGCCGATATCAGCCCAAAATATTATGGTGCTAAAATCCAGGCTGCCTTTGCTCTGACGCAGATACTATGCTTCAGTCATTTCTAATCTGTTTTGCCCATTCCATCTCCCAGTGAACGTAGCAGCAACCGTGATGCTGTCCCGTGGGAACTGTGGCCTCCCCAACTGATCCACTCGTTACCTGTTGGTCATGGCAACTGCGGACCACTGGTCCTTATTACTGAGGTAATTGTCAGGCAGAACCTTTGTCATTTCCCAACACATGTTCCGTGGATTACCCGCACCTGCAGTGTTCATTCTGTTCATCTCCGTGCAGTGATAGCCTCTTCTGTCCAGTTTACGTCGTTTTCACATTTGATCGGATTTTCGCCATTTGTTTTCAGAAGCTGAGATCTAAATATTTCACTTAGAAAATTGCGGCCGCTATGCGAACAACAATCGAAACTTTATTCTTTTTAAAGCACTTCCCACTGTATCAGATTTAAGAGAGAAGGGCTGCTGATTATGTACCATGTGACTGTGAGAATAAATATTATCGTGGCTGGGTTGGATTTAGACATTTTAAAATTGTTTGAACCCCATTGACAGCATTCGGTTTAATTCTGTTGCTCAACACTCTGACTGTCAGACATACTTTAATGGCCAGCTGAGTCGGTAAGGGACTCACAAGTCAGAGCAAATTAGAGAATCATAGAGAGCCAGAGGTGGAAAGTGAATGAAGTCTATTTTACACGTCACCATTTCCAGCAGCTTCTTAAGTCTGTGGTTTGTGTATATATGTCTTTGATGTCACAAGTTACTCAGAGGAAGATATATTTATTTATTTTAAATAGTCGATTTTATGATGTGGAACTGAAGTTCCTGAACAAGCACATTCATTTACTTCAAAAATAAAACGAAAGAGAGAGGCAAAAATAGATATCGGGCCACTGGTAATGAGGCTGGAGAAGTAATAATACGAACCAAAGAAATAGCAGAGGAACCGAAAAGTTACTTTACATCAGTCTTCCAAGTGGAATACACCAGTCGGTTTCCTGAGCTCCAGGAGACTCAGGGAACAGAGGTGAGTGTGCTGGCCATCAGTAAGGTTGGGAGTCTGGCAAACCTGAAAAGTCTGAAGATGGATAAATCCCCTGGACCGAATGGACTACACACCGCAATTCTAATGGAGATAGCTGAGCAAATCGAGGAGGCATTCGTCGTTATCGTTCAGTAATCACTGGGTTCCCGAAGCATTGGAAAGTAGTTAATGTAATACCGATGTTTAAGAAGGGAGGATGGCAGGAGACGCTACAGTGTAGGTCGGTTTGCCTGACGTTGGTCATTGGTAAGATTTTAGAGTTCTTTATTAAAGATGATATCGTGGACTACTGGGAAGTGCATGATAAAATAGGACTGAGTAAGCATGGGGAGGTCATGTCTGACAATTGTTTTGAGGGTAATTATTAAAACTTACAGGATACTGCGAGGCCTGGATCGAGCAGACGAGGACAGCATGTTTCCAATGGTGGAAAAAAATGGTGGAACTCTACCGTTAACACTGTATTCCGCATTCATATTTGTCCTTCCAAAATGGACAAACTCACACTTTTCAGGGTTAAACTCCATCTGCCACTTCTCAGCCCAGCTCTGCATCCTATCTATGTCTCTTTGCAGCCGACAACAGCCCTCCTCACTTTCCACAACTCCACCAATCTTCGTATTGTCTGCACATTTACTGACCCACCCTTCAACTCCCTCATCCAAGTCATTAATGAAAATCACAAACAGCAGAGGACCCAGAACTGATCCCTGCAGTACGCCACTGGTAACTGGGATCCAGGCTGAATATTTGCCATCCACCACCACTCTCTGACTTCTATCGGTTAGCCAGTTCGTTATCCAACTGGCCAAATTTCTCACTATCCCATGCCTCCTTAGTTTCTGCAGAAGCCTACCATGGGGAACCTTACCAAATGCCTTACTAAAATCCATGTGCACTACATCCACTGCTTTACCTTCATCCACATGCTTGGTCACCTCCTCAAAGAATTCAATAAGACTTGTAAGGCAAGACCTACCCCTCACAAATCCGTGCTGACTATCCCTAATCAAGCAGTGACTTGCCAGATGCTCAGAAAGCCTATCCTTCAGTACCCTTTCCATGACTTTGCGTATCACCGAAGTAAGACTAACTGACTTTAATTTCCAGGGTTATCCCTATTCCCTTTTTTGAACAGAGGCACGACATTCGCCACTCTCCAATCCCCTGTCACCACACCTGTTGACAGTGAGGATGAAAATATCATTGCCAACGGCTCTGCAATTTCTTCTCTTGCTTCCCATAGAATCCTTGGATATATCCCGTCAGGCGCGGGGGACTTGTCTATCCTCAAGCTTTTCAAAATGCCCAACACATCTTCCTTCCGAACAAGTATTTCCACGAACTTACCAGTCTGTTTCACACTGTGCTCTCCAACAATATGGCCCCTCTCATTTGTAAATACAGAAGAAAAGTACTCGTTCAAGACCTCTGCTATCTCTTCAGACTCAATAGACAATCTCCCGCTACTCTCCTTGATCGGACCTACCCTCGCTCTAGTCATTCTCATATTCCTCACATATGTGTAAAAGGCCTTGTGGTTTTCCTTGATCCTACCCGCCAAAGATTTTACATGCCCTCTCTTAGCTCTCCTAATCCCTTTATTCAGTTCCCTCCTGGCTATCGTGTATCCCTCCAACGCCCTGCCTGAACCTGGTTTCCTCAGCCTTACATACGTCTCCATTTTCCTCTTAATAAGACATTCAACCTCTCTTGTCAACCATGGTTCCCTCACTCGACCATCTCTTCCCTGCCTGACAGAGACATACATATCAAGGACACGTAGTACCTGTTCCTTGAACAAGTTCCACATTTCACTTGTGCCCTTTTAATGACAGCCTATGTTCCCAACTTATGCACTTCAATTCTTGTCAGACAACATCGTATTTACCTTTACCCCAATTGTAAATCTTGCCCTGTTGCACGCACCTATCCCTCTCCATTACTAAAGTGAAAGTCACAGAATTGTGGTCACTATCTCCAAAATGCTCCCCCACTAACAAATTTATCACTTGCCCTGGTTCATTGCCAAGTACTAAATCCAATATTGCCCCTCCTCTGGTTGGACAATCTACATACTGTGTTAGAAAAGCTTCCTGAACACACAGCACTAACACCACCCCATCCAAACTATTTGATCTGAAGAGTTTCCACTCAATATTTGGGAAGTAAAAGTCACCCATGACTACTACCCTGTGACTTCTGCACCTTTCCAAAATATGTTTCCCAATCTGTTCCTCCACATCTCTGCTACTATTGGAGGGTCTATAGAAAACTCCGAACAAGGTGACTGCTCCTTTCCTATTTCTGATTTCAACCCATACTATCTCAGTAGGCTGATACTCCTCGAACTGCTTTTCTGCAGCTGTGAAACTAATTATCTATGCCACCATTCCCCCCCCCCACCTCTTTTATCACCCTCCCTAATCTTTTTGAAACATCTATAACCAGGGACCTCCAACAACCATTTCTGCCCCTCTTCTATCCAAGTTTCCGTGATGGCCACCTCACCGTAGTCCCAAGTACCGAGCCATGACTTAAGTTCACCCACCTTATTCCTGATGCTTCTTCCGTTGATGTATACACACTTCAACCCATCTCCATGCCTGCAAGTGCTCTCCTTTGTCAGTGTTCCCTTCCCTACTGCCTCATTACACGCTTAGGCGTCCTGGATATCGGCTATCTTCGTTGCTGGACTACAAATCCGGTACCCATTCCCCTGCCAAATTAGTTTAACACCCCCCGAAGAGTACTAGAAAGCCTCCCTCCAGGGATATTGGTGCCCCTCTGTTTCAGATGCAACCCATCCTGCTTGTACAGGGCCCACCCTCCCCAGAATGCGCGCCAATTATCCAAATACCTGAGGCCCTCCCTCCTACACCATTCCTGCAGCCACGTGTTCAGCTGCACTCTCTCCCTATTCATAGCCTCGCTATCACGTGGCACCGGCAACAAACCAGAGATGACAACTCTGTCTGTCCTGGCTTTTAACTTCCAGCCTAACTCCCTAAACTCATGTATTACCTCCACACCCCTTTTCCTACCTACATCGTTGGTACCAATGTGCACCACGACTTCTGGCTGCTCCCCCTCCCCCTTAAGGATCATGGAGACACGATCCGAGACATCTCTGGCCCTGGCACCCGGGAGGCAACATATTTTCCGGGACTCTCGCTCGCGACCACCGAATCTCCTATCTATTCCCCTAACCATTGAATTTCCGACAACTATTACTTTTCTATTCTCCCCCTTCCCTTCTGAGCCCCAGAGCCAGACTCAGTGCCAGAGACCTGGCTGCTAGGGCCTTCCCCGGTAGGTCATCCCGCCCCCCCCCCTCAACAGCATCTAAAATGGTACACTTGTTTTGAAGGGGAACGGCCACGAGGGATCCCTGCACTGTCTGTTTGTTTGTTTTTTCCCCCTGACTGTAACCCAGCCATTCTTGTCCTGTACCTTGGGTGTGGTTACCTCCCTGTAACTCTTCTCTATCACCCCAGCTGCCTCCCTGATGGTCAGAGGTTCATCCAGCTTCAGCTCCAGTTCCCTCACACTGTCTTTGAGGAGCTGGAGTTGGGTGCACTTCCCGCAGCTATAGTCAGGCGGGACACCGGTGGTATCCCTCACCACCCACATCCTACAGGAGGAGCATGCAACTGGCCTAGCCTCCATACCCTCTTACCTTACAGAATATAGCTGCCCTGTGGACCAACTGGATCTCCGCCCTCCGACTCTGCTCCCAGTCAGCTGCACTCTCTGTAAACTCGTGGCTCTCTTCCCGGAAATGTAGGAAACAAAATCAAAGGAGCACCTTACTCCCTCCTCACCTAACTCCCTCAGTCACCAAACTCTCACTATAGCACTCAAATGCACCAAATTCAGCACTCCCTCAGTCACCAAACTCTCACTATAGCACTCAAATGCACCAGATTCAGCACTCAGTGCAAACAAAGTCCGCACTGTAGCGGATCACTTTTATACTGTGAATCGAGCCTCTGAAAACTGGCCTAATCCTATCAACTAATTAACAAGCTCCAGCTGTAAGTGCCTACAAGTAGAACCTTTGTTTAAAGCTGATTGAAAATTCACCTTCTTCTAAACCAAACAGCAATTTTTAAGTTAATTAACTAAATAAAAGAAAGACTATACTTTAGATAAATAGTCTTATACTCCCTCAGTCACCAAACTCTCAGTATCGCACTCAAATGCACCAAATTCAGCACTCAGTGCAAACTCAGTGTTATGCAACAGAGAACTTTTTAATACAAAATAATTCTTATTCTATGAACACAGTGACATCACGGCAGCTATTTGATAAACTCCCATTTCTTAAAGGTACATCCACATTCCAAGTAATAGAACAATATAATTTTTTAGATTATAGAAAGGGGCAAGATGTTGTTCCAAGTTTCCCCGGCCACAGTCCGCACCTTTAGGTTCTGGAGGAAAATTATCCACATCAACAGGCAGTTGATTTCCTTTAAACTTTCAAAGAAAATACGTCTTTATAATCTGTGATTAATCTAGGACAAAGTTTCGGCACAACATCGTGGGCCGAAGGGCCTGTTCTGTGCTGTATTTTCTATGTTCGATGTTCTATGTCTGTAATTAATCTGTGTAGGTTTAATTTTGTATTAATGGGGTCGCAACAAGGCTATTTAATGCGGAAGTGTTAAAATTAGTCTGAATGAAATTGATACGAATGTGAAAATGCATTTGTTTATTCTTCATATCCTGTGGACGTCGCTAGGTGGGCTATCGTTTTTTGACCATCCTTAAGCGCCATTGAGGGGGCAGTTAAGAGTCAACCACATTGCTGTTGGTCTGGAGTCACATGTAGGCCAGAGCAGATAAGGTCGGCAGATTTACTTCCCGAGAGCAGTGATTTTCAAAGTGGGGGTCGCGACCCGCGGTTGCCGTCTCAGTGTTTGTGTGGGTTATTTTCTACACATTAGGTTCTGTTTGATTAATATTCTCTGATTTAAACGCCAAACTGGCTGGAGACTTAACTTACCCCATTCTAAGTAAGAGTCATTCCTAGCAAAAATTAGATTGAGGCACAATTCCAGGAAAACTCTTACCATCAACACCAACACGGGCACGATTCACCGGACTTCAAACAAAGTCTGTGAACGGCGCATTTGGCAGAATCTTTCTCTGTAGCTGCAGTGCTGAGAAACACCCAGTTACTGAATGGCACTTTCTCTCATGGTGGGGCGGAACTTATTGATGTCACCGTGTCGTCGTTTCAGTGATTCTTCGCCGTGGGTCCAAAGGAAAAAAGTCTCATCGATGTATCTGGTGTATAATGTCGGTTGAAGGTCCTGTGCGGTGAGTAGGTCTTGTTCAAACTTGTGCATGACGATTTTGGCCTATTGAGGTGCGAACTTGGTGCCCATGGTTGTTCTTTGCGTCTGGATGAAGAACTTGTTGTCGAAGGTGAAGACATTGCGATCCAGTATGAAGCGGAGGAGTTGCAGAATTGCGTCTGGAGATTGGCAGTTGTCAGTGTTGAGTACTGAGGCTGTTGCAGCAATGCCGTCGTCATGGGGGATCCTGGTGTAGAGTGGGGAGACGTCCAATATGACGAGGAATGTTCCTGGTTCAACTGGTGCATGGGTGCTGAGTTTCTGTAGGACGTCCGTCGTGTCATGGCAGAAGCTGGGCGTACCTTGCACAACGGGTTTCAAGATGCCCCCGATTTAGCCAGAGAGGTTCTCACACAAGGTCCCATTGCCTGAAACGATAGGACGGCCTGGTGTGTTGGCCTTGTGTATTTTCGGGAGGCAGTAGAGATCTCCAATGCGGGGAGTACTTTGTTTACAACAGTATACGATTGAATAAACTCTGTTTAATTTAGGGTACTGTTCACAGAGAGTTGTTTACAGCGGTGTACGGTTCACATAAATACTGGGTATTGTAGGGCACTGTTTACATTTACAGTAGCTTACATTTTCCATAAACACTGTTTACAGTTGGACACAATTTACGTATACTCTGTTTACAGCAGTGTACGGTTTACATGAACAATATTTACTGTAAGGAACAATATAGATAGACTCTGTTTACAGCAGGCTACGGTTTTTATAAACACGTTTTACTGTAGGAACATTTTGCATGGACTCTGATTACAGCAAAGCATGGCAACATTTCACTCTGTTTACTGTCGGGCATTGTTTACATAGACCATGTTTGCAGTATTGTACGGTTTACACAGACACTGTTTACTGGGGGCACTGTTTACCTACACTCTGTTTACAGTAGTGCGGTTTACTTTCACTCTGTTCACTGTAGGGCACTATTTACATCGGCTCTGTTTACAGTTCCGTACGGTTGGTTTTCACTCTGTTTACTGTTGGGCACTGTTTACATAGATCATAGAATTTGCAGTGCCGAAGGAGACCATTCGGCCCATCGAGTCTGCACCGGCTCTTGGAAAGAGCACCCTACCCAAGGTCAACACCTCCACCCTATCCCCATAACCCAGTAACCCCACCCAACATTAAGGGCAATTTTGGACACTAAGGGCAATGTATCATGGCCAATCCACCTAACCTGCACATCTTTGGACTGTGGGAGGAAACTGGAGCACCCGGAGGAAACCTACGCACACATGGGGAGGATGTGCAGACTCCGCGCAGACAGTGATCCAAGCCGGAATCGAACCTGGGACCCTGGAGCTGTGAAGCAATTGTGCTATCCACAAGGCTACCGTGCTGCCCCTAATAGACTATGTTTACGGCAATGTACGGTCACATAAACACTGTTTATTTAGCGTAATGTTTACATCGACTTTGTTTACAGCACTGAACGGTTTCCATATGCACTGTTTACTGTAGGGCACTGTTTACATAGACTCTGTTTACGGCATTGTACGGTTCACATAAACACTGCTTAGTCTCACCCTCTCCTCACACACTGTCTCACTCTCTCCCCTCACACTTTCTCACTCTCTCTCCTCACACACTGTCTCACTCTCTCTCCTCACACTGTTTCTCTCTCTCTCCTCACAAACTGTCTCACTCGCTCTCCTCACACACTGTCTCACTCTCTCTCCTCACACACTGTCTCACTCTCTCTCTCTCCTTGCACTTTCTCACCCTCTCGCCTCACACACTGTCTCACTCTCTCCTCACACACTGTCTCACTCTCTCTCTCTCCTCGCACACTGTCTCTCTCTCTCCTCACACACTGTCTCACTCTCTCTCCTCACACACTGTCTCTCTCTCCTCACACACTGTCTCACTCTCTCTCCTCACACACTGTCTCACTCTCTCTCTCTCCTCGCACTTTCTCACTCTCTCGCCTCACAAACTGTCTCACTCTCTCTCTCCTCACACACTGTCTCACTCTCTCTCTCTCCTCGCACACTGTCTCTCACTCTCCTCACACACTGTCTCACTCTCTCTCCTCACACACTGTCTCACTCTCTCCCCTCACACTTTCTCACTCTCTCTCCTCACACACTGACTCACTCTCTCTCCTCACACTGTTTCTCTCTCTCTCCTCACAAACTGTCTCACTCGCTCTCCTCACACACTGTCTCACTCTCTCTCCTCAAACACTGTCTCTCTCCCTCTCCTCACACACTGTCTCACTCTCTCCTCACACACTGTCTCACTCTCTCCTCACACACTGTCTCTCTCCCTCTCCTCACACACTGTCTCACTCTCTCCTCACACACTGTCTCACTCTCTCCTCACACACTGTCTCTCTCTCTCTCCTCACACACGGTCTCCCCCTCTCTTCACACACTGTCTCACTCTCTCTCCCCTCACACTTTCTCACTCTCTCGCCTCACACACTGTCTCACTCTCTCCTCACACACTGTCTCACTCTCTCCTCACACACTGTCTCACTCTCTCTCCTCACACTGTCTCACTCTCTCTCCTCACACACTGTCTCACTCTCTCTCTCCTCACACACTGTCTCACTCTCTCTCCTCACACACTGTCTCACTCTCTCTCCTCAAACACTGTCTCCCTCTCTCTCCTCACACACGGTCTCACTCTCTCCTCACACACTGTCTCACTCTCTCCTCACACACTGTTTCACTCTCTCCTCACACTCTGTCTCACTCACTCTCTCGTCACACGCTGTCTCTCTCTCTCCTCACACTGTCTCACTCTCTCTCTCTCCTCGCACACTATCCCTCTCTCCTCACACACTGTCTCACTCCCTCTCCTCACACACTGTCTCACTCTCTCCTCACACACTGTCTCACTCTCTCTCTCCTCACACACTGTCTCTCTCTCTCCTCATACACTGTCTCACTCTCTCTCCTCACACTGTCTCACACTCTCTCTCCCCTCATACTTTCTCAATCTCTCTCCTCACAAGCTGTCTCACTCTCTCCCCTCACACACTGTCTCACTCTCTTTCCCCTCACACACTGTCTCACTCTCTCTTCACACACTGTCTCACTCTCTCTCCTCACACACTGTCTCACTCTCTCTCCTCACACACTGTCTCACTCTCTCCCCTCACACACTGTCTCACTCCCTCTCCTCACACACTGTCTCACTCTCTCCTCACGCACTGTCTCACTCTCTCTCCTCACACACTGTCTCACTCTCTCTCCTCACATACTGTCTCTCTCTCTCCCTTCGCACACTGTCTCACTCTCTCTCCTCACACACTGTCTCACTCTCTCTCTCCTCCCACACTGCCTCACTCTCTCTCTCCTCACACCCTGTCTCACTCTCTCACCTCACACAATATCTCTCTCCCTTTCTCTCCCCACACACTGTCTCACTCTCTCTACTCGCACACTGTCTCTCTCTCTCCTCACACACTAACTCACACTCTCCTCTCACACACTGCCTCACCCCCTCCCCTCACACACTGTCTCACTCTCTCTCTCCTCACACACTGTCTCTCTCTCTCTCTCCTCACACACTGCCTCACTCTCTGTCCTCACGCAATGTCTTACTCTCTCTCCTCACAGACTGCCCCACTCTCTCTCCTCACACACTGTCTCACTCACTCACTCCTCACACCCTGTCTCACTCTCTCCCCTCACACAATATGTCTCTCCTCTCTCTCCCCACACACTGCCTCACTCTCTCCCCCCTCGCACACTGCCTCTCTCCCTCTCCTCACACACTGTCTCACTCTCTCCTCACACACTGTCTCACTCTCTCCTCACACACTGTCTCACTCTCTCCTCATTCTCTGTCTCACTCACTCTCTCGTCACACGCTGTCTCTCTCTCTCCTCACACTGTCTCTCTCGCTCTCTCTCCTCACACACTGTCTCACTCTCTCTCTCCTCACACACTGTCTCACTCCCTTTCCCCTCATACTTTCTTACTCTCTATCCTCACACACTGTCTCACTCTCTCTCCTCACACACTGTTTCTCTCTCTCTCCTCACAAACTGTCTCACTCTCTCTCCTCACACACTGTCTCACTCTCTCTCCCCTCACACTTTCTCACTCTCTCGCCTCACACACTGTCTCACTCTCTCCTCTCACACTGTCTCACTCTCTCCTCACACACTGTCTCACTCTCTCTCCTCACACTGTCTCACTCTCTCTCCTCACACACTGTCTCACCCTCTCTCTCCTCACACACTGTCTCACTCTCTCTCCTCACACACTGTCTCACTCTCTCTCCTCAAACACTGTCTCTCTCTCTCTCCTCACACACGGTCTCACTCTCTCCTCACACACTGTCTCACTCTCTCCTCACACACTGTCTCACTCTCTCCTCACACTCTGTCTCACTCACTCTCTCGTCACACGCTGTCTCTCTCTCTCCTCACACTGTCTCACTCTCTCTCTCTCCTCGCACACTGTCTCTCTCTCTCCTCACACACTGTCTCACTCTCTCTCCTCACACACTGTCTCACTCTCTCCCCTCACACTGTCTCACTCTCTCTCCCCTCACACTTTCTCACTCTCTCGCCTCACACACTGTCTCACTCTCTCCTCACACACTGACTCACTCTCTCCTCACACACTGTCTCACTCTCTCTCCTCACACTGTCTCACTCTCTCTCCTCACACACTGTCTCACTCTCTCTCTCTCTCCTCACACACTGTGTCACTCTCTCTCCTCACACACTGTCTCACTCTCTCTCCTCAAACACTGTCTCTCTCTCTCTCCTCACACACTGTCTCACTCTCTCTCCTCAAACACTGTCTCTCTCTCTCTCCTCACACACTGTCTCACTCTCTCCTCACACACTGTCTCACTCTCTCCTCACACTCTGTCTCACTCACTCTCTCGTCACACGCTGTCTCTCTCTCTCCTCACACTGTCTCAATCTCTCTCTCTCCTCGCACACTGTCTCTCTCTCCTCACACACTGTCTCACTCCCTCTCCTCACACACTGTCTCACTCTCTCCTCACACACTGTCTCACTCTCTCTCTCCTCACACACTGTCTCTCTCTCTCCTCAGACACTGTCTCACTCTCTCCTCACACACTGTCTCACTCTCTCCTCACACACTGTCTCACTCTCTCCTCACACTCTGTCTCACTCACTCTCTCGTCACACGCTGTCTCTCTCTCTCCTCACACTGTCTCACTCTCTCTCTCTCCTCGCACACTGTCTCTCTCTCTCCTCACACACTGTCTCACTCTCTCTCCTCACACACTGTCTCACTCTCTCCCCTCACACTGTCTCACTCTCTCTCCCCTCACACTTTCTCACTCTCTCGCCTCACACACTGTCTCACTCTCTCCTCACACACTGACTCACTCTCTCCTCACACACTGTCTCACTCTCTCTCCTCACACTGTCTCACTCTCTCTCCTCACACACTGTCTCACTCTCTCTCTCCTCACACACTGTCTCACTCTCTCTCCTCACACACTGTCTCACTCTCTCTCCTCAAACACTGTCTCTCTCTCTCTCCTCACACACGGCCTCACTCTCTCCTCACACACTGTCTCACTCTCTCCTCACACACTGTCTCACTCTCTCCTCACACTCTGTCTCACTCACTCTCTCGTCACACGCTGTCTCTCTCTCTCCTCACACTGTCTCAAACACTCCCTCTCCTCACACACTGTCTCACTCTCTCCTCACACACTGTCTCACTGTCTCTCTCCTCACACACTGTCTCTCTCTCTCCTCATACACTGTCTCACTCTCTCTCCTCACACTATCTCACACTCTCTCCCCTCATACTTTCTCACTCTCCTCACAAACTGTCTCACTCTCTCCCCTCGCACACTGTCTCACTCTCTTTCCCCTCACACACTGTCTCACTCTCTCCTCACACACTGTCTCACTCTCTCTCCTCACACACTGTCTCACTCCCTCTCCTCACACACTGTCTCACTCTCTCCTCACGCACTGTCTCACTCTCTCTCCTCACACACTGTCTCACTCTCTCTCCTCACATACTGTCTCTCTCTCTCCCTTCGCGCACTGTCTCACTCTCTCTCCTCACACACTATCTCACTCTCTCTCTCCTCCCCCACTGCCTCACTCTCTCTCTCCTCACACCCTGTCTCACTCACTCTCTCCTCACACCCTGTCTCACTCTCTCCCCTCACACAATATCTCTCTCCCTTTCTCTCCCCACACACTGTCTCACTCTCTCTACTCGCACACTTTCTCTCTCTCCTCACACACTAACTCACACTCTCCTCTCACACACTGTCTCACTCTCTCTCTCCTCACACACTGTCTCACTCTCTCTCTCCTCACACACTGCCTCACCCCCTCCCCTCACACAGTGTCTCACTCTCTCTCTCTCCTCACACACTGTCTCTCTCTCTCTCTCCTCACACACTGCCTCACTCTCTGTCCTCACGCAATGTCTTATTCTCTCTCCTCACAGACTGCCCCACTCTCTCTCCTCACACACTGTCTCACTCACTCTCTCCTCACACCCTGTCTCACTCTCTCCTCTCACACAATATGTCTCTCCTCTCTCTCCCCACACACTGCCTCACTCTCTCCCCCCTCGCACACTGTCTCTCTCTCTCTCCTCACACTGTCTCATTTTCTCCTCACACATTGTTTCTCTCTATCTATGATGTGGAGATGCCGGCGTTGGACTGGAGTGAGCACAGTAAGAAGTTTTACAACACCAGGTTAAAGTCCAACAGGTTTGTTTCGATGTCACTAGCTTTCGGAGCGGTGCTCCTTCCTGAGGTGAATGAAGAGGTCTGTTCCAGAAACACATATATAGACAGATTCAAAGATGCCAAACAATGCTTGGAATGTGAGCATTAGCAGGTGATTAAATCTTTACAGATCCAGAGATGGGGTAATCCCAGGTTAAAGAGGTGTGAATTGTGTCAAGCCAGGACAGTTGGTAGGATTTCGCAGGCCAGATGGTGGGGGATGAATGTAATGCGACATGAATCCCAGGTCTCGGTTGAGGCCGCACTCATGTGTGCGGAACTTGGCTATATCGTTCTGTAGGAAACCTTTTGCTCAGTATGTGCTGACAGAACACTGAGAGATAGTTACATGTGAAGCCTCTTGTGAGGTTTTTACTGAAGATATTACTGAGAGATAATTCTATGTGAAGCCTCATGCTTGTACGTTAATCGTGAAATTTTTGTTAATCATGCCATCAGACATCAACTTGAAGAGTATACTGCCAAAACACATATCCAGTCACACCAGGGCCATACATCCTTGACCACTGCAACACAAACATCAAGGGCGCCTCCCTCTCCATACCGCGATCATACTTTAGGTATTCGAACCACAAAATGGTGAACCTTTTCCAGGCATATATGCAGAAGCGTAAGCGGGGGATCTGGTTAAAAAGGCCGAACAATGCTGGTCAGAGGCAATGGCAGAGCTCATATGCGACTGGTTCAAGAACTCAGCTACCATCCTGCCCGAAATTCCACTTCTGTCACACGCTCCACCAGTAAGTGCGCCGACGATGATGTGACAGAAAAGGTGGTTTGTGCATTCCCCAACCGGAAACCATGGTTCAACTCGGAGATCCACTCTCAACCGGGTCTGAGGCGTTCAGGACGGGTGACCCTGAACTACACGAGAAATCTAGGAACCCCAAAGCTATCAAGGACATTAAAGACAATACAAGACTAAGCTTGATTCCCAATCGAACGACACAAATCCTAAGCCCTTGGGCAGGGCTTAAACGGCAAAACAAAGCTGAGTAGGATCTCTGGCCACTGAGCATCCCTGGATGAACCAGTTTCGAGCAGGAAGCCAGAAGACCGTTGTCAACTGCGCCAGCAGCCTGGGAAAAACGCAGATCTAATGTCTCAGCCTCAGAGGATATATTGGCCTTCTCGACAGTGAACCACCGAGCGCCACGGCACCTGCCGGAGTTCCAGCTCGTCCACACAGATCCCACGCGGACCAATTGGTGGGTGTGTTCACGGACATTTTCAATCTCATCCGACTTGTTCCAAGGTTCCCACCTGCTTCCAATAGACCACTATCATTCTCGTGCCAAAACAGCGCAAGGCAACATGCCCAAACGTCTCGAAACCCGCGGCACTGACATCAATTATCATGAAATGCTTCGAGAGGTTCGTCATGAACTCCATAGTTCCAGAGTACCAGATCCACTGAAATTGGCCCCCTGCCATAACCAGTCCACAGCAGATGCTATCACCAAGGCTCTACACTAACATCTGGAGCGTTGCGACAACTAGGACTCCTATGTCAGACTCCTGTTCATGGACTACAGCACCGCTCCTGCAGCATCCCAGCCAAGCTCATATTCAACTCCAAAACACAGGACTCCACTATTTCTTCTGCAATTGGATCCTCGCCTTACTGACCACAGGGCTCAATCAGTAAGGAGAAATAAAACACCTCATCCGCTATTGTCGTCAATACCGGGTCCCCACAAGGTTCCGTATTTAGTCTGCGACTATACTCGTTATACACATACGACTGTGTGGAGAAATGCGGTTCCAACTCAAACTCCAAGTTTCCTGATGAATCGGCCGTAGCAGGTCGGATCTCAAAAAACGACGAGTCGGACCGCAGGGAGCAGACAGAGAACTTGGTAGCATAATGCTATGAGAAACATCTCTCCTTCAATGCCACCAAAACTAAGGGGCCGCTGAATGACTTTAGGAAGCGTGGTGTTGTGCACGGCCATTTCTGCATCAATGGTCCGAGGTGGAGATGGTTCACAGCTTCATATTTCTCACTGTAAACATCGCCAACAATCAGTACTAGTCCTCCCACGTCGATCTCACGACCAAAAATGCAACATAGCTCCCACATCTGCTTAGGCTATTAAGGGAATTCCGTATGCCCACATTGAATCTTACGAATTTTACGGATGCACCATAGAAATCACTCTGTCTGGCTGCATCACAGCTTGTTCTGGCAACTGCTCGGCCCTGTACCATAAGAAACTGCATGGAGTCGCCAACACAGCCCAGTCCATCACGCGAACTCACCTTCCATCCATTTAATCTGTCTACACCTCCCTCTGCCTTGGGAAGCGGGCGGTTTATGCAAATACTCCATCAACTATCCTGTCTACCAACCTCTTTCTCCGGGAAGATACAACTGCCTGAGAACATGCACCAACAGATCGAGAAACAACTTCTTCTCCGCTGTTACCAGACTGCTAAATGACCCTCTCATGGAATGTACCTATTTTGGTATGTATCCTCTCTACATTTGTAGCACCACAATCCGTAGCCTGATTCGATATTTATGTATTTACGTCAAGTATTCATCATCTATTCTATGTTTTTCATGTATGGAGCGAAATGCCTGGACTCTACACAGAACTACACTTTTCACTCTACTTTGGGACAGGTGACAATAAGTCCAAAGCTAAATTTCACTGAGAGACAGTTATAGGTATCTTGCTAAGTCTGCGCTGCACATTAATCTGATAGATAATTCTGTGTGAAACATCTTGCTGTGGTTGTGCTGTACACAACACTGGGATTCTTTCCAATTTGAGTTTGTGTTGTGCATAGCACTGAGAAATAGCTCTATGTGAAGCCTCTTACTAAGGTTGTACTATTCATAACGCTGAGAGATAGTTGTATTGAAAACTCATTGTTAATAATGCACCTTTCAAAACACTGAATTCTTGTTCTATATGAAACTTCCTGCTATGGATGTACAGTACATAACATTAAGAGATAGTTCGATATGAAGCCTCTTGCTAAGTGTGCTGTACATCACACAGTGTGACATTTCTATATGAACTTGCTGCTCAGCACAGCACCAGGATCTCGGGTTCGACTCCCAGCCTGGGTCACTGTCTGTTCAGATTCTGCACGTTTTCCCCGTGTCTGTGTGGGTTTCCTCCGGGTGCTCCGGTTTTCTCGCACAAGTCCCAAAGTCGTGTTTGTTATTTGAATTTGACATTCTAAATTCTCCCTCAGTGTACCCAAACAGGCAGCGGAATGTGACGACAAGGCAATTTTCACAGTATCTTCATTGCAGTATCAATGTAAGGCTACTTGTGACATTAATACATATTATAGATTATTATAAGAATATATTGTACATAACACTGGGAGATAGTTCTATGTGCAGATTCGTTCTAATTATCAGCTGTGCTGAACGACGAGATATCGTTCCATGTGAAACCTATTTCGAACGTTGTACTGTACGCAATGGCGTGTTCAACAACATCTAGATTTCCCCAGACTTCAATCCTAACTAAAGATACCCTCACCCCAGACCCACAACCACGATGACAAAAGAACCTATCATGTTGACAGGGAAAAATAAAGATTATGATCCGTTCATCAGCAATTCTAACCGTTCTATACATCACTGACACGCATACACCCGTTCTAGACTGGGTAAATATTCATCTCTATTCTAATATAAAAAGTGATGGATTGAAAGAAGTTAACAAAACCTGTTTGTTCAGTGACTGTAATTAATATCAGTCTCCAAGGATCCCAATCATGTCACTGGAGGGTTTCGCTCTGCTGTTAATAAGAGGTTCATTTGAAAGTGTTGTCCCAAACTGTCAGCGGGAGCATCAACTTCAACACGGGCAAAGTTCAGCAGCTGGAGAGAGACGGAGAGGAGGGATCAGAATCTTTTAAACAAGCGATCGAAACGTTGCAGAAATGGATCAGAATCTGAGGCCAGTCAATGTGAACGTTACAACAATGGAGAGGTCTTTATCCCTCGGCCTTTACTATATTTCTCAAAGTTGGATTTCATTAGCATCCAGGATTGAAGATGTACTTATGGTTATTCAAGCGGGATACTATCCGATGCTTGCTATTGTTGGTGTCCCTGGTAAGACCCTGTCCAGATATTAATTCTGTATTAATTCTATATAACCTGTTTAACTGTATCACTCTCCTTGTCATTTACTCTGCCCTATTTTTTGCTGCTGTTTCAGTGGATTCTCTAAATCCAATTACTGATTGTACGAATCACTGTTAAATGTTTTAGTGTTTTTTTATACTCTCCTCCAGAGCCTCGTGAAATTGTTGTGAAGTCCTTATATGCAGCTAATGTATTGGTAATTCACGTTTTTTTCAGAAACATTTTTTCTTATTCAAGTCCCGGGAACATGGGCAATGACTTAAGTTCCACTCACAAACTCTGGTCCCTATCCAATGACCCCATTCCTGTACCTGAGCCTGGTGCAGACTGTAAACCATCTTTGCTCCCCTTTAACGTTGTGCAGATTTCTGATCTCATATCCACCCCATCGTTAATCATGTCTATTCTGACCTCCAGAATATCATCTACGGGCTCACGCCAGCTCGTTAATGTGATTTCCATACAAGACTATTTCAATTCTCTGTTGACCAGCCTCCCACTTACAAAGCTACAGAATCAAAGCTCATCTCAAACTATGCTGCCCATATCCGAATCTCTGACAAAATTCTGGTGCTCACTGACCTCTATCACCAGCCACTCTGGCATAGTCTTAATTTGATCACTTACCTAATCAATTCCCTCCAAGAAACTGACCGTCTGATTGTCCAACTCTATCTTCATTTCCCAAAACGTTTCGGCGTGATCACGTTCCAAGAGAGCGTGAAACTACGCCCCTACGCACACAATCTTCCCACCCCGATCCCAACATCATATTTCTCCCAAACATCCGCTTTCACTGAGGCAGCCCCTCCTGCGTCTGTTTTGTGTAAATCTCGATCCATGAATGGTGCAGCCACACTGCTGATCACTTCCAGTCTGGCTTGTCCATCTCCTCAGAGACGTCGTGTCAATGTGTATCCAGCTTGGGTGGGTAATATGAAGCAGCTTCTTAAAGTCACATCAATTAGCTGTTTCTATCAATTTAGCAATCCCTATGACTCAACTGTCCCATTCGTGTGCTTCAATTCCACCTCCAATTTGTCACATTCCATGATTCCATATATCCACAACACGTTATCTTTAACAATGTGTCAAACCCATGTTTGTTCTGTCCCAGAGGAGATTGTGACTTACTTATATTATTGGAACGGTAGTGAAGGTGTTGTGGATGAGTTTCTGGACGTTGTGTTGTGAACCTTTACGTATATTCAGGGAGCACATACATTCAGTGGACTTGGTGGCCCAGCTCTGGACAAAGCATGGGGACCGTACTTCAGCATATCAGTGTCTGTAACATTGCCAACATAACACCATAAGACCATAAATCATAGGAGCAGAAGTAAGGCCATTCGGCCCATCGAGTCCACTCCACCATTCAATCATGGCTGATTTCAACTCCATTTACCCGCTCTCTCTCCATAGCCCTTAATTCCTCGAGAAATCAAGAATTCATCAACCTGTCTCAAAGACACTCAAAGTCCCGGCCTCCACCGCCCTCTGTGGCAATTAATTCGACAGACCCACCACTCTCTGGCTGAAGGGATTTCTCCTCATCTCAGTTCTAAAGTAATTCCCTTTTATTCTAAGGCTGTGCCCCCGGGTCCTAGTCTCCTCTGATAATGGAAACAACTTCCCTACGTCCACCCTATCTAAGCCATTCATTTTCTTGTAAGTTTCTATTAGATCTCCCCTCAATCTCCTAAACTCCAATGAATATAATCCCAGGATCCTCAGATATTCTTCGTATGTTAGGCCTACCATTCCTGGGATCATCCGTGTGAATATTCTCCACTGGACCCGCTCCAGTGCCAGTATGTCCTTCCTGAGGTATAGGGCCCAGAATTGCTAACAGTATTCGAAATGTGGCCTAACTAATGTTTTAGAAAGCTTCAGAAGTACATCCCTGCTTTTATATTCCAAGCCTCTTGAGATAAATGCAACATCGCATTTGCTTTCTTAATTACGGACTCAACCTGCAGGTTTACCTTTAGAGAATCCTGGACTAGGACTCCCAAGTCCCTTTGCACTTCAACATTATGAATTTTGTCACCGTTTAGAAAATAGTCTATGCCTCTATTCTTTTTTCCAAAGTGCAAGACCTCGCACTTGCCCACGTTGAATTTCACCAGCCATTTCTTGGACCACTCTCCTAAACTGTCTAAATCTTTCTGCAGCCTCCCCACCTCCTCTATACTACCTGCCACTCCACCGATCTCAGTATCATCGGCAAACTTAGCCAGAATGCCCCCAGTCCCGTCATCTAGATCGTTAATAAATAAAGAGAACAGCTGTGGCCCCAAACCTGAACCCTGCGGGACACCGCTCGTTACCGGTTGCCATTCCGAAAAATAACCTTTTATCCCAGCTCTCTGCCTTCTGCTGGCCAGCCAATCGTCAATCCATGTTAGTACCTTGCCTCGAATGACATGGACCCTTATTTTACTCAGCAGTATCCCGTGGGGCACCTTATCAAAGGCCTTTTGGAAGTCAAGATAGATAACATCCATTGGCTCTCATTGGTCGAACCGATTTGTTATCTCTTCCAAGAACTCTAACAGGTTTGTCAGGCACGTCCTCCCCTTACTAAATCCACGCTCACTTGTCCTAATCCGACACTGCACTTCCAAGAATTTAGAAATCTCATCCTTAACAATGGATTCTAGAATCTTGCCAACAATCGAGGTTAGGATAATTGGCCTATAATTTTCCATCTTTTTCCTTGTTCCCTTCTTGAACAAGGGGGTTACAACAGCGATTTTCCAATCCTCTGGGACTTTCCCTGACTCCAGTGACTTTTGAAAGATCATAACTAACGCCTCCACTATTTCTTCAGTTATCTCCTTTAGAACTCTATGATGTAGCCCATCTGGGCCCGGAGATTTATCAATTTTTAGACCTCTTAGTTTCCCTCGCACTTTCTCCTTTGTGATGGCTACCATATTCAACTCTGCCCCCTGACTCTCCGGAATTGTTGGGATATTACTCATGCCTTCTACTGTGAAGACTGACGCAAAGTACTTATTTAGTTCCTCAGCTATTTCCTTGTCTCCAATCACTAGATTACCAGCGTCAGTTTGGAGGGGCCCAATGTACTTTTGCCTCCCGTTTGTTTTTAATGTATTTAAAGAAACTTTTACTCTCTTTCCTTATTTCTCTCTTTGTTATCCTCTGTTTGTTTTTGTAGCCTGCCCAATCTTTTGGCTTCCCACTACTCTTTGCCACATTATAGGCTTTCTCTTTTGCTTTGATGCATTCCCTAAATTCCTTTGTCAGCCATGGCTGCCTACTCCCCCCTCTCATTAACCTTTCTTTTCTTTGTGATGAACCTCTGTACTGTGTCCTCAATTACTCCCAGAAACTCCTGTCATTGCTGTTTCACTGTCTTTCCCACGAGCCTCTGCTCCCAGTCGACTTTCGTCAGTTCCTCCCTCATGTAGTTACCTTTATTTACCTGTAACACCTTTACATCTGATTCTACCTTCTTTCTTTCAAATTGCAGATTGAATTCTACCATATTATTATCACTGCCTCCTAAGTGTTCCCTTAATTAAAGATCTTTAATCAAGTCTGGCTCATTACATCACACTAAGTCCAGAATGGCCTCTCCCCTCGTGGGCTCCATCACAAGCTGTTCCAAAAGCCCTCCTGTAAACATTCAATGAATTGCCTTTCCTTGGGTCCACTGGCAGCATTATTTACCCAGTCCACCTGCATATTGAAGTCCCCCATGATCACTGTGACCTTGCCTTTCTGACATGCACTTTCTATTTCGTGGTGCATTTTGTGCCCCTTGTCCTGACCACTGTTAAGAGGCCTGTACATAACTCCCATTATGGGTTTTTTTGCCTTCGTGGTTCCTCAATTCTACCCACACAGACTCCACATCATCTGACCCTATGTCGTTTAGTGCTGTTGATTTAATTTCATTCCTAATTAACAAGGCAACCCTGCCCCCTCTGCCCACCTCTCTGTCTTTTCGATAGGTTGTGAATCCCTGGCTAGGGCAGTAATCCGGAGATTATGCCCCTTGAGGACCTATTTTTTAATTTGAATCCTAGCTCTTTATAATCTCTAAACAGGTCCGCTTTAAATGCCAGCCCTGAACCCCACTGCAGCCACGTCTCTGTGATGCCTACCACATCATACCTGCCAGTCACAATCTGGGCCACAAGCTCATCTACCTTGTTCCATACACTGCGCGCATTTAAATATAGCACCTTTAATTCTCTATTGACTGTCCGTTTTTGTTTCTTTGTGTGGTGGACCTTGGTTTACTGAGCCTTTCCATACACTGTGGCATATTTTGTGGATGGGGACTATCGTAGCCTCTCTTGAGTTATGTCTTTTCGTGCTTTTTTGTATTCCTAAGCAGCTACGCTTCCCACTTCATCTCTTGGTTCCCTGACTTTCCCTTCCTCCCCAATCTCTAGTTTAAAGTCTTATTGACCACCCTATTTACTCTTTTCGACAGAACACTGGTCGCAGCTTGGCTCAGGTGGAGACCATCCCAACGGTATTGGTCCTCCTGTCCGAAAAGTGATGCCAGTGACCCATGAAAAGGAACCCCTCTTTCCCACACCACTCTTTCAGCCACGTGTTAACTTCCCTTATTTTGCCTCCCTATGCCAATTTGCACGTGGCTAGGGCAGTAATCCGCAGATTATGCCCCTTGAGGACCTATTTTTTAATTTGAATCCTAGCTCTTTATAATCTCTAAACAGGTCCGCTTTCCTAGACTTGCCTTTGTTGTTGGTAGCGAAATGGACCACAACAACTGGATCGTCCCCCTCCCTCTCCAGTATCCTTTCAAGCCGGTCAGAGATGTCCCGCACCCTAGCACCGGGCAGGCAACATACCATGCGGGACTCTTTATCCTGCTCACAAAGGATACTATCTATCCCCCTGATAATAGAATCCCCTACAACTACAACTTGCCTATTTACTCCCTCCCCTTTAATAGCCTGCTGAACCATGGTGCCTTGATCAGCTGACTCATCCTTCCTGAAGCCCTGTTCGCCATCCATACAGGGACCAAGTGCCTCATACCTGTTGGACAGGGGCAAGGGCCGAGGCTCCTGTGTTCCTGACTGCTGTTTCCCTTTACCTGCCTGACTTGCAGTCACACCCTGCTGTCCCTGGCCACTGGCAGGATTTAAACTACTTACTCTGAAAGGTGTGACTGCCTCCTGAAACACAGTGTCCAGGTAAGTCTCCCCCTCCCGGATGTGCCTCAGTGTTTGAAACTCAGACTCCAGCTCATCAACTCTGAGCCGGAGTTGGAGTGGAGACTGCAGAAAGGAAAGCTCTGTAAAGAGAGAGGAGAGGAGGAGCGGTGTTTTACATCAATGCAGTAGTATTGTCGCTGAACTAGTAATCCAGTGATAAAGGGCAACACTCTGCGGAGACAGATTTCGCCATAGCAATTGGTGCAATGTGAATTAAATAAGAAACAAAGTGTGGAATTAAAACTCTAATGATCACCTTGAACCCATTGTCAATTGTTGCAAAAACCCATCAGGGTCAGTAAAGTTCCGTAGGGAAGAAAATCTGCCATCATTCCCTGGACTGGCCGACAAGTAATTGCAGAATCATTGCAAAGCGATTGAATCTAAACTGCCCTCTGAAACGGACGAGGAAGTTACTGAGTTGCATCAAAGTGCTAATAGTTCACAAAGAGGTAAAACTGGATGGAGCACCCGGCATCAACCGAGGAACCGGAAATAAACAACGGCAAACCCAATCCTGTCGATCTGCAAAGTTCTCATTTTTAAAATCCGGGAGCTTGTGTGGAAGTTGGGAAAACGTCATCGGCAGGTAATATATCAGCTTCATGCGATCATAGACATTATTGTAGAGGGAGGATAATTGATGAAGCAGCTGAAGATGGATGGGCTAAGGGATGCCTAGGCTGGCATTGCCACCAGGAATACAGAGACCAGGACAGAAGTGGGAGAAACGCGAGGACGAGGAGGAGAACTGTTACTTTGTAAGAAGCTCCACAGGATTAACACATCCGCCTTGTTCCACAGTAACACATTATACGGGCAGAATGTCGTCCTAATGTCGTGTCTGAGAAGCTCCAGAGGACAAGCAACTTCCTCTTGCTCCTGAGTAACAGACTTTCAGGGCGAATGGTATGCTAACGTTACTGTGTAACAAGCTTGACAGGATAAACAAGGTTCTCCTGTTCCACAGCGACAGCCTCGTGCGGCTGAATTACCTCCTCCTTTTCATGCTGAGGAGGTCATTGGCTGACACGTGTGACACCTGAATGTAAATCGCCACTTAACAGCCCCGATATTACCCAGGATCTGCTGTGTACAGAGACGGACCGCTTCAGTATTTGAGTCACAAACGATGCTGAACATTGTAATATCATCAGTGAACATTCCAAGTTATGTCCTAACGGTAAGTTCACTGATGAAGCAGCTGAAGATGTTTGAGCCGAGTTCACTCCCCTGAAAAACACAAGGGGTTACGTGATGGAACCAAAAATCACAACCATATTTCTTTGTGAAAGGTATGTCTCCAATCAGAGGGGAGATTTCACTTTCTTTGCCGCTGATTCCTGTTTTGATCGGGCTCCTTGATTCCATACTCGATCAAATGCTGCTTTGATGTCACTTTAACTCTTACTTCAGTATGTTGTCCATGTTTAAAAGAAGGCTGCAATGATGTCAGAAGTTTAGTGATCCTGGCACAACCCAAACGTCTGTGAGTCGGTTATTGCTGAGTAAATGCTGCTGGATGGCACTGCTGATGACCCCTTCCATTGCATTGTTGATAATGGAGAGCAGACGGATGGTGCGGGAATTGTCCAGGTTGGAATTGTCCTGGACTTAGCATACAGTGCACACCTGAGCAACTTTATATATTGCCGGGTCGATGTCAGTGTCGCAGCCCTACTGGAACAACTTGGCTCGGGGGCAGGTTCTGGATCACACGCCCTCAATACTATTGCCAGAATATTGTCAGGGACCATAGCCTACACATTATGCAGTGCCTTCAGCTCTTTCTTAATATCATGTGCAGTGAATAATATTTGCTGAATATTATCTGCGATGCTGGGGACACTGGGGAGACCGAGATGGATCATCCAGTCTGTACGTGTGGATGAAATGTTTTGCGAATGCTTCATCCGTGACCTTTGCATTGTGCTGGGCTCCCAGAGTAGTGAAGATGGGATACCTGTGGAACCTCCTGCTGCAAAGGTTTAGTTGCAGCATAAAAACAGACGCTTCGGCGCAACTTGCCCATGCAGCCCAGTTTTTACCAATAAGATAGGCCCAATTTGCTCCATATCCCTCTGTACCCCTCTTTCCCATATAACTGTCCAAATCCTTTTTAAAAGTCAAAATTGTACCTTCCTCTTTTACTACATCTGAAGGTCGTTGCAGACACTCACCACCCTCTTTGTGAAAATAATTCCCCCATGGACCCTTTTGCATCTCTCCCCTCTCACCTAAGCCTGCACTCTCTGATTTTTGACTCCACTACCTTGGGGAAAATATTGACTATCTACTTCATCTATGCCCCTCATTATTTTAGAAACCTCTACAATATTTCCGCTAAACCTCCTACGCTACAGGGGGGAAAAAGTCCCAGTCTATCCAGCCTCTCCTTAAAACTTGAACCATCAAGCCCAGGTAGAATCATATTAAATATTTTGTCCACTCTTTCTAGTTTAATAAAATACTGCCTATAATAGATTGAACAGAACTGTACGCAGTATTCCAAGTGCGGCCTTATTAATGTCTTATACTACTTCAACAAGACGTCCCAACTCCTGTATTCAATACTCTGACCAATGAATCCAAGTATGCCAAATGCGTTCTTCACCGCTTTGACAATCTGTGACTCCACTTTCAAGGAGCAATGGACCAGTGCTCCTATATCTCTTTGTTCTGTAAGACCCTCCAATACTCTTCCACTACTTGAGTAGGCCCTGCCCCGATTCGATCTTCCAAAATGCATTACCTCGCATTTATCTAAATTAAACTCCATATGTCACTCATCGGCCCACTGGCCCAATTGATCAAGATCCCGGTGCAATCCGAGATAACCTTCTTCACTCTCCACTGTGCCACCAATATTGTTGTCATCCGCAAACGCACAAAACATGCCTCCTAAATTTTCATACTAATCATTAATACAAATGATGTTTAACTGCCCACCGCCATTCACGGCTGGATAAAACTGACAAGAAATAAAGAACATTACAGCACAGGAACAGGCCCTTCGGCCCTCCCACCCTGCGCCGATCCAGATCCTTTATCTAAACCTATCGCCTATTGCACAAGGATCTACTTCCCTCTGTTCCCCGTCCGTTCATATATCTGTCCAGATGCATCATAAATGATGCTTTCGTGCCCGCCTCTACCACCTCCGCTGGCAAAGCGTTCCAGGCATCCACCACCCTCTCCGTAAAAAACTTTCCACGCACATCGCACTTAAACATTACCACTCACCTTGAAATCGTGACCCCTTGTAATTGACACCCCCACTCTTGGAAAAAGCTTGTTGCTATCCACCCTGTCCTTACCTCTCATAATTTTGTAGACCTCAATCAGGTCCCCCCTGAACCTTCGTCTTTCCAACGAAAACAATCCTAATCTACTCAACCTTTCTTCATAGCTAGCACCCTCCATACCGGGCAATATCCTGGTGAGCCTCCTCTGCACCCTCTCTAAAGCATCCACATTCTTCTGGTAATGTGGCGACCAGAACTGCACGCAGTATTCCAAATTTGGCCAAACCAAAGTTCTATACAACTGTAACATGACCTGCCGACTCTTGTACTCAATACCCTGTCCGATGAAGGCAAGCATGCTGTATGCCTTAATGACCACTCTATCGACCTGCGTTGGCACCTTCAGGGTAGAATGGATCTGAACACCCAGATCTGTCTGTACATCAATTTTCTCCAGCACTGTTCCATTGACCGTATAGTCCGCTCTTGAATTGGACCTTCCAAAATGCATCACCTCGCATTTGCCTGGATTGAACTCCATCTGCCATTTCTTTGCACAACTCTCCAATCTATCTATATTTTTCTGTATTCTCTGACAGTCCCACTCGCTATCTGCAACTCCACCAATCTCAGTATCATCTGCAAATTTGCTAATCAGACCACCTATACCTTCGTCCAGATCATTTATGGATATCACAAAAACAGTGGTCCGAGCACGCCTCCCTGTGGAACACTACGAGTCACCTTTCTCCATTTTAAGACACTCCCTTCCACCACTACTTTCTGTCTCCTGTTGTCCATCCAGTTCTTTATCAACCTCGCTAGTACACCCTGAACCCCATGCGACATCACCTTTTCCATGAGCCTGCCATGGGAAACTTTATCAAACGTCTCATTGAAGTCCATGTATATGACATCTACAGCCGTTCCCTCGTCAATTAACTTTGTCACTTCCTCAAAGAATTCTATTAGGATTGTAAGACATGACCTTCTCTGCACAAAACCATGCTGCCGATCACTGATAAGTCTATTTTCTTCCAAACGTGAATAGATCCTATCCCTCAATGTCTTCTCCAACAGTTTGCCTACCATTGATGTCAAGCTCACAGGTCTATAATACCCTGGATTATCCCTGGTACCCTTCTTATCAAAGGGACAACATTAGCAATTCTCCAGTCCTCCAGGACTTCACCCGTGCTCAAGGATGCTGCAACGAAGGGACAGCACGGTCGCATTGTGGATAGCACAATTGCTTCACAGCTCGATTCCAGCTTGGCGTCACTGTCTCCACGGAGTCTACACATTCTCCCCGTGTGTACGTGAGTTTCCTCCGGGTGCTCCGGTTTCCTCCCACAGTCCAAATATGTGCAGGTTAGGTGGATTGGCCATGATAAATTGCCCTTAGTGTCCAAAAGTGCCCTGAGTGTTGGTGGGGTTACTGGGTTATGGGGATAGGGTGTAGGTGTTGACCTTGGGCAGCGTGCTCTTTCCAAGAGCCGGTGCAGACTCGATGTGCCGAATGGCCTCCTTCTGCACTGTAAATTCTATGATAATCTATGAAAGATATTTGTTAAGGCACCAGCTATTTCGTCCCTCGCTTCTCTCAGTAGCCTGGGATTGATGAAAGATATCTGTTAAGGCACCAGCTATTTCGTCCCTCGCTTCTCTCAGTAGCCTGGGATTGATCCCATCCGGACCTGGGGACTTGTCCACCTTAATGCCGTTTAGAATACCAGATGGTGGTGAATCTGTGGAAATCTTTGCCGCAGAAGACTGTGGAGGCCAAATCACTGCGTTTCTTTAAGACAGAGATAGATAGGTTCTTGATCAGTCAGGGGATCAGGGATTATGGGGAGAAGGCAGGAGAATGGGCATCAGAAGAATGTCAGCCTTTATTGAAAGGTGTTGGGCAGCACGGTGGCGCAGTGGGCTAGCACTGCTCTTTCAAGCACAGGGCTAAATCGCTGGCTTTGAAAGCAGACCAAGGCAGGCCAGCAGCACGGTTCAATTCCCGTAACAGCCTCCCCGAACAGGCGCCGGAATGTGGCGACTAGGGGCTTTTCACAGTAACTTCATTGAAGCCTACTTGTGACAATAAGCGACTTTCATTTCATTTCATTTCATTTCACGGCGCCGTGGTCCCAGGTTCGATACCGGACCTGGGTCATTGTCCGTATGGAGTTTGCACATTCTCCCATGTTTGCGTGGGTTATACGGCCCCAGAAGCCAAAGATGTGCAACTCAAAGATGTGCGAAATTGCTCCTGAATTGGAAAGGATGAATTGTGTACTCTAAATTTCAAAATGCAAGATGGAATGCTGGAGCAGACTGGACCAGTGGCCTCAATATGCTCTTGTCTCTTATGGTCTTATGTGAGAGTGCGTGTGGCTGTATGTGCCTGGGGGATATTTTGTATGTGTTGGCAGTGGGGGCATGTGTCAGCATATGTGTGAGAGTGTGCCTGTGTGTCTATTTGTGCGTGGTTAATTATGTGTGGAGGTGGGTGTTGCTACCTCGCTTAGTGTGGACGTGTTGTGTGTATGGCTGTGTATTGGCGTTTGTGAGCGCGTGTTTGTGTTTGTGTGCCGTTGTGTCTGTCGGGGTATGTGTGTGTGTATGTGTAGGGGTATGTTTGAGTGTGGGTGAGGGTGAGTGGATGTGTAGGTGTGTGTGTTTGTGTGTCTGGGTGCTCGTATGTGCTTCTCGGGGTGTATATGTGTATGTACGTATGTGCATGAATGTTCGAAGTTGTATTTGGGAATGTATATGTCTGTGTTTGCGTGCGAGAGCCTGTAGGAGTCTTTGTGCGTGAGGTAATGCGCCTTTGCATGTGGTTCTGTGGGCGCATGTGTTTCTTAGAGTGTGTAGGTTTGTGGGTGAATGTCTGTGTGTTTGTGTCTATCTATGTGAGTGGGTATGTGTATGTGTTGGTGACTGTGTGTTTAGGTGAGTGTTGCTGGGCGTGTGTGGGTATATCTGTGTGTGTCTGTGAAGTTGTGTATGTGTCTGCGGGTGGGCAGCATGTTGGCGCAATGGGTTCGCCCTGCTGCCTCATGGCGCCGACGTCCCAGTTTCAACCCCGACTCTGATCACTGTCCGTGTCTAGTAGGGGCAGCACGGTGGCATATTGGTTAATACAATTGCTTCACAGCTCCAGGGTTCCAGGCTCGATTCCCGGCTTGGGTCACTGTCTGTGCGAAGTCTGCACGTTCTCACCGTGTGTGCGTGGGTTTCCCCAGGGTGCTCCGGTTTCCTCCCACAGCCCAAAGATGTGCAGCTTAGGCGGATTGGCTTTGATAAATTGCCCTTAGAGTCATAAATCGCCCTTCGTGTTGGCTGGGGTTACTGGGTGTGGGCTTGGGTATGGTGCTCTTTCCAAGAGCCGGTGCAGACTCGATGGACCGAATGGCCTCCTTATGCACTGTAAATTCTATGATAAATTCTATGATACCTATGAACTTGTACATTCTCACCGTGTTTGCGTGGGTCTCGCCCCCACAATCCAAAGATGTGCAGGCTAGGTGGATTGGCCACGCTAAATTGCCCCTAAATTGGAAAAAATCAATCAGGTATTCTAAATTTATATTTTAAAAAAGGTGTACGCGGGGTGAGGGAGGTGAGGGTGGTTTTGTGAGCGTGTCTAGGTGTAGGTCTGCGGACGGATATTTGTGGTATCTATGAGTGTGTGTGGCTGTGTGAGTGCTGACGGATGCTGTGTGTATTTGTTTGGGTGTGTTTTGGTGAATGGGCATCTGTGAGTACATGTCAGTGTGCGCAGGTGCTTCGTGTATGTATGTCGGGCGTGTGAACGTGTGTGTGTGCCTGACCAGCTGTGAATTCGTGTGTATATGTGCGTCTGTGTTTTAGTGTGAGTGTGTCTGTCGGTGAGTGTGTATTCATAAGGGTACGTGTGGGTGCTTGTGAAAATGTGTGTGTCTGGGTTGGTGCACGTGTGTGAGTTTGAGCTTGGGTGCGAGTGTGTGTGTGTGACTTTATGTGTGTGTTTGTTTGGATGCGGGTGGATGTGTGTGTGTGTTGCTTTGATATGTGTGTGGGTTTGTGTGTGTAACTGTGAGCGTGTGTCGGGGTGAGTGTATGCATATGTGTGTGTTTGGGCGTCTGGGTGCGAGTGTGTCAGGGTGTATATGTGTGTCGATTTGTGCATGAATGTTTCTGATTGTATGCGTGAGCCTGATTTTGGACGTGGGTGTGTTTTGTACCTGACTGTGGGAGTTTATATGTGTGTGACTGTGTCAGTGAGTGTTTGTGAGTGTGCATTTGTGTGGGTGTGAGGGTGTGTGTCTGTGTGGTTGTGTTTATGTGTGGGATGGTGCGTGGGTTTCTGTGTGGGGGAGTGAGTCTCCGTTTCTGTGAGTGTGAGGGCTTGTGTGGACGTTTTGGGTGTATGGGGAAGTATGTGTTTGGCTGTGGGTGTGTGCATATGGCTGCCTGTGGGTGGGTGTGATGTGTGGATTACAGAGCGTGTGCGAGTGTGTATTTCCATGTGTCAGTTCCTGTACGAGTGTTTGAGTATTTGAGTGTGTTTATGGACATGTGTTTGTGTGTGAGGGAGAGGGTGTGAGTTAGTGCGTGTGGGTTTTTCTGTAAGATTGTGTCCATGTGTGGCTGTCCATGTGTGAGTGTGTATGTGTGAGGATCATTGCGTGAGAGGTGTGTGCGTTTGTGCGTCTGAATGTGTGTGTATTTGTGGATGTGTGGTGTGTGTGTTTTCATGTCTGTGTTTGTGTCTCTATGGGGGTATGTGATTATGGGTGAGTATGCAAGAGAGTATGTGTATATATGAGGGATGTGTGCGTGTGATTCTGGTGTGCCTGTGCTTGTGAGTGTTTGGATATGTATGCATTTGTGTATGTGCGGTTGTGTGTTTCATGTGTCGGGAGGCAATATGTTTGTGGGTACTCTGAGTATGTGTGTGTCTGTGGGCGTCTGTGTGAGTGTGTTGGTGTAATTGTGTGTGTGGGGGGGGGTGTACCTGAGTGTGTGTCGCTGAATGTGTGCGTGTGTAGTTGTGTGGGGGGTGTATGACTGTTTGTTTGTGCATGTGAGGGGATATGTGTGTAGCTCTTTGTGTGTATTTTTGTGTGAGATGTGTTTAGTGAACGTGTATGTCTGTGTCGCTACATGTGTGTGTGGGTTTGTGCAGCGTGTGCCTGTGTGTCAGTGTGTGTGGGATTCTATGTGGAAGAACATATATTGGTGTCTGTGTGTATGACTTTATTTGTGTGTCTGGGAACATATGCATTTTGTGGGTATGTGTATGGTTCGTTTTCGTGTGTGTGTATGTCTTTATGCTTGTGCCTGTGTGTGCCGCGTGCGTGGGTGTATGTGTGACTGGATGAATGTGTCGGCGTGTCTGTATGTATGGTGTGTGCGAGTGTGTGTGGGTCTTTGAAGGTTTTGTGGATATGTGTGTATGTGTGTGTGTGGGGAGGGTGCTTGTGAGTGTGTGGGTGTGTGCGTGAATATGTGTGTGCGTGTGTCGGGTATATGTGTTTGAATGGGTGTGGTGTGAAATTCTGTATGAGTGTGTGTGAGTGGGTTTTGGTGTGTGTGGCTATGTGGAATGTATACATATGTGTGTGCAAGTGTATGTGCACAAGAGTGCATGAGTGTGTGTGGTTGTGGATGCCCATATGTGAGTGCTTGGGTGTACATGTGTGAGTGGGTGTGTGGGTGTTTAGCTGTGTATGCGAGTTTGTATGTGTGCATGCGTGTGGGTGTGTGGCTGTGTGAGGGTGTACGCGTTATTTTTGTGTGTTTGGGTGAGTGAATGTGCTTGTAGTGGTATGTGCCCTGGTGTGGGTAAGAGTGAGTGAGTTGGTTTGTGAGTATTTGTCTCTAGGTCAGTGTATGTGAAATTGTGTGTGATGTGTATGTGTGGGTGTGTAAGTGTGAGTGATGTGTAGGTGTGGGGGTACAAGTATGTTTGTGATTGTGTGAGTATGGGTCGGTATATGTACGCTTTTGAGAGTGTGTGTATGTGTGTCTGCACGTGGACATGTGTCGGAGAATGTGCAGGTGTGTTTATTTGTGTTGATCTGTGAGTGTGTCCATTTGTGTTTCCATGTCTGTTTGTGTTTGTGTCTCTCTCTGAATACCTGGGAATGTGCATCTGTTAGAATAATAGAATCCCTAGAGCACGGAAGAAAGCGAATCGGCACACCATGTCTGCACTGACCCTTGGAAATAGCACTCTCCTCCCACGACCAACAGAAACCCGGAACCCAGTAACCTCATCTAACCTTTTGGAAAATAAGGGGAAAATTGGCCTGGCCAATCCAGCTTAGCGTCACATATTCCGGCTGTTCGAGCAAACCGGAGCACCCGGATGTCACCCACACAGACACGGAGAGAAAGTACAAACTCCACAAAGACAGTCACCCGAGGCCAACATTGAACAAGGCTCCCGAGCGATGTGCGCCGGCAGTGCGCATCATTGTGTGGCCGTCTGCCCCTCTTCTGTTCTCGTTAGTTTCTGTGGTTGTGTCTTTCTGTGTCTGTGAGAGTGTGTGTGTGTCTCTTTGTGACTGTGTGTGTGTGCATTTGTCTGTCTGTGTGTCTGTGAGTATGTGTATTTCTGTCTATGTGTGTCTGTGATAGACTGCATTTTTGTCTCTGTGTACTTCTGTCTCTGTGTGTCTGTGAGAGTGTATTTTTATCTCTGTGTGTCTGTCAATGTGTTTATTAGTATCTCTGTGTGTCTGTTAGCGTCTGTATTTGTCTCTCTGTGTGCCCATGAGAGTATTTGCATCTCCGTGTGCCCGCGAGACTGTCTCTACGTGTCTCTATGTGTCTGTGAAACTGTATATTAGTGCATCTGTGTGTCTATGAGTTAATGTATTTGTGTCCCTGTGTCAGTGAGTGAGTGAATTCGTGTCTGTCTCTCTGTGAGTGTGTGTATTTTTGTCTCTGTGAGTCTGTTGGAGTGGGTATGTGTCTCAATGTGTATGTGATAGTGTGTACTTCTGTATCTGTGTGTCGGTGAGTGTGTGTATCGGTGGCTCACGTGTGTTTGAGTGTATGTCTTTGTGCCTCGGTGAGAGTGGGTACTTGTGTCTCTCTGTGTCTGTGAGAGTGTTTATTTGTTTCACTATGTAATTCACTGGGTAAATTGAGTTTAAATCAGCCGTGATTGAATGGTGGAGTGGCCTCGATGGGCCGAATGGCCTTCCGCTCCTATGTCTTATGGTCTTATGGAGTTATGTGTGTGTTGTTGTGTCTCTCTGTGTCTATGAGTGGGTTTATTTGTTTCATTATGAGTGTGTGTTGTTGTGGCTGATTGTGTCTGTGAGCGTGTGAATTTGTCTGTGCGTCTGTGAGTGTGTAATTGTGCATCCGTCTGTCTGTGAGGGTGTGTCCTTGTGTCTCAATGTGAGTGTGTGTATTTTGTCTCTGTGTGTCTGGGACAAGGCTTTTTTGTATTTCTGTGTCCCTGAGAGTGTGTATTTGTGATTCTGTGTGTCTGTGAGAATGCGTATTTCTGTCACTGTGTGCCTGGGAATGTGTGCATTTCTGTCTCTGTGTGCCTGTGAGAGTGTGTATTTGTGTCTCTGTGTGACTGCGAGTGGGTGTGTCTGTGTCTCTGTGAGCCTGTTGGGGTGTGTAATTGTGTCGCTGTGTGTCTGGGAGTGTGTGCATTTGTGTCTCTGTGAGTCCGTGAATGTGTATTCGTGACTGTGAGTGTGTATCTGTTCTCTCTGTGTCTGTTGGGGTGTGAATTTGTGTCACTTTTTGTTGTGAGTGTGCATATTTGTGTCTCCGTGTGCCTGTGTGTCAGTGTGTGCATTTGTCTCTTTGTTTGCCTTTGAAAGTGTTTATTTGTGTCCCTGTGTGTCTGTGTGTTAGTGTGTGCATTTGTCTCTTTGTGTGCCTTTGAAAGTGTTTATTTGTGTCCCTGTGTGTCCCTGTGTTAGTGTGTGCATTTGTCTCCCTGTGTCTGTGAATGTGTGCATTTGTGATACTGTGCGTCTCTGAGTATGTGTTTTCTGTTTCTGTGTGTCTGAGAGTGCGTGTATATTCGTCTTTGTGTGTCTGTGAGAGTGTATATTTGTGTCTCTGTGTGTCTGGGAGTATGCGTATTTGTACCTCTTTGTGTCTGTGAGAGTATGTATTTGTGTGCTTTTCTCCCCCTCATTTCCTTTGCTCCTCTCCCCCCCCCCCCGCCCCACCCCACCCCCAATCCTGTTGAGAGAGAAGACAAGCCCGGAAACGAGGCAGCACAGTCACGGGCAAAACAGAAAGCGAATGTGCACAGTTCATGATCTTATTATGTGGAGATGCCGGCGTTGGACTGGGCTGAGCACAGTACGAAGTCTTACAACACCAGGTTAAAGTCCAACAGGTTTGTTTCGATGTCACTATCTTTCGGTGCGCTGCTCCTTCCTCAGGTGAAGGAGTAATGCATGTGTAAGTGTGTATAGTCTGTGTGTATGTGTGTGTATTAATATATGTGCGTTTTTCAGTGTGGAGATTATGTGTGTGTGAGTGGTTGTATTAGTGCATCTCTTTGTCTGTGAGTATGTGTATTTGTGTATGTGTGTGTGAGTGTGACGATTCTTGTCTGTGGTTGTGTGCATTAGTGACTCTTTGTGTCTGTGAGTGTGTGCATTAGTGACATTAGTGACATTTGTGCGAGTGTGTGTATCAGTGTTTGTGTGTGCGTGAGTGTGTATTAGAGTATCTGTGTATCTGTGAGTGCGTGCATTTGTGTCTCTTTGTGTCTTTCAGTTTGTGGATTGTCCTGAGTGTGTTTATTTGTTTCTCTGTGAGTGAGTGTTTTAGTGTCTGTATGTCTGTTAGTGTGCTTATTTGTGTCGCTGCGAGTGTGTGTATTTCCGTGTCTGTGTCTGTGTGTGTGTATTTGTGTCTCTGTGTCTGTGTGTATTTGTGTTTTGAGTCCGTGTGTCTGAGTGTTTGTACTTGTGTCTCCGTTTGCCTGTATTTGGGTTTCTGTGCCCGTTGTTTTAATTCATTTACGGGATGTGGATGTCTCTTGTTCTGCAAGTATTTATTATCGTCCCTCGGTATCCTTCAGGTGGTGATGAATGGCCTTCTTGAATCACTGAAGTCATTGAAGTCATTGCATCTCACCTGAGGAAGGAGCAGCGCTCCGAAAGCTAGTGACATCGAAACAAACCTGTTGGACTTTAACCTGGTGTTGTAAGACTTCGTACCATGATCTTATTGTCCTTGTTTGCGGTCTGTCCTCCGCTCTTTGTCCGATTATCCCTGTGTTTTCCGTCCCTGTGGCTTTTATTGCGGTTGCGGCTGTTCCTCCCCAGTTTGTTCGATCGAACGAACTCATTAGCCTCCGCTGAGGTGTTAAAATGCAGATCTTTCCCCTTGAATGCTCCCCAGAGTCTGGCCAGGAATAACATCACAAATTCCACCTTGCTTTTGGAGAGTGCCGATTGTGGCCCGTTGAACTCAGCCCTTGTTTTAGACAGGTGAGCCCCAATGTGCTGGTACACCCTCATGTTCCTCCCTTCCCCATGTGCTCGACCACTTTAGGATTTTCGCCCGGTATTGAAACCGGTGTAACCTTGCAATAATCGCTCTGGGCTGCTCGCCGACTTTAGGCATGGTTTAGAGTGACCTGTGCGCCCTGTCTATTTCTGGGTGAATGGGAATTCCTCCCTTCCCACTAACTTGCCCAGCATTTCTGCGATGTAACCTGTTGGGTCTCTGCCCTCTGTCCCATCCAACTGACCCACTATTCTAACATTCTGCCATCTGGACCTATTTTCCTGGCCCTTCATTTTCCCTCTTCGGCTCCCCTGGGTCGTACCAACCTTTTCACCTCAGCGTCCAGAGCTATCACCCTGCCGCTGTGATCTGAGGCGGCCCTCTCCAACTCCAGCATCGTTTTCTCCTGGGCCTCCACCTTGCTTCTCAGGCCTTTGATGGTCTGCTGCATTTTGTGTATTGTCTCCGCCAGCACCTCCTTCATCAGTGCGTGGAGCTCCGTACTCAGCGCCTCCTTTATGGCACTTAGTTCCTATTGTGGCACGTTTCTCCACTCCTCCGCCTGTGCGGGGGAGATGCTGTTCGCTGAGTCCTGCTCTCGCTTCGCTGTTTGGTCCGCCATCCCTTTCCCATCCAGGGTCGCCCGAACCCCCTTCTCGTCTCGTCGGGGCGCCTGCCTGCTCTCCGCCGCCGCTTTTCCCACTCTGCTGTTGTTCCCTGCATCTCACCGTCTATTCACTTTGGAATTTTTCTTTCACTCTCACAGAGGGGGAATTTGTGTTTTTGTGTGCCGGTGAGTGTGTTTATTTATGTCTCTTTGAGTGTGTATTTGTGTCTCTGTCTTTCTGTGAGTGTATTTATTTGTCGCTCGCTCTGTCTGTTAGTGTGTACGAGTATCTCTGTTTGTCTGGGTGTTGTATTTGTTCCGATCTGTGTCTGTGATTGTGTGTACTAATGTGCCTGTCTCTCTGTCTGTGAGTGTGTGCATTAATCTGTCTGCCTGTGAGTGTGTGTATTACTGCCTCTTTGTGTCTGTGAGTGTGTGTATTACTGCCTCTTTGTGTCTGTGAGTGTGTGTAATACTGCCTCTTTGTGTCTGTGAGTGTGTGTATTACTGCCTCTTTGTGCCTGTAAGTGTGTGTATTACTGCCTCTTTGTGTCTGTGAGTGTGTGTATTACTGCCTCTTTGTGTCTGTTAGTGGGTGTATTACTGCCTCTTTGTGTCTGTGAGTGTGTGTATTACTGCCTATTTGTGTCTGTGATTGTGTGTATTACTGCCTCTTTGTGTCTGTGAGTGGGTGTATTACTGCCTCTTTCTGTCTGTAAGTGGGTGTATTAGTGTCTGCATGTTTATGTGAGTGCACGCATTAGTGTATCTGCGTGTGTTTGTCAGTGTGTGTATTGTCATCTGTCAGTGTGTGAGTATGTACTAGTGTATATGCATGTGTAAGTGTGTATATTCTGTGTGTATGTGTGTGTATAAGTATATGTGCGTTTTTCAGTGTGGAGATTATGTGTGTGTGAGTGGTTGTATTAGTGCATCTCTTTGTCTGTGAGTGTATGTATTTGTGTATGTGTGTGTGAGTGTGTCTATTCGTGTCTGTGGTTGTGTGCATTAGTGACTCTTTGTGTCTGTGAGTGTGTGCATTAGTGACATTAGTGACATTTGTGCGAGTGTGTGTATCAGTGTGTGTGTGAGTGTGTATTAGAGTATCTGTGTATCTGTGAGTGCGTGCATTTGTGTCTCTTTGTGTCTTTCAGTTTGTGTATTGTCCTGAGTGTGTTTATTTGTTTCTCTGTGAGTGAGTGTTTTAGTGTCTGTGTGTCTGTTAGTGTGCTTATTTGTGTCGCTGTGAGTGTGTGTATTTCCGTGTCTGTGTCTGAGTGTGTGTATTTGTGCCTCTGTGTCTGTGTGTATTTGTGTTTTGAGTCCGTGTGTCTGAGTGTTTGTACTTGTGTCTCCGTTTGCCTGTATTTGGGTTTCTGTGCCCGTTGTTTTTATTCATTTACGGGATGTGGATGTCCCTTGTTCTGCAAGCATTTATTATCGTCCCTCGGTATCCTTCAGGTGGTGATGAATGGCCTTCTTGAATCACTGAAGTCATTGACGTGTATGTATACCAACCGTTCTGGGAGGAAAGGTGTTCCAGGGTGTTGCCCCAGTGAAAGAAGGGCAATATCTTTCCAAATCGGGGTGGTGTGTGGCTTGGAGGAGAGCGTCCAGGTTATGCTATTCCCAGGTATCTGCTGCACGTTTCCTTCTAGATGGTAATGGTCGTGCGTTTGGAAGGTGTTATCTAGGGAATAAAGAGAAAAGAACAGTGCAGCAGAGGAACATGCACTTCGGTCCTCCAAGAATTCGCCGATCACGTGTTCTTTTCAGTTCATCCTCCTGCATTATTCTATACCCTGTGCAGAAGGAGGTCATTCGGCCCATCGAGTCTGCACCGGCCCTTGGGAAGCACCCTCTACTTAAGCCCACCTCTCCACCCTATCCCCGTAACCCAGTAACCCCACCTAACCATTTTGGACTCTAAGGGCAATTTAGCATGGCCAATCCACCTAACCTGCACATCTTTGGACTGTGGGAGGAAACCGGTGCACCCGGAGGAAACCCACGCAGACACAGGGAGAGCATGCAGACTCTCATACAGACAGTGACCCAAGCCGGGAATCGAACCTTGGACCCTGGAGCTGTGAAGCAACTGTGCTAATCACTGTGCAACCGTACTGCTCAAGCTTGGAGGGCCGAATGACATGTTCCTGTGCTGCATTTTTCTTTTTTCTTTGTTCCATAGATAACACCTTCCAAACTCACAGCCACGTGTTCCTGTGTCGATCTAGATAATGTCGCTTACATATCTGCCTCAACCATCTACCTTGGCAGAAAATTCGAGGACACCAACACCCTCTATGTAAAAACATTCACCCGCACATCTCCACTGAACACTTCCCCCATCACCTTGAACGTGTGGCCCTGTATAATTGTCATTTCCACCCTTGGAAATAGCCTCAAACCTTTCTATACACCTCATACATCTCTCAAGTTCAATTCGGTCGACCCTGAGCTCCGTATTTCTCGGGAGAACAATCCCAGTTTATTCAACCTCTCCTCATATCTACTACCCTTCAAACCAGGCAACATCCTGATACACCTTTTCTGTACTCTCTCTACAAAGCCGCCACGTCCTTCTGGTAGGGCGCTGGCTTGAATTGGACACAGTACTCCAAATGCGGCCAACCAAAATTTATATAACTGAAACATAATTTGAGGACATTTATACTTGATGCCCGGTCCGATGAAGGGAAGCAAGCCACATGCTTTTTTAATCACGATATCCGCCTGTGCTGCCACTTGAATGGATCTGTGGACATGCACGCCGCAATCTCTCTTTGTGTATATGCTCCAAATGGTGTTTATTTGTGGCTCCCACTTGAATTGGATCGACCAAAATGCAGCACCGCGCATTTGCTCTGGTTAAATTCCATGTGCAGTTTCTCAGCCCAATTTAGTAGCATGTCTATGACCTGCTGAATTCTCTGACAATCTTCATCATTCGTGAGTTCCTGCAGTTCAGTTTGTAGATGGTACACACGGCTGCCACTGTTCGTCGGTGGTCGACAGTTTGAATATTTGTTGATGGGTGAGCAATCAAGTGGGTTGCTTTGTCCTGCTTTGTGTCCAGCTTATAGATTGTAGTTGGAGTTGCACTCATCAAGTTAAGTGGGGAGTATTCCTTCACACTCCCGACTTGTGCCGTGTAGATCGTGGACAGGTTTTGGGGGTCAGGAGGTGAGTTACTCGCCAATGGATTCCTATTCTTTCACATGCCGTGGTAGCCATAGTATTAATGTGACTAGTCCAGTTCAGTTTCTGATTAATGATAACCCCCACGATGTTCATTGTGAGGGATTCAGTGATGGTAATGCCATTAAATGTCAAGGGACGGTGTTTTGAAACTCTCTTGTAGGAGATGGTCATTGCCTGGCACTTGTGTGGCATAAAATCTAATTGCCACTTGCCAGCCCAAGCCTGGATGTTGTCCAGCTCTTGCTGCATTTGGACATGAACTGCTTCATTATCTGCAGAGACGCGAATGGTGCTGAACATTGTGCAGTCATCCACAAACATCCCCACTTCTGACCTTGTGATGGAAGGGAGGTTATTGATGAAGCTGCTGAAGATGGTTGGGCAAAGGGCAGTATCCTGCGGAACTCCTGCTGTGGTGTTCTGGAGTTGATTTGATTGACTTCCAACCATCACAACCAACTTCCTTTGTGCCACCTATGACTCAAAGCAGCGGAGAGATTTCACCCCGATTCACATTGACTCCAGTTTAGCTCGGGCTCCTTGATGCCATACTCGCTCAAGTGCCGCCTTGATGTCAAGAGCAGTCACTCTCACCTCACCTCTGGCATCATCTGTTTTGTGCATGTTTGATCCAAGGCAGCAGTGATGTCAGGAGCAGAATGACCCTGACAGAACGCAAACTGAGAGTCCGTGAGCTTATTGCTGAGTAGGTGCCGCTTCATAACACTGCTGATGACAACTTCCAGCACTTTGCTGATGATGGAGAGGAGACTGATGGGGTGGTAATTGGCTGGGTTGGATTTGTCCTGTTTCTTGTGTGGAGGACACATCTGGGCAACTTTCCACATTTCGAGATATATGCCAGTGTTGTAGCTGTACTGGAACAGCTTGGCAAGAGGTGTGGCAAGTTCATGAGCGCAAGTCTTCAGTACTCATGCTGGGATATTTTCAGGGCCTATAGCCTTTGTAGCATCCAGTGCCTTCAGGCGTTTATTTATATTAGGTGGAGCGAATAATATTGGCTGAAGACTGATATCTGTGATGCTGTGGTCTCCGGAGGAGACCCAGATGGATCATCTACTCAGCGCTTCTGCCTGAAGATTAATGCGAATGCCTCAGCCTTGTCATTTGCACTTAGGCTCCGGGCTCCTCCACCATTCACGTTGTGGATATTTGCGGAGGCTCCTCCTCGAGTTGTCCACCACCATTCGTGGCTGGATGTTACAGGACTACAGAGCTCAGGTCTAATGTATTTATTGTGGAATGATAATGGTTCTGCCTATTACTTGCTGCATATACTGTTTGGCACACAAGTAGTCCTGTGTTGTAGCTTCACCATGTCGATAACTCATTTTTCGTTGTGCCTGATGTTACTCCTATCATGCACTCCTGCACGTCATTGAAGCAGAGTCGGTCCCCTTGCATGGTGATAATAGTAGAGTGGGGAATATGCCAGGCCATGAGGTTGCAGATTGCGGTTGAATAAAATTATTCTGCTGTTAAGCGCCACCTGGCGGCACAGTCTGGATTTGCTAGATGTGTTCAAAGTCTACACACTTTGTGCCTTAGAGTGTTTGTATCTGAGTCTCATTGGGTCTATGCACTTGTGCTTTTGTGTCTGTGGTGTCTGTGAGCGTGTGAATGTGCGCATTTGTGTCTGAGGGTGTGCGTATCTGTGTGTATGTGTTTGTCTTTGTTAGCACCAACTCAATCAATCAGATAATGTCTTCCCCAGCCTTAAGTATAACGTAATTGTTTATTTCCATACATTTCAGTTAACATCATCACAACTGTGACCCTGAAGAGAAAAAACTGTGGACTATCCAAATGTGTCACTTCATACCTGATGGCCATGGCAGTGGGGGATCTACTGGTCATTATTCTCGATCTGATTTGGAGACACATTCCCATTGTTTTTAAGGAACAATTTACTTTCCTGCTGTCAACCCCCGTGTGTAATATCCACGCCGTGCTGCTTTATGCAGCCACTGACTGTTCGGTCTGGTTCACCGTCACTTTCACCTTTGATCGATTTGTGGCCATTTGTTGCCCGACTCTGAAATGTAACTATTGCAGCGAGAAAACGGCGGCTGTGGTTCTGGGAACAGTGACTGTGGTGAGCTGTTTGAAGAACATTTTCTGGTACTTTATGTTCACAGGTTTGTATTGGATGGCGAACGAACCCTGGTTTTGCGGTGTCACGATAGATGTTTATTTCTCTCTGCTCTGGGGAACAATCGAGTTTATCCATTACATTCTAAACCCGGGTGTTCCATTTGTCCTGATTCTGCTGCTCAATGTTCTCACCGTCAGACACATTGTCCTGAGCAGCAGGGCCCGCAGGAGACTCCGTGCTCACAGCAGTGGGGAGAGTCTCAGAGACCCAGAGATGGAGAGTCGAAGGAAATCCATAATTTTATTGTTTCTTATCTCGGCCAATTTCATTCTATTATGGTCAGTGTTAATGTTTTACACTATATGGGTCAGGATGGATCTCTTGGGGTATAAATCGTTACGGATCGCGAATTATGTTCTGCAATTGGGATTCATGCTGCAGCTCTTGAGCTGCTGTACAAACACTCTCATATACGCCGTGACACAGACTCAGTTCAGACAACAGATGAGGAATATGCTTACAGTTCGCTTTACTCCTATTCATCATTGTGTAAAATCTTAAGAGAGAAAACCAGCCACACAAAATTACTCACCTCCCATTGGCCGCTCAAATTGTCCCATCATCAAACCCTCACCCTCACTGGAGGAACTAATTGCCTCCCAGATACGCAGACCTGACATTTGCAATCAACCTATCCATCATCATGCTCCTTGATTCTGATTGGTCAGAAATCCGCGCAAACGCCATCCAAACTTACCCATTCTTCAGCCAAACTGTCCACCATCGTTTTCGCTCAGAATAAAGTGGCGACGGTGGGAGGAAAGCGGGGAATAACGTAATCGCCCATTAAGTGGTGATAGTCTGCAACGCACTGGCTGGGATGGTGGCAGAGACGGGATGCCTCACATCCTCATAAAAACATTTGGATGTGTACTTGCCACACTCTAACGTTTTGGCTTTGGGCCAAGAGCGGGATAGTGGGGTTAGGTGTGCATGTCAGGGCCTTTCATGCCTCCATGAAGACTCGATGGGCCGAAGGGAGGGAGGGAATCAACTATCAGCAACTACCAGAATCTCCGAACTGAATTTTGAAAGTGTCGCCATTATTGGGATCTCCATGTGCACATGTTTCTGCAGAATTCCCTAAATTAACACAGTGGGCTCACTTTGAAAATTAATTCATCGACTGAAAAATAATCTCGAAGGCCCGGAATCAAAGTCCTTTAACTTAAAGCCGGTATAATTCAGGAATAAACCTGTATTTTACGCCGAGACTTAAATGAGGGTGAGATGAAATTCGCAGCGTGCCATTTGAATTCAGTTTCCTGTGTTGGAGATTCTTAGATGATTGTGTGTGAACCTCTCTCTCTCCCTTCCAACTACTGGGATGACAGATGCAGAGAGAGAAGGGCAGAAAGAGTGTGAGGGAGGGGCGTGACATGAGAGGGAGATGAGAGAGAGGGAGAGGAGAAAGACAGAGGGAGGGTCGATAGAGAGGGAGACAGTGAAAAAAAGAGGCTTTCTCTCCCTTTCTGTCTATTTCCATTCTGCTCTCTCTCTCTCTGTCTTCTCAGCGTTCTGCCGATACCGATGTATCACTCCCCCGCTCTGTACTGTCTCGTTAACCCTTCAATCAATGTAAAACTTTCCAAGTACTGCAAGTCTCCATCATACCTTTCTGGGGATTCCGTGATTTGGAACAAAACAGAAATAAATGCTGACGGGGCGATTAAAATTCTCCGAACGGAATGGGCAGCTGGTTTTCCAATTTGAATATTGGGTTTAGCTCCTTCTGGGAACAGAGGGAATGTGTCTCCTGACTCGGGGTGACGCATGGTGTTCAGGGGTATGGGTATAGGGGATTAGGGGGATGGAGGAAGGAGTATATCAGGCTGGGGAAAGAATATCTCCCCCACCGTTCTGCCCACCTTACCGTCCCACCTTCGTAGGACTAAATTGCTGCTTGTGGGATCTTGCTGCGTATCAACTTAGCGACCACATAAATCAACATTACACTAGCTCACTGAGTGTAAAGTATATGGGATCGGGTGAGGGAGTCAGCCTGTAATGAATAGGCCGGAGCCTGGGTAAAGATTTGTCCTCAATCCCAGAGTGGTGCTTGCGTTTCAGACAGGGCAGTGGGACTGGCATGATTTCTGAGGGGGTTTGGGGGTTAAATGTCGCTTCCTCTGTCACTCCATGTTTCTACCTCTCCCTTTTGGGCCAATTATTTTTACATTTAATCTTGTGACATATTTAAGAAAATATAAATTGGGATAATTTTAATTGACGGGTTGGTTTCGTGGGAGGGTGGAAGGTTAGTTCGGCTCCCACTCTCGCCCCATCCCGGGACGGGGGCTGAACTGTGGATGGGGGGGATAGTTCTCTTTAACTGGACGTGGGGGGAGGGGGGTGTTCTTTGTCCCTGGGGTTTAATGCAGCCTCTCTGAATGGCCTCAATTTTCAACCTGCGAACAAATTAGGATTTAGTGGCTTGTGCAGGAAGCATTTTGAATTGAGTTATTTGAGAGTCCCACTGTTCATTTCCCTCTCTTTCTCTCTGCCTGTCTGTATCCCACCATGTGAGAAACAGAGAGAGGGTAGACCCTCATTTCGCACTCACTTTAAACCTAACCCTCACTTAAAATTAACTTTGTATCTGAAAAACCCAGGTTTGTGTATTCACCTGCTTTGTAGACATGCACTGTGCCATCCCCCTCTCCGTTTCATATTCATCCACACATGAAGAAGAAATAAATTGACGGAAAGGAGGAGGGTGGGGTTAGAGAAGGAAACAGGTGAGGGAGAGATAAACAGAGATAAATGTAGAGTGTTGGGGGGGGGGGGGGTTCGGAGGGATAAAGAGACACAGGATATGGGGGAGTCCTGCTCCTTTGTGACACTGCCTGTGGAATCCTGTTGAGCAGACTTCCCTCAATTGCCGCCTTACTCTTTAATTCACTGACTGCGGGTGGATCTGAGTGTGGAATTACACATATTAAACATGTCCAGTGTGTTGGGGACAGTTATTATAAATGGGAAGACAGGAACTTTTCAGACTTAATTCCAGACAGGAACTTTTCAGATTTAATTGCACCTCTCACACAGGGCCTGAAATGAAAAACTTTACAATTGCACTCGGTTTAATTTGCCAATCGCGAATTAGTGTCCGTGTTTTGCTGTAATTAATATCACGGTTCCTTGTGAAAGCCGAGGGAACTGTTTGAATTGACCTTTACTGAGTTTCTGCTTGTATATTTCAGTCTCTCTCTCACTGTGTCCCTTTGTCTATCTCCCACAGTGAGATAAATTGTTGAAGAGAGAGAGAATGAAAGGAGGGAGTGAGGGAAACAGGTATAGATGGCAATATAGAGGTGAACTTTGGTGGGTGGGCCGCGGGGCGTAGAGGGGGGTGCATAAAGGCACAGCATCTGGGAGTCTGCAGTGTGGAGTCAGTGCCCAGCACTAGGCTCAGTGAGGTGGGGGTGGGTCGGGACAGGGAGACTCCTTGACAACATTCTGGGAGTTCCTTATATGGGAAAAAATAGAAATAAATACTTGGAAGGAGGGAGTGCTGGGAACGTGGTTTTAATAATTCTCTGAAGGATAGGGCAGCTGATTTATCAGTTTAAAGAGGAGGGTTTAGCTATTTTGCGAATTAGCGTGGATGTGTGTCCAGTCTCGGGATACCCATGGCGTTCACGGAGTTCGGGCGGGGGGGGATATGGGTTTTGGAGGGAGGAATATAGCTGGCAAGAGAAGTAATATGTCCTTCCACCCACCCCTCGCCTTCCTGTCCCATCCAGATTGGATCTCTTTGCAGTCTGTGCATCAATTACCTGCGGCCTTTCCTGAAATGCAAAATGGCAACCACCCAATTAAAAAACCTCAGCCTCATGGAGTCCAAAGCAGTCTGGAGGGGGTGAGTTAGTGGATTTGAAATAAATAGGCCGGAGCCTGTATAAAGATTTGTCCTCAATCCTAAAGTGGTGTTTGTGCTTCAGACAGGATGGTGAGATTCCAGGTTTTTCTGATGGGTTTGAGGGTGAAATGTCCCTACCTCTGTCACTCCAGTTTCCTCTCTCTCGTTCCAGGCATTTATGTCTTCATTTTATCCAACAATCAATGTAATAGGAAACTCCAATTTGATTTGTCGAGAGAGTGGGAGAGAGAGAGGGAGAAAGACAGAACGATAGTGGAGAGGGAGAGAGATAGTGAAAAATAGAGGGGGAGAATTAAATGGAAGCGTCATGGGAAACTAGGGAGAGATGAGCAAACAGAATGGATGTGAGGTGAAGTGAGGGGGCCCACGCACGGGGTCTGGGGGTGGGGACACGCTGTGTGCAGTCAGTGTCCGGTTACATTTTGTTTTCGAAAGTGCGATTTTACACAAACTACAAACCTGAGACAGTTGAACTGAACATTTCTCTCTTTTAAATCTCTATCTCCTTTTCATGTATGTCGTTCTGCCTCTCGCTCTATCTCTAACTGCCCGTGTCATTCCGATAACCTGTCTCTCCCTGCCTCCCTCTACCATTGACAAAAAAGCTGGCTTGTAATTGTTGCAGTAAAAGTTCCTAAAGTTGTCTCCAGCAGCGGTGGGAGGTGGCCGAGAACCTTTTCTGGGACAACTAAAGCGGGGGAAACATTTAGCTGTCAGCATGTTGTTGTTTTGGGATCTTGCTGTGTTACAGATACCAGGTTAAAGTACAACAGATTTGTTTGGAATCACCAGCTTTCGGAGCGCAGCTCATTCATCAGATGAGTGTCTGTCCTGATGAAGGAGCTGCGCTCCGAAAGCTTGTGATACCAAATACACCTGCTGGTCATTAACTACACCTGCTGGTCATTAACCTGGTGTAGCAAGACTTCTGATTCTGCCAACCTGAGCCCGACGCCACCATCCCCACATCATGTGTCACAGGTGGCCGTGGAGGTCGATTCCTCTAACACAGCTAGTCGCAGAAGCAGAGAGATTGAGAGACAGAAACTGGAGGAGGTGGCAGATATTTCTTCAATTCTATTTTGTTATAACTTGAGAGTACCCAATTCGTTTTTTCCAATTAAGGGGCAATTTAGTGTGTCCAATCCATCTAGCCTGCACATCTTTGGGTTCTGGGGCGTAACCCACGCAACACGGGGAGTGTGCCACTTCCACACGGACCGGGATCGAACCTGGGACGTCGGTGCCGTGAGGCGGCAGTGCTATGCACTGCGCCACCGTGCTGCCCCTGGAGGTGGCAGATTTGATGGAGAGAGAGAAACACACAGCGTGTTGGTCCTCTTGGGTTTCAATGAGGGGCGAGTCTGTTACGTTCTCTGTTATTGCCGATGTTATTGCAGATGCACACAGAAAATCGAGATCTTTGACTGGTAAGATAATTTAATAACAAGATCAACACATGGAAAGATAATTAACGAACTATAATACAAACGGAAATTGATAATAACATCCTCCTGGAGCTGTTTCAAATGCGACTGTCCTCCAGTACGACATACTACCGACTCTCGGATCCGTCCAGTCATGTGGCAGATCTCTACTGCCACCACCTGGTCAGAGGTCGTGCCGACAACTATATTCTGCAAAAAATCACGATACACATCGATGAAGACATGCATATCACCACAGTCAGTCTCCATTTTAATTCAGTTTTCCGAGGATCATCATGCGGGATGCGGGACTTTACTCATAAAATCATTGAATTTACAGTGCAGAAGGACGCCATTCGGCCAATGGAATCTGCACCAGCCCCCGAAAAGAGCACTCCCGCCAAGCCCAATCCTCCACCCTATACCCATAACCCAGTAACCCCACCGAACCCACTCTCTCTATCTTTGACTCCCTCGCTCTCTCTACCTCCATCTCTGTGTAAACGCTTGTCAACTTTAAAAAGTGCTCGATACAGATGACTGTTGACTGAGAAATGTTCCACAGACTGAACCCAGGAAACATTTTGTCTTGTCATTATCAGTGGGTGAGGTGTGGTAAAATAGAGACAGCGAGAGCGGGAGGGGGGAACGTAATGCAAAGATAGAGGATGGAGGGTGAGAAGAACAGTTAATATTAGAGGGGGAGAGAATGGGAATGACTGGGGAAACAGAGGCAGAGATAGCCAAACAGAACAGCTGTGGGTTGGGTTAGGGGTTCAAAGAGCACGGGTCTGGGGGTGGGGGGGGTCACTGACCAGTTGCATCGTTTCAGAAAGTGTAACATTACAAGAACTGCAATCCTCAGACAGTCGATCGGATAATATCTTCTGAGGGAATGAACAGCTTCTTCTCTCTCTGTCTCATGATTCCCTCCGCAATCTGTGTCCCTCCCTCCCCCACCCACCACCACATGTGTCTCTCTATCTGCAGCTATTTCTCTGCATAATTCTTCTCAAATAAAATGATAAAAACACCACTGTGATTTGTCGTCAGTGAATTGGTGGACTAATGGGGGAAATAGATGGGGGGGGGCGGCGGATTGAGTGGGAGGTTGTTAAGAGAGAGACACAGGACCTGGGATGTTCTCCTGTCTCCATGCCCCAGCTGAGGTGTTTTCTGGAATCTTGCTATGCAATGCACATGTACACATTTTTAAAATAATTGTTTTTTGGGGGGATTTGAACAAAATATATATATACATAGAAGAGAAGGGAAATCGCACAAAACACACTGCAAAAAAAAGGAATACAATAACTGGAAGTGGATTATGTGCTAGCTCAACAACAGCAACATTATATCTAGCTTATAAGTAGGCATCTCTTTATGGGGGGGGGGACTGGGGAGGTACATGTACATTTGGGTGCCCGGGAGCAATTACATAACAATTACAGAGGGCAATACGTGAACGGACATGGTGTTGATGTTGTCGCTTGCTTCTCCCGGTTTTCACTGCCGTTGTCGTCTCGCGATCACCTCCGCTTCAGCCGCTCGTCCCGTCTTTCGCCTGTATTTTCCTTGTTCTCTGCTCCTGTGGATGCTAATTTTGTTATTGTTTCACGTGCCCTCCCTCCGGCTGTCAGTCTCTTGCCTCCGCTGGTTCACCTCTATTGTATCCGGTCTCCTCCCTCTTCCCCTCCCCCCCCCCCCACTCTGCCTCCTTCCCCTCCCCTTCTCCTGTGGTTCGCCTTTCTTTTCTCTTGGGTTTAGCTGTTATCCCCACTCACTCCTCCCCCGGTCTATCCCTCCCTACCCCGCCTTGGCTACTTTCCCCAGATTCTTGGCTACCTGGTTATACTTCTGCTTATTCCTTGGCCACAAACAGGTCCCGGAACAATTTGGGGAATGGCTCCCACCTTCTGTGGAAGCCGTCGCCTGACCCTCGGATGGCGATATTGAAGTTCTCATAGAGAGATTCTAAGAGGTCGGACAGCCAGTCTGCAGCTTAGGCGGACGATCAAGGAGGCAAAGGCAAGGGCGTCCTCCCTCTTCCCCCGGAATAGATTTGGCTGGTGTGAAACCCTGAAGATCGCCACTTTCGGGCATGGATCCAACCTCATCGCTTCCACTTTGGACATTGCCTCGAAGAAGACTATCCAGTACCCAGCAGGTTAGGGGCAATACCAAAACATGTGGGCGTGGTTGGCCGGGCCTCCTTTGCACAATTGGCATCTATCGTCCACCTCCATGAAGAACTTACTCACACGAGTTCTTGTTAAAAGTGGGCTCTATGTACCACTTTTAGTTTCGTCATGCTGAGCCTTGCGCACCTGGAGGTGGAGTTTGCTCAATGCAGTGCTTTGCTCCAGAGACCCCACCCCATTTCAATCCCCAGGTCTTCCTCCTATTTCTTACTTGTTTCGGCCAGTGCAGTGTCGGCCCTTTCTACCAGTCGGTCATGCATGTCGCTGCAGTTCCTTATATCTGGGATGCTTGCGTCCAGTAACTCTTCCAGTCATGTCTGTCGTGGCGGTTGTAGGTACGTCCTTCTCTCCTTTCGTAGGAGGTTTGTGAGTTGCAGGTACATTAGTAATTCCTCCTGGCTAGCTGAAATGTCTCCATCAGTTCGCCAAGTGTTGCGATCCTGCCATCCGTATATACGTCCCTGACTGTCAGTGACCCTACGTCCTGTCACCACGTTTTAAAGGTGGCGTCAGTTAGCGCTGGTGTGAACGGATGGTTGCTCCAGATGGGATCTTTGTCTGATATTTTGGTCAGGCCATATTGCTGCCGTAGTTGCAGGACTGGCGGGAGGCTATCACCACCGGGCTGCTGGAGTGTTTTTTGGGTGGGGATGGGAGTTCTGCCGTGGCGGGCACCCGGAGGGAGGTCCCCTTGCAGGAGGCCTCTTCTACACCCACCTACTCGGCTTCTGGCTCCTTGATCCATCCCCGTATTCGCGTAGCCGTCGCCGCCCAGTGGTAGAGTTGTAGGTTTGGGAGAACCACCCCACCCCCAGGATTTTGTTCTTTTGCAGGACCTTCTTTGGGATCCTAGCACCACCCCCCCCCCCCCACCCCACCCATACTAAAGCCATAATTAGTTTGTCAGTGCTTTGAAAAATGCCTTGGGGATGTATATCGGAATGGATCTAAGTAGGATGAGGTACCTGGGCAGCACGTTCATTGTGATCGTCTGGACTCTCCCCGTGAGGGAGAGTGGGAGTGTGTTCCATCTTTGCAGGTCCTTCTATACTTCCTCTGTCAGACTGGTGAAGTTCCATTTGTGGATACCGCCCAGTCCTGCACTATTTGCATCCCTATGTCGCGCCATTTGTGTTGGGCTTGTTTCAAAGGCAGTCCCGTTAGCGCTGCCACCCTCCTTGTGGGAAGGTCTCGCTTTTGCTCATGTTGAGTGTGTTGCCCGAGAAGGCGCCAAACTCTTTCAGGAGCGCGATGATTCCGTCCATGCTGCTCTGTGGGTCCGAAATCTAGAGGCGGAGGTCATCTGCATAGAGTGAAACTCTGTGCTCTCTGCCTCCCCTTCGGATCCCCCTCCAGCTTTTTGCTGCTCTGAGCGTAATTGCTAGTGGTTCGATCACTAGAGCGAACAGCAGCGGGAACAGTGGGCATCCTTGTCTGGTGCCCCTGTGCCGTTGGATGTATCGGGAGTTGGTGTTGTTGGTCCGTACGCTCGCCATGGGAGTGTTGTATAGGAGTTTTACCCAGGAGGTGAACCCTGTTCCAAGCCCGAGCCGCTCCAGTGTCTCTATGATAGAACATAGAACATAGAACAATACAGCGCAGTACAGGCCCTTCGGCCCACGATGTTGCACCGAAACAAAAGCCATCTAACCTACACTATACCATTATCATCCATATGTTTATCCAATAAAATTTTAAATGCCCTCAATGTTGGCGAGTTCACTACTGTAGCATGTAGGGCATTCCACGGCCTCACCACTCTTTGCGTAAAGAACCTACCTCTGACCTCTGTCCTATATCTATTACCCCTCAGTTTAAAGCTATGTCCCCTCGTGCCAGCCATTTCCATCCGCGGGAGAAGGCTCTCACTTTCCACCTATCCAACCCCCTGATCATTTTGTATGCCTCTATTAAGTCTCCTCTTAACCTTCTTCTCTCCAACGAAAACAACCTCAAGTCCATCAGTCTTTCCTCATAAGATTTTCCCTCCATACCAGGCAACATCATGGTAAATCTCCTCTGCACCCGCTCCAAAGCCTCCACGTCCTTCCTATAATGCGGAGACCAGAACTGTACGCAATACTCCAAATGCGGCCATACCAGAGTTCTGTACAGCTACAACATGACCTCCTGACTCCGGAACTCAATCCCTCTACCAATAAAGGCTAACACTCCATAGGCCTTCTTCACCACCCGATCAACCTGGGTGGCAACTTTCAGGGATCTATGTACATGGACACCTAGATCCCTCTGCTCATCCACACTTTCAAGACCTTTACCATTAGCCAAATATTCCGCATTCCTGTTATTCCTTCCAAAGTGAATCACCTCACACTTCTCTACATTAAACTCCATTTGCCACCTCTCAGCCCAGCTCTGCAGCTTATCTATATCCCTCTGTAACCTGCTACTTCCTTCCACACTATCGACAACACCACCGACTTTAGTATCGTCTGCAAATTTACTCACCCACCCTTCTGCGCCTTCCTCTAGGTCATTGATAAAAATGACAAACAGCAACGGCCCCAGAACAGATCCTTGTGGTACTCCACTTGTGACTGAACTACATTCTGAACATTTCCCATCAACCACCACCCTCTGTCTTCTTTCAGCTAGCCAATTTCTGATCCACATCTCTAAATCACCCTCAATCCCCAGCCTCCGTATTTTCTGCAATAGCCTACCGTGGGGAACCTTATCAAACGCTTTGCTGAAATCCATATACACCACATCAACTGCTCTACCCTCGTCTACCTGTTCAGTCACCTTCTCAAAGAACTCGATAAGGTTTGTGAGGCATGACCTACCCTTCACAAAGCCATGCTGACTATCCCTGATCACATTATTCCTATCTAGATGATTATAAATCTTGTCTCTTATAATCCCCTCCAAGACTTTACCCACTACAGACGTGAGGCTCACCGGTCTATAGTTGCCGGGGTTGTCTCTGCTCCCCTTTTTGAACAAAGGGACCACATTTGCTATCCTCCAGTCCTCTGGCACAATTCCTGTAGCCAATGATGACATAAAAATCAAAACCAATGGTCCAGCAATCTCTTCCCTGGCCTCCAAGAGAATCCTAGGATAAATCCCATCAGGTCCCGGGGACATATCTATTTTCAGCCTGTCCAGAATTGCCAACACCTCTTCCCTACGTACCTCAATGCCATCTAATCTATTTACCTGGAGCTCAGCATTCTCCTCCACAACATTGTCTTTTTCCTGAGTGAATACTAACGAAAAATATTCATTTAGTATCTCGCCTATCTCTTCAGACTCTACACACAACTTCCCATCCCTGTCCTTGACTGGTCGTACTCTTTCCCTAGTCATTCGCTTATTCCTGACATACCTATAGAAAGCTTTTGGGTTTTCCTTGATCCTTCCTGCCAAATACATCTCATGTCCCCTCCTTGCTCGTCTTAGCGCTCTGTTTAGATCCTTCCTCGCTACCTTGTAACTATCCATCGCCCCAACTGAAACTTCACACCTCATCTTCACATAGGCCTCCTTCTTCCTCTTAACAAGATATTCCACTTCTTTGGTAAACCACGGTTCCCTCGCTCGACACCTTCCTCCCTGCCTGACCGGTACATACTTATCAAGAACATGCAGTAGCTGATCCTTGAACAAGCTCCACTTATCCAGTGTGTCCAACACTTGCAGCCTACTTCTCCACCTTATTCCCCCCCCCCCCCCAAGTCACGTCTAATGGCATAATAATTTCCCTTCCCCCAGCTATAACTCTTGCCCTGCGGTGTATACTTATCCCTTTCCATCCTTAACGTAAACGTCTCCGAATTGTGGTCACTGTCCCCAAAGTGCTCACCTACCTCCAAATCCAACACCTGGCCTGGTTCATTACCCAAAACCAAATCCAATGTGGCCTCGCCTCTTGTTGGCCTGTCAACAAACTGTGTCAGGAAACCCTCCAGCACACACTGTACAAAAAACGACCCATCTAATGTACTCGAACTATATCTTTTCCAGTCAATATTTGGAAAGTTAAAGTCTCCCATAATAACTACCCTGTTACTTTCGCTCTTATCCAGGATCATCCTCGCCATCCTTTCCTCTACATCCCTAGAACTATTTGGAGGCCTATAGAAGACTCCCAACAGTGTGACCTCTCCTTTCATGTTTCTAACCTCAGCCCATACTACCTCGGAAGATGAGTCCCCATCTAGCATCCTCTCCGCCACCGTAATACTGCTCTTGACTAGCAGCGCCACACCTCCCCCTCTTTTGCTTCCTTCTCTGAGCTTACTAAAACACCTAAACCCCGGAACCTGCAACATCCATTCCTGTCCCTGCTCTATCCATGTCTCCGAAATGGCCACAACATCGAAGTCCCAGGTACCAAACCATGCTAGCAGTTCCCCTACCTTATTTCGTATACTCCTGGCATTGAAGTAGACACACTTCAAACCACCTACCTGAACACTGGCCCCCTTCTGCGACGTCAAATCTGTGCTCCTGACCTCTATACTCTCATTTTCCCTTACCCTAAAACTACAATCCAGGTTCCCATGCCCCTGCTGCATTAGTTTAACCCCCCCCCCCCCCCCAAAGAGCACTAACAAATCTCCCCCCCAGGATATTTGTGCCCCTCAGGTTCAGATGTAGACCATCCTGTCTGTAGAGGTCCCACCTTCCCCAGAAAGAGCCCCAGTTATCCAGAAATCTGAATCCCTCCCGCCTGCACCATCCCTTAGCCACGTGTTTAATTGCTCTCTCTCCCTATTCCTCATCTCACTATCACGTGGCACGGGCAACAACCCAGAGATAACAACTCTGTTTGTTCTAGTTCTGAGCTTCCATCCTATCTCCCTTAAAGCCTGCCTGACATCCTTATCCCCTTTCCTACCTATGTCGTTAGTGCCAATGTGGACCACGACTTGGGGCTGCTCCCCCTCCCCCTTAAGGACCCGGAAAACACGATCCGAGACATCACGTATCCTTGCACCTGGGAGGCAACATACCAAACGTGAGTCTCTCACGCTCCCACAAAATCTCCTATCTGTGCCCCTGACTATCGAGTCCACAATTACTAATGCTCTGCTCCTCTCCCCCCTTCCCGTCTGAGCAACAGGGACAGACTCCGTGCCAGAGGCCCGTACCCCATGGCTTACCCCTGGTAAGTCCCCCCCCCCACAAGTATCCAAAGCGGGATACATGTTTCTCAGGGGAACGACCGCAGGGGATCCCTGCACTGACTGTTTTTTCCCAGTCCGTCTTACAGTTACCCATCTATCTCCAATCTTTGGTGTAACTAATTCCCTGAAGCTGCTATCTATGACCCCCTCTGCCTCCCGAATGATCCGAAGTTCTTCCAACTCCAGCTCCAGTTCCCTAACTCGGTCTTAAGGAGGTGGAGATGGCAGCACTTCCTGCAGGTAAAATCAGCAGGGACACTAACGGCATCCCTCACCTCAAACATCCTGCAGGAGGAACATTGCACTCCCTTCCCTGCCATCCCTCTAACTTTCTACCAAGATCTGGCTAACAACTAAATTAACTTTTAAAAACAAAAAAAAAAATTAATAACAATAATAAAATATGGTACTTACCTCACACCAATGGGTTTTATTATTAGGTTAGAGGAGGAGGGCGGGTGGGAGACACTACACGTGTAGTGTCTCGGATTTCCTCTCCACCAGAATTTATTGGTGAGGGTCTTCCCAGAAGTCCGCGGGTCGACTTCCTGTTCCCAACTTAAACACTAAAATTAACAATTTTTTTTTATATTTAAAGGAGAGACTTACCTCCCAGAAATCACTTCCGCACTGCCCCCGCTGAAATGGACTAGCCTGCTCCTCTCCTGCTGAAATCGACTGGGCCTGCAAGGTAAGTAAGTTGTTAATCTGTACTTACCTCACCCAGGCAGCGACCTTTTAAACGGTCCCCTCTGCCTCGCAGCTCCCGCGCTTTTTCAAATTCCCGCGCTGATTCTAAGGTCCCGGCTCTCTCTCCCGAACTAAACAGCTGACCTGCAAGGTAAGTAAGTAGTTAATCAGTACTTACCTCACCCAGGCAGCGACCTTTTAAACGGTCCCCTCTGCCTTGCAGCTCCGCGCTTTATCAAATTCCCGCGCTGTTTCTAAGGTCAGGTCTCTAGCACGGAGTCTGGCTCTGGGGCTCAGAAGGGAAGGGGGGAGAATAGAAAAGCAATAGTTGTAGGAGATTCAATGGTTAGGGGAATAGATAGGAGATTCTGTGGTCGCGAGCGAGACTCCCGGAAGGTATGTTGCCTCCCGGGTGCCAGGACCAGGGATGTCTCGGATCGTGTCTTCAGGGTCCTTAAGGGGGAGGGTGAGCAGCCAGAAGTCGTGGTGCACATTGGTACCAACGACATAGGTAGGAAAATGGGTGTGGAGGTAATAAACAAGTTTAGGGAGTTAGGCTGGAAGTTGAAAGCCAGGACAGACAGAGTTGTCATCTCTGGTTTGTTGCCGATGCCACGTGATAGCGAGGCTAGGAATAGGGAGAGAGTGCAGTTGAACACGTGGCTGCAGGAATGGTGTAGGAGGGAGGGCTTCAGGTATTTGGATAATTGGAGCGCATTCTGGGGAAGGTGGGACCTGTACAAGCAGGACGGGTTGCATCTGAACCAGAGGGGCACCAATATCCTGGGAGGGAGGTTTGCTAGTACTCTTCGGGAGGGTTTAAACTAATTTGGCAGGGTAGTGGGAACCGGATTTGTAGTCCAGCAACTAAGGTAGCCGATATTCAGGACGCCAAAGCATGTAATGAGGCAGTGGGGAAGGGAACACTGACAAAGGAGAGTATTTGCAGGCACGGAGATGGGTTGAAGTGTGTATACTTCAACGCAAGAAGCATCAGGAATAAGGTGGGTGAACTTAAGGCATGGATCGGTACTTGGGACTACGATGTGGTGGCCATCACGGAAACTTGGATAGAAGAGGGGCAGAAATGGTTGTTGGAGGTCCCTGGTTATAGATGTTTCAATAAGATTAGGGAGGGTAGTAAAATAGGTGGGGGGGGGGGGTGGCATTATTAATTAGAGTTAGTATAACAGCTGCAGAAAGGCAGTTCGAGGAGTATCACCCTATTGAGGTAGTATGGGTTGAAGTCAGAAATAGGAAAGGAGCAGTCACCTTGTTAGGAGTTTTCTATAGGCCCCCCAATAGTAACAGAGATGTGGAGGAACAGATTGGGAAACAGATTTTGGAAAGGTGCAGAAGTCATAGGGTAGTAGTCATGGGCGACTTTAACTTCCCAAATATTGAGTGGAAACTCTTTAGATCAAATAGTTTGGATGGGGTGGTGTTTGTGCAGTGTGTCCAGGAAGCTTTTCTAACACAGTATGTAGATTGTCCGACCAGAGGAGGGGCAATATTGGATTTAGTACTGGGTAATTAACCAGGGCAAGTGATAGATTTGTTAGTGGGGGAGCATTTTGGAGATAGTGACCACAATTCTGTAACTTTCACTTTAGTAATGGAGAGGGATAGGTACGTGCAACAGGGCAAGGTTTACAATTGGGGGAAGGGTAAATACGATGTTGTCAGACAAGAATTGAAGTGCATAAGTTGGGAACATAGGCTGGCAGGGAAGGACACAAGTGAAATGTGGAACTTGTTCAAGGAACAGGTGCTACGTGTCCTTGATATGTATGTCCCTGTCAGGCAGGGAAGAGATGGTCGAGTGAGGGAACCATGGTTGACAAGAGAGGTTGAATGTCTTGTTAAAAGGAAAAAGGTGACTTATGTAAGGCTGAGGAAACAAGGTTCAGACAGGGCATTGGAGGGATACAAGATAGCCAGGAGGGAACTGAAGAAAGGGATTAGGAGAGGTAAGAGAGGGCATGAACAATCTTTGGAGGGTAGGATCAAGGAAAACCCCAAGGCCTTTTACACATATGTGAGAAATATGAGAATGACTAGAGCGAGGGTAGGTCCGATCAAGGACAGTAGCGGGAGATTGTGTATTGAGTCTGAAGAGATAGGAGAGGTCTTGAATGAGTATTTTTCTTCTGTATTTACAAATGAGAGGGGCGATATTGTTGGAGAGGACAGTGTGAAACAGATTGGTAAGCTCGAGGAAAGACTTGTCAGGAATGAAGATGTGTTGGGCATTTTGAAAAACTTGAGGATAGACAAGTCCCCCGGGCCTGACGGGATATATCCAAGGATTCTATGGGAAGCAAGAGATGAAATTGCAGAGCCGTTGGCAATGATCTTTTCGTCCTCGCTGTCAACAGGGGTGGTACCAGGGGATTGGAGAGTGGCGAATGTCGTGCCCCTGTTCAAAAAAGGAACTAGGGATAACCCTGGGAATTACAGGCCAGTTAGTCTTACTTCGGTGGTAGGCAAAGTAATGGAAAGGGTACTGAATGATAGGATTTCTGAGCATCTGGAAAGACACTGCTTGATTAGGGATAGTCAGCACGGATTTGTGAGGGGTAGGTCTTGCCTTACAAATCTTATTGAATTCTTTGAGGAGGTGACCAAGCATGTGGATGAAGGTAAAGCAGTGGATGTAGTGTACATGGATTTTAGTAAGGCATTTGATAAAGTTCCCCATGGTAGGCTTCTGCAGAAAGTAAGGAGGCATGGGATAGTGGGAAATTTGGCCAGTTGGATAACGAACTGGCTAACCGATAGAAGTCAGAGAGTGGTGGTGGATGGCAAATATTCAGCCTGGATCCCAGTTACCAGTGGCGTACCGCAGGGATCAGTTCTGGGTCCTCTGCTGTTTGTGATTTTCATTAATGACTTGGATGAGGGAGTTGAAGGGTGGGTCAGTAATTTTGCAGACGATACGAAGATTGCTGGAGTTGTGGATTGTAAGGAGGGCTGTTGTCGGCTGCAAAGAGACATAGATAGGATGCAGAGCTGGGCTGAGAAGTGGCAGATGGAGTTTAAACCTGAAAAGTGTGAGGTTGTCCATTTTGGAAGGACAAATATGAATGCGGAATATAGGGTTAACGGTAGAGTTCTTGGCAATGTGGAGGAGCAGAGAGATCTTGGGGTCTATGTTCATACATCTTTGAAAGTTGCCACTCAAGTGGATAGAGCTGTGAAGAAGACCTATGGTGTGCTCGCGTTCATTAACAGAGGGATTGAATTTAAGAGCCGTGAGGTGATGATGCAGCTGTACAAAACTTTGGTAAGGCCACATTTGGAGTACTGTGTACAGTTCTGGTCGCCTCATTTTAGGAAGGATGTGGAAGCTCTGGAAAAGGTGCAAAGAAGATTTACCAGGATGTTGCCTGGAATGGAGAGTAGGTCTTATGAGGAAAGGTTGAGGGTGCTAGGCCTTTTCTCATTAGAGCGGAGAAGGATGAGGGGCAACTTGATAGAGGTTTATAAGATGATCAGGGGAATAGATAGAGTAGACAGTCAGAGACTTTTTCCCCGGGTGGAACACACCATTACAAGGGGACATAAATTTAAGGTGAAAGGTGGAAGATATAGGAGGGATATCAGAGGTAGGTTCTTTACCCAGAGAGTAGTGGGGGCATGGAATGCACTGCCTGTGGACGTAGTTGAGTCGGAAACATTAGGGACCTTCAAGCAGCTATTGGATAGGTACATGGATGACGGTAAAATGATATAGTGTAGATTTATTTGTTCTTAAGGGCAGCACGGTAGCATTGTGGATAGCGCAATTGCTTCACAGCTCCATGGTCCCAGGTTCGATTCCGGCTTGGGTCATTGTCTGTGCGGAGTCTGCACGTCCTCCCCGTGTCTGCGTGGGTTTCCTCCGGGTGCTCCGGTTTCCTCCCACAGTCCAAAGATGTGCGGGTTAGGTGAATTGGCCAATGATAAATTGCCCTTAATGTCCAAATTGCCCTTGGTGTTGGGTGGAGGTGTTGAGTTTGGGTATGGTGCTCTTTCCAAGAGCCGGTGCAGACTCAAAGTGCCGAATGGCCTCCTTCTGCACTGTAAATTCAATGATAATCTATGATTAATCTAGGACAAAGGTTCGGCACAACATCGTGGGCCGAAGGGCCTGTTCTGTGCTGTATTTTCTATGTTCTATGTTCTATGTCCCGGCTCTCTCTCCCGAACTAAACAGCTGACCTGGAAGGTAAGTAAGTAGTTAAACAGAGCTGTCTCTATGATGTATTTCCATTGGACTCTTTTCGTAGTCCTTTTCTGGGACGTCTCGGGAGACGATCCCCTCTGGTGTTCTCGGAGGGGGTCATTTTCACGTTTAGCTGGCACCTGATGTTCGAGGTTAGCTGCCTACCTTTGACAAAACCCGTCTGGTCCTCTGCGACCACTTCTGGTACGGAGTCTTCCAGCCTTTTGGCTAGGAATTTGGCCAATATTTTGGCATCTGCGTTCAGCAGTGAGATGGGTCTGTATGACCCACATTCCGTTGGGTCTTTATCTTTCTTAGGTTTCAGAGAGATTGAGGCCTGTGCTAGCGTGGCCGGCAGTGTGCCCCTCGCTAGCGAGTCCGTGAACATCTCCCGCAGGTGCGGGGCAAATATTTTGTAGAAGTCCGCCGGGATCCGGTCTGGTCCCGGTGCCTTCCCCGCCTGCATGGAGCTAATGCTTTCCATGATCGCTCCCAGTGCTAGTGGTGCTTCCACGCCCCGTTTTCTGCCCTTCGCCACGACTGATATGTCCAGTCCATCAAGGAATCGTTTCATCCCGGACTCCCCCATTGGGGGCTCTGAGGTGTACAGCCGTTGGTAAAAGGCCTTGAAGGTGTTGATGATCTTTTCTGGTTCTATTTCTAATGTGTCTCTCGTATTTCTGATTTGTGCAATTTCTCTGGTGGCCGCCTGCTTACTCAACAGGCGGATGGCTTTGTCTCCGTGTTCGTATAGGGGCCCACGTGTCTGGCGGAGTTGGTGCACTGCTTTCCTGGTGGAGAGCAGATCAAAGTTCCTTTGTAGCTCTTTCCACTCTGCCAGGCACTCTACGGTCGGAGCCAAGGAGTATTTACGCTCAACCTGCAGTATGGAGTCGACCAGCTGCTGCATGGCCGCCCTTTCCTCCCTATCTTTTCGCACTTTGAAAGCGATGGTTTCCCCCCTTAGCACGGCCATTTTCGCTCCCCAGAATGTGGAGGGTGAGACCACCCGGTTATGGTTATTCGTCGGTTATGGTATACTCTGCTATCACCTGCGATACCTTTTCATTGAAGACCTTGTCAGCTAGTTGGGCAATGTCCAACCACCATGTGGGGCGTTGGCCACTACCCGTCTCCAGCCTCACGTCCATGTAATCTGGAGCGCGATCTGACATCACAATTGCAGAATATTCCACTTTGTCTATCCCCGGAAGCACCGTTTGCCCCACCGCGAAGAAGTCAATTCTGGTGTATACATTGTGTACTGGGGAGAAGAAGGAGAACTCCTTCTCCCCTGGGTGGCTGAACCTTCAGGGGTCCATCGCTCCCATCTGTTCCATAAAATGGTCGAGTTCCCTTACCATTTTTGAGGTGTTCCTCGTTTTGGGGTTTGATCTGTCAGTCGTTGGATCCTGTACACAGTTGACGCCCCCCCCACTCCCCCCCCCCGTCCCCCCCGTCCCCCCATGATTAGTCGGTGCATCGCTCTGTCAGGGATTTCTGCCACGGTCTTCTTGATGAATCTCGTGTCGTCCCAGTTGGGCACGTACACGTTATCTAGTACTACTGGTGTCCCATCCGGGATCCCGCTGATCATGCTGTACATGCCCCCCGGGTCCGTAAACATCTTTGTCGCCCTAAACATCGTCCCCTTGCTCATCAGCATTGCCACGCCCCCCCCGGCCCTTGACCCATACCAGGAATTGTAGGTTTCTCCCACCCATCCCTTTCTTACCCGCAGTCGGTCCACCTCTCTCAGATGGGTTTCTTGGAGGAAGACTAGGTCGGTCTTCATATTTCCTAGGTGGGTGACGATTCTGGACCTTTTCGCTGGGCCGTTGTCCTCTTACGTTCCACGTGACTATCCAGGTGGAGGGGGGGGGGGGGGGCGGGGGGGGGGGGGGGGGGCTCTGTCCCCTCGCCCCTGTGGGATGAACCATACTTACCTGGTGGACTCACCCCTGCCCTCCGGGGTTTCTCTTTGTGAGGGGACCGTCCAGGATGGCCACTGTCACTGCTCTCTCCATGCCGTCGCGTCCATTTGTCCAGACGGCACCAGACATGGCCGTCCACTGTGCGTCCACCACGCGTGTAGCCCGCTAAACTCTGGGGTCTCCCTTCGCCCAGATGCTTGCAGCGATTCCTTGTTCCGAGCCCCTGGTTGTAGCATCTTGCCGCCCTATTGCTATTCTTTTTCTAGCCTTGTTTGTCCAACCTTCCCTTTGCTCCCCCCGGTACCTCCCTCCCTGTGCCCCCCCCCCATCGCTCCCTTTACCCCCTTTTCTCCTCCTCTCCCGTACACACCTCCTTTGTCCCTCTTTCCCCTGTTCCTATCCCCGTTTGCTATCCCGCCTCTATTGAGTGCCCCCCTCCCCCGTCTGGCGCCTTCCCCCTTGTTGGGTGCGCGCTGCTGCACTGCTTTGGGAGCCATTTACCCAATTGTTCCGGAACCTGTTTGTGGCCAACGGAAAAGCAGAAAAATAGCCAGGTAGCCCAGAATAAGGGGAAAGTAGCCAAAGAATTAGAGGGAGCGATAAACCGGGAGAGAGGGAGGAATCAGATAAAGCTTAGAGGAAAGAAAGGCGAACCACAGGAGAAGGTGGGGGGAGGGGCAGAAGCGGGGGGTGGAGGGGGGAAGAGGCAAGGTACAGGGAACAATAGAGGAGAACCAAGGAGGTGGGCGGGGGCGGGGGGGGGGGGGGGTGGCGGCGGTGGGGGGAGGCAGGGGAACGATAACAAATTTGGCATCTACAGAAACAGGGAACAAAAAGAATAAAGGCGAAAGACCGGAAGAACGGCTGAAGCGGAGGTGAACGCGAGACGACAACGGCAGCGAAATCCGTCCGGGAGAAGCACGTGACAACACCAACACCAGATCCATTCGAGTATTGCTCACTGTAATTGTTTCTCCGGCACCCAAATGCACATCTACACCCCCAGTCTCCCCCCCCCCACACACAAACAGATGCCTACTTATGTATTGTAAATAATATTGCCAATTGTACAGAGTTGCTGCTGTTGAGCTGGTGCATAATACCGGAACAGTTACGTTATTTGATTTTAAAAAATATTCCTTTTTGCTTTTCGTGATATGTTTGTGTGTGCCCTTCTCTTCTAAAGATATACATATATATATCATATTCTGTGTACGTAGCGGCAAATATACTTTGTTCAAAAACGCAATAAAAAACATTAAAAAAAAATTTTTTTTTAAATTCCTTTCGTAAGTCCATGCTGACTTTGCCCGATTATTCCACTGCTTTCCAAATGCTCTGCTATGAAATCCTTGATTATGGACTCCAGGAACTTCTCTATTCCCAACGTTGCGCTCACTGGTATGTAGTTCCCTGTTTTATAACGTGGTTCTATCCACTCCCTCCAATCTGTCGGAAGCATTCCAGAGTCTAAAATATTTTGTGAAATGGGCTCCAATAGATCTGCTATTTCTAGCGCTACTTGCTCAAGTACTCTGGGATGAAGATGACCAGGCCCTGGCGATTTGTCCGCCTTCAGCACCATTAATTTCCCAAAGACATTTCTTCACTAATCCTAACTTCCTTCAGCTCCTCACTACAACTTGTGTTTCTCAGAACTTCTGGTACATTATCCACGTCTTCCTTTGTGAAGACAGAAGCAAAGTCCGAATTTAGTTCCTCACCTATTTCTTTCTTCCCTGTTACTAATTCCCCCGTTTCTGACTGTAAAGGGTCTCATTAGTTTTGTCCATCTTTTTCTCTTTACATACCTATAGACACATTTTAGTCAGTTTTTTTGTTCCCTGCTCGTTTACTTTGAAATTGTATTTTTCCCTACTTAATCAATCCCTTGGTCTCTCTTTGCTGAACTTTGAACTGTTTACAAACTTCAGGTTTACTGTTTCTTCTAGCTTATATGTAGCCTCTTCTTTGAATCTAATACCATCTCTAATTTCCCTTGTAAACCATGGCTTTGCCATAGACCAGTTCCTAATATTGCGACAAAAAGGAATAACCAACTTTTGGTGTTCACCCTTTCGTTCTTTGAATGCCTGGCATTGCCTGTCCACTGTCGGTCCTTTCAATAACTTTTCCTAGTCCGTCACAGACAACTCATACCTCGTATCATCATAGTTACCTTTATTGAGGTTCAGGACCTTAGTCTCAGAATCAAGTACCTCGATATTCACCTTCATAAAGAATTCTACCATATTATGGAAACGCATCGACAAGGACTCTCTCACAACTAGATTGCCAGCTAATCCTTGCCTATTACTCAACACCAAATCCATGGCGGCCTGTTTCGTTTTGGTTTCTCGACATACTGGTACAGAAACCCAGCCCGTACATACTGCAGAAATTCCTCCTCTATTGTACTGTGACTAATTTAGTCACCCAATCTATATACAGATTAATGTCACACACAATCACAGATGTTCCTTTCTTACTTGCATCTCTAATTTCCTGTTCAACGCTAGTCCCAACATTATCACAGCGGTTTGGTGGTCTGTATAACATCCTTTTAAATGTGTTTTGCTCCTTGATGTTTATTATCTTGACCCAGACAGATTCCACATCAGCTACGCTGATAGCTGTCCTCAATATTTTGTCAATATCTTCTTTAATTACCAATGCAGCTCTACCACTTTTTTTCCCTTCGATATGTCATTCCTAACAATAGAATAGCCCTAAATGTTCCCGTACCAGCCTCCCCAAACAGGCGCCGGAATGTGGCGACTGGGTAACCTAAGTGTATATTCTGGGTATATTCACAGTAACCTCATTGAAGCCTACTTGTGACAATAATCGAATTTCATTTAATTTACATTTCATTTCATGTTTAGTTCCCCTCCTTGGTCACCTTGGAGGCACATCTCCGTAATCCCAACTATGTCAGATCCATTTACAACTACATGTCCAATAAATGCATCCATTTATTGGTAAGGCAGATGAACTTAGGGCTTGGATTAGTACCTGGGAATATGATGTTATTGGTGTTACTGAGACTTGATTGAGGGAAGGGCAAGGTTGGCAACTAAATATCCCAGATATCTCAGGTATCGATGCTTCAGGAGGGTTAGAGAAGGAGGTAAAAGGGGTGGAGGAGTTGCTTTACTGGTCAGAGATGACATCACAGCTGTGATTCAGGGCACGATGGAGCATTCGAGCACTGAGGCAATATGGGGAGAGCTAAGAAATAGGAAGGGTGCAGTAACATTGTTGGGATTTTATTACAGGCCTCCCAAAGCAAGCGTGAAGTCGAGGTACAAATATGCAGACAGATTATAGAAAAATGTAGGAGCAATAGGGTCGTCGTGATGGGAAATTATAACTTCCCCAACATTGAATGGGTCTCATGTAGTGTTGGAGGCGGAGATGGAGCAGAATTTCTTGGAGCTTCCAGGAGAGTTTTTTTAGAGGAGTATGTAAATAGTCCAACTCGGGAAGGGGCCATACTGGACCTGGCATTGGGGAATGATCCCGGCCAGGTGGTTGACGTTTCAGTTGGCGATTACTTTGGGAGCAGTGATCATAATTCCGTAAGTTTTAGAATACTAATGGGCAAAGACGAGAGTGGTCCTAAAGGAAGAGTGCTAAATTGGGGAAAGGCCAAGTATAACAAAATTCGGCAGGAGCTGGGAAATGTGGATTGGGAGCAGCTGTTTAAGGATAAATCCACATTTGAAATGTAGGAGTCTTTTAAGGAAAGATTGGTTGGAGTGCAGATCAGACATGTCCCTGTGAAAATGAGGGATAGAAAAGGCAACAGTAGGGAACCGTGGATGACGGGTGGAATTGTGAGACTAGCGAAGATGAAAAACGACGCATACATAAGATCTAGAATACTTAAAACTGATGAAGCTTTGGAGGGATATCGGGAAAGTAGGACAAATCTCAAACGTGCAATAAAGAGGGCTCAAACCGGTCATGAAATATCTTTGGCTAACAGGGTTAAGGATAATCCCAAAGCCTTTTATTCGAATATTAGGAGCAAGAGGGTAACTAGAGAAAGGATTGGCCCACTCAAAGACAAAAGAGTGAATTTATGTGTGGAGTCAGAGGAAGTGGGTGAGATTCTTAAAGAGTACTTTGCATCGGTATTCACCAAGGAGAGGGACATGACGGATGTCGAGGCTAGGGATGGATGTTTAAATACTTTAGGTCAAGTCGGCATAAGGAAGGGGGAAGTTTGGGGTATTCTAAAAGGCATTAAGGTGGACAAGTCCGCAGGTCCGATGGGATCTATCCCAGGTTACTGAGGGAAGCGAGGGACAAAATAGCGGGGGCCTTAACATCTATCTTTGCAGAATCCTTGAGCACGGGTGAGGTCCCGGAGGACAGGAGAATTGCTAATGTTGTCCCTTTGTTTAAGGAGGGTAGCAGGGATAATCAAGGGAATTATAGACTTTTGAGCTTGACGTCAGTGGTAAGCAAACTGTTGGAGAAGATTCTGAGGATAGGATATATTCACATTTGGAAGAAAATAGACTTATCAGTGATAGGCAGCATGGGTTTGTGCAGGGAAGGTCATGTCTTACAAACCAAATAGAATTATTTGAGGAAGTGACAAAGTTAATTGATGAGGGAAGGGATGTAGATGTCAAATACATAGAACATTGAACATGACAGCGCAGTACAGACCCTTCGGGCCTCGATGTTGCGCCGACGTGTGAAACCGCTCTAAAGCCCATCTACACTATACCTTTACCGTCCATATGTCTATCCAATGACCATTTGAATGCCCTTAGTGTTGGCGAGTCCACAACTGTTGCAGGCAGGGCATTCCACGCCCTTACTACTCCCTGAGTAAAGAACCTACCACTGACATCTTTCCGATATCTATCTCCCCTCAATTTGAAGCTATGGTCCTCGTGCCATCCGACGAAAAAGGTTATCACTGTCCACCCTATCCAATCCTCTGATCATCTTGTATGCCTCAATTAAGTAACCTCTTAACCTACTTCTCTATAACGAAAACAGCCTCAAGTCCCTCAGCCTTTCCTCATAAGATCTTCCTTCCATACCAGGCAACATTTTGGTAAATCTCATCTGCACCCTTTCCAATGCTTCCACATCCTTCCGATAATGCGGCGACCAGGATTGCACGCAATACTCCAAATGCGGCTGCGCCAGAGTTTTGAACAGCTGCAACATGACCTCATGGCTCCTAAACTCAATCCCTCTCCCAATAAAAGCTAACACATCGTACGCCTTCTTAACACCCATCTCATCCGGGTGGCAACTTTCAGGGATCTATGTACATGGACACCGAGGTCTCTCTGCTCATCACCTCACACTTTTCTGCATTAAACTCCATTTGCCACCTCTCAGCCCAGCGCTGCAACTTATCTATGTCCCTCTGTAACTTGTAACATCCTTCCGCACTGTCCACAACTCCACCGACTGATCCAATTTCTGATCCAAACTGCTAAATCTTCCTGAATTCCATGGCTCCGTATTTTCTGACGTCGCCTACCGTGGGGAACCTTATCAAACGCTTTACTGAAATCCATATACACCACATCAACTGCTTTACCCTCATCCAGCTGTTTGGTCACCTTCTCAAAGAACTCAATAAGGTTTGTGAGGCACGACCTACCCTTTACAATCCCGTGTTGACTATCTCTAATCAAATTATTCCTTTCCAGATGACTATACACCCTATCTCTTATAAACCTTTCCAAGACATTGCTCACAACAGAAGCAAGGTTCACTGGTCCATAGTTACCGGGGTTGTCTCTACTCCCCTTCTTGAACAAGGGGACAACATTTGCTATCCTCCAGTCTTCTGGCACTATTCCTGTAGACACAGATGACTTAAAGATCAAAGCCAAAGGCTCAGCAATCTCCTCCCTAGCTTCCCAGAGAATCCTATGATAAATCCCATCCGGCCCAGGGGACTTAACTATTTTCACACTTTCCAGAATTGCTAACACCTCCTCCTTATGAACCTCAAGCCCATCTAGTCTGGTCGCCTGAATCTCAGTATTCTCCTCGACAACATTGTCTTTTTCCTGTGTGAATACTGGCTAAAAATATTCATTTAGCACCTCTCCTATCTCCTCGGACTGCACGCACAACTTCCCACTACTGTCCTTGACTGGTTTAATCTTACCCTAGTCATGCTTTTATTCCTGACATATCTATAGAAAGCTTTCGAGTTATTCTTGATCATACATGCCAAGGACTGCTCATGGCCCCTCCTGGCTCTTCTTAGATCTTTCATTACGTCCTTTCTAGCTAACGTGTTGCTCTCGAGTGCCCTAACTGAACATTCATGTCTCATCTTTACATAAGCCTCCTTCGTGCACTTGACAAGTGTTTCGACTGCTTTAGTAAACCACGGTTCCTTTGCTCGACCACGTCCTCCCTGCCTGACAGGTACATACATAATTAATGACACGCAGAAGCTGTTCCTTGGACAAGCTACACATTTCCATTGTGTCCATCCCCTGCTGTTCTCCTCTCCATCCGATGCATCCTAAGTCTTGCCTCATCGCATCATAATTGCCTTTCCACCAGGTATAACTCTTCCTCTGCGGTATATACCTATCCCTTTCCATCACTACACTAAACGTAATCGAATTGGGGTCACTATCACCAAAGTGCTCACTACCTCCAAATCTAACCCCTGTCCTGGTTCATTGCCCAGTACCAAATCCAATATGGCCTCGCCTCTCTTAAGCCTTTCTACTTACTGTGTCAGGAAACCCTCCTGCACACATTGGACAAAAACGGACCAATCTAAAGTACTCGAACGATCGCGTTTCCAGTCAATATTTGGAAAGTTAAAGTCCCCCATAACAACTACCCTGTTGCTTTCAATCCTATCCAGAAACATCTTTGCAATCCTTTCCTCTACATCTCTGGAACTTTTCGGAGGCCTATAGAAAACCCCTAACAGGGTGACCTCTCCTTTCCTCTTTCGAACCTCACCCCAAACTACCTCATTAGACGGGTCCGCATCAAACATCCTTTCTGCCACCGCCAAACTTTCAGGTTCGATCCCGTCTCTGGGTCACCCTCCGTGTGGAGCTTGCACTTTCTCCCCGTTTTTGCGTGGGTTTCTTCCCCACAACCCAAAGATGTGCAGGGTAGATGGATTGGGCACGCTTAATTGCCAGGTAATTGGAAAAAATGCATTGGATACTCGATGTTTTTTTTTAAAGAATCGAGAACAGTTCATCCCAGGCCCCAGAAATTCAAAGCTCCAATGTATTAAACAGATCACTTTTACTGGATGTGAAAGTTGCTGGTTGGGACAGAATTTATTGCCCACCCCTAGTTGCCTTTCAGATGGTGGTGGTGAGCTACCTCCTTGAATCGTTGCTGGCCCTGACGTTTGGGTAAACTCAAAGTGCTTTTAGGGAGGAAGCCAAATGATTTTTCCCCGTTAACCTGCAGGGACATTTATATGGTCGCAAGAGGGAGTGGTCAGTGATTTGGAGTGGAAATTCCAGTTGGTGATTGGCCCAAGTAGGGGCTTGTCTAGTTCTTCAAAATGATAGTGGTCGGAGGTGTGGAGGCGCTGCCTGAGGAACAATTGACGAGGAACTTTGTTGAGTTATGGCGGTGCATTTTGGGATGGCTGTGGCGGAGGGATTGAATGCTTGTGGCAGGCGGAGCAATCAAACGCACTGCTTGGTGCTGGGTGCTTTCGAACTCCCTGAGTGTTCTTGGAGATCGGGGGAGCAGCGTTTCACGTCGAGGGAAATGGAGTAATCAATTTGCCTGCGTAACCAATCTTGTTCCGAAATTTCAAGGAACCTATCATAGATAATCGTTAATGCACTTTTCCTCCATTTCGGCTGAGTAATTGACAAAGTGGGACAGGTCAGTTATTGTACAGAGCTGGAATCGAACTTGGGTTTCCGCAGTGTGAGATCAGAAAGTGAACAGATGGCACAAGGTTCCTTTTAAAACAGAATAATGCAATCTCTGGAGTGGAAATTCCAGTTGGTGATTGGCCCAAGTAGGGGCTTGTCTAGTTCTTCAAAATGATAGTGGTCGGAGGTGTGGAGGCGCTACCTGAGGAACAATTGACGAGGAACATTGTTGAGTTATAGCGGTGCATTTTGGGATGTCTGTGGCGGAGGGATTGAATGCCTCTGGCAGGAGGAGAAATCAAGCGCACTGCTTGGTGCTTCCGAACTCACTGAGTGTTCTTGGAGATCTGGGGAGCAGCGTTTCACGTCGAAGAAAATGGATTAATCAATTTGCCTGCGTAACCAATCTTGTTCCGAAATTTCAAGGAACCTATCACAGATAATCGTTAATGCTCTTTTCTTCCATTTAGGTTGTGAGTAATTGACAAAGTTTGATAGGTCAGTTATTGTTCAGATCTGGAATCGAACTTGGGTTTCCGCAGTGTGAGATCAGAAAGTGAACAGGAAGCACAAGGCTATTTTTTAAACAGAATAATGCAATCTCTGAAAAAAAAACACCTTCTTCTAATTATAAATGTGCTGCTGTTTTTATTTATGCAACACACATGTTTTGGAAATGTGAAAAACGCCAGACAGCGCCGACGGTGAGACAGGTTCGAACTTCCAATTAAGTTGATGTTGTGAAGTAACCAGTGAGCTAAAGCTGACGCGGTCGTCACACATGGACACGTTGTATATAAAGGATTTCCGTGATCATACTCGCAGTGGTGGGCAACACTGAGGCGAGACTCCAGGTGTTGGTGCACATCATGTCACAGCCTGACGTGACCAAACATTTAAAAGTGCGTGAAGTACCGATGGAGGACATTCATTCCGTTTAACCTCAGTGGTTCATTAGATTAGCAGATCATTCAATCCCACTCGACCGACCTTTCCCCAGAGGCATGCATTTCATTGCTGACGTTTCTCGCATTGACATTTGAAAGCCACTGTTGTATCTGCCTCCACCAATCTCACAGGCAGTGCGGACAAGATAATTGAAATCTATCCCAGAACATTGAAATAATTGTTGGAAAGATGTAACTTAAAAACCTTATCTCGCAGTTATATTCATCTGCGAGTACTGTGGCAACTGGAACTGATAGCAAATGACAACATAGGGAGACGACACGACCACTCACTCCAGTCAAAACATTCAGTTTGATCACAGTTGAGCTTCTGTCTTAATGTCATTTCCTGCCTGTTCCTCAGATACTTTCGTTCCCTCAAATTTCACTATTGCGAAGAAAAATGGAGGCAGGCATTCAAACCGATTTGGACATATAGATGGAGTGCTCGAATCTGCAGCGAGGCAGAGCTGGAAGGTGAGGCAGGTTATAGAGTCAGAGACGTTTACATGATATAAATAGGTCCTTCGGCCTAACTTGTGCATGTCGCCCAGTTTATACTACACAAATCCTGTCCAATTGCCCACATTTGGTCATCTTCCTCTATACCCATTTTTTCCATATAACTATTTAAATGCTTTTTAAAAGGCAACATTGTAAACGCCTCTACTACTGCCTCTGCCAGCTCGTTCCAGACACTCACCACCCTCTGTGTGAAACAATTGGTATCTCCCCCCTCTCACCTTAACCCTACGTGCTCTAGATTTGGACTCCACTACCTTTGGGATAATCTACCCGATCCATGCCCCCCCCCCCCACCACCATTATTTTATAGCCGTCGTCAAGATCACCCCTCGGCTCCAAGAAAAATATTCCAGTTTAACAGCTCCTTATAACTCAAACCATCAAATCCGGTAGCTGCCCAGCAAATATTTTCTGCTCTCTTTCTAGGTTAATAATATCGTTTCTATATTAGGGTGACCAGAACTGTACATAGTATTATAAGTGTGTCCTTCCCAACGTCTTGTAGAACTTCAGCAAGACATCCCAACTCCTGTGTTCAATTATCTGACCATGTATCTGTATAATAGTAATAATGGGCAGACACAGTAATTGTGGAACAAAGACCCTCCTTCAGTGTTGTGAATTTCCAATTATTAATCACGTTTGCTGTGGTTGAAAAAAGCAGCAAAGTCGCAGAATGTATCTGACTTGAAAAAATGTAGAAGAATATCTTGCTCAAGAGAACCACAGCTAATTAAATCTTCACCCGATACTAATACAAACAAATTAGAAACAGAAAAAAAAATCACGTCCACAGAAGCGCCTATCTGTGCCCCTGACTGTAGAGTCCCCTATTACTATTGCTCTTCTGCACTTTGACCTTCCCTTCTGAACATCAGAGCCAGCCGTGGTGCCACTGCTCTGGCTGCTGCTGTTTTCCTCTGATAGGCTATCCCCCCGACAGTATCCAAAGGGGTATACCTGTTCGAGAGGGGGACAACCACAGGGGATTCCTGCACTGACTGCCTGCCCTTTCTGGTGGTCACCCATTTCTCTGCCTGCACTTTGGGTGCGACCACATTTATATAACTGCGATCTATGACGCTTTCCGCCACCTGCATGCTCTTAAGTGCATCCACTTGCTGCTCCAACCGAACCATGCGGTCTGTGAGGCGCTCCAGTTGGGTGCACTTTCTGCAGAGACGCCATCCGGGACGCTGGAAGCCTCCCGGACCTGCCACATCTCACAGTCAGATCACTGCACCCCTCTAACTGACATTGAATCATTTAATTAAAATTAAAAGTTTAAATTTAAAAAAAATTTTTTTTTTAAAGTTACTGTTAACTATCTGTTTCCTAGCACTAGATTTCTAATATAAATGTGAAAGCTAAATATAGTACTCTCCGATCTCTGGCTTAGGTACCCCTCTAAATTATAATTAAGTAATTATGTTTAATGAGTTACCAATGCGGAATTTTTTTAATTTACTGTAGATTCCCACCCAACCACTCAGGTCACAGCTTTTCTGTGCTGTCACTTCAGTTCCACCACCCCCCCCCCCCCCGCCCCGACACACACAATTTGAAAAAGGTATAAAAGTAAAAATGAGTAAAAATCACTTGCTTACCTTCTTACCTTCTGAGTGTCTTAGATGTTCTCATGTTCTCTCCCTGACAGAGACGGCTCATCCTCCTCTGAACGTTTTGACTTTGCTGTCAGTGAGGCAGGTATCATCATTTTCTACTGTTTGCCAGATGCTTATTTGCAACCAAAGTTATTTTCTCGTCGATTAAAGCATTTTGAGTTATTGCATATATGTTTTCAGTGAGGCTGATATCATAATTTTCCACTAAGTCCCAGATGCGTTTTTGCAACTGAAGTGATTTTCTCATTGATTGAAGCATTTTGAGTTATTTGCCATTTGTTTTCAGTGGGGTTGATTTCATAATTTTCTCCTTTTTTTTTCAAATGCATGTTTTGCCCCCTATGTGATTTTCTCATTTTTACTTATTTGTCACTTGTGGTCAGTGAGGCGGATATCATAATAATGTTCTCCTATTTTCCAAAATGCTTATTCCGCAACCAAAGTGATGTTCTCATCGATTGAAGCATGTTGCGCCATTTACCATTTCTTTACATTGAGGCGGATATCAGATGTTTATACTTTTTGTCAAATGCGTGTTTTGCAACCAAAGCGATGTGCTCATCCAGTTGAACATATTGAACCATTTGCCTTTTGTTTTCTGTCAGGTGGATATCATAATTTTCTACTTTTGGCAGATGCTTATTTTGCAACCAAGGTGATATTATCATTGATTGAAGCCTTTTCAGTTATTTGCCATTTTTTTCAGTGAGGCTGAGATCATAATTTACTACTTTTTGTCAGCTCTGTGTTTGCAACTAATGTGATTTTCTGATCGAGTTAAGCTTTTTGAGTCATTTGCCATTTGTATTCAGATGGTGTGACTGAGTAATTTTCTACTTTTTGCCAGATGCTAACTTTCTAACACTGTTGATTTTCTGATCGATTGAAGCATGTTGTGTGATTTGCGATTTCTTTGCAGTGAGGCTGGTATCATAATTTTCTAATTTTTGTCAAATGCGTGTTTTGCAACCATAGTGATGTTCTGATCGAGTTAAGCAATAGGTGCCATGTGTTGTAAGTGAGGAGGATATCATCATTTTCTACTTTTTACCAGATGCTTATTTTACATTCAAAGTGATTTTCTCATCAATTGAAGCATTTTCACTGATTTGCCATTTGTTGTCAGTGAGGTGGAGATCTTAATTTTCTACTTTTTCCCAGATGCTTATTTTGCAACGGAAGTGATTTTCTCATCGAGTTAAGCAATTTGAGCCATTTGCCACTCATTGTCAGTGAGGGCGATATCATAATTTTCTAATTTTTAACTGATCTCGCTATTCCAAATGGGATAGAGGGGGAAAAAGGAGGAGACTAAAGACCAGTAATGTTGACCTCTGTGGTGGTGAATTTGCTGGAATCAATAATTAAGGAGGAGATGACGAAACAGTTGGAAAGACAAAGCTCAATACACCATTGTCACCCTGGTTTTATAGAGAATAATATATGCGTGACAAGCTTGCTTCAGTTTCTTCAAGAAGTAACCAGCAAAGTGGATAATGGGGAAGCTGTGGTGTGTTGTGTCTAGACTTCCAGAAGGCGTTACACAAGGAGCCATATAAAAGACTGAACTAGAATGTTAGATCATAGGGGATTGGGGCAAAGTATGAGATTTGATTGGCTGACTGACAGAAATCAAAGTGTCGGCATACATGGATCCTTATTTGGCTGGTGAACTGTACCAGGTATGCTGCCGCAGAGGTCGGTCCTCGAACATGAACTGTTTACAATCTATATAAATGATCTGAAAGCAGGGACAGAGTTTAACATAGCAAAATTTGCGGATGATACTAGAATAGCTGGGAAAGCAGGCAGTGAAAAGGAGATACCGATTTTACACGCGGATATAGATAGGTTAGGACATTGGGCCAAAATATGGTGAATGAAGTTAACGTGGAAACGTTTGAGGTTATCATCTTTGGCCGAAAAATAGGAAGACAAATTATTATCTAAATGGAAAGCAAATTCAAGGTGTGCCTGGGCAGAGGGATCGGGCTGTGTGTGTTCAGGACTTTAACAAAAATTGTATGCAGGTACAGCATGTAATTAAAAAGGCGAATTGCAAAACGACTGGAGTATAAAAGTGAAGCAGTGTTGCTAGAATTGTATAGGATATTGGTGAGACCTCATCTAATGCATTGTGTCCAGTTTGGGATACCTTATTTGGGGAACGAAGAGGTGGCAATGGAGGCAGTTAAGAGCAGGTTCTCCAGATTGATTCCGGGGGTGAAAGAGTTGACGTATGAGGAGCGATTAAACAGTTTAGCCTCACAATCGCTGGAGTTTAGAAGCGTGAAAGGGGCCTGCTAGAGGTGTGTAAAATACGAAAAAAGATTGAGAAACTGAACCCAGACCAAAGCCCCCCCCTCCCCCCCCCCCCCCAACGCACCCTGTAGTGCACTCTAGAACGATACATCACAGGTTGGGGTTGAGAGGCGGTAGACTTCAAACTGATGTGAGTTGAAAATCCTTCGCGAACTGGGTGGTGAATCTATGGAGTTCCCTGCCCCACAGTACGGTGGAGTCTGACTCATGAAATGCTTTCAAGAAGGTTTTATGTACATTTCTGATTTTTAATAAACGTGGTAAAGAGATATGTTGAACAGCCAGGGAGGAGGATTTGAGGTCAGGAAGAATTCAACCACGAACTGATAGAATGGTGGAGCAGGGTCGAACAGTTGAATTTCCTCCATCGGCTCCGAATTCCCATGTTCTGAAGTAGTGCAGATATATATCAGCCTTGCAAAATATAATGTTATTTTCAGTGCGGTGTGGCTTTTACTGGAGTAACCTGTCCATGTTGCCAGCTTCCTCTGTTCTGCATTGGACTTTATATACGCTTTACTTCATTGTATGGCTTTTCTTCCTGCAAGACTGAAAGAGCTGTTCCACCATGTAGTTCTAGAAGGACTGTGGGAGCTGCCTTCTCCCTCTGCCCACATGTCCAACTGCTCGGCCTTCCAGTGTAAGTAATGACAAAGGGGCGTTTATCTACCAAACAAGGCCCGTTGCTCAGCCACTGTAATAACGCTGCTCGTCTATTCAATTACCCTTCACGCTGCAGTCCTAGCAAAATACAACAGGAAGACAATTGGATTTTACCCAACTGCCATGCATAAAACTAGCTCTGTCCAGCACAAATCTAACTGTAGGTTGAACCGCTCGAGGCACGGAACAATGAAATTAAATACACAACTGGGCCTTATTTCTGATGTTCACCAATACACTTATTAATCTTGTAACACTTTCTTTACTTTCTTCCTGAGCAGAATGTGTACACTGACATTAATAAACGATCGAAATGTGTGATTGTCACCGTCGAAATTTTGGATGTTAGGTATGATTCCCCGGATCTAAGCCCCGCTGGTGAGGCACACGTTGTTTGTGTTTGTCTCTACTCCCCCCCCCCCCTAGAAAGTGCTTATCAGAAGCTTTTTTGAAACAGTTCAGTCCATGGGATATAATCACACACACAAGTGTTCATTTAATTGTTTGTGCAGTTTGCAGTGGTTGACTCGTTTAATGCTGTGCGTCAAATTTCCTTGCACGGTCCATGCTTCAGGAACTGTGTTCATTTTTGCTTCAATGTGCCACTCACTACTCCGAGTGAGCCCGTTACAGGTCACTTACTTAATCCGGAGATGTTGTGTCATGTACCATTACAAGCCCCTGTATTCCTTTTCCTCCTCTTTCCAATTGCATCTCGATAACAGTGCCTCCTGCTCATGTAAAAATCGTCCTAATTAATTCGGTGCTCCTGCGTCGTTCCCTACCGCATCCCTTCCCATCCCTACACGACCCCAACCCAAGGCCGGTTCACCAAGTATCTCTGAAGGACTTCTCGTTGCATGGACCCGGTTAGCCAATTATCTTCCTGTGTCACAAGACCGTGTGCATCGATCTTCATCGGGTCTTTAATTTGGCCAGCTAATTTTGAATTACCGGGAAACTAATCCCAAAATCAAGCTTACAGGAACAAGTAAAATTTTGCAGCTGCAATTAAAGTAATTCATTTCTGCTCATGTTATTGCATGATAGTCATCTGAATTGTAACCAGCATATGTAGGTACCCTACAGACTGAAACAGTGGAATGCATAACAAGGGACAAAGAAATGGCTCAGCAATTGAATACATACTTTGGTTTTGTCTTCACAAAAGAGGACACACATCAGATCCCGGAAATGTTAGAGAATGAAAGGTTTACTGAAAGGAAAGAACTGAGGGAGATCAATATGGGTAGAGAAATCGTGCTGGGAAAATTGATGGGATTGAAGGCGGATAAATCCCCAGAGCGTGATAAACTTTGTCCCAGAGTGCTTGAGGAAGTGGCTCTGAAAATATTGGGTTCATTGGTTGTCATCTTCCGGGATTCTCTCGACTCTGGAACAGTCCCTTCAGATTGGAATGTGGCCAATGTCACTCCAATATTCAAAAAGGGAGGTAGAGAGAAATCAGGGAATTATAGACCAGTAAGCCTAACATTGGGTGTGGGTAAAATCCTTGCATTCATTATCAAGGATTTTATACCGGAACATTTCGTAAGAAGTGGCAGGATCAGTCTGAGTCAGCGTGGATTTATGAAGGGAAAAGCATGCTTCACAAATCAGTTGGAATTCTTTAAAGATGTAATCAGTACAGTTGACAAGGTGGAGCCAGTCGATGTCGTAATATTTGGAATTTCTGAAAGTGTTTCACAAAGTCCCGCTGAAGAGATAATTGTGCGAAATTAAAGCGCATGGATAGGGGTAAGTGTAGTGAGGTGGCTCGAAAACTGATTGGCAGAGAACAAATAACGAGTAGGAATCAATGAGTCATTTTGAAATTGACAGGCAGGAATTAGAGGGGTTCCACAGTGATCGGTGCTGGGACCACAACAATTCACAATATATATTAATGATTTGGATCCGGGAGCAAAATGTAACATCTCAAAGTTTGCAGATGGTACTACGTTGGGTGGGAGGGCGAACTGTGCCACGGAGGAAGAGATCCTACAGCATGATCTGGACATGTTGGGTGAGTGGGCAAATCAATGGGAGATGATTTGGATAAGTGTGCGGTTATTCACTTTGGAAGCAAAAACAGGAAGGCAGATTCCTCCCTGATGGCTGTAAATTGGGAGAGGGGAGTGTGCAGCGGGAGCTGGTTGTCCTTGTGCACCAATCGCTGAAGGTAAGCATGCAGGTGCAGCAGGCGGTAAAGAAGGCTAATGGTAGGTTGCCCTTCATTGTGCGAGGTTTCATGTATAGACAAAGGGATGCATTGCTGCAATTATACAGGCCCTTGGTGAGGCCACACCTAGAATATTGTGTGCAGTTTTGGTCTTCCTTTCTGAGGGATGATGTAGTCGCTCTCTAAGGAGTGCATGCGAATGTTTACCAAGCTGATTCCAGGGAAGGCGTGACTGGCAAATAAGGAGAGATTGACTAGGTTCGGATTGTTCTCGCTTGAGTTAAGAAGAATTAGGGGGGTCTCATCGAGCCGTCTAACAGGACTTGATAGGATACATGCAAGGAAGATGTTCTCAATGGTGGGTGTGTACAGAACCAGCGGTCACAGTCTGAGGATTCTGGGATTTCGGACAGAGATAAGGAAACATTTCTTCACCCAAAGAGAGGTGAGTCAAATGCCTGCAATTAACTCAGTAGTTCGTGCCATGATTTCACCGAGGTTATCAGCCCTTGGGACTCAATTCATCACCTCACATTTATTCAAATTACACTGCACCTGCCATCCATCGGCCCACTGCCCAAATGGTCAAGATCCTGTTGAAAGCTCATATTACATTCTTCACCAGCCACTATGCCCCAATCTTGGTGTGGTCAGCAAACTTCCTAAAAATGCCTCCTACATTCTCATCCAAATCATTAATATACATAATAAGTAACAGTGGACCCAGCACCAATCCCTGAGGCACACCACTGACCAGAGGCCTCCAGTTTGAGAAAGAACCCTCCACAGCCAATTTCGGTCGCCAAGCCAATTTTGTATCCAATTGGCTACCTCCCGCTGGATTCCGTGAGATGTCACCTTTTGCAACAACCTACCATGCAGAACTTTGTCAAAGGCCTTACTGATGTCCATGTAGACAACATCGAAAGGACTGCCATCATCTACCTTCCTGGTTACTCCTTCAAAAACCTCAGTCAAAATCGTGAGAAATTACTTTCCACTTACAAAACGATGCTAACTTTCCCAAATTAGCCCTTGCCTGTCTAAATGTCTGTAGATCCTGTCCCTGAGAATACCTTATATCAATTTACCCACTACAGAAGTAAGGCTAACCGGTCTAAAGTTCGAGGGATTATCCCTACAGCCCTTCTTAAACAAGGGCATAACATTTGCTACCATCCAATCTTCAGGCGCCTCTCCTGTGGCTGTCGTGATTCAATTATCTCAGCCAGGGGCGGCAATTTCCTCACGAGTCCCCTACAACGCCCTGGGATACATTTCATCAGGTCCCTGGGATTTATCTATCTCTATGCGCTTCAATACCTCCAGCACCAACTTCTCTGCAATATGTGCACTCCTCAAAACATCGCTTTTTATTTCCCTAACATTCGTGGCATTTCCAGCAGAAAATACTGACGAGAAATATTCATTTTGGACATCTCCAATCCCTTGTGAATCTGCACATAGTTGACCTTGTTTATCCTTAAGAGGCCCTACCCTCTCCCTAGTCACGCTTTTACCCTCTATGTATCTGTAAAACCTTTTTTTGGATTTTCTTTGCCTTATCTGCCAAGACAATCTCATGTCCCCTTCTTGCCCTCCTTATTTCTCTCTTTACTCCGACAAGCCCGATACTCTTGAAGGGATTCGTGTGATCCCGGATGACTATATATATCATATGATTCCTTCCGTTTGACCATGGCCTCAATATCCCGAGTCATCCATTATCCCTCCTTTTAAAATCTATATGTCTCTGATTTCAGATGAACAACTGTTCTCGCTTCAACTGCTGTTGTGGAGAGAGTTGCAAACCGCTACCTGCCATTGAGCGATGCGGTGTTTCCTAACATCTTTACTGAACAGTCTCCCCTTAAATTTTAGACTAAATTTCCAACCAGTGTATTGCGTTTCATGTCCTTGGACTAATTTTAAAGAAAATTATAAACTAAATGGTACAAATTTTAAACGGGACCATACTACGAATAATTTCTCCCACATGTGCGTCTGTAATAGCAGGGAGCAAGAATGATTCAGATGATCAAATGGTTTTATTTCACTAGGCAGAGCTGCCTGATTGGCTAAGCTACAAAGAAAGAACAGCTGGATGTCTGGATTGGCTATCAGTCAAACGTTAGAATATTTTGTTTGGTGAATACAGCTATCAGTCACATCGCAAACTCAGAAATAGGCTGAGAGTGGCTTGCTGGATGAATGAATCTCCAGCGTGACGTCAGATATTTGATAGGCAGCTGGTGGAAACCTATGCATAATGAATGCAGCTGTAGATTACAATGCAACCTCAAACAATGCCTGCGATGCATGTTGCTTCCTGACTGAAGTCATGTTTGCAGTATGACTTCCGAGATCTGACAGTCACAGCTGTCGGTCACAGTCTCAGCTGGCTGATTGGCTGTTTGGCTGAGGAAACTCCCGGCAGCAACGGACCATTGTCCTTTACTGAGACTGCCGGTCGCCAGTTCCTGGTGCTCCCAGCTCGGTGAAAGCGGCTGTCAGTAGTGGAGGTAGGGATTGATCCACTCCAGCAGGCCCGACTTCTTACCTATAAATGTTCACTCCTCGTTGTTATATGCCGTTTGTCTGTTGCGAATTTGTAGATGCACCTTCAATTCAGTTAGTTCGACTGTACAACTGACTCTCGCCAGTGATATCCTATCACAAGTGATCTTTGTTGACCAATTTATTAATTGATGTAACCGGATACATTGCCGCCTTCTTGACCTGCTCTCTGAACTTTGACTGAGTCACGCCGTAAATAAATGTGTTGGTGCAGCAACTTAAATTACGCAGCATCCATCCCACATATTGACATATAGCTTCAGACTCGTTTAAATAAACGATTCCTCGAATGTGTTTGTACAAGAAATATATAACATTCAACAACCATAGAAGTATGAAGGTCCCAGATATGCTGAAGAGTAAAATCATAGACTTCCTTCTGCTCTCCATTTCTGGATCACTGCGATTCTCTCCATTATTCTGAGCCCTCAGTCCCTGACGTACTCGACTGGTCACTAAAACATATCTGACTGTCAGTGCATTGAGCAACATAATTAAAACAAATGGGAGCAATGGCGTTAAAATCCGTTCGAACCAATGAAATCCTTGCCAAATTGGGTCAGTTAAAGTTATTACCTTTGTGTAACAGAGCCACGGTGTATTGCCTATTATCACGTAAGGTGTAAACGTAAAGTACCAGGGGATGTTTTTAAAGCAGAGCAGAATGCCGGTTGTTGCTAGAACCACAGCCGCAGTTTTCCCGGTGCAATATTTTGCTCTCATTTTCTGGCAACAGATGGTCACAAACCGATCAAAGGAGAACGTAACTGTGAACCAGACAGAACAGTCCCTGGCTGCACTCAGCAGTACACCCTTAACACTGCACACAGGGGTTATGTCCAGAAAGCTCAATGGCATGTAATATGTATTGATCTGATTCAGAATGACGTCTGTGATAATGAGCAGTAGATCCGCAGTTGCCATGGCCACCAGGTAGCGAGTAGTGCAAGTAGAGAGGCCACACTTTCCACGGGACAGGATTAGAATTGCCAGGGTATTAACTGTAAGAAAGGAACATTTCAACATAGTGAAAGTTGTTGATCGATATGTTCAAAATCTGCAACAGTTGCGAAAGACAGTTTTGCTGAAAAATGACAGGTTTCTGGGACAGGATGAATATGTTAGAAATTAAAACTGCAGACTAGACATTCAGAAACGCTACCCCACTGTTTAGAAATGGATCGAGAGAGAAACCTGAGACCTTCAGACCTGTTAGTTGGACTTCTATAGCAGAGAAAATGTTAGAGTCTGTTATAAAGCACCTGATATCACTGAAAAATGATTTGGTTGGGAAGTCAACTTGGATCGAAGAGGGATCAGTTTTGACACACCTGTTGGATTTTGTGAGCATATTATAGATTCGCAAAATCACTACAGTACAGAAGGAAACCATTATCAGAATAGATATTGTATTTACCAATTGGCTTGCGAAGTGAGGAGCATGGCAGTACATTTGAAGAATATATGGAGGGGCTAAGTGAATGCGCAACGAATGGAAAATCGAACATAGTGTGAATATGTGCGGCGTTATCCACTTTGTACAAACATAATGGAAGGGAATAGCTTTTTAGTAATAGTGATTGTTCAGAAATTGTTGTTGTCATAATTGGTCTATGTCTCCTTATTTACAACTGTGGCCTTATTCATCGGCATACACATGCACCAAGCAATTAGGATCCCACATGCCATAACCCCATACATTCCAATGGAATCTGAATGCATCATTCAGCATGTCTGCTGCAAATACGAAGATCCTTTTAATTGGAGTGTTGTGTACAACTTTCGAGTTCATTCTTCAAGGAGGATGTAGCTAATTTATTGCCGTGCAACGTGAATTCACTGGACTCGTGCGTGGGACATCATTTTCTGAGGGAAAACTGGGGAACTTGGTCTTTGGAGCTCCGACGCAGAACAGATGTACTCATTACAATTAGCACAGTTCGTTCAGGGTTTGACTGGCTAGATGTAGATATAGTGTTCCGTTGGACATGACGACCAGAATGGGAGACACAACAGACGGTTACATTGGAAACATTGGCATGTTTCCTAATCTGTGATCACGAGGGTGTTTTCACACAGGGGAAGTTAAACACTGGAATTGTTACCCAGGCGACAACAGACTAACAATGACTAAGCATGTTCAAGAAAGAAGTCGATAGGTATCGAGGTTCTAATGATGACAAGGGAGATTGGTATTCTACAGAAAACTGAGTAAGTGGAAGCTTATCTACCACGACACTGTGAATGGAAGAGTGGGCCTTACTGTACCAATAGCCTCGTCCGAGGAATATCCCTGAGTTTTCCTGTTCGTAAACATCTCAGTTTAGGCCCTCATCTAATATCAAACCGCTTTGCTGCAGACTAGAGGAATGCCTGACAGACAACTACTCTCAGGGTACGTGTTGCAATTTACAGACGATAATGGAACCTCCAAACTCCAGAAGGAGGCTGTTCGGCCCATCAACTGTTCCTCAATCCTCAGAAAGAGCACCTAATCCTCACCATGTCACAGTTACCCCACCGAACATTTTGGACAACAACAATCAGTTTAGCATGGCAAATCCACCGAACCTGCACATCTTTAGACTGAGTGATGAGACCTGAGCACCCGAAGAGAGACCATGTGGAAATGGGGAAAATGTACAAACTCATGCAGAGTAACCGAGCACGGAATTTAACCCGTCTAGCTGGCACTAATGAGGCATCTGTGCTAACCACTGTCCAACGTGCCGTGTCTTGAGATGGTTCACAAGTGAAAGGCTGCAGCAGCCGGGTTCATGGCACCGTGTCTGGCTCTGCTGAACTTGAGGGCAGGAAAAAGAGTGGCAGAGCTATAGTGATAGGGGATTCAATTATGACGGGAATAGATAGACGTTTCTGCGGCCCCAATCTAGATTTAGGATGGCAAGTTGTCTTCCATGTGCAAGGGCCAAAGATGTCTCGTTGCAGCTGCAGGTCATTCTGGGGAGAGTGTGAACAGATGTCTGCCGTAGTGCATATGGGGACCAATGATACAGGCAGGAAACGGGATGAAGTCCTACAAGCTGAAATAAGGGAGTTAGAATTTTAATTAAAAAGCAGGACCTCAAAGGTCGAATCTCAGGATTAGAGCCAGTGTCACATGCTGGTGATAGCAGACATGACAGGATAGCTAAGATGAATTCGTGGCTTGAGGGGTAGTGTAAGTGGGAAGGATTCAAATTTCAGGACATTGGAACCATCTCTCGGGGAGGTGGAGCAGTACGAAACGGATGGTCTGCATCTGGGCAGGACCGGAACAGATGTCCTTAGGGAGAATTTGTTGTGCTGTTGTGGAGGGTTATCCTAATATGGCAGGGGTTAGGAACCGATGCAGGAGATCGGATGGAAGTAAGGTGGGGACAGAAACAAAAGGCAGTAACAGGAAAAGTGGAAGGCAGAGAAACCAAAGTCAAAAATGAAAAACGGCCATATTACATCATAATTCTAAATGGGCAAAAAGAATATACGAAGGCTCTATGTCTGCAAGGAGAATTTGTAATAAGTTTGATGAATTTTCTGCGCTGACAATCATCAACGGAGATGATATAATTGGGATCACTAGACTTGACTCCATGGTCACCAAGGGTAGGAACCCAATGTCCTGTGGTATTCAATATTCAGAAAAAATAGAAGGAAAGGAACGGTACGTTGCTGGTTAAAGAGGAGATTCACGCAACAGTAACAAAGAACATTAGCCTGATGATGTGAAATCTGTATGGGTGAAGCTGCGGAACACTGAAGGGCAAAAACGTCAGTGGGATTTGAGTGCAGACCAAAAAAACAGTTGTTGTTTGGGGATGGCATCAAACAGGACATTAGAGATGCGTGCAGTACGGGAACAACAGTTATTATGGGTGATATCAATCTGCATATTAATTAGCCCAATTGAACTGGCAGCAATTCGATGGAGGTTAATTTCCTGGAGAGTTTAAGGGATGGTTTTCTCGACCAATATGTCGAGGAACCAACTGGAGAACAGGCCATCCTAGATTGTGCAATGAGCGATATTAATTACCAACGTTGTTGTGCGAGTTCCTTTAGGGAAGAGTGACCCTAATAAGGTAGAATTATTGATTAAGATAGAGAGTGCCACAGTTGAGTCTGAGACTAGAGCCTGAAATTAAAGAAAGCTAACTTTGATGGTTCGAGACGTGCATTAGCTAGGTGAAGTTGGCAAATGATGCTGAACGGGTTGACGGCGGATAGGCAATGGCAGACATTTAGCGAACACAAAGGTGAACTTCAACAAGTGTGCATCCCTGTCTGGCGCAAGCGTACATCGGGGAAGGTGACTCAGCCATGGCTAAAATAAATTAGGCATAGTGTTAAAGCCAAAGTGGAGGCATATGATTAATCAGAAAAACCAGCAAGCCTAAGGAGTGGGCGAAATATAAATTTCAGCACAGGAGGACAAAGGGTATAATTCGTAAAGGGGAAAACAGAGTACGAGAGTAAGCGTGCACAGGACATAACAAGTGACTGCAAAATGTACTATAGATAAGAGAAGAGACATAGAGTGGTGAAGACAAATGTACGCACCTTACAGTGAGAATCAGGTGAATTCATAATGGGAAACAAAGAGATGGCAGACCAGTTGAAGAAATAGTTTAGACCTTTTTTCACAAAGGAGGATAATCATAGCCTTCCGGGGACAGACGGTCCAGCATGAAGGAGAAACTGAAGGAAATCCTTATTAATCAGGAAATTGCTTTGACATTGAGATTAATCCCCAGGGCCTGATGCTCGACATCCCGGACTACTTAAGGAAGTGGCCCTCGAAAAAGTGCAATCATTCATGATTATTTTCCAGCATTGAATAGAGTCCGGAAGAGTTCCAATGTATCGGAGGGTAGCTAATGTAACCACTCTTTTTAAATAAGCAGGGAGAGTGCAAACGGGGAATTATAGACCGGTTAGCCTGACAATGGTAGTAGGGAAAATACTGGACTAAACTAGTAAGAATGAAATAACTGAGCATTTTTAAAATGGGGCCAGGATCGGTCCAAATAAGCATGTATTCACTGAAGGAAAATGATGCTTCACAAATCTTCTGCAATAGTTTGAGGGTCTGACCAGTGGAGTACACAACGGTGAACCAGTGGAAGTTGGAATTTAAGAAGGCTTTTGACAGTAGATTATTGAGTTAATTAGAGGTCATGGGATTATGCGCAATGTATTGACGTGATAGAGAATGGGTTGGCAGTCAGGAAGCGGAGTGTTGGAAAAAACGGGTTATTTACTGAGTGGCATGCAGTGGTTCGTGGCGCAGCGGTTCAGTGCTGTGGCCCCAGCTGTTAACAATATACATCAATGATTTGCATGAAGGGATTTCATGCAATATCTTCAAATTTCCATACGACACTAAGGTGCCTGCAAGTGTGCTGCAAAGAGGCTGCAGTGTGATTTCGACAGGCTGGCTGGGTGGGTACATACTTATCAAATGCGATATAATGTGGGTAAGTGTGACGTTACCCACTTTGGTGGGAAATACAGGAAGGCCGATTGTTATCTATATGATGACAGTTCAGGAAATGGGGAATTGCAACGAGACCTGGGTGTCATGGTGGAACAGTCGCTGATGGTTGCCATGCAGTTACAGTCGGAGGCGAGGAAAGCTAATGGCATGCTGGCCTTCATAGCGAGAGGATTTTAGCCTAAGGGTAAGGATGTGTTGCTGCAGTTATACAGGGCCTTGGTGAAGTCACACCTTGTGTATTGTGTGCAGTTTTGGTTTCCTCGTTTGAGGAAGGACATTCTTGTTATTGAGGACGTCCAGCGAAGTTTCACCAGACTAATTCCCTGGATGGCAGGACTGACATATGAAGAAAGATTGGATCGACTGGGCTTACACTCAACAGAGTTTAGAATAATGAACGGATATTTCATAGACACATATCAAATCCTGATGGGGCTGGACAGGCTCGATGCGGGAAGAAAGTTTCCGATGTTGGAGACGTGCAAAACTAATGGTCACGGCCTAAGAATACGGGGTAAGGCATTCAGGACTGAGATGAGAAATAGGTGCTTGCCTCAGAGTTGTGAACTTGTGGAATTATCTATCACAGAAAGTTGTTGGGACAAGTTCGTTGCATATATTCCAAAGGTCATTGGAGCAAAAGGATTAAGGGATATGGAGAGAAAGCGGGAACGGGATACTAAAGTTGAATGATCAGCCATGCTCATATTGAATTATGGTGCATTCTCGAAAGGCCGAATGGCCTACTTATGCATCTAATTTCTGTTTCTCAAAGATTTGTATTCTAAGATATAGTCAGCTTCACAAGTCTAAATTCGGCTGTCGTGTTTTCACCTCAGGACACTCACCTCATACTCAAAGAAGCAGGATTGTGTATTACAATCAGCAACGCTTAAGCAGAAATATGGCACCCTCCACGGCACGGTTCCCCATTCCGATTATAGTGCATCGAGCCAATCACCAAACTCAAGCACTCATGTGATGGTCCAAACAGTCATCAATTGAACTCTGACAAAGGTTGCAACAGATACGAGGACCAGATGGTTCTCGGAAACAGACCTTTCCGCCGATCAGAATCCAGTTACCTGAAATTGACAAATCTGTAAATTGAATTTCCTTTAGGGTGAGTCCCCATCCCCATTAGGAACAGGCACACTCACCAGGATCAGACGAAGTTTCATAGAATCATCGAATCGCAACAGTGCAGAAGGAGGCCATTCGACCCTTCCTGTCTGCACAGGCCGTCCGAAAAAACACACTCGCTAGGTCAACTCTGCCAACTGGTCCCCGTTACTCCAGCAACCGACACATCACTAAGGGGCAGATTAGCATCGCCAATTGAACTAACCTGCGCATCATTGGACTATGGGAGGCCAGCCCAGAGGAAACCCGCGGAGACACGGAGAGAAAGTGAAAACTCCTCACAGAGAGTCCCCCGAGGTCGGAAATTCACTGGGGATCCTGGTGCTGTGAGGCAACATTGCAAACCACTGTAGATTTAATCACATTGCTGTGGGTCTGGAGGCACATGTAAGCCAGATCAAGGAATGATGGCAGAATTCTCTCCCTAAAGGATATGAGAGATCCTGATGGGTTTTTACGACAATCGATAATGGTTTGTGGTAATCATTAGACTTTCAATTCCTGATTTTCACTGAATTCAATTCCAAAACCTGTCTCAGGTGTTTCGAACCCAGACCCCCAGCGCCCTACGCTAGGTCTCAGGATTATTAGCCCAGTGACCAGACCGCTAGAACAGTAGCTCCCCAAAGCTAAGAACTCCGCCCATTCCTGGGATCAGACTCCCATATTGGATAGAATGCCGACGTTGATATTCAGACGTCATCAGGTGTAGTGTTCCACCATGTGATCAAAAATCCTTCATGGTCAGACACTCCTAACTTACACTCCGCTCCACATTATCAGAGCACAGTAACATTCATACCCCCGGATGAAAAAATGCTCCTCTATTTGCTTTGTATGGCCCTTAAAGCGCACTGCAACCATCCACTGTGTGTTGATGAACCATTGTCAATGTTCTCTGTTGCTTGATATTTTGTCTACTGTGAATGTACTGCGTACGTTCCCTTGGCCGCAGAACTTACTGTACTTCGGTAGATGTGACAATAAACCAATCAATACATCAATCAAATCCTCAGTGTTTTTAACAGAAATATACCATCTCCCCGCTTTCACAGTTAATCCTGTGGTTTGAAACCCATTCGGGATCAAGCATCTTCCCGGCGCATGTGACAGGTACCTTAGCATGACTGATCGTCAAGATATGACCACCCACGGGACTATGTCACTGGCTTTAACAGACGTTCTTAAGGACCACTGCAGGGATGTTCACACATGCAGGAAGAGATCGCGCACAACGACATATCACCCTAAAGGATCAGGAAACATCACATTTTCGCCTCACACAATTCAGACCCGCTCAGAATCTGAACATCATCGGGATAAGACCATTATTACGTTGAACACACTTCAGGGAGAGTATCCTTGCTGAGTTCACCCACAGCACTGCTCTGACCTCCCCAGCGTCAGTACCCCCTCAGGACCCTTCCAGGGACATGATCACAACTTCGTTGGGAATAATATGCCTTCCCACCCAATATCAGACCCCTTGCAATATCTGACGCCTCTCAACATAAATTAATCTTACCACGGTCATCCTTCATCCCCGCAGCCCATGCCTTCCTCAGGATCAGCCCCACCTGAACATTAGATGCTTTAACCTGGGTCCGAAACACCATGAACATCAGGCGTTTCCTAGAAATTAAGATCGGCAGGATTAGACTCCACTCGCTATCGATAACCCACTCCTGATACAGTTCACACTGATAGAGGCCATCACACGGATTTTACGGTCTCTCGACTTTCCTCCACATTTACTCGATCAGATACAATCCTATGATCCAAATATATCACGACTAGACTTCCCATCAGGAGCACTTAGATATTTCTCTTTCTTCATTCCATCAGAGCTGCTTCCCCGGTATTTAACCACACTCATTGTCAGAATGCTATGAGACCAATTTACCTTCCACATTAATCTGATCCGTCTGAGGGTCAGACGTCAGCTCCGGGTCTGACTCCACCGTCCATATCAGAATACATCCCAGGAACCCACCAAATTCAGTGAGTATCACATCACCATTTTCCATTAGCACGGGAGAAAGGAGTCATCGCGGGGTTTGGAGGGGCGGGTGTGTGTGTGTGTGGGGGGGGGGGGGGGGGGGGCACACTGCCAAATAGTAGAGAAGAACTTCCATCCAAAAACGGAAACATATTTTTACCAGGTGTTTGTAAATTATTCAGAGAGGGAAATAACTGCGATTTTGATTGACTCAATCCAAAGTACCATTCCTATATAATGGGGCGACCTCGGAGGTATTCTTCTCTGATGCATAATGAGACACACGTTATTAAACGATTGACTAACGATATAACATTCACAAAGAACTGTACACGTGTCAGTGCGCTATAGTGTCATCAGCACATTTGCGAAAAACACGGTCTTCATTGAGCAACATTACCAGTATCGTTGTATTACTATCATAAATTGTAGAATATCTGAGAAGGTGCACATCTGTTTAACTGAAAAAGGCATTTTGTCATTGCAGCATGACAGAATCATGACTAATCACAGAACAAGTGTAATTAGGGACAGCAGGTTGGTCACACACCGACCGCCCCCCCCCCCCACCCCGCGCAAGAAAAAAGGGAGTCGGTGTAAATGAGGTTCATTCAGAGAGGTGTTCCTTAAGCCTCAACACTGCGATCACCGTTTTTGATATTTACAAAAAAGAGTTATACTTGCTTCAGAGAGTATGATTTCCCTGCGATCTGATTCAAGATAGGACAATTTCCCAATAAATACAGTAGCTTAATAATTCAGGGAGCCTTTGTGTAAGAAACGTGTTGATTACAAGCTGGAGAAAGAGACTAGAAGCACAGATAAACGTCAAGACATTTCACTGTAGCTAAAATATTTTACCGAGCGGGTGAGTGGAAACAGTGCCCGAAAGATGTAACTGTATCTGTCACAAAGTAAAACCACAGGTAAATTCAGACAAAGATTTACACAAAATCAAGGTTTATGGTCACTCACCAGGCACACCAATTATGGCCAGAATCAGGTAGAATATTTTGGCGATCATTTCAAATGTTTCCAGCATTTTCCAGTGTGAAGTAATTGATGCCTTCTTGACACTTGCCGTTGCACTGTGTTGAACTCTGAGGGAACGTATGCCCAAAGATTTTAACTTATATCTGGTGGGATCGCCTTGGGATAGTGATGTCGTAACATAGTTCAGCTGAGTTTTCTTTTAATTGAACAAACATATGACGTTTCGTGAGGGAGTAGATTCATGTCACAAGACGCTAATTCTGAAACATTAATTAACTAGTTTTTAAAAATAAATTTAGAGTAACCAATTCAGTTTTTCCAATTAAGGGACAAATTATTGTGGCCAATCCACCTCGCTTGCACATCTTTGGGTTGTGGGGGCGAAACCCACGTAAACACGGGGAGAATTTTCAAACTCCACAAGGACAGTGACCCAGAGGCGGGATCGAATCTGGGACCTAGGCGCCGTGACGCAGCAGGACTAACCCACTGTTCCAAAATATTGGCCAAAATCCTAGCCAAAAGGATGGAAGACTCCGTACCAGAAGTGGTCGCAGAGGACCAGACGGGTTTTGTCAAAGGTAGGCAGCTAACCTCGAACATCAGGTGCCAGCTAAACGTGAAAATGACCCCCTCCGGGGAGAGAACACCAGAGGTGATCGTCTCCCTAGACGCAGAAAAGGCTTACGAGAAGAGTCGAATGGAAATACATCATAGAGGTACTGGAGCGGTTCGGGCTTGGAACAGGGTTCACCTCCTGGGTAAAACTCCGAGACAACACACCCATGGCGAGCGTACGGACCAACAACACCAACTCCCGATACATCCAACTGCACAGGGGCACCAGACAAGGATGCCCACTGTCCCCGCTGCTGTTCGCTCTAGTGATGGAACCACTAGCAATTGCGCTAAGAGCAGCAAAAAGCTGGAGGGGGATCCGAAGGGGAGGCAGAGAGCACAGAGTCTCACTCTATGCAGATGACCTGCTCCTCGAGGTTTCGGACCCACAGAGCAGCATGGACGGAATCATCGCGCTCCTGAAAGAGTTTGGCGCCTTCTGGGGCAACACACTCAACATGAGCAAAAGCGAGACCTTCCCACAAGGAGGGTGGCAGCGCTAACTGGACTGCCGTTGAAACAAGCCCAACACAAATTGCGCGACCTGGGGATCCAAATAGTGCAGGACTGGGCGGTATCCGCAAATGGAACTTCACCAGTCTGACAGAGGAAGTAAAAAAGGACCAGCAAAGATGGAACATACTCCCACTCTCCCTCACGGGGAGAGTCCAGACGATCACAATGAACGTGCTGCCCAGGTACCTCATCCTACTTAGATCCATTCCGATATACATCCCCAAACCATTTTTCAAAGCACTAACAAACTTATTATGGCGTTAGTATGGGGGTGGGGTGGGGGTGGGGGGGGGGCGGGGTGGGGGTTGTGTGTGTGTGTGGGGGGGGGGAGGGGTGGGGGGGGGTGCTAGGATCCCAAAGAAGGTCCTACAAAAGAACAAAATCCGGGGTGGGGGGGGGGGGTAGCTCTCCCAAACATACAACTCTACCATTGGGCGGCTACAGCTACGCGAATACGGGGATGGATCAAGGAGTCAGAAGCCGAGTAGGTGGGCATCGAAGAGGCCTCCTGCAAGGGGACCTCACTCCGGGCCCCCGCCACGGCAGAACTCCCATCCCTACCCAAAAAACACTACAGCAGCCCGGTGGTGATAGCCTCCCTCCAGCCCTGGAACCAACTACGGCAGCAATATGGCCTAACCAAATTATCGGACAAAGCTCCCACCTGGAACAACCATCGGTTCGCACCAGCGCTAACTGACGTCATCTTTAAAACGTGGTAACAGGACGTAGGGTCACTGACAGTCAGGGACCTATATACGGACGGCAGGATCGCAACACTGGGCGAACTGATGGAGAAATTTCAGCGAGCCAGGAGGAATTACTAATGTACCTGCAACTCACAAACCTCCTACGAAAGGAGAGAAGGACGTACCTACAACCGCTACGACAGACATGACTGAAAGAGTTACTGGACGCAAGCATCCCAGATAAAAGGAACTGCAGCGACATGCATGACCGACTGGTAGAAAGGGCCGACACCGCACTGGCCGAAACAAGAAAGAAATAGGAGGAAGACCTGGGGATTGAAATGGGGTGGGGTCTCTGGAGCAAAGCACTGCATTGAGCAAACTCCACCTCCAGGTGCGCAAGGCTCAGCATGACGAAACTAAAAGTGGTACATAGAGCCCACTTTCAACAAGAACTCGTGTGAGTAAGTTCTTCCTGGAGGTGGACGATAGATGCCAATGGTGCAAAGGAGGCCCGGCCAACCACGCCCACATGTTCTGCTATTGCCCCAAACCTGCTGGGTACTGGACAGTCTTCTTTGAGGCAATGTCCAAAGTGGAAGCGATGAGGTTGGAGCCATGCCCGAAAGTGGCGATCTTCAGGGTTTCACACCAGTCAAATCTATTCCGGTGGAAGAGGGAGGAAGCTCTTGCCTTTGCCTCCTTGATCGTCCGCCTAAGCTGCAGACTGGCTGTCCGACCTCTTAGAATCTCTCTATGAGAACTTCAATATCGCCATGCGAGGGTCAGGCGACGGCTTCCACAGAATGTGGGAGCCATTCCCCAAATTGTTCCGGGACCTGTTTGTGGCCAAGGAATAAGCAGAAGTATAACCAGGTAGCCAAGAATCAGGGGAAAGTAGCCAAGGCGGGGTAGGGAGGGATAGACCGGGGGAGGAGTGAGGGGGGATAACAGCTAAACCCAAGAGAAAAGAAAGGCGAACCACAGGAGAAGGGGAGGGTAAGGGGGCAGAGGGGGGGAGGAAGAGGGAGGAGACCGGATACAATAGAGGGGAACCAGGGGAGGCAACAGACTGACAGCCGGAGGGAGGGCACGTGAAACTATAACAAAATTAGCATCTACAGGAGCAGAGAACAAGGAAAATACGGGCGAAAGACGGGGCGAGCGGCTAAAGCGGAGGTGATCGCGGGACGACAACGGCAGTGAAAACCGGGAGAAGCAAGCGACAACATCAACACCAGGTCCATTCACGTATTGTCCTCTGTAATTGTTATGTAATTGTTCCCGGGCACCCAAATGTACATGTACCTCCCCAGTTACCCCCCCCCCGCATAAAGAGATGCCTACTTATGAGCTAGACATAATGTTGCTGTTGTTGAGCTAGCACATAATCCACTTCCAGTTATTGTATTCCTTTATTTTGCTTTGTGTTTTGTGCGATTTCCCTTCTCTTCTGTGTATATATATATTTTGTTCAAATTCCCCCAGAAAACAATTATTTTAAAAATGTGTACATGTGCATTGCATAGCAAGATTCCAGAAAACACCTCAGCTGGGGCATGGAGACAGGAGGACATTCCAGGTCCTGTGTCTCTCTCTTAACAACCTCCCACTCAACCCGCCCCCCCCCCCCCCCATCTATTTCTTCCATTAGTCCACCAATTCACTGACGACAAATCACAGTGGTGTTTTTATCATTTTATTTGAGAAGAATTATGCAGAGAAATAGCTGCAGATAGAGAGACACATGTGGTGGTGGGTGGGGGAGGGAGGGACACAGATTGCGGAGGGAATCATGAGACAGAGAGAGAAGAAGCTGTTCATTCCCTCAGAAGATATTATCCGATCGACTGTCTGAGGATTGCAGTTCTTGTAATGTTACACTTTCTGAAACGATGCAACTGGTCAGTGACCCCCCCCCCACCCCCAGACCCGTGCTCTTTGAACCCCTAACCCAACCCACAGCTGTTTTGTTTGGCTATCTCTGCCTCTGTTTCCCCAGTCATTCCCATTCTCTCCCCCTCTAATATTAACTGTTCTTCTCACCCTCCATCCTCTATCTTTGCATTACGTTCCCCCCTCCCGCTCTCGCTGTCTCTATTTTACCACACCTCACCCACTGATAATGACAAGACAAAATGTTTCCTGGGTTCAGTCTGTGGAACATTTCTCAGTCAACAGTCATCTGTATCGAGCACTTTTTCAAGTTGACAAGCGTTTACACAGAGATAGAGGTAGAGAGAGCGAGGGAGTCAAAGATAGAGAGAGTGGGTTCGGTGGGGTTACTGGGTTATGGGGATAGGGTGGAGGATTGGGCTTGGCGGGAGTGCTCTTTTCGGGGGCTGATGCAGATTCCATTGGCCGAATGGCGTCCTTCTGCACTGTAAATTCAATGATTTTATGAGTAAAGTCCCGCATCCCGCATGATGATCCTCGGAAAACTGAATTAAAATGGAGACTGACTGTGGTGATATGCATGTCTTCATCGATGTGTATCGTGATTTTTTGCAGAATATAGTTGTCGGCACGACCTCTGACCAGGTGGTGGCAGTAGAGATCTGCCACATGACTGGACGGATCCGAGAGTCGGTAGTAGGTCGTACTGGAGGACAGTCGCATTTGAAACAGCTCCAGGAGGATGTTATTATCAATTTCCGTTTGTATTATAGTTCGTTAATTATCTTTCCATGTGTTGATCTTGTTATTAAATTATCTTACCAGTCAAAGATCTCGATTTTCTGTGTGCATCTGCAATAACATCGGCAATAACAGAGAACGTAACAGACTCGCCCCTCATTGAAACCCAAGAGGACCAACACGCTGTGTGTTTCTCTCTCTCCATCAAATCTGCCACCTCCAGGGGCAGCACGGTGGCGCAGTGCATAGCACTGCCGCCTCACGGCACCGACGTCCCAGGTTCGATCCCGGTCCGTGTGGAAGTGGCACACTCCCCGTGTTGCGTGGGTTACGCCCCAGAACCCAAAGATGTGCAGGCTAGATGGATTGGACACACTAAATTGCCCCTTAATTGGAAAAAACGAATTGGGTACTCTCAAGTTATAACAAAATAGAATTGAAGAAATATCTGCCACCTCCTCCAGTTTCTGTCTCTCAATCTCTCTGCTTCTGCGACTAGCTGTGTTAGAGGAATCGACCTCCACGGCCACCTGTGACACATGATGTGGGGATGGTGGCGTCGGGCTCGGGTTGGCAGAATAAGAAGTCTTGCTACACCAGGTTAATGACCAGCAGGTGTATTTGGTATCACAAGCTTTCAGAGCGCAGCTCCTTCATCAGGACAGACACTCATCTGATGAATGAGCTGCGCTCCGAAAGCTGGTGATTCCAAACAAATCTGTTGGACTTTAACCTGGTATCTGTAACACAGCAAGATCCCAAAACAACAACATGCTGACAGCTAAATGTTTCCCCCGCTTTAGTTGTCCCAGAAAAGGTTCTCGGCCACCTCCCACCGCTGCTGGAGACAACTTTAGGAACTTTTACTGCAACAATTACAAGCCAGCTTTTTTGTCAATGGTAGAGAGAGGCAGGGAGAGACAGGTTATCGGAATGACACGGGCAGTTAGAGATAGAGCGAGAGGCAGAACGACATACATGAAAAGGAGATAGAGATTTAAAAGAGAGAAATGTTCAGTTCAACTGTCTCAGGTTTGTAGTTTGTGTAAAATCGCACTTTCGAAAACAAAATGTAACCGGACACTGACTGCACACAGCGTATCCCCACCCCCAGACCCTGTGCGTGGGCCCCCTCACTTCACCTCACATCCATTCTGTTTGCTCATCTCTCCCTAGTTTCCCATGACGCTTCCATTTAATTCTCCCCCTCTATTTTTCACTATCTCTCTCCCTCTCCACTATCGTTCTGTCTTTCTCCCTCTCTCTCTCCCACTCTCTCGACAAATCAAATTGGAGTTTCCTATTACATTGATTGTTGGATAAAATGAAGACATAAATGCCTGGAACGAGAGAGAGGAAACTGGAGTGACAGAGGTAGGGACATTTCACCCTCAAACCCATCAGAAAAACCTGGAATCTCACCATCCGGTCTGAAGCACAAACACCACTTTAGGATTGAGGACAAATCTTTATACAGGCTCCGGCCTATTTATTTCAAATCCACTAACTCACCCCCTCCATACTGCTTTGGACTCCATGAGGCTGAGGTTTTTTAATTGGGTGGATGCCATTTTGCATTTCAGGAAAGGCCGCAGGTAATTGATGCACAGACTGCAAAGAGATCCAATCTGGATGGGACAGGAAGGCGAGGGGTGGGTGGAAGGACATATTACTTCTCTTGCCAGCTATATTCCTCCCTCCAAAACCCATATCCCCCCCCCCGCCCGAACTCCGTGAACGCCATGGGTATTCCGAGACTGGACACACATCCACGCTAATTCGCAAAATAGCTAAACCCTCCTCTTTAAACTGATAAATCAGCTGCCCTATCCTTCAGAGAATTATTAAAACCACGTTCCCAGCACTCCCTCCCTCCAAGTATTTATTTCTATTTTTTCCCATATAAGGAACTCCCAGAATGTTGTCAAGGAGTCTCCCTGTCCCGACCCACCCCCACCTCACTGAGCCTAGTGCTGGGCACTGACTCCACACTGCAGACTCCCAGATGCTGTGCCTTTATGCACCCCCCTCTACGCCCCGCGGCCCACCCACCAAAGTTCACCTCTATATTGCCATCTATACCTGTTTCCCTCACTCCCTCCTTTCATTCTCTCTCTCTTCAACAATTTATCTCACTGTGGGAGATAGACAAAGGGACACAGTGAGAGAGAGACTGAAATATACAAGCAGAAACTCAGTAAAGGTCAATTCAAACAGTTCCCTCGGCTTTCACAAGGAACCGTGATATTAATTACAGCAAAACACGGACACTAATTCGCGATTGGCAAATTAAACCGGGTGCAATTGTAAAGTTTTTCATTTCAGGCCCTGTGTGAGAGGTGCAATTAAATCTGAAAAGTTCCTGTCTGGAATTAAGTCTGAAAAGTTCCTGTCTTCCCATTTATAATAACTGTCCTCAACACACTGGACATGTTTAATATGTGTAATTCCACACTCAGATCCACCCGCAGTCAGTGAATTAAAGAGTAAGGCGGCAATTGAGGGAAGTCTGCACAACTGGATTCCACAGGCAGTGTCACAAAGGAGCAGGACGCCCCCATATCCTGTGTCTCTTTATCCCTCTGAACCCCCCCCCCCCCCCAACACTCTACATTTATCTCTGTTTATCTCTCCCTCACCTGTTTCCTTCTCTAATCCCACCCTCCTCCTTTCCGTCAATTTATTTCTTCTTCATGTGTGGATGAATATGAAACGGAGAGGGGGATGGCACAGTGCATGTCTACAAAGCAGGTGAATACATAAACCTGGGTTTTCAGATACAAAGTGAATTTTAAGTGAGGGTTAGGTTTAAAGTGAGTGCGAAATGAGGGTCTACCCTCTCCCTGTTTCTCACATGGTGGGATACAGACAGGCAGAGAGAAAGAGAGGGAAATGAACAGTGGGACTCTCAAATAACTCAATTCAAAATGCTTCCTGCACAAGCCACTAAATCCTAATTTGTTCGCAGGTTGAAAATTGAGGCCATTCAGAGAGGCTGCATTAAACCTCAGGGACAAAGAACACCCCCCTCCCCCCACGTCCAGTTAAAGAGAACTATCCCCCCATCCACAGTTCAGCCCCCCGTCCCTGGATGGGGCGAGAGTGGGAGCCGAACTAACCTTCCACCCTCCCACGAAACCAACCCGTCAATTACAATTATCCCAATTTATATTTTCTTAAATATGTCACAAGATTATATGTAAAAATAAATGGCTCAAAAGGGAGAGGTAGAAGCATGGAGTGACAGAGGAAGCGACATTTAACCCCCAAACCCCCTCAGAAATCATTCCAGTCCCACTGCCCTGTCTGAAACGCAAGCACCACTCTGGGATTGAGGACAAATCTTTACCCAGGCTCCGGCCTATTCATTACAGGCTGACTCCCTCACCCGATCCCATATACTTTACACTCAGTGAGCTAGTGTAATGTTGATTTATGTGGTCGCTAAGGTGATACGCAGCAAGATCCCACAAGCAGCAATTTAGTCCTACGAAGGTGGGACGGTAAGGTGGGCAGAACGGTGGGGGAGTTATTCTTTCCCCAGCCTGATATACTCCTTCCTCCATCCCCCTAATCCCCTATACCCATACCCCTGAACGCAATGCGTCACCCCGAGTCAGGAGACACATTCCCTCTGTTCCCAGAAGGAGCTAAACCCAATATTCAAATTGGAAAACCAGCTGCCCATTCCGTTCGGATAATTTTTTAATCGCCCCGTCAGCATTTATTTCTGTTTTGTTCCAAATCAGGGAATCCCCAGAAAGGTATGATGGAGAATTGCAGTACTTGGAAAGTTTTACATTGATTGAAGGGTTAACGAGACAGTACAGAGCGGGGAAGTGATACATAGGTATCGGCAGAACGCTGGGAAGACAGAGAGAGAGAGCAGAATGGAAATAGACAGAAAGGGAATTTGCTGTAATTAATATCACGGTTCCACTGTCTCCCTCTCTATCGACCCTCCCTCTGTCTTTCTCCTCTCCCTCTCTCTCATCTCCCTCTCATGTCACGCCCCTCCCTCACACTCTTTCTGTCCTTCTCTCTCTGCATCTCTCATCCCAGTAGTTGGAAGGGAGAGAGAGAGAGGGTCGCACACAATCATCTAAGAATCTCCAACACAGGAAACTGAATTCAAATGGCACGCTGCGAATTTCATCTCACCCTCATTTAAGTCTCGGCGTAAAATACAGGTTTATTCCTGTATTATACCGGCTTTAAGTTAAAGGACTTTGATTCCGGGCCTTCGAGATTATTTTTCAGTCGATGAATTAATTTTCAAAGTGAGACCACTGGGTTAATTTAGGGAATTCTGCAGAAACATGTGCACAGGGAGAGCCCAATAATGGTGACACTTTCAAAATTTAGTTCGGAGATTCTGATAGTTGCTGATAGTTGATTCCCTCCCTCCCTTCGGCCCATCGTGTCTTCATGGAGGCATGAAAGGCCCTGACATGCCCACCTAACCCCACTATCCCGCTCTTGGCCCAAAGCCAAAACGTTAGAGTGTGGCAAGCACACATCCAAATGTTTTTATGAGGATGTGAGGCATCCCGCCTCTGCCACCATCATAGCCAGTGCGTTGCAGACTATCACCACTTAATGGGCGATTACGTTATTCACCCGCTTTCCTCCCACCGTCGCCACTTTATTCTGAGCGAAAACGATGATGGACAGTTTGACTGAAGAATGGGTAAGTTTGGATGGCGTTTGCGCGGATTTCTGACCAATCAGAATCAAGGAGCATGGTGATGGATAGGTTGATTGCAAATGTCAGGTCTGTGTATCTGGGAGGCAATTAGTTCCTCCAGTGAGGGTGAGGGTTTGATGATGGGACAATTTGAGCGGCCAATGGGAGGTGAGTAATTTTGTGTGGCTGGTTTTCCCTCTTAAGATTTTACACATTGATGAATAGGAGTAAAGCGAACTGTAAGCACATTCTTCATCTGTTGTCTGAACTGAGTCTGTGTCACGGCGTATATGAGAGTGTTTGTACAGCAGCTCAAGAGCTGCAGCATGAATCCCAATTGCAGAACATAATTCGCGATCCGTAACGATTTATACCCCAAGAGATCCATCCTGACCCATATAGTGTAAAACATTAACACTGACCATAATAGAATGAAATTGGCCGAGATAAGAAACAATAAAATTATGGATTTCCTTCGACTCTCCATCTCTGGGTCTCTGAGACTCTCCCCACTGCTGTGAGCCCGGAGTCTCCTGCGGGCCCTGCTGCTCAGGACAATGTGTCTGACGGTGAAAGCATTGAGCAGCAGAATCAGGACAAATGGAACACCCGGGTTTAGAATGTAATGGATAAACTCGATTGTTCCCCAGAGCAGAGAGAAATAAACATCTATCGTGACACCGCAAAACCAGGGTTCGTTCGCCATCCAATACAAACCTGTGAACATAAAGTACCAGAAAATGTTCTTCAGACAGCTCACCACAGCCACTGTTCCCAGAACCACAGCCGCCGTTTTCTCGCTGCAATAGTTACATTTCAGAGTCGGGCAACAAATGGCCACAAATCGATCAAAGGTGAAAGTGACGGTGAACCAGACAGAACAGTCAGTGGCTGCATAAAGCAGCACGGCGTGGATATTACACACGGGGGTTGACAGCAGGAAAGTAAATTGTTCCTTAAAAACAATGGGAATGTGTCTCCAAATCAGATCGAGAATAATGACCAGTAGATCCCCCACTGCCATGGCCATCAGGTATGAAGTGACACATTTGGATAGTCCACAGTTTTTTCTCTTCAGGGTCACAGTTGTGATGATGTTAACTGAAATGTATGGAAATAAACAATTACGTTATACTTAAGGCTGGGGAAGACATTATCTGATTGATTGAGTTGGTGCTAACAAAGACAAACACATACACACAGATACGCACGCCCTCAGACACAAATGCGCACATTCACACGCTCACAGACACCACAGACACAAAAGCACAAGTGCATACACCCAATTAGACTCAGATACAAACACTCTAAGGCACAAAATGTGTAGACTTTGAACACATCTAGCAAATCCAGACTGTGCCGCCAGGTGGCGCTTAACAGCAGAATACTTTTATTCAACCGCAATCTGCAACCTCATGGCCTGGCATATTCCCCACTCTACTATTATCACCATGCAAGGGGACCGACTCTGCTTCAATGACGTGCAGGAGTGCATGATAGGAGTAACATCAGGCACAACGAAAAATGAGTTATCGACCTGGTGAAGCTACAACACAGGACTACTTGTGTGCCAAACAGTATACGCAGCAAGTAATAGGCAGAACCATTATCATTCCACAATAAATACATTAGACCTGAGCTCTGTAGTCCTGTAACATCCAGCCACGAATGGTGGTGGACAACTCGAGGAGGAGCCTCCGCAAATATCCACAACGTGAATGGTGGAGGAGCCCGGAGCCTAAGTGCAAATGACAAGGCTGAGGCATTCGCATTAATCTTCAGGCAGAAGTGCTGAGTAGATGATCCATCTGGGTCTCCTCCGGAGACCACAGCATCACAGATATCAGTCTTCAGCCAATATTATTCGCTCCACCTAATATAAATAAACGCCTGAAGGCACTGGATGCTACAAAGGCTATAGGCCCTGAAAATATCCCAGCATGAGTACTGAAGACTTGCGCTCATGAACTTGCCACACCTCTTGCCAAGCTGTTCCAGTACAGCTACAACACTGGCATATATCTCGAAATGTGGAAAGTTGCCCAGATGTGTCCTCCACACAAGAAACAGGACAAATCCAACCCAGCCAATTTCCACCCCATCAGTCTCCTCTCCATCATCAGCAAAGTGCTGGAAGTTGTCATCAGCAGTGTTATGAAGCGGCACCTACTCAGCAATAAGCTCACGGACTCTCAGTTTGCGTTCTGTCAGGGTCATTCTGCTCCTGACATCACTGCTGCCTTGGATCAAACATGCACAAAACAGATGATGCCAGAGGTGAGGTGCGAGTGACTGCTCTTGACATCAAGGCGGCACTTGAGCGAGTATGGCATCAAGGAGCCCGAGCTAAACTGGAGTCAATGTGAATCGGGGTGATTCGGTCAGAAGTGGGGATGTTTGTGGATGACTGCACAATGTTCAGCACCATTCGCGTCTCTGCAGATAATGAAGCAGTTCATGTCCAGCAAGAGCTGGACAACATCCAGGCTTGGGTTGGCAAGTGGCAAGTAGATTTTATGCCACACAAGTGCCAGGCAATGACCATCTCCTACAAGAGAGTTTCAAAACACCGTCCCTTGACATTTAATGGCATTACCATCACTGAATCCCTCACAATGAACATCGTGGGGGTTATCATTAATCAGAAACTGAACTGGACTAGTCACATTAATACTATGGCTACCACGGCATGTGAAAGAATAGGAATCCATTGGCGAGTAACTCACCTCCTGACCCCCAAAACCTGTCCACGATCTACACGGCACAAGTCGGGAGTGTGAAGGAATACTCTCCACTTAACTTGATGAGTGCAACTCCAACTACAATCTATAAGCTCGACACAAAGCAGGACAAAGCAACCCACTTGATTGCTCACCCATCAACAAACATTCAAACTGTCGACCACCGACGAACAGTGGCAGCCGTGTGTACCATCTACAAACTGAACTGCAGGAACTCACGAATGATGAAGATTGTCAGAGAATTCAGCAGGTCATAGACATGCTACTAAATTGGGCTGAGAAACTGCACATGGAATTTAACCAGAGCAAATGCGCGGTGCTGCATTTTGGTCGATCCAATTCAAGTGGGAGCCACAAATAAACACCAGAACCATTTGGAGCATATACACAAAGAGAGATCGCGGCGTTCATGTCCACAGATCCATTAAAGTGGCAGCACAGGCGGATATCGTGATTAAAAAAGCATGTGGCTTGCTTCCCTTCATCGGACCGGGCATCAAGTATAAATGTCCTCAAATTATGTTTCAGTTATATAAATTTTGGTTGGCCGCATTTGGAGTACTGTGTCCAATTCAAGCCAGCGCCCTACCAGAAGGACGTGGCGGCTTTGGAGAGAGTACAGAAAAGGTGTATCAGGATGTTGCCTGGTTTGAAGGGTAGTAGATATGAGGAGAGGTTGAATAAACTGGGATTGTTCTCCCGAGAAATACGGAGCTCAGGGTCGACCGAATTGAACTTGAGAGATGTATGAGGTGTATAGAAAGGTTTGAGGCTATTTCCAAGGGTGGAAATGACAATTATACAGGGCCACACGTTCAAGGTGATGGGGGAAGTGTTCAGTGGAGATGTGCGGGTGAATGTTTTTACAGAGAGTGTGTTGGTGTCCTCGAATTTTCTGCCAAGGTAGATGGTTGAGGCAGATATGTAAGCGACATTATCTAGATCGACACAGGAATACGTGGCTGTGAGTTTGGAAGGTGTTATCTATGGAACAAAGAAAAAAGAAAAATGCAGCACAGGAACATGTCATTCGGCCCTCCAAGCTTGAGCAGTACGGTTGCACAGTGATTAGCACAGTTGCTTCACAGCTCCAGGGTCCAAGGTTCGATTCCCGGCTTGGGTCACTGTCTGTATGAGAGTCTGCATGCTCTCCCTGTGTCTGCGTGGGTTTCCTCCGGGTGCACCGGTTTCCTCCCACAGTCCAAAGATGTACAGGTTAGGTGGATTGGCCATGCTAAATTGCCCTTAGAGTCCCAAATGGTTAGGTGGGGTTACTGGGTTACGGGGATAGGGTGGAGAGGTGGGCTTAAGTAGAGGGTGCTTCCCAAGGGCCGGTGCAGACTCGATGGGCCGAATGACCTCCTTCTGCACAGGGTATAGAATAATGCAGGAGGATGAACTGAAAAGAACACGTGATCGGCGAAGTCTTGGAGGACCGAAGGGCATGTTCCTCTGCTGCACTGTTCTTTTCTCTTTATTCCCTAGATAACACCTTCCAAACGCACAACCATTACCATCTAGAAGGAAACGTGCAGCAGATACCTGGGAATAGCATAACCTGGACGCTCTCCTCCAAGTCACACACCACCCCGATTTGGAAAGATATTGCCCTTCTTTCACTGGGGCAACACCCTGGAACACCTTTCCTCCCAGAACGGTTGGTATACATACACGTCAATGACTTCAGTGATTCAAGAGGGCCATTCATCACCACCTGAAGGATACCGAGGGACGATAAAAAATGCTTGCAGAACAAGGGACATCCACATCCCGTAAATGAATAAAAACAACGGGCACAGAAACCCAAATACAGGCAAACGGAGACACAAGTACAAACACTCAGACACACGGACTCAAAACAGAAATACACAGACACAGAGGCACAAATACACACACTCAGATACAGACACGGAAATACACACACTCACAGCGACACAAATAAGCACACTAACAGACACACAGACACTAAAACACTCACTCACAGAGAAACAAATAAACACATTCAGGACAATACACAAACTGAAAGACACAAAGAGACACAAATGCACGCACTCACAGATACACAGATACTCTAATACACACTCACACACACACAAACACTGATACACACAATCGCACAAATGTCACTAATGTCACTAATGCACACACTCACAGACACAAAGAGTCACTAATGCACACAACCACAGACACGAATAGACACACTCACACACACATACACAAATACATACACTCACAGACAAAGAGATGCACTAATACAACCACTCACACACACACATAATCTCCACACTGAAAAACGCACATATACTTATACACACACATACACACAGAATATACACACTTACACATGCATATGCACTAGTACACACACACACACTGACAGATGACAATACACACACTGACAGACACACGCAGATATACTAATGCGTGCACTCACATAAACATGCAGACACTAATACACCCACTTACAGACGGAAAGAGGCAGGAATACACCCACTCACAGACACAAAGAGGCAGTAATACACACACTCACAGACACAAATAGGCAGTAATACACACACTCACAGACACAAAGAGGCAGTAATACACCCACTAACAGACACAAAGAGGCAGTAATACACACACTCACAGACACAAAGAGGCAGTAATACACACACTTACAGGCACAAAGAGGCAGTAATACACACACTCACAGACACACAGAGGCAGTAATACACACACTCACAGACACAAAGAGGCAGTAATACACACACTCACAGACACAAAGAGGCAGTAATACACACACTCACAGACACAAAGAGGCAGTAATACACCCACTAACAGACACAAAGAGGCAGTAATACACACACTCACAGACACAAAGAGGCAGTAATACACACACTTACAGGCACAAAGAGGCAGTAATACACACACTCACAGACACACAGAGGCAGTAATACACACACTCACAGACACAAAGAGGCAGTAATACACACACTCACAGACACAAAGAGGCAGTAATACACACACTCACAGGCAGACGGATTAATACACACACTCACAGACAGAGAGACAGACACATTAGTACACACAATCACAGACACAGATCGGAACAAATACAACACCCAGACAAACAGAGATACTCGTACACACTAACAGACAGAGCGAGCGACAAATAAATACACTCACAGAAAGACAGAGACACAAATAAACAGACTCAGAGCCTCACAGAGACACAAATACACACTCAAAGAGACATAAATAAACACACTCACTCACACAAAAACACAAATTCCCCCTCTGTGAGAGTGAAAGAAAAATTCCAAAGTGAATAGACGGTGAGATGCAGGGAACAACAGCAGAGAGGGAAAAGCGGCGGCGGCGAGCAGGCAGGCGCCCCGACGAGACGAGAAGGAGGTTCGGGTAACCCTGTATGGGAAAGGGATGGCGGACCAAACAGCGAAGCGAGAGCAGGACTCAGCGAACAGCATCTCCCCCGCACAGGCGGAGGAGTGGAGAAACGTGCCACAATAGGAACTAAGTGCCATAAAGGAGGCGCTGAGTACGGAGCTCCACACACTGATGAAGGAGGTGCTGGCGGAGACAATACACAAAATGCAGCAGACCATCAAAGGCCTGAGAAGCAAGGTGGAGGCCCAGGAGAAAACGATGCTGGAGTTGGAGAGGGCCGCCTCAGATCACAGCGGCAGGGTGATAGCTCTGGACGCTGAGGTGAAAAGGTTGGTACGACCCAAAAAAGCCGAAGAGGGAAAATGAAGGACCAGGAAAACAGGTCCAGATGGCAGAATGTTAAAATAGTGGGTCAGTTGGATGGGACAGACGGCAGAGACCCAACAGGTTACATCGCAGAAATGCTGGGCAAGTTAGTGGGAAGGGAGGAATTCCCATTCACCCAGAAATAGGCAGGGCGCACAGGTCACTCTAAACCATGCCTAAAGTCGGCGAGCAGCCCAGAGCGATTATCGCAAGGTTACACGGGGTTCAAGACCGGGCGAAAATCCTAAAGTGGTCGAGCACATGGGGAAGGGAGGAACATGAGGGTGTACCAGCACATTGGGGCTCACCTGTCTAAAACAAGGGCTGAGTTCAACGGGCCACAATCGGCACTCTCCAAAAGCAAGGTGGAATTTGTGATGTTATTCCTGGCCAGACTCTGGGGAGCATTCAAGGGGAAAGATCTGTATTTTAACACCTCAGCTGAGGCTAATGAGTTCGTTCGATCGAACAAACTGGGGAGGAACAGCCGCAACCGCAATAAAAGCCACAGGGACGGAAAACACAGGGATAATCGGACAAAGAGCGGAGGACAGACCGCAAACAAGGACAATAAGATCATGGTACGAAGTCTTACAACACCAGGTTAAAGTCCAACAGGTTTGTTTCGATGCCACTAGCTTTCGGAGCGCTGCTCCTTCCTCAGGTGAGATGCAATGACTTCAATGACTTCAGTGATTCAAGAAGGCCATTCAACACCACCTGAAGGATACCGAGGGACGATAATAAATACTTGCAGAACAAGAGACATCCACATCCCGTAAATGAATTAAAACAACGGGCACAGAAACCCAAATACAGGCAAACGGAGACACAAGTACAAACACTCAGACACACGGACACAAAACACAAATACACACAGACACAGAGGCACAAATACACACACACAGACACAGACACGGAAATACACACACTCGCAGCGACACAAATAAGCACACTAACAGACATACAGACACTAAAACACTCACTCACAGAGAAACAAATAAACACACTCAGGACAATACACAAACTGAAAGACACAAAGAGACACAAATGCACGCACTCACAGATACACAGATACTCTAATACACACTCACACACACACACTGATACACACACTCGCACAAATGTCACTAATGTCACTAATGCGCACACTCACAGACACAAAGAGTCACTAATGCACACAACCACAGACACGAATAGACACACTCACTCACACATACACAAATACACACACTCACAGACAAAGAGATGCACTAATACAACCACTCACACACACATAATCTCCACACTGAAAAACGCACATATATTAATACACACACATACACACAGACTATACACACTTACACATGCATTACTCCTTCACCTGAGGAAGGAGCAGCGCTCCGAAAGATAGTGACATCGAAACAAACCTGTTGGACTTTAACCTGGTGTTGTAAGACTTCGTACTGTGCTCACCCCAGTCCAACGCCGGCATCTCCACATAATAAGATCATGAACTGTGCACATTCGCTTTCTGTTTTGCGCGTGACTGTGCTGCCTCGTTTCCGGGCTTGTCTTCTCTCTCAACGGGATTGGGGGTGGGGTGGGGCGGGCGGGGGGCAGAGGAGCAAGGGAAATGAGGGGGAGAAAAGCACACAAATACATACTCTCACAGACACAAAGAGGTACAAATACGCATACTCCCAGACACACAGAGACACAAATATACACTCTCACAGACACACAAAGACGAATATACACGCACTCTCAGACACACAGAAGCAGAAAACACATACTCATAGACGCACCATATCACAAATGCACACATTCACAGACACAGGGAGACAAATGCACACACTAACACAGGGACACACAGGGACACAAATAAACACTTTCAAAGGCACACAAAGAGACAAATGCACACACTGACACACAGGCACACGGAGACACAAATATGCACACTCACAACAAAAAGTGACACAAATACACACCCCAACAGACACACAGAGAACAGATACACACTCACAGTCACGAATACACATTCACGGACTCACAGAGACACAAATGCACACACTCCTAGACACACAGCGACACAATTACACACCCCAACAGGCTCACAGAGACACAGAAACACCCACTCGCAGTCACACAGAGACACAAATACAGACTCTCACCGGCACACAGAGACAGAAATGCACACATTCCCAGACACACAGTGACAGAAATACGCATTCTCACAGACACACAGAATCACAAATACACACTCTCAGGGACACAGAAATACAAAAAAGCCTTGTCCCAGACACACAGAGACAAAATACACACACTCACATTGAGACACAAGGACACACCCTCACAGACAGACGGATGCACAATTACACACTCACAGACGCACAGACAAATTCACACGCTCACAGACACAATCAGCCACAACAACACACACTCATAATGAAACAAATAAACCCACTCATAGACACAGAGAGACACAACAACATACACATAGCTCCATAAGACGATAAGACATAGGAGCGGAAGGCCATTCGGCCCATCGAGGCCACTCCACCATTCAATCACGGCTGATTTAAACTCAATTTACCCAGTGAATTACATAGTGAAACAAATAAACACTCTCACAGACACAGAGAGACACAAGTACCCACTCTCACCGAGGCACAAAGACATACACTCAAACACACGTGAGCCACCGATACACACACTCACCGACACACAGATACAGAAGTACACACTATCACAGACACATTGAGACACATACCCGCTCCAACTGACTCATAGAGACAAAAATACACACACTCACAGAGAGACAGACACGAAATCACTGACTCACTGACACAGGGACACAAATACATTAACTCACAGACACACAGATGCACTAATATACAGTTTCACAGACACATAGAGCCACGTAGAGACACTCTCGCGGGCACACAGAGATGCAAATACTCTCATGGACACACAGAGAGACAAATACAGACGCTAACAGACACACAGAGATACTAATAAACACATTGACAGACACACAGAGATAAAAATACACTCTCACAGACACACAGACAGAAATACACAGAGACAAAAATGCAGTCTATCACAGACACACAGAGACAGAAATACACATACTCACAGACACACAGACAGACAAATGCACACACTCACAGTCATATCTAGACACTAATTCACACACTCACAGACACACAGAGACACAACATCACTCTCTCACAGTCGCAGAAATGCACACACACAGTCACAAAGAGACACACACACACTCTCACAGACACAGAAAGACACAACCACAGAAACTAACGAGAACAGAAGAGGGGCAGACGGTCACACAATGACGCGCACTGCCGGCGCACATCGCTCGGGAGCCTTGTTCAATGTTGGCCTCGGGTGACTGTCTTTGTGGAGTTTGTACTTTCTCTCCGTGTCTGTGTGGGTGACATCCGGGTGCTCCGGTTTGCTCGAACAGCCGGAATATGTGACGCTAAGCTGGATTGGCCAGGCCACTTTTCCCCTTATTTTCCAAAAGGTTAGATGAGGTTACTGGGTTCCGGGTTTCTGTTGGTCGTGGGAGGAGAGTGCTATTTCCAAGGGTCAGTGCAGACATGGTGTGCCGATTCGCTTTCTTCCGTGCTCTAGGGATTCTATTATTCTAACAGATGCACATTCCCAGGTATTCAGAGAGAGACACAAACACAAACAGACATGGAAACACAAATGGACACACTCACAGATCAACACAAATACACACACCTGCACATTCTCCGACACATGTCCACGTGCAGACACACATACACACACTCTCAAAAGCGTACATATACCGACCCATACTCACACAATCACAAACATACTTGTACACCCACACCTACACATCACTCACACTTACACACCCACACATACACATCACACACAATTTCACACACATACACTGACCTAGAGACAAATACTCACAAACCAACTCACTCACTCTTACCCACACCAGGGCACATACCAGTACAAGCACATTCACTCACCCAAACACACAAAAATAACGCGTACACCCTCACACAGCCACACACCCACACGCATGCACACATACAAACTCGCATACACAGCTAAACACCCACACACCCACTCACACATGTACACCCAAGCACTCACATATGGGCATCCACAACCACACACACTCATGCACTCTTGTGCACATACACTTGCACACACATATGTATACATTCCACATAGCCACACACACCAAAACCCACTCACACACACTCATACAGAATTTCACACCACACCCATTCAAACACATATACCCGACACACGTACACACATATTCACGCACACACCCACACACTCACAAGCACCCTCCCCACACACACACATACACACATATCCACAAAACCTTCAAAGACCCACACACACTCGCACACACCATACATACAGACACGCCGACACATTCATCCAGTCACACATACACCCACGCACGCGGCACACACAGGCACAAGCACACAGACATACACACACACACGAAAACGAACCATACACATACCCACAAAATGCATATGTTCCCAGACACACAAATAAAGTCATACACACAGACACCAATATATATTCTTCCACATAGAATCCCACACACACTCACACACAGACACACGCTGCACAAACACACACACACATGTAGCGACACAGACATACACGTTCACTAAACACATCTCACACAAAAATACACACAAAGAGCTACACACATATCCCCTCACATGCACAAATAAACAGCCATACACCCCCCCACACAACTACACACGCACACATTCAGCAACACACACTCAGGTACACCCCCACCCCCACAATTACACCAACACACTCACACAGAAGCCCACAGACACACACATACTCAGAGTACCCACAAACATATTGCCTCCCGACACATGAAACACACAACCGTACATACACAAATGCATACATATCCAAACACTCACAAGCACAGGCACACCAGAATCACACGCACACATCCCTCATATATACACATACTCTCTTGCATACTCACCCATAATCACATACCCCCATAGAGACACAAACACAGACATGAAAACACACACACCACACATCCACAAATACACACACATTCAGACACACAAACGCACACACCTCTCACGCAATGATCCTCACACATACACACTCACACATGGACAGCCACACATGGACACAATCTTACACAAAAACCCACACGCACTAACTCACACCCTCTCCCTCACACACAAACACATGTCCATAAACACACTTAAATACTCAAACACTCGTACAGGAACTGACACATGGAAATACACACTCGCACACACTCTGTAATCCACACATTACACCCACCCACAGGCAGCCATATGCACACACCCACAGCCAAACACATACTTCCCCATACACCCAAAACGTCCACACAAGCCCTCACACTCACAGAAACGGAGACTCACTCCCCCACACAGAAACCCACGCACCATCCCACACATAAACACAACCACACAGACACACACCCTCACACCCACACTAATGCACACTCACAAACACTCACTGGCACAGTCACACACATATAAACTCCCACAGACAGGTACAAAACACACCCACGTCCAAAATCAGGCTCACGCATACAATCATTTTCATGCACAAATCGACACACATATACACCCTGACACACTCGCACCCAGACGCCCAAACACACACATATGCATACACTCACCCCGACACACGCTCACAGTTACACACACAAACCCACACACATATCAAAGCAACACACACACACATCCACCCGCATCCAAACAAACACACACATAAAGTCACACACACACTCGCACCCAAGCTCAAACTCACACACGTGCACCAACCCAGATACACACATTTTCACAAGCACCCACACGTACCCTTATGAATACACACTCACCGACAGACACACTCACACTAAAACACAGACGCACATATACACACGAATTCACAGCTGGACAGGCACACACACACGTTCACACGCCCGACATACATACACGAAGCACCTGCGCACACTGACATGTACTCACAGATGCCCATTCACCAAAACACACCCAAACAAATAGACACAGCATCCGTAAGCACTCACACAGCCACACACACTCATAGATACCACAAATACCCGTCCGCAGACCTACACCTAGACACGCTCACAAAACCACCCTCACCTCCCTCACCCCGCGTACACCTTTTTTAAAAATATAAATTTAGAATACCTGATTGATTTTTTCCAATTTAGGGGCAATTTAGCGTGGCCAATCCACCTAGCCTGCACATCTTTGGATTGTCGGGGCGAGACCCACGCAAACACGGTGATAGGTACAAGTTCATATGTATCATAGAATTTATCATAGAATTTACAGTGCATAAGGAGGCCATTCGGTCCATCGAGTCTGCACCGGCTCTTGGAAAGAGCACCATACCCAAGCCCACACCCAGTAACCCCAGCCAACACGAAGGGCAATTTATGACTCTAAGGGCAATTTATCAAAGCCAATCCGCCTAAGCTGCACATCTTTGGGCTGTGGGAGGAAACCGGAGCACCCTGGGGAAACCCACGCACACACGGTGAGAACGTGCAGACTTCGCACAGACAGTGACCCAAGCCGGGAATCGAGCCTGGAACCCTGGAGCTGTGAAACAATTGTATTAACCACTATGCCACCGTGCTGCCCCTACTAGACACGGACAGTGATCAGAGTCGGGGTTGAAACTGGGACGTCGGCGCCATGAGGCAGCAGGGCGAACCCATTGCGCCAACATGCTGCCCACCCGCAGACACATACACAACGTCACAGACACACACAGATATACCCACACACGCCCAGCAACACTCACCTAAACACACAGTCACCAACACATACACATACCCACTCACATAGATAGACACAAACACACAGACATTCACCCACAAACCTACACACTCTAAGAAACACATGCGCCCACAGAAACACATGCAAAGGCGCATTACCTCACGCACAAAGACTCCTACAGGCTCTTGCACGCAAACACAGACATATACATTCCCAAATACAACTTCGAACATTCATGCACATACGTACAAACACATATACACCCCCAGAAGCACATACGAGCACCCAGACACACAAACACACACACCTACACATCCACTCACCCTCACCCACACTCAAACATACCCCTACACATACAGACACACACATACCCCGACATACACAATGGCACACAAACAAACACGCGCTCACAAACGCCAATGCACAGCCATACACACAACACGTCCACACTAAGCGAGGTAGCAACACCAACCTCCACACATAATTAACCACGCACAAATAGACACACAGGCGCACTCTCACACATATGCTGACACATGCCCCCACTGCCAACACATACAAAATATCCCCCCAGGCACATACAGCCACACGCACTCTCACATAAGACCATAAGAGACAAGAGCATATTGAGGCCACTGGTCCAGTCTGCTCCAGCATTCCATCTTGCATTTTGAAATTTAGAGTACACAATTCATCCTTTCCAATTCAGGAGCAATTTCGCACATCTTTGAGTTGCACATCTTTGGCTTCTGGGGCCGTATAACCCACGCAAACATGGGAGAATGTGCAAACTCCATACGGACAATGACCCAGGTCCGGTATGGAACCTGGGACCACGGCACCGTGAAATGAAATGAAATGAAATGAAAATCGCTTATTGTCACAAGTAGGCTTCAATGAAGTTACTGTGAAAAGCCCCTAGTCGCCACATTCCGACGCCTGTTCGGGGAGGCTGTTACGGGAATTGAACCGTGCTGCTGGCCTGCCTTGGTCTGCTTTCAAAGCCAGCGATTTAGCCCTGTGCTTGAAAGAGCAGTGCTAACCCACTGCGCCACCGTGCTGCCCAACACCATTCAATAAAGGCTGAAATTCTTCTGATGCCCATTCTCCTGCCTTCTCCCCATAATCCCTGATCCCCTGACTGATCAAGAACCTATCTATCTCTGTCTTAAAGAAACGCAGTGATTTGGCCTCCACAGTCTTCTGCGGCAAAGATTTCCACAGATTCACCACCATCTGGTATTCTAAACGGCATTAAGGTGGACAAGTCCCCAGGTCCGGATGGGATCAATCCCAGGCTACTGAGAGAAGCGAGGGACGAAATAGCTGGTGCCTTAACAGATAACTTTCATAGATTATCATAGAATTTACAGTGCAGAAGGAGGCCATTCGGCACATCGAGTCTGCACCGGCCCAAGGTCAACACCTCCACCCTATCCCCATAACCCAGTAACCCCACCCAACACTCAGGGCACTTTTGGACATAAGGGCAATTTATCATGGCCAATCCACCTAACCTGCACATATTTGGACTGTGGGAGGAAACCGGAGCACCCGGAGGAAACTCACGCACACACGGGGAGAATGTGTAGACTCCGTGCAGACAGTGACCCCAAGCCGGAATCGAACCTAGGACCCCGGAGCTGTGAAGCAATTGTGCTATCCACAATGCGACCGTGCTGTCCCTTCGTTGCAGCATCCTTGAGCACGGGTGAAGTCCTGGAGGACTGGAGAATTGCTAATGTTGTCCCTTTGATAAGAAGGGTAGCAGGGATAATCCAGGGTATTATAGACCTGTGAGCTTGACATCAATGGTAGGCAAACTGTTGGAGAAGACATTGAGGGATAGGATCTATTCACGTTTGGAAGAAAATAGACTTATCAGTGATAGGCAGCATGGTTTTGTGCAGGGAAGGTCATGTCTTACAAACCTAATAGAATTCTTTGAGGAAGTGACAAAGTTAATTGACGAGGGAACGGCTGTAGATGTCAAATACATCGACTTGAATGAGACGTTTGATAAAGTTTCCCATGGCAGGCTCATGGAAAAAGTGATGTCGCATGGGGTTCAGGGTGTACTAGCGCGGTTGATAAAGAACTGGATGGACAACAGGAGACAGAGAGTAGTGGTGGAAGGGAGTGTCTTAAAATGGAGAAAGGGGACTCGTAGTGTTCCACAGGGAGCCGTGCTCGGACCACTGTTTTTGTGATATCCATAAATGATCTGGACGAAGGTATATGTAGTCTGATTAGCAAGTTTGCAGATGATACTGAGATTGGTGGAGTTGCAGATAGCGAGTGGGACTGTCAGAGAATACAGCAAAATATAGATAGATTGGAGAGTTGTGCAAAGTAATGGCAGATGGAGTTCAATCCAGGCAAATGCGAGGTGATGCATTTTGGAAGGTCCAATTCAAGAGCGGACTATACGGTCAATGGAACAGTGCTGGAGAAAATTGATGTACAGACAGATCTGGGTGTTCAGATCCATTCTACCCTGAAGGTGCCAACGCAGGTCGATAGAGTGGTCATGAAGGCATACAGCATGCTTGCCTTCATCGGACGGGGTATTGAGTACAAGAGTCGGCAGGTCATGTTACAGTTGTATAGAACTTTGGTTTGGCCAAATTTGGAATACTGCGTGCAGTTCTGGTCGCCACATTACCAGACGAATGTGGATGCTTTAGAGAGGGTGCAGAGGAGGCTCACCAGGATATTGCCCGGTATGGAGGGTGCTAGCTATGAAGAAAGATTGAGTAGATTAGGATTGTTTTCGTTGGAAAGACGAAGGTTCAGGGGGGACCTGATTGAGGTCTACAAAATTATGAGAGGTAAGGACAGGGTGGATAGCAACAATCTTTTTCCAGGAGTGGGGGGTGTCAATTACAAGGGGTCACGATTTCAAGGTGAGTGGTAAAGTTTAAGTGCGATGTGCGTGGAAAGTTTTTTACGGAGAGGGTGGTGGATGCCTGGAATGCTTTGCCAGCGGAGGTGGTAGAGGCGGGCACGAAAGCATCATTTATGATGCATCTGGACAGATATATGAACGGACGGGGGACAGAGGGAAGTAGATCCTTGGGCAATAGGCGATAGGTTTAGATAAAGGATCTGGGTCGGCGCAGGGTGGGAGGGCCGAAGGGCCTGTTCCTGTGCTGTAATGTTCTTTATTTCTTATCAGTTTTATCCAGCCGTGAATGGCGGTGGGCAGTTAAACACCATTTGTATTAATGATTAGTAGGAAAATTTAGGAGGCATGTTTCGTGCGTTTGCGGATGACAACAATATTGGTGGCACAGTGGAGAGTGAAGAAGGTTATCTCGGATTGCACCGGGATCTTGATCAATTGGGCCAGTGGGCCGATGAGTGACATATGGAGTTTAATTTAGATAAATGCGAGGTATTGCATTTTGGAAGATCGAATCGGGGCAGGGCCTACTCAAGTAGTGGAAGAGTATTGGAGGGTCTTACAGAACAAAGAGATATAGGAGTACTGGTCCATTGCTCCTTGAAAGTGGAGTCACAGATTGTCAAAGCGGTGAAGAACGCATTTGGCATACTTGGATTCATTGGTCAGAGTATTGAATACAGGAGTTGGGACGTCTTGTTGAAGTAGTATAAGACATTAATAAGGCCGCACTTGGAATACTGCGTACAGTTCTGTTCAATCTATTATAGGCAGTATTTTATTAAACCAGAAAGAGTGGACAAAATATTTAATATGATTCTACCTGGGCTTGATGGTTCAAGTTTTAAGGAGAGGCTGGATAGACTGGGACTTTTTTTCCCCTGTAGCGTAGGAGGTTTAGCGGAAATATTGTAGAGGTTTCTAAAATAATGAGGGGCATAGATGAAGTAGATAGTCAATATTTTCCCCAAGGTAGTGGAGTCAAAAATCAGAGAGTGCAGGCTTAGGTGAGAGGGGAGAGATGCAAAAGGGTCCATGGGGGAATTATGTTCACAAAGAGGGTGGTGAGTGTCTGCAACGACCTTCAGATGTAGTAAAAGAGGAAGGTATAATTTTGACTTTTAAAAAGGATTTGGACAGTTATATGGGAGAGACGGGTACAGAGGGATATGGAGCAAATTGGGCCTATCTTATTGGTAAAAACTGGGCTGCATGGGCAAGTTGCGCCGAAGCGACTGTTTTTATGCTGCAACTAAGCCTTTGCAGCAGGAGGTTCCACAGGTATCCCATCTTCACTACTCTGGGAGCCCAGCACAATGCAAAGGTCACGGATGAAGCATTCGCAAAACATTTCATCCACACGTACAGACTGGATGATCCATCTCGGTCTCCCCAGTGTCCCCAGCATCGCAGATAATATTCAGCAAATATTATTCACTGCACATGATATTAAGAAAGAGCTGAAGGCACTGCATAATGTGTAGGCTATGGTCCCTGACAATATTCTGGCAATAGTATTGAGGGCGTGTGATCCAGAACCTGCCCCCGAGCCAAGTTGTTCCAGTAGGGCTGCGACACTGACATCGACCCGGCAATATATAAAGTTGCGCAGGTGTGCACTGTATGCTAAGTCCAGGACAATTCCAACCTGGACAATTCCCGCACCATCCGTCTGCTCTCCATTATCAACAATGCAATGGAAGGGGTCATCAGCAGTGCAATCAAGCAGCATTTACTCAGCAATAACCGACTCACAGACGTTTGGGTTGTGCAAGGATCACTAAACTTCTGACGTCATTGCAGCCTTCTTTTAAACATAGACAACATACTGAAGTAAGAGTTAAAGTGACATCAAAGCAGCATTTGATCGAGTATGGAATCAAGGAGCCCGATCAAAACAGGAATCAGCGGCAAAGAAAGTGAAATCTCCCCGCTGATTGGAGACATACCTTTCACAAAGAAATATGGTTGTGATTTTTGGAGTTTAATCATATTAGCTCAATCACGTAACCCCTTGTGTTTTTCAGGGCAGTGAACTCGGCTCAAACATCTTCAGCTGCTTCATCAGTGAACTTACCGTTAGGACATAACTTGGAATGTTCACTGATGATATTACAATGTTCAGCACCGTTTGTGACTCAAATACTGAAGCGGTCCGTCTCTCTGCACAGCAGATCCTGGGTAATATCGGGGCTGTTAAGTGGCGATTTACATTCAGGTGTCGCACGTGTCAGCCAATGACCTCCTCAGCATGAAAAGGAGGAGGTAATTCAGCCGCACGAGGCTGTCGCTGTGGAACAGGAGAACCTTGTTTATCCTGTCAAGCTTGTTACACAGTAACGTTAGCATACCATTCGCCCTGAAAGTCTGTTACTCAGGAGCAAGAGGAAGTTGCTTGTCCTCTGGAGCTTCTCAGACACGAAATTAGGACGACATTCTGCCCGTATAATGTGTTACTGTGGAACAAGGCGGATGTGTTAATCCTGTGGAGCTTCTTACAAAGTAACAGTTCTCCTCCTCGTCCTCGCGTTTCTCCCACTTCTGTCCTGGTCTCTGTATTCCTGGTGGCAATGCCGGCCTAGGCATCCCTTAGCCCATCCATCTTCAGCTGCTTCATCAATTATCCTCCCTCTACAATAATGTCTATGATCGCATGAAGCTGATATATTACCTGCCGATGGCGTATTCCCAACTTCCACACAAGCTCCCGGATTTAAAAAATGAGAACTTTGCAGATCGACAGGATTGGGTTTGCCGTTGTTTATTTCCGGTTCCTCGGTTGATGCCGGGTGCTCCATCCAGTTTTACCTCTTTGTGAACTATTAGCACTTTGATGCAACTCAGTAACTTCCTCGTCCGTTTCAGAGGGCAGTTCAGATTCAACCGCTTTGCAATGATTCTGCAATTACTTGTCGGCCAGTCCAGGGAAGGATGGCAGATTTTCTTCCCTACGGGACTTTACTGACCCTGATAGGTTTTTGCAACAATTGACAATGGGTTCAAGGTGATCATTAGAGTTTTAATTCCACACTTTGTTTCTTATTTAATTCACATTGCACCAATTGCTATGGCGAAATCTGTCTCCGCAGAGTGTTGCCCTTTATCACTGGATTACTAGTTCAGCGACAATACTACTGCATTGATGTAAAACACCGCTCCTCCTCTCCTCTCTCTTTACAGAGCTTTCCTTTCTGCAGTCTCCACTCCAACTCCGGCTCAGAGTTGATGAGCTGGAGTCTGAGTTTCAAACACTGAGGCACATCGGGGAGGGGGAGACTTACCTGGACACTGTGTTTCAGGAGGCAGTCACACCTGTCAGAGTAAGTAGTTTAAATCCTGCCAGTGGCCAGGGACAGCAGGGTGTGACTGCAAGTCAGGCAGGTAAAGGGAAACAGCAGTCAGGAACACAGGAGCCTCCGCCCTTGCCCCTGTCCAACAGGTATGAGGCACTTGGTCCCTGTATGGATGGCGAACAGGGCTTCAGGAAGGATGAGTCAGCTGACCAAGGCACCATGGTTCAGCAGGCTATTAAAGGGGAGGGAGTAAATAGGCAAGTTGTAGTTGTAGGGGATTCTATTATCAGGGGGATAGATAGTATCCTTTGTGAGCAGGATAAAGAGTCCCGCATGGTATGTTGCCTGCCCGGTGCTAGGGTGCGGGACATCTCTGACCGGCTTGAAAGGATACTGGAGAGGGAGGGGGAGGATCCAGTTGTTGTGGTCCATTTCGCTACCAACAACAAAGGCAAGTCTAGGAACGCGGACCTGTTTAGAGATTATAAAGAGCTAGGATTCAAATTAAAAAATAGGTCGTCAAGGGGCATAATCTCCGGATTACTGCCCTCGCCACGTGCAAATTGGCATAGGGAGGCAAAATAAGGGAAGTTAACACGTGGCTGAAAGAGTGGTGTGGGAAAGAGGGGTTCCTTTTCATGGGTCACTGGCATCACTTTTCGGACAGGGGGGACCAATACCGTTGGGATGGTCTCCACCTGAGCCGAGCTGCGACCAGTGTTCTGTCGAAAAGAGTAAATAGGGTGGTCAATAAGACTTTAAACTAGAGATTGGGGAGGAAGGGAAAGTCAGGGAACCAAGAGATGAAGTAATCAGTGGGAAGCGTAGCTGCTTAGGAATACAAAAAAGCACGAATATACATAACCCAAGAGAGGCTACGATAGTCCCCATCCACAAAATATGCCACAGTGTATGGAAAGGCTCAGTAAACCAAGGTCCACCACACTAAGAAAACAAAAACGGACAGTCAATAGAGAATTAAAGGTGCTATATTTAAATGCGCGCAGTGTACGGAACAAGGTAGATGAGCTTGTGGCCCAGATTGTGACTGGCAGGTATGATGTGGTAGGCATCACAGAGACGTGGCTGCAGGGGGTTCAGGACTGGCATTTAATCACCCAGGGATTCACAACCTATCGAAAAGACAGAGGTGGGCAGAGGGGGCAGGGTTGCCTTGTTAATTAGGAATGAAATTAAATCAATAGCACTAAACGACATAGGGTCAGATGATGTGGAGTCTGTGTGGGTAGAGTTGAGGAACCACGAAGGCAAAAAATCCATAATGGGAGTTATGTACAGGCCTCCTAACAGTGGTCAGGACCAGGGGCACAAAATGCACCACGAAATAGAAAGTGCATGTCAGAAAGGCAACGTCACAGTGATCATGGGGGACGTCAGTATGCAGGTGGACTGGGTAAATAATGCTGCCAGTGGACCCAAGGAAAGGCAATTCATTGAATGTTTACAGGAGGGCTTTTTGGAACAACTTGTTATGGAGCCCACGAGGGGACAGGCCATTCTGGACTTAGTATGATGTAATGAGCCAGACTTGATTAAAGATTTTAAAGTAAGGGAACACTTAGGAGGCAGAGATCATAATATGGTAGAATTCAATCTGCAATTTGAAAGAAAGAAGGTAGAATCAGACGTAAAGGTGTTACAGGTAAATAAAGGTAACTACATGAGGGAGGAACTGACGAAAGTCGACTGGGAGTAGAGCCTCGTGGAAAAGACAGTGAAACAGCAATGAAAGGAGTTTCTGGGAGTAATTGAGGACACAGTACAGAGGATCATCCCAAAGAAAAGAAAGGTTAATGAGAGGGGGTGGAGGGGGGGAGTAGGCAGCCATGGCTGACAAAGGAATTTAGGGAATGCATCAAAGCAAAAGAGAAAGCCTATAATGTGGCAAAGAGTAGTGGGAAGTCAAAAGATTGGGAAGGCTACAAAAACAAACAGAGGATAACAAAGAGAGAAATAAGGAAAGAGAGTAAAAGTTTCTTTAAATACATTAAAAACAAACGGGAGGCAAAAGTACATTGGGCCCCTCCAAACTGACGCTGGTAATCTAGTGATGGGAGACAAGGAAATAGCTGAGGAACTAAATAAGTACGTTGCGTCAGTCTTCACAGTAGAAGACATGAGTAATATCCCAACAATTCCGGAGAGTCAGGGGGCAGAGTTGAATATGATAGCCATCATAAAGGAGAAAGTGCGAGAGAAACTAAGACGTCTAAACATTGATAAATCTCCGGGCTCAGATGGGCTACATCCTAGAGTTCGAAAGGAGATAACTGAAGAAATAGTGGAGGCGTTAGTTATGATCTTTCAAAGGTCACTGGAGTCAGGGAAAGTCCCAGAGGATTGGAAAATTGCTGTTGTAACCCCCCTGTTCAAGAAGGGAACAAGGAAAAAGATGGAAAATTATAGGCCAATTAGCCTAACCTCGGTTGTTGGCAAGATTCTAGAATCCATTGTTAAGGATGAGATTTCTAAATTCTTGGAAGTGCAGGGTCGGATTAGGACAAGTCAGCGTGGATTTAGTAAGGGGAGGACGTGCCTGACAAACCTGTTAGAGTTCTTGGAAGAGATAACAAATCGGTTCGACCAATGAGAGCCAATGGATGTTATCTATCTTGACTTCCAAAAGGCCTTTGATAAGGTGCCCCACGGGATACTGCTGAGTAAAATAAGGGTCCATGTTATTCGAGGCAAGGTACTAACATGGATTGACGATTGGCTGTCCAGCAGAAGGCAGAGAGCTGTGATAAAAGCTGATTTTTCGGAATGGCAACCAGTAACGAGCGGTGTCCCGCAGGGTTCAGTGTTGGGGCCACAGCTGTTCTCTTTATTTATTAACGATCTAGATGATGGGACTGGGGGCATTCTGGCTAAGTTTGCCGATGATACAAAGATCGGTGGAGTGGCAGGTAGTATAGAGGAGGTGGGGAGGCTGCAGAAAGATTTAGACAGTTTAGGAGAGTGGTCCAAGAAATGGCTGGTGAAATTCAACGTGGGCAAGTGCGAGGTCTTGCACTTTGGAAAAAAGAATAGAGGCATGGACTATTTTCTAAACGGTGACAAAATTCATAATGTTGAAGTGCAAAGGGACTTGGGAGTCCTAGTCCAGGATTCTCTAAAGGTAAACTTGCAGGTTGAGTCCGTAATTAAGAAAGCAAATGCGATGTTGCATTTATCTCAAGAGGCTTGGAATATAAAAGCAGGGATGTACTTCTGAAGCTTTCTAAAACATTAGTTAGGCCACATTTCGAATACTGTGAGCAATTCTGGGCCCTACACCTCAGGAAGGACATACTGGCAGTGGAGCGGGTCCAGCGGAGAATATTCACACGGATGATCCCAGGAATGGTAGGCCTAACATACGAAGAATGTCTGAGGATCCTGGGATTATATTCATTGGAGTTTAGGAGATTGAGGGGAGATCTAATAGAAACTTACAAGAAAATGAATGGCTTAGATAGGGTGGACGTAGGGAAGTTGTTTCCATTATCAGGGGAGACTAGGACCCGGGGGCACAGCCGTAGAATAAAAGGGAATTACTTTAGAACAGAGATGAGGAGAAATTTTTTCAGCCAGAGAGTGGTGGGTCTGTCGAATTCATTGCCACAGAGGGCGGTGGAGGCCGGGACGTTGAGTGTCTTTGAGACAGGTTGATGAATTCTTGATTTCTCGAGGAATTAAGGGCTATGGAGAGAGAGCGGGTAAATGGAGTTGAAATCATCCATGATTGAATGGTGGAGTGGATTCGATGGGCCGAATGGCCTTACTTCTGCTCCTATGATTTCTAGTCTTATGGTGTTATGTTGGCAATGTTACAGACACTGATATGCTGAAGTACGGTCCCCATGCTTTGCCCAGAGCTGGGCCACCAAGTCCACTGAATGTATGTGCTCCCTGAATATACGTAAAAGTTCACAACACAACGTCCAGAAACTCATCCACAACACATTCACTACCGTTCCAATAATATAAGTAAGTCACAATCTCCTCTGGGACAGAACAAACATGGGTTCTGACACATTGTTAAAGATAACGTGTTGTGGATATATGGAACCATGGAATGTGACAAATTGGAGGTGGAATTGAAGCACACGAATGGGACAGTTGAGTCATAGGGATTGCTACATTGATAGAAACAGCTAATTGATATGACTTTCAGAAGCTGCTTCACATTACCCACACAAGCTGGATACACATTGACACGACGTCTCTGAGGAGATGGACAAGCCAGACTGGAAGTGATCAGCAGTGTGGCTGCACCATTCATGGATCGAGATTTACACAAAACAGACGCAGGAGGGGCTGCCTCAGTGAAAGCGGATGTTTGGGAGAAATATGATGTTGGGATCGGGACGGGAAGATTGTGGGGGTAGGGGCGTAGTTTCACGCTCTATTGGAACGTGATCACGCCGATACGTTTTGGGAAATGAAGATAGAGTTGGACAATCAGACGGTCAGTTTCTTGGAGGGAATTGATTAGGTAAGTGATCAAATTAAGACTATGCCAGAGTGGCTGGTGATAGAGGTCAGTGAGCACCAGAATTTTGTCAGAGATTCGGATATGGGCAGCATAGTTTGAGATGAGCTTTGATTCTGTAGCTTTGTAACTGGGAGGCTGGTCAACAGAGAATTGAAATAGTCTTGTCTGGAAATCACATTAACGAGCTGGCGTGAGCCCGTAGATGATATTCTGGAGGTCAGAATAGACATGATTAACGATGGGGTGGATATGAGATCAGAAATCTGCACAACGTTAAAGGGGAGCAAAGATGGTTTGCAGTCTGCACCAGGCTCAGGTACAGGAATGGGGTCATTGGATAGGGACCAGAGTTTGTGAGTGGAACTTAAGTCATTGCCCATGTTCCCGGGACTTGAATAAGAAAAAATGTTTCTGAAAGAAACGTGAATTACCAATACAGTAGCTGCATATAGGGACTTCACAACAATTTCACGAGGCGCTACGGGAGAGTATAAAAATTCACTAAAACATTTAACAATGATTCGTACAATCAGTAATTGGATTTAGAGGATCCACTGAAACAGCAGCAAAAAATAGGGCAGAGTAAATGACCAGAAGAGTGATACAGTTAAACAGGTTATATAGAATTAATACAGAATTGATATCTGGACAGGGTCTTACCAGGGACACCAACAATAGCAAGCATCGGATAGTATCCCGCTTGAATAACCATAAGTACATCTTCAATCCTGGATTCTAATGAAATCCAACTTTGAGAAATATAGTAAAGACCGAGGGATAAAGACCTCTCCATTGTTGTAACGTTCACATCGATTGGCCTCAGATTCTGATCCATTTCTGCAACGTTTCGATCGCTTGTTTAAAAGATTCTGATCCCTCCTCTCCGTCTCTCTCCAGCCGCTGAACTTTGCCCGTGTTGAAGTTGATGCTCCCGCTGACAGTTTGGGACAACACTTTCAAATGAACCTCTTATTAACAGCAGAGCGAAACCCTCCAGTGACATGATTGGGATCCTTGGAGACTGATATTAATTACAGTCACTGAACAAACAGGTTTTGTTAACTTCTTTCAATCCATCACTTTTTATATTAGAATAGAGGTGAATATTTACCCAGTCTAGAACGGGTGTATGCGTGTCAGTGATGTATAGAACGGTTAGAATTGCTGATGAACGGATCATAATCTTTATTTTTCCCTGTCAACATGATAGGTTCTTTTGTCATCGTGGTTGTGGGTCTGGGGTGAGGGTGTCTTTAGTTAGGATTGACAGAGTCTGGGGAAATCTAGATGTTGTTGAACACGCCATTGTGTACAGTACAACGTTCGAAATAGGTTTCACATGGAACGATATCTCGTCGTTCAGCACAGCTGATAATTAGAACGAATCTGCACATAGAACTATCTCTCAGTGTTATGTACAATATATTCTTATAATAATCTATAATATGTATTAATGTCACAAGTAGCCTTACATTGATACTGCAATGAAGATACTGTGAAAATTGCCTTGTCGTCACATTCCGCTGCCTGTTTGGGTACACTGAGGGAGAATTTAGAATGTCAAATTCAAATAACAAACACGACTTTGGGACTTGTGCGAGGAAACCGGAGCACCCGGAGGAAACCCACACAGACACGGGGAAAACGTGCAGAATCTGAACAGACAGTGACCCAGGCTGGGAATCGAACCCGAGATCCTGGTGCTGTGCTGAGCAGCAAGTTCATATAGAAATGTCACACTGTGTGATGTACAGCACACTTAGCAAGAGGCTTCATATCGAACTATCTCTTAATGTTATGTACTGTACATCCATAGCAGGAAGTTTCATATAGAACAAGAATTCAGTGTTTTGAAAGGTGCATTATTAACAATGAGTTTTCAATACAACTATCTCTCAGCGTTATGAATAGTACAACCTTAGTAAGAGGCTTCACATAGAGCTATTTATCAGTGCTATGCACAACACAAACTCAAATTGGAAAGAATCCCAGTGTTGTGTACAGCACAACCACAGCAAGATGTTTCACACAGAATTATCTATCAGATTAATGTGCAGCGCAGACATAGCAAGATACCTATAACTGTCTCTCAGTGAAATTTAGCTTTGGACTTATTGTCACCTGTCCCAAAGTAGAGTGAAAAGTGTAGTTCTGTGTAGAGTCCAGGCATTTCGCTCCATACATGAAAAACATAGAATAGATGATGAATACTTGACGTAAATACATAAATATCGAATCAAGCATACGGATTGTGGTGCTACAAATGTAGAGAGGATACATACCAAAATAGGTACATTCCATGAGAGGGTCATTTAGCAGTCTGGTAACAGCGGAGAAGAAGTTGTTTCTCGATCTGTTGGTGCATGTTCTCAGGCAGTTGTATCTTCCCGGAGAAAGAGGTTGGTAGACAGGATAGTTGATGGAGTATTTGCATAAACCGCCCGCTTCCCAAGGCAGAGGGAGGTGTAGACAGATTAAATGGATGGAAGGTGAGTTCGCGTGATGGACTGGGCTGTGTTGGCGACTCCATGCAGTTTCTTATGGTACAGGGCCGAGCAGTTGCCAGAACAAGCTGTGATGCAGCCAGACAGAGTGATTTCTATGGTGCATCCGTAAAATTCGTAAGATTCAATGTGGGCATACGGAATTCCCTTAATAGCCTAAGCAGATGTGGGAGCTATGTTGCATTTTTGGTCGTGAGATCGACGTGGGAGGACTAGTACTGATTGTTGGCGATGTTTACAGTGAGAAATATGAAGCTGTGAACCATCTCCACCTCGGACCATTGATGCAGAAATGGCCGTGCACAACACTACGCTTCCTAAAGTCATTCAGCGGCCCCTTAGTTTTGGTGGCATTGAAGGAGAGATGTTTCTCATAGCATTATGCTACCAAGTTCTCTGTCTGCTCCCTGCGGTCCGACTCGTCGTTTTTTGAGATCCGACCTGCTACGGCCGATTCATCAGGAAACTTGGAGTTTGAGTTGGAACCGCATTTCTCCACACAGTCGTATGTGTATAACGAGTATAGTCGCAGACTAAATACGGAACCTTGTGGGGATCCGGTATTGACGACAATAGCGGATGAGGTGTTTTATTTCTCCTTACTGATTGAGCCCTGTGGTCAGTAAGGCGAGGATCCAATTGCAGAAGAAATAGTGGAGTCCTGTGTTTTGGAGTTGAATATGAGCTTGGCTGGGATGCTGCAGGAGCGGTGCTGTAGTCCATGAACAGGAGTCTGACATATGAGTCCTAGTTGTCGCGACGCTCCAGATGTTAGTGTAGGGCCTTGGTGATAGCATCTGCTGTGGACTGGTTACGGCAGGGGGCCAATGTCAGTGGATCTGGTACACTGGAACTATGGACTTCATGACGAACCTCTCGAAGCATTTCATGATAATTGATGTCAGTGCCGCGGGTTTCGAGACGTTTGGGCATGTTGCCTTGCGCTTTTTTGGAACGAGAATGATAGTGGTCCATTGGAAGCAGGTGGGAACCTTGGAACAAAGTCGGATGAGATTGAAAATGTCCGCGAACACACCCACCAATTGGTCCGCGTGGGATCTGAGAGGACGAGCTGGAACTCCGGCAGGTGCCGTGGCGCTCGGTGGTTCACTGTCGAGAAGGCCAATATATCCTCTGAGGCTGAGACATTAGATCTGCGTTTGTCCCAGGCTGCTGGCGCAGTTGACAACGGTCTTCTGGCTTCCTGCTCGAAACTGGTTCATCCAGGGATGCTCAGTTGCCAGAGATTCTACTCAGCTTTGTTTTGCCGTTTAAGTCCTGCCCAAGGGCTTAGGATTTGTGTCGTTCGGCTGGGAATCAAGCTTAGTCTTGTCTTTAATGTCCTTGATAGCTTTGGGGTTCCTAGATTTCTCGTGTAGTTCAGGGTCACCCGTCCTGAACGCCTCAGACCCGGTTGAGAGTGGATCTCCGAGTTGAACCATGGTTTCCGGTTGGGGAATGCACAAACCACCTTTTCTGTCACATCATCTTCGGCGCACTTACTGGTGGAGCGTGTGACAGAAGTGGAATTTCGGGCAGGATGGTAGCTGAGTTCTTGAACCAGTCGCATATGAGCTCTGCCATTGCCTCTGACAGCATTGTTCGGCCTTTTTAACCAGATCTCCCGCTTACGCTTCTGCACATATGCCTGGAAAAGGTTCACCATTTTGTGGTTCGAATACCTAAAGTATGATCGCGGTATGGAGGGGGAGGCGCCCTTGATGTTTTTGTTGCAGTGGTCAAGGATGTATGGCCCTGGTGTGACTGGATATGTGTTTTGGCAGTATACTCTTCAAGTTGATGTCTGATGGCACGATTAACAAAAATTGCACGATTAACGTAAAAGCATGAGGCTTCACACAGAATTATCTCTCAGTAATATCTTCAGTAAAAACCTCACAAGAGGCTTCACATGTAACTATCTCTCAGTGTTCTGTCAGCACATACTGAGCAAAAGGTTTCCTACAGAACGATATAGCCAAGTTCCGCACACATGAGCGCGGCCTCAACCGAGACCTGGGATTCATGTCGCATTACATTCATCCCCCACCATCTGGCCTGCGAAATCCTACCAACTGTCCTGGCTTGACACAATTCACACCTCTTTAACCTGGGGTTACCCCATCTCTGGATCTGTAAAGATTTAATCACCTGCTAATGCTCGCATTCCAAGCATGGTCTGGCATCTTTGAATCTGTCTACATATATGTTTCTGGAACATCCCTCTTCATTCACCTGAGGAAGGAGCACCGCACCGAAAGCTAGTGACATCGAAACAAACCTGTTGGACTTTAACCTGGTGTTGTAAAACTTCTTACTGTGCTCACTCCAGTCCAATGCCGGCATCTCCACATCATAGATAGAGAGAAACAATGTGTGAGGAGAAAATGAGACAGTGTGAGGAGAGAGAGAGAGACAATGTGCGAGGGGGGAGAGAGTGAGGCAGTGTGTGGGGAGAGAGAGGAGAGACATATTGTGTGAGGGGAGAGAGTGAGACAGGGTGTGAGGAGAGAGTGAGTGAGACAGTGTGTGAGGAGAGAGAGTGGGGCAGTCTGTGAGGAGAGAGAGTAAGACATTGCGTGAGGACAGAGAGTGAGGCAGTGTGTGAGGAGAGAGAGAGAGAGACAGTGTGTGAGGAGAGAGAGAGTGCGGCAGTGTGTCAGGGGAGGGGGTGAGGCAGTGTGTGAGGAGAGAGAGAGTGAGACAGTGTGTGAGGAGAGAGAGAGTGAGACAGTGTGTGAGAGGAGAGTGTGAGACAGTGTGTGAGGAGAGAGAGACAGTGTGCGAGTAGAGAGAGTGAGACAGTGTGTGGGGAGAGAAAGGGAGAGAGATATTGTGTGAGGGGAGAGAGTGAGACAGGGTGTGAGGAGAGAGTGAGTGAGACAGGGTGTGAGGAGAGAGAGAGTGAGGCAGTGTGTCAGGGGAGGGGGTGAGGCAGTGTGTGAGGAGAGAGAGTGAGACAGTGTGTGAGGAGAGAGAGTGAGACAGTGCGTGAGGAGAGAGTGAGACAGTGTGTGAGGAGAGGGAGTGAGACAGTGTGTGAGGGGAGAGAGTGAGACAGTGTGAGGAGAGAGATTGAGACAGTGTGTGAGGAGAGAGAGTGAGACAGTGTGTGAGGAGAGAGAGAGTGAGACAGTGTGTGAGGAGAGAGTGAGACAGTGTGTGAGGGGAGAGAGAGTGAGACAGTGTGTGAGGGGAGAGAGTGAGACAGTTTATGAGGAGAGAGAGTGAGAAAGTGTGAGGGGAGAGAGAGTGTGAGACAGTGTGAGGAGAGAGAGTGAGACAGTGTATGAGGAGAGAGTGAGACAGTGTGTGAGGAGAGGGAGTGAGACAGTGTGTGAGGAGAGAGAATGTGAGACAGTGTGTGAGGGGAGAGTGTGAGACAGTGTGTGAGGAGAGAGAGACAGTGTGCGAGGAGAGAGAGAGAGTGAGACAGTGTGTGAGGATAGAGAGTGAGACAGTGTGAGGAGAGGGTGAGACAGTGTGAGGAGAGAGTGAGACAGTGTGTGAGGAGAGAGAGTAAGAAAGTGTGAGGGGAGAGAGAGTGAGACAGTGTGTGAGGAGAGAGAGTGAGACAGTGTGTGAGGAGAGAGAGAGAGAGACAGTGTGAGGAGAGAGAGAGACAGCGTGTGACGAGAGAGTGAGTGAGACAGAGTGTGAGGAGAGAGTGAGACAGTGTGTGAGGAGAGAGTGAGACAGTGTGTGAGGAGAGAGTGAGACAGTGTGTGAGGAGAGAGAGAGTGAGACAGTGTGTGAGGAGAGAGAGCGAGACAGTGTGAGGAGAGAGAGTGAGACAGTGTGTGAGGAGAGAGTGAGACAGTGTGTGAGGAGAGAGAGAGAAATAGTGTGTGAGGAGAGAGAGTGAGACAGTGTGTGAGGAGAGAGAGTGAGAAAGTGCGAGGGGAGAGAGTGAGACAGTGTGTGAGGAGAGGGTGAGACTAAGCAGTGTTTATGTCAACCGTACAATGCCGTAAACAGAGTCTATGTAAACAGTGCCCTACAGTAAACAGTGCATATGTAAACCGTTCAGTGCTGTAAACAAAGTCGATGTAAACATTACGCTAAATAAACAGTGTTTATGTGACCGTACATTGCCGTAAACATAGTCTATTAGGGGCAGCACGGTAGCCTTGTGGGTAGCACAATTGCTTCACAGCTCCAGGGTCCCAGGTTCGATTCCGGCTTGGATCACTGTCTGCGCGGAGTCTGCACATCCTCCCCATGTGTGCGTAGGTTTCCTCCGGGTGCTCCAGTTTCCTTCCACAGACCAAAGATGTGCAGGTTAGGTGGATTGGCCATGATACATTGCCCTTAGTGTCCAAAATTGCCCTTAATGTTGGGTGGGGTTACTGGGTTCTGGGGATAGGGTGGAGGTGTTGACCTTGGGTAGGGTGCTCTTTCCAAGAGCCGGTGCAGACTCGATGGGCCGAATGGCCTCCTTCTGCACTGCAAATTCTATGATCTATGTAAACAGTGCCCAACAGTGAACAGAGTGAAAACCAACCGTACGCAACTGTAAACAGAGCCGATGTAAATAGTGCCCTACAGTGAACAGAGTGAAAGTAAACCGCACTACTGTAAACAGAGTGTAGGTAACCAGTGCCCCCAGTAAACAGTGTCTGTGTAAACCATACAATACTGCAAACATGGTCTATGTAAACAATACCCGACAGTAAACAGAGTGAAATGTTGCCATGCTTTGCTGTAATCAGAGTCCATGCAAAATGTTCCTACAGTAAAACGTGTTTATAAAAACCGTAGCCTGCTGTAAACAGAGTCTATCTATATTGTTCCTTACAGTAAATATTGTTCATGTAAACCGTACACTGCTGTAAACAGAGTATACGTAAATTGTGTCCAACTGTAAACAGTGTTTATGTATAATGTAAACTACTGTAAATGTAAACAGTGCCCTCCAATACCCAGTATTTATGTGAACCGTACAGTGCTGTAAACAACTCTCTGTGAACAGTACCCTAAATTAAACAGAGTTTATTCAATCGTATACTGTTGTAAACAAAGTACTCCCCGCATTGGAGATCTCTACTGCCTCCCGAAAATACACAAGGCCAACACACCAGGCCGTCCTATCGTTTCAGGCAATGGGACCCTGTGTGAGAACCTCTCTGGCTAAATCGGGGGCATCTTGAAACCCGTTGTGCAAGGTACGCCCAGCTTCTGTCATGACACGACGGACGTCCTACCGAAACTCAGCACCCATGCACCAGTTGAACCAGGAACATTCGTCGTCATATTGGACGTCTCCCCACTCTACACCAGGATCCCCCATGACGACGGCATTGCTGCAACAGCTTCAGTACTCAACACTGACAACTGCCAATCTCCAGACGCAATTCTGCAACTCCTCCGCTTCAGACTGGATCACAATGTCTTCACCTTCGACAACAAGTTCTTCATCCAGACGCAAAGAACAACCATGGGCACCAAGTTCGCACCTCAATAGGCCAAAATCGTCATGCACAAGTTTGAACAAGACCTACTCAACGCACAGGACCTTCAACCGACGTTAGACACCAGATACATGGATGAGACTTTTTTCCTTTGGACCCACGGCGAAGAATCACTGAAACGACGACACGGTGACATCAATAAGTTCCACCCCACCATGAGAGAAAGTGCCATTCAGTAACTGGGTGTTTCTCAGCACTGCAGCTACAGAGAAAGATTCTGCCAAATGCGCCGTTCACAGACTTTGTTTGAAGTCCGGTGAATCGTGCCCGTGTTGGTGTTGATGGTAAGAGTTTTCCTGGAATTGTGCCTCAATCTAATTTTTGCTAGGAATGACTCTTACTTAGAATGGGGTAAGTTAAGTCTCCAGCCAGTTTGGCGTTTAAATCAGAGAATATTAATCAAACAGAACCTAATGTGTAGAAAATAACCCACACAAACACTGAGACGGCAACCGCGGGTCGCGACCCCCACTTTGAAAATCACTGCTCTCGGGAAGTAAATCTGCCGACCTTATCTGCTCTGGCCTACATGTGATTCCAGACCAACAGCAATGTGGTTGACTCTTAACTGCCCCCTCAATGGCGTTTAAGAATGGTCAAAAAACGATAGCCCACCTAGCGACGTCCACAGGATATGAAGAATAAACAAATGCATTTTCACATTCGTATCAATTTCATTCAGACTAATTTTAACACTTCCGCATTAACTAGCCTTGTTGCGACCCCATTAATACAAAATTAAACCTACACAGATTAATTACAGACATATAACATAGAAAATACAGCACAGAACAGGCCCTTCGGCCCACGATGTTGTGCCGAACCTTTGTCCTAGATTAATCATAGGTTATAAAGACGTATTTTCTTTGAAAGTTTAAAGGAAATCAACTGCCTGTTGATGTGGATAATTTTCCTCCAGAACCTAAAGGTGCGGACTGTGGCCGGGGAAACTTGGAACAACATCTTGTCCCTTTCTATAATCTAAAAAATTATATTGTTCTATTACTTGGAATGTGGATGTACCTTTAAGAAATGGGAGTTTATCAAATAGCTGCCGTGATGTCACTGTGTTCATAGAATAAGAATTATTTTGTATTAAAAAGTTCTCTGTTGCATAACACTGAGTTTGCACTGAGTGCTGAATTTGGTGCATTTGAGTGCGATACTGAGAGTTTGGTGACTGAGGGAGTATAAGACTATTTATCTAAAGTATAGTCTTTCTTTTATTTAGTTAATTAACTTAAAAATTGCTGTTTGGTTTAGAAGAAGGTGAATTTTCAATCAGCTTTAAACAAAGGTTCTACTTGTAGGCACTTACAGCTGGAGCTTGTTAATTAGTTGATAGGATTAGGCCAGTTTTCAGAGGCTCGATTCACAGTATAAAAGTGATCCCCTACAGTGCGGACTTTGTTTGCACTGAGTGCTGAATCTGGTGCATTTGAGTGCTATAGTGAGAGTTTGGTGACTGAGGGAGTGCTGAATTTGGTGCATTTGAGTGCTATAGTGAGAGTTTGGTGACTGAGGGAGTTAGGTGAGGAGGGAGTAAGGTGCTCCTTTGATTTTGTTTCCTACATTTCCGGGAAGAGAGCCACGAGTTTACAGAGAGTGCAGCTGACTGGGAGCAGAGTCGGAGGGCGGAGATCCAGTTGGTCCACAGGGCAGCTATATTCTGTAAGGTAAGAGGGTATGGAGGCTAGGCCAGTTGCTTGCTCCTCCTGTAGGATGTGGGTGGTGAGGGATACCACCGGTGTCCCGCCTGACTATAGCTGCGGGAAGTGCACCCAACTCCAGCTCCTCAAAGACAGTGTGAGGGAACTGGAGCTGAAGCTGGATGAACCTCTGACCATCAGGGAGGCAGCTGGGGTGATAGAGAAGAGTTACAGGGAGGTAACCACACCCAAGGTACAGGACAAGAATGGCTGGGTTACAGTCAGGGGGAAAAAACAAACAAACAGACAGTGCAGGGATCCCTCGTGGCCGTTCCCCTTCAAAACAAGTGTACCATTTTAGATGCTGTTGAGGGGGGGGGCGGGATGACCTACCGGGGAAGGCCCTAGCAGCCAGGTCTCTGGCACTGAGTCTGGCTCTGGGGCTCAGAAGGGAAGGGGGAGAATAGAAAAGTAATAGTTGTCGGAAATTCAATGGTTAGGGGAATAGATAGGAGATTCGGTGGTCGCGAGCGAGAGTCCCGGAAAATATGTTGCCTCCCGGGTGCCAGGGCCAGAGATGTCTCGGATCGTGTCTCCATGATCCTTAAGGGGGAGGGGGAGCAGCCAGAAGTCGTGGTGCACATTGGTACCAACGATGTAGGTAGGAAAAGGGGTGTGGAGGTAATACATGAGTTTAGGGAGTTAGGCTGGAAGTTAAAAGCCAGGACAGACAGAGTTGTCATCTCTGGTTTGTTGCCGGTGCCACGTGATAGCGAGGCTATGAATAGGGAGAGAGTGCAGCTGAACACGTGGCTGCAGGAATGGTGTAGGAGGGAGGGCCTCAGGTATTTGGATAATTGGCGCGCATTCTGGGGAGGGTGGGCCCTGTACAAGCAGGATGGGTTGCATCTGAAACAGAGGGGCACCAATATCCCTGGAGGGAGGCTTTCTAGTACTCTTCGGGGGGTGGGGGGGGTGTTAAACTAATTTGGCAGGGGAATGGGTACCGGATTTGTAGTCCAGCAACGAAGATAGCCGATATCCAGGACGCCTAAGCGTGTAATGAGGCAGTGGGGAAGGGAACACTGACAAAGGAGAGCACTTGCAGGCATGGAGATGGGTTGAAGTGTGTATACATCAACGGAAGAAGCATCAGGAATAAGGTGGGTGAACTTAAGTCATGGCTCGGTACTTGGGACTACGGTGAGGTGGCCATCACGGAAACTTGGATAGAAGAGGGTCAGAAATGGTTGTTGGAGGTCCCTGGTTATAGATGTTTCAAAAAGATTAGGGAGGGTGATAAAAGAGGTGGGGGGGGGGGGATGGTGGCATTGATAATTAGAGATAGTTTCACAGCTGCAGAAAAGCAGTTCGAGGAGTATCAGCCTACTGAGATAGTATGGGTTGAAATCAGAAATAGGAAAGGAGCAGTCACCTTGTTCGGAGTTTTCTATAGACCCTCCAATAGTAGCAGAGATGTGGAGGAACAGATTGGGAAACATATTTTGGAAAGGTGCAGAAGTCACAGGGTAGTAGTCATGGGTGACTTTTACTTCCCAAACATTGAGTGGAAACTCTTCAGATCAAATAGTTTGGATGGGGTGGTGTTAGTGCTGTGTGTTCAGGAAGCTTTTCTAACACAGTATGTAGATTGTCCAACCAGAGGAGGGGCAATATTGGATTTAGTACTTGGCAATGAACCAGGGCAAGTGATAAATTTGTTAGTGGGGGAGCATTTTGGAGATAGTGACCACAATTCTGTGACTTTCACTTTAGTAATGGAGAGGGATAGGTGCGTGCAACAGGGCAAGATTTACAATTGGGGTAAAGGTAAATACGATGTTGTCTGACAAGAATTGAAGTGCATAAGTTGGGAACATAGGCTGTCATTAAAAGGGCACAACTGAAATGTGGAACTTGTTCAAGGAACAGGTACTACGTGTCCTTGATATGTATGTCTCTGTCAGGCAGGGAAGAGATGGTCGAGTGAGGGAACCATGGTTGACAAGAGAGGTTGAATGTCTTATTAAGAGGAAAATGGAGACGTATGTAAGGCTGAGGAAACCAGGTTCAGGCAGGGCGTTGGAGGGATACACGATAGCCAGGAGGGAACTGAATAAAGGGATTAGGAGAGCTAAGAGAGGGCATGTAAAATCTTTGGCGGGTAGGATCAAGGAAAACCACAAGGCCTTTTACACATATGTGAGGAATATGAGAATGACTAGAGCGAGGGTAGGTCCGATCAAGGAGAGTAGCGGGAGATTGTCTATTGAGTCTGAAGAGATAGCAGAGGTCTTGAACGAGTACTTTTCTTCTGTATTTACAAATGAGAGGGGCCATATTGTTGGAGAGCACAGTGTGAAACAGACTGGTAAGTTCGTGGAAATACTTGTTCGGAAGGAAGATGTGTTGGGCATTTTGAAAAGCTTGAGGATAGACAAGTCCCCCGCGCCTGACGGGATATATCCAAGGATTCTATGGGAAGCAAGAGAAGAAATTGCAGAGCCGTTGGCAATGATATTTTCATCCTCACTGTCAACAGGTGTGGTGACAGGGGATTGGAGAGTGGCGAATGTCGTGCCTCTGTTCAAAAAAGGGAATAGGGATAACCCTGGAAATTAAAGTCAGTTAGTCTTACTTCGGTGATACGCAAAGTCATGGAAAGGGTACTGAAGGATAGGCTTTCTGAGCATCTGGCAAGTCACTGCTTGATTAGGGATAGTCAGCACGGATTTGTGAGGGGTAGGTCTTGCCTTACAAGTCTTATTGAATTCTTTGAGGAGGTGACCAAGCATGTGGATGAAGGTAAAGCAGTGGATGTAGTGCACATGGATTTTAGTAAGGCATTTGGTAAGGTTCCCCATGGTAGGCTTCTGCAGAAACTAAGGAGGCATGGGATAGTGAGAAATTTGGCCAGTTGGATAACGAACTGGCTAACCGATAGAAGTCAGAGAGTGGTGGTGGATGGCAAATGTTCAGCCTGGATCCCAGTTACCAGTGGCGTACTGCAGGGATCAGTTCTGGGTCCTCTGCTGTTTGTGATTTTCATTAATGACTTGGATGAGGGAGTTGAAGGGTGGGTCAGTAAATGTGCAGACAATACGAAGATTGGTGGAGTTGTGGAAAGTGAGGAGGGCTGTTGTCGGCTGCAAAGAGACATAGATAGGATGCAGAGCTGGGCTGAGAAGTGGCAGATGGAGTTTAATCCTGAAAAGTGTGAGTTTGTCCATTTTGGAAGGACAAATATGAATGCGGAATACAGTGTTAACGGTAGAGTTCCACCATTTTTTTCCACCATTGGAAACATGCTGTCCTCGTCTGCTCGATCCAGGCCTCGCAGTATCCTGTAAGTTTTAATAATTACCCTCAAACCAATTGTCAGACATGACCTCCCCATGCTTACTCAGTCCTATTTTATCATGCACTTCCCAGTAGTCCACGATATCATCTTTAATAAAGAACTCTAAAATCTTACCAATGACCAACGTCAGGCAAACCGACCTACACTGTAGCGTCTCCTGCCATCCTCCCTTCTTAAACATCGGTATTACATTAACTACTTTCCAATGCTTCGGGAACCCAGTGATTACTGAACGATAACGACGAATGCCTCCTCGATTTGCTCAGCTATCTCCATTAGAATTGCGGTGTGTAGTCCATTCGGTCCAGGGGATTTATCCATCTTCAGACTTTTCAGGTTTGCCAGACTCCCAACCTTACTGATGGCCAGCACACTCACCTCTGTTCCCTGAGTCTCCTGGAGCTCAGGAAACCGACTGGTGTATTCCACTTGGAAGACTGATGTAAAGTAACTTTTCGGTTCCTCTGCTATTTCTTTGGTTCGTATTATTACTTCTCCAGCCTCATTACCAGTGGCCCGATATCTATTTTTGCCTCTCTCTTTCGTTTTATTTTTGAAGTAAATGAATGTGCTTGTTCAGGAACTTCAGTTCCACAGCATAAAATCGACTATTTAAAATAAATAAATATATCTTCCTCTGAGTAACTTGTGACATCAAAGACATATATACACAAACCACAGACTTATGAAGCTGCTGGAAATGGTGCCGTGTAAAATAGACTTCATTCACTTTCCACCTGGCTCTCTATGATTCTCTCATTTGCTCTGACTTGTGGTCCCTTACCGACTCAGCTGGCCATTAAAGTATGTCTGACAGTCAGAGTGTTGAGCAACAGAATTAAACCGAATGCTGTCAATGGGGTTAAAACAATTTTAAAATGTCTAAATCCAACCCAGCCACGATAATATTTATTCTCACAGTCACATGGTACATAATCAGCAGCCCTTCTCTCTTAAATCTGATACAGTGGGAAGTGCTTTAAAAAGAATAAAGTTTTGATTGTTGTTCGCATAGCGGCCGCAATTTTCTAAGTGAAATATTTAGATCTCAGCTTCTGAAAACAAATGGCGAAAATCCGATCAAATGTGAAAACGACGTAAACTGGACAGAAGAGGCTATCACTGCACGGAGATGAACAGAATGAACACTGCAGGTGCGGGTAATCCACGGAACATGTGTTGGGAAATGACAAAGGTTCTGCCTGACAATTACCTCAGTAATAAGGACCAGTGGTCCGCAGTTGCCATGACCAACAGGTAACGAGTGGATCAGTTGGGGAGGCCACAGTTCCCACGGGACAGCATCACGGTTGCTGCTACGTTCACTGGGAGATGGAATGGGCAAAACAGATTAGAAATGACTGAAGCATAGTATCTGCGTCAGAGCAAAGGCAGCCTGGATTTTAGCACCATAATATTTTGGGCTGATATCGGCTCAGCGGTTAGTAAATCTCACCGATTATATAAACGACTCTTGCAATCGCACTTTCCTGGTACCCCGTCCTGGAAATGTCCTTCAGATAGGGGAGCCGGATTAATGTGGAGCTATTCCCTGTGATGATGCTACCAGAGTTATAGATGCATGGCTGATCAATTCAGGGGGGCGGGGTGGGGGGGGGGGGTGAGATAACGAGATTTGTATATTTGTTCAAATCAAAGGGTTTTATTTATGCTCAAAAATCATTATACAAATAACGTTTACATTTATTAATAGTAAATCGTGATTCAACATAACTACATTTATTTGTAGGCTTCTCACTTCACATCACAAAAATATCAAATCTGCGGGCAGGTACACACACTGTACAAAAATAACAGGAAACTCTGAGAGATGAGAACAAACTGAAAATATCTGTCTAACTTTGTGTATCGGGGAGGCTGATGTTTAACCGAATGAGTGTCTTTCCAACTAGAATGCGTTTTGAGTGTGGAAAGGCGAATAGGTGACAGATACTAATACATGGAAGTTCTGGCCCACTGGCGTCATGCTCCAATTTGTCACCACAAAGATTTGGCACTGACAGGTAAAACTGCTAATCCTTGTTCACTGAGCTTCCTGCTGATCGATCAGGTAAAGTCGCTCCGAAGGCTACGATCACTTCTGCAGGAACTCGCATCCTTTCCGGATGATTACAATTTAAACACTTGCATTGATCAAACGAAGCGAGACACCACTGAGATCATAGAGGTTTATCATAGAATTTACAGAGCAGAAGGAGGCCATTCGGCCCATCGAGTCTGCACCGGCTCTTGGAAAGAGCACCCTACCCAAGGTCAACACCGCCACCCTATCCCCATAACACACTAACCCCACCCAACACTAAGGGCAATTTTGGACACTAAGGGCAATTTATCATGGCCAATCCACCTAACCCGCACATCTTTGGACTGTGGGAGGAAACCGGAGCACCCGGAGGAAACCCACGCACACACGTGGAGGATGTGCAGACTCCGCACAGACAGTGACCCAAGCCAGAATCGAACCTGGGACCCTGGAGCTGTGAAGCAATTGTGCTATCCACAAGGCTACCGTGCTGCCCGTGGACGTGATCTTCCCCAATATTTGAAATCTGGTTCCCCTGTTTACTTGAACGAACTGAGGCGCGGTATCGACTCCCTGGCCAGTTGTGGAACATAAAATTTTGCTTGTTTTCTGTAAACAATATTGTTCATGATACTCAGAAAGGAAAACCCGCGACGTAGCGCCCAGGGATCGATCTCACCTTTTCGAAAGCATTGTCAAGTGAGTGACTGAAGGTGCGGCTGCAGGATCAGGGTCATCGGCTACGCAAGGGCCCTCGTGACCCGTGACCAGTAACACGGAGTGTCTTAGGTGGACAAGCACGCCGGTTAGCGAGTGATCATTGGCCCAAGTTAACGTCGTTACTGCATTTTCTGTCAGCGGCAACAGCACCAGTGCAGCGCTGGCAACAGACACGGCGGGGAGGTGAAAGGCCGCGTACTTCCAGCGCGCATGCCTGCACTCCCTGTGTTGTCACGCCGTGAATGTGCGGCGCACTAGCGACTCAAGTTGCGAATGGTGCAGGACATTTCGGGCCCACTGTGATTTCCGTCCACTGTTTATTGGGTATTCATCGTAGTTTGATTAATATTTGCTGAATGCCACAGTATGCAGGTCACCTGGAAGTGTGATTCTGCACCGAATAAGTAACCGTGCGTCACTGCTCGATCCTGGTTGATTTTATTGATAATTAATTCATTGGCAGACCTGACCGTTTCAAAGATCTGGAAAGTTGTGGCGGTGTTTATGCGACTGAATGTCGTTTGCGGCAAACGCTGCATGTTGAGTGCAGCACAGTATTTTGACTTTCCGCGGGGAGTTGTATGAATACAAAATGAGGTGCCCAGTCACTGCACAACGGTTTTGGTGATAGTTGATTTGAAGTAATGTTCAGACCGCGCTGCTGAGTTCATCTTTTGTGCGATGTGCACCAGGTGGAATCGACAGGCCATGTGCCAGTGTGAGAAAACCAGCCAGTGGAGGTCCTGGGCAACTTCAGAGTTCCCGTTGGGGAATTGAACCAGGGTCTCCCACTTAACAAGCGGGGCTGTTAACGAGGAACTCAGGTGCTCAGGTATCCCCTAGGCGGCGGAGAGAAATTTAGTTATCTTCTGAAGTCCGATAATTTGCAACAGTGTCTGGTTTTGGCTTTGATTTCAGGACTTTCCTTGGCAACAAATTAGGCCAGCAAGAAATTCGTGGTGGAGATACAAGACATTGGTGATCACAGCTGGAGTACTGTTTGTAATTCCGGTCGCCATATTATATGAAGGATATGACGGCACTGGCGTGGGTGTCGAGGCGTTTTACCGGGATGTTGCCTGGGATGGAATATTTAAGTTATAAGCGAGGTTGGAGAGGCTTGGGTTGCCTTGACTGGAACAGGGAAGACTGAGGGGCGACCTGATTGAGGTGTAAAGCATTATGAGGGGCATGAGCAGAGTAGATAGGGAACAGCTGATCCTTTAGCTGTAGTGTCAGTTATGAGGGGGACACAATTTCAAGGTGAGATGCGGAGGTTTCAGGGCGATTTGAGGGGGCAAAACATTAATCAGAGTGTGGTGACGGTCTGGAATGCACGGCCTGGGAGGGCGCTAGAGGCGGGTTCCCTCAGATCCTTCAAAAATACCTCGATAACACATGGCACGTCTCAACATTCGAAGCTAAGGTTGAATTGATGGCAAATGGAATTAGCATTTGCCGATCAGATCCCTTCCATGCGGCAGTGCAGACTCGATGGGCCGAAGTGTCTATTCTGCACATTATTTTCCTGTGCTTCCGTGATTATGAACCAAATATACTCTGGAAACCTCTCTAAAGGTTCTGACTGCTTTGTCCCAGTTTAACACGACATTTTGAATGGAATGATGCAGGATCATCCAAACTCCTCCTCGTGCTGATGTGTAAATATTGAGTCGAGGTGTTGAGATTGAAGCCGTCCATCACTTGAACCTCTGCCAACTGCAAACCGGCTAAAGAATCAATTTCCATTTTCTCACAGGAATATTCTGGCGGTCAGCTTCAGTGGATTCGATGCAGCAAAAGCCAGCAACCAGTCCCCAGAGAGAGGCTGAGAGGGTGAGAGACTGAGAGGGTGAGAGCGACTGAGAGGGTGAGAGCGACTGGGAGGGAGAGAGACTGAGGGAGAGAGAGACTGAGAGGGAGCGAGACTGAGAGGGAGAGAGGGTGATGGGTGAGAGAGACTGAGAGGGTGAGAGACTGAGAGGGTGATAGAGACTGAGAGAGAGAGAGGCTGAGAGGGAGAGAGACTGAGTGGGAGAGACACTGACAGGGTGAGAGAGGCTGAGAGAGGCTGAGAGGGTGAGAACCTGAGAGGGAGAGAGACTGTGAGGGAGAGAGAGACTGAGAGGGTGAGAGAGGCTGAGAGGGTGAGGGAGACTGAGAGGGTGAGAGCGACTGAGAGGGAGTGAGACTGTGACGGAGAGAGAGACTGAGAGTGTGAGAGCGACTGAGAGGGTGAGAGCGACTGAGAGGGTGAGAGCGACTGGGAGGGAGAGAGACTGAGAGGGAGAGAGAGAGACTGAGAGGGAGAGAGACTGAGAGGGAGAGAGAGACTTAGAGGGAGAGAGGCTTAGAGGGTGAGAGAGGCTGAGAGGGAGAGAGAGACTGAGAGGGAGAGAGAGACTGAGAGGGAGAGAGAGACTGAGAGGGTGAGAGACTGAGAGGTTGAAAGAGACTGAAAGGGAGAGAGAGACTGAGAAGGTGAGAGACTGAGAGGGTGAAAGAGACTGAGAGGCAGAGAGGCTGAGAGGGAGAGAGAGACTGAGAGGGAGAGAGACTGAGAGGGAGAGAGAGACTGAGTGGGTGAGAGACTGAGTGGGAGAGAGACAGAGAGGGTGAAAGAGACTGAGAGGGAGAGAGACTGAGAGGCAGCGAGAGACTGAGAGGAAGAGAGACTGAGAGGGAGAGAGAGACTGAGAGGGAGAGAGACAGAGAGGGAGAGAGACTGAGAGGGTGAGAGAGACTGAGAGGGAGTGAGACTGAGAGGGTGAAAGACACTGAGAGGGTGAAAGAGACTGAGAGGGAGAGAGACAGAGAGGGAGAGAGACATAGAGGGTGAAAGACACTGAGAGGGTGAGAGCGACTGAGAGGGAGAGAGACTGTGAGGGAGAGAGAGGCTGAGAGGGTGAGAGCGACTGAGGGGGAGAGAGACTGTGAGGGAGAGACAGGCTGAGAGGGTGAGAGACTGAGAGGGTGAGAGCGAATGAGAGGGTGAGAGCGACTGGGAGGGAGAGAGACTGAGAGGGAGAGAGAGACTGAGAGGGAGAGAGACTGAGAGGGAGAGAGGGTGATGGGTGGGAGAGACTGAGAGGGTGAGAGACTGAGAGGGTGATAGAGACTGAGAGAGAGAGAGGCTGAGAGGGAGAGAGATGACAGGGTGAGAGGGAGAGAGAGGCTGAGAGGGTGAGGGAGACTGAGAGGGTGAGAGAGACTGAGAGGGAGAGAGGCTGAGAGGGTGAGAGAGAATGAGAGGGAGAGAGACTGAGAGGGAGAGAGGCTGAGAGGGTGAGAGAGACAGAGATGGAGAGAGAGACTGAGAGGGAGAGAGACTGAGAGGGTGAGAGAGACTGAGAGGGAGAGAGGCTGAGAGGGTGAGCGAGACTGAGAGGGAGAGAGACTGAGAGGGAGAGAGACTGGGAGGGAGAGAGGCTGAGAGAATGCGAGACTGAGAGGGAGAGAGGCTGAGAGTGTGAGAGAGACTGAGAGGGAGAGAGACTGAGAGGGAGAGAGAGACAGAGAAGGTGAGAGAGGCTGTGAGGGTGAGAGAGACTGCGAGGGAGAGAGACTGAGAGGGTGAGAGAGACTGAGAGGGAGAGAGAGACTGAGAGGGAGAGAGAGACTGAGAGGGAGAGAGAGTGAGGGGGAGATAGGGTGAGAGAGACTGAGAGGGTGAAAGAGACTGAGAGGGAGAGAAACTGAGAGGGAGAGAGACAGAGAGGGAGAGAGGCAGAGAGGGAGAGAGACAGAGAGGGAGAGAGACTGAGAGGGTGAGAGACTGAGGGTGAGAGCGACTGAGGGAGAGAGAGACTGAGAGGGAGCGAGAGACTGAGAGGGTGAGAGAGGCTGAGAGGTTGAGGGAGACTGAGAGGATGAGAGCGACTGAGAGGGAGAGAGACTGTGAGGGAGAGAGAGGCTGGGAGGCTGAGAGACTGAGAGTGTCAGAGCGACTGAGAGTGTGAGAGCGACTGAGAGGGTGAGAGCGACTGAGAGGGAGAGAGAGACTGAGAGGGAGAGAGAGACTGAGAGGGAGAGAGAGACTGAGAGGGAGAGAGAGACTGAGAGGGAGAGAGAGACTGAGAGGGTGAAACAGACTGAGAGGGAGAGAGAGACTGAGAGGGTGAGAGACTGAGAGGGTGAAAGAGACTGAGAGGGAGAGAGAGACTTAGTGGGAGAGAGGCTTAGAGGATGAGAGAGGCTGAGAGGGTGAGAGACTGAGAGGGTGAAACAGACTGAGAGGGAGAGAGAGACTGAGAGGGTGAGATGGGCTGAGAGGGAGAGAGGCTGAGAGGGTGAGAGAGACTGAGAGGGTGAGAGAGACTGAGAGGGTGAGAGAGGCTGAGAGGGAGAGAGAGGCTGAGACGGAGAGAGAGACAGAGAGGGTGAGAGCGACTGAGAGGGAGAGAGAGACTGAGAGGGAGAGAGAGACTGAGAGGGAGAGAGAGACTGAGAGGGAGAGAGAGACTTAGTGGTAGAGAGGCTTAGAGAGTGAGAGAGGCTGAGAGGGAGAGAGAGGCTGTGAGGGTGAGAGACTGAGAGGGAGAGAGAGACTGAGAGGGTGAAACAGACTGAGAGGGAGAGAGAGACTGAGAGGGTGAGAGACTGAGAGGGTGAAAGAGACTGAGAGGGTGAGAGAGACTTAGTGGGAGAGAGGCTTAGAGGATGAGAGAGGCTGAGAGGGAGAGAGAGGCTGTGAGGGTGAGAGAGTGAGAGGGTGAAACAGACTGAGAGGGAGAGAGAGACTGAGAGGGTGAGAGACTGAGAGGGTGAAAGAGACTGAGAGGGAGAGAGACTGAGAGGGTGAGAGAGACTGAGAGGGTTAGAGAGACTGAGAGGGAGAGGGAGACTGAGAGGGAGAGAGGCTGAGAGGGTGAGAGAGACAGAGAGGGTGAGAGAGGCTGAGAGGGAGAGAGAGGCTGAGAGGGAGAGAGAGACAGAGAGGGTGAGAGAGGCTGAGAGGGTGAGGGAGACTGTGAGAGAGAGAGTCTGAGAGGGTGAGAGACTGAGAGGATGATAGAGACTGAGAGAGAGAGAGGATGAGAGGGAGAGGGACTGAGAGGGTGAGAGAGGCTGAGAGGGTGAGGGAGACTGAGAGGGTGAGAGAGACTGGGAGGGAGAGAGTCTGAGAGGGTGAGAGCGACTGACATGGAGAGAGACTGAGAGGAAAGAGGCTGAGAGGGTGAGAGAAAATGAGAGGGTGAGAGACTGAGAGACTGAGAGGGTGAGAGAGACTGAGAGGTTGAGAGCGACTGAGAGGGAGAGAGGTGGCGTTGCTCTGCAGCCTGGGAACAGGTTGAGGTGTCTCTGCAACCTGGCACCAGTTGGGGCGGTTCTGCAGCCTGGGGACAGGTTGGGGCGGCTCTGCAGCCTGGGAACAGGTTAGGGTGGCTCTGCAGCCTGGGAACAGGTTGGGCTGGCTCTGCAGCCTGGGAACATGTTGGGGCGGCTATGCAGCCTGGGAACAGGTTGGTGTTTCTCTGCAGCCTGGGCACCAGTTGGGGCGGTTCTGCAGCCTGGGAACAGGTTGGGCTGGCTCTGCAGCCTGGGAACAGGTTGGGGCGGCTCTGCAGCCTGGGAACAGGTTGGGGCGGCTCTGCAGCCTGGGAACAGGTTGGTGTTTCTCTGCAGCCTGGGCACCAGTTGGGGCGGTTCTGCAGCCTGGGAACAGGTTGGGCTGGCTCTGCAGCCTGGGAACAGGTTGGGCTGGCTCTGCTGCCTGGGAACAGGTTGGGCTGGCTCTGCAACCTGGGCACCAGTTGGGGCGGTTCTGCAGCCTGGGAACAGGTCGGGGGGCTCTGCAGCCTGGGCACAGGTTGGGGTGTCTCTGCAGCCTGGGCACAGGTTGTGGTGTCTCTGCAGCCTGGGAACAGGTTGGGGTGGCTCTGCAGCCTGGGAACAGGTTGGGCTGGCTCTGCAACCTGGGCACAAGTTGGGGCGGCTCTGCAACCTTGGAACAGGTTGGGCTGGCTCTGCAGCCTGGGAACAGGTTGGGGCGGCTCTGCAGCCTGGGAACAGGTTGGGGTGTCTCTGCAGCCTGGGAAAAGGTTGGGCTGGCTCTGCAGCCTGGGAACAGGTTGGGGCGGTTCTGCAGCCTGGGAACAGGTTGGGGTGGCTCTGCAGCCTGGGAACAGGTTGGGGCGGCTCTGCAGCCTGGGAACAGGTTGGGGTGGCTCTGCAGCCTGGGAACAGGTTGGGGCGGCTCTGCAGCCTAGGAACAGGTTGGGGCGGCTCTGCAGCCTGGGAACAAGTTGGGGCGGCTCTGCAGCCTGGGAACAGGTTGGGGCGGCTCTGCAGCCTGGGAACAAGTTGGGGCGGCTCTGCAGCTTGGTAACAAGTTGGGGCGGCTCTGCAGCCTGGGATCAGGTTGGCGTGGGTCTGCAGCCTGGGAACAGGTTGGGGTGTCTCTGCAGCCTGGGACCAGGTTGGGGCGGCTATGCAGCCTGGGAACAGGTTGGGGTGGCTCTGCAGCCTGGGAACAGGTCGGGGCGGCTCTGCAGCCTGGGAACAGGTCGGGGCGGCTCTGCAGCCTGGGAACAGGTTGGGGCGGCTCTCCAGCCTGGGAACAGGTTGGGGCGGCTCTGCAGCCTGGGAACAGGTTGGGGTGGCTCTGCAGCCTGGGAACAGGTCGGGGCGGCTCTGCAGCCTGGGAACAGGTTGGGGCGGCTCTGCAGCCTGGGAACAGGTCGGGGCGGCTCTGCAGCCTGGGAACAGGTTGGGGCGGCTCTGCAGCCTGGGAACAGGTTGGGGTGGCTCTGCAGCCTGGGAACAGGTCGGGGCGGCTCTGCAGCCTGGGAACAGGTTGGGGCGGCTCTGCAGCCTGGGAACAGGTTGGGGTGGCTCTGCAGCCTGGGAACAGGTCGGGGCGGCTCTGCAGCCTGGGAACAGGTCGGGGCGGCTCTGCAGCCTGGGAACAGGTCGGGGCGGCTCTGCAGCCTGGGAACAGGTTGGGGCGGCTCTCCAGCCTGGGAACAGGTTGTGGCGGCTCTGCAGCCTGGGAACAGGTTGGGGTGTCTCTGCAGCCTGGGAACAGGTTGGGGTGTCTCTGCAGCCTGGGAACAGGTTGGGGCGGCTCTGCAGCCTGGGAACAGGTTGGGGCGGCTCTGCAGCCTGGGAACAGGTTGGGGCGGCTCTGCAGCCAGGGAACAGGTTGGGCTGACTCTCCAGCCTGGGAACAGGTTGGGGCGGCTCTGCAGCCTGGGAACAGGTTGGGGTGGCTCTGCAGCCTGGGATCAGGTTGGGGTGTCTCTGCAGCCTGGGAACAGGTTGGGGCGGCTCTGCAGCCTGGGAACAGGTTGGGCTGGCTCTGCAGCCTGGGAACAGGTTGGGGCGGCTCTGCAGCCTGGGAACAGGTTGGGCTGACTCTCCAGCCTGGGAACAGGTTGGGGCGGCTCTGCAGCCTGGGAACAGGTTGGGGTGGCTCTGCAGCCTGGGATCAGGTTGGGGTGGCTCTGCACCCTGGGCACTCATGTGGAGGGTGGCTTTCAGGCTATTTCCCTCAGGGCCTGCCTTTCTGGTCTTCCACATAAATATCACAGCCCGTTTTTCGATATCCTTCTTCCACAATGGAAGGCCCATCTGAAAATGTTTTTAAAGTGCGGCTGTCCTGGGAGATTCCCCTTTTTGCCTTGGCAGGAGTGGCCCCTTGGTGTCATTTATCACTGGCACATTTTTTCCGTGCGTCTCCCGCCCTCAGGTTTGGTTGTCTTCTCTGGAGGTGGGAACTCGGTTTTGTTTGACCGCAATTTCTGTGCCCAGGAGCATGAGCGTCCATCTGCTTATTCTATTCTGCCTCTCAGTGCTGTCTTTGATCCTCCGTTTCAGCAGTAGTTGGCTGCGGGTATGGTTAGCGAGGATTGCCGGGGATGGGCTGGGTGTTTGGCCGACATTATAACTGAATCGGTGGACTACCCACAACACCGATAGTAGGTGTTTCTCGCATACTGAGAAGTTTTCATCCGCCTGCGTTAATTCCGGGAACCATAGTTTATTGTGCCGAGGCGCCTGTGCCGTTCCTGGAAGAACACGGCGTCTCGGGTGCAGTGGGAGTAGTTTGCTGATTGATAAAGAGCAATGAGGAGAGAGCGCGGCAGTGTTAATAATTTGGGAATTTGAGACAGAGTTATAGGGAGAGAACAGAGCACTGGAATTAGGTTAGGAATTGACACAAGGCTTAGGGAAGAGCGCATGGCGATGGGATTAATTTGGGGGGAATACAGGACTACGAGAGAGACAGCGGGGCAGTGCAATTAGCTTTCAATTACATATTACATAGATTACATAGAACATACAGTGCAGAAGGAGGCCATTCGGCCCATCGAGTCTGCACCGACCCACATTAATCCCTCACTTCCACCTTATCCCCGCAACCCAATAACCCCTCCCAACCCTTATGGACACTACGGGGTAATTTAGCATGGCCAATCCACCTAACCTGCACGTCTTTGGACTGTGGGAGGAAACCGGAGCACCCGGAGGAAACCCACGCACACACGGGGAGAACGTGCAAACTCCGCACAGACAGTGACCCAGCGGGGAATCGAACCTGGGGCCCTGGCGCTGTGAAGCCACAGTGCTAATCACTTGTGGTACCGTGCTGCCCACGTAGATATAGGGTTACCGGGAGAGCTGGGCAGTGATATTAGTTTGACGGTTGATCCAGGACTGTGGAGAGAGTGCGAGATAGTAGTAATCGTCATGGAATTGACACAGGGCTTTGGGGAGAATTGAGTCAGTGGGATTAGTTTAGGGGTCGATCCAGGGCGCTGGGCAACAAGCGAGGTCGTGGGATAAATTTAGGGATTGATGCAGTGCTCGGGGGAACGCAAAGGGCGGCGTGATTGGTGCGATGGTTGATACAAGTCTATAAGGAAAGACCGAGGCAGTGACATTAGTTTGGGCATTCATACAGTGTTATGGGGAGAGAGAGGGGCAGTGAGATTAGTTTGGGCATTGGTTCATGGGGAGAGAGCGTGGCAGTGGGATTAGTTGGGTGATTGACACAGGGCTATCCGAACAGGGAGAGAGAGTGGAATTGCTTTGGGCATTGACACAGGGTTATGGATAGAGAGAGCGTGGCAGTGGGATTCATTGGTGATTGAAGTGACCATAGAACATAGAACGATACAGCGCAGTACAGGCCCTTCGGCCCACGATGTTGCACCGACATGGGAAGGCAAAAAACAAAAGCCATCTAACCTACACTATGCCATTATCATCCATATGCTTATCCAATAAACTTTTAAATGCCTTCAATGTTGGCGAGTTCACTACTGTTGCAGGTAGGGCATTCCACGGCCTCACCGCTCTTTGCGTAAAGAACCTACCTCTGACCTGAAATGTTGAGAGACCAAATAAATGCCAAAACATATGCAGAAAACAATCAGCCCTCAGCTTTTCCGTGAGGCACAGATGGCGCTACGTTCCGGCAGTTAAGCTGGTTGATTCCAGAGGAGCTACTGGGCAGAATCGCAATCAGTCAGAGACAACATATTTTCCCCATGGTAACCTATGGGCCTGTCTTGTGTTTTTTGGATCGTGGTGCCTGATCACTCATCCCCAAGCAAAGCTGAGAGAGAGTATTTACCTGCAAACTACAGCGGTGGTTGTTTAGTGGAACTTCTTTCTGTGGCAATACATACTATTCAACACACCAGTAACCGGATCAGGTCTGCAGAAGCATTTTCACTCATTTCCCGGTGTATTCCTCGAAGGGAAGTCTGACAGGCAGAGTCTGTCTTCTAGCTTCTCGGTCCATTTCCACATTCTGAGAGAATTCAACATGAGATGGATTTCTGAATAACAGCTGAGATGTGACATCCAGTCCCCATTGTCTCCTCAAATTCATAAAATTAAAGTTCAACCTTTCTCATTCGATCACGCTTCATGTCGATTCGTTTCGCTCTTTATCTCTTCCAGTTCACTCTTTCCCTCACTTTCTCTATCTAGTCTTGTATTGCTTACCCTCTCTCTGTCCTTTTCTATCTCTATCCATCTCTCACCATGTCTTAATTCTCTCTCTGTCTTTTCTCCCTATACACCTTTTCTCTCTGTCCTGTTTTCTCTCATTGTCTGTTTCGGCCTTTTCTTTCCGTTGTCCACCAATATTGCACCCCGCCCAGCACCCCTCCCCTCAAACGACCGAATTCCTCCTCCTCCACATTGCCCCGCCACCAGATTCCTTCCATGGCACATTCCTCCCCAACAGCTTTTCTCCTCGTGCTGGATATTTCCCTTGGCATACATCATCCCTCCCCCGCAAGGTTTGTTCTAACTTCTCCTTGAACTTTTACTTGACTTTTACTGAAATTTTCACCTATTCGCCCGAACGAGTGCTCCATAATTCCATCTCTTTTCACAACTTTCTCTCCCCCTTAACTCCTACTCACTTAAATAACACACACTCCTCCTGTAACACCAACTCCCCTCTTCTAAATCACTCAAAGGCACCTCCTCGCTCTAACCAATCTTCTGCTAGCTGCTGAACATCCTAAATCTCTCCAGCAGCCTGTTCCCGCAAAATCCTTCTGAATCCCTCCAACACTCACTTATTCCACCTAACATTCCACATCCCTCTCAAACACCACCCTCAAACTCCTCTATTATTCTAACGCCCCCACACACTTCAACTCCACTTTCCCTTTATCCCCAACGCTGCAAAATTCCAGTTCCCTGTGAACTGTCACTGGGAAAAATAATACAACCTCCCTGTGAAGAGCCCCGAACCTACGTAATTCTCTCTGTCTATGTGAACAGCCCCGAACTTGAGTAATTCCCCTTGTCTCTGTGAATATCTCCTATCCAGACTAATTGCCCCTGTCACTTTAAATGCCCGAACCATGACGAATCCTCCTCCCTGTGAACTGCCCCTACCCTGACTAATCTTCCTCCCTTTGAGCTGCCCCTACCCTGACTAATCCCACCTCTCTGTGAACAGCCCCTACCCTGGCTAATTTCCCTGTTCTTGTGAAAAATCTCTAAACTGACTAATGACCACTGCCACTGTGAATAGCCCCTACCCTGACTAATTACTCCTGTCCCTGTGAAGAGCCCCTTACCTGACTAATCCCCCATGGCTCTGTAAACAGCCCCTATCCTGACTAATTCCCCCTATCTCTGTGAACACCTCCTCCCCTGAATAATTGTCCCTGTAACTGTGAAAACCCGCTACTCTGAGTAATTGGCCCTATACCTGTCAACATCCCCTACACTGACGAATTGCCCCTGTCTCTGTAAACATCCCCTACTAATTCTTTCTGTCTCTGTGAACACCCGCTACCCTGACTAATTGCCCCTATCTCTGTGAACACGCCCCTTCCCTGACTCATTCCCAGTGTCACTGTAAACAGACCCTACTCTGACTAATTGCCTCTCCCTGTGAACAGTCCATACCATGTGCAGAGTTCTTACACAGACTAGTTCTTCCTCCCTGTGAACAGTACCTAACCTAACTAATTACACAGCACTGTGTTCAACCCCTACCCTTATTAAGTCCCCCCTCCCTGTGGACAGCGCCTACCCTGACTCATTCCCCCTAGCTGTGAACAGTCCCCAACCTGACTATTTCCGCTCTCTGTGAAAAGACCCGACCCTGACGAATCCCCTCTGTCCCTATTCACAGCCCCTAACCTGACGTATTCTAGCTCCCTGTGAACAGCCGGCACCCTGACTAATTCCCCTTGTCGCAGTTCGTAGCCCCTACCCTGACTAATTTCATCTCGCTGTGAAAAGCCCCAACCTTGACTACTTCCCCTGTCCCTGTTCACAGCCCACACCTTCACAAATGTCATCTCCCCGTGAACAGTCCCGAACCTGACCAATTTCCCCACCCTGTGGTCAGTCGCAAACCTGACTAAACCCCATTCCTGTGAACAGTCTCAACCCTGACAAATTACCCCACACTGTGAACGCCACCGACCCTGACTAATTCCCCATCCCTGTGAACAGTCCCTTCCCTGACTAATTTCACCACCATGTAAACAGCCCCAACCCTGACTATTTTCCTCATCCTGTGAACAGACCCTTTTCTGACTAATTCCCCCTCCCTGTGAACAGCCCCTATCCTGACTAATTCCCCCTCCTTGCGAACAGCTCCTACCCTGACTAATTGAATTTCCCGGTAGAACGCCATCAAATTCATTAATTCCCACAGCCTACGGACAGAGCATAGCTTGACTAATTCCCCGCCCTGTGAACGGTCCCTACCCTGACTAATATCCGTCACTGTGTACACCTTGACGAATACCTGGGCGGCACGTTGGCATTTCGACCTAGGGTGACTGCCTGTTCAGAGTTTACAGTTTTTCTCCGCGTCTGTGAGGGGTTCCTTCGCGTGATCCTGTTCCCTCCCACAGTCCAAAGATGTGCAGGTTATAGAACATAGAATATAGAACGATACAGAGCAATACAGGCCCTTCGGCCCACAATGTTGCACCGACATGGGAAGTCAAAAAACAAAAGCTATCGTACCTACACTGTGCCATTATCATCCATATGCTTATCCAATAAACTTTTAAATGCCCTCAATGTTGGCGAGTTCACTACTGTTGCAGGTAGGGCATTCCACGGCCTCATCACTCTTTGCGTAAATAACCTACCTCTGACCTCTGTCCTATATTTATTACCCCTCAGTTTAAGGCTATGTCCCCTCGTGCTAGCCATTTCCATCCGCGGGAGAAGGCTCTCACTGTCCACCCTATCTAACTCCCTGATCATTTTGTATGCCTCTATTAAGTCTCCTCTTAACCTTCTTCTCTCTAACGAAAACAACCTCAAGTCCATCAGCCTTTCCTCATGAGATTTTCCCTACATACCAGGCAACATCCTGGTAAATCTCCTGTGCACCCGCTCCAAAACTTCCACGTCCTTCCTATAATGCGGTGACCAGAACTGTACGCAATACTCCAAATGCGGCCAGACCAGAGTTTTGTACAGCTGCAACATGACCTTATGACTCCGGAACTCAATCCCTCTACCAATAAAGGCCAACACTCCATAGGCCTTCTGCACAACCCTATCAACCTGGGTGGCAACTTTCAGGGATCTATGTACATGGACACCTAGATCCCTCTGCTCATCCACACTTCCAAGAACTTTACATTAGCCAAATATTCTGCATTCCTGTTATTCCTTCCAAAGTGAATCACCTCACACTTCTCTACATTAAACTCCATTTGCCACCGCTCAGCCCAGCTCTGCAGCTTATCTATATCCCTCTGTAACCTACTACATTCTTCCACACTGTCGACAACACCACCGACTTTAGTGTCGTCTGTAAATTTACTCACCCACCCATCTGCGCCCTCCTCTAGGTCATTGATAACAATGACAAACAGCAACGGCCCCAGAACAGATCCTTGTGGTACGCCACTTGTACCTGAACTCCATTCTGAACATTTCCCATCAACCACCACCCTCTGTCTTCTTTCAGCTAGCCAATTTCTGATCCACATCTCGAAATCACCCTCAATCCCCAGCCTCCATATTTTCTGCAATGGCCTACCGTGGGGAACCTGATCAAACGCTTTACTGAAATCCATAGACACCACATCAACTGCTCTACCCTAGTCTACCTGTTCAGTCACCTTCTCAAAGAACTCGATAAGGTTTGTGAGGAATGACCTACTCTTCACAAAGCCATGCTGACTATCCCTAATCATATTATTCCTATCTAGATGATTATAAATCTTGTCTCTTATAACCCCCTCCAAGACTTTACGCACAACAGACGTGAGGCTCACCGGTCTATAGTTGCCGGGGTTGGCTCTACACCCCTTCTAGAGCAAAGGGACCACATTTGCTATCCCCCAGTCCTCTGGCTCTATTCCTGTAGCCAATGATGACATAAAAATGAAAGCCAAAGGCCCAGCAATCTCTTCCCTGGCTTCCCAGAGAATCCTAGGATAAATCCCATCACGCACCGGGGACTTATCTATTTTCAGCCTGTCCAGAATTGCCAACACCTCTTCCCTACGTACCTCAATGCCATCTATTCTAATAGCCTGGGTCTCAGCATTCTCCTCCACAACATTTTTTTCCCTGAGTGAATACTGACGAAACATATTCATTTAGTATCTCGCCTATCTCTTCAGACTCCACACACAACTTCCCATCCCAGTCCTTGACTGGCCCTACTCTTACGCTAGTCATTCTTTTATTCCTGACATACCGATAGAAAGCTTTTGGGTTTTCCTTGATCCTACCTGCAAAATACTTCTCATGTCCCCTCCTTGCTCGTCTTAGCTCTCTCTTTAGATCCTTCCTCGCTACCTTGTAACTATCAAGCGCGCCAACTGAAACTTCACTCCTCATTTTCACATCGGCCTCCTTCTTTCTCTTAAAAAGAGATTCCACTTCTTTGGTAAACTACGGTTCCCTCGCTCGGCGCCTTCCTCCCTGCCTGACCGGTACGTACTTATCAAGAACACGCAGTAGCTGTGCCTTAAACAAGCTCCACATATCCAGTGTGCCCAGCACTTGCAGCGTACTTCTCCAACCTATCCCCACCCACACCCAAGTCATGTCTAATGGCATCATAATTGCCCTTCCCCCAGCTATAACTCTTGCCCTGCGGGGTATACTTATCCCTTTCCATCCCGAACGTAAACGTCACCGAATTGTGGTCACTGTCCCCAAAGTGCTCTCCTACCTCCAAATCCAACACCTGGCCTGGTTCATTACCCAAAACCAAATCCAATGTGGCCTCTCCTCTTGTTGGTCTGTCAACATATTGTGTCAGGAAACCCTCCCGCGCACATTGTACAAAAATGACCCATCTAATGTACTCGAACTATATCTTTTCCTGTCAATATTTGGAAAGTTAAAGTCTCCCATAATAACTACCCTGTTACTTTCGCTCTTATCCAGAATCATCTTCGCCATCCTTTCCTCTACATCCCTAGAACTATTTGGAGGCCTATAGAAAACTCCCAACAGGGTGACCTCTCCTTTCCTGTTTCTAACCTCAGCCCTTACTACCTCGGGAGAAGAGTCCCCATCTAGCATCCTCTCCGCCACCGTAATACTGTTTTTGACTAGCAGTGCCACGCCTCCCCCTCTTTTTCCTCCTTCTCTGAGCTTACTAAAACACCTAAACCCCGGAACCTGCAACAACCATTCCTGTCCCTGCTCTATCCATGTCTCCGAAATGGCCACAACATCGAAGTCCCAGGTACCAGCCTATGCTGCCAGTTCCCCTACCTTATTTCGTATACTCCTGGCATTGAAGTAGACACACTTCAAACCATCTACCTGAACACTGCCCCCCCCCCTCCTGCAAAGTCAATTCTGTGCTCCTGACCTCTATACTTTCAATCTCTCGTACCCTAAAACTACAATCCAGGTTCCCTTGCCCCTGCTGTATTAGTTTAACCCCCCACCCCACCCCCAAGAGCACTAACAAATCTCGCCCCCAGTATATTTGTGCCCCTCAGGTTCAGATGTAGACCATCCTGTCTGTAGAGGTCCCACCTTCCCCAGAAAGAGCGCCAGTTATCCAGAAATCTGAATCCCTCCCGCCTGCACCATCCCTGTAGCCACGTGTTTAATTGCTCTCTCTCCCTATTCCTCATCTCATTTTCACGTGGCACGGGCAACAACCCAGAGATAACAACTCTGTTTGTTCTCGTTCTGAGTTTCCATCCTAGCTCCCTGAAAGCCTGCCTGACATCCTTGTCCCCTTTCCTACCTATGTCGTTGTGCCAATGTGGACCACGACTTGGGCCTGCTCCCCCTCCCCCTGAAGGACCCGGAAAACACGATCCGAGACATCACGTACCTTTGCACCTGGGAGGCAACATACCAACGTGAGTCTCTCGCTCCAACAAAATCTCCTATCAGTGCCCCTGACTATCGAGGCTCCAATTACTAATGCTCTGCTCCTCTCCCCCTTCCCTTCTGAGCAACAGGGACAGACTCTGTGCCAGAGGCCCGTGCCCCATGGCTTACCCCTGGTAGGTCCCCCCCCCACAAGTATCCAAAGCAGTATACTTGTTACTCAGGGGAACGACCGCAGGGGATCCCTGCACTGACTGCTTCTTCCCAGTCCCTCTTACAGTTACCCATCTATCTCCAATCTTTGGTGTAACTAATTCCCTGAAGCTGCTATCTATGACCCCCCTCTGCCTCCCGAATGCTCCTAAGTTCATCCAACTCCAGCTCCAGTTCCCTAACTCGGTCTTGGAGGAGATGGGGATGGCTGCACTTCCTGCAGGTAAAATCAGCAGGGACACTAACATCCCTCACCTCAAACATCCTGCAGGAGGAACATTGCACTACCTTCCCTGCCATCCCTCTAACCTCCAACCAGGATCTGGTTAATAAATACATTTTAAAAATATATAATAATATGGCACTTACCTCACACCAATGGGTCTTATTATTAGGTTAGAGGAGGAGGGTGGGTGGGAGACACTACACGTGGAGTGTCTCGGGTTTCCTCTCCACCAGACTTTATTGTTTGGGGGGCGGGGGGGGGGGGGGGCTTCCCAGAAGTCCGCGGTCGATCCCGTTTCCTGCCTAATATTAAAAAAATATATAAAAAATAAAACAGAAAAAGAAGAACAGAAACGGGACCAGGTAAGTGTTTTTAAAGTAAAAACTTACCTCTCAGAAGGCCCTTGCGCACCGCTCCCGCCGAAATCCAAAGGGCCGCTCCTGCAAAGGTAAGTGTTTATAAAGGAGAAACTTACTTCCCAGAAATCACTTGCGCACCGCTCCCGCCGAAATCCCAAGGCCTGCTCCTCTGAAGGTAAGTGTTTTTAAAGGAGAAACTTACCTCCCAGAAATCACTTGCGCACCGCTCCCGCCGATATCCCAAGGCCTGCTCCTGTGAAGGTAAGTGTTTTTAAAGGAGAAACGTACCTCCCAGAAATCACTTGCGCTCCGCTCCCGCCGAAATCCAAAGGCCTGCTCCTGTGAAGGTAAGTGTTTTTAAAGTAAATACTCACCGCCCAGAAGGCCCTTGCGCACCGCTCCCGCCGAAATCCAAAGGGCCGCTCCTGCAATGGTAAGTGTTTATAAAGGAGAAAATTACCTCTCAGAAATCACTTGCGCACCGCTCCCGCCGAAATCCCAAGGCCTGCTACTGCAAAGGTAAGGGTTTTTAAAGTAAATACTCACCTCCCAGAAGGCCCTTGCGCACCGCTCCCGCCAAAATCCAAAGGGCCGCTCCTGCAAAGGTAAGGGTTTTTAAAGTAAATACTCACCTCCCAGAAGGCCCTTGCGCACCGCTCCCGCCGAAATCCAAAGGGCTGCTCCTGCAAAGGTAAGGGTTTTTAAAGTAAATACTCATCTCCCAGAACGGTGCAGTCACAATGTTGGGGGTTTACTACAGGCCTCCCAACAGCCAGCGGGTGATAGAGGAGCAGATATGTAGACAGATTTTGGAAAAGAGTAAAAACAACAGGGTTGTGGTGATGGGAGACTTCAACTTCCCCAATATTGACTGGGACTCACTTAGTGCCAGGGGCTTTGACGGGGCAGAATTTGTAAGGAGCATCCAAAAGGGCTTCTTAAAACAATATGTGGACAGTCTAACTAAGGAAGGGGCGGTACTGGACCTGGTATTGGGGAGCCCGGCCAGGTGGTAGATGTTTCAGTCAGGGAGCATTTCAGTAACAGTGACCACAATTCAGTAAGTTTTAAAGTGCTGGTGGACAAGGATAAGAGTGGTCCTAGGATGAATGTGCTAAATTGGAGAAATACTAATTATAACAATATTAGGCAGGAACTGAAGAAAATAGATTGGGGGCGGATGTTTGAGGGCAAATCAACATCTGACATGTGGGAGGCTTTCAACTGTCAGTTGAAAGGAATTCAGGACGGGCATGTTCCTGGAAGGAAGAAGGATAAATACGGCAATTTTCGGGAACCTTGGATAACGAGAGATATTGTAGGCCTCGTCAAAAAGTAAAAGGAAGCATTTGTCAGGGCTAAAAGGCTGGGAACAGACGAAGCCTGCGTGGAATATAAGGAAAGTAGGAAGGAACTTAAGCAAGGAGTCAGGAGGGCTAGAAGGGGTCACGAAAAGTAATTGGCAAATAGGGTTAAGGAAAATCCCAAGGCTTTTTACACGTACATAAAACGCAAGAGGGTAGCCAGGGAAAGGGTTTGCCCATTGAAGGATAGGCAAGGGAATCTATGTGTGGAGCCAGAGGAAATGGGTGAGGTACTAAATGAATACTTTGCATCAGTATTCACCAAAGAGAAGAAATTGGTAGATGTTGAGTCTGGAGAAGGGTGTGTAGATAGCCTGGGTCACATTGGGATCCAAAAAGACGAGGTGTTAGGTGTCTTAAAAAATATGAAGGTAGATAGGTCCCCAGGGCCTAATGGGGTCTACCCCAGAATACTGAAGGAGGCTGGAGAGGAAATTGCTGAGGCCTTGACAGAAATCTTTGGATCCTCACTGTTTCCCGGAGGACTGGAGAATAGCCAATGTTGTTCCTCTGTTTAAGAAGGGTAGCAAGGATAATCCAGGGAACTACAGGCCTTACTTCAGTGGTAGGGAAATTACTGGAGAGAATTCTTCGAGACAGGATCTACTCCCATTTGGAAGCAAATGGACGTATTCGTGAAAGGCAGCATGGTTTGTGAAGGGGAGGTCGTGTCTCAATAACTTGATACAGATTTTCGTGAAGGTCACTAAGATGATTGATGCAGGTAGGGCAGTGGATGTTGTCTATATGGACTTCAGTAAGGCCTTTGACAAGGTCCCTCATGGTAGACTAGTACAAAAGGTGAAGTCACACGGGATCAGGGGTGATCTGGCAAGGTGGATACAGAACTGGCTAGGTCATAGAAGGCAGAGAGTAGCAATGGAAGGATGCTTTTCTAATTGGAGGGCTGTGACCAGTGGTGTTCCACAGGGATCAGTGCTGGGACCTTTGCTGTTTGTAGTATATATAAATGATTTGGAGGAAATGTAACTGGTCTGATTAGTAAGTTTGAAGACGACACAAAGGTTGGTGGAATTGCGGATAGCGATGAGGACTGTCAGAGGATACAGCAGGATTTAGATTGTTTGGAGATTTAGGCGGAGAGATGGCAGATGGAGTTTAATCCGGACAAATGTGAGGTAATGCATTTTGGAAGGTCTAATGCAGGTAGGGAATATACAGTAAATGGTAGAACCCTCAAGAGTATTGAAAGTCAGAGAGATCTAGGAGTACAGGTCCACAGGTCACTGAAAGGGGCAACACAGGTTGAGAAGGTAGTCAAGAAGGCCTACGGCATGCTTGCCTTCATTGGCCGGGGCGTTGAGTATAAGAATTGGCAAGTCATGTTGCAGCTGTGTAGAAACTTAGTTAGGCCACACTTGGAGTATAGTGTTCAATTCTGGTCGCCACACTACCAGAACGATGTGGAGGCTTTAGAGAGCGTGCAGAAGAGATTTACCAGAATGTTGCCTGGTATGGAGGGCATTAGTTATGAGGAGCGGTTGAATAAACTCGGTTTGTTGTCACTGGAACGAAGAAGGTTGAGGGGCGACCTGATAGAGGTCTACAAAATTATGAGGGGCATAGACAGAGTGGATAGTCAGAGGCTTTTCTCCGGGGTAGAGGGGTCAATTACTAGGGGGCATAGGTTTAAGGTGAGAGGGGCAAGGTTTAGAGTAGATGTACGAGGCAAGTTTTTTACGCAGAGGTAGTGGGTGCCGAGAACTCGCTACCGGAGGAGGTGGTGGAAGCAGGGATGATAGTGACATTTAAGGGGCATCTTGACAAATACATGAACAGGATGGGAATAGAGGGATACGGACCCAGGAAGTGTAGAAGATTGTAGTTTAGTCGGGCATGGTCGGCACGGGCTTGGAGGGCCGAAGGGCTTGTTCCTGTGCTGTACATTTCTTTCTTCTTTGTTCTTTGTTCACACATGGAGAATATTCAAAATTCACAAGGATTGTGAGTGCTAAACACACACACACACGGTGAGAATGTGCAAACTCCACACGGATTGTGAGTTCCAAACGACGGTGACAAGGTGAGAATGGGCAAACTTCACACGGATTGTGGGTGCGAATCCCACACACACTTGGAGAATGTTCAAAATTCCCACGGATTGTGAGTGCGAATCCCAAGCACACACAAAGAACAAAGATGAAAGAAATGTACAGCACAGGAACAGGCCCTTCGTCCCTCCAAGCCCGTGCCGACCATACTGCCCGACTAAACTACAATCTTCTACACTTCCTGGGTCCGTATCCTTCTATTCCCATCCTATTCATATATTTGTCAAGATGCCCCTTAAATGTCCCTATCGTCCCTGCTTCCACTACCTCCTCCGGTAGTGAGTTCCAGGCACCCACTACCCTCTGCGTAAAAAACTTGCCTCGTACATCTACTCTAAACCTTGCCCCTCTCACCTTAAACCTATGCCCCCTAGTAATTGACCCCTCTACCCTGGGGAAAAGCCTCTGACTATCCACTCTGTCTATGCCCCTCATAATTTTGTATACCTCTATCAGGTCGCCCCTCAACCTCCTTCGTTCCAGTGAGAACAAACCGAGTTTATTCAATCGCTCCTCATAGCTTATGCCCTCCATACCAGGCAACATTCTGGTAAATCTCTTCTGCACCCTCTCTAAAGCCTCCACATCCTTCTGGTAGTGTGGCGACCAGAATTGAACACTATACTCCAAGTGTGGCCTAACTAAGGTTCTATACAGCTGCAACATGACTTGCCAATTCTTATACTCAATGCCCCGGCCAATGAAGGCAAGCATGCCGTATGCCTTCTTGACTACCTTCTCCACCTGTGTTGCCCCTTTCAATGACCTGTGGACCTGTACTCCTAGATCTCTTTGACTTTCAATACTCTTGAGGGTTCTACCATTCACTGTATATTCCCTACCTGCATTAGCCCTTCCAAAATGCATTACCTCACATTTGTCCGGATTAAACTCCATCTGCCATCTCTCCGCCCAAGTCTCCAGACAATCTAAATCCTGCTGTATCCTCTGACAGTCCTCATCGCTATCCGCAATTCCACCAACCTTTGTGTCGTCTGCAAACTTGCTAATCAGACCAGTTACATTTTCCTCCAAATCATTTATATATACTACAAACAGCAAAGATCCCAACACTGATCCCTGTGGAACACCACTGGTCACAGCCCTCCAATTAGAAAAGCATCCCTCCATTGCTACCCTCTGCCTTCTATGGCCTAGCACGATGAGAATGTGCAAACTCCACACGGATTGTGAGTGCGAAGCCCTCACCCACACGGTGAGAATGTGCAAACTCCACACGGATTGTGAGTCAGTATCCCACACAGACACGGGGAGACTATGCAAACTCCACACGGATTGTGAGTGAGAATCCCACACAGACACGGTGAGAATGTGCAAACTCCACACGGATTGTGAGTGCGATACCCTTTACCACATGGTGAGAATGTGCAAATTCCACACGGTTTGTGAGTGCAAAGCCTACACAGACACGGTGAGAATGTGCAAACCCCACACGGATTGTGAGTGCGAAACCCACGCAGACACGGTGAGAATGTGCAAACTCCACACGGATTGTGAGTGCGAAACCCTCACACACATGGTGAGAATGTGGAAATTCCACACGGATTGTGAGTGAGAATCCCACACACACACGGTGAGAATGTGGAAATTCCACACGGATTGTGAGTGCGAAACCCTCACACATATGGTGCGAATGTGGAAATTCCACACGGATTGTGAGTGAGAATCCGACACAGACATGGTGAGAATGTGCAAATTCCACACGGATTGTGAGTGTGAAACCCACACAGACACAGTGAGACTGTGCAAACTCCACACGGATTCTGAAGGGCGAAACCCAACAGACACGGTGAGAATGTGGAAACTCCACTCGGATTGTGGGAGTGAAACCGACGCAGACACGGTGAGAATGTGCAAACTCCACACGGATTGTGAGTGCGAAACCCTCACCCACATGGTGAGAATGTGCAAACTCCACATGGGTTGTGGGGGTGACTCCCACACAGACACGGTGAGAATGTGCAAACTCCACACGGATTGTGGGAGTGAAGCTCACGCAGACACGGTGAGAATGTGCAAACTCGACACGGATTCTGGGGGTGAAACCCTCACCCACACGGTGAGAATGTGCAAACTCCACTCGGATTGTGGGAGTGAAACCGACGCAGACACGGTGAGAATGTGCAAACTCCACACGGATTGTGGGGGTGACTCCCACACAGACACGGTGACAATGTTCAAACTCCACACGGATTGTGAGTGCGAAACCCTCACCCACATGGTGAGAATGTGCAAACTCCACACGGATTGTGAGTGAGAATCCCACACAGACACGGTGAGAATGTGCAAATTCCACACGGATTGTGAGTGTGAAACCCACACACACACAGTGAGAATGTGCAAACTCCACACGGATTGTGGGGGAGAAACCCACACACACACGGTGAGAATGTGCAAACTCCACACGGAGTGTGTGTGAAACCCACACACACACAGTGAGACTGTGCAAACTCCACACGGATTCTGAAGGGCGAAACCCAACAGACACGGTGAGAATGTGGAAACTCCACTCGGATTGTGGGAGTGAAACCGACGCAGACACGGTGAGAATGTGCAAACTCCACACGGATTGTGAGTGCAAAACCCTCACCCACATGGTGAGAATGTGCAAACTCCACACGGATTGTGGGGTGACTCCTACACAGACACGGTGAGAATGTGCAAACTCCACACGGATTGTGAGAGCAAAACCCTCACACACGTGGTGTGGAAGTGCAAATTCCACACGGATTGTGAGTGCGAAACCCACGCAAACAGGGTGAGAATGTGCAAACTCCACTCGGATTGTGAGTGCGAAACACACACCCACACGGTGAGAATGTGCAAATTCCACACGGATTCTGAAGGGCGATACCCAACAGACACGGTGAGAATGTGGAAACTCCACTCGGATTGTGGGAGTGAAACCCACACAGACACGGTGAGAATGTGTAAACTCCACTCGGATTGTGGGAGTGAAACCCACGCAGACACGGTGAGAATGTGCAAACTACACACGGATTGTGAGTGCGAAACCCACGCAGACACGGTGAGAATGTGCAAACTCCACATGGATTGTGAGTGCGAATCCCACACAGACACGGTGAGAATGTGCAAACTCCACATGGATTGTGAGTGCGAATCCCACGCAGACACGGTGAGAATGTGCAAACTCCACACGGATTGTGAGTGCGAAACCCTCACCCACATGGTGAGAATGTGCAAACTCCACACGGTTTGTGAGTGGGAAACTCACACACACACAGAAAGAATGTGCAAACCCCACACGGATAGCGAGTGCAAAACCAACGCAAACACGCTGAGAATGTGTAAACTCCACACGGATTGAGAGTGGGAAACCCACACCCACATGGTGAGAATGTGAAAACTCCACACGGATTGTGAGTGCGAAACCCACACAGACAAAGTGAGGATGTGCAAATTCCAGATGGATAGTGAGTGCGATACCCACGCAGACACGGTGAGAATGTGGAAATTGCACATGGATTGTGAGTGCTAAAACCACACAGACACAGTGAGACTGTGCAAACTCCACAGGGATTCTGAAGGGCGAAACCCAACAGACACCGTGAGAATGTGCAAACTCCACACGGATTGTGGGAGTGAAACCCACGCAGACACGGTGAGAATGTGCAAACTCCACAAGGATTGTGAGTGCGAAACCCTCACCCACACGGTGAGAATGTGCAAACGCCACGCGGATTGTGGGGGTGACTCCCACACAGACACGGTAAGAATGTGCAAACTCCACACGGTTTGTGAGTGCAAAACCCACACAGACATGGTGAGAATGTACAAACTCCACACGGATTGTGAGTGAGAATCCCACATAGACACGGTGAGAATGTGCTAACTGCACACGGATTGTGGGGGTGACTCCCACACCGACACGGTGAGAATGTGCAAACTCCATACGGATTGTGAGTGCGAAACCCTCACCCACATGTTGAGAATGTGCAAACCCCACATGGATTGTGGGGGTGAAACCCTCACCCACATGGTGTGAATGTGAAAACAGCACACGGTTTGTGTGTGCGAAACCCTCACCCACATGGTGAGAATGTGCAAATTCCACACGGATTGTGGGGGTGACTCCCACACAGACACGGTGAGAATGTGCAAACTCCACACGGATTGTGAGTGCAAAACCAACGCCGATACGGTGAGAATGTGTAAACTCCACATGGATTGTGAGAGCGAATCCCTCACACACATGCTGTGAATGTGCAAACTCCACACGGTTTGTGAGAGCGAAACCCATCAAACAGGGTGAGAATGTGCAAACTCCACACTGGTTGTGCGTGTGAAACCCACACAGACACGGTGAGAATGTGCAAACTCCACACGGATTGTGAGTGCGAAACCCTCACCCACACGGTGAGAATGTGCAAACTCCACACGGATTGTGAGTGCGAAACCCACGCAGACACGGTGAGAATGTGCAAACTCCACACGGATTGTGAGCGCGAAACCCTCACCCACACGGTGAGAATGTGCAAACTCCACACGGATTCTGAAGGGCGAAACCCACGCAGACACGGTGAGAATGTGCAAACTCCACATGGATTGTGGGGGTGACTCCCACACAGACGCGGTGAGAAAGTGCAAACTCCACACGGATTGTGAGTGCGAAACCCTCACCCACATGGTGAGAATGTTCAAACTCCACAGGATTGTGAGTTCGAAACCCTCACCCACATGGTGAGAATGTGCAAACACCACACGGATTGTGGGAGTGAAACTCACACACACACAGTGAGAATGTGCAAACTCCACACGGATTGTGGGGGTGAAAGCCTCACCCACATGGTGAGATTGTGCAAAATCCACACGGTTTGTGAGTGCTAAACCCACACACATACGGTGAGAGTGTGCAAACTCCACATGGATTGTGAGTGCGAAACACACACAGACACAGTGAGAATGTGCAAACTCCACACGGATTGTGAGTGCGAAACCCACACACACGGTGAGAATGTGCAAACTCCACACGGATTGTGAGTGCGAAACCCACACACACGTGGAGAATGTTCAAAATTCACACGGATTGTGAGTGCAAATCCCACACACACTCTGTGAGAATGGGCAATCTCCACACGAATTGTGGGTGCAAATCCCACACACACATGGAGAATGTTCAAAATTCGCACGGCTTGTGAGTGCGAATCCCACACACACACTATGAGAATGGGCAATCTCCACACGGATTGTGAGTGCGAATCCCACACACACGTGGAGAATGTTCAAAATTCACACAGCTTGTGAGTGCGAATCCCACACACACACGGAGAGAATGTGCAAACACTGTACGGATTGTGAGTGTGAATCCCACGCAGACATGGTGAGAATATGCAAATTCCACACGGATTGTGAGTGCGAATCCCACACACACACGGAGAGAATGTGCAAACTCTGTACGGATTGTGAGTGTGAATCCCACGCAGACATGGTGAGAATGTGAAAACTCCATACGGATTGTGAGTGCGAAACCAACGCAGACACAATGAGAATGTGCAAACTCCACACGGATTGTGAGTGCGAAACCAACGCAGACACAATGAGAATGTGCAAACTCCACACGGATTGTGAGTGCTAAATCCACACGCATGGTGAGAACCTGAAAACTCCACACGGATTGTTAGTGTGAATCCCACGCAGACACGGTGAGAATGTGCAACCTCCACTCGGATTGCGGGGTGGGGGGGAACCCACCCAGACACGGTGAGAACGTGCAAACTCCACACGGAATGTGAGTGTGAAAACAACGCAGACACGGTGAGAACGTGCAAACTCCACACGGATTGTGAGTGCGAAACCCTCACCCACATGGTGAGAATGTGCAAACTCCACACGGAATGTGAGTGTGAAACCCTCGCAGACACGGTGAGAACGTGCAAACTCCACAAGGATTGTGAGTGCGAAACCCACACCCACACGGTGAGAATGTGCAAACTACACACGGATTGTGCTGGTGAAACCCTCACCCACATGGTGAGAAGGTTAAAACTCCACATGGATTGTGAGTGCGAAACCCTCACACACATGGTGTGGAAGTGCAATTTCCACATGGATTGTGAGAGCGAAACCCACACCCACATTGTGAGAATGTGCAAACTCTACACGGATTGTGGGTGCTAAATCCACACACGGTGAGAATGTGCAAACTCCACACGGATTGTTAGTGTGAAACCCACACACACACGGTGAGATTGTGCAAATACCACTCGGATTGTGGGGGGGATACCCACGCAGACACGGTGAGAATGTGCAAACTCCACACGGATTGTGTGTGCGAAACCCTCACCCACATGGTGAGAATGTGCAAACCCCACACGGATTGTGGGGGTGACTCCCACACAGACACGGTGAGAATGTGCAAACTCCACACGGATTGTGAGTGCGAAACCCTCACCCACATGGTGAGAATGTGCAAACTCCACACGGATTGTGAGTTCGAAACCCTCACCCACATGGTGAGAATGTGCAAACTCCACACGGATTGTGGGGGTGAAAGCCTCACCCACATGGTGAGATTGTGCAAACTCCACACGGATTGTGGGTGCGAATCCCACACACACACAATGAGAATGTGCAAACTCCACATGGATTGTCAGTGCGAAACCCACATAGACACAGTGAGAATGTGCAAACTCCACACGGATTGTGAGTGCGAAACCCTCCCCCACATGGTGAGAATGTGCAAACTCCACACGGATTGTGGGTGCAAATCCCACACACACGTGGAGAATGTTCAAAATTCACACGGATTGTGAGTGCAAATCCCACACACACACTGTGAGAATGGACAATCTCCACACGGATTATGGGTGCAAATCCCACACACACATGGAGAATGTTCAAAATTCACACGGCTTGTGAGTGCGAATCCCACACACACACTATGAGAATGGGCAATCTCCACACGGATTGTGAGTGCGAATCCCACACACACGTGGAGAATGTTCAAAATTCACACAGCTTGTGAGTGCGAATCCCACACACACACGGAGAGAATGTGCAAACTCTGTAAGGATTGTGAGTGTGAATCCCACGCAGACATGGTGAGAATGTGCAAACTCCATACGGATTGTGAGTGTGAAACCAACGCAGACACAATGAGAATGTGCAAACTCCACACGGATTGTGAGTGCTAAATCCACACGCATGGTGAGAATTTCAAAACTCAACACGGATTGTTAGTGTGAATCCCACGCGGACACGGTGAGAATGTGCAACCTCCACTCGGATTGTGGGGGGGGGACCCACGCAGTCACGGTGCGAACGTGCAAACTCCACACGGAATGTGAGTGCAAAACCAATGCAGACATAGTGAGAATGTGTAAACTCCATACGGATTGTGAGTGCGAAACCCTCACACACATGGTGTGGATGTGCAAATTCCACATGGATTGTGAGAGCGAATCCCACACAGACACAGTTAGGATGTGCAAATTCCACACGGATTGTGAGTGCGAAACCCACACCCACACGGTGAGAATGTGCAAACCCCACACGGATTGTGTGTGTGAAACCCACACACACATCGTGAGAATGTGCAAACTCCACACGGATTGTGAGTGCGAAACCCTCACCCACACGGTGAGAATGTGCAAACCCCACACGGATTGTGAGTGCAAAACCAACGCAGACATATTGAGAATGTGTAAACTCCACATGGATTGTGAGTGCGAAACCCTCACACACATGGTGTGGATGTGCAAATTCCACATGGATTGTGAGAGCGAATCCCACACAGACACAGTTAGGATGTGCAAATTCCACACGGATTGTGGGTGTGAATCCCAGATACACACGGTGAGAATGGGCAAACTCCACACGGATTGTGAGTGCGAAACAAACACACACGCGCTGAGAATGTGCAAACTCAACACGGATTGTGAGTGCGAATCCCGCACACACAATGAGAATGTGCAAACTCCACACGGATTGTGGGTGCGAATCCCACACACACATGGAGAATGTTCAAAATTCACACAGATTGTGAGTGAGAATCCCACACACACACTGTGAGAAAGGGCAATCTCCACACGGATTGTGAGTGCGAATCCCACACACCCGTGGAGTATGTGCAAACTCCACATCGATTGTGAGTGCGAAACCCACACACACACACAGAGAAAGTGCAAACTCCACACGGATTGTGAGTGTGAATCCCACACACACACGGAGAGACTGTACAAACTCCATACGGATTGTGTGTGTGAAACCCACGCAGACATGGTGAGAATGTGCAAACTCCACATGGTTTATCAGTGCAAAACCCACACAGACATGGTGAGAATGTGCAAACTCCACACGGATTGTGAGTGTGAAACCCTCCCACACATGGTGTGGAAGTGCAAATTCCACATGGATTGTGAGAGCGAAACCCACATCCACATTGTGAGAATGTGCAAACTCCACACGGATTGTGGGTGCTAAATCCACACACGGTGAGAATGTGAAAACTCCACACGGATTGTTAGTGTGAAACCCACACACACACGGTGAGAATGTGCAAATACCACTCGGATTGTGGGGGGGATACCCACGCAGACATGGTGAGAATGTGCAAACTCCACACGGATTGTGAGTGCGAAGCCCTCACCCACATGGTGAGAATGTGCAAACCCCACACGGATTGTGGGGGTGACTCCCACACAGACACGGTGAGAATGTGCAAACTCCACACGGATTGTGAGTGCGAAACCCACACAGACATGGTGAGAATTTGCAAACTCCACATGGATTGTGAGTGCGAAAACCACACACACAAATTCAGAATGTGCAAACTCCACATGGATTGTGGGGGGGATACCCACGCAGACACGGTGAGAATGTGCAAACTCCACACGGATTGTGAGTGCGAAACCCTCACCCACGTGGTGAGAATGTGCAAACCCCACACGGATTGTGAGTGTGAATCCCACACAGACACGGTGAGAATGTGCAAAACCCACACGGTTTGTGAGTGCGAAACCCTCACCCACATGGTGAGAATGTGCAAATTCCACACGGATTGTGGGGGTGACTCCCACACAGATACGGTGAGAATGTGTAAACTCCACATGGATTGTGAGAGCGAAACCCTCACACACATGGTGTGGAAGTGCAAGTTCCATATGGATTGTGAGAGCGACACCCATCAAACAGGGTGAGAATGTGCAAACTCCACATCGATTGAGAGTGCGAAACCCACACACACACACAGAGAAAGTGCAAACTCCACACGGATTGTGAGTGTGAATCCCACACACACACGGAGAGACTGTACAAACTCCATACGGATTGTGTGTGTGAAACCCACGCAGACATGGTGAGAATGTGCAAACTCCACACGGTTTATCAGTGCAAAACCCACGCAGACAGGGTGAGAATGTGCAAACTCCACACTGGTTGTGAGTGCGAAACCCACGCAGACACGGTGAGAATGTGCAAACTCCACACGGATTGTGGGGGTGAAAGCCTCACACACATGGTGAGATTGTGCAAACTCCACACGGTTTGTGAGTGCTAAATCCACACACATACGGTGAGAATGTGCAAACTCCACACGGATTGTGGTTGCAAATCCCACACACACGTGGAGAATTTTCAAAATTCACATGGATTGTGAGTGCAAATCCCACACACACACTGGGAGAATGGGCAATCTCCACACGGATTGTGGGTGCAAATCCCACACACACATGGAGAATGTTCAAAATTCACACGGCTTGTGAGTGCGAATCCCACACACACACTGTGAGAATGGGCAATCTCCACACGGATTGTGAGTGTGAATCCCACACACACACTGAGAATGGGCAATCTCCACACGGATTGTGAGTGCGAATCCCACACACACGTGGAGAATGTTCAAAATTCACACAGATTGTGAGTGCGAATCCCACACACACACGGAGAGAATGTGCAAACACTGTACGGATTGTGAGTGTGAATCCCACGCAGACATGGTGAGAATATGCAAATTCCACACGGATTGTGAGTGCGTATCCCACACACACACGGAGAGAATGTGCAAACTCTGTACGGATTGTGAGTGTGAATCCCACGCAGACATGGTGAGAATGTGCAAACTCCATACGGCTTGTGAGTGCGAAACCAACGCAGGCACAATGAGAATGTGCAAACTCCACACGGATTGTGAGTGCTAAATCCACACGCATGGTGAGAATCTGAAAACTCCACACGGATTGTTAGTGTGAATCCCACGCAGACACGGTGAGAATGTGCAACCTCCACTCGGATTGTGGGGGGGGGGGCGGGGGGGGGGGGGGGGAACCCACGCAGACACGGTGAGAACGTGCAAACTCCACAAGGATTGTGAGTGCGAAGCCCTCACCCACATGGTGAGAATGTGCAAACTCCACACGGATTGTGAGTGCAAAACCAACGCAGACATAGTGAGAATGTGTAAACTCCACATGGATTGTGAGTGCGAAACCCTCACACACATGGTGTGGATGTGCAAATTCCACATAGATTGTGAGAGCGAATCCCACACAGACACAGTTAGGATGTGCAAATTCCACACGGATTGTGGGTGTGAATCCCACATACACACGGTGAGAATGGGCAAACTCCACACGGATTGTGAGTGCGAAACAAACACACACGCGGTGAGAATGTGCGAACTCAACACGGATTGTGAGTGAGAAAACAACGCAGACACGGTGAGAATGTGCAAACTCCACACGGATTGTGAGTGCGAATCCCACACACACAATGAGAATGTGCAAACTCCACACGGATTGTGAGTGCGAATCCCACACACACATGGAGAATGTTCAAAATTCACACGGATTGTGAGTGCGAATCCCACACACCCGTGGGGAATGTGCAAACTCCACATCGATTGTGAGTGCGAAACCCACACACACACAATGAGAATGTGAAAACTCCACACGGATTGTGTGTGTGAAACCCAGGCACACACGGTGAGAATGTGCAAACTCCACACAGATTGTGAGTGCGAAACCCACACAGACATGGTAAGAATGTGCAAACTCCACATGGATTGTGGGGGTGAAACCCACACAGACACGGTGAGAATGTGCAAACTCCACACGGATTGTGGGGGTAACTCCCACACACACATGGTGAGAATGTGCAAACTCCACACGGGTTGTGAGTGAGAATCCCACACACACATGGTGAGAATGTGCAAACTCCACACGGATTGTGAGTGCGAAACCCACACAGACACGGTGAGAATGTGCAAACTCCACAAGGCTTGAGAGTGCGAAACCCTCACCCACATGGTGAGAATGTGCAAACTCCACACGGATTGTGAGTGTGAAACCCTCACCCACACAGTGAGAATGTGCAAACTCCACACTGGTTGTGAGTGAGAATCCCACACACACATGGTGAGAATGTGCAAACTCCACACGGATTGTGAGTGCGAAATCCACACAGACATGGTAAGAATGTGCAAACTCCACATGGATTGTGGGGGTGACTCCCACACAGACACGGTGAGAATGTGCAAACTCCACAAGGCTTGAGAGTGCGAAACCCTCACCCACATGGTGATAATGTGCAAACTCCACACGGGTTGTGAGTGCGAAAACCGCACACACATGGTGTGGATGTGCAAATGCCACACGGATTGTGAGAGCGAATCCCACACAGGCAGGGTTAGAATGTGCAAACTCCACACTGGTTGTGAGTGCGAGACCCACACAGACACAGTTTGGATGTACAAATTCCACATGGATAGTGAGTGTGATACCCACGCAGACATGGTGAGAATGGGCAAACACCTCACGGATTGTGGGTGCGAATCCCACACACAAAATGAGAATGTGCAAACTCCACATGGATTGTGAGTGCGAAACCCACGCAGACACGTTGAGAATGTACAAACTCCACACGGGTTGTGAGTGCGAAACCCACGCAGACCCGGTGAGAATCTGGAAACTCCACATGGATTGTGAGTGCGAAACCCACACAGACACGCTGAGAATGTGCAAACTCCACACGGTTGTGAGTGCGAAACACACGCAGACACTGTGAGAATGTGCAAATTCCACACGGATTGTGAGTGCGAATCCCACACAGACACGGTGAGAATGTGCAAACTCCACACGGGTTGTGAGTGCGAAACCCACGCAGACCCGGTGAGAATCTGGAAACTCCACATGGATTGTGAGTGCGAAACCCACACAGACACGGTGAGAATGTGCAAACTCCACACGGATTGTGAGTGCGAAACACACACAGACACGGTGAGAATGTGCAAACTCCACACGGGTTGTGAGTGCGAAACCCACGCAGACCCGGTGAGAATCTGGAAACTCCACATGGATTGTGAGTGCGAAACCCACACAGACACGCTGAGAATGTGCAAACTCCACACGGTTGTGAGTGCGAAACACACGCAGACACTGTGAGAATGTGCAAATTCCACACGGATTGTGAGTGCGAATCCCACACACACGTGGAGAATGTTCAAAATTCACACCGATTGTGAGTTCGAATCCCACACACACAATGAGAATGTGCAAACTCCACACGGATTGTGAGTGCGAATCCCACACACACAATGAGAATGTTCGAACTCCACACGGATTATGAGTGCGAATCCCACACACACGTGGAGAATGCTCAAAATTCACACGGATTGTGAGTGCAAATCCCACACAACCACTGTGAGAATGGGCAATCTCCACACGGATTGTGAGTGCGAATCCCACACACACGTGGAGAATGTTCAAAATTCACACAGATTGTGAGTGCGAATCCCACGCACACACAATGAGAATGTGCAAACTCCACATCGATTGTGAGTGTGAATCCCACACACACACGGTGAGAATGTGCAAACTCCACACGGATTGTGAGTGTGAATCCCACGCAGACACGGTGAGAATGTGCAAACTCCACTTGGATTGTAGGAGTGAAACTCACGCAGACACGGTGAGAATGTGCAAACTCCACACGGATTGTGAGTGCGAAACCCTCACCCACACGTTGAGAATGTGCAAACTCCACACGGATTGTGGGGGTGACTCCCACACAGACACGGTGAGAATGTGCTAACTCCACATGGATTGTGGGGGTGACTCCCACACAGACACAGTGAGACTGTGCAAACTCCACACGGTTTGTGAGTGCGAAACCCTCACCCACATGGTGAGAATGTGCAAACGCCACACGGATTGTGAGTGTGAAACCCACACACACACAATGAGAACGTGTAAACTCCAGCCGGATTGTGAGTGCGAAACCCACGCAGACCCGGTGAGAATCTGGAATCTCCACATGGATTGTGAGTGCGAAACACACGCAGACACGGTGAGAATGTGCAAACTCCACACGGATTGTGAGTACGAAACACACGCAGACACGGTGAGAATGTACAAACTCCACACGGAATGTGAGTGCGAAACCCTCACCCACATGGTGAAAATGAGCGAACGCCACACGGATTGTGAGTGTGAAACCCACACACACACAGTGAGAACGTGTAAACTCCACACTGGTTGTGAGAGCGAAACCCACACAGACACGGTGAGAATCTGGAAACTCCACATGTGTTGTGAGTGCGAATCCCACACACACACTGTGAGAATGTGCAAGCTCCACACGGATTGTGAGTGCGAAACCGACACAGACACGGTGAGAATGTGCAAACTCCACATGGGTTGTGAGTGCGAATCCCACACACACACGGTGAAAATGTGCAAACTCCACACGGTTTGTGAGTGTGATACCCACACACATACGGTGAGAATGTGCAATCTCCACACGGATTATGAGTGTGAAACCCACGCAGACACGGTGAGAATGAATAACTCCACACGGATTATGAGTGCAAAACCCATGCAGGCACGGGGAGAATGTGCAAACTCCACAAGAACAGTTTCAACTATTTTGCCTGTTCCCGTTTATTGTTCTCTATCATCTTCATGGGCTGAATCCTGAGGCCCTGTTCAGTAATCTCCTTGCACCCATCTAAACAAAAGAGAATTCACGAACCACGTTCCATCTTTGGACGAAGGTGTCGGGAGTAACATCAGGTGGTATGGTACCACTGCTGTCATGCTGAATGTTGGTACACCCCTCACTGTAATGTAGTGAATGTCCTACTGATCAGGGTGTAAAAAGAACGGGCTCACAAACAGTTAACTCAAGTTGTTTGTTAAGTGGCTCGATTTAATCTCAGTCTGCAGGGATGTGAAACGCGCCACCCGGGGCTTTCCCTCTTGGGTTAATAAGTGAGTATATTCAATTGTTTGCTCAGAATGTGAGCATCTTCTCCCGCATGAGCAGGGGATTAGCAGCTGGATCAGAATCTGGCAGAGAGACACTGGAATGCTGCAGCAATGGATACGAACACGCAGACAATCGATGGGAATCTGACAACAACAGATACCAGCCTGACTGCTGAAGATTGGACTAGTCCACCATTAGCTCGGATACTCGGGGGAGGGCCTGTCCTCTTATCCATCCCCATTCAATATCTTTCTGAAGGCATTGGTTGGATGTCAGTAAACATGCAGATCACGTACACTCTTCAAGCTATAGAATTCTTTTACTACCCAATCCTGGCGATTGCTGGTGTTTTTGGTAAGTCTCTCTGTCCAATAATTAACTATGTTACTCACTCGGAGGTACCTCGTGATTCATTAGTTTCACTGCTGCTGTCTATTGTGTTCCGTTTGAAACCCAGCTATTCTACCTGAATGCCACTTTTTCATAGCTCCCATCAACTTAATTTTTTTGCATTGGATTGGGGGAATTCTATTGAATGGATAGAAAATTGGTTGGCAGACAGGAAACAAAGAGTTGGAATTAACGAGTCATAGATCACCGAATTTACAGTGCAGAAATAGATCATTTGGCCCTTCGGGACTGCACTCGCCGCTGCAAAGAGCACCCGACTCGCCCACGTATCTACCCTGTCCCCGTAACCCTGAAACCCCCACTTAAACTTTTTGGATATTGAGGGCACTTTAGCTTGGCCAATCCAGCTAATCTGCACATATTTGGACTCTGTCAGGAAACCGAAGCACCCGGAGGAAACCCACGCAGAGACGGGGAGAACGTGCAGACTCCGCACAGATAGTGACGCAGCTGGGAATCGAACCTGAGACCCTGGGGCTGTGAAGCAACTGTGCTACCGTGCTGCCCTAATTCCTTTTTCAAATGGCAGGCAGTGACTAATGGGGTACCACAGGGATCGGTGCTGGGACCCCAGCTGTTCTTTTTATATGTGTATTTACGGTGGGCGTCACTGGTTAGTCCTGCATTTAGTGCCTATTACTAGTTGTCCTCGAAGGCGGTGGTGTTGCCTACTTGAACTGCTGCAGTTCCTGAGGTGAAGGTCCACCCTACAGAGTGCCAGGGTTCCCACGTATCTGCTGTTTTTGTTCTTCTAGACTGTATTGGCCGTGGGTTTGGAAGGTACTACCTCAGGAAACTTGGCGAGTTCCTGCAGTGCATCTTGTAGATGGTACACACGGCTGCGACTATTCATCGGTGGTGGAGGGTTTGAATGTTTGTGGAATGGGGCGCAATCAACCGGGCTGCTATGTCCTGGATGGTGTTGAGTTTTTTCATCCAGGCAACTGGGGAGTATTCCATCACACACCTGAATTGTGCCTTGTAGATGGTGGACAGGCTTTGTGGAGCCAGGAGTTGAGTTAACGCTGTAGGATTCCCAGCCTTTGACCTGCCCTGGTAGCCACAGTGTTAATGCAGCGAGTCCAGTTCAGTTTCTGAGCAATGGTTACTCCCAGGATGTTGACTGTGGGGGATTCAGCGATGGCAATATCTTTGAATGTCAAGGGGCTATGGTTAGATCCTCTCTTGTAGGAGATGGCCATTGCCTGGCACTTGTGTAGCGTGAATGTAACTTGCCACTTGTCCACCCAAGCCTGGATATTGTCCCGGTCTTGCTGCATTTGGACATGGACTGCTTTAGTATCTGAGGAGTTGCGAATGTTGCTGAACATTGTGCAGTCATCCGCTAACATCCCCACTTCTGACCTTATGATGGAAGGCAGGTCATTGATGATGCAGCTGGAGATGGTTGGGGCCGAGGACACTCCCCTGAGGAACTCATGCAGTGGTGTCCTGGAGCTGAGATGACTGACCTCCAACCACCACAACCATCTTCCTTTGTACGAGGTATGACTCCAACCAGTGGAGAGTTTTTTCCCTGATTCCCATTGACTCCAGTTTCGCTCGGGCTCCTTGATGCCACACTCGGTCAAAAACTGCCTTAATGTCAAGGGCTGTCACTCTCACCTCACCTCTGACATTCAGCTCTTTCGTCCATGTTTGAACCAAGGCTGTAATGAGGTCAGGAGCTGATGACGCTGGCAGAGCCCAAAGTGAGTGTCCGTAAGCTGGTTATTGATGAGTAACTGCTGCTTGATAGCACTTCCATCATTTTGCTGATGATGGAGAGAATACTGATAAGGTGGTGCAAACTTTTCAGCACGGCCTGAAAAAACAAACACAGGGACCCAGGGAGACCTGCTTAGCGAGATTCTTATTCTGCTACAGGACAACCCCGCAAGCCAGAAGAGACATTCTTCCGCATATCGGCAGAAATGTTCACCACAGGCATGAAATGCAAGCTCAGGGCCTGAAGTCTAATCGCTACGTGAACCATTGTACACGGGTGTGAGTGCGCTGTTCAGAAAGGCGGAGGATCCCGCCGCCAGATAGTGCAGCTTGTTCTCTCTATTCTCCTGAAAACTGTTGCCATTCTTCCTCTGATGACATTTCCAAATCTTCTGCCGTTTGAAGTTTGGGAATGATGTAAAAGCAGCGGCTCTAAGTGGTATGTCAGCACACTGCTGTGTGAGCCTTGATTCCCAACGATCTGTGCTCCCATCCCCACGTTGCCACAATGCCCATGTGTTTGGGTAAGGAGCAGTAAGCCTGGGTCATCCCCTCGCAAATACCATGTGTGAGTATTATAAAGGTGAGGAACCATAAGCTGCTCTGTTTGCTTCAGAGTAACCAATGGAGTGTGAACACATTTCTACCTTTCAAAGGTGTCGGTGAAACTTACAGCTTGCATGATTTGCTGCAAAATCCAGCCATTGGCCCTGGAACGTGAAATAAATAAACTCATCACCAGTAGACTGGATGTGATCTCTGATGAACCGATGTTCCAGGTGAACATTAATTCCCGAAACTGATATTTATTGTTCAATGAACATCTACGTCTCCAGAAATGACACTGCTATAGGCAACTTTTTCATTGATTCACCGGCTGTGATTATCTGAATAAATACTTATTCCAAACTGTACAGTTGCTCACGACCTGACCTACCTTCGCTATTTCTTTCCCTTCCTTGCAGCTAACGTAGCAACAATTGTGGTAATTTCAAAGGGGAACTGCGGCCTCTCCAAATGTGTCACTCGCTATTTGCTGGCCATGGCAGCAGCTGACCTACTGACAGTGATCTTCAACCTGATATTGAGACACATTCCAATTGTTTATGAGCAATTCTTTAATGCTATGATTGGGCTCGAGTTGTGTAATATCCACGCCGTCCTGCTTTATGCAGCCACTGACTGTTCTGTCTGGTCCACCGTCACTTTCACCTTTGATCGATTTGTGGCCATTTGTTGCCCGAAGCTGAAAAGTAAATATTGCAGCGAAAAAACGGCGGCAGTGGTTCTGGGAACAGTGACTGTGCTGAGCTGTCTGAAGAACATTTTCTGGTATTTTATGTTTTATCCTGTTTATATGCTCAACAACACACCTTGGTTTTGTGAGGTTTCAATTAAAAAAACGCAATCAATCATCTGGGGAACCGTCGAATTCATCCATTATATTGTAACACCAGCGACTCCATTTGTCCTGATTCTGCTGTTCAATGTTCTCACCGTCAGACACATTGTCCTGAGCAGCAGGGCCCGCAGGAGACTCCGGGCTCACAGCAGTGGGGAGAGTCCCAGAGACCCAGAGATGGAGAGTCGGAGGAAATCCATAATTTTACTATTTTTTATCTCGTTGAATTTTGTTTTGTTATGGGCAATATACATGGTATACTTTATATTTAACCGAATATACGGGTTATTGAATGAAGTTATGCCGATACCTACATGTGTGAAAGAATTGGGATTCATGCTACAGTTGCTGAGTTGCTGCACAAACACTGTGATTTATGCCATTTCACAGACGAAATTCAGAGAACTGTTGAAGAATATGATGAAATATCCATTCATTCTACTTATGAAGCAAATTAAATGATCATAGAAAGTAAATTAGCTGAGACATCAGACATAAACTTAACTTCATATATTAGCTGGTGAATTCCTGCAGACACAAAGAGACAGTTACAGTGCTGTTGCCTTTCATTTGGTCTGAACTCCTGATTTAGTCTGAGGTCCCGCTCATGCCCCTGTCCTAGTTCTGCAGATACCATCCGTACTGCCTGGAATACATCACACGGGTTTCTTTTTTCATTAGTTGTACATCACTGTTAGTTTGTGATTTATTGGCAATCCATCATTGCCCTGGGCTCGAAGTTTCGGTCCGACCCTATTTTAACAGCTGCAACCAGCATCACGTCATTATGTCAGCAGTGCTGTTAGGAAGCATGTTTTAGACTTTTACACAGTGAAGGAGAGTAGCCAGAAAAGGTTCACATCAGGACAGGTTGCAGAAAGAACTCAAGGTGATGATGTTCCCAAAAGAGGAAGGAGGTGATTCTGGAGCTGGACAGGACTTTGTTGAGGCCACAGCTGCAGTAATGTTCAATTCTGGTCTCCGCATTCTCGGAAGGATGTGATTGCACTGGAGGGGGTGCAGAGGAGATTCAGCAGGATGATGCCTGGGGTGGAAACTTTTAGCTATGTTTTCACTGGAGCACAGACGGTTCAAGGGGAACATGATTCAGGTGCAGAAGCTTACGAAGGGCTTGGAGAGGAGGAAAGAAGTCAGCTGATCAACTAAGTTGAAGGGTCAAATACAACGGGGCAAAATTTGAAACTGAAAGGCAGGAGGTTTAGAGGGGATTTGAAGAACAATAATTTGTCTGAGGAAAGTGAGAATCTGGAAAGCCTTGTCTGGGAGAGTAATTGATGCAGACAACCTAACCATTCAAAGTACTTGGATGAACACGTGAACTGTCAAAACATTCAAAGCTATGGGACAACTGGGCTGTGGAATTAGTGTCAATTAGAGCAGTTCTGTTGTCGGATCAGGATTGTTGGGCCGGAGGAGCTCTTTGGTCCGTGGAGGATAATAAATTCTTTGGCATCTGCTGACTTTGTGTTTCTGGGTGTTCGACTACGACCATTTGGAATCTATTGTCAGACAGCACGGTGGGACAGTGGCTAGCACTGCAGCCTCACAGTGCTGAGGACCAGGGCAGCACAGTGGGACATTGGTTAACGGTGGGACATTGGTTAGCACTGCTGCCTCATGGTGCTGAGGACCAGGGCAGCACGGTGGGGCAGTTGTTAGCACTGCTGCCTCGCGGTGCTGAGGTCCCGGGCAGCACGGTGGGACACTGGTTAGCACTGCTGCCTCACAGTGCTGAGGACCAGGGCAGCACGGTGGGACAGTGGTTAGCACTGTTGTCTCACGGTGCTGAGGACCAGGGCAGCACGGTGGGACAGTGGTTAGCATTGCTGCTTCATGGTGCTGAGGACCAAGGCAGCACGGTGGGACAGTGGTTAGTACTGCTGCCTCATGGTGCTGAGGACCAGGGCAGCACGGTGGGACAGTGGTTAGCAGTGCTACCTCACGTTGCTGAGGAACAGGTCAGCAACGGTGTGTCAGTGGTTAGCACTGCTGCCTCACGGTGCTAAGGACCCGGGCAGCACGGTGGGTCAGTGGTTAGCACTGCTGCATCACGGTGATGAGGACCAGGGCAGCACGGTGGGACAGTGGTTAGCACTGCTGCCTCACGGTGCTGAGGACCAGGGCAGCACGGTGGGACATTGGTTAGCACTGCTGCCTCATGGTGCTGAGGACCAGGGCAGCACGGTGGGACAGTGGTTAGCACTGCTACCTCACGGTGCTGAGGACCAGGGCAGCACGGTGGGACAGTGGTTAGCACTGCTACCTCACGGTGCTGAGCACCAGGACAGCACGGTTGGTCAGTGGTAAGCACTGCTACTTCACGGTGCTGAGGACCTAAGCAGCACGGTGGGACAGTGGTTAGCACTGCTACCTCACGGTGCTGAGGAACAGGGCAGCACGGTGGGGCAGTTGTTAGCACTGCTGCCTCACGGTGCTGATGTCCCAGGCAGCACGGTGGGACACTGGTTAGCACTGCTGCCTCACAGTGCTGAAAACCAGGGCAGCACGGTGGGACACTGGTTAGCACTGTTGTCTCACGGTGCTGAGGACCAAGGCAGCACGGTGGGAAAGTGGTTAGCACTGCTGCCACATGGTGCTGAGGACCAGGACAGCACGGTGGGACAGTGGTTAGTACTGCTGCCTCACGGTGCTGAGGACCCGGGCAGCACGGTGGGACAGTGATTAGCACTGCTGCCTCATGGTGCGGAGGGCCAGGGCAGAACGGTGGGACAGTGGCTAGCACCGCTGCTTCGAGGTGCTGAGGTCCTGGGCAGAACGGTGGGACATTGGTTAACACCGTGGGACATTGGTTAGCACTGCTGCCTCATGGTGCTGAGGACCAGGGCAGCACGGTGGGGCAGTTGTTAGCACTGCTGCCTCGCGGTGCTGAGGTCCCGGGCAGCACGGTGGGACACTGGTTAGCACTGCTGCCTCACAGTGCTGAGGACCAGGACAGCACGGTGGGACACTGGTTAGCACTGTTGTCTCACGGTGCTGAGGACCAGGGCAGCACGGTGGGACAGTGGTTAGCATTGCTGCTTCATGGTGCTGAGGACCAAGGCAGCACGGTGGGACAGTGGTTAGTACTGCTGCCTCATGGTGCTGAGGACCAGGGCAGCACGGTGGGACAGTGGTTAGCACTGCTGCCTCATGGAACTGAGGACCAGGGCAGCACGGTGGGACAGTGGTTAGCAGTGCTACCTCACGTTGCTGAGGAACAGGTCAGCAATGGTGGGTCAGTGGTTAGCACTGCTGCCTCACGGTGCTAAGGACCCGGGCAGCACGGTGGCTCAGTGGTTAGCACTGCTGCATCACGGTGTTCAGGACCAGGGCAGCACGGTGGGTCAGTTGTTAGCACTGCTGCCTCATGGTGCTGAGGTCCCGGGCAGCACGGTGGGACAGTGGTTAGCACTGCTACCTCACGTTGCTGAGGACAAGGTCAGCAACGGTGGGTCAGTGGTTAGCACTGCTGCCTCATGGTGCTGAGGTCCCGGGCAGCACGCTGGGACAGTTGTTAGCACTGCTACCTCACGTTGCTGAGGACCAGGTCATCACGGTGGGACAGGTTAGCACTGCTGCCTCACAGTGCTGAGGACCAGGTAGCACGGTTGACAGTAGTTAGCACTGCTACCTCACGTTGCTGAGGACCAGGGCAGCACGGTGGGACAGTGGTTAGCACCACTGCCTCACGGTGCTGAGGTCCCGAGCAGCACGATGGGACAGTGGTTAGCACTGCTACCTCATGGTGCAGAGGGCCAGGGCAGAACGGTGGGACAGTGGTTAGCACTGCTACCTCACGTTGCTGAGGACTAGGTCAGCAACGGTGGGTCAGTGGTTAGCACTGCTGCCTCATGGTGCTGAGGTCCCGGGCAGCACGCTGGGACAGTGGTTAGCACTGCGGCCTCAATGTGCTGAGGACCAGGGCAGCACGGTGGGACAGGTTAGCACTGCTGCCTCACAGTGCTGAGGACCAGGTAGCACGGTTGACAGTAGTTAGCACTGCTACCTCACGTTGCTGAGGACTAGGTCAGCAATGGTGGGTCAGTGGTTAGCACTGCTGCCTCATGGTGCTGAGGTCCCGGGCAGCACGCTGGGACAGTTGTTAGCACTGCTACCTCACGTTGCTGAGGACCAGGTCAGCACGGTGGGACAGGTTAGCACTGCTGCCTCACAGTGCTGAGGACCAGATAGCACGGTGGGACAGTGGTTAGCACCGCTGCCTCACGGTGCTGAGGTCCTGAGCAGCACGATGGGACAGTGGTTAGCACTGCTGCCTCATGGTGCTGAGGGCCAGGCCAGCACGGTGGGACAGTGGTTAGCACTGCTGCCTTACAGTGCTGAGGACCAGGGCAGCACGGTGGGACAGTGGTTAGCACTGCTGCCTTACAGTGCTGAGGGCCAGGGCAGCACGGTGGGACAGTGGTTAGCACTGCTGCCTTACAGTGCTGAGGACCAGGGCAGCACGGTGGGACAGTGGTTAGCACTGCTGCCTCATGGTGCTGAGGACCAAGGCAGCACGGTGGGACAGTGATTAGCACTGCTGCCTGACGGTGCTGAGGACCAGGGCACCACGGTGGGACAGTGGTTAGCACTGCTGCCGCATGGTGCTGAGGACCAAGGCAGCACGGTGGGACAGTGATTAGCACTGCTGCCTGACGGTGCTGAGGACCAGGGCAGCACGGTGGGTCAGTGGTTAGCACTGCTGCCTCACGATGCTGAGAACGCGGGCAGCACGGTGGGAAAGTGGTTAGCACTGCTACCTCACGGTGCTCAGGACCAGGGCAGCACGGTGGGACAGTTGTTAGCACTGCTGCCTCATGGTGCTGAGGACCAGGGCAGCACGGTGGGTCAGTTGTTAGCACTGCTGCCTCATGGTGCTGAGGTCCCGGGCAGCACGGTGGGACAGTGGTTAGCACTGCTACCACACGGTGCTGAGGACGGTGAGCAACGGTGGGTCTGTGGTTAGCACTGCTGCCTCATGGTGCTGAGGTCCCGGGCAGCACGCTGGGACAGTTGTTAGCACTGCTACCTCACGTTGCTGAGGACCAGTTCAGCACGGTGAGACAGGTTAGCACTGCTACCTCACAGTACTGAGGACCAGGTAGCACGGTTGACAGTAGTTAGCACTGCTACCTCACGTTGCTGAGGACCAGGTCATCACGGTGGGACAGGTTAGCACTGCTGCCTCACAGTGCTGAGGACCAGGTAGCACGGTTGACAGTAGTTAGCACTGCTACCTCACGTTGCTGAGGACCAGGGCAGCACGGTGGGACAGTGGTTAGCACCACTGCCTCACGGTGCTGAAGTCCCGAGCAGCACGATGGGACAGTGGTTAGCACTGCTGCCTCATGGTGCTGAGGGCCAGTGCAGAACGGTGGGACAGTGGTTAGCACTGCTACCTCACGTTGCTGAGGACTAGGTCAGCAACGGTGGGTCAGTGGTTAGCACTGCTGCCTCATGGTGCTGAGGTCCCGGGCAGCACGCTGGGACAGTGGTTAGCACTGCGGCCTCAATGTGCTGAGGACCAGGGCAGCACAGTGGGACAGGTTAGCACTGCTGCCTCACAGTGCTGAGGACCAGGTAGCACGGTTGACAGTAGTTAGCACTGCTGCCTCACGTTGCTGAGGACTAGGTCAGCAACGGTGGGTCAGTGGTTAGCACTGCTGCCTCATGGTGCTGAGGTCCCGGGCAGCACGCTGGGACAGTTGTTAGCACTGCTACCTCACGTTGCTGAGGACCAGGTAGCACGGTTGACAGTAGTTAGCACTGCTAGCTCACGTTGCTGAGGACTAGGTCAGCAACGGTGGGTCAGTGGTTAGCACTGCTGCCTCATGGTGCTGAGGTCCCGGGCAGCACGCTGGGACAGTTGTTAGCACTGCTGCCTCACAGTGCTGAGGACCAGGTAGCACGGTTGACAGTAGTTAGCACTGCTAGCTCACGTTGCTGAGGACTAGGTCAGCAACGGTGGGTCAGTGGTTAGCACTGCTGCCTCATGGTGCTGAGGTCCCGGGCAGCACGCTGGGACAGTTGTTAGCACTGCTACCTCACGTTGCTGAGGACCAGGGCAGAACGGTGGGACAGTGTCTAGCACTGCTGCCTCACAGTGCTGAGGACCAGATAGCACGGTGGGACAGTGGTTAGCACCGCTGCCTCACGGTGCTGAGGTCCTGAGCAGCACGATGGGACAGTGGTAAGCACTGCTGCCTCATGGTGCTGAGGGCCAGGCCAGCACGGTGGGACAGTGGTTAGAACTGCTGCCTTACAGTGCTGAGGACCAGGGCAGCACGGTGGGACAGTGGTTAGCACTGCTGCCTTACAGTGCTGAGGGCCAGGGCAGCACAGTGGGACAGTGGTTAGCACTGCTGCCTTACAGTGCTGAGGACCAGGGCAGCACGGTGGGACAGTGGTTAGCACTGCTGCCTCATGGTGCTGAGGACCAAGGCAGCACGGTGGGACAGTGATTAGCCCTGATGCCTGACGGTGCTGAGGACCAGGGCACCACGGTGGGACAGTGGTTAGCACTGCTGCCGCATGGTGCTGAGGACCAAGGCAGCACGGTGGGACAGTGATTAGCACTGCTGCCTGACGGTGCTGAGGACCAGGGCAGCACGGTGGGTCAGTGGTTAGCACTGCTGCCTCACGGTGCTGAGAACGCGGGCAGCACGGTGGGAAAGTGGTTAGCACTGCTACCTCACGGTGCTCAGGACCAGGGCAGCACGGTGGGACAGTTGTTAGCACTGCTGCCTCATGGTGCTGAGGACCAGAGCAGCACGGTGGGTCAGTTGTTAGCACTGCTGCCTCATGGTGCTGAGGTCCCGGGCAGCACGGTGGGACAGTGGTTAGCACTGCTACCTCACGGTGCTGAGGACGGTGAGCAACGGTGGGTCTGTGGTTAGCACTGCTGCCTCATGGTGCTGAGATCCCGGGCAGCACGCTGGGACAGTTGTTAGCACTGCTACCTCACGTTGCTGAGGACCAGGTCAGCACGGTGGGACAGGTTAGGACTGCTGCCTCACAGTGCTGAGGACCAGGTAGCACGGTTGACAGTAGTTAGCACTGCTACCTCACGTTGCTGAGGACCAGGTCAGCAACGGTGAGTCAGTGGTTAGCACTGCTGCCTCATGGTGCTGTGGTCCCGGGCAGCACGGTTGGACAGTTTAGCACTGCTGCCTCATGGTGCTGAGCACCAGGGCAGCACGATGGGACAGTGGTTAGCACTGCTGCCTCATGGTGCTGAGGTCCCGGGCAGCAACGTGGGCCAGTGGTTAGCACCGCTGCTTCATGGTGCTGAGCACCAGGGCGGCACGGTGGGACAGTGGTTAGCACTGCTGCCTCATGGTGCTGAGCACCAGGGCAGCACGGTGGGTCAGTGGTTAGCGCTGCAGCCTCAAGGTGCTGAGGACCAGGGCAGCAAGGTGGGTCAGTGGTTAGCACTGCTGCCTCACGGTGCTGAGGACGCGGGCAGCACGGTGGAACAGTGGTTAGCACTGCTGCCTCATGGTGCTGAGGACCAGGGCAGCGCGGTGGGACAGTGGTTTGCACTGCTGCCTCACGGTGCTTAGGACCAGGGCAGCACGGTGGGACAGTGGCTAGCATTGCTGCGTCACGGTGCTGAGGACCAGGGCAGCACGGTGGGACAGTGGTTAGCACTGCTGCCTCACGGTGCGTAGGACCAGGGCAGCACGGTGGGACAGTGGCTAGCATTGCTGCCTAATGGTCCGGAGGACCAGGGCAGCACGGCGGGACAGTGGTTAGCACTGCTGCCTCACGGTCCTGAGGACCAGGGCAGCACGGTGGATCAGTGGTTAGCACTGCTGCCTCAAGGTGCTGAGGAACAGGGCAGCACGGTGTGACACTGGTTAGCACTGCTGCCTCACGGTGCTGAGGACCAGGGCAGCACGGTGGGACACTGGTTAGCACTGCTGCCTCACGGTACTGAGGACCAGGGCAGCACGGTGGGACAGTGGTTAGTACCGCTGCCTCACGGTGCTGAGGCAGGGCAGCACGGTGGGTCAGTTGTTAGCACTGCTGCCTCATGGTGCTGAGCGCCAGGGCAGCACGGTGGGACAGTGGTTAGCACTGCTGCCTTACAGTGCTGAGGACCAGGGCAGCATTGTGGGTCAGTGGTTAGCACTGCTGACTCAAGGTGCTGAGGACCAGGGCAGCACGGTGGGACACTGGTTAGCACTGCTGCCTCACGGTGCTGAGGACCAGGGCAGCATGGTGGGACAGGGGTTAGCACTGCTGCATCACAGTGCTGAGGACCAGGGCAGCACGGTGGGACACTGGTTAGCACTGCTGCCTCACGGTGCTGAGGACCAGGGCTGCACGGTGGGACACTGCTTAGCACTGCTGCCTCACGGTGCTGAGGACCTGGGCAGCACGGTGGGACACTGCTTAGCACTGCTGCGTCACGGTGCTGAGGACCAGGGCAGCACGGTGTGACAGTCGTTAGTACTGCTGCCTCACGGTGCTGAGGACCCGGGCAGCACGGTGGGACAGTGGTTAGCACTGCTGCCTCATGGTGCGGAGGGCCAGGGCAGAACGGTGGGACAGTGGCTAGCACCGCTGCTTCGAGGTGCTGAGGTCCTGGGCAGAACGGTGGGACATTGGTTAACACGGTTGGACATTGGTTAGCACTGCTGCCTCATGGTGCTGAGGACCAGGGCAGCACGGTGGGGCAGTTGTTAGCACTGCTGCCTCGCGGTGCTGAGGTCCCGGGCAGCACGGTGGGACACTGGTTAGCACTGCTGCCTCACAGTGCTGAGGACCAGGGCAGCACGGTGGGACACTGGTTAGCACTGTTGTCTCACGGTGCTGAGGACCAGGGCAGCACGGTGGGACAGTGGTTAGCATTGCTACTTCATGGTGCTGAGGACCAAGGCAGCACGGTGGGACAGTGGTTAGCACTGCTGCCTCATGGAACTGAGGACCAGGACAGCACGGTGGGACAGTGGTTAGCACTGCTACCTCACGTTGCTGAGGAACAGGTCAGCAACGGTGGGTCAGTGGTTAGCACCGCTGCCTCACGGTGCTGAGGCAGGGCAGCACGGTGGGTCAGTTGTTAGCACTGTTGCATCACGGTGCTCAGGACCAGGGCAGCACGGTGGGTCAGTGGTTAGCACTGCTGTCTCACGGTGCTAAGGACCCGGGCAGCACGGTGGGTCAGTGGTTAGCACTGTTGCATCACGGTGCTCAGGACCAGGGCAGCACGGTGGGACAGTGGTTAGTACTGCTGCCTCATGGTGCTGAGGACCAGGGCAGCATGGTGGGACAGTGGTTAGCACTGCTGCCTCATGGAACTGAGGACCAGGGCAGCACGGTGGGACAGTGGTTAGCACTGCTGCCTCACAGTGCTGAGGACCAGGGCAGCACGGTGGGACAGTGGTTAGCACTGCTGCCTCATGGAACTGAGGACCAGGGCAGCACGGTGGGACAGTGGTTAGCACTGCTACCTCACGTTGCTGAGGAACAGGTCAGCAACGGTCGGTCAGTGGTTAGCACTGCTGCCTCACGGTGCTATGGACCCGGGCAGCACGGTGGGTCAGTGGTTAGCACTGCTGCATCACGGTGCTCAGGACCAGGGCAGCACGGTGGAACAGTTGTTAGCACTGCTGCCTCATGGTGCTGAGGTCCCGGGCAGCACGGTGGGACAGTGGTTAGCACTGCTACCTCACGTTGCTGAGGACAAGGTCAGCAACGGTGGGTCAGTGGTTAGCACTGCTGCCTCATGGTGCTGAGGTCCCGGGCAGCACGCTGGGACAGTTGTTAGCACTGCTACCTCACGTTGCTGAGGACTAGGTCAGCACGGTGGGACAGGTTAGCACTGCTGCCTCACAGTGCTGAGGACCAGATAGCACGGTGGGACAGTGGTTAGCACTGCAGCCTCAAGGTGCTGAGGACCAGGGCAGCACTGTGGGGCAGTGGTTAGCACTGCTGCCTCACGGTGCTGAGGACGTGGGCAGCACGGTGGAACAGTGGTTAGCACTGCTGCGTCATGGTGCGGAGGGCCAGGGCAGCGCGGTGGGACAGTGGTTTGCACTGCTGCCTCACAGTGCTGAGGACGCGGGCAGCACGGTGGGTCAGTGGTTAGCACTGCTGCCTGACGGTGCTGAGGACGCGGGCAGCACGGTGGGTCAGTGGTTAGCACTGCTGCCTGACGGTGCTGAGGACCAGGGCACCACGGTGGGACAGTGGTTAGCACTGCTGCCGCATGGTGCTGAGGACCAAGGCAGCACGGTGGGACAGTGATTAGCACTGCAGCCTCACGGTGCTCAGGACCAGGGCAGCACGGTGGGAAAGTGGTTAGCACTGCTGCCTCATGGTGTTGTGGTCCCGGGCAGCACGGTGGGACAGTTTAGCACTGCTGCCTCATGGTGCTGAGCACCAGGGCAGCACAATGCGACAGTGGTTAGCACTGCTACCTCATGGTGCTGAGGTCCCGGGCAGCACGGTGGGCCAGTGGTTAGCACTGCTGCCTTAATGTGCTGAGGACCAGGGCAGAACGGTGGGACAGTGGCTAGTACCGCTGCCTCAGGGTGCTGAGGACCTGGGCAGCACGGTGGGACAGTGGTAAGCACTGCAGGCTCAAGGTGCTGAGGACCAGGGCAGCACGGTGGGACAGTGGTTAGCACTGCTGCCTCACGGTGCTGAGAACGCGGGCAGCACGGTGGAACAGTGGTTAGCACTGCTGCCTCATGGTGCGGAGGGCCAGGGCAGCGCGGTGGGACAGTGGTTTAGATTGCTGCCTCGCGGTGCTGAGGACGCGGGCAGCGCGGTGGAACAGTGTTGAGCACTGCTGCCTCACGGTGCTGAGGACCAGGGCAGCGCGGTGGGACAGTGGTTTGCACTGCTGTCTCGCGGTGCTGAGGACCCGTGCAGCGCGGTGGGACAGTGGTTAGCACTGCTGCCTCACGGTGCTGAGGACCAGGGCAGCACGGTGTGTCAGTGGTTAGCACTGCTGCCTCACGGTGCTGAGGACCAGGGCAGCATGGTGGGACAGTGGCTTGCATTGCTGCCTAATGGTCCTGAGGACCAGGGCTGCACGGTGGGACAGTGGTTAGCACTGCTGTCTCACGTTGCTGAGGACCAGGGCATCACGGTGGGTCAGTGGTTAGCACTGCTGCCTCAAGGTGCTGAGGAACAGGGCAGCACGGTGGGACACTGGTTAGCACTGCTGCCTCACGGTGATGAGGACCAGGGCAGCACGGTGGGACACTGGTTAGCACTGCTGCCTCACGGTGCTGAGGACCAGGGTAGCACGGTGGGACAGCGGTTAGCACCGCTGCCTCACGGTGCTGAGGACCAGGGCAGCACGGTGGGACAGTGGTTAGCACTGCTGCCTCACGGTGATGAGGACCAGGGCAGCACGGTGGGACAGTGGTTAGCACTGCTGCCTCAGGGTAATGAGGACCAGGGCAGCGCGGTGGGACAGTGGTTAGCACTGTTGTCTCACGGTGCTGAGGACCAGGGCAGCACGTTGGGACAGTGGTTAGCACTGCTGCCTGACGGTGCTGAGGACCAGGGCAGCACGGTGGGTCAGTGGTTAGCATTGCTGCCTCACGGTGCTGAGGACCCGGGCAGCACGGTGGGACAGTGGTTAGCACTGCTGCCTGACGGTGCTGAGGACCAGGGCAGCACGGTGGGTCAGTGGTTAGCATTGCTGCCTCATGGTGCTGAGGACCAGGGCAGCACGGTGGGACAGTAATTAGCACTGCTGCCTCACGGTGCTGAGGATCAGGGCAGCACTGTGGGACAGTGGTTAGCACTGCTGCCTCACGGTGCTGAGGATCAGGGCAGCACTGTGGGACAGTGGTTAGCACTGCTACCTCACGGTGCTGAGGTCCCGGGCAGCACGGTGGGTCAGTTGTTAGCACTGCTGCCTCATGGTGCTGAGGTCCCGGGCAGCGCGGTGGGACAGTGGTTAGCTCTGCTACCTCACGGTGCTGAAGACCAGGGCAGCACGGTGGGTCAGTTGTTAGCACTGCTGCCTCATGGTGCTGAGGTCCCGGGAAGCACGGTGGGACAGTGGTTAGCACTGCTACCTCACGTTGCTCAGGACCAGGGCAGCACGGTGGGTCAGTGGTTAGCACTGCTACCTCATGTTGCTGAGGATCAGGGCAGCACGGTGGGACAGTGGTTAGCACTGATGCCTCAATGTGCTGAGGACCAGGGCAGCACGGTGGGTCAGTTGTTAGCACTGCTGCCTCACGGTGCTGAGGACCAGGGCAGCACGGTGGGACAGTGGTTAGCACTGCCGCCTCACGGTGCTGAGGACCAGGGCAGCACGGTGTGTCAGTGGTTAGCACTGCTGCCTCATGGTGCTGAGGACCAGGGCAGCACGGTGGGATAGTGGTTAGCACCGCTGCCTCACGGTGCTGAGCACCAGGGCAGCATGGTGGGTCAGTGGTTAGCACTGCTGCCTCAAGGTGCTGAGGACCTGGGCAGCACGGTGGGACAGTTTAGCACTGCTGCCTCATGGTGCTGAGCACCATGGCAGCACGATGCGACAGTGGTTAGCCCTGCTGCCTCATGGTGCTGAGCTCCCGGGCAGCACGGTGGGCCAGTGGTTAGCACTGCTGCCTCAATGTGCTGAGGACCAGGGCAGAACGGTGGGACAGTGGTTAGCACTGCTGCCTCACGGTGCTGAGAACGCGGGCAGCACGGTGGAACAGTGGTTAGCGCTGCTGCCTCACGGTGCTGAGGACCAGGGCAGCGCGGTGGGACAGTGGTTTGCACTGCTGCCTAATGGTGCTGAGGACCAGGGCAGCACGGTGGGTCAGTGGTTAGCACTGCTGCCTCATGGTGCTGAGGACCAGGGCAGCACGGTGGGTCAGTGGTTATCACTGCTGCCTCATGGTGCTGAGGACCAGGGCAGCACGGTGGGACAGTGGTGAGCACCGCAGCCTCACGGTGCTGAGCACCAGGGCAGCACGGTGGGTCAGTGGTTAGCACTGCTACCTCACGGTGCTGAGGACCTGGGCAACACGTTGGGACAGTGGTTAGCACTGCTGCCTCAAGGTGCTGAGGACCTGGGCAGCACGGTGGGACAGTTTAGCACTGCTGCCTCATGGTGCTGAGCACCATGGCAGCACGATGCGACATTGGTTAGCACTGCTGCCTCATGGTGCTGAGGTCCCGGGCAGCACGGTGGGCCAGTGGTTAGCACTGCTGCCTCAATGTGCTGAGGACCAGGGCAGAACGGTGGGACAGTGGCTAGCACCGCTGCCTCACGGTGCTGAGAACGCGGGCAGCACGGTGGGACAGTGGTTAGCACTGCTGCCTCAAGGTGCTGAGGACCAGGGCAGCACGGTGGGACAGTGGTTAGCACTGCTGCCTCGCGGTGCTGAGGACGTGGGCAGCGCGGTGGAACAGTGGTTAGTGCTGCTGCCTCACGGTGCTGAGGACCAGGGCAGCGCGGTGGGACAGTGGTTTGCACTGCTGTCTCGAGGTGCTGAGGACCCGTGCAGCACGGTGGGACAGTGGCTAGCACTGCTGCCTCACGGTGCTGAGGACGCGGGCAGCACGGTGGAACAGTGGTTAGCACTGCTGCCTCAATGTGCTGAGGACCAGGGCAGAACGGTGGGACAGTGGCTAGTACCGCTGCCTCAGGGTGCTGAGGACCTGGGCAGCACGGTGGGACAGTGGTTAGCACTGCTGCCTCAAGGTGCTGAGGACCAGGGCAGCACGGTGGGACAGTGGTTAGCACTGCTGCCTCACGGTGCTGAGAACGCGGGCAGCACGGTGGAACAGTGGTTAGCACTGCTGCCTCATGGTGCGGAGGGCCAGGGCAGCGCGGTGGGACAGTGGTTTACATTGCTGCCTCGCGGTGCTGAGGACGCGGGCAGCGCGGTGGAACAGTGGTGAGCACTGCTGCCTCACGGTGCTGAGGACCAGGGCAGCGCGGTGGGACAGTGGTTTGCACTGCTGTCTCGCGGTGCTGAGGACCCGTGCAGCGCGGTGGGACAGTGGTTAGCACTGCTGCCTCACGGTGCTGAGGACCAGGGCAGCACGGTGTGTCAATGGTTAGCACTGCTGCCTCACGGTGCTGAGGACCAGGGCAGCACGGTGGGACAGTGGCTTGCATTGCTGCCTAATGGTCCTGAGGACCAGGGCTGCACGGTGGGACAGTGGTTAGCACTGCTGCCTCACGTTGCTGAGGACCAGGGCAGCACGGTGGGTCAGTGGTTAGCACTGCTGCCTCAAGGTGCTGAGGAACAGGGCAGCACGGTGGGACACTGGTTAGCACAGCTGCCTCACGGTGATGAGGACCAGGGCAGCACGGTGGGACAGTGGTTAGCACCGCTGCCTCACGGTGCTGAGGACCAGGGCAGCACGATGGGACAGGTTAGCACTGCTGCCTCACGGTGATGAGGACCAGGGCAGCACGGTGGGACAGTGGTGAGCACTGCTGCCTCAGGGTAATGAGGACCAGGGCAGCGCGGTGGGACAGTGGTTAGCACTGTTGTCTCACGGTGCTGAGGACCAGGGCAGCACGTTGGGACAGTGGTTAGCACTGCTGCCTGACGGTGCTGAGGACCAGGGCAGCACGGTGGGTCAGTGGTTAGCATTGCTGCCTCATGGTGCTGAGGACCAGGGCAGCACGGTGGGTCAGTGGTTAGCACTGCTGCCTGACGGTGCTGAGGACCAGGGCAGCACGGTGGGTCAGTGGTTAGCATTGCTGCCTCATGGTGCTGAGGACCAGGGCAGCACGGTGGGACAGTAATTAGCACTGCTGCCTCACGGTGCTGAGGACCAGGGCAACACGGTGGGACAGTGGTTAGCACTGCTGCCTCACGGTGCTGAGGTCCCGGGAAGCACGGTGGGACTGTGGTTAGCACTGCTGCCTCACGGTGCTGAGGATCAGGGCAGCACGGTGGGACAGTGGTTAGCACTGCTACCTCACGGTGCTGAGGTCCCGGGCAGCACGGTGGGTCAGTTGTTAGCACTGCTGCCTCATGGTGCTGAGGTCCCGGGCAGCACGGTGGGACAGTGGTCAGCTCTGCTACCTCACGGTGCTGAAGACCAGGGCAGCACGGTGGGTCAGTTGTTAGCACTGCTGCCTCATGGTGCTGAGGTCCCGGGAAGCACGGTGGGACAGTGGTTAGCACTGCTACCTCACGTTGCTCAGGACCAGGGCAGCACGGTGGGTCAGTGGTTAGCACTGCTACCTCATGTTGCTGAGGATCAGGGCAGCACGGTGGGACAGTGGTTAGCACTGATGCCTCAATGTGCTGAGGACCAGGGCAGCACGGTGGGTCAGTTGTTAGCACTGCTGCCTCACGGTGCTGAGGACCAGGGCAGCACGGTGGGACAGTGGTTAGCACTGCTGCCTCACGGTGCTGAGGACCAGGGCAGCACGGTGGGTCAGTGGTTAGCACTGCTGCCTCATGGTGCTGAGGACCAGGGCAGCACGGTGGGATAGTGGTTAGCACCGCTGCCTCACGGTGCTGAGCACCAGGGCAGCACGGTGGGTCAATGGTTAGCACTGCTGCCTCAAGGTGCTGAGGACCTGGGCAGCACGGTGGGACAGTTTAGCACTGCTGCCTCATGGTGCTGAGCACCATGGCAGCACGATGCGACAGTGGTTAGCACTGCTGCCTCATGGTGCTGAGGTCCCGGGCAGCACGGTGGGCCAGTGGTTAGCACTGCTGCCTCAATGTGCTGAGGACCAGGGCAGAACGGTGGGACAGTGGCTAGCACCGCTGCCTCACGGTGCTGAGAACGCGGGCAGCACGGTGGGACAGTGGTTAGCACTGCTGCCTCAAGGTGCTGAGGACCAGGGCAGCACGGTGGGACAGTGGTTAGCACTGCTGCCTCACGGTGCTGAGAACGCGGGCAGCACGGTGGAACAGTGGTTAGTACTGCTGCCTCATGGTGCGGAGGGCCAGGGCAGCGCGGTGGGACAGTGGTTTGCACTGCTGCCTCGCGGTGCTGAGGACGTGGGCAGCACGGTGGAACAGTGGTTAGCACTGCTGCCTCAATGTGCTGAGGACCAGGGCAGAACGGTGGGACAGTGGCTAGTACCGCTGCCTCAGGGTGCTGAGGACCTGGGCAGCACGGTGGGACAGTGGTTAGCACTGCTGCCTCAAGGTGCTGAGGACCAGGGCAGCACGGTGGGACAGTGGTTAGCACTGCTGCCTCACGGTGCTGAGAACGCGGGCAGCACGGTGGAACAGTGGTTAGCACTGCTGCCTCATGGTGCGGAGGGCCAGGGCAGCGCGGTGGGACAGTGGTTTACATTGCTGCCTCGCGGTGCTGAGGACGCGGGCAGCGCGGTGGAACAGTGGTGAGCACTGCTGCCTCACGGTGCTGAGGACCAGGGCAGCGCGGTGGGACAGTGGTTTGCACTGCTGTCTCGCGGTGCTGAGGACCCGTGCAGCGCGGTGGGACAGTGGTTAGCACTGCTGCCTCACGGTGCTGAGGACCAGGGCAGCACGGTGTGTCAATGGTTAGCACTGCTGCCTCACGGTGCTGAGGACCAGGGCAGCACGGTGGGACAGTGGCTTGCATTGCTGCCTAATGGTCCTGAGGACCAGGGCTGCACGGTGGGACAGTGGTTAGCACTGCTGCCTCACGTTGCTGAGGACCAGGGCAGCACGGTGGGTCAGTGGTTAGCACTGCTGCCTCAAGGTGCTGAGGAACAGGGCAGCACGGTGGGACACTGGTTAGCACAGCTGCCTCACGGTGATGAGGACCAGGGCAGCACGGTGGGACAGTGGTTAGCACCGCTGCCTCACGGTGCTGAGGACCAGGGCAGCACGATGGGACAGGTTAGCACTGCTGCCTCACGGTGATGAGGACCAGGGCAGCACGGTGGGACAGTGGTGAGCACTGCTGCCTCAGGGTAATGAGGACCAGGGCAGCGCGGTGGGACAGTGGTTAGCACTGTTGTCTCACGGTGCTGAGGACCAGGGCAGCACGTTGGGACAGTGGTTAGCACTGCTGCCTGACGGTGCTGAGGACCAGGGCAGCACGGTGGGTCAGTGGTTAGCATTGCTGCCTCATGGTGCTGAGGACCAGGGCAGCACGGTGGGTCAGTGGTTAGCACTGCTGCCTGACGGTGCTGAGGACCAGGGCAGCACGGTGGGTCAGTGGTTAGCATTGCTGCCTCATGGTGCTGAGGACCAGGGCAGCACGGTGGGACAGTAATTAGCACTGCTGCCTCACGGTGCTGAGGACCAGGGCAACACGGTGGGACAGTGGTTAGCACTGCTGCCTCACGGTGCTGAGGTCCCGGGAAGCACGGTGGGACTGTGGTTAGCACTGCTGCCTCACGGTGCTGAGGATCAGGGCAGCACGGTGGGACAGTGGTTAGCACTGCTACCTCACGGTGCTGAGGTCCCGGGCAGCACGGTGGGTCAGTTGTTAGCACTGCTGCCTCATGGTGCTGAGGTCCCGGGCAGCACGGTGGGACAGTGGTCAGCTCTGCTACCTCACGGTGCTGAAGACCAGGGCAGCACGGTGGGTCAGTTGTTAGCACTGCTGCCTCATGGTGCTGAGGTCCCGGGAAGCACGGTGGGACAGTGGTTAGCACTGCTACCTCACGTTGCTCAGGACCAGGGCAGCACGGTGGGTCAGTGGTTAGCACTGCTACCTCATGTTGCTGAGGATCAGGGCAGCACGGTGGGACAGTGGTTAGCACTGATGCCTCAATGTGCTGAGGACCAGGGCAGCACGGTGGGTCAGTTGTTAGCACTGCTGCCTCACGGTGCTGAGGACCAGGGCAGCACGGTGGGACAGTGGTTAGCACTGCTGCCTCACGGTGCTGAGGACCAGGGCAGCACGGTGGGTCAGTGGTTAGCACTGCTGCCTCATGGTGCTGAGGACCAGGGCAGCACGGTGGGATAGTGGTTAGCACCGCTGCCTCACGGTGCTGAGCACCAGGGCAGCACGGTGGGTCAATGGTTAGCACTGCTGCCTCAAGGTGCTGAGGACCTGGGCAGCACGGTGGGACAGTTTAGCACTGCTGCCTCATGGTGCTGAGCACCATGGCAGCACGATGCGACAGTGGTTAGCACTGCTGCCTCATGGTGCTGAGGTCCCGGGCAGCACGGTGGGCCAGTGGTTAGCACTGCTGCCTCAATGTGCTGAGGACCAGGGCAGAACGGTGGGACAGTGGCTAGCACCGCTGCCTCACGGTGCTGAGAACGCGGGCAGCACGGTGGGACAGTGGTTAGCACTGCTGCCTCAATGTGCTGAGGACCAGGGCAGCACGGTGGGACAGTGGTTAGCACTGCTGCCTCACGGTGCTGAGAACGCGGGCAGCACGGTGGAACAGTGGTTAGTACTGCTGCCTCATGGTGCGGAGGGCCAGGGCAGCGCGGTGGGACAGTGGTTTGCACTGCTGCCTCGCGGTGCTGAGGACGTGGGCAGCGCGGTGGAACAGTGGTTAGTGCTGCTGCCTCACGGTGCTGAGGACCAGGGCAGCGCGGTGGGACAGTGGTTTGCACTGCTGTCTCGAGGTGCTGAGGACCCGTGCAGCACGGTGGGACAGTGGCTAGCACTGCTGCCTCACGGTGCTGAGGACCAGGGCAGAACGGTGGGACAGTGGCTAGTACCGCTGCCTCAGGGTGCTGAGAACCTGGGCAGCACGGTGGGACAGTGGTTAGCACTGCTGCCTCAAGGTGCTGAGGACCAGGGCAGCACGGTGGGACAGTGGTTAGCACTGCTGCCTCACGGTGCTGAGAACGCGGGCAGCACGGTGGAACAGTGGTTAGCACTGCTGCCTCATGGTGCGGAGGGCCAGGGCAGCGCGGTGGGACAGTGGTTTACATTGCTGCCTCGCGGTGCTGAGGACGCGGGCAGCACGGTGGAACAGTGGTGAGCACTGCTGCCTCACGGTGCTGAGGACCAGGGCAGCGTGGTGGGACAGTGGTTTGCACTGCTGTCTCGCGGTGCTGAGGACCCGTGCAGCGCGGTGGGACAGTGGTTAGCACTGCTGCCTCACGGTGCTGAGGACCAGGGCAGCACGGTGTGTCAGTGGTTAGCACTGCTGCCTCACGGTGCTGAGGACCAGGGCAGCACGGTGGGACAGTGGCTTGCATTGCTGCCTAATGGTCCTGAGGACCAGGGCTGCACGGTGGGACAGTGGTTAGCACTGCTGCCTCACGTTGCTGAGGACCAGGGCAGCACGGTGGGTCAGTGGTTAGCACTGCTGCCTCAAGGTGCTGAGGAACAGGGCAGCACGGTGGGACACTGGTTAGCACTGCTGCCTCACGGTGATGAGGACCAGGGCAGCACGGTGGGACACTGGTTAGCACTGCTGCCTCACGGTGCTGAGGACCAGGGTAGCACGGTGGGACAGTGGTTAGCACCGCTGCCTCACGGTGCTGAGGACCAGGGCAGCACGGTGGGACAGTGGTTAGCACTGCTGCCTCACGGTGATGAGGACCAGGGCAGCACGGTGGGACAGTGGTTAGCACTGCTGCCTCAGGTTGCTGAGGTCCCGGGAAGCACGGTGGGACTGTGGTTAGCACTGCTGCCTCATGGTGCTGAGGATCAGGGCAGCACGGTGGGACAGTGGTTAGCACTGCTACCTCACGGTGCTGAGGTCCCGGGCAGCACGGTGGGTCAGTTGTTAGCACTGCTGCCTCATGGTGCTGAGGTCCCGGGCAGCACGGTGGGACAGTGGTTAGCTCTGCTACCTCACGGTGCTGAAGACCAGGGCAGCACGGTGGGTCAGTTGTTAGCACTGCTGCCTCATGGTGCCGAGGTCCCGGGAAGCACGGTGGGACAGTGGTTAGCACTGCTACCTCACGTTGCTCAGGACCAGGGCAGCACGGTGGGTCAGTGGTTAGCACTGCTACCTCATGTTGCTGAGGATAAGGGCAGCACGGTGGGACAGTGGTTAGCACTGATGCCTCAATGTGCTGAGGACCAGGGCAGCACGGTGGGTCAGTTGTTAGCACTGCTGCCTCACGGTGCTGAGGACCAGGGCAGCACGGTGGGACAGTGGTTAGCACTGCTGCCTCACGGTGCTGAGGACCAGGGCAGCACGGTGAGTCAGTGGTTAGCACTGCTGCCTCATGGTGCTGAGGACCAGGGCAGCACGGTGGGATAGTGGTTAGCACCGCTGCCTCACGGTGCTGAGCACCAGGGCAGCACGGTGGGTCAGTGGTTAGCACTGCTGCCTCAAGGTGCTGAGGACCTGGGCAGCACGGTGGGACAGTTTAGCACTGCTGCCTCATGGTGCTGAGCACCATGGCAGCACGATGCGACAGTGGTTAGCACTGCTGCCTCATGGTGCTGAGGTCCCGGGCAGCACGGTGGGCCAGTGGTTAGCACTGCTGCCTCAATGTGCTGAGGACCAGGGCAGAACGGTGGGACAGTGGTTAGCACTGCTGCCTCACGGTGCTGAGAACGCGGGCAGCACGGTGGAACAGTGGTTAGTACTGCTGCCTCATGGTACGGAGGGCCAGGGCAGCGCGGTGGGACAGTGGTTAGCACTGCTGCCTCGCGGTGCTGAGGACGTGGGCAGCGCGGTGGAACAGTGGTTAGCGCTGCTGCCTCACGGTGCTGAGGACCAGGGCAGCGCGGTGGGACAGTGGTTTGCACTGCTGCCTAATGGTGCTGAGGACCAGGGCAGCACGGTGGGTCAGTGGTTAGCACTGCTGCCTCATGGTGCTGAGGACCAGGGCAGCACGGTGGGTCAGTGGTTAGCACTGCTGCCTCATGGTGCTGAGGACCAGGGCAGCACGGTGGGACAGTGGTTAGCACCGCTGCCTCACGGTGCTGAGCACCAGGGCAGCACGGTGGGTCAGTGGTTAGCACTGCTACCTCACGGTGCTGAGGACCTGGGCAACACGTTGGGACAGTGGTTAGCACTGCTGCCTCAAGGTGCTGAGGACCTGGGCAGCACGGTGGGACAGTTTAGCACTGCTGCCTCATGGTGCTGAGCACCATGGCAGCACGATGCGACAGTGGTTAGCACTGCTGCCTCATGGTGCTGAGGTCCCGGGCAGCACGGTGGGCCAGTGGTTAGCACTGCTGCCTCAATGTGCTGAGGACCAGGGCAGAACGGTGGGACAGTGGCTAGCACCGCTGCCTCACGGTGCTGAGAACGCGGGCAGCACGGTGGGACAGTGGTTAGCACTGCTGCCTCAAGGTGCTGAGGACCAGGGCAGCACGGTGGGACAGTGGTTAGCACTGCTGCCTCACGGTGCTGAGAACGCGGGCAGCACGGTGGAACAGTGGTTAGTACTGCTGCCTCATGGTGCGGAGGGCCAGGGCAGCGCGGTGGGACAGTGGTTTGCACTGCTGCCTCGCGGTGCTGAGGACGTGGGCAGCGCGGTGGAACAGTGGTTAGTGCTGCTGCCTCACGGTGCTGAGGACCAGGGCAGCGCGGTGGGACAGTGGTTTGCACTGCTGTCTCGAGGTGCTGAGGACTCATGCAGCACGGTGGGACAGTGGCTAGCACTGCTGCCTCACGGTGCTGAGGACGCGGGCAGCACGGTGGAACAGTGGTTAGCATTGCTGCCTAATGGTCCTGAGGACCAGGGCTGCACGGTGGGACAGTGGTTAGCACTGCTGCCTCACGGTGCTGAGGACCAGGGCAGCACGGTGGGTCAGTGGTTAGCACTGCTGCCTCAAGGTGCTGAGGAACAGGGCAGCACGGCGGGACAGTGGTTAGCACTGCTGCCACACGGTGCTGAGGACCAGGGCAGCACGGTGGGACAGTGGTTAGCACCGCTGCCTCACGGTGCTGAGGACCAGGGCAGCACGGTGGGACAGTGGTTAGCACTGCTGCCTCACGGTGCTGAGGACCAGGGCAGCACGGTGGGACAGTGGTTAGCACCGCTGCCTCACGGTGCTGAGGACCAGGGCAGCACGGTGGGACAGTGGTTAGCACCGCTGCCTCACGGTGCTGAGGACCAGGGCAGCACCGTGGGACAGTGGTTAGCACTGCTGCCTCACGGTGCTGAGGTCCCGGGAAGCACGGTGGGACAGTGGTTAGCACTGCTGCCTCACGGTGCTGAGGACCAAGGCAGCATGGTGGGTCAGTTGGTAGCACTGCTGCCTCATGGTGCTGAGGTCCCGGGCAGCACGGTTGGTCAGTGGTTAGTACTGCTGCCTCACGGTGCTGAGGACCCGGGCAGCACGGTGGGACAGTGGTTAGCACCGCTGCCTCACGGTGCTGAGGACCAGGGCAGCACGGTGGGTCAGTGGTTAGCATTGCTGCCTAATGGTCCTGAGGACCAGGGCTGCACGGTGGGACAGTGGTTAGCACTGCTGCCTCACGGTGCTGAGGACCAGGGCAGCACGGTGGGTCAGTGGTTAGCACTGCTGCCTCAAGGTGCTGAGGAACAGGGCAGCACGGCGGGACAGTGGTTAGCACTGCTGCCACACGGTGCTGAGGACCAGGGCAGCACGGTGGGACAGTGGTTAGCACCGCTGCCTCACGGTGCTGAGGACCAGGGCAGCACGGTTGGACAGTGGTTAGCACTGCTGCCTCACGGTGCTGAGGACCAGGGCAGCACGGTTGGACAGTGGTTAGCACTGCTGCCTCACGGTGCTGAGGACCAGGGCAGCATGGTGGGTCAGTTGGTAGCACTGCTGCCTCACGGTGCTGAGGTCCCGGGCAGCACGGTGGGACAGTGGTTAGCACCGCTGCCTCACGGTGCTGAGGACCAGGGCAGCACGGTGTGTCAGTGGTTAGCACTGCTGCCTCATGGTGCTGAGGTCCCGGGAAGCACGGTGGGAGAGTGGTTAGCATTGCTGCCTCATGGTGCTGAGGACCAGGGCAGCACGGTGGGCCAGTGGTTAGCATTGCTGCCTCATGGTGCTGAGGACCAGGGCAGCACGGTGGGACAGTAATTAGCACTGCTGCCTCACGGTGCTGAGGACCAGGGCAACACGGTGGGACAGTGGTTAGCACTGCTGCCTCACGGTGCTGAGGTCCCGGGAAGCACGGTGGGACAGTGGTTAGCACTGCTGCCTCACGGTGCTGAGGACACGGGCAGCACGGTGGGACAGTGGTTAGCACTGCTGCCTCAATGTGCTGAGGACCAGGGCAGCGCGGTGGGACAGTTGTTAGCACTGCTGCCTCAATGTGCTGAGGACCAGGGCAGCACGGTGGGACAGTGGTTAGCACTGCTGCCTCACGGTGCTGAGGACCAAGGCAGCATGGTGGGTCAGTTGTTAGCACTGCTGCCTCACGGTGCTGAGGACCAAGGCAGCATGGTGGGTCAGTTGTTAGCACTGCTGCCTCACGGTGCTGAGGACCAGGGCAGCACGGTGGGACAGTGGTTAGCACTGCTGCCTCACGGTGCTGAGGACACGGGCAGCACGGTGGGACAGTGGTTAGCACTGCTGCCTCAATGTGCTGAGGACCAGGGCAGCGCGGTGGGACAGTTGTTAGCACTGCTGCCTCAATGTGCTGAGGACCAGGGCAGCACGGTGGGACAGTGGTTAGCACTGCTGCCTCACGGTGCTGAGGACCAAGGCAGCATGGTGGGTCAGTTGTTAGCACTGCTGCCTCACGGTGCTGAGGACCAAGGCAGCATGGTGGGTCAGTTGTTAGCACTGCTGCCTCACGGTGCTGAGGACACGGGCAGCACGGTGGGACAGTGGTTAGCACTGCTGCCTCAATGTGCTGAGGACCAGGGCAGCGCGGTGGGACAGTTGTTAGCACTGCTGCCTCATGGTGCTGAGGACTAGGGCAGCATGGTGGCACAGTGGTTAGCACTGCTACCTCACGGTGCTGAGGACCAGGGCAGCACGGTGGGTCAGTTGTTAGCACTGCTGCCTCATGGTGCTGAGGTCCTGGGAAGCACGGTGGGAGAGTGGCTAGTACCGCTGCCTCACGGTGCTGAGGACCAGGGCAGCACGGTGGGTCAGTGGTTAGCACTGCTGCCTCACGGTGCTGAGGACCAGGGCAGCACGGTGGGTCAGTGGTTAGCACTGCTGCCTCATGGTGCTGAGGACCAGGGCAGCACGGTGGGACAGTGGTTAGCACCGCTGCCTCACGGTGCTGAGCACCAGGGCAGCACGGTGGGTCAGTGGTTAGCACTGCAACCTCACGGTGCTGAGGACCTGGGCATCACGGTGGGACAGTGGTTAGCACTGCTGCCTCACGGTGCTGAGGTCCCGGGCAGCACGATGGCACAGTGGTTAGCACTGCTGCCTCAATGTGCTGAGGACCAGGGCAGCACGGTGGGTCAGTTGTTAGCACTGCTGCCTCACGGTGCTGAGGTCCCGGGCAGCACGATGGCACAGTGGTTAGCACTGCTGCCTCATGGTGCTGAGGGCCAGGGCAGCACGGTGGGACAGTGGTTAGCACTGCTGCCTCACGGTGCTGAGGACCAGGGCAGCACGGTGGGTCAGTGGTTAGCACTGCTGCCTCAAGGTGCTGAGGACCTGGGCAGCACGGTGGGACACTGGTTAGCCCTGTTGTCTCACGGTGCTGAGGACCAGGGCAGCACGGTGGGACAGTGGTTAGCACTGCTGCCTCACGGTGCTGAGGACCAGGGCAGCACGGTGGGACCGTGGTTAGCACTGCTGCCTCATGGTGCTGAGAACCAAGGCAGCACAGTGGGAAAGTGATTAGCACTGCTGCCTCACGGTGCTGAGGACCAGGGCAGCACGGTGGGACAGTGGTTAGCACTGCTGCCTCACGGTGCTGAGGACCAGGGCAGCACGGTGGGACCGTGGTTAGCACTGCTGCCTCATGGTGCTGAGAACCAAGGCAGCACGGTGGGAAAGTGATTAGCACTGTTGCCTCACGGTGCTGAGGATCCGGGCAGTCCGGTGGGACACTGGTTAGCACTGCTGCCTCACGGTGCTGAGGACCCGGGCAGCACGGTGGGACAGTGGTTAGCACTGCTGCCTCATGGTGCTGAGGACCCGGGCAGCACGGTGGGACAGTGTTTAGCACTGCTACCTGACGAAATTCGATCCCGACTCTGGGTCACTGCCCATGTGGAGTTTGCACATTATTCCCGTGTTAGTTTAGGATTCGCCCCCACAGCCCCAAGATGTGCAGGGTAGGTGGACTGGCTTTATCCTTTTATTAAACAGTAGGAAATATATACAATGCCAAACGGTATAAAGACTAATTATGTGTTGGAGGAACAGGATACCCTCCCCTCAGTACCAACGTACGGGGAAGGGGGGGGGGGGGGGGGGGTAGGATACTCTGATTGTTAAAACAGTTCACAACACATTTTTGCAAAAAGAAAATGGCACAAGCAGTAAACTTTGCGCGGGAGAGACCAGACCCCATCGCCTCTGTACCAACAGAATCAGGAAAGGGTAATGTTGGGAGAGAGGGGAAAGGAGGGTGGTGGGGAAGGAGGGAGGCAGGGTGGAGGGGGGGCAAAAGGATACTGCCTAAAACATCTGCGGAGGCAGAACAATGGTCCCTTAATTGGAAAAAATGAATTGTGTACTCTAAGTTTATTTTTCAATATAATAATTAACAGATCACTGCACACTCTCAGTCTTATTATGAAGGGGAACATTTTCTTCCTATCTGCCCTGTCCAACCTCCTTTATGAGTGTGAACATTTCTATTGTAAGTGTATTTCATGTCGATTCTCCTAGTTTCATTTTATATGAAATTTTCTTTTATCGTCTTTGGTCCATGGATCGTTAATGGAGGCATACATTTATTGTCGTGGAGAGGAAGTAAGGAACTCAAATTTTCAAAATATTACACTGTGTTATGCTGTTTTGTATTTTGGGCCGAAGGAATTAGACTTTGAGCAATCATGAGACTGGAGAGAAAATGCTGGAAGTTTTCGGAGAGGTTCGTTTAGCTCAGTTGGCTGGTGGCCAATGGATTGGCAAGCGACGGTGTTCTGTACGACCACCGACAGTAATTGGGTCATGTCAGATGGGAATTTTCAGAGAGACCGCAAAGAAGTCACTGGACTCTCAAGGTGGAAACAGCTCTCTCTATTGCACTGATCTGCTCCCTACTGTCTGAAGGCTGAGGCTTCTGCACCCTAAATGGAAAAGGTGCCTCTTCCACATGAATGCCACCTCTCTGCTATTTCTGTAAGTCTACTGTGAAAGACAGTAGAATCTGAAAGAAAGAATGACATATACCTGAAAGACTAGACTGAATAAGGGCCAGACTGAAAGACTTACACCCGAAACAAAGACTCGTATCCATTCACCTTCATCATTCTTTTACACCCATATTCCAGTCTCTGTTTCTTTGTTGTTATTTGTGTCCAGAGTGAAAATGGCAGTGGCATGGTGTTCAGGAGATGTTGTAGAGTTTATTCATTTGCATGTTTTAATAGTTAATTATATTTACTGTTGATAATAAAACATCAATTGTGTTAACATTTATAAAACTGGTGACCTGTACTTATTCGGCAGCAAAATATCTTTGGTATTTTTGAAGAAAATTTAATTTATTCCATATTGAAATGCCAGAGCAGGTGAGGCTAATATAAACTAACACATGGGCCCCATTATACAGACAGACACTCCCCGACCCCTAGTGCCAGTTTTGAGAGAGTGCTGCAATGTTGAAGGAAGGAGTAAATAATCGCATGTTGATCTCCATAATTTAGACCAAAACTCCCAACGGTGCCAGTACTGACGAAACACTAGACCTTTGGAGACAAATGGCTACATGGTAGGATTTTAACTCCATAATCAAGATGGACCTTCCACCCCGTGCCGGTACTGACTGAGCACTGCACTATCAGAGGTAGATGTGTATACTCTGTTCGCCGTGGTGCCGATACTGAGTGAGCGCTGCACTCTCAGAGGTAGATGGGTATACTCTATCTTCACCCTGGTGCCGGTACTGAGCGAGCGATGCACTGTCAGAGGTAGATGTGTATACTCTATCTTCACCCTGGTGCCGGTACTGAGCGAGCGATGCACTCTCAGAGGTAGATGTGTATACTCTGTTCGCCCTGGTGCCGGTACTGAGCGAGCGCTGCACTGTCAGAGGTAGATGAGTATACTCTATCTTCACCCTGGTGCCAGTACTGAGTGAGCGATGCACTGTCAGAGGTAGATGTGTATACTCTATCTTCAACCTGGTGCCGGTACTGAGCGAGCGCTGCACTGTCAGAGGTAGATGTGTATACTCTGTTCGCCCTGGTGCCGGTACTGAGTGAGCGCTGCACTCTCAGAGGTAGATGTGTATACTCTGTTCGCCGTGGTGCCAGTACTGAGAGAGCGCTGCACTGTCAGAGGTAGATGTGTATACTCTGTTCGCCCTGGTGCCGGTACTGAGTGAGCGCTGCACTGTCAGAGGTAGATGTGTACACCCTGTTCGCCCTGGTACCGGTACTGAGCGAGCGCTGCACTGTCAGAGGTAGATGTGTATACTCTGTTCGCCCTGGTGCCGGTACTGAGCGAGCGCAGCACTGTCAGAGGTAGATGTGTATACTCTGTTCGCCCTGGTGCCGGTACTGAGCGAGCGCTGCACTGTCAGAGGTAGATGTGTATACTCTGTTCGCCGATGTGCCGGTACTGAGTGAGCGATGCACTGTCAGAGGTAGATGTGTATACTCTGTTCGCCGATGTGCCGGTACTGATTGAGCGCTGCACTGTCAGAGGTAGATGTGTACACCCTGTTCGCCGTGGTGCCGGTACTGAGCGAGCGCTGCACTGTCAGAGGTAGATGTGTATACTCTGTTCGCCCTGGTGCCGGTACTGAGTGAGCGCTGCACTGTCAGAGGTAGATGTGTATACTCTGTTCGCCCTGGTGCCGGTACTGAGTGAGCGCTGCACTGTCAGAGGTAGATGTGTATACTCTGTTCGCCGATGTGCCGGTACTGAGCGAGCGCTGCACTGTCAGAGGTAGATGTGTATACTCTGTTCGCCCTGGTGCCGGTACTGAGCGAGCGCTGCACTGTCAGAGGTAGATGTGTTTACTCTGTTCGCCGTGGTGCCGGTACTGAGGAAGCGCTGCACTGTCAGAGGTAGATGTGTATACTCTGTTCGCCCTGGTGCCGGTACTGAGCGAGCGCTGCATTGTCAGAGGTAGATGTGTATACTCTGTTCACCCTGGTGCCGGTACTGAGCGAGCGATGCACTGTCAGAGGTAGATGTGTATACTCTGTTCGCCGTGGTGCCGGTACTGAGTGAGCGCTGCACTGTCAGAGGTAGATGTGTATACTCTGTTCACCCTGGTGCCGGTACTGAGCGAGCGCTGCACTGTCAGAGGTAGATGTGTATACTCTGTTCACCCTGGTGCCGGTACTGAGTGAGCGCTGCACTCTCAGAGGTAGATGTGTATACTCTGTTCGCCGAGCTGCCGGTACTGAGTGAGCGCTGCACTGTCAGAGGTAGATGTGTATACTCTGTTCGCCGTGCTGCCGGTACTGAGTGAGCGCTGCACTGTCAGAGGTAGATGTGTATACTCTGTTCGCCGTGGTGCCGGTACTGAGAGAGCGCTGCACTGTCAGAGGTAGATGTGTATACTCTGTTCGCCGTGGTGCCGGTACTGAGAGAGCGCTGCACTCTCAGAGGTAGATGAGTATACTCTGTTCGCCCTGGTGCCGGTACTGAGCGAGTGCTGCACTGTCAGAGGTAGATGTGTATACTCTGTTCGCCCTGGTGCCGGTACTGAGCGAGCGCTGCACTGTCAGAGGTAGATGTGTTTACTCTGTTCGCCGTGGTGCCGGTACTGAGGAAGCGCTGCACTGTCAGAGGTAGATGTGTATACTCTGTTCGCCCTGGTGCCGGTACTGAGCGAGCGCTGCACTGTCAGAGGTAGATGTGTATACTCTGTTCACCCTGGTGCCGGTACTGAGCGAGCGATGCACTGTCAGAGGTAGATGTGTATACTCTGTTCGCCGTGGTGCCGGTACTGAGTGAGCGCTGCACTGTCAGAGGTAGATGTGTATACTCTGTTCACCCTGGTGCCGGTACTGAGCGAGCGCTGCACTGTCAGAGGTAGATGTGTATACTCTGTTCACCCTGGTGCCGGTACTGAGTAAGCGCTGCACTCTCAGAGGTAGATGTGTATACTCTGTTCGCCGTGCTGCCGGTACTGAGTGAGCGCTGCACTGTCAGAGGTAGATGTGTATACTCTGTTCGCCGTGGTGCCGGTACTGAGAGAGAGCGCTGCACTGTCAGAGGTAGATGTGTATACTCTGTTCGCCGTGGTGCCGGTACTGAGAGAGCGCTGCACTGTCAGAGGTAAATGTGTATACTCTCTTCGCCCTGGTGCCGGTACTGAGTGAGCGCTGCACTTTCAGAGGTAGATGAGTATACTCTGTTCGCCCTGGTGCCGGTACTGAGCGAGTGCTGCACTGTCAGAGGTAGATGTGTATACTCTGTTCGCCCTGGTGCCGGTACTGAGTGAGCGCTGCACTGTCAGAGGTAGATGTGTATACTCTGTTCGCCCTGGTGCCGGTACTGAGCGAGCACTGCACTGTCAGAGGTAGATGTGTATACTCTGTTCGCCCTGGTGCCGGTAATGAGCGAGCGCTGCACTGTCAGAGGTAGATGTGTATACTCTGTTCACCCTGGTGCCGGTACTGAGCGAGCGCTGCACTGTCAGAGGTAGATGTTTATACTCTGTTCGCCGTGGTGCCGGTACTGAGGGAGCGCTGCACTGTCAGAGGTAGATGTGTATACTCTGTTCGCCCTGGTGCCGATACTGAGCGAGCGCTGCACTGTCAGAGGTAGATGTGTACACTCTGTTCACCCTGGTGCCGGTACTGAGTGAGCGATGCACTGTCAGAGGTAGATGTGTATACTCTGTTCGCCGTGGTGCCGGTACTGAGGGAGCGCTGCACTGTCAGAGGTAGATGTGTATACTCTGTTCGCCCTGGTGCCGGTACAGAGGAAGCGCTGCACTGTCAGAGGTAGATGTGTATACTCTGTTCACCCTGGTGCCGGTACTGAGGGAGCGATGCACTGTCAGAGGTAGATGTGTATACTCTGTTCGCCCTGGTGCCGGTACTGAGCGAGCGCTGCACTGTCAGAGGTAGATGTGTATACTCTGTTCACCCTGGTGCCGGTACTGAGCGAGCGATGCACTGTCAGAGGTAGATGTGTATACTCTGTTCGCCGTGGTGCCGGTACTGAGTGAGCGCTGCACTCTCAGAGGTAGATGTGTATACTCTGTTCGCCCTGGTGCCGGTACTGAGAGAGCGCTGCACTGTCAGAGGTAGATGTGTACACTCTGTTCACCCTCGTGCCGGTACTGAGCGAGCGCTGCACTGTCAGAGGTAGATGTTTATACTCTGTTCACCCTGGTGCCGGTACTGAGTGAGCGCTGCACTCTCAGAGGTAGAGGTGTATACTCTGTTCGCCGTGCTGCCGGTACTGAGTGAGCGCTGCACTGTCAGAGGTAGATGTGTATACTCTGTTCGCCGTGGTGCCGGTACTGAGTGAGCGCTGCACTGTCAGAGGTAGATGAGTATACTCTGTTCGCCCTGGTGCCGGTACTGAGCGAGCGCTGCAATGTCAGAGGTAGATGTGTATACTCTGTTCACCCTGGTGCCGGTACTGAGTGAGCGCTGCACTGTCAGAGGTAGATGTGTATACTCTGTTCACCCTGGTGCCGGTACTGAGAGAGCGCTGCACTGTCAGAGGTAGATGTGTACACTCTGTTCACCCTCGTGCCGGTACTGAGCGAGCGCTGCACTGTCAGAGGTAGATGTTTATACTCTGTTCACCCTGGTGCCGGTACTGAGTGAGCGCTGCACTCTCAAAGGTAGAGGTGTATACTCTGTTCGCCGTGCTGCCGGTACTGAGTGAGCGCTGCACTGTCAGAGGTAGATGTGTATACTCTGTTCGCCGTGGTGCCGGTACTGAGTGAGCGCTGCACTGTCAGAGGTAGATGAGTATACTCTGTTCGCCGTGGTGCCGGTACTGAGAGAGCGCTGTACTGTCAGAGGTAGATGTGTATACTCTGTTCGCCCTGGTGCCGGTACTGAGCGAGCGATGCACTGTCAGAGGTAGATGTGTATACTCTGTTCGCCGTGGTGCCGGTACTGAGCGAGCGCAGCACTGTCAGAGGTAGATGTGTATACTCTGTTCACCCTGGTGCCGGTACTGAGTGAGCGCTGCACTCTCAGAGGTAGATGTGTATACTCTGTTCGCCGTGCTGCCGGTACTGAGTGAGCGCTGCACTGTCAGAGGTAGATGTGTATACTCTGTTCGCCGTGGTGCCGGTACTGAGAGAGCGCTGCACTGTCAGAGGTAAATGAGTATACTCTGTTCGCCGTGGTGCCGGTACTGAGAGTGCACTGCACTGTCAGAGGTAAATGTGTATACTCTCTTCGCCCTGGTGCCGGTACTGAGTGAGCGCTGCACTTTCAGAGGTAGATGAGTATACTCTGTTCGCCCTGGTGCCGGTACTGAGCGGGTGCTGCACTGTCAGAGGTAGATGTGTATACTCTGTTCGCCGTGGTGCCGGTACTGAGTGAGCGCTGCACTGTCAGAGGTAGATGTGTATACTCTGTTCGCCCTGGTGCCGGTACTGAGCGAGCGCTGAACTGTCAGAGGTAGATGTGTATACTGTGTTCGCCCTGGTGCCGGTACTGAGAGAGCGCTGCACTGTCAGAGGTAGATGTGTACACTCTGTTCACCCTCGTGCCGGTACTGAGCGAGCGCTGCACTGTCAGAGGTAGATGTTTATACTCTGTTCACCCTGGTGCCGGTACTGAGTGAGCGCTGCACTCTCAGAGGTAGAGGTGTATACTCTGTTCGCCGTGCTGCCGGTACTGAGTGAGCGCTGCACTGTCAGAGGTAGATGTGTATACTCTGTTCGCCGTGGTGCCGGTACTGAGTGAGCGCTGCACTGTCAGAGGTAGATGAGTATACTCTGTTCGCCGTGGTGCCGGTACTGAGAGAGCGCTGCACTGTCAGAGGTAGATGTGTATACTCTTTTCGCCCTGGTGCCGATACTGAGCGAGCGCTGCACTGTCAGAGGTAGATGTGTATACTCTGTTCACCCTGGTGCCGGTACTCAGTGAGCGATGCACTGTCAGAGGTAGATGTGTATACTCTGTTCGCCGTGGTGCCGGTACTGAGGGTGCGCTGCACTGTCAGAGGTAGATATGTATACTCTGTTCGCCCTGGTGCCGGTACAGAGGAAGCGCTGCACTGTCAGAGGTAGATGTGTATACTCTGTTCACCCTGGTGCCGGTACTGAGGGAGCGATGCACTGTCAGAGGTAGATGTGTATACTCTGTTCGCACTGGTGCCGGTACTGAGGAAGCGCTGCACTGTCAGAGGTAGATGTGTATACTCTGTTGGCCCTGGTGCCGGTACTGAGCGAGCGCTGCACTGTCAGAGGTAGATGTGTATACTCTGTTCACCCTAGTGCCGGTACTGAGCGAGCGATGCAATGTCAGAGGTAGATGTGTATACTCTGTTCGCCCTGGTGCCGGTACTGAGTGAGCGCTGCACTGTCAGAGGTAGATGTGTATACTGTGTTCGCCCTGGTGCCGGTAATGAGCGAGCGCTGCACTGTCAGAGGTAGATGTGTATACTCTGTTCACCCTGGTGCCGATACTGAGCGAGCGCTGCACTGTCAGAGGTAGATGTTTATACTCTGTTCGCCGTGGTGCCGGTACTGAGGGAGCGCTGCACTGTCAGAGGTAGATGTGTATACTCTTTTCGCCCTGGTGCCGATACTGAGCGAGCGCTGCACTGTCAGAGGTAGATGTGTATACTCTGTTCGCCCTGGTGCCGGTACTGAGTGAGCGCTGCACTGTCAGAGGTAGATGTGTATACTCTGTTCGCCCTGGTGCCGGTACTGAGCGAGCACTGCACTGTCAGAGGTAGATGTGTATACTCTGTTCGCCCTGGTGCCGGTAATGAGCGAGCGCTGCACTGTCAGAGGTAGATGTGTATACTCTGTTCACCCTGGTACCGGTACTGAGCGAGCGCTGCACTGTCAGAGGTAGATGTTTATACTCTGTTCGCCGTGGTGCCGGTACTGAGGGAGCGCTGCACTGTCAGAGGTAGATGTGTATACTCTGTTCGCCCTGGTGCCGATACTGAGCGAGCGCTGCACTGTCAGAGGTAGATGTGTACACTCTGTTCACCCTGGTGCCGGTACTGAGTGAGCGATGCACTGTCAGAGGTAGATGTGTATACTCTGTTCGCCGTGGTGCCGGTACTGAGGGAGCGCTGCACTGTCAGAGGTAGATGTGTATACTCTGTTCGCCCTGGTGCCGGTACAGAGGAAGCGCTGCACTGTCAGAGGTAGATGTGTATACTCTGTTCACCCTGGTGCCGGTACTGAGGGAGCGATGCACTGTCAGAGGTAGATGTGTATACTCTGTTCGCCCTGGTGCCGGTACTGAGGAAGCGCTGCACTGTCAGAGGTAGATGTGTATACTCTGTTCGCCCTGGTGCCGGTACTGAGCGAGCGCTGCACTGTCAGAGGTAGATGTGTATACTCTGTTCACCCTGGTGCCGGTACTGAGCGAGCGATGCACTGTCAGAGGTAGATGTGTATACTCTGTTCGCCCTGGTGCCGGTACTGAGTGAGCGCTGCACTCTCAGAGGTAGATGTGTATACTCTGTTCACCCTGGTGCCGGTACTGAGCGAGCGATGCACTGTCGGAGGTAGATGTGTATACTCTGTTCGCCGTGGTGCCGGTACTGAGTGAGCGCTGCACTCTCAGAGGTAGATGTGTATACTCTGTTCGCCCTGGTGCCGGTACTGAGTGAGCGCTGCACTGTCAGAGGTAGATGTGTATACTCTGTTCGCCCTGGTGCCGGTACTGAGCGAGCGCTGCAATGTCAGAGGTAGATGTGTATACTCTGTTCACCCTGGTGTGGGTACTGAGTGAGCGCTGCACTGTCAGAGGTAGATGTGTATACTCTGTTCACCCTGGTGCCGGTACTGAGAGAGCGCTGCACTGTCAGAGGTAGATGTGTACACTCTGTTTACCCTCGTGCCGGTACTGAGCGAGCGCTGCAATGTCAGAGGTAGATGTGTATACTCTGTTCACCCTGGTGTGGGTACTGAGTGAGCGCTGCACTGTCAGAGGTAGATGTGTATACTCTGTTCACCCTGGTGCCGGTACTGAGAGAGCGCTGCACTGTCAGAGGTAGATGTGTACACTCTGTTTACCCTCGTGCCGGTACTGAGCGAGCGCTGCACTGTCAGAGGTAGATGTGTATACTCTGTTCACCCTGGTGCCGGTACTGAGTGAGCGCTGCACTCTCAGAGGTAGAGGTGTATACTCTGTTCGCCGTGCTGCCGGTACTGAGTGAGCGCTGCACTGTCAGAGGTAGATGTGTATACTCTGTTCGCCGTGGTGCCGGTACTGAGTGAGCGCTGCACTGTCAGAGGTAGATGAGTATACTCTGTTCGCTGTGGTGCCGGTACTGAGAGAGCGCTGTACTGTCAGAGGTAGATGTGTATACTCTGTTCGCCCTGGTGCCGGTACTGAGCGAGCGATGCACTGTCAGAGGTAGATGTGTATACTCTGTTCGCCGTGTTGCCGGTACTGAGCGAGCGCAGCACTGTCAGAGGTAGATGTGTATACTCTGTTCACCCTGGTGCCGGTACTGAGTGAGCGCTGCACTCTCAGAGGTAGATGTGTATACTCTGTTCGCCGTGCTGCCGGTACTGAGTGAGCGCTGCACTGTCAGAGGTAGATGTGTATACTCTGTTCGCCGTGGTGCCGGTACTGAGAGAGCGCTGCACTGTCAGAGGTAGATGAGTATACTCTGTTCGCCGTGGTGCCGGTACTGAGAGTGCACTGCACTGTCAGAGGTAAATGTGTATACTCTCTTCGCCCTGGTGCCGGTACTGAGTGAGCGCTGCACTTTCAGAGGTAGATGAGTATACTCTGTTCGCCCTGGTGCCGGTACTGAGCGGGTGCTGCACTTTCACAGGTAGATGTGTATACTCTGTTCGCCGTGGTGCCGGTACTGAGTGAGCGCTGCACTGTCAGAGGTAGATGTGTACACTCTGTTCGCCCTGGTGCCGGTACTGAGCGAGCGCTGAACTGTCAGAGGTAGATGTGTATACTGTGTTCGCCCTGGTGCCGGTAATGAGCGAGCGCTGCACTGTCAGAGGTAGATGTGTATACTCTGTTCACCCTGGTGCCGATACTGAGCGAGCGCTGCACTGTCAGAGGTAGATGTTTATACTCTGTTCGCCGTGGTGCCGGTACTGAGGGAGCGCTGCACTGTCAGAGGTAGATGTGTATACTCTTTTCGCCCTGGTGCCGATACTGAGCGAGCGCTGCACTGTCAGAGGTAGATGTGTATACTCTGTTCACCCTGGTGCCGGTACTCAGTGAGCGATGCACTGTCAGAGGTAGATGTGTATACTCTGTTCGCCGTGGTGCCGGTACTGAGGGTGCGCTGCACTGTCAGAGGTAGATATGTATACTCTGTTCGCCCTGGTGCCGGTACAGAGGAAGCGCTGCACTGTCAGAGGTAGATGTGTATACTCTGTTCACCCTGGTGCCGGTACTGAGGGAGCGATGCACTGTCAGAGGTAGATGTGTATACTCTGTTCGCACTGGTGCCGGTACTGAGGAAGCGCTGCACTGTCAGAGGTAGATGTGTATACTCTGTTGGCCCTGGTGCCGGTACTGAGCGAGCGCTGCACTGTCAGAGGTAGATGTGTATACTCTGTTCACCCTAGTGCCGGTACTGAGCGAGCGATGCAATGTCAGAGGTAGATGTGTATACTCTGTTCGCCCTGGTGCCGGTACTGAGTGAGCGCTGCACTGTCAGAGGTAGATGTGTATACTCTGTTCGCCGTGGTGCCGGTACTGAGTGAGCGCTGCACTGTCAGAGGTAGATGTGTATACTCTGTTCGCCCTGGTGCCGGTACTGAGTGAGCGCTGCACTGTCAGAGGTAGATGTGTATACTCTGTTCGCCCTGGTGCCGGTACTGAGCGAGCGCTGCAATGTCAGAGGTAGATGTGTATACTCTGTTCACCCTGGTGCCGGTACTGAGTGAGCGCTGCACTGTCAGAGGTAGATGTGTATACTCTGTTCACCCTGGTGCCGGTATTGAGAGAGCGCGGCACTGTCAGAGGTAGATGTGTACACTCTGTTCACCCTCGTGCCGGTACTGAGCGAGCGCTGCACTGTCAGAGGTAGATGTGTATACTCTGTTCACCCTGGTGCCGGTACTGAGTGAGCGCTGCACTCTCAGAGGGAGAGGTGTATACTCTGTTCGCCGTGCTGCCGGTACTGAGTGAGCGCTGCACTGTCAGAGGTAGATGTGTATACTCTGTTCGCCGTGGTGCCGGTACTGAGTGAGCGCTGCACTGTCAGAGGTAGTTGAGTATACTCTGTTCGCCGTGGTGCCGGTACTGAGAGAGCGCTGCACTGTCAGAGGTAGATGTATATACTCTGTTCGCCGTGGTGCCGGTACTGAGAGAGCGCTGCACTGTCAGAGGTAGATGTGTATACTCTGTTCGCCCTGGTGCCGGTACTGAGCGAGCGATGCACTGTCAGAGGTAGATGTGTATACTCTGTTCGCCGTGGTGCCGGTAATGAGCGAGCGCAGCACTGTCAGAGGTAGATGTGTATACTCTGTTCGCCCTGGTGCCGGTACTGAGTGAGCGCTGCACTGTCAGAGGTAGATGAGTATACTCTGTTCGCCCTGGTGCCGGTAATGAGCGAGCGCTGCACTGTCAGAGGTAGATGTGTATACTCTGTTCACCCTGGTGCCGGTACTGAGCGAGCGCTCCACTGTCAGAGGTAGATGTGTATACTGTGTTCGCCGTGGTGCCGGTACTGAGGGAGCGCTGCACTGTCAGAGGTAGATGTGTATACTCTGTTCACCCTGGTGCCGGTACTGAGCGAGCGCTGCACTGTCAGAGGTAGATGTGTATACTCTGTTCACCCTGGTGCCGGTACTGAGTGAGCGCTGCACTCTCAGAGGTAGATGTGTATACTCTGTTCGCCGTGCTGCCGGTACTGAGTGAGCGCTGCACTGTCAGAGGTAGATGTGTATACTCTGTTCGCCGTGGTGCCGGTACTGAGAGAGCGCTGCACTGTCAGAGGTAGATGTGTATACTCTGTTCGCCCTGGTGCCGGTAATGAGCGAGCGCTGCACTGTCAGAGGTAGATGTGTATACTCTGTTCACCCTGGTGCCGGTACTGAGCGAGCGCTGCACTGTCAGAGGTAGATGTTTATACTCTGTTCGCCGTGGTGCCGGTACTGAGGGAGCGCTGCACTGTCAGAGGTAGATGTGTATACTCTGTTCGCCCTGGTGCCGATACTGAGCGAGCGCTGCACTGTCAGAGGTAGATGTGTATACTCTGTTCTCCCTTGTGCCGGTACTGAGTGAGCGATGCACTGTCAGAGGTAGATGTGTACACTCTGTTCGCCGTGGTGCCGGTACTGAGGGAGCGCTGCACTGTCAGAGGTAGATGTGTATACTCTGTTCGCCCTGGTGCCGGTACAGAGGAAGCGCTGCACTGTCAGAGGTAGATGTGTATACTCTGTTCACCCTGGTGCCGGTACTGAGGGAGCGATGCACTGTCAGAGGTAGATGTGTATACTCTGTTCGCCCTGGTGCCGGTACTGAGGAAGCGCTGCACTGTCAGAGGTAGATGTGTATACTCTGTTCGCCCTGGTGCCGGTACTGAGCGAGCGCTGCACTGTCAGAGGTAGATGTGTATACTCTGTTCACCCTGGTGCCGGTACTGACCGAGCGATGCACTGTCAGAGGTAGATGTGTATACTCTGTTCGCCGTGGTGCCGGTACTGAGTGAGCGCTGCACTCTCAGAGGTAGATGTGTATACTCTGTTCGCCCTGGTGCCGGTACTGAGTGAGCGCTGCACTGTCAGAGGTAGATGTGTATACTCTGTTCACCCTGGTGCCGGTACTGAGAGAGCGCTGCACTGTCAGAGGTAGATGTGTACACTCTGTTCACCCTCGTGCCGGTACTGAGCGAGCGCTGCACTGTCAGAGGTAGATGTGTATACTCTGTTCACCCTGGTGCCGGTACTGAGTGAGCGCTGCACTCTCAGAGGTAGAGGTGTATACTCTGTTCGCCGTGCTGCCGGTACTGAGTGAGCGCTGCACTGTCAGAGGTAGATGTGTATACTCAGTTCGCCGTGGTGCCGGTACTGAGAAAGCGCTGTTCTGTCAGAGGTAGATGTGTATACTCTGTTCGCCCTGGTGCCGGTACTGAGCGAGCGATGCACTGTCAGAGGTAGATGTGTATACTCTGTTCGCCGTGGTGCCGGTACTGAGCGAGCGCAGCACTGTCAGAGGTAGATGTGTATACTCTGTTCACCCTGGTGCCGGTACTGAGTGAGCGCTGCACTCTCAGAGGTAGATGTGTATACTCTGTTCACCCTGGTGCCGGTACTGAGTGAGCGCTGCACTCTCAGAGGTAGATGTGTATACTCTGTTCGCCGTGCTGCCGGTACTGAGTGAGCGCTGCACTGTCAGAGGTAGATGTGTATACTCTGTTCGCCGTGGTGCCGGTACTGAGAGAGCGCTGCACTGTCAGAGGTAGATGTGTATACTCTGTTCGCCCTGGTGCCGGTACTGAGTGAGTGCTGCACTTTCAGAGGTAGATGAGTATACTCTGTTCGCCCTGGTGCCGGTACTGAGAGAGCGCTGCACTGTCAGAGGTAAATGTGTATACTCTCTTCGCCCTGGTGCCGGTACTGAGTGAGTGCTGCACTTTCAGAGGTAGATGAGTATACTCTGTTCGCCCTGGTGCCGGTACTGAGCGAGTGCTGCACTGTCAGAGGTAGATGTGTATACTCTGTTTGCCGTGGTGCCGGTACTGAGTGAGCGCTGCACTGTCAGAGGTAGATGTGTATACTCTGTTCGCCCTGGTGCCGGTACTGAGCGAGCGCTGAACTGTCAGAGGTAGATGTGTATACTGTGTTCGCCCTGGTGCCGGTAATGAGCGAGCGCTGCACTGTCAGAGGTAGATGTGTATACTCTGTTCACCCTGGTGCCGATACTGAGCGAGCGCTGCACTGTCAGAGGTAGATGTTTATACTCTGTTCGCCGTGGTGCCGGTACTGAGGGAGCGCTGCACTGTCAGAGGTAGATGTGTATACTCTTTTCGCCCTGGTGCCGATACTGAGCGGGCGCTGCACTGTCAGAGATAGATGTGTATACTCTGTTCACCCTGGTGCCGGTACTCAGTGAGCGATGCACTGTCAGAGGTAGATGTGTATACTCTGTTCGCCGTGGTGCCGGTAGTGAGGGTGCGCTGCACTGTCAGAGGTAGATATGTATACTCTGTTCGCCCTGGTGCCGGTACAGAGGAAGCGCTGCACTGTCAGAGGTAGATGTGTATACTCTGTTCACGCTGGTGCCGGTACTGAGGGAGCGATGCACTGTCAGAGGTAGATGTGTATACTCTGTTCGCACTGGTGCCGGTACTGAGGAAGCGCTGCACTGTCAGAGGTAGATGTGTATACTCTGTTGGCCCTGGTGCCGGTACTGAGCGAGCGCTGCACTGTCAGAGGTAGATGTGTATACTCTGTTCACCCTGGTGCCGGTACTGAGCGAGCGATGCAATGTCAGATGTAGATGTGTATACTCTGTTCGCCCTGGTGCCGGTACTGAGTGAGCGCTGCACTGTCAGAGGTAGATGTGTATACTCTGTTCACCCTGGTGCCGGTACTGAGGGAGCGATGCACTGTCAGAGGTAGATGTGTATACTCTGTTGGCCCTGGTGCCGGTACTGAGCGAGCGCTGCACTGTCAGAGGTAGATGTGTATACTCTGTTCACCCTGGTGCCGGTACTGAGCGAGCGATGCAATGTCAGATGTAGATGTGTATACTCTGTTCGCCCTGGTGCCGGTACTGAGTGAGCGCTGCACTGTCAGAGGTAGATGTGTATACTCTGTTCGCCGTGGTGCCGGTACTGAGAGAGCGCTGCACTGTCAGAGGTAGATGTGTACACTCTGTTCATCCTCGTACCGGTACTGAGCGAGCGCTGCACTGTCAGAGGTAGATGTGTATACTCTGTTCACCCTGGTGCCGGTACTGAGTGAGCGCTGCACTCTCAGAGGGAGAGGTGTATACTCTGTTCGCCGTGCTGCCGGTACTGAGTGAGCGCTGCACTGTCAGAGGTAGTTGTGTATACTCTGTTCGCCGTGGTGCCGGTACTGAGTGAGCGCTGCACTGTCAGAGGTAGTTGAGTATACTCTGTTCGCCGTGGTGCCGGTACTGAGAGAGCGCTGCACTGTCAGAGGTAGATGTGTATACTCTGTTCGCCGTGGTGCCGGTACTGAGAGAGCGCTGTACTGTCAGAGGTAGATGTGTATACTCTGTTCACCCTGGTGCCGGTACTGAGGGAGCGCTGCACTGTCAGAGGTAGATGTGTATATTCTGTTCGCCCTGGTGCCGGTACTGAGCGAGCGCTGCACTGTCAGAGGTAGATGTGTATACTCTGTTCACCCTGGTGCCGGTACTGAGCGAGCGCTGCACTGTCAGAGGTAGATGTGTATACTCTGTTCACCCTGGTGCCGGTACTGAGTGAGCGCTGCACTCTCAGAGGTAGATGTGTATACTCTGTTCGCCGTGCTGCCGGTACTGAGTGAGCGCTGCACTGTCAGAGGTAGATGTGTATACTCTGTTCACCCTTGTGCCGGTACTGAGTGAGCGATGCACTGTCAGAGGTAGATGTGTATACTCTGTTCGCCGTGGTGCCGGTACTGAGGGAGCGCTGCACTGTCAGAGGTAGATGTGTATACTCTGTTCGCCCTGGTGCCGGTACAGAGGAAGCGCTGCACTGTCAGAGGTAGATGTGTATACTCTGTTCACCCTGGTGCCGGTACTGAGGGAGCGATGCACTGTCAGAGGTAGATGTGTATACTCTGTTCGCCCTGGTGCCGGTACTGAGGAAGCGCTGCACTGTCAGAGGTAGATGTGTATACTCTGTTCGCCCTGGTGCCGGTACTGAGTGAGCGATGCACTGTCAGAGGTAGATGTGTATACTCTGTTCGCCGTGGTGCCGGTACTGAGAGAGCGCTGCACTGTCAGAGGTAGATGTGTATACTCTGTTCGCCCTGGTGCCGGTAATGAGCGAGCGCTGCACTGTCAGAGGTAGATGTGTATACTCTGTTCACCCTGTTGCCGGTACTGAGCGAGCGCTGCACTGTCAGAGGTAGATGTTTATACTCTGTTCGCCGTGGTGCCGGTACTGAGGGAGCGCTGCACTGTCACAGGTAGATGTGTATACTCTGTTCGCCCTGGTGCCGATACTGAGCGAGCGCTGCACTGTCAGAGGTAGATGTGTATACTCTGTTCACCCTTGTGCCGGTACTGAGTGAGCGATGCACTGTCAGAGGTAGATGTGTACACTCTGTTCGCCGTGGTGCCGGTACTGAGGGAGCGCTGCACTGTCAGAGGTAGATGTATATACTCTGTTCGCCCTGGTGCCGGTACAGAGGAAGCGCTGCACTGTCAGAGGTAGATGTGTATACTCTGTTCACCCTGGTGCCGGTACTGAGGGAGCGATGCACTGTCAGAGGTAGATGTGTATACTCTGTTCGCCCTGGTGCCGGTACTGAAGAAGCGCTGCACTGTCAGAGGTAGATGTGTATACTCTGTTCGCCCTGGTGCCGGTACTGAGCGAGCGCTGCACTGTCAGAGGTAGATGTGTATACTCTGTTCACCCTGGTGCCGGTACTGAGCGAGCGATGCACTGTCAGAGGTAGATGTGTATACTCTGTTCGCCGTGGTGCCGGTACTGAGTGAGCGCTGCACTCTCAGAGGTAGATGTGTATACTCTGTTCGCCCTGGTGCCGGTACTGAGTGAGCGCTGCACTGTCAGAGGTAGATGTGTATACTCTGTTCACCCTGGTGCCGGTACTGAGAGAGCGCTGCACTGTCAGAGGTAGATGTGTACACTCTGTTCACCCTCGTGCCGGTACTGAGCGAGCGCTGCACTGTCAGAGGTAGATGTGTATACTCTGTTCACCCTGGTGCCGGTACTGAGTGAGCGCTGCACTCTCAGAGGTAGAGGTGTATACTCTGTTCGCCGTGCTGCCGGTACTGAGTGAGCGCTGCACTGTCAGAGGTAGATGTGTATACTCAGTTCGCCGTGGTGACGGTACTGAGAAAGCGCTGTTCTGTCAGAGGTAGATGTGTATACTCTGTTCGCCCTGGTGCCGGTACTGAGCGAGCGATGCACTGTCAGAGGTAGATGTGTATACTCTGTTCGCCGTGGTGCCGGTACTGAGCGAGCGCAGCACTGTCAGAGGTAGATGTGTATACTCTGTTCACCCTGGTGCCGGTACTGAGTGAGCGCTGCACTCTCAGAGGTAGATGTGTATACTCTGTTCACCCTGGTGCCGGTACTGAGTGAGCGCTGCACTCTCAGAGGTAGATGTGTATACTCTGTTCGCCGTGCTGCCGGTACTGAGTGAGCGCTGCACTGTCAGAGGTAGATGTGTATACTCTGTTCGCCGTGGTGCCGGTACTGAGAGAGCGCTGCACTGTCAGAGGTAGATGTGTATACTCTGTTCGCCCTGGTGCCGGTACTGAGTGAGTGCTGCACTTTCAGAGGTAGATGAGTATACTCTGTTCGCCCTGGTGCCGGTACTGAGAGACGGCTGCACTGTCAGAGGTAAATGTGTATACTCTCTTCGCCCTGGTGCCGGTACTGAGTGAGTGCTGCACTTTCAGAGGTAGATGAGTATACTCTGTTCGCCCTGGTGCCGGTACTGAGCGAGTGCTGCACTGTCAGAGGTAGATGTGTATACTCTGTTCGCCGTGGTGCCGGTACTGAGTGAGCGCTGCACTGTCAGAGGTAGATGTGTATACTCTGTTCGCCCTGGTGCCGGTACTGAGCGAGCGCTGAACTGTCAGAGGTAGATGTGTATACTGTGTTCGCCCTGGTGCCGGTAATGAGCGAGCGCTGCACTGTCAGAGGTAGATGTGTATACTCTGTTCACCCTGGTGCCGATACTGAGCGAGCGCTGCACTGTCAGAGGTAGATGTTTATACTCTGTTCGCCGTGGTGCCGGTACTGAGGGAGCGCTGCACTGTCAGAGGTAGATGTGTATACTCTTTTCGCCCTGGTGCCGATACTGAGCGAGCGCTGCACTGTCAGAGGTAGATGTGTATACTCTGTTCACCCTGGTGCCGGTACTCAGTGAGCGATGCACTGTCAGAGGTAGATGTGTATACTCTGTTCGCCGTGGTGCCGGTACTGAGGGTGCGCTGCACTGTCAGAGGTAGATATGTATACTCTGTTCGCCCTGGTGCCGGTACAGAGGAAGCGCTGCACTGTCAGAGGTAGATGTGTATACTCTGTTCGCACTGGTGCCGGTACTGAGGAAGCGCTGCACTGTCAGAGGTAGATGTGTATACTCTGTTGGCCCTGGTGCCGGTACTGAGCGAGCGCTGCACTGTCAGAGGTAGATGTGTATACTCTGTTCACCCTGGTGCCGGTACTGAGGGAGCGATGCACTGTCAGAGGTAGATGTGTATACTCTGTTCGCACTAGTGCCGGTACTGAGGAAGCGCTGCACTGTCAGAGGTAGATGTGTATACTCTGTTGGCCCTGGTGCCGGTACTGAGCGAGCGCTGCACTGTCAGAGGTAGATGTGTATACTCTGTTCACCCTGGTGCCGGTACTGAGCGAGCGATGCAATGTCAGATGTAGATGTGTATACTCTGTTCGCCCTGGTGCCGGTACTGAGTGAGCGCTGCACTGTCAGAGGTAGATGTGTATACTCTGTTCACCCTGGTGCCGGTACTGAGGGAGCGATGCACTGTCAGAGGTAGATGTGTATACTCTGTTGGCCCTGGTGCCGGTACTGAGCGAGCGCTGCACTGTCAGAGGTAGATGTGTATACTCTGTTCACCCTGGTGCCGGTACTGAGCGAGCGATGCAATGTCAGATGTAGATGTGTATACTCTGTTCGCCCTGGTGCCTGTACTGAGTGAGCGCTGCACTGTCAGAGGTAGATGTGTATACTCTGTTCGCCGTGGTGCCGGTACTGAGAGAGCGCTGCACTGTCAGAGGTAGATGTGTACACTCTGTTCACCCTCGTGCCGGTACTGAGCGAGCGCTGCACTGTCAGAGGTAGATGTGTATACTCTGTTCACCCTGGTGCCGGTACTGAGTGAGCGCTGCACTCTCAGAGGGAGAGGTGTATACTCTGTTCGCCGTGCTGCCGGTACTGAGTGAGCGCTGCACTGTCAGAGGTAGTTGTGTATACTCTGTTCGCCGTGGTGCCGGTACTGAGTGAGCGCTGCACTGTCAGAGGTAGTTGAGTATACTCTGTTCGCCGTGGTGCCGGTACTGAGAGAGCGCTGCACTGTCAGAGGTAGATGTGTATACTCTGTTCGCCGTGGTGCCGGTACTGAGTGAGCGCTGCACTGTCAGAGGTAGTTGAGTATACTCTGTTCGCCGTGGTGCCGGTACTGAGAGAGCGCTGCACTGTCAGAGGTAGATGTATATACTCTGTTCGCCGTGGTGCCGGTACTGAGAGAGCGCTGCACTGTCAGAGGTAGATGTGTATACTCTGTTCGCCCTGGTGCCGGTACTGAGCGAGCGATGCACTGTCAGAGGTAGATGTGTATACTCTGTTTTCCGTGGTGCCGGTACTGAGCGAGCGCAGCACTGTCAGAGGTAGATGTGTATACTCTGTTCGCCCTGGTGCCGGTACTGAGTGAGCGCTGCACTGTCAGAGGTAGATGAGTATACTCTGTTCGCCCTGGTGCCGGTAATGAGCGAGCGCTGCACTGTCAGAGGTAGATGTGAATACTCTGTTCACCCTGGTGCCGGTACTGAGCGAGCGCTCCACTGTCAGAGGTAGATGTGTATACTGTGTTCGCCGTGGTGCCGGTACTGAGGGAGCGCTGCACTGTCAGAGGTAGTTGTGTATACTCTGTTCGCCCTGGTGCCGGTACTGAGCGAGCGCTGAACTGTCAGAGGTAGATGTGTATACTGTGTTCGCCCTGGTGCCGGTAATGAGCGAGCGCTGCACTGTCAGAGGTAGATGTGTATACTCTGTTCACCCTGGTGCCGATACTGAGCGAGCGCTGCACTGTCAGAGGTAGATGTTTATACTCTGTTCGCCGTGGTGCCGGTACTGAGGGAGCGCTGCACTGTCAGAGGTAGATGTGTATACTCTGTTCGCCCTGGTGCCGGTACTGAGCGAGCGCTGCACTGTCAGAGGTAGATGTGTATACTCTGTTCACCCTGGTGCCGGTACTGAGCGAGCGATGCAATGTCAGATGTAGATGTGTATACTCTGTTCGCCCTGGTGCCGGTACTGAGTGAGCGCTGCACTGTCAGAGGTAGATGTGTATACTCTGTTCACCCTGGTGCCGGTACTGAGGGAGCGATGCACTGTCAGAGGTAGATGTGTATACTCTGTTGGCCCTGGTGCCGGTACTGAGCGAGCGCTGCACTGTCAGAGGTAGATGTGTATACTCTGTTCACCCTGGTGCCGGTACTGAGCGAGCGATGCAATGTCAGATGTAGATGTGTATACTCTGTTCGCCCTGGTGCCTGTACTGAGTGAGCGCTGCACTGTCAGAGGTAGATGTGTATACTCTGTTCGCCGTGGTGCCGGTACTGAGAGAGCGCTGCACTGTCAGAGGTAGATGTGTACACTCTGTTCACCCTCGTGCCGGTACTGAGCGAGCGCTGCACTGTCAGAGGTAGATGTGTATACTCTGTTCACCCTGGTGCCGGTACTGAGTGAGCGCTGCACTCTCAGAGGGAGAGGTGTATACTCTGTTCGCCGTGCTGCCGGTACTGAGTGAGCGCTGCACTGTCAGAGGTAGTTGTGTATACTCTGTTCGCCGTGGTGCCGGTACTGAGTGAGCGCTGCACTGTCAGAGGTAGTTGAGTATACTCTGTTCGCCGTGGTGCCGGTACTGAGAGAGCGCTGCACTGTCAGAGGTAGATGTGTATACTCTGTTCGCCGTGGTGCCGGTACTGAGTGAGCGCTGCACTGTCAGAGGTAGTTGAGTATACTCTGTTCGCCGTGGTGCCGGTACTGAGAGAGCGCTGCACTGTCAGAGGTAGATGTATATACTCTGTTCGCCGTGGTGCCGGTACTGAGAGAGCGCTGCACTGTCAGAGGTAGATGTGTATACTCTGTTCGCCCTGGTGCCGGTACTGAGCGAGCGATGCACTGTCAGAGGTAGATGTGTATACTCTGTTTTCCGTGGTGCCGGTACTGAGCGAGCGCAGCACTGTCAGAGGTAGATGTGTATACTCTGTTCGCCCTGGTGCCGGTACTGAGTGAGCGTGCACTGTCAGAGGTAGATGAGTATACTCTGTTCGCCCTGGTGCCGGTAATGAGCGAGCGCTGCACTGTCAGAGGTAGATGTGAATACTCTGTTCACCCTGGTGCCGGTACTGAGCGAGCGCTCCACTGTCAGAGGTAGATGTGTATACTGTGTTCGCCGTGGTGCCGGTACTGAGGGAGCGCTGCACTGTCAGAGGTAGTTGTGTATACTCTGTTCGCCCTGGTGCCGGTACTGAGCGAGCGCTGAACTGTCAGAGGTAGATGTGTATACTGTGTTCGCCCTGGTGCCGGTAATGAGCGAGCGCTGCACTGTCAGAGGTAGATGTGTATACTCTGTTCACCCTGGTGCCGATACTGAGCGAGCGCTGCACTGTCAGAGGTAGATGTTTATACTCTGTTCGCCGTGGTGCCGGTACTGAGGGAGCGCTGCACTGTCAGAGGTAGATGTGTATACTCTTTTCGCCCTGGTGCCGATACTGAGCGAGCGCTGCACTGTCAGAGATAGATGTGTATACTCTGTTCACCCTGGTGCCGGTACTCAGTGAGCGATGCACTGTCAGAGGTAGATGTGTATACTCTGTTCGCCGTGGTGCCGGTAGTGAGGGTGCGCTGCACTGTCAGAGGTAGATATGTATACTCTGTTCGCCCTGGTGCCGGTACAGAGGAAGCGCTGCACTGTCAGAGGTAGATGTGTATACTCTGTTCACGCTGGTGCCGGTACTGAGGGAGCGATGCACTGTCAGAGGTAGATGTGTATACTCTGTTCGCACTGGTGCCGGTACTGAGGAAGCGCTGCACTGTCAGAGGTAGATGTGTATACTCTGTTGGCCCTGGTGCCGGTACTGAGCGAGCGCTGCACTGTCAGAGGTAGATGTGTATACTCTGTTCACCCTGGTGCCGGTACTGAGCGAGCGATGCAATGTCAGATGTAGATGTGTATACTCTGTTCGCCCTGGTGCCGGTACTGAGTGAGCGCTGCACTGTCAGAGGTAGATGTGTATACTCTGTTCACCCTGGTGCCGGTACTGAGGGAGCGATGCACTGTCAGAGGTAGATGTGTATACTCTGTTCGCACTGGTGCCGGTACTGAGGAAGCGCTGCACTGTCAGAGGTAGATGTGTATACTCTGTTGGCCCTGGTGCCGGTACTGAGCGAGCGCTGCACTGTCAGAGGTAGATGTGTATACTCTGTTCACCCTGGTGCCGGTACTGAGCGAGCGATGCAATGTCAGATGTAGATGTGTATACTCTGTTCGCCCTGGTGCCGGTACTGAGTGAGCGCTGCACTGTCAGAGGTAGATGTGTATACTCTGTTCACCCTGGTGCCGGTACTGAGGGAGCGATGCACTGTCAGAGGTAGATGTGTATACTCTGTTGGCCCTGGTGCCGGTACTGAGCGAGCGCTGCACTGTCAGAGGTAGATGTGTATACTCTGTTCACCCTGGTGCCGGTACTGAGCGAGCGATGCAATGTCAGATGTAGATGTGTATACTCTGTTCGCCCTGGTGCCTGTACTGAGTGAGCGCTGCACTGTCAGAGGTAGATGTGTATACTCTGTTCGCCGTGGTGCCGGTACTGAGAGAGCGCTGCACTGTCAGAGGTAGATGTGTACACTCTGTTCACCCTCGTGCCGGTACTGAGCGAGCGCTGCACTGTCAGAGGTAGATGTGTATACTCTGTTCACCCTGGTGCCGGTACTGAGTGAGCGCTGCACTCTCAGAGGGAGAGGTGTATACTCTGTTCGCCGTGCTGCCGGTACTGAGTGAGCGCTGCACTGTCAGAGGTAGTTGTGTATACTCTGTTCGCCGTGGTGCCGGTACTGAGTGAGCGCTGCACTGTCAGAGGTAGTTGAGTATACTCTGTTCGCCGTGGTGCCGGTACTGAGAGAGCGCTGCACTGTCAGAGGTAGATGTGTATACTCTGTTCGCCGTGGTGCCGGTACTGAGTGAGCGCTGCACTGTCAGAGGTAGTTGAGTATACTCTGTTCGCCGTGGTGCCGGTACTGAGAGAGCGCTGCACTGTCAGAGGTAGATGTATATACTCTGTTCGCCGTGGTGCCGGTACTGAGAGAGCGCTGCACTGTCAGAGGTAGATGTGTATACTCTGTTCGCCCTGGTGCCGGTACTGAGCGAGCGATGCACTGTCAGAGGTAGATGTGTATACTCTGTTTTCCGTGGTGCCGGTACTGAGCGAGCGCAGCACTGTCAGAGGTAGATGTGTATACTCTGTTCGCCCTGGTGCCGGTACTGAGTGAGCGCTGCACTGTCAGAGGTAGATGAGTATACTCTGTTCGCCCTGGTGCCGGTAATGAGCGAGCGCTGCACTGTCAGAGGTAGATGTGAATACTCTGTTCACCCTGGTGCCGGTACTGAGCGAGCGCTCCACTGTCAGAGGTAGATGTGTATACTGTGTTCGCCGTGGTGCCGGTACTGAGGGAGCGCTGCACTGTCAGAGGTAGTTGTGTATACTCTGTTCGCCCTGGTGCCGGTACTGAGCGAGCGCTGAACTGTCAGAGGTAGATGTGTATACTGTGTTCGCCCTGGTGCCGGTAATGAGCGAGCGCTGCACTGTCAGAGGTAGATGTGTATACTCTGTTCACCCTGGTGCCGATACTGAGCGAGCGCTGCACTGTCAGAGGTAGATGTTTATACTCTGTTCGCCGTGGTGCCGGTACTGAGGGAGCGCTGCACTGTCAGAGGTAGATGTGTATACTCTTTTCGCCCTGGTGCCGATACTGAGCGAGCGCTGCACTGTCAGAGATAGATGTGTATACTCTGTTCACCCTGGTGCCGGTACTCAGTGAGCGATGCACTGTCAGAGGTAGATGTGTATACTCTGTTCGCCGTGGTGCCGGTAGTGAGGGTGCGCTGCACTGTCAGAGGTAGATATGTATACTCTGTTCGCCCTGGTGCCGGTACAGAGGAAGCGCTGCACTGTCAGAGGTAGATGTGTATACTCTGTTCACGCTGGTGCCGGTACTGAGGGAGCGATGCACTGTCAGAGGTAGATGTGTATACTCTGTTCGCACTGGTGCCGGTACTGAGGAAGCGCTGCACTGTCAGAGGTAGATGTGTATACTCTGTTGGCCCTGGTGCCGGTACTGAGCGAGCGCTGCACTGTCAGAGGTAGATGTGTATACTCTGTTCACCCTGGTGCCGGTACTGAGCGAGCGATGCAATGTCAGATGTAGATGTGTATACTCTGTTCGCCCTGGTGCCGGTACTGAGTGAGCGCTGCACTGTCAGAGGTAGATGTGTATACTCTGTTCACCCTGGTGCCGGTACTGAGGGAGCGATGCACTGTCAGAGGTAGATGTGTATACTCTGTTGGCCCTGGTGCCGGTACTGAGCGAGCGCTGCACTGTCAGAGGTAGATGTGTATACTCTGTTCACCCTGGTGCCGGTACTGAGCGAGCGATGCAATGTCAGATGTAGATGTGTATACTCTGTTCGCCCTGGTGCCGGTACTGAGTGAGCGCTGCACTGTCAGAGGTAGATGTGTATACTCTGTTCGCCGTGGTGCCGGTACTGAGAGAGCGCTGCACTGTCAGAGGTAGATGTGTACACTCTGTTCACCCTCGTACCGGTACTGAGCGAGCGCTGCACTGTCAGAGGTAGATGTGTATACTCTGTTCACCCTGGTGCCGGTACTGAGTGAGCGCTGCACTCTCAGAGGGAGAGGTGTATACTCTGTTCGCCGTGCTGCCGGTACTGAGTGAGCGCTGCACTGTCAGAGGTAGTTGTGTATACTCTGTTCGCCGTGGTGCCGGTACTGAGAGAGCGCTGCACTGTCAGAGGTAGATGTGTATACTCTGTTCGCCGTGGTGCCGGTACTGAGAGAGCGCTGTACTGTCAGAGGTAGATGTGTATACTCTGTTCACCCTGGTGCCGGTACTGAGGGAGCGCTGCACTGTCAGAGGTAGATGTGTATACTCTGTTCGCCCTGGTGCCGGTACTGAGCGAGCGCTGCACTGTCAGAGGTAGATGTGTATACTCTGTTCACCCTGGTGCCGGTACTGAGCGAGCGCTGCACTGTCAGAGGTAGATGTGTATACTCTGTTCACCCTGGTGCCGGTACTGAGTGAGCGCTGCACTCTCAGAGGTAGATGTGTATACTCTGTTCGCCGTGCTGCCGGTACTGAGTGAGCGCTGCACTGTCAGAGGTAGATGTGTATACTCTGTTCACCCTTGTGCCGGTACTGAGTGAGCGATGCACTGTCAGAGGTAGATGTGTATACTCTGTTCGCCGTGGTGCCGGTACTGAGGGAGCGCTGCACTGTCAGAGGTAGATGTGTATACTCTGTTCGCCCTGGTGCCGGTACAGAGGAAGCGCTGCACTGTCAGAGGTAGATGTGTATACTCTGTTCGCCCTGGTGCCGGTACTGAGGAAGCGCTGCACTGTCAGAGGTAGATGTGTATACTCTGTTCGCCCTGGTGCCGGTACTGAGTGAGCGATGCACTGTCAGAGGTAGATGTGTATACTCTGTTCGCCGTGGTGCCGGTACTGAGAGAGCGCTGCACTGTCAGAGGTAGATGTGTATACTCTGTTCGCCCTGGTGCCGGTAATGAGCGAGCGCTGCACTGTCAGAGGTAGATGTGTATACTCTGTTCACCCTGTTGCCGGTACTGAGCGAGCGCTGCACTGTCAGAGGTAGATGTTTATACTCTGTTCGCCGTGGTGCCGGTACTGAGGGAGCGCTGCACTGTCACAGGTAGATGTGTATACTCTGTTCGCCCTGGTGCCGATACTGAGCGAGCGCTGCACTGTCAGAGGTAGATGTGTATACTCTGTTCACCCTTGTGCCGGTACTGAGTGAGCGATGCACTGTCAGAGGTAGATGTGTACACTCTGTTCGCCGTGGTGCCGGTACTGAGGGAGCGCTGCACTGTCAGAGGTAGATGTATATACTCTGTTCGCCCTGGTGCCGGTACAGAGGAAGCGCTGCACTGTCAGAGGTAGATGTGTATACTCTGTTCACCCTGGTGCCGGTACTGAGGGAGCGATGCACTGTCAGAGGTAGATGTGTATACTCTGTTCGCCCTGGTGCCGGTACTGAAGAAGCGCTGCACTGTCAAAGGTAGATGTGTATACTCTGTTCGCCCTGGTGCCGGTACTGAGCGAGCGCTGCACTGTCAGAGGTAGATGTGTATACTCTGTTCACACTGGTGCCGGTACTGAGCGAGCGATGCACTGTCAGAGATAGATGTGTATACTCTGTTCGCCGTGGTGCCGGTACTGGGTGAGCGCTGCACTCTCAGAGGTAGATGTGTATACTCTGTTCGCCCTGGTGCCGGTACTGAGTGAGCGCTGCACTGTCAGAGGTAGATGTGTATACTCTGTTCACCCTGGTGCCGGTACTGAGAGAGCGCTGCACTGTCAGAGGTAGATGTGTACACTCTGTTCACCCTCGTGCCGGTACTGAGCGAGCGCTGCACTGTCAGAGGTAGATGTGTATACTCTGTTCACCCTGGTGCCGGTACTGAGTGAGCGCTGCACTCTCAGAGGTAGAGGTGTATACTCTGTTCGCCGTGCTGCCGGTACTGAGTGAGCGCTGCACTGTCAGAGGTAGATGTGTATACTCAGTTCGCCGTGGTGACGGTACTGAGAAAGCGCTGTTCTGTCAGAGGTAGATGTGTATACTCTGTTCGCCCTGGTGCCGGTACTGAGCGAGCGATGCACTGTCAGAGGTAGATGTGTATACTCTGTTCGCCGTGGTGCCGGTACTGAGCGAGCGCAGCACTGTCAGAGGTAGATGTGTATACTCTGTTCACCCTGGTGCCGGTACTGAGTGAGCGCTGCACTCTCAGAGGTAGATGTGTATACTCTGTTCACCCTGGTGCCGGTACTGAGTGAGCGCTGCACTCTCAGAGGTAGATGTGTATACTCTGTTCGCCGTGCTGCCGGTACTGAGTGAGCGCTGCACTGTCAGAGGTAGATGTGTATACTCTGTTCGCCGTGGTGCCGGTACTGAGAGAGCGCTGCACTGTCAGAGGTAGATGTGTATACTCTGTTCGCCCTGGTGCCGGTACTGAGTGAGTGCTGCACTTTCAGAGGTAGATGAGTATACTCTGTTCGCCCTGGTGCCGGTACTGAGAGACGGCTGCACTGTCAGAGGTAAATGTGTATACTCTCTTCGCCCTGGTGCCGGTACTGAGTGAGTGCTGCACTTTCAGAGGTAGATGAGTATACTCTGTTCGCCCTGGTGCCGGTACTGAGCGAGTGCTGCACTGTCAGAGGTAGATGTGTATACTCTGTTCGCCGTGGTGCCGGTACTGAGTGAGCACTGCACTGTCAGAGGTAGATGTGTATACTCTGTTCGCCCTGGTGCCGGTACTGAGCGAGCGCTGAACTGTCAGAGGTAGATGTGTATACTGTGTTCGCCCTGGTGCCGGTAATGAGCGAGCGCTGCACTGTCAGAGGTAGATGTGTATACTCTGTTCACCCTGGTGCCGATACTGAGCGAGCGCTGCACTGTCAGAGGTAGATGTTTATACTCTGTTCGCCGTGGTGCCGGTACTGAGGGAGCGCTGCACTGTCAGAGGTAGATGTGTATACTCTTTTCGCCCTGGTGCCGATACTGAGCGAGCGCTGCACTGTCAGAGGTAGATGTGTATACTCTGTTCACCCTGGTGCCGGTACTCAGTGAGCGATGCACTGTCAGAGGTAGATGTGTATACTCTGTTCGCCGTGGTGCCGGTACTGAGGGTGCGCTGCACTGTCAGAGGTAGATATGTATACTCTGTTCGCCCTGGTGCCGGTACAGAGGAAGCGCTGCACTGTCAGAGGTAGATGTGTATACTCTGTTCGCACTGGTGCCGGTACTGAGGAAGCGCTGCACTGTCAGAGGTAGATGTGTATACTCTGTTGGCCCTGGTGCCGGTACTGAGCGAGCGCTGCACTGTCAGAGGTAGATGTGTATACTCTGTTCACCCTGGTGCCGGTACTGAGGGAGCGATGCACTGTCAGAGGTAGATGTGTATACTCTGTTCGCACTGGTGCCGGTACTGAGGAAGCGCTGCACTGTCAGAGGTAGATGTGTATACTCTGTTGGCCCTGGTGCCGGTACTGAGCGAGCGCTGCACTGTCAGAGGTAGATGTGTATACTCTGTTCACCCTGGTGCCGGTACTGAGCGAGCGATGCAATGTCAGATGTAGATGTGTATACTCTGTTCGCCCTGGTGCCGGTACTGAGTGAGCGCTGCACTGTCAGAGGTAGATGTGTATACTCTGTTCACCCTGGTGCCGGTACTGAGGGAGCGATGCACTGTCAGAGGTAGATGTGTATACTCTGTTGGCCCTGGTGCCGGTACTGAGCGAGCGCTGCACTGTCAGAGGTAGATGTGTATACTCTGTTCACCCTGGTGCCGGTACTGAGCGAGCGATGCAATGTCAGATGTAGATGTGTATACTCTGTTCGCCCTGGTGCCTGTACTGAGTGAGCGCTGCACTGTCAGAGGTAGATGTGTATACTCTGTTCGCCGTGGTGCCGGTACTGAGAGAGCGCTGCACTGTCAGAGGTAGATGTGTACACTCTGTTCACCCTCGTGCCGGTACTGAGCGAGCGCTGCACTGTCAGAGGTAGATGTGTATACTCTGTTCACCCTGGTGCCGGTACTGAGTGAGCGCTGCACTCTCAGAGGGAGAGGTGTATACTCTGTTCGCCGTGCTGCCGGTACTGAGTGAGCGCTGCACTGTCAGAGGTAGTTGTGTATACTCTGTTCGCCGTGGTGCCGGTACTGAGTGAGCGCTGCACTGTCAGAGGTAGTTGAGTATACTCTGTTCGCCGTGGTGCCGGTACTGAGAGAGCGCTGCACTGTCAGAGGTAGATGTGTATACTCTGTTCGCCGTGGTGCCGGTACTGAGTGAGCGCTGCACTGTCAGAGGTAGTTGAGTATACTCTGTTCGCCGTGGTGCCGGTACTGAGAGAGCGCTGCACTGTCAGAGGTAGATGTATATACTCTGTTCGCCGTGGTGCCGGTACTGAGAGAGCGCTGCACTGTCAGAGGTAGATGTGTATACTCTGTTCGCCCTGGTGCCGGTACTGAGCGAGCGATGCACTGTCAGAGGTAGATGTGTATACTCTGTTTTCCGTGGTGCCGGTACTGAGCGAGCGCAGCACTGTCAGAGGTAGATGTGTATACTCTGTTCGCCCTGGTGCCGGTACTGAGTGAGCGCTGCACTGTCAGAGGTAGATGAGTATACTCTGTTCGCCCTGGTGCCGGTAATGAGCGAGCGCTGCACTGTCAGAGGTAGATGTGTATACTCTGTTCACCCTGGTGCCGGTACTGAGCGAGCGCTCCACTGTCAGAGGTAGATGTGTATACTGTGTTCGCCGTGGTGCCGGTACTGAGGGAGCGCTGCACTGTCAGAGGTAGATGTGTATACTCTGTTCACCCTGGTGCCGGTACTGAGCGAGCGCTGCACTGTCAGAGGTAGATGTGTATACTCTGTTCACCCTGGTGCCGGTACTGAGTGAGCGCTGCACTCTCAGAGGTAGATGTGTATACTCTGTTCGCCGTGCTGCCGGTACTGAGTGAGCGCTGCACTGTCAGAGGTAGATGTGTATACTCTGTTCGCCGTGGTGCCGGTACTGAGAGAGCGCTGCACTGTCAGAGGTAGATGTGTATACTCTGTTCGCCCTGGTGCCGGTAATGAGCGAGCGCTGCACTGTCAGAGGTAGATGTGTATACTCTGTTCACCCTGGTGCCGGTACTGAGCGAGCGCTGCACTGTCAGAGGTAGATGTTTATACTCTGTTCGCCGTGGTGCCGGTACTGAGGGAGCGCTGCACTGTCAGAGGTAGATGTGTATACTCTGTTCGCCCTGGTGCCGATACTGAGCGAGCGCTGCACTGTCAGAGGTAGATGTGTATACTCTGTTCTCCCTTGTGCCGGTACTGAGTGAGCGATGCACTGTCAGAGGTAGATGTGTACACTCTGTTCGCCGTGGTGCCGGTACTGAGGGAGCGCTGCACTGTCAGAGGTAGATGTGTATACTCTGTTCGCCCTGGTGCCGGTACACAGGAAGCGCTGCACTGTCAGAGGTAGATGTGTATACTCTGTTCACCCTGGTGCCGGTACTGAGGGAGCGATGCACTGTCAGAGGTAGATGTGTATACTCTGTTCGCCCTGGTGCCGGTACTGAGGAAGCGCTGCACTGTCAGAGGTAGATGTGTATACTCTGTTCGCCCTGGTGCCGGTACTGAGCGAGCGCTGCACTGTCAGAGGTAGATGTGTATACTCTGTTCACCCTGGTGCCGGTACTGACCGAGCGATGCACTGTCAGAGGTAGATGTGTATACTCTGTTCGCCGTGGTGCCGGTACTGAGTGAGCGCTGCACTCTCAGAGGTAGATGTGTATACTCTGTTCGCCCTGGTGCCGGTACTGAGTGAGCGCTGCACTGTCAGAGGTAGATGTGTATACTCTGTTCACCCTGGTGCCGGTACTGAGAGAGCGCTGCACTGTCAGAGGTAGATGTGTACACTCTGTTCACCCTCGTGCCGGTACTGAGCGAGCGCTGCACTGTCAGAGGTAGATGTGTATACTCTGTTCACCCTGGTGCCGGTACTGAGTGAGCGCTGCACTCTCAGAGGTAGAGGTGTATACTCTGTTCGCCGTGCTGCCGGTACTGAGTGAGCGCTGCACTGTCAGAGGTAGATGTGTATACTCAGTTCGCCGTGGTGCCGGTACTGAGAAAGCGCTGTTCTGTCAGAGGTAGATGTGTATACTCTGTTCGCCCTGGTGCCAGTACTGAGCGAGCGATGCACTGTCAGAGGTAGATGTGTATACTCTGTTCGCCGTGGTGCCGGTACTGAGCGAGCGCAGCACTGTCAGAGGTAGATGTGTATACTCTGTTCACCCTGGTGCCGGTACTGAGTGAGCGCTGCACTCTCAGAGGTAGATGTGTATACTCTGTTCACCCTGGTGCCGGTACTGAGTGAGCGCTGCACTCTCAGAGGTAGATGTGTATACTCTGTTCGCCGTGCTGCCGGTACTGAGTGAGCGCTGCACTGTCAGAGGTAGATGTGTATACTCTGTTCGCCGTGGTGCCGGTACTGAGAGAGCGCTGCACTGTCAGAGGTAGATGTGTATACTCTGTTCGCCCTGGTGCCGGTACTGAGTGAGTGCTGCACTTTCAGAGGTAGATGAGTATACTCTGTTCGCCCTGGTGCCGGTACTGAGAGAGCGCTGCACTGTCAGAGGTAAATGTGTATACTCTCTTCGCCCTGGTGCCGGTACTGAGTGAGTGCTGCACTTTCAGAGGTAGATGAGTATACTCTGTTCGCCCTGGTGCCGGTACTGAGCGAGTGCTGCACTGTCAGAGGTAGATGTGTATACTCTGTTCGCCGTGGTGCCGGTACTGAGTGAGCGCTGCACTGTCAGAGGTAGATGTGTATACTCTGTTCGCCCTGGTGCCGGTACTGAGCGAGCGCTGAACTGTCAGAGGTAGATGTGTATACTGTGTTCGCCCTGGTGCCGGTAATGAGCGAGCGCTGCACTGTCAGAGGTAGATGTGTATACTCTGTTCACCCTGGTGCCGATACTGAGCGAGCGCTGCACTGTCAGAGGTAGATGTTTATACTCTGTTCGCCGTGGTGCCGGTACTGAGGGAGCGCTGCACTGTCAGAGGTAGATGTGTATACTCTTTTCGCCCTGGTGCCGATACTGAGCGAGCGCTGCACTGTCAGAGATAGATGTGTATACTCTGTTCACCCTGGTGCCGGTACTCAGTGAGCGATGCACGGTCAGAGGTAGATGTGTATACTCTGTTCGCCGTGGTGCCGGTAGTGAGGGTGCGCTGCACTGTCAGAGGTAGATATGTATACTCTGTTCGCCCTGGTGCCGGTACAGAGGAAGCGCTGCACTGTCAGAGGTAGATGTGTATACTCTGTTCACGCTGGTGCCGGTACTGAGGGAGCGATGCACTGTCAGAGGTAGATGTGTATACTCTGTTCGCACTGGTGCCGGTACTGAGGAAGCGCTGCACTGTCAGAGGTAGATGTGTATACTCTGTTGGCCCTGGTGCCGGTACTGAGCGAGCGCTGCACTGTCAGAGGTAGATGTGTATACTCTGTTCACCCTGGTGCCGGTACTGAGCGAGCGATGCAATGTCAGATGTAGATGTGTATACTCTGTTCGCCCTGGTGCCGGTACTGAGTGAGCGCTGCACTGTCAGAGGTAGATGTGTATACTCTGTTCACCCTGGTGCCGGTACTGAGGGAGCGATGCACTGTCAGAGGTAGATGTGTATACTCTGTTGGCCCTGGTGCCGGTACTGAGCGAGCGCTGCACTGTCAGAGGTAGATGTGTATACTCTGTTCACCCTGGTGCCGGTACTGAGCGAGCGATGCAATGTCAGATGTAGATGTGTATACTCTGTTCGCCCTGGTGCCGGTACTGAGTGAGCGCTGCACTGTCAGAGGTAGATGTGTATACTCTGTTCGCCGTGGTGCCGGTACTGAGAGAGCGCTGCACTGTCAGAGGTAGATGTGTACACTCTGTTCACCCTCGTGCCGGTACTGAGCGAGCGCTGCACTGTCAGAGGTAGATGTGTATACTCTGTTCACCCTGGTGCCGGTACTGAGTGAGCGCTGCACTCTCAGAGGGAGAGGTGTATACTCTGTTCGCCGTGCTGCCGGTACTGAGTGAGCGCTGCACTGTCAGAGGTAGTTGTGTATACTCTGTTCGCCGTGGTGCCGGTACTGAGTGAGCGCTGCACTGTCAGAGGTAGTTGAGTATACTCTGTTCGCCGTGGTGCCGGTACTGAGAGAGCGCTGCACTGTCAGAGGTAGATGTGTATACTCTGTTCGCCGTGGTGCCGGTACTGAGAGAGCGCTGTACTGTCAGAGGTAGATGTGTATACTCTGTTCACCCTGGTGCCGGTACTGAGGGAGCGCTGCACTGTCAGAGGTAGATGTGTATACTCTGTTCGCCCTGGTGCCGGTACTGAGCGAGCGCTGCACTGTCAGAGGTAGATGTGTATACTCTGTTCACCCTGGTGCCGGTACTGAGCGAGCGCTGCACTGTCAGAGGTAGATGTGTATACTCTGTTCACCCTGGTGCCGGTACTGAGTGAGCGCTGCACTCTCAGAGGTAGATGTGTATACTCTGTTCGCCGTGCTGCCGGTACTGAGTGAGCGCTGCACTGTCAGAGGTAGATGTGTATACTCTGTTCACCCTTGTGCCGGTACTGAGTGAGCGATGCACTGTCAGAGGTAGATGTGTATACTCTGTTCGCCGTGGTGCCGGTACTGAGGGAGCGCTGCACTGTCAGAGGTAGATGTGTATACTCTGTTCGCCCTGGTGCCGGTACAGAGGAAGCGCTGCACTGTCAGAGGTAGATGTGTATACTCTGTTCACCCTGGTGCCGGTACTGAGGGAGCGATGCACTGTCAGAGGTAGATGTGTATACTCTGTTCGCCCTGGTGCCGGTACTGAGGAAGCGCTGCACTGTCAGAGGTAGATGTGTATACTCTGTTCGCCCTGGTGCCGGTACTGAGTGAGCGATGCACTGTCAGAGGTAGATGTGTATACTCTGTTCGCCGTGGTGCCGGTACTGAGAGAGCGCTGCACTGTCAGAGGTAGATGTGTATACTCTGTTCGCCCTGGTGCCGGTAATGAGCGAGCGCTGCACTGTCAGAGGTAGATGTGTATACTCTGTTCACCCTGGTGCCGGTACTGAGCGAGCGCTGCACTGTCAGAGGTAGATGTTTATACTCTGTTCGCCGTGGTGCCGGTACTGAGGGAGCGCTGCACTGTCAGAGGTAGATGTGTATACTCTGTTCGCCCTGGTGCCGATACTGAGCGAGCGCTGCACTGTCAGAGGTAGATGTGTATACTCTGTTCACCCTTGTGCCGGTACTGAGTGAGCGATGCACTGTCAGAGGTAGATGTGTACACTCTGTTCGCCGTGGTGCCGGTACTGAGGGAGCGCTGCACTGTCAGAGGTAGATGTATATACTCTGTTCGCCCTGGTGCCGGTACAGAGGAAGCGCTGCACTGTCAGAGGTAGATGTGTATACTCTGTTCACCCTGGTGCCGGTACTGAGGGAGCGATGCACTGTCAGAGGTAGATGTGTATACTCTGTTCGCCCTGGTGCCGGTACTGAAGAAGCGCTGCACTGTCAGAGGTATATGTGTGTACTCTGTTCGCCCTGGTGCCGGTACTGAGCGAGCGCTGCACTGTCAGAGGTAGATGTGTATACTCTGTTCACCCTGGTGCCGGTACTGAGCGAGCGATGCACTGTCAGAGGTAGATGTGTATACTCTGTTCGCCGTGGTGCCGGTACTGAGTGAGCGCTGCACTCTCAGAGGTAGATGTGTATACTCTGTTCGCCCTGGTGCCGGTACTGAGTGAGCGCTGCACTGTCAGAGGTAGATGTGTATACTCTGTTCACCCTGGTGCCGGTACTGAGAGAGCGCTGCACTGTCAGAGGTAGATGTGTACACTCTGTTCACCCTCGTGCCGGTACTGAGCGAGCGCTGCACTGTCAGAGGTAGATGTGTATACTCTGTTCACCCTGGTGCCGGTACTGAGTGAGCGCTGCACTCTCAGAGGTAGAGGTGTATACTCTGTTCGCCGTGCTGCCGGTACTGAGTGAGCGCTGCACTGTCAGAGGTAGAGGTGTATACTCTGTTCGCCGTGCTGCCGGTACTGAGTGAGCGCTGCACTGTCAGAGGTAGATGTGTATACTCTGTTCGCCCTGGTGCCGGTACTGAGCGAGCGATGCACTGTCAGAGGTAGATGTGTATACTCTGTTCGCCGTGGTGCCGGTACTGAGCGAGCGCAGCACTGTCAGAGGTAGATGTATATACTCTGTTCACCCTGGTGCCGGTACTGAGTGAGCGCTGCACTCTCAGAGGTAGATGTGTATACTCTGTTCACCCTGGTGCCGGTACTGAGTGAGCGCTGCACTCTCAGAGGTAGATGTGTATACTCTGTTCGCCGTGCTGCCGGTACTGAGTGAGCGCTGCACTGTCAGAGGTAGATGTGTATACTCTGTTCGCCGTGGTGCCGGTACTGAGAGAGCGCTGCACTGTCAGAGGTAGATGTGTATACTCTGTTCGCCCTGGTGCCGGTACTGAGTGAGTGCTGCACTTTCAGAGGTAGATGAGTATACTCTGTTCGCCCTGGTGCCGGTACTGAGAGACGGCTGCACTGTCAGAGGTAAATGTGTATACTCTCTTCGCCCTGGTGCCGGTACTGAGTGAGTGCTGCACTTTCAGAGGTAGATGAGTATACTCTGTTCGCCCTGGTGCCGGTACTGAGCGAGTGCTGCACTGTCAGAGGTAGATGTGTATACTCTGTTCGCCGTGGTGCCGGTACTGAGTGAGCGCTGCACTGTCAGAGGTAGATGTGTATACTCTGTTCGCCCTGGTGCCGGTACTGAGCGAGCGCTGAACTGTCAGAGGTAGATGTGTATACTGTGTTCGCCCTGGTGCCGGTAATGAGCGAGCGCTGCACTGTCAGAGGTAGATGTGTATACTCTGTTCACCCTGGTGCCGATACTGAGCGAGCGCTGCACTGTCAGAGGTAGATGTTTATACTCTGTTCGCCGTGGTGCCGGTACTGAGGGAGCGCTGCACTGTCAGAGGTAGATGTGTATACTCTTTTCGCCCTGGTGCCGATACTGAGCGAGCGCTGCACTGTCAGAGGTAGATGTGTATACTCTGTTCACCCTGGTGCCGGTACTCAGTGAGCGATGCACTGTCAGAGGTAGATGTGTATACTCTGTTCGCCGTGGTGCCGGTACTGAGGGTGCGCTGCACTGTCAGAGGTAGATATGTATACTCTGTTCGCCCTGGTGCCGGTACAGAGGAAGCGCTGCACTGTCAGAGGTAGATGTGTATACTCTGTTCGCACTGGTGCCGGTACTGAGGAAGCGCTGCACTGTCAGAGGTAGATGTGTATACTCTGTTGGCCCTGGTGCCGGTACTGAGCGAGCGCTGCACTGTCAGAGGTAGATGTGTATACTCTGTTCACCCTGGTGCCGGTACTGAGGGAGCGATGCACTGTCAGAGGTAGATGTGTATACTCTGTTCGCACTGGTGCCGGTACTGAGGAAGCGCTGCACTGTCAGAGGTAGATGTGTATACTCTGTTGGCCCTGGTGCCGGTACTGAGCGAGCGCTGCACTGTCAGAGGTAGATGTGTATACTCTGTTCACCCTGGTGCCGGTACTGAGCGAGCGATGCAATGTCAGATGTAGATGTGTATACTCTGTTCGCCCTGGTGCCGGTACTGAGTGAGCGCTGCACTGTCAGAGGTAGATGTGTATACTCTGTTCACCCTGGTGCCGGTACTGAGGGAGCGATGCACTGTCAGAGGTAGATGTGTATACTCTGTTGGCCCTGGTGCCGGTACTGAGCGAGCGCTGCACTGTCAGAGGTAGATGTGTATACTCTGTTCACCCTGGTGCCGGTACTGAGCGAGCGATGCAATGTCAGATGTAGATGTGTATACTCTGTTCGCCCTGGTGCCTGTACTGAGTGAGCGCTGCACTGTCAGAGGTAGATGTGTATACTCTGTTCGCCGTGGTGCTGGTACTGAGAGAGCGCTGCACTGTCAGAGGTAGATGTGTACACTCTGTTCACCCTCGTGCCGGTACTGAGCGAGCGCTGCACTGTCAGAGGTAGATGTGTATACTCTGTTCACCCTGGTGCCGGTACTGAGTGAGCGCTGCACTCTCAGAGGGAGAGGTGTATACTCTGTTCGCCGTGCTGCCGGTACTGAGTGAGCGCTGCACTGTCAGAGGTAGTTGTGTCTACTCTGTTCGCCGTGGTGCCGGTACTGAGTGAGCGCTGCACTGTCAGAGGTAGTTGAGTATACTCTGTTCGCCGTGGTGCCGGTACTGAGAGAGCGCTGCACTGTCAGAGGTAGATGTGTATACTCTGTTCGCCGTGGTGCCGGTACTGAGAGAGCGCTGTACTGTCAGAGGTAGATGTGTATACTCTGTTCACCCTGGTGCCGGTACTGAGGGAGCGCTGCACTGTCAGAGGTAGATGTGTATACTCTGTTCGCCCTGGTGCCGGTACTGAGCGAGCGCTGCACTGTCAGAGGTAGATGTGTATACTCTGTTCACCCTGGTGCCGGTACTGAGTGAGCGCTGCACTCTCAGAGGTAGATGTGTATACTCTGTTCGCCGTGCTGCCGGTACTGAGTGAGCGCTGCACTGTCAGAGGTAGATGTGTATACTCTGTTCACCCTTGTGCCGGTACTGAGTGAGCGATGCACTGTCAGAGGTAGATGTGTATACTCTGTTCGCCGTGGTGCCGGTACTGAGGGAGCGCTGCACTGTCAGAGGTAGATGTGTATACTCTGTTCGCCCTGGTGCCGGTACAGAGGAAGCGCTGCACTGTCAGAGGTAGATGTGTATACTCTGTTCACCCTGGTGCCGGTACTGAGGGAGCGATGCACTGTCAGAGGTAGATGTGTATACTCTGTTCGCCCTGGTGCCGGTACTGAGGAAGCGCTGCACTGTCAGAGGTAGATGTGTATATTCTGTTCGCCCTGGTGCCGGTACTGAGCGAGCGCTGCACTGTCAGAGGTAGATGTGTATACTCTGTTCGCCCTGGTGCCTGTACTGAGTGAGCGCTGCACTGTCAGGGGTAGATGTGTATACTCTGTTCGCCGTGGTGCCGGTACTGAGAGAGCGCTGCACTGTCAGAGGTAGATGTGTACACTCTGTTCACCCTCGTGCCGGTACTGAGCGAGCGCTGCACTGTCAGAGGTAGATGTGTATACTCTGTTCACCCTGGTGCCGGTACTGAGGGAGCGCTGCACTGTCAGAGGTAGTTGTGTATACTCTGTTCGCCGTGGTGCCGGTACTGAGTGAGCGCTGCACTGTCAGAGGTAGTTGAGTATACTCTGTTCGCCGTGGTGCCGGTACTGAGAGAGCGCTGCACTGTCAGAGGTAGATGTGTATACTCTGTTCGCCGTGGTGCCGGTACTGAGAGAGCGCTGTACTGTCAGAGGTAGATGTGTATACTCTGTTCACCCTGGTGCCGGTACTGAGGGAGCGCTGCACTGTCAGAGGTAGATGTGTATACTCTGTTGGCCCTGGTGCCGGTACTGAGCGAGCGCTGCACTGTCAGAGGTAGATGTGTATACTCTGTTCACCCTGGTGCCGGTACTGAGCGAGCGATGCAATGTCAGATGTAGATGTGTATACTCTGTTCGCCCTGGTGCCTGTACTGAGTGAGCGCTGCACTGTCAGAGGTAGATGTGTATACTCTGTTCGCCGTGGTGCTGGTACTGAGAGAGCGCTGCACTGTCAGAGGTAGATGTGTACACTCTGTTCACCCTCGTGCCGGTACTGAGCGAGCGCTGCACTGTCAGAGGTAGATGTGTATACTCTGTTCACCCTGGTGCCGGTACTGAGTGAGCGCTGCACTCTCAGAGGGAGAGGTGTATACTCTGTTCGCCGTGCTGCCGGTACTGAGTGAGCGCTGCACTGTCAGAGGTAGTTGTGTATACTCTGTTCGCCGTGGTGCCGGTACTGAGTGAGCGCTGCACTGTCAGAGGTAGTTGAGTATACTCTGTTCGCCGTGGTGCCGGTACTGAGAGAGCGCTGCACTGTCAGAGGTAGATGTGTATACTCTGTTCGCCGTGGTGCCGGTACTGAGAGAGCGCTGTACTGTCAGAGGTAGATGTGTATACTCTGTTCACCCTGGTGCCGGTACTGAGGGAGCGCTGCACTGTCAGAGGTAGATGTGTATACTCTGTTCGCCCTGGTGCCGGTACTGAGCGAGCGCTGCACTGTCAGAGGTAGATGTGTATACTCTGTTCACCCTGGTGCCGGTACTGAGCGAGCGCTGCACTGTCAGAGGTAGATGTGTATACTCTGTTCACCCTGGTGCCGGTACTGAGTGAGCGCTGCACTCTCAGAGGTAGATGTGTATACTCTGTTCGCCGTGCTGCCGGTACTGAGTGAGCGCTGCACTGTCAGAGGTAGATGTGTATACTCTGTTCACCCTTGTGCCGGTACTGAGTGAGCGATGCACTGTCAGAGGTAGATGTGTATACTCTGTTCGCCGTGGTGCCGGTACTGAGGGAGCGCTGCACTGTCAGAGGTAGATGTGTATACTCTGTTCGCCCTGGTGCCGGTACAGAGGAAGCGCTGCACTGTCAGAGGTAGATGTGTATACTCTGTTCACCCTGGTGCCGGTACTGAGGGAGCGATGCACTGTCAGAGGTAGATGTGTATACTCTGTTCGCCCTGGTGCCGGTACTGAGGAAGCGCTGCACTGTCAGAGGTAGATGTGTATATTCTGTTCGCCCTGGTGCCGGTACTGAGCGAGCGCTGCACTGTCAGAGGTAGATGTGTATACTCTGTTCGCCCTGGTGCCTGTACTGAGTGAGCGCTGCACTGTCAGGGGTAGATGTGTATACTCTGTTCGCCGTGGTGCCGGTACTGAGAGAGCGCTGCACTGTCAGAGGTAGATGTGTACACTCTGTTCACCCTCGTGCCGGTACTGAGCGAGCGCTGCACTGTCAGAGGTAGATGTGTATACTCTGTTCACCCTGGTGCCGGTACTGAGTGAGCGCTGCACTCTCAGAGGGAGAGGTGTATACTCTGTTCGCCGTGCTGCCGGTACTGAGTGAGCGCTGCACTGTCAGAGGTAGTTGTGTATACTCTGTTCGCCGTGGTGCCGGTACTGAGTGAGCGCTGCACTGTCAGAGGTAGTTGAGTATACTCTGTTCGCCGTGGTGCCGGTACTGAGAGAGCGCTGCACTGTCAGAGGTAGATGTGTATACTCTGTTCGCCGTGGTGCCGGTACTGAGAGAGCGCTGTACTGTCAGAGGTAGATGTGTATACTCTGTTCACCCTGGTGCCGGTACTGAGGGAGCGCTGCACTGTCAGAGGTAGATGTGTATACTCTGTTCGCCCTGGTGCCGGTACTGAGCGAGCGCTGCACTGTCAGAGGTAGATGTGTATACTCTGTTCACCCTGGTGCCGGTACTGAGCGAGCGCTGCACTGTCAGAGGTAGATGTGTATACTCTGTTCACCCTGGTGCCGGTACTGAGTGAGCGCTGCACTCTCAGAGGTAGATGTGTATACTCTGTTCGCCGTGCTGCCGGTACTGAGTGAGCGCTGCACTGTCAGAGGTAGATGTGTATACTCTGTTCACCCTTGTGCCGGTACTGAGTGAGCGATGCACTGTCAGAGGTAGATGTGTATACTCTGTTCGCCGTGGTGCCGGTACTGAGGGAGCGCTGCACTGTCAGAGGTAGATGTGTATACTCTGTTCGCCCTGGTGCCGGTACAGAGGAAGCGCTGCACTGTCAGAGGTAGATGTGTATACTCTGTTCACCCTGGTGCCGGTACTGAGGGAGCGATGCACTGTCAGAGGTAGATGTGTATACTCTGTTCGCCCTGGTGCCGGTACTGAGGAAGCGCTGCACTGTCAGAGGTAGATGTGTATACTCTGTTCGCCCTGGTGCCGGTACTGAGCGAGCGCTGCACTGTCAGAGGTAGATGTGTATACTCTGTTCACCCTGGTGCCGGTACTGAGCGAGCGATGCACTGTCAGAGGTAGATGTGTATACTCTGTTCGCCGTGGTGCCGGTACTGAGTGAGCGCTGCACTCTCAGAGGTAGATGTGTATACTCTGTTCGCCCTGGTGCCGGTACTGAGTGAGCGCTGCACTGTCAGAGGTAGATGTGTATACTCTGTTCGCCCTGGTGCCGGTACTGAGCGAGCGCTGCAATGTCAGAGGTAGATGTGTATAGTCTGTTCACCCTGGTGCCGGTACTGAGTGAGCGCTGCACTGTCAGAGGTAGATGTGTATACTCTGTTCACCCTGGTGCCGGTACTGAGAGAGCGCTGCACTGTCAGAGGTAGATGTGTACACTCTGTTCACCCTCGTGCCGGTACTGAGCGAGCGCTGCACTGTCAGAGGTAGATGTTTATACTCTGTTCACCCTGGTGCCGGTACTGAGTGAGCGCTGCACTCTCAGAGGTAGAGGTGTATACTCTGTTCGCCGTGCTGCCGGTACTGAGTGAGCGCTGCACTGTCAGAGGTAGATGTGTATACTCTGTTCGCCGTGGTGCCGGTACTGAGTGAGCGCTGCACTGTCAGAGGTAGATGAGTATACTCTGTTCGCCGTGGTGCCGGTACTGAGAGAGCGCTGCACTGTCAGAGGTAGGTGTGTATACTCTGTTCGCCGTGGTGCCGGTACTGAGAGAGCGCTGTACTGTCAGAGGTAGATGTGTATACTCTGTTCGCCCTGGTGCCGGTACTGAGCGAGCGATGCACTGTCAGAGGTAGATGTGTATACTCTGTTCGCCGTGGTGCCGGTACTGAGCGAGCGCAGCACTGTCAGAGGTAGATGTGTATACTCTGTTCACCCTGGTGCCGGTACTGAGTGAGCGCTGCACTCTCAGAGGTAGATGTGTATACTCTGTTCGCCGTGCTGCCGGTACTGAGTGAGCGCTGCACTGTCAGAGGTAGATGTGTATACTCTGTTCGCCGTGGTGCCGGTACTGAGAGAGCGCTGCACTGTCAGAGGTAGATTTGTATACTCTGTTCGCCGTGGTGCCGGTACTGAGAGAGCGCTGCACTGTCAGAGGTAAATGTGTATACTCTCTTCGCCCTGGTGCCGGTACTGAGTGAGCGCTGCACTTTCAGAGGTAGATGAGTATACTCTGTTCGCCCTGGTGCCGGTACTGAGCGAGTGCTGCACTGTCAGAGGTAGATGTGTATACTCTGTTCGCCGTGGTGCCGGTACTGAGTGAGCGCTGCACTGTCAGAGGTAGATGTGTATACTCTGTTCGCCCTGGTGCCGGTACTGAGCGAGCGCTGAACTGTCAGAGATAGATGTGTATACTGTGTTCGCCCTGGTGCCGGTAATGAGCGAGCGCTGCACTGTCAGAGGTAGATGTGTATACTCTGTTCACCCTGGTGCCGATACTGAGCGAGCGCTGCACTGTCAGAGGTAGATGTTTATACTCTGTTCGCCGTGGTGCCGGTACTGAGGGAGCGCTGCACTGTCAGAGGTAGATGTGTATACTCTGTTCGCCCTGGTGCCGATACTGAGCGAGCGCTGCACTGTCAGAGGTAGATGTGTATACTCTGTTCACCCTGGTGCCGGTACTCAGTGAGCGATGCACTGTCAGAGGTAGATGTGTATACTCTGTTCGCCGTGGTGCCGGTACTGAGGGAGCGCTGCACTGTCAGAGGTAGATATGTATACTCTGTTCGCCCTAGTGCCGGTACAGAGGAAGCGCTGCACTGTCAGATGTAGATGTGTATACTCTGTTCACCCTGGTGCCGGTACTGAGGGAGCGATGCACTGTCAGAGGTAGATGTGTATACTCTGTTCGCCCTGGTGCCGGTACTGAGGAAGCGCTGCACTGTCAGAGGTAGATGTGAATACTCTGTTGGCCCTGGTGCCGGTACTGAGCGAGCGCTGCACTGTCAGAGGTAGATGTGTATACTCTGTTCACCCTGGTGCCGGTACTGAGCGAGCGATGCAATGTCAGAGGTAGATGTGTATACTCTGTTCGCCCTGGTGCCGGTACTGAGTGAGCGCTGCACTGTCAGAGGTAGATGTGTATACTCTGTTCGCCGTGGTGCCGGTACTGAGTGAGCGCTGCACTCTCAGAGGTAGATGTGTATACTCTGTTCGCCCTGGTGCCGGTACTGAGTGAGCGCTGCACTGTCAGAGGTAGATGTGTATACTCTGTTCGCCCTGGTGCCGGTACTGAGCGAGCGCTGCAATGTCAGAGGTAGATGTGTATACTCTGTTCACCCTGGTGCCGGTACTGAGTGAGCGCTGCACTGTCAGAGGTAGATGTGTATACTCTGTTCACCCTGGTGCCGGTACTGAGAGAGCGCTGCACTGTCAGAGGTAGATGTGTACACTCTGTTCACCCTCGTGCCGGTACTGAGCGAGCGCTGCACTGTCAGAGGTAGATGTGTATACTCTGTTCACCCTGGTGCCGGTACTGAGTGAGCGCTGCACTCTCAGAGGGAGAGGTGTATACTCTGTTCGCCGTGCTGCCGGTACTGAGTGAGCGCTGCACTGTCAGAGGTAGATGTGTATACTCTGTTCGCCGTGCTGCCGGTACTGAGCGAGCGCTGCACTGTCAGAGGTAGCTGTGTATACTCTGTTCGCCGTGCTGCCGGTACTGAGCGAGCGCAGCACTGTCAGAGGTAGATGTGTATACTCTGTTCGCCCTGGTGCCGGTACTGAGTGAGCGCTGCACTGTCAGAGGTAGATGAGTATACTCTGTTCGCCCTGATGCCGGTAATGAGCGAGCGCTGCACTGTCAGAGGTAGATGTGTATACTCTGTTCACCCTGGTGTCGGTACTGAGCGAGCGCTCCACTGTCAGAGGTAGATGTGTATACTGTGTTCGCCGTGGTGCCGGTACTGAGGGAGCGCTGCACTGTCAGAGGTAGATGTGTATACTCTGTTCGCCCTGGTGCCGATGCTGAGCGAGCGCTGCACTGTCAGAGGTAGATGAGTATACTCTGTTCACCCTGGTTCCGGCACTGAGTGAGCGATGCACTGTCAGAGGTAGATGTGTATACTCTGTTCCCCGTGGTGCCGGTAATGAGCGAGCGCTGCACTGTCAGAGGTTGATGTGTATACTCTGTTCACCCTGGTGCCGGCACTGAGTGAGTGATGCACTGTCAGAGGTAGATGTGTATACTCTGTTCGCCGTGGTGCCGGCACTGAGTGAGCGATGCACTGTCAGAGGTAGATGTGTATACTCTGTTCGCCGTGGTGCCGGTGCTGAGGGAGCACTGCACTGTCAGAGGTAGATGTGTATACTCTGTTCGCCCTGGTGCTGGTACTGAGCGACCGCTGCACTGTCAGAGGTAGATGAGTATACTCTGTTCGCCCTGGTGCCGGTACTGAGCGAGCGCTGCACTGTCAGAGGTAGATGTGTATATTCTGTTCGCCCTGGTGCCGGTACTGAGAGAGCGCTGCACTGTCAGAGGTAGATGTGTATACTCTGTTCGCCCTCGTGCCGGTACAGAGGAAGCGCTGCACTGTCAGAGGTAGATGTGTATACTCTGTTCACCCTGGTGCCGGTACTGAGGGTGCGATGCACTGTCAGAGGTAGATGTGTATACTCTGTTCGCCCTGGTGCCGGTACTGAGGAAGCGCTGCACTGTCAGAGGTAGATGTGTATAATCTGTTCGCCCTGGTGCCGGTACTGAGCGAGCGCTGCACTGTCAGAGGTAGATGTGTATACTCTGTTCGCCGTGGTGCCGGTACTGAGTGAGCGCTGCACTGTCAGAGGTAGATGTGTATACTCTGTTCGCACTGGTGCCGGTACTGAGCGAGCGCTGCACTGTCAGAGGTAGATGTGTATACTCTGTTCGCCGTGGTGCCGGTACTGAGCGAGCGATGCACTGTCAGAGGTAGATGTGTATACTCTGTTCACCCTGGTGCCGGTACTGAGTGAGCGCTGCACTGTCAGAGGTAGATGTGTATACTCTGTTCACCCTGGTGCCAGTACTGAGTGAGCGATGCACTGTCAGAGGTAGATGTGTATACTCTGTTTGCCGTGGTGCCAGTACTGAGGAAGCGCTGCACTGTCAATGGTAGATGTGTATACTCTATCTTCACCCTGGTGCCGGAACTGAGGAAGCGCTGCACTGTCAGAGGTAGATGTGTTTACTCTGTTCGCCCTGGTGCCGGTACTGAGCGACAGCTGCACTGTCAGAGGTAGATGTGTATACTCTATCTTCACCCTGGTGCCGGGACTGAGGAAGCGCTGCACTGTCAGAGGTAGATGTGTATACTCTGTTCGCCCTCGTGCCAGTACTGAGGAAGCGCTGCACTGTCAGAGGTAGATATATATACTCTGTTCGCCCTGGTGCCGGTACTGAGGGAGCGCTGTACTGTCAGAGGTAGAACATAGATCATAGAACGATATAGCGCAGAACAGGCCCTTCGGCCCACGATGTTGCACCGAAACAAAAGCCATCTAACCTACACTATATCATTATCATCCATATGTTTATCCAATAAAACTTTAAATGCCCTCAATGTTGCCGAGTTCACTGCTGTTGCAGGTAGGGCACTCCACGGCCTCACCACTCTTTGCATAAAGAACCTACCTCTGACCTCTGTCCTATATCTATTACCCCTCAGTTTTAAGCTATGTCCCCTCGTGCTAGCCATTTCCATCCGCAGGAGAAGGCTCTCACTGTCCACCCTATCTAACCCCCTGATCATTTTGTATGCCTCTATTAAGTCTCCTCTTAACCTTCTTCTCTCTAACGAAAACAACCTCAAATCCATCAGCCTTTCCTCATAAGATTTTCCCTCCATACCAGGCAACATCCTGGTAAATCTCCTCTGCACCCACTCCAAAGCTTCCACGTCCTTCCTATAATGCGGTGACCAGAACTGTACGCAATACTCCAAATGCGGCCTTACCAGAGTTTTGTACAGCTGCAACATGACCTCATGATTTCGGAACTCAATCCCTCTACCAATAAAGGCCAATACTCCATAGGCCTTCTTCACAACCCTATCAACCTGGGTGGCAACTTTCAGGGGTCTATATACATGGACACCTAGATCCCTCTGCTCATCCACACTTCCAAGAACTTTACCGTTAGCCAAATATTCCGCATTCCCGTTATTCCTTCCAAAGTGAATCATCTCACTCTTCTCTACATTAAACTCCATTTGCCACCTCTCAGCCCAGCTCTGCAGCTTATCTATGTCCCTCCGTAACCTGTTACATCTTTCCGCACTGTCGACAACAGCACCAACTTTAGTGTCGTCTGCAAATTTACTCTCCCACCCTTCTGCGCTTCCTCTAGGTCGTTGATAAAATTGACAAACAGCAACGGCCCCAGAACATATCCTTGTGGTACGCCACGTGTAACTGAACACCATTCTGAACATTTCCCATCAACCACCACCCTCTGTCTTCTGTCAGCTAGCCAATTTCTGATCCACATCTCTAAATCACCCTCAATCCCCAGCCTCCGTATTTTCTGCAATAGCCTGACGTGGGGAAACTTACAAACGCTTTACTGAAATCCATACACACCACATCAACTGCTCTACCCTCGTCTACCTGTTCAGTCACCTTCTCAAAAAACTCGATAAGTTTTGTGAGGCATGACCTACCCTTCACAAAGCCATGCTGACTATCCCTGATCATATTATTCCTATCTAGATGATTACAAATCTTGTCTCTTATAATCCCCTCCAAGACTTTACCCACAACAGACGTGAGGCTCACCGGTCTATAATTGCCGGGGTTGTCTCTACTCCCCTTTTTGAACAAAGGGACTACATTTGCTATCCTCCAGTCCTCTGGCACTATTCCTGTTGCCAATGATGACATAAAAATCAAAGCCAAAGTTCCAGCAATCTCTTCCCTGGCTTCCCAGAGAATCCTAGGATAAATCCCATCAGGCCCCGGGGCCTTATCTATTTTCAGCCTGTCCAGAATTGCCAACACCTCTTCCCTACGTACCTCAATGCCATCTATTCTAATAGCCTGGGTCTCAGCATTCTCCTCCACAACATTCTCTTTTTCCTGAGTGAATACTGGCGAAACAGATTCATGTACTATCTCGCCTATCTCTTCAGACCCCACACACAACTTCCCATCCCTGTCCTTGACTGGCCCTACTCTTACCCTAGTCATTCTTTTATTCCTGACATACCTATAGAAAGCTTTTGGGTTTTCTTTGATCCTACCTGCCAAATGCATCTCATGTCCCCTCCTTGCTCGTCTTAGCTCTCTCTTTAGATCCTTCCTCACTACCTTGTAACTATCAACCGCCCCCACTGAAACTTCACACCTCATCTTCACATAGGCCTCCTTCTTCCTCTTAACAAGAGATTCCACTTCTTTGGTAAACCACGGTTCCCTCGCTCGAAGCCTTCCTCCATGCCTGACTGGTACATACTTATCAAGAACACGCAGTAGCTGTTCCTTGAACAAGCTCCACTTATCCAGTGTACCCAACACTTGCAGCCTACTTCTCCAACCTATCCCCCCCCCCCCCAAGCCATGTCTAATGGCACCATAATAGCCCTTCCCCCAGCTATAACTCTTGCCCTGCGGTGTATACTTATCCCTGTCCATCACTAACACAAAAGTCACCGAATTGTGGTCACTGTCCCCAAAGTGCTCTCCTACCTCCAAATCCAACACCTGGCCTGGTTCATTACCCAAACCCAAATCCAACGTGGCCTCGCCTCTTGTTGGCCTGTCAACATATTGTGTCAGGAAACCCTCCTGCACACACTGTACAAAAAACGACCCATCTAATGTACTCGAAATATATATTTTCCAGTCAATATTTGGAAAGTTAAAGTCTCCCATAATAACTACCCTGTTACTTTTGCTCTTATCCAGAATCATCTTCGCCATCCTTTCCTCGACATCCCTAGAACTATTTGGAGGCCTATAGAAAACTCCCAACAGGGTGACCTCTCCTTTCCTGTTTCTAACCTCAGCCCATACTACCTCGGAAGAAGAGTCCCCATCTAGCATCCTCTCCGCCACCGTAATACTGCTCTTGACTAGCAGCGCCACACCTAGCCCTCTTTTGCCTCCTTCTCTGAGCTTACTAAAACACCTAAACCCAGGAACCTGCAACATCCATTCCTGTCCCTGCTCTATCCATGTCTCCGAAATGGCCACAACATCGAGGTCCCAGGTACCAACCCATGCTGCCAGTTCCCCTACCTTATTTCGTATACTCCTGGCATTGAAGTAGACACACTTCAAACCACCTACCTGAACACTGGTCCCCTCCTGCGAAGTCAAATCTTTGCTCCTGACCTCTATACTCTCATTCTCCCGTACCCTAAAACTACAATCCAGGTTCCCATGCCCCTGCTGGATTAGTTCAAACTCCCCCCCCCCCCACCCCCCACAAAGAGCACTAACAAATCTCCCCCCCCAGGATATTTGTGCCCCTCAGGTTCAGATGTAGACCATCCTGTCTCAAGAGGTCCCACCTTCCCCAGAAAGAGCCCCAGTTATCCAGAAATCTGAATCCCTCCCGCCTGCACCATCCCTGTAGCCACGTGTTTAATTGCTCTCTCTCCCTATTCCTCATCTCATTATCAAGTGGCACGGGCAACAACCCAGAGATAACAACTCTGTTCTCGTTCTGAGCTTCCATCCTAGCTCCCTGAAAGCCTGCCTGACATCCTTGTCCCCTTTCCTACCTATGTCGTTAGTGCCAATGTGGACCACGACTTGGGGCTGCTCCCCCTCCCCCTTGCGGACCCGGAAAACACGATCCGAGACATCACGTACCCTTGCACCCGGGAGGCAACATACCAAACGTGAGTCTCTCTCGTTCCCACAAAATCTCCTATCTGTGCCCCTGACCATCGAGTCCCTAATTACTAATGCTCTGCTCCTCTCCCCATTCCCTTCTGAGCAACAGGGACAGACTCCGTGCCATAGGCCCGTACCCCATGGCTTACCCCTGGTAAGTTCCCCCCCCCCCACAAGTATCCAAAGCGGTATACTTGTTTCTCAGGGGAACGACCGCAGGGGATCCCTGCACTGACTGCCTCTCCACCAGAATGTATTGGTTGGGGGTGGGGGGGGGGGGTGCGGGGGGGGGGGGGGGCTTCCCAGAAGTCCGCGGGTCGAAAAAAAACCCCCAGAAAATAAGTGCTTTAGTGTTTTTAAAGGATAAACTTACCTCCCAGAAATCACTTGCGCACCGCTCCCGCCGAAATCCAATGTAAAATTCACATCTAACAGCACCTCAGCGCTCAGCAATCTCCACCATTTCCACGAAAAGTTTATCTCTTCTTATTGTAGCCAAACATGTGTATTTGACATTGCTGACATTATCCTGCACATTCCAGATGCCTGCCCACTCGTTGAACCGATCTATGACCATTTGCATAAGATACGATTGGCAAACGCGTCTCTTCTGCCTAATATATTTGATTGGTAACAACAGATGCTACATGTGAAATGAAGTTAACAAAAAAAAACCTGGAATGTGTGATTACTTGCTGGTAGTCATAGTAATTTTGTGCGTAAATACATAATTGTGAAACCGGATAGAAATCTAAATTAAAATGCGAACTCGGGAATTAGTTTTGCATTGATAGACAAATAGATTAAGAAATTGGAAATACTAGTTGCAATCAAAATCTTGAACGGGCAAAGCCGCTGCGTGCGATGTGCTGACCGAGCTTTGCTAAGGCTTTTGGACTGGAACCTCTTCGTGAAAACGAAACGGGAAGTTAGACAGTAAGTTCTAAGTCAGTTCATTGAAACTCAGATTTGTTTTGGCGCAATAAAAGAAACATTTGACCCAGATCATTTGTTTTAAACTGCAATCCTGAACCTGAAAAGACGGCAGCATATTCGTCACAAGGGGTTAACAATGGGACAGATACTGAGTGTGGTAGTGATTGCTCAATCCTTTCGGAAGCTTTTGCGAAACATGCAACAGATTTACAAAACAGCTAGAAGTGAAATACTGGAGAGATTTGAAGCAGTACAGAATCAAAAAAGAGGTAGAAACTATATTCGAGAAAAGTAGAAAGAAAACACTGGAAATGGGCACTGAATTATGTGCAAGGCAAATCGTGGTAATCAGGCAATTAATGACACAGGGAGGCTGGCGAATGACCTCACTTTTCTTTCAGGTAACTCAGTGATTGCCTGATTGTGTGAACTGTCTGACCGTAAAAAGCGAGAGGCGTGCAGCACAGACAGCACCCTGCGACTTGGTGAAGATGCAATTTCACCCAGCAAACATTGCAACTTCAAGTAACAATAACACATTTTCAGCCAGATGCGGATTTAAAGAAGAGGCTCCTGAGAATGTAACCGGCATCCAAGCAATTATCTGTGGGGCACAAATCTCAGACCTATTGATAATTAAACATTTGCTTGCAACCGTCCCGACAAAACTTTGCTACTGGTCTCGAAACTTGTATTGCTTCAAAAATGAGATTTTGCTGAAATATTTGGAGGGGTTTGCATATTTTAATGGGTGCGAGTGAAGAAACCAATTGTTCAGGACAATCTATTTTTACCAAGAATTGCGACAGTTTTTCAAAGCGAATGCTGGACACGTTCAGGGAGAACACACAAATCAAATGGTGGTAAAGGTTCTTCAAAGACTGAAAGGAAAAACAGTTTTAGCATAACATTAACGCATTACGTAAGTGTTTGAGAATTACAGAGAACAAGTTGATTAAATGAAGGAGTTACCACGACCATGTCACAGAGATGGCAGAAAGAAACAGACAGTTTATGTTTCGTTGAGCAAAATCGAAATTGCCAAGACGTTGAAAATACCAATCTTTTAAACAAGCACGTTTCTAAGACATTGCCTTCCAGGGGACGCTGGAAGTTGTAATCCACTAATTGTTAACTTTACAAGATGCAGATAGGCATATTCTACAAATGGCACAGAGTCATCGAGGTTTACAGCATGAAAACAGCCTCTTCGGCCCAACTTATCCATGCAGCCCAGTTTTTACCGCTAAACTAATCCAAATTGCGCGCATTTGGCAAATAACTCTCTATACCCAACTTTCCCAGATAGCTGTCTAAATGTTTTTAGACAAACAAATTGTACCTGCCTCTGCAACTGCCTCTGGCAGCTCGGTACAGACTCTCACAACCTCTGTGTGAAACGATTGCCCCTCTGGACCCTTTTGTATCTCTCTCCTCTCAACTTATATCTATGGCCTCTACTTTTCGACACCCTTATCTTTGGGAAAATATCTTGACTATCAACCTCATCGGTGTCATTCATTATTGTACTGACTTTTATATGATTATCATAGATTACCATAGAATTTACAGTGCAGAAGGAGGCCATTCGGCCCATCGAATCTTTACCGGCACTTGGAAAGAGCACCCTGCCCAAGGTTAACTCCTCCACCTTATCCCCATAACCCAGTAATCCCACCCAACACTAAGGGCAATTTAGGACACTAAGGGCAATTTATCATGGCCAATCCACCTAACCTGCAGATCTTTGGACTGTGGGAGGAAACCGGAGCACCCGGAGGAAATCCACGCACACACGGGGAGGATGTGCAGACTCCGCACAGACAGTGACCCAAGCCGGAATCGAACCTGGGACCCTGGAGCTGTGAAGCAATTGTGCTATCCACAATGCTACCGTGCTGCCCTAAGCCTCCGAAGCTCCAGGGGAAAATGTCCCGGTCTATCCAGCCTCTCCCTACAACTCAAACTATCAACCCCCGGTAGCATCCAAGTCAATGTTTTCTGCACTGTATCTAGTTTAATGATATCCTTTGTGTTGTAGGGTGATCAGAACAGTACAGCATTCCAAGAGTGGCCTAACTAATCTCTTGTACAACTTCAGAAAGACATCCCAAGTCCTCTATTCGACTTTCTGACCAATGAAACCAAGCATGCCAAATGCCTTCTTCTCCACACTGTCCACCTGTGACTCCACATTCAAAGTTTATGAACCTATCTCCTATATCTCTTTGTTCTAAAATTCTGCCCAACCCCTTACCATTACCTGATTAGGTCGCGCCCCGATTCGATCAACCAAAATGAATTACCTCACATTTATCCAAATTAAGCTCCATCTGCCATTCATCGGCCCACTGGCCCAATTAATCAAGCACCCGTTTATAGCCTTGAGAAACTTATTCACCGTCCACTATGCCATCAATCATCGTGGCATCTGAAAACTTACTAACCATGCTTCCTACATTCTCATCTAAATCATTAATATAAGTAGCAAATAACAATGAACCCAGCACTGATGCCTGAGGCACATTGCTGGTCACGGTCCTCCAGTTTGAAAAACACATCTCTACCACCCCCCTTTTGTGTTGATGTGCATCAATGTAAATGCATGTAGGCTTGCTAGACACGAGAGGGAGAACCAGTTATATCACACACACACACTCAACCATTAGATCAGGCAGATAGGACACGACCAATGGACATTCACAATAAACACAGCGGTGACACCACCACAGGAGGGCATTACACCAACCCATATCTAAAGGACACCACACACATGATCTGCCTCTTTCCAGTGGAGACAGTCAGTGAGTAGAGACACAGAGTTGATTCAATATTACACCCACCACGTGGATTGCAGCAACTGGTTAGTCAGTCTGGGTAGCTCTAGTAGGATTAGCAGTGGTGTCGAACCCGAGTAATAGAAGTGTAAATAGTTTAATAAACGTGTTGAAGTTATCTCCACGTCTGAACCTTCCTTTGTCAAGTGCACCACAAGGAAGCCGCTCATGTTACACCTAAAACATAACAAATCATGGTTACAGGACTGAACTGTTTCTATCCATATAGCTATACCTCAGCGTACAGTGACAACCAGCAACGATACCCAGGCAAGATGTTCGAGATCCGGGTTCCACAGCAGCTCCAGTGCCAGGGCGATCTCCGCGAAAACTGGCGGGTGTTCCGGCAAATGTTGAATTCTTCCTGGTAGCAGCTGACCTGGAAGACCTGGCCGATGCTGAAAAGACAGAGCTTCTCCTCACCATCGCCGGTGCCAGAGCAGAAGAAATCTTTTTAAAATTCAAGTTCTCGAAGGGGCAAAACAGCAGCGACTTCCAGGCAGCCCTGGACAAATTCGGCAAAAAACTGTGAGGAAAACACACTCCAACCAGCAAGAAAAGGTAAGAGAAGCGCCAGTACTCACCACGAGGCCGAGGTTCCGGAGCAGAGAGCAGTTTTTATCTGCGGCCATCTTTCGAAAGGGACTGCACTTGCGCAGTTGCGAGTCGCCACGCATACGCAATCATGTAAGCTGTCAATGGTAACGTAACTGCGATCTGCGCATGCGCAATCGCTTCCTACGCTCCACGTCACATACGCCATGACGTCAGAGGCCCAGGACCACGCCCATTTACAGGGGTAACGTCCCAATTCAAAGAAAACATTTTTTAAAGCCGTAAAACAACCTTCCTTCACCTGGAATGACAGCACAATGCCTCAAATTGAACCAGGAAATGAAATTAACCTCCGAAGGAACTGGCAACAAGCAGTTACCTACGCCCCAACCGATGATTCCGACCTTGAATACTTCGAAACCGACCGTTACGTTTCTCTGGAACTCGTAAGCCCAATGCCAGCTTTGACGCAAACAGTAATGATATGGTCCTAGAAGACTGTGACTTGCACGAACCTTTCACCTTGGGAGGCTACCCCAGAACCAAATCCGAACCGCAACTAGACGTGTTGCACATTGGCGACTCCCGGACTGAATCGGATGCAGACGCGGATTCTTTCTTCTGATTTCAGGATCTGCAGCCCAGCATATACGAAATCCCGATACGTGAGTGCAGGATAATGCTGCAGCCTGAAACCAAGAGACAGAGAGCGGTATAAGGCCACGGAGAGCGGCCTGCTGCCACACAGGGCGTGGTCTACGCACCGCTCACGGTTCCTGTCTCTACGCAAGAAGGCTGCAAGACTCCACACCGCAGTCCTTGCATGAACAAGAAGGGACTCCAGTGTCACAAGCCTCCATAGCGAACTCGTGGACAGACTCCACGATAGAAGAAGCGCAAGGCTCCAGAGCGCAGTCCTTGCAGAAACAAGACCATGAGGGTCTAGCAACCTTCTCTGACCAACTAGCAGCAGACGATGCAAGTCTTTCATGCCCAAGTAAACAGCAAGGAGATTATGACAGTCTTCCTCGCTCTAATGCACAGCAGGACGGCCATGACGGTCTGTCATGCTACAGTGAAGAACAAAGCGACGATGATTGTCCAAGCCCAAATGAAGGACAACAGCAAGACAATGACAGTCCACCCACATTGTTTTCACCATCAGATGAAGACTCTGACAATTTACCAAACCCAAGTGAACAACAAGCAGCTACTGAGTATCTACGCACGGTGAGCCGAGTGATGACAGCATCCCACTTCCCATGCAAGATGTGCAAAGTGACAGAACTCAGCTAGTGTGTACAGAGGCACTCGACGAAATGTGTGACCACTGGTGACTCCGGTGACACCACGATACTTCTACGCTCATTCGCTCGAACCTCTCCACAAGTCAATGCATTGCTGCATGTTCCGACTCCAGACGTGCAGCTTCAAAAAATCTCTGCTGACTCCAGTGAACCTGCTAAGACTCCGGACGGGGAGCATCAACAAACCAACACTGACTCAGTTAAAACCGACTCGACTCCAGATGGGGAGCAACCAAACGCCGACTCTGATTCACGTAAGCCGGACTTTACTCCAGACAGGGAGTGCCACAACCTCAGTAATGGCACGCTCAGGGTGACAGCAAATGCCACAACGACAGAATATGGATCACATAACAATTACACTAGGTCAGTAATAACAAGCAGCGTCCACAGTCCAAGAGGAATACACCAATATTCACCACAGCTATATCCTCACGTTGTTTCCACACCAGCAGTGCAGCCAAAGACAGCTAATGCTCGACAAACCCAGTATTCAGGCATGCAGCAGCCAGCAGTCTATGCAGCATATCCTCAGACAGGCCAGCACTACGGATTGTCCACTAATGAAATCAAGATGGAAGGAGGTCTACCGCAAGCGCAATCTGCACTCCAGACAGGATGCCTTAGTTACAGCCCAGGATTTGCTGCACTCCAGCCTGGACAGACGGCAAATTCCTACCAGATGCAAGGTTCTAGTTCTACACCATCACCAGGTATTTATGCAAGCAGCAATTCTGTTTCCAATTCGACAAGCTTCAACGGTTCTCAGCAGGATCACCCTTCCTGCACAGCATGTGGCAAGAACCAGTATGTACAGTCTTAGCCAACTTCAACATGTGGCACATCCATGACCTGGAATGAAACTGTTAATGGTACCTCTTCAACGTCAACACATTATCAACTACAAGATGCCATCCGACAGCACCATCACAAACATCGGCCAAAGAAAAAGACTCCAAATCAGACAGCGAAGTGATTTGATCACTTCTTGGTCCCTGTGGCACAGGGACGTTTATGACGTTCATAACCAAGAGAGACCTTTTGACCATGATGTTTGATGGTTTTTGCAACTTAAACGAATGATTTGGATTTATTGTTTAATCACTGTTCTCATGTCTTGTATGTACCTTACCTTATCTACCTGTTCTTTGTTCAATTTTCACAAAGTGTACCGAAAATATGTAACATATAAAAAAGGGGGATGTGGCGATGTGTATCAATGTAAATGCATGTAGACTAGCTCGAAAATATATGGCGCACCAGTGACATCACACACACACACATAACCAATAAATAAGGTAGGTAGGACATGGCCAATGGACATTCACGATACACACAGAGGTAACACCACCACAGGCGGGCAATACACCAACCCATATCTAAAGGACACCACACACATGATCTGCCTCTTTCCAGTGGAGACAGTCAGTGAGTAGAGACACAGGGTTGATTCAATATTACACCCACCACGTGGATCACAGCAACTGGTTAGTCAGTCTGGGTAGCTATAGTAGGATTAGCAGTAGTTGCGAACCCGAGTAATAGAAGTGTAAATAGTTTACTAATCGTGTTGAAGGTATCTACACGTCTGAACCCTCCTTTGTCAAGTGCACCACAAGGAAGCCGCTTATGATACACCTAAAACGTAACAAATCACCTTTGACTTATGTCGTCAAGTTAATTTTAAATCCAATTGGCTACCTCACCCTGGATCCCGTGAGGTTTACCCTTATGCAACAACCTACCATGCGGTTCCTTGTCAAAGTCCTTGTAAATATCCATGTAGACAGCATTGACTGCACTGCCCTCATCTACCTACTTGGGTAACCCTTCAAAAAACGCAATCAAATTCATGAGACATGCTTTTCCACTCACAAATCCATGCTGGATGTCCCGAATCAGTCTGTGTCACTCTAAATGCCTGCAGTTCCTGCCTCTCAGAATGCCTTCGCACAAGTTGTCCGCAACAGACGTTGGGATCACTGGGCTTTCCCTTGTGCCCTTCTTAAACAAAGGAACACAATGTGGTATGTCCAAATATCAGGTACCTCACCTGTGGCTATTGACGCTTAAAATATCTCTGCTTGAGAATCTGAAATTTCATCCCTAGCCTCCCAGAATGTCCTGGAATACCTTTCGTCAGGTCCCAGGGACTTATCCACCTTGATGCACTTTACGGCTTCCAGCAATTCTTTCGCAATAAGAGGTGCAATACTCAAGTCATCACTATTTATTTCCCAAGTCCCCTAACATTCGTTACTTTCTCAACACTAAATACCGATGAGAAATATTTATTTAGGGCAGTACGGTAGCACAGTGGTTAACACAGTTGCTTCACAGCTCCAGTGTCCCAGGTTTGCTTCATGGCTTGGTTCACTGTCTGTGCAGAGTCTGCACGTTATCCCCTTTCTCCGTGCGTTTCGTCCGGGTTCTCCGGTTACCTCACAAAGTCCAATGATGTGCAGATTAGCTGGCTTGGCCATGCTAAATTGACCTCTTGTCCAAACAGGTTAGTCGCGGTTACTGGATTGCATGGATCGTGTGTCGGCGTGGGCCTAAGTGGGTGGCCTTTTCAAGGGCTGGTGCAGACTCGCTGGGCCGAATGACCTCCTTCTGCACTGTGCATCTATGCTTCTATGATTCTATGATTTAGGATCTCACCCATCTCTTGTAGTTTCGTACATAGATGATCTTGTGGATTCTTTAGATACCCTACTTTCTCCATAGTTACTCTGTTGCCCTTTTAATTATTTGTAGACGGTCTTAGGATTCTCATTCGTCTTATCTGTCAAAACAATCTTTTGTCCACTTTTTGCCCTCCTGATTCTCTTTAAACTGTTCGTCGAGGTTATCTATACTCATCAAGTGTTATGGTCCAACGTTTCAAAATCTCCAAAGTTTATCATGGATTTCTCCTGACCTACAACTGTTTATCAATTTTGGTAACGATGTGCACAAGGGCCTTTCCTGTGTTATTCAACAGAGGCCGTAAGCACTTTTACTCAAAACAAGCTTTGTTGTGCAAATTTAGTTAACATTTTTATAAACACAGGGAGTAAGCATTTTCATCAGCTACAAACATAACAACCCGAGGCAGCTACAGTAATCTATGTACATCGCCTAAGAAATTCCTCCCTTTAACTGTTCCAATTTAACAACAAGATCACATAAACCAGTACGCCCTTTTCAAAGGTATGGCCCAGAATCCAGAGCTGAAGACTCGGTATGGATTATCTTGATTCATTTCCAAAACATTTAATCCGAAAAACAATTATTTATTTTCAAGTTTTCAAGCATTCTAGAAGCAGCTTTTACAATGAAGATAGCGAGAGAGGCCAAGATACTTCTCTTTCAGAGTATAGCAGCCCAAATGTGAAAACGAACGCAAAAGCTCACAGCCACAAACAAGCCCGAAACCAAAGCGAAAGTAAAACCAACTCCCACAGCCACAGTCCAGCGTCACCCACACAATGACATCACGGAAGTCATGTGATGAGACAAAAATATTTCTTAAAGGGGCACTCCATGACACGTGCGATTCACTTTATCCCAGCTGTTGGTGCATGTCATGTGCATTCTTCTTCCTTTTCAACAGGGCCCTAATATCCTGAGTCACCCAGGGTTCTAAACCTCGATCAGCCTTGCACGTACATAAAAAGCAAGAGGGTAGCCAGGGAAAGGGTTGGCCCACTGAAGGATAGGCAAGGGAATCTATGTGTGGAGCCAGAGGAAATGGGCGAGGTACTAAATGAATACTTTGCATCAGTATTCACCAAAGAGAAGGAATTGGTAGATGTTGAGTCTGGAGAAGGGGGTGTAGATAGCCTGGGTCACATTGTGATCCAAAAAGACGAGGTGTTGGGTGTCTTAAAAAATATTAAGGTAGATAAGTCCCCAGGGCCTGATAGGATCTACCCCAGAATACTGAAGGAGGCTGGAGAGGAAATTGCTGAGGCCTTGACAGAAATCTTTGGATCCTCGCTGTCTTCAGGGGATGTCCCGGAGGACTGGAGAATAGCCAATGTTGTTCCTCTGTTTAAGAAGGGTAGCAAGGATAATCCCGGGAACTACAGGCCGGTGAGCCTTACTTCAGTGGTAGGGAAATTACTGGAGAGAATTCTTCGAGACAGGATCTACTCCCATTTGGAAGCAAATGGACGTATAGTGAGAGGCAGCACGGTTTTGTGAAGGGGAGGTCGTGTCTCACTAACTTGATAGAGTTTTTCGAGGAGGTCACTAAGATGATTGATGCAGGTAGGGCAGAAGATGTTGTCTATATGGACTTCAGTAAGGCCTTTGACAAGGTCCCTCATGGTAGACTAGTACAAAAGGTGAAGTCACACGGATCAGGGGTGAACTGGCAAGGTGGATACAGAACTGGCTAGGCCATAGAAGGCAGAGGGTAGCAATGGAGGGATGCTTTTCTAATTGGAGGGCTGTGACCAGTGGTGTTCCACAGGGATCAGTGCTGGGACCTTTGCTCTTTGTAGTATATATAAATGATTTGGAGGAAAATGTAACTGGTCTGATTAGTAAGTTTGCAGACGACAGAAAGGTTGGTGGAATTGCGGATAGCGATGAGGACTGTCTGAGGATACAGCAGGATTTAGATTGTCTGGAGACTTGGGCGGAGAGATGGCAGATGGAGTTTAATCCGGACAAATGTGAGGTAATGCATTTTGGAAGGGCTAATGCAGGTAGGGAATATACAGTGAATGGTAGAACCCTCAAGAGTATTGAAAGTCAAAGAGATCTAGGAGTACAGGTCAACAGGTCATTGAAAGGGGCAACACAGGTGGAGAACGTAGTCAAGAAGGCATACGGCATGCTTGCCTTCATTGGCCGGGGCATTGAGTATAAGAATTGGCAAGTCATGTTGCAGCTGTATAGAACCTTAGTTAGGCCACACTTGGAGTATAGTGTTCAATTCTGGTCGCCACACTACCAGAAGGATGTGGAGGCTTTAGAGAGGGTGCAGAAGAGATTTACCAGAATGTTGCCTGGTATGGAGGGCATAAGCTATGAGGAGCGATTGAATAAACTCGGTTTGTTCTCACTGGAACGAAGGAGGTTGAGGGGCGACCTGATAGAGGTATACAAAATTATGAGGGGCATAGACAGAGTGAATAGTCAGAGGCTTTTCCCCAGGGTAGAGGGGTCAATTACTAGGGGGCATAGGTTTAAGGTGAGAGGGGCAAGGTTTAGAGTAGATGTACGAGGCAAGTTTTTTACGCAGAGGGTAGTGGGTGCCTGGAACTCACTACCGGAGGAGGTAGTGGAAGCAGGGACGATAGGGACATTTAAGGGGCATCTTGACAAATATATGAATAGGATGGGAATAGAAGGATACGGACCCAGGAAGTGTAGAAGATTGTAGTTTAGTCAGGCAGTATGGTCGGCACGGGCTTGGAGGGCCGAAGGGCCTGTTCCTGTGCTGTACATTTCTTTGTTCTTTGTTCTTTGTTTGTTCTTGCCCTCCATTCTAAATGGAATGGGCTTACCTTGAACACTGCTCAGCACAGGAAAGCTCCCTCTACACTGTCCCCATAAAACAGTGACAGATACAGTGCAGGGTTAGATACAGAGTAAAGCTCCCTCTACACTGTCCCCATCAAACATTTCCGGGACAGATACAGTGCGGGGTGAGGTAACGAGTGAAGCCCCATCTACAGTCTTCCCTAAAACGTTCCCTGGGCAGTTACATTGGAAGAGGAAGAGGCTATTCAGCCCATCGACGCTGCGCTGCCATACAATACGGTCATGGCTGAACAATTACTTCGATGCAGTTATCGCCCCACTATCCTCATAGCCCTTTATGTCTTTTGGATTCTGAAAGTTGGCAATTCCCGCTTTTAAAATACTCAGTTGCTGCGCTTCAATAGCTCTCTGGACCGCAGAATACCAAATATTCACAACCCTCTGAGCAGACACATTTCTCCTCATCTCCGTCCTAATTGGTTTCTCCCATATCTTGCAATTGTTTCTCCTGGTTCTGGACTTCGCAACGAGGGGAAACATCTAACCCACGCCTACCTTGTCTGTACCACTGAGTATGTTGTAGGTTTCAATGAGATCACCCCTAATTCTATGAAACTGTGGAGAATACAGACCCAAGTATCCGAATCTCTCTCCATAGGACAGTCCCGCCAGCCCCCGAATAAGTCTGGTGAACCTTTGTGCCGCTTCCTCTGGAGCAAAAATTTCCATCCGAAGGAAAATGAACTAAAACTGCTCACAGTGCTCCAGGAGTGGCCTCACCAAGCTCAAATACAATTGAAGCAGGGTCTTACACCTCCTGAACTTAAAACGTATTGCGATAAAGGTCAACATACTATTAGTCTTCTTAATATATTGCTGCATATGCATTGCAGCACGCTCTGAACTGTCCATGTGCACTGTTCCCAAAAGGTGGTAGAATCAAATGATATCTACATTACAGAATGAGGCTATTTTGCCCATTGAGTCTGCACTGACCCCCGGAAGGAGAAAACTACCGAGGCCCACTCACCCGCCTATCCCCAGAAACCCTTAATCTGCACATATATGTAACACTAAGGGACATTTTTTTCGCAGCGACAATCCACCTAACCTGCACATCGTTCGACTGTGGGAAGAAACCGGAGCACCCGGAAGAATCCCACGCAGACACAGGGATAAGGTTCTACCTCCACACAGACAGTGACCCAACGTCGGTCTAAGGTGCGGTATGAGACGTTCCTGTACAATTGAGGCAGGATCCCACAACTCCTGCACTCAAATCATCCTTGTGATTCAGGGTCAATATATTTTATGCTTTTGAATATATTGCTGCATCCGCATTATGGACAAGGTCCCCAGGGCTTCAAGTGCCTTTGTATATCTGCAATTACCCTACACATTTTTGGATTGTAGGAATAAGAGCCAGGTAGATACAGGAGAATGTGCAAACACCACACTGGCAATGACCCGGGACCGGGAACGACCGCGGGTTCTCGGACCCGAGAATCAACATCGTTAGCCATTGCGCCACGGTGCTGCCACCACTTTCTAAGCATTTCAGAGATATTCTTCACAACTGTTCCTCCTAACAAATAGAGACACACATCGAGAGAGTCTCCCAGTAGAGTTACAGCACAGTGTTAGATACAGAGAAAAGCTCCCTCCACAATGTCCCCATCAAACACTCCCAGGACAGGTACAGCATGTGGGTAGATACAGAGTTATGCTCCCTCTACACGGTCCCTATTAAACACTCCCAGGATAGGTACAGCACGAGGGTAGATACAGAGTAAAGGTCCCTCTACACTGTCCCCATCAAACACTCCCAGGATAGGTACAGCACGAGGGTAGATACAGAGTAAAGGTCCCTCTACACTATCCCCATCAGACACACCCAGGACAGGTACAGCACGGGGTTAGATACAGAGTAAAGCTCCCTCTACACTGTCCCCATCAAACACTCCCAGGATAGGTACAGAACGGGGTTAGATACAGAGTAAAGCTCCCTCTAGACTGTCACGATCAAACTCTCGCAGGTAGGTACAACACGGGTTGAAATACTGAATCAATATTCCTCTAGAGTGTCCCCATCAAACACTCCCAGGACAGGTACAGCATGTGGGTAGATGCAGAGTTATGCTCCCTCTTCACTGTCCCCATCAAACACTCCCAGGACAGGTACAGCACGAGGGTAGATACAGAGTAAAGCTCCCTCTACACTGTCCCCATCAAACATTCCCAGGACAGGTACAGCACGAGGGTAGATACAGAGTAAAGCTCCCTCTACACTGTCACCATCAAACACTCGCAGGATAGGTACAACACGGGGTGAAATACAGAATCAATATTCCTCCAGAGTGTCCCCATCAAACACTCCATTGACAGGCACAGCACGGGATTGTCACAGTAAATGACAGAAACTTTCGGCGTATTGGCAGGCAGAGCGAACTGGGCGTACACATCAACACCTCACTGGACGCGGCAACGAGGTGGATAAGGTTGTCAGGAAGACCTCCGGCATCTATCACCACGGTGGCGCAGTGGGTTCGCACTGCTGCCTCACGGCGCCGAGGTCCCAGGTTCGGTCCGGGCACTGGGTCACTGTCCGTGTGGAGTTTGCACATTCTCCGTGTGTCTGACGCCACAACACAAAAGATGTGCAGGGTATGTGGATTGGTCAAGCTACATTGCCCCTTCTTTGGAAAAAATGAATTGTGTACTCTAAGTTTAGGAATTTAAAAAAAGAATACCTCGTTCGTTGGGTGGAGCATTGAGTTTCGGTTCCTGGGTATCCAGGTAACGCATGCGTGTGCCACAATGCATAGGGGGAACCGCTTTCTTCCAAAAGCTTTGTCTCAATCCACAAACAAAGGTTCGGCACAACATTGTGGGCCGAAGGGCCTGTTCTGTGCTGTATTTTCTATGACTATGACACTGCCCCACTCTCTCCCCCCATAGCCTTTCTGGGGCTCTTTCTGGGGAAGGTGGGACCTCTACAGACAGGATGGTCTACATCTGAACCTGAGGGGCACAAATATCCTGGGGGGGGGAGATTTGTTAGTGCTCTTTGGGGGGGTTTAAACTAATGCAGCAGGGGCATGGGAACCTGGATTGTAGTTTTAGGGTAAGGGAGAATGAGAGTATAGAGGTCAGGAGCACAGATTTGACATCGCAGGAGGGGGCCAGTGTTCAGGTAGGTGGTTTGAAGTGTGTCTACTTCAATGCCAGGAGTATACGAAACAAGGTAGGGGAACTGGCAGCGTGGGTTGGTACCTGGGACTTCGATGTTGTGGCCATTTCGGAGACATGGATAGAGCAGGGACAGGAATGGATGTTGCAGGTTCCGGGGTTTAGGTGTTTTAGTAAGCTCAGAGAAGGAGGCAAAAGAGGGGGAGGTGTGGCGCTGCTAGTCAAAAGCAGTATTACGGTGGCGGAGAGGATGCTAGATGGGGACTCTTCTTCCGAGGTAATATGGGCTGAAGTTAGAAACAGGAAAGGAGAGGTCACCCTGTTGGGAGTTTTTTATAGGCCTCCTAATAGTTCTAGGGATGTAGAGGAAAGGATGGCGAAGATGATTCTGGATATGAGCGAAAGTAACAGGGTAGTTATTATGGGAGACTTTAACTTTCCAAATATTGACTGGAAAAGATATAGTTCGAGTACAATAGATGGGTCGTTTTTTGTACAGTGTGTGCAGGAGGGTTTCCTGAAACAATATGTTGACAGGCCAACAAGAGGCGAGGCCACGTTGGATTTGGTTTTGGGTAATGAACCAGGCCAGGTGTTGGATTTGGAGGTAGGAGAGCACTTTGGGGACAGTGACCACAATTCGGTGACGTTTACGTTAATGATGGAAAGGGATAAGTATACACCGCAGGGCAAGAGTTATAGCTGGGGGAAGGGCAATTATGATGCCATTAGACGTGACTTGGGGGGGATAAGGTGGAGAAGTAGGCTGCAAGTGTTGGGCACACTGGATAAGTGGGGCTTGTTCAAGGATCAGCTACTGCGTGTTCTTGATAAGTATGTACCGGTCAGACAGGGAGGAAGGCGTTGAGCGAGGGAACCGTGGTTTACCAAGGAAGTGGTATCTCTTGTTAAGAGGAAGAAGGAGGCCTATGTGAAGATGAAGTGTGAAGTTTCGGTTGGGGCGATGGATAGTTACAAGGTAGCGAGGAAGGATCTAAAGAGAGAGCTAAGACGAGCAAGGAGGGGACATGAGAAGTATTTGGCAGGAAGGATCAAGGAAAACCCAAAAGCTTTCTATAGTTATGTCAGGAATAAGCGAATGACTAGGGAAAGAGTAGGACCAGTCAAGGACAGGGATGGGAAATTGTGTGTGGAGTCTGAAGAGATAGGCGAGATACTAAATGAATATTTTTCGTCAGTATTCACTCAGGAAAAAGATAATGTTGTGGATGAGAATGCTGAGCCCCAGGCTAATAGAATAGATGGCATTGAGGTACGTAGGGAAGAGGTGTTGGCAATTCTGGACAGGCTGAAAATAGGTAAGTCCCCGGGACCTGATGGGATTTATCCTTGGATTCTATGGGAGGCCAGGGAAGAGATTGCTGGACCTTTGGCTTTGATTTTTATGTCATCATTGGCTACAGGAATAGTGCCAGAGGACTGGAGGACAGCAAATGTGGTCCCTTTGTTCAAAAAGGGGAGCAGAGACAACCCCGGCAACTATAGGCCGGTGAGCCTCACGTCTGTAGTGGGTAAAGTCTTGGAGGGGATTATAAGAGACAAGATTTATAATCATCTAGATAGGAATAATATGATCAGGGATAGTCAGCATGGCTTTGTGAAGGGTAGGTCATGCCTCACAAAACTTATCGAGTTCTTTGAGAAGGTGACTGAACAGGTAGACGAGGGTAGAGCAGTTGATGTGGTGTATATGGATTTCAGCAAAGCGTTTGATAAGGTTCCCCACGGTAGGCTATTGCAAAAAATACGGAGGCTGGGGATTGAGGGTGATTTAGAGATGTGGATCAGAAATTGGCTAGCTGAAAGAAGACAGAGGGTGGTGGTTGATGGAAAATGTTCAGAATGGAGTACAGTCACAAGTGGAGTACCACAAGGATCTGTTCTGGGGCCGTTGCTGTTTGTCATTTTTATCAATGACCTAGAGGAAGGCGCAGAAGGGTGGGTGAGTAAATTTGCAGACGATACTAAAGTCGGTGGTGTTGTCGATAGTGTGGAAGGATGTAGCAGATTACAGAGGGATATAGATAAGCTGCAGAGCTGGGCCGAGAGGTGGCAAATGGAGTTTAATGTAGAGAAGTGTGAGGTGATTCACTTTGGAAGGAATAACAGGAATGCGGAATATTTGGCTAATGGTAAAGTTCTTGAAAGTGTGGATGAGCAGAGGGATCTAGGTGTCCATGTACATAGATCCCTGAAAGTTGCCACCCAGGTTGATAGGGTTGTGAAGAAGGCCTATGGAGTGTTGGCCTTTATTGGTAGAGGGATTGAGTTCCGGAGTCGGGAGGTCATGTTGCAGCTGTACAGAACTCTGGTACGGCCGCATTTGGAGTATTGCGTAGAGTTCTGGTCACCGCATTATAGGAAGGACGTGGAGGCTTTGGAGCGGGTGCAGAGGAGATTTACCAGGATGTTGCCTGGTTATGGAGGGAAAATCTTACGAGGAAAGGCTGATGGACTTGAGGTTGTTTTCGTTGGAGAGAAGAAGGTTAAGAGGAGACTTAATAGAGGCATACAAAATGATCAGGGGGTTGGATAGGGTGGACAGTGATAACCTTCTCCCGCGGATGGATATGGCTGGCACGAGGGGACATAACTTTAAACTGAGGGGTAATAGATATAGGACAGAGGTCAGAGGTAGGTTCTTTACGCAAAGAGTAGTGAGGCCGTGGAATGCCCTGCCTGATACAGTAGTGAACTCGCCAACATTGAGGGCATTTAAAAGTTTATTGGATAAACATATGGATGATAATGGCATAGTGTAGGTTGGATGGCTTTTGTTTCGGTGCAACATCGTGGGCCGAAGGGCCTGTACTGCGCTGTATTGTTCTATGTTCTATGTTCTATAGCCGTGTACCAATCCACAAACTAATCTCACTGCCCCGCTATCTCCGAATAGCCCTGTGTCACTCTCCAAACTAATTCCACTGCCCTGCTCTCTCCCCATAAACTTGTAAAAATCCTCAAACTAATCTCACTGCCCCACCATAGCCTTGTGTCAATCCCCAAACTAAGTCCACTGCCGCGCTCTCCCCCAAAGCCCTGTATCAATCTCCAAACTAATTACACTGCCCACTCTCTCCCCATAGCCCTGTGTCAATGCACAAACTAACCCCACTCTCCCAGCATTACCCCATTGCTCCAGATCGTTCCACAAACAGATCCCACTGTCCCAGTCTCTCCCTATTGTCCTGGATCATTCCACTAACAGATCCCACCGTCCCAGTCTCTCCCTATTGTCCTGGATTATTTCACAAATAGATTGGACCACAAAGGTGGTGTTCTCAGGATTACTACAGGTGCCACGTGCTAGTCAGAATAGAAATGAATGGATACATAGGATGAATACGTGGCTGAAGCGATGGTGTCGGGGGGACCTATGCAAGGAGACAGAGAACGAGGGAACAAGGACAAAAGCAAAAGGTAGAAAAATGAATCAGTAAAGTGATAGGTGGAGAAACCAAGGGCAAAATTCAAAGAGGGCAGTAGAGAAAATATTGGGACAAGAAAAACATTGTGAAAAAAACAAACTTAAAGGCTCTGAGACTTCATGCATGGAACATTTGCAATAACGAGGATGAACTAATCGTGCAGATCGATATAAATGCGCATGATATAATTTGGATTACGGAGACTTGACTGCAGGGTGGCAAGGATGGGAACTGAATGTCGCAGAGTTCTCAGAATTTAGGAAGAACAGACATAAAAGGAAAGGTGTTGGAGTGGCACTGCTAGATAAAGAGGAAATTAACACAATAGTGAGAAAGGATATAGCTCTGACAATGTGGAATCTGTATGAGTTGAGAAATACCAAGCGAAAACAAACATTAGTGGGTGTCAGATATAGACCCCAAAACTGTACTGATGAGGTTGGGAATGGCATTAAACAAGAAATTAGAGGTGCATGTAGTAAAGGAATATCGGTGATCATGGGTGATTTTAATTTTCACATAATTTGGCACATGAAATTTTCCACAATGCCGTAGAGGAGAAATTCCAAGAGTGTGTACGGAATGGTTTTCTGAGCCAATATGTGGAGGAACCAACTAGAGAGCAGGCCACCTTAGACTGGGTACTGTGCAATGAGAAGCGAATCATTGCAAATCTCGCTGTACTGGACCCCTTGGGGATGAGCAAGCATAACATGATAGACCTTTTTATCAAGATGGAGAGTGAAGTAGTTGATTCGGAGACTAGTGTGCTGACTCTTAATAAAGGGAACTTTGAGGATATGAGGCGTGAGTTGGCCTTGATGGATTGAGGAGAGTTACGTAAATGGATGACAGTGGATAGACAGTGGCAAACATTCAAGGGACGCATGGAGGAACTACAGCAACTGTTCATTACTTTCTGGCACAAAAGCAAAGGGGGTTGAGGCCTAATCCATGGCTCACAAAGGAAATTAGAAATAGTATCCAATACCAGGAAGAAGCATGCAGATTGGCCAAGAAAAATAACATGTCTGAGGATTGATAGAAGTTTAGAATTCGGCAAAAAAAGGACGAAGGGGTTGATTAGGCAGAGGAAAGTACAAAACGAATGTAAGTTCGTCGGGAACATAACGAGTTACCCTAAGGGTTTCTACAGATACGTGAAGAGAAAGAGAAAGAGATACAGACAGAAACAGGGGAATGCATAATGAAATGAAATGAAATGAAAATCGCTTATTGTCACGAGTAGGCTTCAATGAAGTTACTGTGAAAAGCCCCTAGTCGCCACATTCCGGCGCCTGTTCGGGGAGGCTGGTACGGGAATAAGGGCATAATAAGGGCCAAAGGAATGGCTGAGCAATTGAATACATAACTTGGTTCTGTCTTCACAAATGAGGACATAAATCAGATCCCAGAAATGTTGGAGAATGAAAGGTTTAGTGAGAGGGAAGAACTGAGGAAGATAAACATTAGTGGAGAACTGGTGCTGGGAAAACTGATGGGATTGAAGGCGGATAAATCCCCAGGGCCTGAGAATCTGCATGCCAAGTGCTAAAAGAGGTGGTTCTGGAAACAGTGGATGTATTGGTGGTCATCTTCCGGGTTTCTATAGACTTTGGAACTGTCCCTGCAGATTGGAGGGTAGCTCACGTCTCTCCGATATTCAAAACTGGAGGTAGACTGAAAGTAGGGCTTAAGACCCGTAAGCCTAACATCCGGAGTGGGGAAAATGCTTGGATCCATTGTCAAGGACTTAATAGCGGAACATTTAGAGAGCAGTGGAAGGATCAGTGAGAGTCCGCATAGATTTATTAAGGGAAAATCATGCTTGATAAATCTGTTACAATTCATTGAAGACGTAACCAGTACAGTCGACAAGGGGGAGCCAGACTTGTGGTATATTTGGACTTTCAGATGGCGTTTGACAAAGGACCGCATTAGAGATTATTGTGCAAAATTAAATCGCATGGGATTGGAGGAAATGTATTGAGGTGGATAGAAAATTGGTTGGCAGAGAGGAAACAAAGAGTAGGAATTAATGAGTTATTTTCAAATAGTAGACAGTAACCAGTGGGGTACCATAGGAATCGGTGCTGGGACCCCAGCTATTCACAATATATCGTAATGATTTGGAAGAGGGAACAAAATGTAACATCTCAAAGTTTGCAGATGATACCAAATTAGATGGGAAGGTGAATTGTGACGAGGATGCATGGATTCTACAGCAAGATATGGACAGGTTGGGCAAGTGGGCAAATCATTGGCAGATACCGTATAATTTGGATAAGTCTGAGGTTATTCATTTTGGAAGCAAAAACAGAAAGGCACATTACTACCTGAATGGTTGGAAGAGGGGAGTGTGCAGTGGGACATGGGACATGGGTATTCCTGTGCACCATTCGCTAAAGGCAAGCATGCAGGTGGCGGTAAAGAAGACTAATGGTATGTTGGCCTTAATTGCAAGAGGTCTCGAGTATAGAGTCAGGGATGTGTTGCTGCAATTGTACAGGACATTGGCGAGGCCACTCTTGGAGTATTGTGTGCAGTTTCCATCTCCTTCTCTGGGGAAGGATGTTCTTTCTTTCGAGTAATTGCAGCGAAGGTTTACCAGATTGATTCCAGGAATCGCGGGACTGTCGTATTCGAACAGATTCAGAGGCTGGGATTGTTCTCGCCGGAGTTCAGAAGAATGAGGGGGGAGCTCATAGGATCCTGTACAATTCTGAAAGGACTAGACAGGGTAGATGCAGCGATGATGTTGCCAATGATGGGTGTCTCTAGAACCAGGGGTCACTGTCTGAGGATTCAGGGGAAACCATTGCAGACAGAGAAAGGAGACATTTCTTCACACAAAGAGTGGTGAGCCTGTGGAATTCATCACCACAGGAAGTAGTTAATTCTAAAACCTTGAATATATTCAAGAGGCGGCTGGAGAATGGGATCAAAGGCTTTGGGGAGAAAGCAGGATTATGCTGTTGAGTTGCATGATCAGCCATGATCGTGATGAACGGCGGAACAAGCCGAATGGTCAAAGGTTTTCCTCCTGCTCCTATCTTCTATGTATTCTGTCTGTATCTATACACCCCGTCTGTACCTGCAACCTGTTTCCCTAAACAACTTTCACTCACTTCTATATCACGACTACACGTGCATAACCCCGCCTATATCTGCATCCTGCTTTTCCAAATTACTTTCACTCACTCCTATACCACCTCTATACGTACACACCTCGTCTGTACCTGCTCCCATCTCCTCCAAATAACTTGCACTCACACCCATACCACGTCTATACGTACACCCACCCCCCGTACCTGCACCCTGCCTCTCTTAACAACTTTCCATCGCTCTTATAACACGTATATACGGATACACTTCGTCTGTACCTGCACTCTGCTTCCCCAACCAACTTTCACTCACTCTGTACCACCTCTCTACGCACAGCCCCAACTCCTTAAATCGTTCTGTAGCGTTTACTCCCAACTCCATTAGTCCACTGTTATCGAGACACTCCCCAGCGCAATCTATCCAGTCATTCCTAACATGGTCCTGTACAGAAACCCTCACCGTCTTTGCCTTCTGTTGTCTCACCCCTTCCCTCCTGCAGATCTCACACTGCACCTCAGTTATCCTCCATACCTACCCACACCATCTGTCTCATAACCTCAAGTAGTCTACTAACCCCTCCAAATAATCAGCTATCCTGTCCATAAAACACTTGTCCAAAGCTTTCCACTCCACCGCTCCGAATATCACTCCCCTATCCAGACCCATACTTGTACATTCTCCATAGAACAATGCCTTAATCCGTTCCCTTACTGCTTACCAAACCTTTAAAATTAGGATATGCCCAATTATATCCAAGCCGATTCATTGCCTTCATTATCCACTTTTCCACCTCTGCTGCCAACTCAAGAACCACCTCCCTACCTCCACTGTCATTCCTCCACTCATCATGCAACATCCATCTAATTTTCTTCCCTTCACAGTACCATTTTACAAGCTCATCAAGGAACCCGCAGCTTTGCCTACTCCTAATCACGTATATCTATAGCAATTACTATTCTACATTGATCACCGTCGTTCCACTTCAACATATTGTTGGCCGCCCCCTGGAGCTATTACAAATGGGGGTCTACAGCGTTAACCAAGTGGGAGTTGAACACCCTCCCCCATTTCCATCTCCATCACGTTTGCAGCACAAAGCAACTGATGATTCTCTACTCTGTGGCAATGTTTCAATTCCATCTCTCCTATCAACCGGGCGTCTTCTGGCATCTCGAACCATATTCTAAATCAGCCCACATAGATTGCAGCATGCCCGTTTGAACTGCTCCTCTGAACTTCCACCTTCGCTGTTTACTTCTGTTATTAGAATAATATCTTGACTTCAAAAGTAATGAACATTGTTGCAGATCGATTAAAAAAATAGGTCGAAGTGTAAGCATGTTCTCACGACAATCAATAACATACATTTTTCATTTCAAGTTCTCTGACATTTATTAAATTATTACAGGAACTGAATAATGAGTATTGTTATGTAAACTCAGAAATAAGTGAAGAGGATTACGGAAACATGCGCCATATCATGGGATTAATTAAAAGGTTGGTTCGGTGGAAATAAGCATCAATATCCAATTGGACCAATTTGATTTTTACATTTCGATCAGTGTTGTGAAGTAATCTGACAAATGAACAGATAACAATATTTTAGTGCGCTACGCCTATTGGATGTATTTTCTTCAGTCATTGTATCGCAGATGTTGGTCAATTTAATGCTGGTTAATTTTTAAAACAAATAGATTGTTTTAAAAAATCAGTTAAAATTATTTGATCTTCTGCTCATTGGATTTAGTAATATTGGCTGATAATTGTAACCAACTTGAAATGGGACAAGGAGAATGGGAGTTCCGTCTTCAGTAATGTTTTCCCCCACATTTCACGAATTTCTCTGTCAGTGTAAAGGGATATTTGATCGCACTGAGCAGCAAGTTTCTGAACTTTCTCTGGGTTATTGTGTAAATAGCTGTGTTGGTGCAGGAGCTCAGAAGCTGCAGCATTACCCCAGTCTGTTGAAAGTTAGGTAAGGTAGTAAATAGGTATCTGGTCTTGAAGGCCAACGTAATTCTAACGTATATGAAATATGTAACTGTTGTCATCCAGAGCAGGATAAAACTACTAGATATTGCAAAGAGGAGCACAATGGATCGTCTCCGGTTCATCAGCTCAGGGTCCTTTTCATCCCTGTCACTGCTGTGCTGCCGGAGGCTCATTCGGCCGCGACTGGCTACTAAAATGCGTCTTACGGTGACAATATTAAAGAACAAAATCAGAAAGAATGGAATCACTGGGGTTAGCAGCTGGTCAGTCCAAGAATATGCTGTCCAAATCGGCTCAATGAAAACATTTGTGGACAGCAGGCATCCCCTCGGCACCCGACCGTAATAGGAGGAATACAAGAAGGGCCAGGGAATGTTCTTCAAGCAGAGCAGCGAGCTCACAGTGGTGAGAACAACAACAGCAGTTTTCTCGGTGCAGTATTTGGTTTTCAGCTTCTGACAGCAAATGGCCACCAGGCGATCAAAGGTAAAAGAGACCGTCAACCAAACAGAAATGTCAATTGCGGCGGAAGACATGAAGAGAACGAATCTGCACACGGGAGTGTAGAGCAGGAAAGTGTAATCCCAATATATTTCAGCAATGCGATGTAAGATTACATTCCAGACAATAACCATGAGATCGGCTGCCGCCATGGCCACCAGATAGCGGGTGATGCATTTGGAGAGGCCACAGTCTTTGAAAGACAGGATTGCGATTGTAACAATGTTCACTGTGAGAAGGAGAATAGAAACCAGTTATAATAATAATGTAACAAGAAGGCGCAGATTAATACTGCGATGAGGTTTCTGTGGAAGTCGCCACATGTTTCGGTACACAGAGATAAAATTCAGAGAGTCAAATTCACATGTAACAGGCACATATTTCGGGACTTGTGAGAGGAAACCGGAGCACCCTGAGGAACCCATGTAGACACGGGGGTGAACGTGCAGATTCCGCACAGACAGTGACCCAAGCAGGGAATCGAACCTGGGACCCTGGAGCTGTGAAGCAACGGTCTTGATCACCGTGCTACCGCCAGGTTACAGTCCGGGATGGCGATCATGCCAAAAGAACGGCGCGGTAGCATAGTGGTTAGCACTGATGCTTCACAACGCCAGGGTTCGATTACCGGCTTTGGTCGCTGTCTGTGCGGAGTCTGCACGCTCTCCCCGTGTCTGCGTGGGTTTCCTCCGGGTGCTCCGATTTCCTCGCACAGTCTAAAAATGTATAGATTAGGTGGATTGGCTGTGCTAAATTGCCCCAAGTGACCAAAAAGTGTTAGGTGGGGTTACTGCGTTACGGAGATTGCGTGGAGGTGTCGGGCTCAGTGGTGTGCTCCTTCCAATGGCCGGTGCAGACTCGATGGGCTGAACGGCCTCCTCATGCCCTGTTCGCTCTATGATTCTATGATATCATTCCCTGATTCTATAACTGGTCAACACTCAATATAGACTATCTGCTACAATCAGGTTCAGTTGAAGTTCCATATACTGATATCCACACCCCCGGCGTTCTGCGTTAATCTCCTGCATATCCAGTGCTTGGTGTTGGCGGACATTGTGGATTATCACCTCTCAGCAGTCATGCTATGTTTGAGACTTCAGATGGCGCTCAATTAGCTGTTTCAATGGATGCATTAAAACTGGGTAGAAAGCCGAGTTGGAAAGCCGATAATGTCCAAGGTTAATGGTTTGAGGGGACAGAAAATAAGAATAATGAACAGAACGCCAGAGAACAAACCAATGATAAAACTGAGCAGTCTGATCAACCGCTCTGGAAAGATGATAGGAAACGGAGCGGAAAGGAGCAGAAAGAAAACACTGCGCTACATTTGAAAGGCAGGACATCATTAAACATGCAGCTGGTCGGAGGTAAGAAAGTCCAAAATGGGGAAAAGGGTGTTGCAGAATATCTGACAAATATAAATAATCAGAAGGAAACATTTCAAAATGCCTTAATGAATAAAATGAATTTTAAAAAGTATCCGCAGTGTAATGCAGTGGGACAAATGACGCACTCAGAGATAATCAACAATGAGTTTTCCAGATTAGATAGTTATTCTCATGTTCAAACTGAAGAACGTTAAAAAATCATCACAATGTTTAAATCAGAATTGAAGGTCAACGCAATACATTTGGCCGGTTTTGAAAATTGAACAGAAACAAGTTCAAACTTTCAAGATCTAAAAGTAATTTACCAGGAACGCCGACCGTTGCGAGTACAGGATAGTACACAGCTGCTGACTCGGAAGATTTTGTCCAACGCATTTTCTGTGTCAAGGACTCGTGCTGGTGTTGGTGAAGATCTGTCCCCTGGTGTTTGACAGAGTAAAGTGTCAGGAACGGTTTATTTATATTAAACTGGATGATTAGTGATGCGAGGTCTGTACATCCCGAATGATGTTTTTTACAGGTTGTTCAACAAACAAGTTACAGACAGCAGCTGCGCTCTCACTGTCAGTCTCATTGGGGATGACATCACAATCTTAGGATCAGGCTCGAAGCTCGAAGATGCCGACTAAAGTCAACTTTACAATGTTGTATAACTGGGGCGAGCAACACCGTTTTTGCATTTGAATACTGGGCACCTATTGCCCATTCCCTCGCATCATCCCCTCACTCACAATGTCGCGCTCACAGTCCTTATTCTTATTAAAGATTCCTCGCCTTTCTTTCTTTCAATTTCCCCAGATTATTTTTCTCTCGTCCTTCTCCATTCGTGTTTCCAAAATTATTTTCTCTCTTATTCTGTCTCCCTTTTATAGAAAATCAATTTCACTTTGCCCTATCTTCAATTTACCTCCACTCTTTGCGCCACTGTTCTTTATTCGTGGCTCTAATTCTCACATCTCTTATATGCTGTGCCCTGCTCACGCTGCAATAACTTGGAGGACAAGTGGTGAGGATGTAACAGAGTTACAGAGGGACATAGACAGATTGGGTGAATAAACAAAGGCTTGACAGATGGAATATCATGTAGGGAAATGTGATGGTATATATTGCTGGGAAGAAAAAAGGTCCTGAATAGTATTCAAATGCAGAAAGACAGCATAAATATGCAGAGCAGAGAAGTTTGATGAGAGGTGGGGGTCCTCGTGAATAAGACATTAAAAGCCAGCATGCAACTTGAGCAGGTAATAGGTGCGTAAAATGGAATGTTGCTCTTTGTTTCACAGGCACACAAACGGAAGTCTTGTTACACCTGGACAAGACACTGATTAGAGCACAACAGGATTAGTAGTTCCAGCTGATGGCACTGGATTCAGTGATGTGTCAGGCAGAGCAAGGCCATAAAGAGAGTTCCAAACACTTTTTGGAATGTAACATTGTTCTTTCTGTTTTTCTTTGTGCCTGGGGAGTATCAATATAGGTCAGTAAAAGTACTGACCACCGAAAACGTTGTTTCAAGTGGTATAGGGGGGGGGGGCAGATATTTTGGTCCAGTTAAAATTCACCAGAGTCGGAGGACGGAACAAGGTCAAGGGTGCATTCATTTGGCCAGGAGGTGCAACATGATGGATATAAGAACTTCGGAAATATATCGACAGGTTTAATTACTGGATTGGTTATGAGTGTGTTTAAATGATTTCCTTCCAGAATAATAAATATGAAATTTCAGCTCAGAGCGAGATGGAGTCGATTCAGATACTCCAAACAATTCTATGCAACCTCATAACCTATCACCGCTGTGTGTCTCTGTGATACATGTAATGATTGTCTTAAGTCTGTTTCTATTTATATCGAACGTTCAATGGAGGTAGTTTCTACAAATATAGCTAACACCTCCCTGACCCGCCCTGCGCCAAATCTATATTATACGACCATACGTCCATTAGACATAGGAATTATTATTAGGCCATTCTCCCATCGAGTCTGCTCCGCCATGAATCATGGTTGTGATGTTTCTTACCTGCCTCGACCTCCATCTTAATCAATAACCTACCTCTCTCTGTCTTAAAGACACAGTGATTTAGCCTCCATTGCCTTCTGCGGCAAAGAGTTCCACAGATTCAGCACCCTCTGGCTGAACAAATTCCTACTCCGTAGTTTTTTGTATCGTCCCTTCAGTCTGATACTGTGTCCTCGGGTTCTAGTTTTTCATACCCGTGGAAACATCCTCTCAACGACCAATCTATCCAGGCTACTCAGTATTCTGTAAGTTTCAATAAGATTACCCCTTCATCTTTCAAAACTCCAACGAGTCCACACCCAGAGTTCCCAACTTCTCCAAACGGCATTTTCTCCATTCCAGCCATAATTCTTGTGAACCTCCTCTGGACTCTTTCCAAGACGAACACATCTTGCCTTAGATACTGGGCCCCAGACTGCTCACAATACTCTTAATGGGGTCTGACCATAACCTTATACAGGCACTGAAGTACATTACTGCTCTTGTATTCTATCCTCTCAACATTAATGCTAACATTGCACATGTCTTCCAAACTACTGACTGAACCTGCACGTTAATGTTAAGGTAATCTTCGACCAGGACTTGTGCTTCTCATTCTGTCAGCAATTCTACATTTAGAAAATACTCTATGCCTCCGTTCTTCCTACCAAAGTGCATGACCTCACACTTTTCCCTATTGTATCCAATCTGCTTCTTCTTAGCCCACCTCCTAGCCTACCCAAGACCTTATGTCGCACCCTGTTTCCTCAATACTACTTGTGCCTCCGCATACCTTTGTATGATAATCTATTTTATATTGATTATCTCCCTTTAATCTTGTTCCATCTTCAACGCTTCATGGAAAACATGCAAAGTCTCTCAATTATTTCCAGGCAAAGTACTTTAACAATGGATCTGTGGTATTAACTGAAAGATATTTATGTTGGTCATAAATTGTAGTGTTTACAATTGGAAATTACACTGAAAGGGATGAATAGCCGGACATGTATAAATACTTCTCGTAATGTTAATTGTGTTGTTGCCAAATATATATCACTCTTTTGTGTGAAATAGCAGTTTACATTGACAACTTTAGCATTATGATGCCTCTTTCGAGTCTGTCAAACAAAATTCATCACGTTATACTACCAGACATTAAATATGACCTGACGAACTGAGAGTTGATTAAGAAGAGATGAGAGTAGAGTAATGGGCATTAGAGAGGTGGAGAGAAGAAAGGAAATACATTGAGAAAGGAAAGTACACGCGATGAATGATGTGTTGGGTCGGCTGGGTCGATGTGGACTGCACTTAATAAAGTGTAGCGAGATACAGATCTCCAACACGTGATAAGATGCAACACGATTTTATTTAACATCTAAACTATTATACATGTTCAACTGTGGGTTGACACTATGCTGACTTGACTGGAGACCTGATACTAGCCTAACCAGACTTACTAGCTACCACATGATGTTTGCACTGGCCATCTCACGAACTCTGACTGTCTCAGAGGCTGGGTTCCGAGAGAGCGGGAAAACTTGTGCCCTCTGGCTTTATAGTGGTCGTGTCCTGTCTGGTGATTGGCTGCTCTGTTCTCGGTGCTTACTGGGCATCCTGTGTGTCAATCACTGTCTGTCTGCACTCCATTATATACATAGATGTATATTATGACAATGAATATATTGATATGGGAGGAGATTGAAATAGTGCAACATGTCGGGAAGCTCACACAGTGGATTGTTGGTAATTGAAGAGTGACTGGGAGGGAAAGTAAGGAGTGTAAACCGAGAGGTTGAAAAAAAGGTGTGGAGAATGAAGGCGGAAAAGGAGATGAGAGATGAGGGGAACAGAACAGAATTGTGAAGAACTGAAAGTAGTGGAGGGTAATTTAAGGTGTGGAGCGGGAAGTCAGTGTAGAAAATGTGGAGTATTATATTTGCAGTTAAAGAAGGAATACGACCATAAGACATAGGAGCAGAATTAGGCCACTTTGCCCATGGAGTCTGCTCCGCCATTCAATCATGGCTGATACATTCTCATCCCCATTCTCCAGCTTTCTACCCATAACCCCTGATCCGCTTATTGATCAAACATCTATCTATCTCTATCTTAAAGACACTCAGTGAATTGGCCTCCACAGCCTTCTGCGGCAAAGAGTTACACAGATTCATCACATTCGGGCTGAAGAAATGCATCCTCATCTCTGTTTTAAAGGATCGTCCCTTTCGTCTGAGATGGTGTCATCCGGTTATAGTTTTTCCGACAATTGGAAACATCCTCTCCGCGTCTACTCTCTCCAGGCCTCGCAGTATCTTGTAAGTTTCAATAAGATCCCCCTCTTATCCTTCTCAACTCCAACGAGTACAGACCCAGACTCCTCAAACGTTCTAAATGGGGAACTGCAATGTTAGCATTCATGCCGAGAGGGCTGGAATACAAGTCTAGGGATGTCCTCAAACGTTCCTCATGCAACAGGTTCTCCATTCCACGAATCATTCTTGTGAACCTCCTCTAGAACCTTTCCAAGGCCAGCACATCCTTCCTTAGATAGACTGCTCACAATACTCTAAATGGGGCCCCAAACTGCTCACAATACTCCAAATGGGGTCTGACCAGAGCCTTATGCAGCCTCAGAAGTACATCCCTGGTCTTGTATTCCAGCCCTCTCGGCATGAATGCTATCATTGCATTTACCTTATTTACTGCCCACTGAACCTGCACGTTAACCTTTAGAGAATCGTGAACAAGGACTCCCAAGCCTCTTTGAGCTTCTGCTTTCCGAAGCATTCCCCATTTAGAAAATAGTCTCTGCCTAAATTCCACCTTCAAAAGTGCATAACCTCACATTTTCCACATTGTATTTCATTTGCCCCTTCATTGCCCACTTTCCTAACGTCCTTCTGCAGCCCCCTTGCTTCCTCAATGCTACCTGTCCCTCTAAAGATCTTTGTATCATCTGCAAACTTAGCAAACGTGCCTTCAGTATCTTCTTCCAGATCATTAATTTATATTGTAAAAATTTGGGACCACCAGTCATAATCAGGGGGAATCAGCAGATTAGGAAATAAGCAGCATGCATCTCATTCAATTACAGCTTTTCTGTTTTGAAAACGATGGAAACGACGTTTAATCTGGGGAATGCCCGAGAAACAATGTCATTGCGCTGTGAGAAGTCCAATGAGTGTTTCTGCTGCCACATCCCTGAGTCCAGGATGGCATTTGGCCTGACTGGTGCCAGTGGCATGAATGTCGGCAAACCCTTGCAGGACATTCTGACGGGGGAGTGGGAACAGTCAGAGGTCGTGGGTTACATTGGTACCAACGACTGAGATTGAAAAATGGACGAGGTCCTGTGTCAAGAATTTACAGTTTTCAGAACAGATTGAAATAATGACGTCAGAGGCTCATGTCTCCAGGTCCTTGACAGCGAGGATTGGATGAAGTGGGGTATAACAGATGAATGGTTGCTACAGATATGGTGTAGGCGAGTAGGCTTTAGTTTCCCGGCCACTGATTCCGTTCCTGGGTAAGGAAACTCTGCCCCATCCAAGTCCCTAGCACTAAGTGAGTCGCAGTCAATATTGGGGAAGTTGAAGTCTCCCATCACAACAACCCTGTTGCTTTTGCTCCTTTCCAAAATCTGTATGCCTAACTGCTCATCTATCTCCCGTTGGCTGTTGGGAGGCCTATAGTAAACCCCAAACATTGTGACTGCACCCTTCTTATTCCTGATCCCTACCCATATAGGCTCGTTGCCCTCTGAGGTGTCCTCCCGTAGTACAGCTGTGATATTCTCCCGAACCAGTAGCGCATCTCAGACACCCATTTTACATCCCCCTCTGTCCCGCTTGAATCATCAAAATCCTGGAAGGTTTGGCTGCCAATCCTTTCTGTCTCTCAACTAGGTCACGCTAATGGCAACGACAGCATCGTTCCAAGTACTCATCCAAGCTCTAAGTTCATCTGCCTTACCCGTTATACTTCTTGCATTAAAACATATGCACTTCAGGCCACGAGTCCCGCTGTTTGCTGAAACATCTCCCTGTCTGCTCTTCACTAGCGCCATACTGGCCCTATGCTCTCGTTCTCCCTCAATGTTTCACCTTCTGACCTTTTGCTCCGGTACCCACCCCATTGCCAAACTAGTTTAAACCCGCCCGTGCTTACTGTATGGCACTATTTAAATAGACGGTTTACTGTAGGACATAGTTTACATAGTCTCTGTTTACTATTGCACACTGTTCAATAGACTATTTACTGTAGGGCACTGTTTAAATAGGCTGTTTACTGTAGGCCACTGATTAAATAGATTAAGTTTAGTGTAGGGTTCTGTTTAAATCGACAAAGGTTACTGGATGCTGCTGTTCAAATAGACTCTGTTTTACTTCAGGCCACAGTTTAAATAGGCCTTACTGTAGGGCACTGTTTAAATAGACTGTTTACTGTAGGACACTTTTTGTAGTCTCTGTCTACTGCCGCCCACTGTTGCAATAGACTGTTTCCTGTAGGGCACTGTTTAAATAGAATACGTATACTGAAGGGTGATGTTTCAATAGACTGTTTACTGTAGGCACTGTTTAAATAGAGTTTCTACTGTAGGGCACTGTGTAAATAGATTAAGTGTACTGAAGGGTGATGCGTTTCCGTTCGACATTTTACGTTAGGCCACTACTTAAATAGACTCGTCACTGTAGGACACCGTTTATTAGACTCTGTTTACTGGAGAAAACGTTAAATAGACTGTTTACTGTATGACACTGTTTAAATAGACTGTTTACTGAAGGGCACAGTTTAAGTAGGCTGTTTACTGTAGGACACTGTTCTCTCAGATCTCTGGAAAGGAATCGTTTGATTAGAGATAGTCAACACGGTTTTGTGAAGGGTAGGTCGTGCCTCACAAACCTTATTGAGTTCTTTGAGAAGGTGACCAAACAGGTGGATGATGGTAAAACAGTTGATGTGGTGTATGTGGATTTCAGCAAAGCGTTTGATAAGGTCCATGTTCCCCATGGTAGGCTACTGCAGAAAATACGGAGGCATGGGACTCAGGGTGATTTAGCAGTTTGGATCAGAAATTGGCTAGCTGGAAGACAAAGGGTGGTGGTTGATGGGAAATGTTCAGACTGGAGTCCAGTTACTAGTGGTGTACCACAAGGATCTGTGTTGGGGCCACTGCTGTTTGTCATTTTTAGAAATGACCTGGAGGAGGGCGTAGAAGGATGGGTGAGTAAATTTGCAGATGACACTAAAGTCGGTGGAGTTGTGGACAGTGCGGAAGGATGTTACAAGTTACAGAGGGACATAGACAAGCTGCAGCGCTGGGCTGAGAGGTGGCAAATGGAGTTTAATGCAGAAAAGTGTGAGGTGATTCATTTTGGAAGGTACAACAGGAAGACAGAGTACTGGCCTAATGGTAAGATTCTGTGTAGTGAGGATGAGCAAAGAGATCTCGGTGTCCGTGTACATAGATCCCTGAATGTTGCCACCCAGGTTGAGAGGGTTGTTTAGAAGGCGTACGGTGTGTTAGCTTTTATTGGTAGAGGGATTGAGTTTCGGAGCCATAAGGTCATGTTGCAGCTGTAGAAAACTCTGGTGCGGCCGCATTTAGAGTATTGCGTGCAATTCTGGTCGCCGCATTATAGGAACGACGTGGAAGCATTGGAAAGGGTACAGAGGAGATTTACCAGTATATTGCCTGTTATGGAGGGAAGATCTTACGAGGGAAGGCTGAGGGACATGAGGCTGTTTTCCTTAGAGAGAAGAAGGTTAAGAGGTGAATTAATTGAGGCATACAAGATGATCAGAGGATTAGATAGGGTGGACAGTGAGAGCCTTTTTCTTCGGATAGTGCTTTCTAGCACGAGGTGACATAGCTTTAAATTGAGGGGAGATAGATATAGGCCAGATGTCAGAGGTAGGTTCTTTACTCAGAGAGTAGTAAGGGCGTGGACTGTCCTGCCTGCAACAGTAGTGGACTCGCCAATACTAATGGCATTCAAATGGTCATTGGATAGACATATGGACGATAAGGGAATAGTGCAGATGGGCTTTAGAGTGGTTTCACAGGTCGGCGCAACATCGAGGGTCGAAGGGCCTGTACTGCGCTGGAATGTTCTACTCTGTTCCATTCTATAAGTCTTGAAAAAAACCTTTGAACAGTAGCACATCAGGTTAAAGTCATTACTGAGAGTGGTTAATTGTTTAAAATCACCAAAGGATCGATTCACAGTCTTCAGATTACAGAGAGAGAGAGACGAATACCCGTTCTGGCTGTGACTGCAGCTATCCAGCTCTGAAAACGAAACTGAAATACACTCTGCAGCAAACAGCCTAAAACGAAATTAAAAAGCTGACACACAGCCCAGCTCCACCTACACACTGACATCACTGATAAACACCCATTTCGTCAAGGTACATTTCTTAAACAGCAATTTCTTAAAGGTACTCTCACATGACACCTCCCCCCGCACCCCACCCCCCCCCCCCCCCCCCCACCCCAAGAAAGAAAAAAACCATCAACTTCAAGATGGGTTCATTTTTCACCTTTTCACTATCCTTTAAGAAATGCACACAGTAAATTTACTTATTTTATCAAAAAAACAACACATGCAACAGATATAGTAATGTAGTCCATTTTTGTTCTTTTTCCTCCAACTGAAACCCTTCTCGATTGACAGTCTCTTTAAACAAGAAGGCCCTTGCACGATCCGTCCATTTCTCTACGTCTCTGCATTTCTCTTAAAGTCAGATACTTTAGTTCAATCTGATCACAGAGTTCCTTGCAGTTCTCCAACACAGGAGCATTGGTTATCACAGCGTTCAGGCAGTCAAATGTCTGTTGAAAGTCCGCTGTCCACTGAAATTTTCTACGTTTCTTCAGCAAGTCTATCAGTGGAGCAACCACGCTACAAAACCCCGGTACATATTTCCGGTAAAATCCACTCCTACCAAGAAATGTCATTATTTCCCTTCGCGTCGAGGGTATCAGAAACTCCCCAATAACTGTTGGTTTCACATCCCGTGTGACCATTCAACCCTGTCCGATTGTATGGTCAAGGAAAGTGACTTGGGCTTTCCCAAATTCACATTGGGCTAGGTTTACAACCAAACCTGCCTCCGGGAGTCGATCGAATAACTCCATCAGATGTTTTAAACGTTCTTTCCATATCTGGCTGAAAATTACCAGATCGTCGATATATACCGCACAATTGGATATTCCTGAAACAACTTTATTAGTTAACCGTTTATATGTGGCTGGGGCGTTTTTCATGCCAAATGTCATACTTTGACTTGGTATATACAATGTGGAGTCACAAAAGCTCAAAAAAATCTCCTTCGCCCTTTCGAATAAATGTACCTGCCAGGAACCATTAAGTAAATCCAGTTTGGAAATAAAAGTTGATTGTCCCACTTTCTCAATGCAATCCGCCAAACGTGGGATAGGATAAGAGTCCGTTCTTGTAACTGCATTAACATTTCTATAGTCCACACACAACCGTTGGTTACCATCTGGTTTTGGTACCATCACTATGGGCGAGCTCCATTGGCTGCAACCGTCTTCAATTATGCCATTTTTAAGCATACTCTCAATCTCTTTGTTAACCTGTGCCAGTTTTAAAGGGGAATATCTGTATTGATGCTGTTTGATTGGAAAACCATTCCCACATCTACTTCATGTATAGTCATTTTAGTACTTCCCAGTTTATCTCCACAAACTTGCCCATGTGATATCAATAACTCTTTCAGGTCAGTTCGTTTTGCTCTGGAAGGTAACTCAGCACTTTATCCCAATTTTGAAGAACATCCTCGTTTTCCAATTTAATTTGAGGTATGTCAAATTCACAGTCATCTGGATTTGGTTCGTTACCTTGAGTCAGAATAATTAAAGCCTCCCTTTCCTCTCCTTCCGTTTCAAAGTACTTTTCAAGCATAGTCACATGACACATTCGGTTAGTCTTTCTTCTACCTGGCGTTTTTACCACATAATTCACCTCACTTAATCTCCTTTCAATCTGATAAGGTCCACAAAACCTTGCTTTTACAGGTTCACCTACCAATGGTAACAATACCAAAACTTTATCTCCACAGTCAAAACTACGAACTTTGGATTTCTTTTCCGCTACCCGTTTCATCACATTTTGTGCAACTTTTTAATGTTCTCTAGCCAATTCACATGCTCTATTTAGTCGTTCCCTAAAATTTGACACGTAATCCAAAGAGGCAAGTTCCGATTTCTCACTCACCAATTTTTCCTTCATCAATTTAAGTGTTACTCTTACCTCATGACCAAACATTTGTTCAAAAGGACTAAAATTAATTGACTCATTAGTGCATCACTAATTGCAAACAGTACGAATGGAATTACTTCATCCCAATCCTTAGGATAATCTTGACAATAAGCCCTAAACATTGTCTTTACTGTCCGATGGTACCTTTCTAACGCTCCCTGCGATTCTGGAAGGCACGCAGTTGATTTAAAATGTTTCATTCCTAAGCTATCCATAACTTCTTTGAATAACCTGGAGGTAAAATTTGATCTTTGGTCCGATTGTCTTTCTGTGGGTAGTCCATATCACGTAAAGGATTTAAGTAACTCCTCCACAAACGTTTTAGGTGTAATATTACGTACTGGAATGGCCTCTGGAAACCGAGTAGACACATTCACGAAAGTCAAAATATATTGATTCCCACTATTCCTTTTAGGAAGCGGTTCTACACAATCAATTGGAACTATTGTGCAAGATTCCTCAAATGCTGGAATGAGTATTAAGGGTGTTGGTTTTGTCACTGCTTGAGATTTCCCTATCAATTGGCATGTGTGACATGATTGACAAAATCTACCTGCATCTTTATGCAGCCCACGCCAATAAAATGTTTCTGTTTTATAGCTTGAGTTTTCCTTATTCCCAAGTGACCTCCCACTGGTACCTCATGGGCAACTCGCAGCACCTCCTTTCTATACCCTACCGGCAATACTACTTGATGAACTTCTGCCCACTTTTCATCCGCCTGCACATGTAAAGCTCTCCATTTTCTCATCAATACATCACTTTTACGGTAACACTCTGGTATACACGCAGATTCCTCTTCTGTGTATGCTTTCTGATACGTCCGGTTTATTTCTATATCTTCCTGCTGTAACTCCGCCAATTTTCCTGAATTAAAAATATCCGCCTCATCCTCCACCTGTTCTTGTTCTTTTTCAACCATCTGATCAAAAATCGTTTCTGATAATTGCACTTCAACGTCATCTTCGCTCTTTGATTTATCCTCTTTTGTTAACCTGTGACTTTGCGACCTTGTTACAACGGAAAATCCCCAGGATATGCGTCCTTCAACACTTCAGTTGTCTGAATTTCCACTGGCTTATCACCATAGTCGGCATCACTCCCACCTGCGATCCAGCAATATCATGACCAAAGATACACTGTATTCCTGGACAAGATATTTTCTCTATTACTCCTACTGCCACTTCACCACTCTTGACTGGACCTTCCAACCTTACCTTATGTAATGGAAGACTACTCTTCTCACCTTGAATTCCACATCTTACCACCTTCTCTGGTAATATTCTTCCCAAACTGCATAACTCCTCATCTAATACCATAAAAGATTGACTAGCTACCGTATCTCTTAAAACTGTGACTTCTTTACCTGCTCCTCCTGATACACATGAGTAAACTTTACCCACAAAAGTAAAGTCTTCAACGAGATCTGGCACCTTCTTAACAATCACCTCTTGATCACGCTGTACAATCTTTTGCACCTCCTTCGCTTCTCTTGGGCTGTGGTGTGGTGTGGGGAAGCACTGGCAGGGCTGGCTGTGGGAGGGGTGAGGGCAGCACTGGCAGGGCTGGCTGCGGGGGGGGGGGGGCACTGGCAGAGCTGGCTGTGGGAGAGCACTGGCAGGGCTGGCTGTGGGGTGGTGTGTGGAAGCACTGTCAGAGCTGGCTATGGGAGGGGTGAGGGTAGCACTGGCTGGGCTGGCTGAGGGGGGGGGGGTCACTGGCAGAGCTGGCTGTGGGAGAGCACTGACAGGGCTGGCTGTGGGGTGGGGTGGGGAAGCACTGGCAGAGCTGGCTGTAGGAGGGGTGCGGGGAGCAGTGGCAGGGCTGGCTGTGGGAGTGTGGCGGGTCCACGGACAGGATTGTGTGGGGATCGGGGCAGAGGCAGGGTCGGCTGGGGGCTCATTGGCATGGCTGGATGGTGGTTAGCACTGGAAGCGCTGCCTGGGAGCGCACTGGCAGGTAACTGGCACGCCTGGCAGGAATGCACTCGTGGGGCTGGCTGGAGGCGGGCACAGGGAGGGCTGCCAGCGGTGAGAGGCACTTACAGTGCAGCTGCGGAGTGCGCCTCCAGCACAACTGACTGGGGAAAGCGTTGCACCCCATCGCCACATCCCCCACTCCCACACACAATATCATACTCTCCTCCCCACACCCCAGTATCACACCCTGCCACCCACGTCCCAGTACAGCGCCCTCCTTCCCCCAGTATCACATCCTCCACCGGCACACCACAGTATCACACCCTCCACCCCCAAACCCCAGTATCACACCATCCACCCCCACACCCCAGTATCACATCCTCCACCCCCACACCCCATTATCACACCCTCACCCCCACACCCCAGTATCACACCCTCCAACCCCAAACCCCAGTATCACACCTTGCCCCCCACGGCCCAGTATCACACCCTGCCCCCCATGTCCCAGTATCACACCCTTCAACCCCGCACCCCAGTATCACGCCCTCCACCTCCACACACCAGTATCAAACCCTCCACCACAAACCCCAGTATTACAACCTCCACCCACACCCCAGTATCACCCCCTCGACCCCCAAACCCTAGTATCACACCCTCTACCCCCACACACCAGTGTCACACCCTCCACCCCCACACCCCAGTAGCACACCCTCCAACCCCAAACCCCAGTATCACACCGTGCCCCCCACGGCCCAGTATCACACCCTGCCCCCCACACCCCAGTGTCACACCCTCCACCCCCAAACCGCAGTATCACCCCCTCCAACCCCAAACCCCAGTATCACACCCTCCACCCCCACCCCAATATCACACCCTCGCCTCCACAACCCAGTATCACACCATCTACCCCACACCCCAGTATCACACCCTCCACCGGCACACCCCTGTATCACCCCCTCCACCCCCAAACCCCAGAATCACACCCTCCACACCCACCCCAGAATCACCCCCTCCATCCCCGAACCCCAGTATCACACCCTCCACCCCCACACCCCAGTATCAACCCCTCCACCCCCACACCCCGGTATCACACCCTCCAACGGCACACCCCAGTATCACCCCCTCCACCCCCACACCCCAGTATCACCCCCTCCACCCCCAAATTCCAGTATCACACATTCCACCCCCACACCCCATGATCACACCCTCCACCCCCACACCCCAGTATCACATCCTCCGCCGGCACACCCCAGAATCACATCCTCCACTCGCACACCCCTGTATCACAAACTCCAACCCCAAACCCCATTATCACACTCTCCACACACAATACCCAGTATCATATCCTCTACCCCCAAACCCCAGTATCACACCCTCCACCCCCACACCCCAGTACCACACCCTCCACACACACACCCCAGTATCACACCCTCCACCCCCACACCCCAGTACCACACCCTCCACACACACACCCCAGTATCACACCCTCCACCCCCACCCCATTATCACACCCTCCATCCCAACACGCCAGTATCACACCCTCCACCCCGACATCCCAGTATCACACCCTCCAACTCCACACCCCAGTATCACACCCTCACCCCCACACCCCAGTATCACACCCTACACACCCACACCCCAGTATCACACCCTCCACCTCCACACCACAGTATCACACCCTCACCTCCACACCCCAGTATCAAACCCTCCACCCCCACACCCCAGTAACACACCCTCCACCCCCACCACAGTATCACACCTTCCACCCCCACACCCCAGTATCACAACCTCCACACCCACACCCCAGAAACACACCCTCCACCTGCACACCCCAGAATCACACCCTCCACCCCCACAACCCAGTACCACACCCTCCAACCCAAACCCCAGTATCACTCCCTCCCACCGCACACCCCAGTATCACACCCTCCACCCCCACGCCCCAGTACCACCCCCTCCACCCCCACATCAGTATCAAACCCTCCACCCCCATACCCCAGTATCACACCGTCCACCCCAAACTCCAGTATCACACCCTTCACACCCAAACCCCAGTCTCACACCCTCCACCCCCACACCCGAGGATCACACTCTCCACCCCCACACCCCAGTATCACCCCCTCCACCCACACACCCCAGTTTCGCACCCTCCACCCCACTCCCCAGTACCACACCCTCCACCCCCACACCCCTGAATCACACCCTCCACCCCCAAACCCCCGTATCACACCCTCCACACCCACACCACAGTTTCACACCCTCCACCCCACACCCCAGTATCACACCCTCCACCCCCACACCCCAGTATCAAACCCTATACCCCCTCACCCAAGTATCAACCCCTCCACCACCACACCCCAGTATTTCATCCTACACCCCCATACACCAGTATCACAATCTCCACCCCCCTTACCCCAGTATCACACCCTCCACCCCCACACCCCAGTATCGCACCCTCCACCCGCACACCCCAGTATCGCACCCTCCACCCCCACTCCCCAGTATCACACCATCCACCCCCACACCCCAGAATCACACCCTCCACCCCCAAACCCCAGTATCACACCCTCCACATCCACACCACAGTATCACACCCTCCACCCCCACACTCCAGTATCACACCCTCCACCCCCACACCCCAGTATCAAACCCGCCACCCCCTCACCCCAGTATCAACCCCAACACCCCCACATCCCAGTATTACATCCTACACACCCACACACCAGCATCACACCCTCCACCCCCACACCCCGTTATAACACACACCACCACCACACGCCAGTATCACAATCTCCACCCCCTCACCCCATTATCAAACCGTCCACCCCCACACCTCAGGATCACACCCTCCACCCCCATACACCAGTATGACGCCCCCACCCCCACACACCAGTATCACACCTTCCACCCCCACATCCGAGTATCAACCCCTCCACCCCCACATCAGTATCAAACCCTCTACCCCCACACCCCAGTATCACACGCTCCCCCCAACACCCCAGTATCAATTCCTCACCTCCACACCACAGTGTCACAGCCTCACCCCCACACACCAGTATCACACCCTCCACCCGTATCACACCCTCCAGCCCCACATTCAGTATTACACCCTCACCTCCACACCCCAGTATCACACCCTCCACCCCCACATCCATGTATCACACCCTACACCCCCACATCCCAGTATCACACCCTCCACCCCCACAACCCTGTATCACACCCTCACCCCCACCCCAGTATCACACCTCCCACCCCCTCACCCCAGTATCACACCCTCCAGCCCCACACCCCAGTACCACATCCTCCACCCCCACACCCCAGTATCAAACCCTCCACCCCCACACCCCAGTATCACACTCTCCACCCCACACCCCAGTATCACCCCCTCGACCCCCACACCCCAGTTTCGCACCCTCCACCCCCACTCCCCAGTATCACACCCTCCAGCCCCACACCCCAGAATCACACCCTCCACCCCCAAACCCCAGTATCACACCCTCCACACCCACACCACAGTATCACACCCTCCACCCCCACACCCCAGTATCACAGCCTCCACCCCCACACCCCAGTATCAAACCCTCTACCTCCACACCCCAGTATTACATCCTACACCCCCACACACCAGTATCACACACTCCACCCCCAAACTCCAGTATCACACCCCCTACCCCCACATCCCAGTATCACACCCTGCACCCCCACACCACAGTATCACAATCTCCACCCCCTCACCCCAGTATCACACACTCCACCCCCACATGTCAGGATCACACCCTCCACCCCCACACCCTAGTATCACGCCCCCCACCCCCACACACCAGTAACACACCCTCCACCCCCACATCAGTATCAAACCCTCTACAACCACACCCCAGTATCACACCCTCCGCCCCAACACCCCAATATCACCACCTTACCTCCACACCCCAGTGTCACAATCACCACCCCCTCACCCCAGTATCACACCCTCCACCCCCACATGTCAGGATCACACCCTCCACCCCCACACCCCAGTATCACGCCCCCCACCCCCACACACCAGTAACACACCCTCCACCCCCACATCAGTATCAAACCCTCTCCCCCACACACCAATATCACACCCTCCACTCCAGTATCACACCCTCCAGCCCCACATCCCTGTTTCACACCCTCCCCTCCACACCCCAGTATCACACCCTCCACCCCACATCCAAGTATCACAACCTACACCCCCACATCCCAGTATCGCACCCTCCATCCCCACAACCCTGTATCACACCCTCACCCCCACACCAGTATCACACCCCTCACCCCAGTATCACACCCTCCACCCCCACTCCCCAGTATCACACCCTCCACCCCCACGCCCCAGTATCACATCCTCCACACCCACACCCCAGTATCAAACCCTCCACCCCCTCACCCCAGTATCACACCCTCCATCCCCACACCTCAGTATTACATCCTACACCCGCACACACCAGTATCACACCCTCCACCCCCACACCCCAGTATCACACCCTCCTCACCCGCACCCCAGTATCACACCCTCCAACCCCTCACCCCTGGATCACACACTCCACCCCCACACCAAAGTATAACACCCCCCACCCCCACACCCCAGAATCGCACCCTCCACCCCCACATCCCAGTATCACACTTCCCACCCCCACATCAGTATCAAACCCTCCACCCCCACACCCCAGTATCACACCCTCCACCCCCACACCCCAGGTTCACACCCTCCACCCCCACATCCCAGTATCACAGACTCCACCCACACATCAGTATCAAACCCTCCACCCCCACACCCCAGTATCACAACCTCCACCCTCACACCCAGTAGCACACCCTACACCCCCAGACGCCAGTATCACACCCTTACCCCCACACCCCAGTATCACCCCCTCACCCCAGTATCACACCCTCCACCCCCACATTCAAGTATCACACCCTCCACCCCCACATCCCAGTATCACCCTCCACCCCCACATCCCAGTATCACTCCCTCACCCCCACCCCAGTATCACCCCCTCACCCCCACACCCCAGTATCACACCCTCCACCCCCACACACCAGTATCATACCCTCCACCCCCATACCCCAGTATCACACCCTCCACCGGCACACCCCAGTATCACACCCTCCACCCCCGCATCCCTGTCTCACCCACTCACCCCCACCCCAGTATCACACACCCCCACCCCCACACTCCAGTATCACACCCTCCACCCCAACACCCCAGTATCCACCCTCCATCCCCATACCCCAGTATCACACCCTCCACTCCCACACCAGTATCACAACCTCCACCCCCACTCCCCAGTATCACACCCTCTACCTCATACCCTAGTATCACACCCTCCATCCCAACACCCCAGTATCACACCCTCCACTCCCATACCCCAGTATCACACCCTCCACCCCCACACTCAAGTATCACACCTTCCACCCCCACACCACAGTATCACACCCTGCACCCCCACCACAGTATCACACCTTCCACCCCCACGCCCCCGTATCACACCCTCCACCCCCACACCCCAGTATCACACCACCCCCACACCCCAGTATCACACCCTCACACCTACACCCCAGTAACACACCCTCCACCGGCACACCCCAGAATCACCCCCTCCACCCCCACACCCCAGTATCACCCCCTCCACCCCCACACCCCAGTGTCACACCCTCCACCCCCACACACCAGTATCACACCCTCCACCCCCACACCCCAGTATCACACCCTCCACCCCCACACCCCAGTATCACACCCTCCACCCCACCCAAGTATCACACCCTCCACCCCCACGCCCCAGTATCACACCCTCCACCCCCACACCCCAGTATCACACACTCCACCCCCACACCCCAGTATCCCACCCTCCAACCCCACATACCAGTATCACACCACCCCCACACCCCAGTATCACATCCTCACACCCACACTCCAGTAATACACCCTCCACCGGCACAACCCAGAATCACACCCTCCACCCCCACACCCCAGTATCACGCCCTCCACCCCCACCCCAGTATCCCAGCCTCCAACCCCACACCCCAGTATCACACACTCCACACCCACACCCCAGTATCGCACCCTCCAACCTCACACCCCAGTATCACACCCTCCACCGCAAACCCCAGTACCACACCCTAAACCCGCACACCCCAGTATCACACCCTCCACACCCACACCACAGTTTCACCTCCTTCACCACCACATCAGTATCAAACCCTCCACCCCCACACTCCAGAATCACACCCTCCACCCCCACACCCCAGTATCGCACCCTCCACCCGCACACCCCAGTATCACCCCCTCCACCCCCACACCCCAGTATCACACCCTCCACCCCCACACTCCAGTATCAAACCCTCCACCCCCACACCCCAGTATCACACTCTCCACCCCACACCCCAGTATCACCCCCTCGACCCCCACACCCCAGTTTCGCACCCTCCACCCCCACTCCCCAGTATCACACCCTCGAGCCCCACACCCCAGAATCACACCCTCCACCCCCAAACCCCAGTATCACACCCTCCACACCCACACCACAGTATCACACCCTGCACCCCCACACCCCAGTATCACAGCCTCCACCCCCACACCCCAGTACCAAACCCTCCACCCTCTCACCCCAGTATCAACCCCTCCACCTCCACACCCCAGTATTACATCCTACACCCCACACACCAGTATCACACACTCCACCCCCAAACTCCAGTATCACACCCCTACCCCCACATCCCAGTATCACACCCTGCACCCCCACACCCCAGTATCACAATCTCCACCCCCTCACCCCAGTATCACACCCTCCACCCCCACATGTCAGGATCACACCCTCCACCCCCACACCCCAGTATCACGCCCCCCACCCCCACACACCAGTAACACACCCTCCACCCCCACATCAGTATCAAACCCTCTACCCCCACACCCCAGTATCACACCCTCCGCCCCAACACCCCAATATCACCACCTCACCTCCACACCCCAGTGTCACAATCTCCACCCCCTCACCCCAGTATCACACCCTCCACCCCCACATGTAAGGATCACACCCTCCACCCCCACACCCCAGTATCACGCCCCCCACCCCCACACACCAGTAACACACCCTCCACCCCCACATCAGTATCAAACCCTCTCCCCCACACACCAGTATCACACCCTCCACTCCAGTATCACACCCTCCAGCCCCACATCCCTGTTTCACACCCTCCCCTCCACACCCCAGTATCACACCCTCCACCCCCACATCCAAGTATCACAACCTACACCCCCACATCCCACTATCGCACCCTCCATCCCCACAACCCTGTATCACACCCTCACCCCCACCCCAGTATCACACCCCCCACGCCCTCACCCCAGTATCACACCCTCCACCCCCACTCCCCAGTATCACATCCTCCACCCCCACGCCCCAGTATCACATCCTCCACACCCACACCCCAGTATCAAACCCTCCACCCCCTCACCCCAGTATCAAACCCTCCATCCCCACACCCCAGTATTACATCCTACACCCGCACACACCAGTATCACACCCTCCAGCCCCACACCCCAGTATCACACCCTCCTCACCCACACCCCAGTATCAAACCCTCCACCCCCTCACCCCAGGATCACACCCTCCACCCCCACACCAAAGTATAACACCCCCCACCCCCACAACCCAGAATCGCACCCTCCAACCCCACATCCCAGTATCACACTTCCCACCCCCACATCAGTATCAAACCCTCCACCCCCACACCTCAGTATCACACCCTCCAACCCCACACCCCAGGTTCACACCCTCCACCCCCACATCCCAGTATCACAGACTCCACCCACACATCAGTATCAAACCCTCCACCCCCACACTCCAGTATCACAACCTCCACCCTCACACCCCAGTAGCACACCCTCCACCCCAGACGCCAGTATCACACCCTTACCCCCACACCCCAGTATCACCCCCTCACCCCAGTATCACACCCTCCACCCCCACATCCAAGTATCACACCCTCCACCCCCACATCCCAGTATCACACCCTCCACCCCCACATCCCAGTATCACCCACTCACCCCCACCCCAGTATCACACACCCCCCACCCCCACACTCCAGTATCACACCCTCCACCCCAACACCCCAGTATCACACCCTCCATCCCCACACCCCAGTCTCACACCCTCCACACCCATACCCCAGTATCACACCCACCACTCCCACCCCAGTATCACAACCTCCACCCCCACTCCCCAGTATCACACCCTCACACCTACACCCCAGTAACATACCCTCCACCGGCACACCCCAGAATCACACCCTCCACCCCCACACCCCAGTATCACCCCCTCTACCCCCACACCCCAGTGTCACACCCTCCACCCCCACACACCAGTATCACATCCTCCACCCCCACACCCCAGTATCACACCCTCCACCCCCACACCCCAGTATCACACCCTCCACCCCACCCCAGTATCACACCCTCCACCCCCACGCCCCAGTATCACACCCTCCACCCCCACACCCCAGTATCACACACTCCACCCCACCCCAGTATCACACCCTCCACCCCCACACCCCACTATCCCACCCTCCAACCCCACATACCAGTATCACAACACCCCCACACCCCAGTATCACATCCTCACACCCACACTCCAGTAATACACCCTCCACTGGCACAACCCAGAATCACACCCTCCACCCCCACACCCCTATATCACGCCCTCCACCCCACCCCAGTATCACAGCCTCCACCCGCACACCCCAGTATCACACACTCCACACCCACACCCCAGTATCGCACCCTCCAACCTCACACCCCAGTATCACACCCTCCACCACAAACCCCAGTATCACACCCTAAACCCGCACACCCCAGTATCACACCCTCCACGCCCACACCACAGTTTCACCCCCTCCACCCCCACATCAGTATCAAACCCTCCACCCCCACACTCCAGAATCACACCCTCCACAACCACACCCCAGTATCGCACCCTCCACCCGCACACCCCAGTATCACCCTCTCCACCTCCACACCCCAGTATCACACCCTCCACTCCCACACCCCAGTATCACACCCTCCACCCCCACACCCCAGTGTCACAACCTCCACCCCCATACCCCAGTATCACAACCTCCACACCCACACGTCAGTATCATATCCTCCACCCCCACACAACAGTGTCAGAACCTCCAAACCATACCCCAGTATCACACCCTCCACCCCCACACCCCAAGATCACACACTCCACCCCCACACTAAAGTATCACCCCCCCACCCCCACACCCCAGTATCACACCCTCCACCCCTACACCCCAGTTTCACCCCCTCCACCCCCATACCCCAGTATCACACCCTCCACCCCCACACTCCAGTATCACACCCTCCACCCCCACACCCCAGTATCACACCCTCCACCCCCACCACAGTATCACACCTCCACCCCCACACCCCAGTATCACACCCTCCACCCCATGCCCCAGTATCACACCCGCCACCCCCACACTCCAGGAACACACCACCACCACACCCCAGTTTCACTCCCTCACACCTACACCCCAGTAAAACACCCTCCACCGGCACAACCCAGAATCACACCCTCCACCCCCACACCCCAGTATCACACCCTCCACCCCCACACCCCAGTATCACACCCTCCACACCCACACACCAGAATCACACCCTCCACTCCCCTATCCCAGTATCCCAACATCCACCCCCACACCCTAGTATCACACCCTCCACCCCACCCCAGTATCACTCCCTCCACCCCCACACCCCAGTATCACACCCTCCACCCGCACACCCCAGTCTCACACCCTCCACCCCCACACCCAGGTTTCACCCCCTCCACCCCACATCAGTATCAAACCCTCCATCCCCACACTCCACAATCACACCCTCCACCCCCACATCCCAGTATCACACACCACCTCCACACCCCAGTATCACACCCTTCACCACCACACCAGTATCACCCCCTCCATCCCAACATTAGTATCAAATCCTCCACCCCCACACCCCAGTATCACACCCTCCACCCCCAAACCCCAGTATCACACTCTCCACCCCCACACCCCAGTGTTACCCCATCCACCCCCACACCCCAGTATCGCACGCTCCACCCCCACTCCCCAGTATCACAACCTCCACCCCCACACCCCAGAATCACACCCTCCACCCCAAAACCCCAGTATCACACCCTCTACCCCCACACCCCAGTATCACAATCTCCACCCCCCCACCCCAGTATCACACCCTCCACCCCCACACCCCAGTATCACACCCTCCACACCCACACACCAGTATCGCACCCTCCAACCTCACACCCCAGTATAACACCCTCCACCACAAACCCCAGTATCACACCCTAAACCCTCACACCCCAGTATCACACCCTCCACACCCACACCACAGTTTCAACCCCTCCACCCCCACATCAGTATCAAACCCTCCACCCCCACACTCCAGAATCACACCCTCCACCCCCACACCTCAGTATCGCACCCTCCACCCGCACACACCAGTATCACCCCCTCCACCCCCACACCCCAGTATCACACCCTCCACTCCCACACCCCAGTATCACACCCTCCATCCCCACACCCCAGTGTCACAACCTCCACCCCCATACCCCAGTATCACACCATCCACACCCACACGCCAGTATCACATCCTCCACCCCCACACCCCAAGATCACATACTCCACCCCCACACTAAAGTATCACACCCCCCACACCCACACCCCAGTATCACACCCTTAACCCCCACATCCCAGTATCACACCCTCTTCCGGCACATCCCATTATCACACCCTCCACCCCCACATCCCAGTATCACACCCTCACGCCCACCCCAGTATCACACACCCCCACCCCCACACTCCAGTGTCACACCCTCCACGCCACACCCCACTATAATACCCTCCAACCACACACCCCAGTTTGACCCCCTCCACCCCCATACCCAAGTATCACACCCTCCACCCCCATACTCCAGTATCACACATCAACCCCCACACCCCAGTATCACACCCTCCACCCCCACCACAGTATCACACCTCCACCCCCACACCCAAGTATCACACCCTCCACCCCATGCCCCAGTATCACACCCGCCACCCCCACACTCCAGGATCACACCACCACCACACCCCAGTTTCACTCACTCACACCTACACCCCAGTAAAACACCCTCCACCGGCACAACACAGAATCACACCCTCCACCCCCACACCCCAGTATCACACCCTCCACCCCCACACCCCAGTATCACACCATTCACACCCACACCCCAGAATCACACCCTCCACACCCCTATCCCAGTATCACAACATCCACCCCCACACCCTAGTATCACACCCTCCACCCCACCCCAGTATCACCCCCTCCACCCCCACACCCCAGTATCACACCCTCCACCCGCACACCCCAGTCTCACACCCTCCACCCCCACACCCAAGTTTCACCCCCTCCACCCCCACATCAGTATCAAACCCTCCACCCCCACACTCCACAATCACACCCTCCACCCCCACATCCCAGTATCACACACCACCTCCACACCCCAGTATCACACCCTTCACCCCCACACCAGTATCACCCCCTCCATCCCAACATCAGTATCAAACCCTCCACCCCCACACCCCAGTATCACACCCTCCACCCCCAAACCCCAGTATCACACTCTCCACCCCCACACCCCAGTGTCACCCCATCCACCCCCACACCCCAGTATCGCACGCTCCACCCCCACTCCCCAGTATCACCCCCTCACCCCAGAATCACACCCTCCACCCCAAAACCCCAGTATCACACCCTCCACCCCCACACCCCAGTATCACAATCTCCACCCCCTCACCCCAGAATCACACCCTCCACCCCCACACCCCAGTATCGCACACTCCACCCGCACACCCCAGTATCATACCCTCCACACCCACAACCCAGTATCACACTCTCCACCCCCACACCTCAGGATCACACCCTCCACCCCCACTCCCAAGATTCACGCCCCCCACCCCCACACACCAGTATCACACCCTCCACCCCCACATCCCAGTATCACACCCTCCACCCCCACATCAGTATCAATCCCTCTACCCCCACACCCCAGTATCACACCCTCCCCCCCCCACGCCCCAGGATCACAACCTCCACACCCACACCCCAGTAGCACACGCTCCACCTCCAAACCCAAGTATCACACCTTCCACCCCAACACCCATTATCACCACCTCAGCTCCACACCCCAGTATCACCACCTCAGCTCCCCACCCCAGTATCACACCCTCACCCCCACACCCCAGTATCACACCCTGCACCCCCACACCACAGTATCACACCCTCTACCCCCACACCCCAGTATCACACCCTCCACCCCAACACCCCAGTATCAAACCCTCCAACCCTTCACCCCAGTATCAACCCCTCCATCCCCACACCCCAGTATTACATCCTACACCCCCACACACCAGTATCACACCCTCCACCCCCAAACTCCAGTATCACACACCCCACCCCCACACCCCAGTATCACATCCTCCAATCCCACACGCCAGTATCACAATCTCCACCCCTCACCCCAGTATCACCCTCTCCACCCCCACACCCCAGTATCGCACCCTCCACCCGCACACCCCAGTATCACACCCTCCACACCCACACCCCAGTATCACCCCCTCCACCCCCACACCTCAGGATCACATCCTCCACCCCCACATCCGAGTATCACGCCCCCCATCCCCACACACCAGTATCACACCCTCCACCCCCACATCCCAGCATCACACCCTCCACCTCCACATCAGTATCAAACCCTCTATCTCCACACCCCAGTATCACACCCACCACCCCCACACCCCAGTAGCACACGCTCCACCTCCAAACCCAAGTATCACACCCTCCACCCCAACACCCCAGTATGACCACCTCAGCTCCACACCCCAGTATCACACCCTCACCCCCACACCCCAGTATCACACCCTCCACCCCCACACCCCAGTATCACACCCTCCACGCCCACATCCCAGTATCACACCCTCACCTCCACACCACAGTATCACACCCTCCACCCCCACATCCAAGTATCACACCCTCATCCCCACCCCAGTATCACACCCCCACCCCCACACCCCAGTATCACACCCTCCACCCCCACATTCCAGTATCACACCCTCCACCCCCACATCCAATTATCACACCCTCACCCCCACCCCAGCATCACCCACCCAACCCCACACCCCAGTATCACATCCTCCACCCCCACACCCCAGTATCACACCCTCCACCCCTACACCCCAGTATGACATCCTCCACCCCCACACCCCAGTATCAATCCCTCCACCCCCTCACCGCAATATCACACCCTCCACCCCCACATCCCAGTATTACATCCTACACCCCCACACACCAGTATCACACCCTCCCCCCCCACACCCCAGTATCACACCCTCCACACACAAACCCCAGTATCACAATCTCCACCCCCTCACACCAGTATCACACCCTCCACCCCCACACCCCAGTATCGCACCCTCCACCCGCACACCCCAGTATCACACCCTCCACGCCCACATCCCAGTATCACACCCTCACCTCCACACCACAGTATCACACCCTCCACCCCCACATCCAAGTATCACACCGTCATCCCCACCCCAGTATCACACCCCCACCCCCACACCCCAGTATCACACCCTCCACCCCCACATTCCAGTATCACACCCTCCACCCCCACATCCAATTATCACACCCTCACCCCCACCCCAGCATCACCCACCCAACCCCACACCCCAGTATCACATCCTCCACCCCCACACCCCAGTATCACACCCTCCACCCCTACACCCCAGTATGACATCCTCCACCCCCACACCCCAGTATCAATCCCTCCACCCCCTCACCGCAATATCACACCCTCCACCCCCACATCCCAGTATTACATCCTACACCCCCACACACCAGTATCACACCCTCCCCCCCCCCACACCCCAGTATCACACCCTCCACACACAAACCCCAGTATCACAATCTCCACCCCCTCACACCAGTATCACACCCTCCACCCCCACACCCCAGTATCGCACCCTCCACCCGCACACCCCAGTATCACACCCTCCACCCCCACACCCCAGTATCACACCTTCCTCACCCACACCCCAGTATCACACCCTCCAGCCGCACACCCCAGGACCACACCCTCCACCCCCACACTCAGGTATAACACCCCCCACCCCCACAACCCAGTATCGCAACCTCCACCCCCACATCCCAGTATCACACCCTACACCCCCACATCAGTATCAAACCCTCCACCCCCACAGCCCAGTATCACACCCTCCACCCCCACACCCCAGGATCACAACCTTCACCCCCACATCCCAGTATCACACCCTCCACCCCCACGTCAGTATCACACCCTCCACCCCCACCACAGTATCAAACCCTCCACCCCCACATCCCAGTATCACACCCTCCACCCTCACACCCCAGTATCACACCCTCACCCCCACACCCCAGTATCACACCCTGCACCCCCACACCACAGTATCACACCCTCTAACCCCACACCCCAGGATCACACCCTCCACCCCAACACCCCAGTATCAAACCCTCCAACCCTTCACCCCAGTATCAACCCCTCCATCCCCACACCCCAGTATTACATCCTACACCCCCACACACCAGTATCACACCCTCCACCCCCAAACTCCAGTATCACACACCCCACCCCCACACCCCAGTATCACATCCTCCAATCCCACACGCCAGTATCACAATCTCCACCCCTCACCCCAGTATCACCCCCTCCACCCCCACACCCCAGTATCGCACCCTCCACCCGCACACCCCAGTATCACACCCTCCACACCCACACCCCAGTATCACACCCTCCACCCCCACACCTCAGGATCACATCCTCCACCCCCACATCCGAGTATCACGCCCCCCATCCCCACACACCAGTATCACACCCTCCACCCCCACATCCCAGCATCACACCCTCCACCTCCACATCAGTATCAAACCCTCTATCTCCACACCCCAGTATCACACCCACCACCCCCACACCCCAGTAGCACACGCTCCACCTCCAAACCCAAGTATCACACCCTCCACCCCAACACCCCAGTATGACCACCTCAGCTCCACACCCCAGTATCACACCCTCACCCCCACACCCCAGTATCACACCCTCCACCCCCACACCCCAGTATCACACCCTCCACCCCCACATCCCAGTATCACACCCTCACCTCCACACCACAGTATCACACCCTCCACCCCCACATCCAAGTATCACACCCTCATCCCCACCCCAGTATCACACCCCCACCCCCACACCCCAGTATCACACCCTCCACCCCCACATTCCAGTATCACACCCTCCACCCCCACATCCAATTATCACACCCTCACCCCCACCCCAGCATCACCCACCCAACCCCACACCCCAGTAACACATCCTCCACCCCCACACCCCAGTATCACACCCTCCACCCCTACACCCCAGTATCACATCCTCCACCCCCACACCCCAGTATCAATCCCTCCACCCCCTCACCGCAATATCACACCCTCCACCCCCACATCCCAGTATTACATCCTACACTCCCACACACCAGTATCACACCCTCCACCCCCACACCCCAGTATCACACCCTCCACACCCAAACCCCAGTATCACAATCTCCACCCCCTCACACCAGTATCACACCCTCCACCCCCACACCCCAGTATCGCACCCTCCACCCGCACACCCCAGTATCACACCCTCCACCCCCACACCCCAGTATCACACCTTCCTCACCCACACCCCAGTATCACACCCTCCAGCCGCACACCCCAGGACCACACCCTCCACCCCCACACTCAGGTATAACACCCCCCACCCCCACAACCCAGTATCGCACCCTCCACCCCCACATCCCAGTATCACACCCTCCACCCCCACATCAGTATCAAACCCTCCACCCCCACAGCCCAGTATCACACCCTCCACCCCCACACCCCAGGATCACAACCTCCACCCCCACATCCCAGTATCACACCCTCCACCCCCACGTCAGTATCACACCCTCCACCCCCACCACAGTATCAAACCCTCCACCCCCACATCCCAGTATCACACCCTCCACCCTCACACCCCAGTATCACCCCCTCACCCCCACACCCCAGTATCACACCCTCCACCCCCACATCCCAGTATCACACCCTCCACCCCCACATCCCAGTATCACCCTCTCACCCCCACCCCAATATCACCCCCCCCACCCCCACACCCCAGTATCAAACCATCCACCGGCACACCCCAGTATCACACCGTCGACCCCCACCCCAGTATCAAACCCTCCACCCCCACTCTCCAGTATTCGAACTACCTCAGTGTTCTTCCAGATCTGGGGAACAGCGTTTCACTTGTAAGAAATAGATGAATCAATTTGCCTGCGCAAACAATTTTGTTCCGAAATTGTATAATAGATAATCGTTCATGTTCTTTTCCTCCATTTAGGTAGTGAGTAATTGACAAAGTGTGACAGGTCAGTTATTGTACAGAGCTGGAATCGAACTCGGGTTTCCGCAGCGCGACCCCAGAAAGCAAACATGTGGCATAAGCTGCTTTTTAAAACAGATCAATGCAGCCTGTAGCAAAATACACCGACTTCTAATTATAAATGTGCTGCTGCTTTTATTTCTGCACGACTCATATTTTTGAAATGTAAAAAAGCCAGGCAGCGCCCACGGTGAAACAGGCTGGAACTTACTCGAAATTTGATGCTGTGAAGTAACCAGTGAGCTAAAGCTGACGCGGACGTCAAACACGGACACATTGTATATAAAGGATCACCGTGATCAAACTCGCCGTGGTGGGGAACATTGAGGGGAAACTCCAGGTGTCGCTGCACATCACCTCACAGCCAGACGTGACCAAAAATTTAAAAGTGCGTGAAGTAACAACGGAGGACATTTAATCCGTTTAACCTCAGTGGCTCTTTAGATTAGCAGATCATTCAATCCCACTCGACCGACCTTTCCACAGAGGCATGTGTTTGATTGCTGTTGTTTCTCGCATTGAAATTCGAAAGTCATTGTTATATCTGCCTCCACCAATCTCACAGGCAGTGCAGACCAGATAATTGAACTGTATCCCAGAACATTGAAATAATCATTCGAAACATGTAACTTAAAAATCTTACCTCGCAGTTCTATTGACCTGCGATCTGCGAGTGCTGTGGCAACTGGAACTGATAGAAAATTATAAACCGATTTGGACATTAGATGGTGTGCTCAAATCTGCAGCGACACAGATATGGAAGGTGGGACAGGTCAGAGAGTCATCGAAGTTTACAGCGTGGAAATAGGCCCTTCGGTAAACTTGTCCATGCCGCCCAGTTTTTACTACCCAAAGCCTGTCCAGTTGCCCACACTTGGTCATATTCGTATATATCCATCTTCTCCATATACCTATGTAAATGCTTTTTAAAGGCAGAATTGTATACACCTCTATTACTGCCTCTGCCAGCTCGTTCCAGACACTCACCACCCTCTGTGTGAAACAATGGTTCCTCTGGACCCTTTTGAATCTCTCCCCTCTCACGTTAAACCTATGCCCTCTAGTTTTGGATTCCACTAATCTTGGGAAAATCTACTTCATCTATGCGCCCGATTATTTTATAGCCGACGTCAAGTTCACACCTAGCCTCCAAGAAAAATGTTCCAGTCTATCCAACCGCCCCGTTTAACTCAAAACATCAAGTCCGGTAGCAGCCTAGCAAATCTTATCTGATCTCTTTCTAGGTTAATAATATCCTTTCTATCTTAGGGTGACCAGAACTGTACACAATATTCGAAGTGTGTTCTTCCCAATGTCCTGCACAACTTCAGCAAGACGTCCCAACTCCTGTATTCAATAATCTGACTATGTATCTATAGAATCGTAACATTGGGCAGAGAAACAGTAATTGGGGAACAAAGAGCCTCCTTCAGTGTTGTGAATTTCCAATTATTCATCATGTCTGCTGTGGTTGCAAAAAGCAACAAAGTCGCAGAATGTGATTGGCCCAAGTAGGGGCTTGTCTAGTTCTTCAAAATGATAGTGGTCGGAGGTGTGGGGGTGCTGCCTGAGGAACAATTGCCCGAGCAACTTTTTTGAGTTATTGCGGTGCATTTTGGGATGGCTGTGGCGGAGGAATTGAATGCTTGTGGCAGGAGGAGCAATCAAGCACACTGCTTGGTGCTGGGTGCTTTCCAACTCCCTGAGTGTTCTTGGAGATCTGGGGAGCATCGTTTCACGTCGAAGAAAATGGATTAATCCATTTGCCTGCATAACCAATCTTGTTCCGAAATTTCAAGGAACCTATTAGATAATCGTTAATGCTCTTTTTCTCCATTTAGGTTGTGAGTAATTGACAAAGTTTGATAGGTCAGTTATTGTACAGAGCTGGAATCGAACTTGGCTTTCCGCACTGTGAGATCAGAAAGTAAACAGGTGGTACAAGGCTCTTTTTAAAACAGAATAATGCAATCTCTGAAAAAAAAAACCTTCTTCTCATTATAAATGTGCTGCTGCTTTTGGTTGGGGTAACACACATGTTTTGGAAATGTGAAAAACGCCAAGCAGCGCCGATGGGGAGACAGGTTCGAACTTCCAATTAAGTTGATGCTGTGAAGTAACCAGCGAGCTAAAGCTGACGCAGTCATCACACGTGGACACGTTGTATATAAGGGATTTCCATGATCATACTCCAGCCGCTCCTTATAACTCAAATTGTCAAGTCCGTCTAGCAGCCGAGCAAATCTTTTCTGCCCTCTTTCTATATTACGGTGAACAGAACTGTACACAGTATTCCAAGTATGTCCTTCACAATGCCTTGTACAACTTCAGCAAGGCATCCCAACTCCTGTATTCAATTGTCTGGCCATGTAACTAGTTAATAGTAACAATGGGCACAGACACAGTAACTGTGGAACAAAGAGCCCCATTCAGCGTTGTGAATTTCCAATTATTCAGGATGTTTATAGTGGTGCAAAAAACAAAAAAGTCGCAGAATGTGTCTGACTGGAATAAGATGGAGAAGAATATCTTGCTCAAGAGACCCACAGCAAATCACACCTTCACCCGATACCGATCGAAACAAAACAGAAACAGAATAAAGGAGAGTGGTAAAGAGAGAAAGGAGGAGAGAGCGTTTACTGCTGGATACATTGTACACCAGTACCTTCCATCTTCCTGCAGCAAGCTCATTGTTTCTATCGTCCAGGATTCATGTTGTTAGAAATACCTTCGATCCAGCTTCCTCTGAAGCAGAAGTTACATAATTCATTCCACCGTTAGAATGGCAAACGGGCAGCACGGTTGCGCAGTATCTAGCACTGCTGCCTCACGGCGTCGAGCTCTCTGGTTCGATCCTGGCTCTGGGTCACTGTTTGTGTGGAGTTTGCACATTCTCCCTGTGTTTGCGTGGGTTATGCCCCCACAACCCAATGATGTGCAGGGTAGGTAGATTGGCCACGCTGAATTGCGCCTTAATTAGAAAAAATGAATTGCGTACCCGGTATTTTTGTTTCAAGAATGGAGAACAGTTCATCCCAGGCCCCAGGAATTCAAAGCACCGATGCTTTAAAACGATATTTTTTGCTGGATGTGAGAGTTGCTGGTTAGGACAGAATTCATTGCCCATGCCTAGTTGCCCTGAAGAAGTTGGTGGTGAGCTGCTTTCTTGAAGCGTTGCAGGCCGTTGAGGGTTGGGTACACCCAACGTGCCTTCATGGAGGAAGCTAAATTATTTTATTTTTTCCCCGTTACCGTGAAGCAACGTTAATATGGTTCCGAGTGGGAGTGGTGAGTGGTTTGGAGGAGAAGATCAGGTTGGAGATTTTCCCAAGTAGGGGCTTTACTAGTTCTTCAAAATGTTAGTGGTCGTACGTCTGGAAGGTGCTGTCGAAGGAACAATTACCTGAGGAACTTTGTTGAGTTGTTGCTGTGCATTTTGAGATGGCTGTGGCGGAGGGATTGAATGCTTGTGGCAGGAGGAGCAATCAAGCGCATTGCTTGGTGCTGGAAGCTTTCGAACTCACTGAGTGTTCTTGGCGATCTGGGGATCAGCGCTTCACGTGGAAAAGAATGGATTAATCAATTTGCCTGCGTAGACAATCTTGTTCCGAAATTTAAAAAAATGTATAATCGATAATCGTTAATGCTCTTTTCGTCCATTTAGATTGTGAGTAATTGACAGAATGTGATAGGTCAGTTATTGTACAGAACTGGAATCGAACTTGAGTTTCCGCAGTGTGAGATCAGAAAGTAAACACGTGGCACAAGCCTCTTTTCAAAACAGATCAATGCAACCTCTAAACAAAATACACCTACTTCTAATTATAAATGTGCTGCTGCTTTTATTGATGCAACACACATGTTTTGGAAATATTAAAACCGCCAGATAGGGCCCTCGGTGAGAACTTGCAATTAAATTAATGCTTTGAAGTAACCAGTGAGCTAAAGCTGACACTGACTTCCAATACGAACTCATTGTACATAAAGATAATCCGTTATCAGACTCGCCGTTGTGGGTAATATTGAAGGGTATCTCCAGCTGTTGATGCACATCACCTCACAGCCAGACGTGACCAAAAACATAAAAGTGCGTGAAGCACCGACGGAGGACATTAATTCCATTGAAGCTCAGCGGCTCTTTAGATCAGCGATTCATTCAATCACACTCGATCGACCTTTCCACAGAGGCATGCATTTATGTCCTGTCGTTTCTGGCATTGACATTTGAAAGCCACTGTTGTATCTGCCTCCACCAATCTCACAGGCAGAGAAGACCAGATAATTGAACAGTATCCCAGGACATTGAAATCATTATTCGAAAGATGAAACGTAACAAACTTATCTCGATACAACTGCGAGCAGCGAGTGCCGTGCCAACTGGAACTAATAGCAAATTATAACATAGGGAGACGTCACGGCCACTCGCTCCTGCCCCAACATTCAGTTTGATCACAGCTGAGCTTCTGCCTCAATGTCAGCTCCTGCCTGTTCCTCAGGCACTTTCATTCCCTCAAAGTTCACTGTCGATAAGAAAAATCGAGGCAGACACCCACAGCAAAATTTCAAACCGATCTGGATATTCGATGATGTGCTCGAATCTGCAGCGACACAGATCTGGAAGGTGGGACAGGTCATAGGGTCATCGACGTTTACAGCATGGAAATAGGCCCTTCGGCCTAACGTGGCCATGTCGCCCAGATTTTACCCCACAAAGCCTGTCCAATTACCCACATTTGGTCATATTCCTCTATACCCATCTTCTCCATATAACTATTTGAATGCTTTTTGAAAGGCAGAATTGTACACGCCTCTACTACTGCCTCTGCCATCTCGTTCCAGACACTCACCACCCTCTGTGTGAAACAATTTTTCATGTGGACCGTTTTGTATCTCTCCCCTCTCACCTTAAACCTACGCGCTCTAGTTTTGGATTCCACTACCTTCGGGATAATCTGCCTGATCCATGCCCCCCATTATTTTATAGCCGTCGTCAAGATCAACCCTAGGCTCCAAGAAAAATATTCCAGTTTAAACAGCTCCTTATAACTCAAACCATCAAATCCGGTAGCAGCCTCGTAAATCTTTTCTGCCCTCTTTCTAGGTTAATAATATCGTTTCTATATTAGGGTGACCAGAACTGTACACAGTATTCCAAGTGTGTCCTTCCCAACGTCTTGTAGAACTTCAGGAAGACATCACAACTCCTGTGCTCAATTATCTGACCATGTATCTGTCCAATAGTAATAATGGGCAGACACAGTAACTGGGGAACAAAGAGCCTCCTTCAGTGTTGTGAATTTCCAATTATTTATCATGTTTACAATGGTTCCAAAAAGCAACAAAGTCACAGAATGTGCCTGCCTAGAAAAAGATGCAGAAGAATATCTTCGTCAAGAGACCCACAGCAAATCAAATCGTCACCCGATACCAATAGAAACAAAACAGAAACAGAATGAAGGAGGGTGGTAAAGAGAGAAAGGGGAAGAGACCATTTAACGCTAGAGTACATTGCACACCACTCAGTTCCACCTGACTGCAGTAAGCACATTGTTTCTGTCTTCCGGGATTCATGCTGTTAGAAATACCTGAGATCCAGTTTCCTCTGAGGTAGAAGCTTCGGATCAGCGACAGCATGTTGGCGCAGTGGTTAGCACTGAAGGCGTCGCGTTCTCAGGTTCGATTCCGGCTCCGGGTCACTGTCCGTGTGGAGTTGGCGCATTCTTCCCGTTTTGTGCCTGGGTTCCCCCCCCCCCCCCGCCCCCACAACCCAATGATGTGCACGGTAGGTGGATTGGCCACGCTAAATTGCCCCTTAATTGGAAAAAATGAACTGGGCAATCGATGTTTATTTTTTAAGAATGGAGAACAATTCATCCCAGGCCCCAGAAATTCAAATCACCAATGCATTAAAAATATCATTTTTACTGGATGTGAGAGTTGCTGGTTGGGACAGAATTTATTGCCCATTCCCAGTTGCCCTTCAGAAGGTGGTGGTGAGCTGCTTTCTTGAATCATTGCAGACCATGATTTTTGGGTACACCCAGCGTGCTTTAAGGGAGGCAGCTAAATGGTTTTTTCCCCCATTACCGTGAAGGAACGTTTATCTGGTTCCAAGTGGGAGTGGTGAGTGGTTTGGAGTGAAATTCCAGTTGGTGATTTTCCGAAGTAGGGGTTTGTCTAGTTCTTCAAAATGATAGTGGTCGTAGTTATGGGAGTTGCTGTCGAAGGAACAATTTCCTGAGGAACTTTGTGGAGTTATTGTGGTGCATTTTGGGATGGCTGTGGCAGAGGGATTGAATGCTTGTGGCATGAGGAGCAATCAAGCGCACTGCTTGGTCCTGGATGTTTTCGAACTACCTGAGTGTTCTTGGAGATCTGGGGAACAGCGTTTCACGTGGAAAAAAATGGATTTATCAATTCGCCTGCTTAAACAATCTTGTCCATCAATTTCAAAAAATGTATAATAGATCATCGTTAATGCTCTTTTCCTCCATTTAGGTAGTGAGTAATTGGCAAAGTGTGATACGTCAGTTATTGTACAGAGCTGGAATCGAACTAGGGTTTCCACATTGTGAGATCAGAGAGCAAACACGTGGCGCTAGCCGAATTTTAAAACAATTAATGCAACCTCTAAACAAAATACACTTACCTATAATTATAAATGTGCTGCTGCTTCTATTTATGCACCACACATGTTTTGGAAATATTAAAAACGTCAGGCAGCGCCCACGGTGAGACTGGCTCGAACTTACAGTTAAGTTGATGCTGTGGAGTAACCAGTGAGCTAACGCTGACGCTGGCTGCCAGTGTGGACACATTGTATATGAAAGATTACCGTGATCATACTCGCCATGGTGGGTGCCATCGAGGGGAAACTCCAGGTGTTGGTGCACATCACCTCACAGCCAGACGGAACCAAAAATGTATAAGTGCGTGAAGTAACAACGGAGGACATTCATTCCGTTTAATCTCAGCGGTTCTTTAGATTAGCAGATCATTCAATCCCACTCGACCGACCTTTCCCCAGAGGCATGCATTTGATTGCTGTCGTTTCTGGCTTTGACATTTGAAAGCCACTGTTGTATCTGCCTCCACCAATCTCACAGGCAGTGCAGACCAGATAATTGAACTGTAGCCCAGGACATTGAAATAATTGTTGGAAACATGTAACTTAAAAATCTTATTTCGCAGTTCTATTCATCTGCGTGTGCTGTGGCAACTGGAACTGATAGCAAATGACAACATAGTGAGACTACACGGCCACTCACTCCTGCCCCAACATTCAGTTTGATCACAGCTGAGCTTCTGCCTCAATGTCATTTCCTGATGTTCGTCAGATCCTTTCATTCACTCAGGGACCATTGTCCATGAGAATGATAGAGGCAGACACCCACAGTAAAATTTCAAAATCACTTGGAAATAGAGAGGGAGAGCTCGAATCTGCAACGTTGCAGAGCTGGAAGGTGGGATAGTGTCACAGAGTCACAGAGGTTTACCGCATGGAAACAGGCCCTTCAGCCCAAATTATTCATGCCGCCGTGATTAACAGGAGGCTTGTCTCAATTGCCAACATTTGGCCAACATCCCTCCATACCAATTTTTCGGGTATATCTCTCGAAATGCTTTTTTAAAGACCATAACACCAAAAAACCATAAGACATAGGCGCAGAACTAGGCCACTCGGCCCATCGAGTCACCTCCGCCATTAAATAATGCTGATATTTTCTCATCCCCATTCCTCTGCACTCTCCCCATAAGCCCTGATCCCCTGGAATAAGACAACATTGTATCCGCTTTATTACTTCCTCTGACAACTCGGTCCAGACATTCAGCACACTATTTGTGAAGAAATTACTCTCTGGGCCCTTTTGTATGCTCCCCTCTAACTTTAAACCTATGCCCTCTTGTTTTGCATCCCCTATCTTTGGGAAATATGTTGACGATGTACATTACCTCTGCCCTATTAACATTATAGACCTCGAGAATTTCACCCCTATGCCTCCTACACTCCAGGGGAGAATGTCCCAGCCTACCAAACACACCTTATAACTCAAACTATCAATTTCCGGTAGCGTCCTTGTAAAACGTTTCTGCACTATTTCTAGTTTAATAACATCATCTCTATAATAGTGAGACCAGAACTGTACACAGTATTCCAATTGTAGACTTACTTATGTCTTGTACAAATTCAACAAGGCTTCCAAACTCCTATATTCAATGTTCTGACCATGTGTCTGTATAACAGTAATGATAGGCACAGACACAGTAATGATGAAGCAAATACCCTCCTTTCGTGTTATGTACTGCCAATTATTCTTCATATTTGCAATAATTCCACAAAGTAACAAAGTCGCAAAATATGTCGTACTGAACAGAAAATATGGAACACTATTCTGCTCAACTTAAGTCTTCACCCGAAACCAAGAGATACAAAACAGAAACAGAACAAAGGAGAGTGTTAAAGAGAGAAAGGGGAGAGAGTGTTTAAATCCATTATAGATTGCACGCCACTCCGTTCCACCTTACTGCCGCAATCACATTGTTTCTGTTTTCCTGGATTCATGCTGTTAGAAGTACCTTAGATCCAGGTTCCTCTGAAGCAGAAGTTATATGATGGACTCTACCGTAATAATGGAAATCAGTTCATCCCATGTCGCAGAAATTCAAAGCAGCAATGCTATAAAAAGGTCACTTTTACGGGATTTGCGAGTTTCTGGTTCGGGCAGCATTTAATTCCCATCCCGAATTGCCCTTCAGTAGGTGACGGTGAGCTTCCTTGTTGATCCGCTGCTGTCCGTGAGGTGTGGGTACACCAAACGTGCTTTTAGGGAGTTCTTGTCCTTCAAGATGATAGTGGTCGTGCGTTTCGAAGTTGATATCTCAGGAACCTTGGTGAGTTACTGCAGTGCATTTTGGGATGGTGAACAGGGCTGCCACAGTGCGTTTGAGGTGCAGGGATTGAATGTTTCTGGAAGGGGGAGCAATCAAGTGGGATACTTGGTCCAGGATGGTGTCGAACTACTTGAGTGCTTTTGGTGATATGTGGAACGTATCATGTACAAAACACAAACTGGATTATTACATTTGCCTGAGTAAATAATTGTTATAGGCCAGGGTTAAGAAACTCCAAACAATGTTATGAAGTCCAACTGACCGACAATCTTTATGTTGAATTTGGCTTGGATGAACTCAAGAGCCTCTCCTTCAGGTGTGATTCAACAGTCTTCCTAAATACTTTTGTCAACACAAGCTTTATTCTACGACCTTAGTTAACATGTGTATATAAAGAAACACAGCAAGAATTATTATCAATTGCAATCATAACGACACCGTATAGCTACAGTAATCTGTGTATAATACTTAATGAATTCCCCCTTAACTGATCCAAATCCAAAGCAAAATCCCATGAACAAAAACCAAATGTCAAGGCCGTGGCCCAGCAGTCTGCTTTCTCACTTGAATAAGACTGGCTTTTCCTGAGAATTTAATTTCGTCTCACCAGCAGTTTTAAAACCATTCCGGATATAAAACTATATTTTTAAAATTTATCAAAGCAGATAACTATAAGCAATGTTTTTTTTTGACCAAGTCAGATATTAATAGTGAAAATAGATAAACAGGGCAAAATACTTCTTTTGTCTGTCTGAACCCACAACAATCACAATTGAAAGCGAAAGTAAAAACATCACATAACCACAGCTCAGCTTCACCCACAAAATTACATCACTGAAGCAATGTGATGAGACAAAAACCTCTCTTAAAGGCACTCTCCCACGACACAATATTGTTTCTAAATCATAAAATCAGATAATCAATAAAATATATTTCGATAATGCATTTTTCCTCAATTTAAGTTGTGAATAATTGACAAAGTGTGATGGAGAATATGGTGAACTGGTACACGACAATAATCTTTCCCTCAATGTCAACAGAACGAAGGAGATTGTCATCGACTTCAGGAAGCGTAGTGGAGAACATGCCCCGGTCGACATCAATGGGAATTAAGTACAAAGGCTTCACTCTTTTAAGTGTCCAGGTCACCAACAACCTGTCCTGGTTCCCCCATACCGATACTATAGTTAAGAAAGCTCACCAAAGACTCTACTTTCTCAGAAGACTAAGAACATTTGGCATGTCAGTTACGACTCTCACCAACTTTTACAGATGCACTATATAATGCATTCTTCCTGGTTGTATCACAGCTTGGTATGGATCCTGCTTTTTCACAAGACCGTGGGAAAGTACAATTGGTCGTGAATGTGGCCCAATTCTTCACGCAAACCAGCCTCCCATCCATTGACTGTATCTATAATTCCCGCTGCCTTGGAAAGGCAGCCAGCATAATTAAGGGCCCAACACACCGCGGACATACTCCCTTCCACCTTCTTCCGTCAGTAAAAATATACCAAAGTTTGAGGCCACGTACCAACCGACTCAAGAACAGCTTCTTCCCTACTGCCATCAGACTTTTAAATGGACCGACCTTGTATTAAGTTGATCTTTTCTCTACACCCGAGCTATAACTGTAACATTACATTCTGCAGTCGCTCCTTCCTTCCCTCTGTGCGGTATGCATTCTCTCTATAGCATGCACGAAACCATCCTTTTTACTGTAAACTAATAATGTGAGAATAATAACTATAATCAAATCAAAGAGGTCAGTTATTGTGCAGAGCTGGAATCGAACTTGGGATTCCGCAGTGAGAGCCAGAAAGTAAACACGTGGTACAAGGCGCATTGAAAAATAATTGTAGTGCAACCGCTCAAAAATACACCTAGTTCTAATTTAGAAATCTGGATCTGCTTTCTATCGGTGCAAAACATATATTTTGGAAATATTAAAAACGCCAGTCAGCACCCACGGTGAGACAAGTTTGAACTTACAATTAAGTTGATGCTGTGAAGTAGCCAGTGAGCTAAAGCTGACGCTGGCCTCAGACACGGATACAATGTATATAAAGCAGGCATTTTCGAAGTGGAGGTGGGGACACGCAGGTGGGTCGCGGGAAGATGTCGGGAGGATCACGGGGCCAGCCGTTGCGGCGTTCATCAGTGCTCGTGCGGCCCGGAGTGTTGGGACCTGAACCTGGGGTCAAAGTGCGATCGCTGATGGCTGCGGCTTTAGGCGCGGTGATCACTGATGATGAACAAGGCTATTTTATCGATCTTTTGGGCATCCCTAAGCATTACTCAAGTGATCTGGAGAGAGTCTATATCCCTCATGGTCTCACCGTGCACTGAACTGAACGGTTGGCAAGGGATATAATGAGAGCCATGGGAATGCATCACATCGTCGCCCTCGAAGGATGGCTGGAAGTGTATTGCTGACCATTGAGGCAACATTAAAGCATTGAATCGATACAGCGATCGTTCAATCCCAATGACGGTTGACATCATCCGTTTGAAGAGTTACTGTAATGATCACTGACCAGGGGAGATATTCAGAGTTTACGAACTGAGGTCCGAATTCCACACTTTCCTCCTGGAGAAATTGTCCTCTCTGGCTAATTCGATTGCTGATGAAATTTGGATGCTGACTATCATCTTTTCAATTCTAAATGAACTGAACCTCAAATAGCAAGAGAAGGATGGTGATTGCTTTCGGCTCTGTGAAGAAATCGCAGCTTTCCAAATCTCATTGAAAGTTTGGCAATTGCGATGCAAAGTCAAAATCATTGCATGCTCCCCACACTGCGACGGGACATCAAAGAAAACAGCATTAGTAAGGAAGGTGTGGATGGACTGGATAGACTGATTCCAAATGAAGCTGACTGAACTTCTGCGCCTCAGTTCTGACAGCGCATCAAAAACACGGCACGAATCAATCAAACTGTCAGCATTTTGGAGTAGCGTCTCCGAGGAGCATCGGGATCTGAGTAAAACAAGCATTTTGTTGCTTTTGACCTTCACAATGACCTCCGTGTACGAGATTAGATTTTCCGTCCTCACTATGATGAAGACTGCACAAAGGACTCGGCTGAATCCTACACCCGAAATGTGCATAGCCCTCTCCCCCTGTGAACCTGCTTGGAGTGAGATTGTGAGGACCAAGCAGGCTCACCTCTCGCATTAAAGGTAAGCAAAAATGGTGGGTCACGAATGACTGCCTTCCTGGGTTACGAAGGCCGGCCGGCGTGGGTCCCGAAGGTTGGTCGTTGGCTAAAAATGTGTCCCTCGAAAAAAGGTTGAAAAACAGTTCAGAAGGCAAATGCAATGTTAGCATTCATGTCAAGAGGGCTCGAATAAGACCAGGGATGTACTTCTGAGGATGTATAAGGCCCCATTTGGAGCACTGTGAGCAGATTTGGGCATCTCTAAGGAAAGGTGTGCTGGCCTTGGAAAGGGTCCAGAGGAGGTTCACAAGAATGATCCCTGGAATGAAGAACTTGTCGTATGAGGAACGTTTGAGGGCTCTGGGTCTATACTCGATGGAGTTTAGAAGGATGAAAGGGGATCTCATTGAAACGTAGACGATACTGCGAGGCCTGGATAGAGTGGACGTGGAGAGGATGTTTCCACTTGTCGGAAAAACTAGAACCAGAGGGCACCATCTCAGATTGAAGGGGCGATCCTTTAAAACAGAGATGAGGAGGATTTCTTTCAGCCAGAGGGTGGTGAATCTGTGGGATTCTTTGCCGCAGAAGGCTGCGGAGGCCAATTCATTGAGTGTCTTTAAGGCAGAGATAGATAGATTCTTGTTTAATAAGGGGATCAGGGGTTATGGGGAGAAGGCAGGAGAATAGGGATGAGAAATTATCAACCATGACTGAATGGCGGAGCAGACTCAATGGGCCAAGTGCCCTAATTCTGCTCCGAATGTCTTATGGTCTTATGGTCTCATTACCATGATCATACTCACGTGGTGGGTAACATAGAGGGAAAACTCTAGGTGTTGGTCCATATCATCTCACAGCCAGGCGACACCAAACAACTTCAAAGTGACGTAGCGACGGAGGACATTCACTCCGATTGGCCTCAGCGGCAATATGGATTAGAAGATCATTCAATCTCATTCGAACACCTATCCCCAGAGGGATGCATTTGATTCTTGTCACTCCCATTCCCTTATGAAACCACTGTTGTATCTGCCTCCACCGAAATCCCAGGCCGTGCAGACCAGAACCACTCGCCGTGGGAATCGGTTAGTAGTTTACCGTTCGGGATGCTGGGATACGCTGGGGCTGCGTTATTGGATATAAAAGGTGAAGATGTGAGATCCGTTCGACACATCTAAAATTACGTTAGGTCCGGATAATGTGGCTCTAAATGAACTGTATTCATGAATATAGAAATAACTCTTGGATGTAACTTAGAAATCTTATCTTGCAGCCATATCCATCAGCAAGTAATGTGACAACTGGAACTGATAACCAGTGACAACATGGGGAGACCACACGGCCACTGACTCCTCTTCCACCATTCAACTTGATCACAGCTGAGCTTCTGCCTGCATGTCATTTCCTGCCTGTTCCTCAGATCCTTTCATTCCCATAAAGATCATTGTCCATAAAAATAATGGATGGAGCCACCCACAGCAACATTTCAAACGGATTGGACAGACAGAGGGTGTGCTCGAATCTGCTGCATTCCAGAGATGAAAGGTGGGCAAGAGTCATACAGGTTTGCAGCATGGAAACAGGCCCGTAGGTTCAACGTGCAAATGTCGCTCAGTTTATACCACTAAACCTGTCCCAATTGCCCTCATTTCGCCCATATCCCGCTGTACCCATCTTACCCATATAACTATCAAAACGCTTTTAAAAAGCAAAATTGCAACCGCCTCGATTACTGCCAATTACAGATCGTTCCAGACACACAACGCCTTCAGTGTGAAAAAATTGCCGTCTGTACACTTTTGTATATCTCCTGTCTCACCTTAAGCCTATTCCCTCTAGTTATCGACTCCCTACCTCTGGGAGAAAAGTGTTGTCTATGTACCCTATCTATGCCCATCATTATTTTATAGACGTCTATAAGTTCACCCCTAAAACTCCAAAGATCCTCCGGGAAAAAGACCCATTCGATCCAGTCTTTCCTGACAACTCAAACCATTAAGTGCCAATAGCACCCTTGTAAATCTTTTCAGCCCTTTTTCTGGTTTAATCAGTCGTTTCTATAACAGAACTATACACCGCATTCCAAGTGTGACCTTTCTAATGTTGTTTGAAACTTCAGCAAGACGTCCCAACTCCTGTAGTCAATGTCCTCACCATGTGTCTGTATCACAGTAATGATGGGCACAGACACAGCAATGATGGAGCAAATATCCTCCTTCAGTATTGTGAAATTCCAAGTACACGTCATGTTTGCAGTTGTTCCAAAAAGCAACAAAGTCACAGAATGTGTCTGACTGGAAAAAGATGTCGAAGATTATTCTGCTCAGGAGAACTGCAGCAAATAAAACCTTCGCCCGATACCAAGAGAAGGAAAACAGAAACAGAACAAAGGGGAGTGTTAAACAGAGAAAGGGGCAGAGCGTTTGAAGCCAGGTTAGATTGCACCCCACTCCCTTCCACTTTACTGCATCAAGCACATTGTTTCTGTGTACCAGGAGTCTTGTTGTTAGAAATACCTTAGATCCAGTTTCCTCTGAAGCAGAAGTAACTTGATGCACTCCACCGGAAGAATTGAAAACAGTTCATAATAATAATAGCAATCGCTTATTGTTACAAGTAGGCTTCAATGAATTTACTGTGAAAAACGCCTAGTTGTCACATTCCGGCGCCTGTTCGAGGAGGCCGGTTCCGGAATTGAAGCCACGCTGCTGACATTGTTCTGCATTGGAGGCCAGCTGTTTAGCCCACTGTGCTAAACAAGCTCCCAGAAATTCAAAGCATTAAAGAGATCACTTTTATTGGATTTCCGAGTTGCTGGTGCGGGCAGTATTTAATTCCCATCTCTAGTTCTTCTCGAGAAGGTGGTGGTGAGCTGCCTTCTAGAACTGCTGCAATCCATGAGGTGCAGGTGCACCTACCGTGCTTTTAGGGAGGGAGTTTCAGGATTTTCTCCCGGTATCGTGAAGGAACGATTATATGATTCCAAGTGGGAGTTGTGAGTGACTTGAGGGAAAACCTCCACCTACGGCCTTTTGTTGTCCTTCCAGAGGATAGTGGTTGTGAATTTGGAAGGTGCTGGCTCAGGAACCTTGATGAGTTACCGCAGTGCATTTTGGGATGGTGTGCGGCGTTGCCACTGTGCATCCGCGGTGGAGGGATTCAATGTCTCTGGAAGTGGGCGCAATCAAGCGGGATGCTTGGTCCTGGATGGTGCAGAACGTCTTGAGTGTTCTTGCAGATATGGGGTACAGTGTGTCACGTGAAAAACACAAAATGTATTCATTAATTTGCTTGAGTAAACATCCTCTTCTTAAATTCAAAAATGAGATAATCCATAAAGAAAGTATTCTTAATGCACATTTCCTCCATTTAAGTGGTGAACAATTGACAAAGTGTGATAAGTAACTCCTCAGGGAATCTCCTTAATCCAACAAAATTGCATTCGCCCAAGCTTTTACAATGCCTAGTTGCATCTCTGGTCCTAAAATCTTTGTTGTCTTTCAATCTAAGATTTTTCTTTATCCATGACTGCAGCAGTCGCGCACATCCTGGAACCGAGGCTTTTGGGTATTGGGCAGAGCTGGATTGGATTGGAATGGTTTATTCTCACCTCCACCGGGGTACAGTGACAAGCATTGTTCTGCGTACAGTTCAGACAGATTATTCCATAAATGAAATGAAAATACATAGGGTATACATAAAATACACCATGTAAATTCATAGGCACTGGCATCGGGTGAAGCATACAGGTGTAGTATTACGCAGTAGAGAAGCGTGCGAATAGATCAGACCAGTACATAAGAGGTTCGTATAGGAGTCTGTTAACAGAGGGGAAGAAGCTGTTTTTGAGTCTGTTCGTGCGCGTTCTCAGACTTCTGTATCTCCTGCCCAATGGAAGAAGTTGGAATAGTGAGTCGGCCGGGTGGGAGGGATCTTTGATGATGCTGCCCGCTTTTCCAAGGCAGCGGTAGGTGTAGACAGAGTCAATGGACGGGAGGCGGGCTGGTGTAATGGACTGGATGTGTTCCCGAACGTCTGTAGTTTCTTACGGATTTAGGCCGAGTAGGTGATATACCAGGCTGTGGTGCAGCAAGATCGGATGCTTTCTATGGGGCATCTACTAAAATCGGTAAGAGTCAGTGTGGACATGCCGAATTTTCTTAGTTTCCTGAGGAAGTATAGGCGCTGTAGTGCTTTCTCGTTCGTAGCGTCGACCAAGGGTGGACCAAGACATATGTTCAGTATGTGCACACCTAATATTTCAAGCTGTCAACCATCTCCACCACGGCTTCGTTGATGCAGAGAGGAGTGTATAAAATACTTCACTTCCTGAAGTCAATGACCAGCTCTTCAGTTTTGCTGACATTGAGGGTGAGATTATTGTCGTTAAACCACACCACTGGGTTCTCTATCTCCGTCCAGTATTCTGACTCATCGCTGTTCGTGATCCTACCCACTACAGTTGTATGGTCAGAAATCTTGTATGGCACGTTTTACACAGACTCTTTTTACAGCAGGGTGCGGTTCACATAAACACTGTTTACAGTGTGCACTTTTTGCATATACTATTTATAGCAGTGTACGGTTTACATAAACACTGTTTACTGTAGGGCACTGTTTACGTCGCCTTTACAGCAGTGTATGGTTTACATACACACTGTTTACTGTAGTGCGCTGTTGACATAGACCATGTTTACAACAATATACAGTTCACATAAACACTGTTTACTGCAGGTCCGGATCAGATAGACTCTGTTTACAGCAATGTCCGGTTGAAACATTGTTTACTGTAGGGCACGGTTTAAATTGACTATGTTTACTTTAGGCACTGTTTGCATAGACTGTTTACAACAGTGTGCGGTTTACATTAACACTGTTTACTGTAAGGCATTGTTTGCAGCAGTGTACGGTTTACGTTAACACTGTTTAGTCCACTGATTACATAGACATTGATTACAGCAGAGTACGATTTACAGAAACACTGTTTACTGCAGGGGACTGATTACACAGACTCATTTTACAGCAGTGTACGGTTTACGTTAACACTTTTCACTATAAGGCACAGTTTACAAAGGGTCTGTTTACATTAATGTAAGGATTACTTTCACTCTGTTTACTGTATGGTGCTGTTTAAATACTGTTTACTGGAGGGCACTTTTACATAGACTGTTTCCAGTAGTGTACGGTTTAATTTTCTCTGTTTACTGTAAGGCACTGTTTTCACCGACTTTCCTTACAGCAGTGTACATTTTACTGTTTACTCTAGGACACTGTTTACATAATGTGGAGATGCCAGCATTGGACTGGGGTGAGCAGAGAAAGACGTTCAACAGCTTTGTTTCAAATGACTAGCTTTTGGAGCACTGCTCAGTACAGCAGTGTACTTTTTACATAACAACTGTTTCCAGTAGATCACTGATTAAAAATACTCGGTTTGCAGCAGTGTACGGATAACGTAAACCGTGTTTACCGTCGGGCTCTGTTTACCTTGACGCCATTTACATCAGCGGACGGTTCACATCAGCATTGTTTACTGTTGGCACTGTTTATTTAGACTGTTTACTGTAGGGCATTGATTAAATACTAGTTACTGTTTGGGACTCTTTATATAGACTCTGCTTACTGTATGGCACTGTTTCAATACTGTTTACTGTAGAGCACTGTTTGCGTAGATCCTGTTTATAACAGTTACGATTTACATAAACGCTGTTTACTGTAGTGCACTGTTTACATAAACTCTGTTTATAGCAGCGTACGATTTACATAAACACTGTTTACTGGAGGGCACTGTTTACTTAGACTCCATTTACAGCAGCCTACGGTTTACATAAACACTGTTTACTGTAGCGCACTGTTGACATAGACTCCGGTTACAGCAGTGCACGGTGTATCTAAACAATGTTTTCTGTAGTGCATTGTTTACATAGACTCCGTTTACAGCAGCCTACGGTTTACATAAACACTGTTTACTGTAGCGCACTGTTGACATAGACTCCGGTTACAGCAGTGCACGGTGTATCTAAACAATGTTTTCTGTAGTGCATTGTTTACATAGACTCTGTTTACAACAGGATAGGGTTTACATAAACACTGCTTACTGTGTTGCACTGTTTACATAGACTCTTATTACAGCAGGGTACGGTTTTCAAAAACTGTTTACTGTAGGGCACTCTTCACATAGACTCTCTGACAGCAGTGAACGGTTTACATCGACACTGTTTACTGCAGGACACTGTTTACATAGACTCTTTTTTCAGCAGACTACAGTTTATGTTGGCACTGTTTACTGTAGGGCGTTGTGTACATAGACACTGTTTGCAGTTGTGTCCGGTTTACATGAACACTGTTTACTGTCGGTCAGTGTTTACATGGACTTTGTTTACAGCAGTATACGATTTAATAAACACTGTTTAATTTAAGGCACTGTTCACATAGAGTTTTTTTTACAGCAGTGTACGGTTCACGTAAACATTGTTTCTTGTAGGGCACTGTTTACATTCAATCTGTTTACAGCAGTGTACATTTTACATGAACACTATTTATGGTAGGACACTGTTTAATAGACGCTGTTTACAGCAGTGTGCGGTTTACATTAAAACAATTTGCTGAAGGGGACTGTGACATAGACTCTGTTTACGGCAGGCTACGGCTTATATAAATACTTTTTACTGCAGACAGCTGGTTTCATGGACTCTGATTACAGCAGCGCCTGGTCAACATTCACAGTTGTGTACGGTGTACTTTAACTCTGTTTACTGTAAGGCACAGTTTACATAGACTCTATTTACAGTAGTGTTTACTTGTCCCATTGGGCAGACGCAACATGGGTTCATAAAGGGCAGGTGTGCCTAACTAATTTATTGACATTTTTTGAGGACATTAACAGTGCGGTAGATAACGGGGAGCCAATGGATGTGGTATATCTGGATTTCCAGAAAGCCTTTAAAAAGGTGCCACACAAAAGGTTGCTGCATCAGATAAAGATGCATGGCAGTAAGGGGAATGTAGTAGCATGGATAGAGAATTGGTTAATTAATAGAAAGCAAAGAGTGGGCATTAATGGGTGTTTCTCTGGTTGGCAATCAGTAGCTAGTGGTGTCCCTCAGGGATCAGTGTTGGGCCCACAACTGTTCACAATTTACATAGATGATTTGGAGTTGGGAACCAAGGGCAATGTGTCCAAGTTTGTAGACGACACTAAGATAAGTGGTAAATCAAAAAGTGCAGAGGATATTGGAAATCTGCAGAGGGATTTGGATAGGCTAAGTGAATGGGCTAGGGTCTGGCAGATGGAATACAATGTTGACAAATGTGAGGTTACCGATTTTGGTAGGAATAATAGCAAAAGGGATTATTATTTGAATGATATAATATTAAAACATGCTGGTGTGCAGAGAGACCTGGGTGTGCTAGTACATGAGTCGCAAAATGTTGGTTTACAGGTGCAACAGGTGACTTAGAAGGCAAATGGAAATGTGTCCTTCATTGCTAGAGGGATCGAGTTTAAGACTAGGGAGGTTATGCTGCAATTGTATAACGTGTTAGTGAGGCCACACCTGGAGTATTGTGTTCAGTTTTGGTCTCCTTACTTGAGAAAGGACGTACTGGCACTGGAGGGTGTGCAGAGGAGATTCACTCGGTTAATCCCAGAGCTGAAGGGGTTGGATTACGAGGAGAGGTTGAGAAGACTGGGACTGTACTCCTTGGAATTTAGAAGGATGAGGTGGGGGGGGGGGGGTCTTCTAGAAACATATAAGATTATGAAGGGAATAGATAGGATAGATGCGGGCAGATTGATTCCACTGGCGGGTGAAAGCAGAACTAGGGGGCATAGCCTCAAAATAAGGGGAAGTAGATTTAGGACTGAGTTTAGGAGGAACTTCTTCACCCAAAGGGTTCTGAATCTATGGAATTCCTTGCCCAGTGAAGCAGTAGAGGCTCCTTCATTAAATGCTTTTAAGATAAAGATAGATAGTTCTTTGAAGAATAAAGGGATTAAGGGTTATGGTGTTCGGGCCGGAAAGTGTAGCTGAGTCCATAAAAGATCTGCCATGATCTCATTGAATGGTGGAGCAGGCTCGAGGGGCCAGATGGCCTACTGCTGCTCCTAGTTCTTATATTCGTATGTCCTTATGTTTACTGTCGGGCACCGTTTTAATACTGTTTGTATATGGCACTTGTACATAGGCTGTTTACAGTAATGTACGGTTCCCTTTCCCTCTGTTTACTGTAGCGCACTGTTTACATAGGCACGGTTTACTGTAGTGCACAGTTTAAATTCAGTTTACTGTAGTGCACTGCTTACATAGTCTCTGTTTACAGCAGTGTACATTTCACATAAGAACTGTTTCCTGTCGGGCACTGTTTGCACAGACTCTGTTTACAGTAGTGTACGGTTTACGTAAACACTGCTTAGTGTTAGGCTCTGTTCTCACAGACTAGTTTACAGCAGTGACTGGTTCACATAAACACTGTTTACTGTAGGCCCAGTTCCTATATTCTCCGTTTACAGCATTTTCCTGATTAAATACATTGTTTACTGGAGGGCAATTTTAAAAATATACTATACCTACTGCAGGGCACATTTACATAGACTGTTTACAGTAGTGTACAGTTTACCTGAACATTGTTCGCAGTAGCGCACTGTTTACATAGATTATGTGTACAGCAGTGTACGGTTTACCTAAACACTATTTACTGGAGGGCACTGTTTACACAGCACTGTTTACAGCAGTGTGCGATTTACAGAAATACTGTTTACTGTGGGGCATAGACTCTGTTTGCAGTAGTGTACGGTTTACTTTCACTCTGTTTACTTTCGGGCACTCTTTAAATAGACTCTGTTTACCAAAGAGCGCAGTTTAAATTCTGTTTACTGTAGTGCACTGTTAACATAGACTCTGTTTACAGCCGTGTACATTTTACAGCAACACTGTTTACAGTAGGGCACTGTTCACATAGACTCTGTTTACATGTCGTCTTCGGTTCACATAAACATTGTTCACTCTCGGGCACTGTTTACATAGACTCTGTTTACAGCTGTGTACATTTTGCATAAACACTGTTTGCAGTAGGGCACTTTATATAGCAATGTCCGGTTTAAATATACTGTATACTGTATGTCACTGTTTAAATAGACAATGTTTACTGTAGGGCACTGTTTACATAGACTATTTTCAACGATGTACCATTATGGGTACGATTAACACTGTTAACGGTCGGGCACCGTTTACATAGACTCTGTTTGTAGCAGTGTATGATTTAAATAAAGTCTGTTTACTGTAGGGCACTGTTTACATAGACTCTGTTTACAGCAGTATACCGTTTACATAAAGACGGTTTACTTGCGTGCTACATATACACTCTGTTTACAGTAGTGTACGATTCATTAACACCGTTTACTGACGGGAAGTGTTTAGTATACTCTGCTTACAGCAGTGTACGGTTTGCATAAACACAGTTTACTATAGGACACTGTTTACATGAACTATTTACAGCAGTGGTCGGTTTACATTAACATTGTTTACTGTCGAGCAATGTGTATACAGACTCTGCTTACAGCAGCGTATGGTTTACATCAGCACTGTTTATTGTACGGGACTGTTTACACGAATCTGTTCACATCAATGTCCGGTTTAAATATACTGTTTACTGTGGGGCACTGTTTAAATAAACGATGTTTACTGCAGGGCACCTTTACATAGACGATTTACGGTATGTACTGTTTATATAAACATTGTTTGCAGTAGCGCACTTTTCCCTTGACTGTTTGTAGAAATGTACGGTTTACATGATCACTGTTTACTGTCCGGCACTGTTTAGATTATGTTTACGGTAGCGCGCACTTTCACTCTGTTTACTGTCAGGCACAGTTTACATAGTATCTGTTCACAGGAGGGCACAGCTTAAATTCTATTTACTGTTTACATAGACTGTTTGCAGTCGTGTATGGTTTACTTTCACTCTGTTTACTGTAGGGCACTGTTTACATGGACTGTTTACAGCCCTGCACATTTTGCATCAACACTGTTTACAGTAGGGCACTGTTCACATAGACTCTGTTGACAGCAGTGTACGATTTACATGGACACTGTTTACTGCAGGGCACTGTTTACATAGCCTATTTACAGCAGTGTACGGTTTACATAAAGACTCTTTACTGTCCAGCACTGTTTACATAGCCTGCTTACAGTAGTGTACGGTTTGCATAAACATTGTTTACATTTAAGCACTGTTTACATAAACTGTTTTGTGTAGTGTACTGTTTGCATATTCACTGATTACAGCAGTGTACGTTTTACAAAAACACTGTTTGCATTAGTGTGCGGTTTACTTTCACTCTGTTTACTGTAGCGCACTGTTTACATAGACTGTTTACTGTAGGGCACATTTGAAATTATTTTTACTGTAGTGCACTGTTTACATAGTCTCTGTTTACAACAGTGTACATTTCACAATAGGACTGTTTACGGTAGGGCACTCTTTACTCAGACTCTGTTTACAGCAGTGAATGGTTCACATCAACACTGTTTACTGTAGGCCCAGTTCATATATTTTCTGTTAATAGCATTGTCCGGCATAAATACGGCAGTGCATTGTTTACATAGGCAGATTACAGTGGTGTACGGTTTGCATTAACATTGATTATTGGAAGGCTCAGTTTGCACAGAGCCTGTTCACTGTAGGGCAAAATTTACATAGACTCTGTTTACCGTCGTGTATGCTTTAAATTAACACTCTTTAACGGAGGGCAATGTTTACATCGACTCTGTTTACAGCAGGGCACTGTTTAAGTAAACACTGAATACTTTAGGACACCGTTTACACAGCACTGTTTACAGCAGTGCATGATTTACATAAACACTGTTTCCTGTGGGGCGCTGCTTACAAAGACTCCGTTTCCAGCAGTGTACGGTTTACATCAACACTGATTATTGTAGGGCGCTGTTTACATACACGGTTTACAGCGATTACGGTTTGCATAAACACTGTTTACTGGAGGACACTCTTTACATGGACTATTGACAGCAGTGTACGGTTTACATTACATTGTTTACTATCGGGCACTGTTTATACAGACTCTGTTTACAACAACGTACGGTTTACATAAGCACTGTTTACTGTACGGGACTGTTTACATCGACTCTGTTCACATCAATGTCCGGTTTAAATATACTGTTTACTGCAGGGCACATTTTACATAGTATCTGCTCACTGGAGGGCGCAGCTTAAATTCTATTGACATTAGGGTACTGTTTACATTCACACTGTTTACTGTAGTGATGAGTGGCTGATGAAATTCAACGTGGGCAAGTGCGAGGTCTTGCACTTTGGAAAAAAGAATAGAGGCATGGACTATTTTCTAAACGGTGACAAAATTCATAATGCTGAAGTGCAAAGGGACTTGGGAGTCCTAGTCCAGGATTCTGTAAAGGTAAACTTGCAGGTTGAGTCCGTAATTAAGAAAGCAAATGCAATGTTGTCATTCATCTCAAGAGACTTGGAATATAAAAGCAGGGATGTACTTCTGAAGCTTTATAAAGCATTAGTTAGGCACCATTTAGAATACTGTGAGCAATTTTGGGCCCCACACCTCAGGAAGGACATACTGGCACTGGACCGTGTCCAGCGGAGATTCACACGGATGATCCCAGGAATGGTAGGCCTAACATACGATGAACGTCTGAGGATCCTGGGATTATATTCATTGGAGTTTAGGAGGTTGAGGGGAGATCTAATAGAAACTTACAAGATAATGAATGGCTTAGATAGGGTGGATGTAGGGAAGTTGTTTCCATTAGCAGGGGAGACTAGCACCCGGGGGCACAGCCTTAGAATAAATGGGAGTCACTTTAGAACAGAGATGAGGAGAAATTTCTTCAGCCAGAGAGTGTTGGGTCTGTGGAATTCATTGCCATAGAGGGCGGTGGAGGCCGGGACGTTGAGTGTCTTTAAGACAGAAGTTGGTAAATTCTTGATTTCTCGAGGAATTAAGGGCTATGGAGAGAGAGCGAGTAAATGGATTTGAAATCAGCCATGATTGAATGACGGAGTGTACTCGATGGGCCGAATGGTCTTACTTCCGCTCCTATGTCTTCTGGTCTTATGAAGGAGCAGTGCTCCGAAAGCTAGTGACATCGAAACAGACCTGTTGGACTTTAACCTGGTGTTGTAAGACTTCGCACTGATTACTGTAGGACACTGTTTACATAGACTCTGTTTACATTAGTGTACGGTTTACTTTCATTCTGTTTACTGCAGAGCACAGTTTACATAGACTCTGTTTAAAGCAGTGTATATTTTAAACAAACACTGTTTACTGTAGAGCACAGTTTATATAGAATCTGTTTCCAGCAGTATACCGTTTACATAAACACTGTTTACTGTAGAGCACCGTTTATATAAAATCTGTTTCCAGCAGTATACCGTTTACATAAACACTGTTTACTGTAGAACACCGTTTATATAGAATCTGTTTCCAGCAGTATACCGTTTACATAAACAATGTTTACTGTAGAGCACTGTTTACATAGACATTGTTTGCAGCAGTGTACGATTATAGAAATACTGTTTACTGTAGGGCACTGTGTACAGAGACTCTGTTTACAGTAGTGTACGGTTTACATAAACACTGTTTACTGTAGAGCACTGTTTACATAGACATTGTTTGCAGCAGTGTACGATTTATAGAAATACTGTTTACTGTAGTGCACTGTGTACAGAGACTCTGTTTACAGTAGTGTACGGTTTACATAAACAATGTTTACTAAACGGGCCATTTGCCTCGTCCCTGTTTACAGCAGTGTGCGGTTCACATTAGCACGTTTTACTGTAGGGCCGTTTCCAGAGACTCTGTTTACAGTAGTGTACGGTTTACATAAACAATGTTTACTGTAGAGCACTGTTTAAATAGACTCCGTTTACTGTAGGGCACTGTTTTAATACTGCTTGTATAGGGCACTTTTACATAGACTGTTTACAGTAATGTACGGTTCCCTTTCACTCTGTTTACTGTACGTCAGTGTTTACATAGACTCTGCTTGCAGCAGTGTACATTTTACATAAACACTGTTTGCTTTAGTGCACTGTTTACATAGACTCTGATTACCGTGGGGGGCGCAACACATTCTGTTTACTGTAGGTCACTGTTTACATAGACACTGTTTACAGTAGTATACGGTTTACTTTCACTCTGTTTATTGGAAGGCACTCTTTACATAGACTCTGTTTACAGCATTGTACATTTTTCATGGACACTGTTTGCAGTAGGGTACCGTTTACATTGACTGTTTAGAGCAGTGCATGGTTTACATAAACACTTTACTGTAGAGCGCTGTTTGTATAGCCTGTTTAAACTAGTGTATGGTTTACTTGAACACTGCTTACGGTAGGGCTCTGCTTAGACAGACTTTGTTTCCAGCAGTGTACGGTTTACATAAACACTGTTTACTGTAGAACACCGTTTATATAGAATCTGTTTCCAGCAGTATACCGTTTACATAAACAATGTTTACTGTAGAGCACTGTTTACATAGACATTGTTTGCAGCAGTGTACGATTATAGAAATACTGTTTACTGTAGGGCACTGTGTACAGAGACTCTGTTTACAGTAGTGTACGGTTTACATAAACACTGTTTACTGTCGAGCACTGTTTACATAGACATTGTTTGCAGCAGTGTACGATTTATAGAAATACTGTTTACTGTAGGGCACTGTGTACAGAGACTCTGTTTACAGTAGTGTACGGTTTACATAAACAATGTTTACTAAACGGGCCATTTGCCTCGTCCCTGTTTACAGCAGTGTGCGGTTCACATTAGCACGTTTTACTGTAGGGCCGTTTCCAGAGACTCTGTTTACAGTAGTGTACGGTTTACATAAACAATGTTTACTGTAGAGCACTGTTTAAATAGACTCCGTTTACTGTAGGGCACTGTTTTAATACTGCTTGTATAGGGCACTTTTACATAGACTGTTTACAGTAATGTACGGTTCCCTTTCACTCTGTTTACTGTACGTCAGTGTTTACATAGACTCTGCTTGCAGCAGTGTACATTTTACATAAACACTGTTTGCTTTAGTGCACTGTTTACATAGACTCTGATTACCGTGGGGGGCGCAACACATTCTGTTTACTGTAGGTCACTGTTTACATAGACACTGTTTACAGTAGTATACGGTTTACTTTCACTCTGTTTATTGGAAGGCACTCTTTACATAGACTCTGTTTACAGCATTGTACATTTTGCATGGACACTGTTTACAGTAGGGTACCGTTTACATTGACTGTTTAGAGCAGTGCACGGTTTACATAAACACTTTACTGTAGAGCGCTGTTTGTATAGCCTGTTTAAACTAGTGTATGGTTTACTTGAACACTGCTTACGGTAGGGCTCTGCTTAGACAGACTTTGTTTCCAGCAGTGTACGGTTTATATAAACACTGTTTAATGTACGGCACTGTTTACAGAGACTCTGCTTCCAGCAGTGTACGTTTTACGCAAACACTGTGTACTGTAGGGCGCTGTTCGCGTAGACTCTGCTTACAATAGGACACTCTTTAAAGAGACTCTGTTTTCAGTAGTGTACGGTGTTCTTTCAGTCTGTTTACCGTCGGGAACTGTCTACTAAACTATGTTTACAGCAATGTACAGTTTACATCCACACTTTTTACTGTCGGGCACTGATTACAAAGAGTGTTTACAGCAGGTCACAGTATAAAAGTGATCCCCTACAGTGCAGACTTTGTTTGCACTGAGTGCTGAATTTGGTGCATTTGAGTGCGATAGTGAGAGTTTGCTGACCGAGGGAGTGCTGAATTTGGTGCATTTGAGTGCGATAGTGAGAGTTTGGTGACCGAGGGAGTGCTGAATTTGGTGCATTTGAGTGCTATAGTGAGAGTTTGGTGACTGAGGGAGTTAGGTGAGGAGGGAGTAAGGTGCTCCTTTCATTTTGTTTCCGACATTTCCGCAAAGAGTGCGAAGAGAGCCAGGAGTTTACAGGAAGTGTAGCTGACTGGGAGCAGAGTCGGAGGGCGGAGATCTAGTTAGTCCACACAGCAGCTATATTCTGTAAGGTAAGAGGGGATGGGGGCTAGGCCAGTTACATGCTCCTCCTGTAGGATGTGGGTGGTGAGGGATACCACCGGTGTCCCCACTGACTATACCTGCGGGAAGTGCACCCAACTTCAGCTCCTCAAAGACCGTGTTAGGGAACTGGAGCTGAAGCTGGATGAACTTCGGATCATCCGGGAGGCAGAGGGGGTGATTGAGAAGAGTTACAAGGAGGTAACCACACCCAAGGTACAGGACAAGAATAGCTGGGTTACAGTCAGGGGGAAAAAACAAACAGGCAGAAAGTGCAGGGATCCCTCGTGGCCGTTCCCCTTCAAAACAAGTATACCGTTTTGGATGCTGTTGGGGGAGATGACCTACCGGGGGAAGGCCCTAGCGGCCAGGTCTCTGGCACTGAGTCTGGCTCTGGGGCTCAGAAGGGAAGGGGGGAGAATAGAAAAGCAATAGTTGTAGGAGATTCAATGGTTAGGGGAATAGATAGGAGATTCTGTGGTCGCGAGCGAGACTCCCGGAATGTATGTTGCCTCCCGGGTGCCAGGGCCAGGGATGTCTCGGATCGTGTCTTCAGGATCCTTAAGGGGCAGGGTGAGCAGCCAGAAGTCGTGGTGCACATTGGTACCAACGACATAGGTAGGAAAAGGGGTGTGGAGGTAATAAACACGTTTAGGGAGTTAGGCTGGAAGTTAAAAGCCAGGACAGACAGAGTTGTCATCTCTGGTTTGTTGCCGGTGCCACGTGATAGCGAGGCTGGGAATAGGGAGAGAGTGCAGTTGAACACGTGGCTGCAGGAATGGTGTAGGAGGGAGGGCTTCAGGTATTTGGATAATTGGAGCGCATTCTGGGGAAGGTGGGACCTGTACAAGCAGGACGGGTTGCATCTGAACCAGAGGGGCACCAATATCCTGGGAGGGAGGTTTTCTAGTACTCTTCGGGAGGGTTTAAACTAATTTGGCAGGGGAATGGGAACCGGATTTGTAGTCCAGCAACTAAGGTAGCCGATATTCAGGACGCCAAAGCGTGTAATGAGGCAGTGGGGAAGGGAACACTGACAAAGGAGAGTACTTGCAGGCACGGAGAGGGGTTGAAGTGTGTATACTTCAACGCAAGAAGCATCAGGAATAAGGTGGGTGAACTTAAGGCATGGATCGGTACTTGGGACTACGATGTGGTGGCCATCACGGAAACTTGGATAGAAGAGGGGCAGAAATGGTTGTTGGAGGTCCCTGGTTATAGATGTTTCAATAAGATTAGGGAGGGTGGTAAAAGAGGTGTGGGGTGGCATTATTAATTAGAGATAGTATAACAGCTGCAGAAAGGCAGTTCGAGGAGTATCAGCCTACTGAGGTAGTATGGGTTGAAGTCAGAAATAGGAATGGAGCAGTCACCTTGTTAGGAGTTTTCTATAGGCCCACCAATAGTAGCAGAGATGTGGAGGAACAGATTGGGAAACAGATTTTGGAAAGGTGCAGAAGTCATAGGGTAGTAGTCATGGGCGACTTTAACTTCCCAAATATTGAGTGGAAACTCTTTAGATCAAATAGTTTGGATAGGGTGGTGTTTGTGAAGTGTGTCCAGGAAGCTTTTCTAACGCAGTATGTAGATTGTCCGACCAGAGGAGGGGCAATATTGGATTTAGTACTGGGTAATGAGCCAGGGCAAGTGATAGATTTGTTAGTGGGGGAGCATTTTGGAGATAGTGACCACAATTCTGTGACTTTCACTTTAGTAATGGAGAGGGATAGGTACGTGCAACAGGGCAAGGTTTACAATTGGGGGAAGGGTAAATACGATGTTGTCAGACAAGAATTGAAGTGCATAAGTTGGGAACATAGGCTGGCAGGGAAGGACACAAGTGAAATGTGGAACTTGTTCAAGGAACAGGTGCTACGTGTCCTTGATATGTATGTCCCTGTCAAGCAGGGAAGATATGGTCGAGTAAGGGAACCATGGTTGACAAGAGAGGTTGAATGTCTTGTTAAGAGGAAAAAGGTGATTTATGTAAGGCTGAGGAAACAAGGTTCAGACAGGGCATTGGAGGGATACAAGATAGCCAGGAGGGAACTGAAAAAAGGGATTAGGACAGCTAAGAGAGGGCATGAACAATCTTTGGCGGGTAGGATCAAGGAAAACCCCAAGGCCTTTTACACATATGTGAGAAATATGAGAATGACTAGAGCGAGGGTAGATCCGATCAAGGACAGTAGCGGGAGATTGTGTATTGAGTCTGAAGAGATAGGAGAGGTCTTGAACGAGTACTTTTCTTCTGTATTTACAAATGAGAGGGGCGATATTGTTGGAGAGGACAGTGTGAAACAGATTGGGAAGCTCGAGGAAATACTTGTTAGGAAGGAAGATGTGTTGGGCATTTTGAACAACTTGAGGATAGACAAGTCCCCCGGGCCTGACGGGATATATCCAAGGATTCTATGGGAAGCAAGAGATGAAATTGCAGAGCCGTTGGCAATGATCTTTTCGTCCTCACTGTCAACAGGGGTGGTACCAGGGGATTGGAGAGTGGCGAATGTCGTGCCCCTGTTCAAAAAAGGGACTAGGGATAACCCTAGGAATTATAGGCCAGTTAGTCTTACTTCGGTGGTAGGCAAAGTAATGGAAAGGGTACTGAAGGATATGATTTCTGAGCATCTGGAAAGACACTGCTTGATTAGGGATAGTTAGCACGGATTTGTGAGGGGTAGGTCTTGCCTTACTAATCTTATTGAATTCTTTGAGGAGGTGACCAAGCATGTGGATGAAGGTAAAGCAGTGGATGTAGTGTACATGGATTTTAGTAAGGCATTTGATAAAATTCCCCATGGTAGGCTTATGCAGAAAGTAAGGAGGCATGGGATAGTGGGAAATTTGGCCAGTTGGATAACGAACTAGCTAACCGATAGAAGTCAGAGAGTGGTGGTGGATGGCAAATATTCAGCCTGGATCCCAGTTACCAGTGGCGGTACGCAGGGATCAGTTCTGGGTCCTCTGCTGTTTGTGATTTTCATTAATGACTTGGATGAGGGAGTTGAAGGGTGGGTCAGTAAATTTGCAGACGATACGAAGATTGGTGGAGTTGTGGATAGTAAGGAGTGCTGTTGTCGGCTGCAAAGAGACATAGATAGGATGCAGAGCTGGGCTGAGAAGTGACAGATGGAATTTAACCCTGAAAAGTGTGAGGTTGTCCATTTTGGAAGGACAAATATGAATGCGGAATACAGGGTTAACGGTAGAGTTCTTGGCAATGTGGAGGAGCAGAGAGATCTTGGGGTCTATGTTCATACATCTTTGAAAGTTGCCACTCAAGTGGATAGAGCTGTGAAGAAGGCCTATGGTGTGCTCGCGTTCATTAACAGAGGGATTGAATTTAAGAGCCGTGAGATGATGATGCAGCTGTACAAAACTTTGGTAAGGCCACATTTGGAGTACAGTGTACAGTTCTGGTCGCCTCATTTTAGGAAGGATGTGGAAGCTTTGGAAAAGGTGCAAAGAAGATTTGCCAGGATGTTGCCTGGAATGGAGAGTAGGTCTTACGAGGAAAGGTTGAGGGTGCTAGGCCTTTTCTCATTAGAACGGAGAAGGATGAGGGGCGACTTGATCGAGGTTTATAAGATGATCAGGGGAATAGATAGAGTAGACAGTCAGAGACTTTTTCCCCGGGTGGAACAAACCATTACAAGGGGACATAAATTTAAGGTGAAAGGTGGAAGATATAGGAGGGATATCAGAGGTAGGTTCTTTACCCACAGAGTAGTGGGGGCATGGAATGCACTGCCTGTGGAAGTAGTTGAGTCGGAAACATTAGGGACCTTCAAGCAGCTATTGGATAGGTACATGGATTACGGTTAAATGATATAGTGTAGATTTATTTGTTCTCAAGGGCAGCACGGTAGCATTGTGGATAGCACAATTGCTTCACAGCTCCAGGGTCCCAGGTTCGATTCCGGATTGGGTCACTGTCTGTGCGGAGTCTGCACGTCCTCCCCGTGTCTGCGTGGGTTTCCTCCGGGTGCTCCGGTTTCCTCCCACAATCCAAAGATGTGCGGGTTAGGTAAATTGGCCAATGATAAATTGCCCTTAATTTCCAAATTGCCCTTGGTGTTGGGTGGAGCTGTTGAGTTTGGGTGGGGTGCTCTTTCCGGGGGCCGGTGCAGACTCGGGGGGCCGAATGGCCTCCTTCTGCACTGTAAATTCAATGATGATCTATGATTAATCTAGGACAAAGGTTCGGCACAACATCGTGGGCCGAAGGGCCTGTTCTGTGCTGTATTTTCTATGTTCTATGTTCTATGTTTACATAAATACTGTGTACATTAGGGAACACTTTACATCTGCTGTGTTTACGGCAGTGTACATGGACACTGTTTAGTGGAGGGCACTGTTAACATTGTTCCTATTTACAGCAGTGTATAGTTTACAAAAACACTGTTTACTGTAGGACACTGTTTACATGGACTGTATTTACAGCAGTGTACGATTTACATAAATACTGTTATCTGTATGGCCCGTTTACATAGAATCTGTTTACAGCAGTGCACAGCTTACGTAAACACTTTACTGTGGGGCGCTGTTGACATAGACTCTGTTTACAGTAGTGTACGGTTCACATTAACACTGTTTACGGTAGGGCACTGCTTAGATAGACTGTCTACAACAGTGTTCGGTTTACATAAGCACTGTTTACATAGACTCTCTTTACAGCAGCGCACGGTATAGAGAAACACTCTAGGGCACTATTTGCATAGACTTTGTTTACAGTAGTGTACGGCTTATATAAACACTGTTTATTGTGCTTTCTGTAGACTCTATTGGCAGTAGTGTACGGTCTACATTAACACATTTACCTGAAAGGCACTGTTTATATCGACTCTGTTTACAGCGGTGTACTGCTTAGATTCACAGTGTTTACTGTAGGTAACTGTTAACCTACTCTCTGCTTCCAGCAGTGTACGGTTTACATAAATACTGTTTACTGTATTGGACTGTTTACAGAGACTCTATTTGTGTACGGTTTACATTAACACATTTATCTGAAAGGCACTGTTTATATCGACTCTGTTTACAGCGGTGTACTGCTTACATTCACAGTGTTTACTGTAGGTAACTGTTAACCTACTCTCTGCTTTCAGCAGTGTAAGGTTTACGTAAACACTGTTTACTGTGGGAAACTGTTTACATTTACTTTGTTTTCAGCAATGTAACGTTTATATAAACACTGTTTACAATTGGGCACTGTTTACATCGACTGTTTACAGCACTGGACCATTTGCCTTCACACTGTATACTTTAGGGCACTGTTTATGTACTTACTTTACAGCAGTGTACCGTTAACATAGTCACTGTTTACTGTCGGGCCCTGTTTACATAGAGTCTGTGCAGGGCAAGGTGAGGTTTATTTAAAAACTGTTTACTGTAGGGCACTGTTTAGAATGACTCAGTTTACAGCAGTGTACGGATTACATACACACTGTTTACCGTAGGGCATTGTTTACATAGACTTTGTTTACAGCAGTGTACGGTTTACATAAGCACTGTTTATAATTGGGCAATCTGTTACCATTGACTGATTACAGCATTATGCAGCTCACATAAACACGCTTTACAGTTTACACGGGCATTGTACACATTGACTCGTTTTACAGCAGTGTACGGTTTACATAAAATGTTTACTACCGGACGCTGTGTACATAGAGTATGTTTACAGCAGTGGTAAGGTTTACATAAACACTGTTTGCTGGAGGGTACTATTTACATAGGCTGTTCACAGCATTGCACGGTTTACAAAAACATTGTTTACTGCAGGGCACTCTTTACATAGACTCTGTTTACAGCAAGGTACGGTTCACAAAATCTCTGTTTGCCGTAGGGCACTGTTTATGTAAACTGTTTACGGCGCTGTACAGTTTAAATAAACACTGTTACTGCAGCGCACAGTTTACATGGACTTTGTTTACAGCCGTGTACGGTTGACAAAAGCACTGTTTTCTGTCGTACACTGTAAGCATAGACTATTTTTACAGCGGTGTACGGTTTACATAAACACTGCTTACTGTAGGGCGCTGTTTACATAGACTCTGCTTACAGCAGTGTACGGTTTCCATAAACATTGTTTGCCGTAGGGGACTGTTTACATCGACTATGTTTACAGCAGTGTACGGTTTCCATAAACATTGTTTGCTGTAGGGGACTGTTTACATCGACTATGTTTACAGCAGTGTACCGTTTCCATAAACATTGTTTGCTGTAGTGGACTGTTTACATCGACTATGTTTACAGCAGTGTACCGTTTCCATAAACATTGTTTGCTGTAGTGGACTGTTTCCATAGATTCTGTTTACAGCAGTGTACGGTTTCCATAAACATTGTTTGCTGTAGGGGACTGTTTACATCGACTATGTTTACAGCAGTGTACGGTTTACATAAACATTGTTTGCTGTAGGGGACTGTTTACATCGACTATGTTTACACCAGTGTACGGTTTCCATAAACATTGTTTGCTGTAGGGGACTGTTTACATCGACTATGTTTACAGCAGTGTACGGTTTACATAAACGCTGATGACTGAAGAGCACTGTTTACATAGTCTGTTTGCAGCATTGCACCGTTTACAAAAATACTGTTCACTGTAGCGCACTGTTTATATAGAATCTGTTTCCAGCAGTATACTGTTTACATAAACACTGTTTGCTGCAGAGCACCATTTATATAGTATATGTTTCCAGCAGTTTACCGTTTACATGAACACTGTTTACTGTAGAGCACCGTTTATATAGAATCTATTTCCAGCAGTATACCGTTTACTTAAACACTGTTTGCTATAGGGCACCGTTTACATTGATTCTGTTTACAGCAATGTACGGTTTACATAAACAATGTTTACTGTAGGGCACTGTTTACATAAACATTGTTTGCAGCAGTGTACGATTTATAGAAATACTGTTTACTGTAGGGCACTGTGTACAGAGACTATGTTTACAGTAGTGTACGGTTTACATAAACAATGTTTACTGAACGGGCTATTTGCCTCGACCCTGTTTACAGCAGTGTGCGGTTTACATTAGCACTTTTTAACTGTTGGGCTGTTTCCAGAGACTCTGTTTACAGTAGTGTACGGTTTACATAAACAATGTTTACTGTAGAGCACTGTTCACATAGAGATTGTTTGCAGCAGTGTACGGTTTATAGAAATACTGTTACTGTAGGGCACAGTTTCCAGAGACTCTGTTTACAGCAGTGTACGGTTTACATTAACACTGTTGACTGTAGGGCACTGTTTTGATACTGTTTGTATCGTGCACTTTTACATAGTCTGTTTACAGTAATGTACGTTTCCCTTTCACTCTGTTTACTGTAGGGCACTTTTTACATAGACTCTGCTTACAGCAGTGTACATTTTACATAAACACTGTTTGCTTTAGTGCACTTTTTACATAGACTCTGATTTCCGTAGGGCACGTAATACATTCTGTTTACTGTAGGACACTGTTTACTGAAGTATACGGTTTACTTTCACTCTGTTTACAGGAAGGCAGTCTTTACAATGACTCTGTTTACAGCAGTGTACATTTTGCATGGATACTGTTTGCAGTAGGGTACCGTTTATAATGACTCTGTTTAGAGCAGTGCACGGTTTACATAAACACTTTACTGTAGGGCGCTGTTTGTATAGCCTGTTTACACTAGTGTATGGTTTACTTTAACACTGTCTACGGTAGGGCACAGCTTAGACAGGCTTTGTTTCCAGCAGTGTACGGTTTATATAGAGTTGAGGAACTACAAAGGCAAAAAAAAACATAATGGGAGTTATGTACAGGCCTCCTAACAGTGGCCAGGACCAGGGGCACAATTTGCACCACGAAATAGAAAGTGCATGTCAGAAAGGCAAAGTCACAGTGATCATGGGGGACTTCAATATGCAGGTGGACTGGGTAAATAATGCTGCCAGTGGACCCAAGGAAAGGGAATTCATTGAATGTTTACAGGAGGGCTTTTGTAACAGCTTGTGATGGAGCCCACGAAGGGACAGGCCATTCTGGACTTAGTGTTATGTAATGAGCCAGACTTGATTAAAGATCTTAAAGTAAGGGAGCACTTAGGAGGCAGTGATCACAATATGGTAGAATTCAATCTTCAATTTGAAAGAAAGAAGGTAGAATCAGATGTAAAGATGTTACAGTTAAATTAAGGTAACGAGAAGGGCATGAGGGAGGAACTGACGAAAATCGACTGGGAGCAGAGCCTAGTGGGAAAGACAGTAAAACAGCAATGGCAGGAGTTTCTGGGAGTAATTGATGACACAGCACAGAGGTTCATCCCAAAGAAAAGAAAGGTTATCAGAGGGGGGATTAGGCAGTCATGACTGACAAAGGAAGTTCGGGAATGCATCAAAGCAAAAGAGAAAGCCTATAATGTGGCAAAGAGTAGTGGGAAGTCAGAAGATTGGGAAGGCTACAAAGACAAACAGAGGATAACAAAGAGAGAAATAAGGAAAGAGAGGATCAATTATGAAGGTAGGCTAGCTAGTAACATTAGGAATGATAGTAAAAGTTTCTTTAAATACATTAAAAACAAACGGGAGGCAAAAGTAGACATTGGGCCGCTCCAAAATGACGCTGGTAATCTGGTGATGGGAGACAAGGAAATAGCTGAGGAACTAAATAAGAACTTTGCGTCAGTCTACAAAGTAGAAGACATGAGTAATATCCCAACAATTCCGGAGAGTCAGGGGGCAGCGTTGAATATGGTAGCCATCACAAAGGAGAAAGTGCTAGAGAAACTAAGAGGTCTAAAAATTGATAAATCTCCGGGCCCAGATGGGCTACATCCTAGAGTTCCAAAGGAGGTAGCTGAAGAAATAGTGGAGGCGTTAGTTATGATCTTTCAAAAGTCACTGGAGTCAGGGAAAGTCCCAGAGTATTGGAAAATCGCAGTTGTAACCCCCCTGTTCAAGAAGGGAAGAAGGAAAAAGATGGAAAATTATAGGCCAATTAGCCTAACCTCGGTTGTTGGCAAGATTCTAGAATCCATTGTTAAGGATGAGATTTCTAAATTCTTGGAAGTTCAGGGTCGGATTAGGACAAATCAGCATGGATTTAGTAAGGGGGGGGGGGTCGTGCCTGACAAACCTGTTAGAGTTCTTTGAAGAGATAACCAATAGGTTAGACCAAGGAGAGCCAATGGATGTTATCTATCTTGACTTCCAAAAGGCCTTTGATAAGGAGCCTCACGGGAGAGTGCTGAGTAAAATAAGGGCCCATGGTATTCGAGGCAAGGTACTAACATGGATTGACGATTGGCTGTCAGGCAGAAGGCAGAGATTTGGGATAAAAGGTTATTTTTCGGAATGGCAACCGGTGACGAGTGGTGTCCCGCAGGGTTCAGTGTTGGGGCCACAGCTGTTCTCTTTATATATTAACGATCTAGATGACGGGACTGTGGGCATTCTGGCTAAGTTTGCCGATTATACAAAGACAGGTGGAGCGGCAGGTAGCATGGAGGTGGTGAGGATGCTGCAGAAAGATTTAGACAGGTTAGGAAAGTTGCCCAAGAAATGGCTGATGAAATTCAACGTGGACAAGTGCGAGGTCTTGCACTTTGGAAAAAAGAATAGAGGCATGGACAATTTTCTAAACGGTGACAAAATTCATAATGCTGAAGTACAAAGGGACTTGGGAGTCCTAGTCCAGGATCCTCGAAAGGTAAACTTGCAGGTTGAGTCCGTAATTAAGAAAGCAAATGCAATGTTGTCATTTATCCCAAGAGGCTTGGAATATAAAAGCAGGGATGTACTTCTGAAGCTTTATAAAGCATTAGTTAGGCCCCATTTAGAATACTGTGAGCAATTTTGGGCCCCACACCTCAGGAAGGACATACTGGCACTGGAGCGGGTCCAATGGAGATTCACACGGATGATCCCAGGAATGGTAGGCCTAACATACGATGAACGTCTGAGGATCCTGGGATTATATTCATTGGTGTTTAGGAGGTTGAGGGGAGATCTAATAGAAACTTACAAGATAATGAATGGCTTAGATAGGGTGGACGTAGCGAAGTTGTTTCCATTAGCAGGGGAGGCTAGGATCCGGGGGCACAGCCTTAGAATAAAAGGGAGTCACTTTAGAACAGAGATGAGGAGAAGTTTTTTCAGCCAGAGAGTGGTGCGTCTCTGGAATTCATTGCCACCGAGGGCGGTGGAGGCCGGGACGTTGAGTATCTTTAAGACAGAAGTTGATAAATTCTTGATTTTTCGAGGAATTAAGGGCTATGGAGAGAGTGGGTAAATGGAGTTGAAATCAGCCAAGATAGAATGGCGGAGTGGACTCGATGGGCCGAATGGCCTTAACTCCGCTCCTATGTCTTATGGTCTTATATAAACACTGTTTACTGTACGGCACTGTTTACAGAGACTCTGCTTACAGCAGTGTACGTTTTACGTTAACACTGTTTACTGTAGGGCACTGGTCCCATAGAATCTGCTTACAGTAGGACACTCCTTAAAGAGACTCTGTTTTCAGTAGTGTACGGTGTTCTTTCGGTCTGTTTACCGTCGGGAACTGTATACTAAACTATGTTTACAGCAATGTACAGTTTACATACACGCTGTTTACTGTCGGGCACTGTTGACATAGAGTGTTTACAGCAGGTTACGGTTTACATAAATACTGTTTACATTAGGGAACACTTTACATCTGCTTTGTATACAGCAGTGTACATGAACACTGTTTAGTGGAGGGCACTGTTAACATTGTTCCTATTTACAGCAGTGTATAGTTTACAAAAACACTGTTTACTGTAGGGAACTGTTTACATGGACTGTATTGACAGCAGTGTACGATTTACATAAATACTGTTAACTGTAGGGCCCGCTTTACATAGAATCTGTTTACAGCAGTGCACAGTTTACATAAACACTTTACTGTGGGGCGCTGTTGACATAGACTCTGTTTACAGTCATGCACGGTTCACATTAACACTGTATACGGTTGGGCACTGCTTAGATAGACTGTCTACAACAGTGTTCGGTTTACATAAGCACTGTTTACATAGACTCTCTTTATAGCAGCGCACGGTATAGAGAAACACTGTTTACTGTATGGCACTATTTACATAGACTCTGTTTACAGTAGTGCACGTTTTAGATAAACATTTTATAAGTCGGGCATTTTTAACATAGAGTCTGTAGAACGATACTTTTCATTGTACATCAGTACACGTGGCAATAAAAAAATCCAATTTAATAAGGAGCTGTTGCCATAGACTCTTTTTACTTTAGGGCACAGTTTACGTAGACTCTGTTTACTATCAGACACTGTTTACATAAACTCTGTTTACTATAGTGCACCCTTCTTGTAGACCCTGTTTACTGCTGGGCACTGTTCCCTTCATCTATGTTTAGTGCAGGTTACTGTGTTAATAGACAGCCTTGACCGTAGGACAGCGTTCACATAATCTCTGTTTAGTGTCGGTACTGTTTGCATCTCCTCTGTTTACTGCAGTGCACTGTTTAGATTGACTTCTCACTATCGGGGACTGTTCACATCGACTCTGTTTACTGGTGGGCACTGTTTACATAGCCTATGTTTACTGTTCTGTACTGTTTGCAAAGATTGTTTACGGTAGGGCACAGTTTACATCGATTCTGTTTATTATGGGCACTGTTTTGTATAGTCTCTGTTTACTGCCGTACACTGTTTATATAGACTGCTGTAGGCCACGATTTAGATCGATTGTTTACTGTTTTTACACGGCTTGCATAGGTTCTAGTTGCTGTTGGGAACTGTTTACATTGACTCTGTTTACTGTAGTGCACCGTTTACATAGACTTTGTTTACTGTTGGTCACTGTCTATATAGACTCTGTTTACTGTAGTGCACTGTTTACATAGACTTTCTTTACTGTTGGTCACTGTCTATATGGACTCTGTTTACTGTAGGGCACTGTTTACATCGACTGTTTTAATGTGCAGTAAGAAGTCTTACAACACCAGGTTAAAGTCCAATAGCTCTGTTTCAAATCACTAGCTTTCGGAGCACTGTTCCTTCCTCGGGTGAATGAAAAGGTAGGTTCCAGAAACATATATATAGACAAAGTCAAATATGTAAGTTAATTGTTATGGGTCATGGTTTAGAGAACCCCAAAGTATATCATTGAGATCACCTGACCCACAACCTTTCATAGATTGTGGTATGGGGAGCACACGGCTCACTCTACAGGTATGGTACAGAAGAAATGGACCATTATTTTTTGAAACAACACATTGTTTATTTTAGGAACTCAAGTTAACCGTTTTAAAACAAACAGTGAATATCTGGGCAAACATTAATTCAACGATAACCCCCAAAGAATACAACACTAAGTAATCCTTTAAGCTGTCCTTTTAACATGCAAAAGACTTAAACATTTAAACAGGAGCACATTAGGTACGCATTCACTACTGAGAACATTTATAATTCTGAATTCACCAAATGATCCAGAGATAGTCTTTGGATGGCAGAGATCAACAGGAAAGCTCTTTGTTTAACTTCAGCTGCAGCTGTTTGGAAAACGCAGACACGCCCAAGCTATTTCTCAAAGTGAAACTAAAAAGCAGAAGCAGTGCTCAGCTCCACCCACACTTTGACATAACTGCAGTAACATGAGCAGCTAACCATTTCTTAAAGCGACATTCTCATGACACCTCCCCCACAAAGAAAATAAACCATCAACTTCAAGATGGTTCGATTTTTCAGCTTTTCAACATCCTTTAAATAATGAACACAGTAAATATACTTTATCGTTGCAAAAAACAACACCCGCGAACCGGTATAAAAATATAGTCCTTTTTTTTGTTCTTTCTTCATACTCCAACTGAAATCTTTCTCGATTGACAGTCTCTTTGAACAAGGAGGTCTCTGCAAGATCAGTCCATTTCTTTACGCCTCGACATTTCTCTTTAAATTCAGATACTTTAGTTCAATCTGATCACTGAGTCCCTTGCAATTCTCCAACACAGGAGCATTGGTTATCACAGCTTTCAGGCTTTCAAATGCCTGTTGAAAGTCCGTTGTCCATTGACATTTTCGAGGTTTCTTCAGAAAGTCCATGAGTGGCGGAATCATGCTACAAAGCTTTTGCACATATGTTCGATCAAATCCACTCATTCCAAAAATTGCATTATTTCCCTTCGTCTCGAGGGTATCGGAAACTCCTCAAGGAAAGTGATTTGGGCTTTTCCAAATTCACTTTTGGCTCGGTTTACCACCAAACCCGCCTCCTGAAGTCGGTCAAATGTTTTAAATGTTCTTTCCATGCCTGGCTGAAAATTACCAGATCGTCGATGTATACCGCACAATCCAAGTAATCCTGAAACAACATCGTTAGTTAACCGTTGAAATGTGGCGGGGGAGTTTTTCATGCCAAATAGCATAACTATTTGACCAGACGGTACCTGCCAGTAGCCTTTAAGTAAATCCAAATGGAAATAAAAGCGGACTGTCGCACTTTCTCAATGCAATCCTCCTAACGTGGGATAGGATAAGAGTCCGTTCTTGTAACTACATTAACCTTTCTATAGTCCACACACAACCGTTGGGTACCGTCTGGTTTCGCTAACATCACTATGGGTGAGCTCCATTGGCTGCAACCCACTTCAATTATGCCATTTGTAAGCATACTCTCAATGTCTTTGTTAACATGTGCCAATTTTAAAGGATGTGTACATGGATGTTGTTTGATTGCACAGCATTTCCCACATCTACATCATGTATAGCCAGTTTAATACTTCCCAATTTATCTCCACAAACTTGCCCATATGATATCAATAACTCTTTCAGGTCAGTTCGTTTTTCCTCCGGAAGATAACTCAACAATTTACCCCAATTACTAAGAAAATCCTTATTACCCTATTTAATTTGACATATGCCAAATTCAGTCATCTGGATTTGGTTCTTCACTTTGAGTTAGAATGATTAAAATCTCCTCCTTTTTCTCTCCTTCCCTTTCAAAGTACTTTTTCAGCATATTCACATTACACACTCGGCGAGTCTTCCTTCTATCTGGTGTTCTTACCACATAATTCACCTCACTTAATTTCCTTTCAATTTGATAAGGTCAACAAAACCTAGCTTTTAAAGGCTCACCTACCACTGGTAACTACACTAAAACGTTATCTACATTGGCAAAATTACGAACTTTGGATTCCTTGTCCGCTACCCGTTTCATCACATTTTGTGCACCTTTTAAATGTTGTCTGGCCAATTTGCCTGCTCTATTTAATCGTTCCCTAAACTTTGACACGTAATCGAATAATGTAATTTCCGATTTCTCACTCACCAATTTTTCCTGAATCAATTTAACTGGTCCTCTTACCTCGTGACCAAAAATAAGTTCAACAGGACTAAATTTGGTTGACTCATTCGGTGCATCCCTAATTGCAAACAGTACGAATGGAATTCCTTTCTCCCAATCCTCTGGATAATCTTGTTAATAAGCCCTCAACATTGTCTTTAATGTCTGATGCCACCTTTCTAACGCAATGTGCGATTCTGGATGATACACAGTTGATTTAAATTGTTTTATTCCCAGGCTATCCATAAATTCTTTGAATAACATTTGAGGTAAAATTTATCCTTGATCCGATTGTATTTCTGTGGGTAGTCCATATCTAGTAAATAATTCATGTAATTCCTCCACAATACTTTTAGCTGTAATATTACGTAATGGAAACCTAGTAGACACATCCATTATAGTCAAAAGATATTGATTCCCACGGTTTTTTTAGGAAGAGGCCCTACGCAATCAATTAGGACCCTTTTAAACGGAGCCTCAAATGCTGGAATGGGTATTAAGGGCACTGGTTTTTATCACTGCTTGGGGTATCACTTGACATGTGTGACTTGATTGACAACATTTAACTACATCGTTATGTAGTCCAAGCCAATAAAAATGTTTCTAGATTTTAGCTTGAGTTTTCCTTATCCCCAAATCACCTCCCACTGGTGCCTCATGTGGAAATCGCAATACCTCCTTTCTATACCTTACCGGCAATACTACTTGATGAACTTCTACCCACTTTTCATCCGTCTGCATATGTAAAGGTCTCCATTTTCTCATCAATACATCACTTTTACGGTAATAACACTCTGGTATACACTCAGATTCCTCTTCCGTATATGCTTTCTGATACATCTGTTTCATTTTTATATCTTTCTGTTTTAACTCCGCCAATTTTCCTGAACTAAAAATATCCGCCTTATCCTCCACCTGTTCGTGTTCTTTTTCAATCATCTGATCAAAAATCGTTTCTGACAATTGCACTTCAACTTAATCTTCACTCTTTGATTTATCATCTTGTCTTAACCTGTCACTTTGCGACCTTGTTACTACACAATCCGGAGAAATCCCAGGATATTCGCCCTTCAACACTTCAGTTGTCTGATTTTTCACTGGCTTATCAACCACAGTAGGCATCACTCCCACTTGCGATCCAGCTATACCATTACCCAAGATAAACTGTATTCCTGGGCAAGATCGTTTCTCTACTACTCCTACTACCACTTCACCACCCTTCACTAGACTTTCCAACCTTAACTTATATAATGGAACGCTACTCCTCTCACCCTGCATTCCACATATTATCACCTTTTCTGGCAACATTCTTCCCAAACTACATAACTCCGCATCTCTTACCATTAAAGATTGACTAGCTCCCGTATCTCTTAAAATTGTGACTTATTTATCTGCTCCTCCTGATACACATGAGTAAACGTTTACCCACACAAGTAAATTCTTTAAGGAGATCTGGCACCTTCTTGGACAGTCTGTACAATCGTTTGCACCTTCTTGGCTTCCCTTGGGCTTTCCTTCACCATTCTAACAAACCCCACTGTCTTACCATGTTTCATCACATCAGCCTTCCCAGTGCTTTTCTCCAACCACCGACACTGTGACTTTACATGGCCTAGTTAATTTGAGTGAAAACATTTGAAACGTTTCATTTCTTTTCTACCCTCCTGGATTTAAAAAGAAAATCTGAGGTACACTTTCCTTATTATCTCCCATCAGATCACCTTTACCTTTACCACTTGAGTATGTCTCATCTCCCCAGTTTCTATCGCTCACAGGCTGAAACTGATGTCGGAAACCAAGCTTTGATTTATGAACTAATTCATAATCATCTGCCATTTTTGCTGCTAATCTCGCAGTTTTAACACTCTGCTCTTCCACATGAGTTCTCACTCCACCAGGAATTGAATTTTTCAACTCCTTCAAAAGCATTATTTCTCAGAGAGCTTCATGCGTTTTGTCTATTTTCAAAGCCCTTATCCACCTATCAAAATGACTCTGGTTGAGCCTTTCAAACTCCATGTATGTTTGAGCAAATTATTTCCTTAAATTTCTAAACCTTAATCTGTAAGCTTCAGGCCCTAGTTCAAATGCACCGAAGATGGATTTTTTCACCTCCTCATACGACCCCGATACCTCCCCCGGTAGTGCTGCGAACAGTTTACCAGCCCTATTTACCAGCTTTGTTTCAATCAGGAACGCACATGTCCTGTGGCCATTTCATTTGTTTAGCTACCTTCTCAAATGAAATGAAAAAGGCTTCTACCTCCTTCTCGTCAAACGTTGGCAATGCTTGGACATATTTAAATAGATCCCCACCACGCCTTCGACTATGACGCTCTTTCTCACTATCCTACTCAGTATCATCCAACTGTACGTTTCCCTTTACGTCTGCTAAATTTAAATGACTGTCATGTTTCATGGCCATTTTCTGAAGTTCAAACTTTCTCTCTTTATCTATTTCCCTTTATTTTTATTTTGGTTCTGGGAGAGCTATTCTTTCTTTACCAGTTTCTTCTCTCTCCTTTTCTTTTTCCTCTCTCTCACTTTCTCTTTCCGCACTCTCTCTTTCATATTCAAGCTGCTTTAATTCTTTCTCATGTTCCATTTGTTTAATTTGTAACTGAATTTTTGCCATTTCCAATGAGTCAAACTGTATCTCAGGCAACTTTAAATGCTTTTCCACCGCCATAAATACCTCATCTTTTCGCATTTTGTCAGATACTGTTAACTGCAATGTTTTTGCTGAATCTAACAGGCTGCTTTTAGTCTCTGTCCATAAGGTACTGTGAGTGACCGTCTCCACCCCCAAAAACGTCTGAGCATCTGAAAGAGCCATTGTCCACAACACCACCACCCCTTCCCACTTAAACGAAAATAGCACACCTGAAAATCAACCACAATATGCTCACCCCACGGTCTTTAAGTTCACTCAGCCAATCAAATAGATAGACTTTTATCCCGGATGAGCCCCCAATTGTTACGGGTCGTTGTTTACAGAATCCCAAAGTGTATCATGGAGTTCACCTGACCCACAACTTTTAATAGATTGTGGTTTGGGGAGCACATTCTACAGCCCACAGTCATGCAACAGCAGAAGTGGCCCAGTATTTTTAAAAACAAAACAATGTTTATTCTATGAACTCAAGTTAACCTTTATGATGTCATCACTAAAATAAGATGAACAAGGTAGCACCTATTTAATTTGTTTTGATTTGATTTATTGTCACAATAACCGAAGTACATTGAAAAGTATTTTCTGCTGCCAATGAGATGTACATAGTGGACGAAAATAATAATTGACAGAGTAGATTGACAAATGGTACATCGACAAACAGTAATTGGTTACAATGCGGAACAAAGGGCCAAACAAAGCCAATATATGAGCAAGTGTAACATAGGGCGTCGGGAATAGCGCCTTACAGGGAGCAGATCAGTCCGAGGGGGAGTCGTTGAGGAGTCTAGCAGCTTTGGGGAACAAGCTGTTCCTTCTGTATATTCTGCCTGATGGAAGGGTCTGGAAGAAGGCAACGCCTATGTGGGAATGGTGTCCGCCGGCCTGAGGCATCGGGAGGTATAGGCAGAATCAATGTGTAGGTGGCAAGCTTGTGTAATGCGTTGTGTCATGTGTTATTAATCTTAAATCAGATCTGTTTGTCCCAAAATATTCCTCCAACCCTTCTCCGCCCATGGAAATATCTTTCGACTCTTTCCCTGAAATAATGTTGTGGAATCAATTCTCCTAACTCTCTTTATATTTACCTATGTCTATTCTGTCAGGTATAAATTCAGGCGAGATCAGAGCTTTTGAGCGGTTATCTAGATTTTCGGGTTTGGAGTCTGTATGCAGTCAAGCAGCCAAGTTTAGATTGGTGTATCTTGGAAAAGGTGGCAGCTATGATACGCAGAGTATCTCAGCCACGGACGTTGTGTCAAAAGGCAGACAACACCTCTGCTCTGTCCACTAGCTTAATCATGACCGTCGTGTTATTTTTATTCGCTGCCTTGCTTCAACTCTGATCGTTCTGTCATTGGTCTGCTGGGCTGTTCCAGTGAAGTTCAATACAACCTCGACAATGAGCTCATGATCGTCCAGACTGAGAAATCCACATATATGTGGACTTAATATTGAGTTCAACAGCTTTATCTCCTAACCTGTGTCTACATCTTGTTGTTTGTGTTTGATATTTATTTGACATTGTTGGCCTGGTTTTCTTTCTTTCTCGCATCATGTTACAATCAGATCGGTTTCATATATTTCCGGCCAGTGTTTCGAGATCACAAAAGTGTATCATGGAGTCCAACTGACCCACAACTTTCAAATAGATTGTAGTTATGGCGAGCACAACGGCCCACTTTGGTGTGATGCAACAGAGATCAAAAGAGCTTTTCAAACAAAACAATGTTTATCATATGAATCAAGTTAACATGTTATAAACACATAGTAAACATCTTGGCAACTATCAACTCAAAAACTCCCCCCAAAGAATACAGCACTCTATAAGTAACCCTTAATCATTCCCAGCAACATACAAAAGACAAATACCATCTTTAACAAAGACATCACGTTTAAATTCGCTACTGAGAGCAGATATCACTTTGAAATTAGCAAGTAATCTGAAGACATTCTTTTCATGCAGAGAGAGATCAATATTACATCTTGTTTGGCTGGTTGCAGCTCCAACTCTGAAAGCGAAACTAAACACACACTGTAGCAGCCAGCTCAAAAACGAAAGTAAAAGCAGACAGACAGCCCAGCTCCACCCAGACTCTGACATCACTGCATCTATTTGATAAACACCCGTTTCTTAAAGGTACTCTCACATGACACATGTATCAATCAAAGTTCTTTAGACACAACCTTTATTTCATTGCTACTGCCATGACCATTCCCTCTGTCTTTCTATCATGAAATATATTTCTCTTCCATCATTGTTTGTCTCCACACACACACACTCATCCTTTGCTCGCCCTGACCCGTCCTTCTTCCCCTGGTTTATTACTCTGACATTTTTATCATTCTTTCCTTATGATGGCAGGACATCCTGAACTGAAGCGTTAACTGGATTATCTCCACCGATGCTGCCTGGACTGTTGAACTTCTTAAGAATGTTTTCGTCCTCTGTCAGTTTTCAGTCTACACAGCATTTGGTTTTGAAATTAATCTTTATGATTAGATCAGACCCATGCAGTGGAATAGGTCACTTTACCCGTCTGCATGTTGTCTACAACTTTAAACATTGTCCAGATAGTTTGAGGATTGCTGTGGGGTGGATGAGGTTGGAATTATATATTTAATTTGAATACTTTGTGTTTCACTGATTCTGTTGTTTTTCGCCAGTTTGGCGCTTGAGGAATTGCATCAATAGACGTCCCACAACAGAGGTATGTATTTTTTCCATTTAGCGTTGTCAACAAGAATACAATGAGATGTTTTATTTGTCCATTCTGCCATGTGGTTTGGACATCTCTGGAAAGGCCAGCATGACGTATCCATGATAATTGCACTGGATCTCAGTCTCTAACTCGGCCATTTCAGAGGGAAGGTAAGATTAAAGCAGAATTCTATGCATCTGCATTCACATGTAGACCAGAACAGGAGGTAATTATCACTTTAAACACTAAATATAGGCAGACTTGCACAGCACAGGGGCTGAATAGAGAATGTGTTTAAATCCACCAACCAGGTTAGTCAAGTTACAGGACAGCCAATAATAATCCCCCCACAATTTTATTCCCCCAAATTTGCGCCGCCCACATTGCCCCCCCCCCCCAAAATGAGCTGATAATCAGGATCTTCCTCGGTGATGGGACAAGCAACATCGACAGACCGAGTAGCCCAGAGAAGTCAGCAGAAGACCAAAGGTTAAAGAAAACTGATTGCCAAGAGTGACTTGAAATTCTGCAACTGGCCCGAACAAGCAAAGATCCTTTTACCTTTCTGTAAAAGTAGTTATTCTCTTTTAACTTGAAAATAAAGTTAAGTTGAAATTGATAACCTGAAAGAGTGGTGATTATTATTTTCTTTATAAAGTTTACTTTACTTCACTTAGCAAACTGGACCCATGTGTAAGTTACTAAGTGGTAAGCAAATAAAATTATTCTACGAAGATATGGGTTATACCGGGGGATAACTTGAAAAAGCTAGTTTGACCCGAATAGTAAAGGTGTCTGTGTGATTCAGACATTCCCCACTAGACTCAGCTGATTGGTCATGGGGGAATGACTCAGAAGCAGCTGGGTTTCTCCCCTGGTGGACAGCGTCCTGAACGACCTTTTATACAACGGACTAAAGAGTCCCCCACCCCTCAGCGGGGGAGGGGCGGGGGGCGAGAAGCGATTAGGAGGGTTGCTGGAGGTTAGCTGGGGTTCCGGGATGGCGCAGGTGAGTGTGCCTCGGTAATGCTGCCCTATTATTCTGACTGTTGGTGCTGAGGTCTTTTACGTTTTTTTATTGACTGATTAAGAGAATTTCTCCATTTCATGAACTTGGAAGTTTCAATAATTTTGAAAACATTAAAATGATGCTTGTGTCAGCGGATTTATTTCATTTGAGATCTTTTCTCGTCTTTTCCCCATTGTAGTTGGTGGCGTTCCTTCTCCTCTACCTCCTCCCGATTCCCAGGGGCCGCTGCAGTTCTACTGCTGTGGTAGCTGCCCCTCCCAGAGTAACCTCTTGGCCTCGCATCGTCGGCCCCACCACCCACACACATACACACACAAAACCCAAAGTGGCCGGCGACCATCTCCAATGGTAACATAAATAGCCAACGATCCTGGTAATGCAGGATGACAAATCAGGGTGAGTCTGGCTGGTGATGGGCAGTTTTACTGGCAGTGTGAGGAGAGAGGGGCCGTGTGGTTGTGGTTCCCTCACAGGATTTCATAAATTGAAGAATCGGACTAAAGGGAAATTTCAGCATATTCTTAAACTGCTGTCTGAACTGAGTCTGTGTCACGGCGTAAATCGCAGTGTTTGTGCAGCAACTCAAGAGCTGCAACATGAACCCCAATTCCATAACATAATACTCTACCCATACAGTGGTATGCCCCAGATAATCCAGCCGGTTCCACATAGAAAAAAACATTAACATTGACCATAACAGGATGAAATTGGCCGAGATAATAAACAGTAACATGATTGATTTCCTCCGACTCTCCATCTCAGGGTCTCTGGGACTGTGCCCACTGCTGTGAGCCCGGAGTCTCCTGCGGGCCCTGCTGCTCAGGACAATGTGTCTGACGGTGAGAACATTGAGCAGCAGAATCAGGGCGAATGGAACACACGGGGTTAGAATGTTGTGGAGGAGCTCGATTGTTGTCCAGACAGGAGAGAACGCAACATCCCCTGGGACATGACAAAACCATGGCAGATTCATCAACCGATACTTACCTGAGAACATAAAATACCAGAAAATGTCCTTCAAACAGCTCAGCACAGTCGTTGTAGCCAGGACCACAGCCGCCGTTTTCTGGCTGCAATGTTTACTTTTCAGCTTCGGGCAACAAATGGCCACAAATCGATCAAAGGTGAAAGTGACGGTGAACCAGACAGAACAGTCAGTGGCTGCATAGAGCAGGACGGCGTGGATATTACACACGGGGATAGACCACAGAAAAACAAACTGCTTATCAAAGACAATGGGAATGTGTCTCAATATCAGGTCGAGAATCACGACCAGCAGATCCCCCACTGACATGGCCACCAGGTAACAAGTGACACATTTGGACAGTCCACAATTTTTTCTCTTCAGGATCATAATTGTGATGAGGTTCACTGTGAGGAAGGGAAGTAGACAATGAAATTATACATCTGGCTGGGGAAGGCGTTCCCAGTTTGATAGAGGTGGTGTTGACTAAGACAAACAGATATGCACAAATACACTCACACACAGATACACAGAGGCACACATACAGACACGCAGACACAGATACACAAATGCACTGTCACAGACACAGAAATGCAAACTCACACACTCACAAAATCACAGAGACACAAATACAGACACTCACAGACACAGAGACACAAACACAAACACTCACAGACACAGAGACACACATACACACACAAACACACACACACGTATATTTGTACCCACAAATACATTCCACTGCACCCACCCACACACCCAAGAACATGCACACACACCCACACACACACCCTGGCATGCACTCACGTACCCACACACAAACACCAATGCACACAGACACTCTAAAACTTACCCCCACACACACCCGCAAAATTAGTCCCCCAAACACAAAATGCACACACATATACTTAAGCACACAAAATCCAAGCACACTCAGACATACTACATACGCACACACAGACTCCCCCCAAACACACATCCACTCCCACACACACAAACTCACTCATACACAAAAACCCCGACAGAAACACAAAGACACACATGCATACACATATACAGTCCCCCCACGCACACTCATACTCACACTGTCATACACACCCACATATACACAGAGACCCTCTCACAGAGATCCCCACCGCACACTCACACACAGCAACACGAATATGCACACGCATATGCACAAACACAAACCACCACACGCAAACCCACACATACAAGTCCACCCAAGCACACTCACACACATACCCACACACACAAAGACGGATACATACATACATCCTCACACAAACACCCCCACACGCCCACATACACAGGCGCACACTCGTACCCTCACAAACAAAAATGCACCCTCACAAAGACAAACGCATAAACTCTCACATACACACACCCAAACCAAGATGCGCACATACACACACTCAAATACGCACACATGCAAACCAACACACAACCCCACCCTCACACTCAAAGACGCTCACATAGGCACACATACACATACACTCCCACTCACACATTTCCACAAACAGGCCCACAGCCGCACACTCGCACTCACACACACAAGAACACACGCACAATCTCACACGTTTACTTACCCACACTCCACCAACTCACCCAAATAGGCGTACACCCTCCACGCACACACAGACCCATTCACACACACATCAGCCGCGCATACACAGAAGCTCACACGCACACCCAAACACGGACCCACACACAGAAACCCCCACACACCCTCTCACACACACATGCACATGCTCATACCCACACGCACACATTCACACTCAAATCCAACCACAGAAACAGACTTACTTTCACACTAAAACACACACCCACAGGCACAAGTCCTCACACACACTGACCCTCTCTCACGCACACGCAACCAAACACTTTCTCAAAAACAGTCCACATATACCGCCCACCCACAAACACCTCCTCCCACCCAAATACACAGGCACCCGCTCACACAAATCTACGCACATAAGCACACACACAGCTGCACATTCACCCACACACCTATACACACAGACACACATACATAGACACAACCAAACGCACACACAAACAGGCGCACACACCGGCACACACTCTCTCACACTCACATATATACATACACTCACACACCAACACACAAAGACACGCCCACACCCACACGCATACACCCACACATACACACTCTCAGCCGACACACACACCAACAAGCACATGCACAATAACAACCACATGCACACCCACGTGCGTACACACAAACACCAAAACGCGCACCAAAGAACATTCATAACTAAATGCCCAGTCACACGTACACATGAACCCTCATCCTGTTCCACAGAGCCCACCCCCATGCCTATCCTCAGAGCCCGTCTCCATCCATACCCACAGAACTCACCCCATCCTTGCCCACAGTGCCCGTCTCCATCCTTACTCACAGTGCCCGTCTCCATCCTTACCCGCAGAGCCCACCCGCATCCCTATTTCAGAGCCCGACTCCAATCCTGTCCACAAAGCCCAGGCCCATTCTGACCCACAGAGCCCGTCTCTATTCTGACCCACAGAGCCCGTCTCAATCCTTACCCACAGAGTCCGTCTCCATCCTTACCCACAGAACTCACCCCCATCCTTGCCCACAGTGCCCGTCTCTATCCTTACCCGCAGAGCCCACCCGCATCCCTATCTTCAGAGCCCGACTCCATTCCTGTCCACAAAGCCCAGCCCCATCCTGACTCACAGAGACAGTCTCCATCCTTACCCACAGAGACCGTCTCAATCCTTTCCCACAGAATACACCCCCATCCTTACCCACAGAGACCGCCTCTATCCTTACCCACAGAGCCCGTCTCTATCCTTACCCACAGAGCCCGTCTCCATTCTTATCCACGGAGCCCGGCTCCATCCTTACCCACAGACCCCTCCCCTCCTGACACCATCCTCACACATTCTCAGCGTTTACCCCCCCCCCCCCCCCACAGTAATGGTAAAGCGAGTTCGGGAGGCACAGTCGCCGCTCTGTAATGCCACCTTTCTAATTCTGGTGAGCCCCTCCCACAAAAAAAAATATGAATGAGATCAACTTATCCACGCCCTTGATGAACGATTTCGGTAGAACTGCGGGCAGCACTGGCAGAGAAACAGCGGTAACATATTCACTTTGACAGCCTGTTCCCGGCCTGCCAATGGCAACGAAAGAATGTTCCACCTTGTCAAATCAGCATTAACACTCCCCACCAAGATGGGTTACAGTTTCCTCTAACAAGTCCCGAAAGACGTGCTTGTTAGGTGAATTGGACATTCTGAATTCTCCCTCAGTGTACCCGAGCAGGCGCCGGAGTGTGGCGACAAAGGGTGTTTGTGAAACTGGAGGCCTGTGACCAGCTCAGTGTCGCAACATCAGTGCTGGCTCCATTGTTATTTGTTAGTTATCCTTCTGATTTGCATGAGCATTTAGGAGGCATGGTGAGTAAGTTTGTAGATTGGTGGCATTGTGGACATTGAGGAAGGTTATCTCAGATTGAAATTGGACATTAATCAATTGGGCCAGTGAGCCGAGGAATAGCAGATGGCGTTTTATATAGACAAATGTTAGGTGTTGCATTTTGGGAGATCGAATCATGGCAGGACCTACTCAGTTAATGGTAGGGAGTTGGGAAGAGTTAGACAACAACGTGATCTACGAATGCAAATTCATCGCTCCTTGAAAGTGGTGTCCCAGGAGGACAGAGGGGCGAAGAAGGCATTCGGCATGCTTTGTTTCATAGGTTAGAAAATTGAATACAGAAGTTGGGACATCTTGCTGAATTTGTACAAGACATTCGTAAGGCCACACTTGGAATACTGTGTACAGTTTGGTCCCCCTGTTATAGAAAGGATATTATTAAACTAGAAAGTGTAAAGAAAAGATTTGGTGGGATGCTGCCGGGACTTGATGGGTTGAATAATAAGGAGAGGCTGGGGAGACTGGGACTTTTTCCGTGGAGCATAGGAGGCTCAGGGATGAACTGATTGAAGTCTACTAAATAATGAGGGCATAGATAAGATAGATAGTCAACCTGTTTTCCAAAAGGTAGTGGGTCTAAAACTATAGTGGAGAGGTTTATGGTGAGAGGGGAGAGATACTAAATAATCCAGAGAGGCAATGTTTTAACACAGAAGATGGTGATTGTCTGGAAACAGCTGCCAGATGCAGCAGTAGTGGCGGATACAGGTTTGTCCTTTTACAAACAGTTAGACAGTTATTTGGCTAAGGTGGGTAGAACGGGACAGGGATCAAATGCGGGCAATTGGGGCCAACGTAGTGGGTAAACTTGTGTGGCATGGGCAAGTTGGAGGGACGGGCCTGTTTCCATGGTATCAACATTCATGATTCTGACTCTATCAGCATGCCTGCTTCTTCTCGGCCAATTTGTAGATGGGACATGTAGCGCCCATTGATTCTGACCAGATGTTCCAAGAGTCGGTTAATGAGTTTGGTTTGATGTCAATTTCAATCCCATGCGTCCTGCAATGATAGTTGGGTTTTTCCTCTACAGTGGAATATTTTATCTCCACCAAAATCGCTCAGCTGCCCTTCACCTGTTTCTTCGGTCTCTTGCTTCGCAACAACATCATTGTTGAACAGTTTGAGTTCACGGCCACAAACGGAGCTCTCCGTTCTTACCAGCTGTGTTCCTCGTTATCCATAAGGGTTCGTTCATTCCGGGTTCTGAAATTCAGTTTGGGTTTGATAATCTGACCCCAGGTAAATGAGTTACTGGTTGTTGCCACTTTCGGATCGGAACAGACTATTTTCGGCACCTTTTTCTTCCATGTTCTCATACATGGTGAGCAGAGAGCAGGCTGGAGGGATGCTCAGTCATGACGGTAGCAGGCGAAACGCTCTTTTGTTCTTATCTCAAGAGCTAGAAGATTGAATAAAACTCCACCACCAACGTTCCGGTCTGAAGTTCGGGTCTTGGCGATCTAACTGTCTTTTCTGATGGTCACAGAGGATTTGCTGTGTGTAGGGTAGGTGCTGGTTTGCTCTGAGTAGACGCCTGATGCAGGGTGTGCTGAATGTATGAATTTCAGATATATTATATTTTGTGTATTTGGTGCAGTAAGGGTTAAAACCCTTGTGTCGTTCGTGTGTAGAACGGCTGCGTCATAGTTTCGAAAACAAAAAATTCAGATTTGCAAGACAGCGAGAATTTTGGGCAACAACAGATGCAATGAAGGTTTTGTAAACGTTTGGGCTAATGGATTTTTGTTTCTATCAAGATGTTTCCGTCTGGAATAGTTAATCAGCAACGTTCTGTTCAGTTTAGTGAGATGATGTCGGAAATGGGTGGAGCCAGAACCAGTTTACGAGGCAGTCAGGTGCTAAGGGTCAGGGTTTGTTCCTGGTTGGAAGTTGAGCTGTCAAAATTTTGTGAAAAAATAAAGACGAGATTTTGAATTAATCTGACAGTGCGCGTTCTTTAAAGAAGTCTCAAAACATCTCTCTTTCTCAAACTAAAGTTTTCAAGACAGCTCTGTACAGTCCGTATTTCTGACTGCAAACAGTGAACTGGGATCTGAGATTGTTTCGTTGTTTGAGTGGGAAGATAGAGCAGTGACGGGCTATTGTGGCACCGTATTGATTAGCATTTCTAAAGGGGCAATCGAACGCTATTTTCTTGTTTGATGCTAAATATGCTTGTTTTACTTTTAGCAATAAAGCTAGCTTTAGTATACCATTTCCATATTTTCCGAACATTGTTCCTGGAGCGTATCCTTTCAGCACTGTTTAGACTATTGAGATAAAATTTTGTGGTTTCTGTCCAGTATTCAACCACAGTTGGGTCTGGTGCGGATCGTCATAGCGACATTTATGAGGTGGATCGGCCGTTGCAAATCAGAAGACAGCGGGTCGTTAATCGAGGGTCGGTCCAGTTCCTGTGACAATGCGAACATCGATCACGGTGAAACGCCCACTGATGCAGTTTTCATCACACCGGGCAGACATTGACCTATACGGGTAACGTCTACCTCATCCGACGTTAGGGAGTTGTTTTACTTTGCAATTGTCTGGTTCCTCCCTTCCAAAATGGGACGGCCCGCTAGCACAGTTGATAGCAGTGTTGCTTTACAGCTCGAGGGTCCTGGTTCGATTTCCTTCTTGGGCAACTGTCTGTGCAGATTCATCCCTTTCCACTGTTTCTGCGTGGTTTTCCTCCGGGTGCTCCGGCTTCCTCCCACATGTCCCGATAGACGTGCTATTCGGTGAATTGGACATTCTGAATTCTCATTCCGTGTACCCGGACAGGCGCCGGTGTGTGGCGACTAGGGGTTCATCACAGTAACTTCATTGCAGTGTTGATGTAAGCCTACTTGTGATACGAATAAAGATTATTGTTAAAAGACAGGTGTGGATCATCCTGTGGAAGCATTCCCCTGTTAACCCCCGTTTGACTCTTGTTTACTCTCTCTTTCTTCCTATTGTATGTTTGCTCGTGGCTGAGACAATTGAGAAAATAGTGACCCAGATTGAGTTGCCAAAAGTGAATCTTACATTACTCCTGCAGTACAAATTGAAGGGGTGAGCACAGGAAGTGAATGCTTCCTTGTCACAGGAGGTCTATAAGAGTTATGAGGCGGCAAGAAAGGTTCATGTAGATGGACACGAATTGATTCCGGAAGTATACAGGAAAGAATTTTGGAATTTAGGGATACAACCAGGACAGACTTAACCAGAATTTCAAAGGGATAAACGTAAACATTTTAATAGATAGGTACCATTGCGAGATGAAACTGCCTTTGAGGCTCTGGGAGAGGTCGTTGTCTTCGAGGAGCTGAAGAATTGGTGACCTTCAATAATGAAACCCATGTTGAAGATCAGATGGTGCAATCTGCTGGCCAAACAGCAACAATGGCTGACAAGTATGCACCAATCCAGTGATTTTCAAAGTGGGGGTCGTGAACCACGGATGGGTCGGAGGATCGTGGCACATGGGTCGCCAAAAGGACACCGAAAAAAATTCTCAATGATCGTCTGACCATTTTTCCATTTTCTCACGAGGTAAAATCTCACTGCAGTACAGTGTATGGCCACACCGCACTGATGTAGAACATGGGACCATGGACACCCTTGCCACTTTGGTCGAAAATATAGTTGGTGCCGTTTGCAGATTGGGTGGACTTTCCATCTACTGTGTTCAGAGTGTGGATCTGTATAAATGTCTTAATTTCAGTGTGTCACTAACAAACCCCGTGTGTGCTTTACCATTCTCTGAGTTAGGCCTGACCTACAGTATCCATCAACCGGACTAGCCCCTATGTCCACTCACTCAATTTCTGAATTGCCTCTCTGCACCTGGGCTCGTGTCCTTCAATCTCTTTTTCTTGTATTTTGCAATGAATTTGGACTAGCTAATTATTTGTTTTACCAATTCAGGGACAATTTCGCGTAACTAATCCACTTTTCCTGCCCATTTTAGGGTTGTGGAGGTGAAACCCAGGCAAACCAGGGGAGAATCTGCAACCTCCACACGGAGAGGGACCCGGGGCCGGAATCGAACCCAGGTCCTTAGTGGTTTGAGGCAGCAGTGCAGATCAATGCGCCACGGTGTCGCCCATTCTCCTTTAAAAACGCTTAACTTTTCATCTCCTCTTCAGCCTCTATCCACCCCGTCTTCCGAGATACTCGTCTCCAAGCATCCATCTCTGCCGTGTGACTACATGGACTTCATCAGCTGAATTTTTTCATCGACAGCAAGGACTTTTGCTTCTAACTTTATCAGATCTCCAATTGTTCGCCAAAGATGGCATTAACTGTGGACAAAGCTACACTCACATATACAGGGCCTGGTAAAATGTCGCAGGTGGATGGAATGGAATGTGCCTACACATTTTGCACATTGTTCAACTGAGCTGTGCCCAACATTGTTTTTTTAAATGTTTTCAGTATGTTTACATGGGAAACGGTATTGACAGGCGTCCAGTGATATGCTGTCTGGCGGCGCTTTGAATTCACCCGTTAGGGCTCCTCTTTCTGAAGTGCGAGGTTTATGTTTAATTTCCAATCCGATGTCATGTTAGGCTTTGAATGAATGTGTACGACGTTGTTAAAACTAAACAATATTGAGCCTGTTAAAATTTCCAGCGCTTGTAAGCATTTTTCCAAATGCTAATAATTGCTGTGAAGAAATTAAATAATCAAATGATCCTCAGTTGGAGCCTTGAGCAATGTGTCAGGATATTACTGTCCTCCATGGTGAAACAGCAGTGCAAATTACAATGTTTACATTTAATGATATAGAAGTGCCAACAATGAGTGCGACGTTTTGAACAGTAACTGTGCAGAATCTGTGCTGACTGTGGTGTGGGTCGCGAGAGTTGGCCATTCTATAAAAATTGGTTGCCGGAAAAAATAAGTTTCAGAAACACTAGTGTAGATGCACTGACCAATCAAGTGACGCTATGATGTTTTTTTGCCACACTGCTGCCAGGTTGTTGATGTCATGCTCCAGGCATTAGTAATCATTTGGAAGGTCAGTTCGAGGGCTTCTGCCATCTGTTGCTGAATGGAACATCTGAAGTGGAACCTCTGGACCATAATGGATTCTAAAGATTTATCCTGTTTTACTCTCTGTGCCATTACACACAGGAGGTGGTTTGGCAATTATGGGATGGGCAATATCTAGTCATGTAAAATACACATCCCGTGAAATATAAAATGAATGTCTGTGTCCTCATTATGGTGATGATATGAAGGGCACAGCAGAACTCTATGTCTACTCCATGGACCCCTGCTCCAGCTGTACAAGAAGCTTCACTCCGAGCCGTTCAGGAACCACAAGTATTGTTTTATGACATCGATGGTGGCCCTGGTGGTGCCATTGCACTTGCATGCACGTGTTATTTTCACATGATTGGTTTTCAGGGGGGAGGGGGAGGGATTTGCACCATGAAACGAAGGGGCACCCTTCATGGTGGCGGAGCGGTGGGTCCATGGTTAGAACTGGTGCCTCACAACAACAGGGACCAGAGTTCGATTACGGCTGTCTGGTGAGAGTATGCAATTCCCTCCCTTGTCTTCATGGGTTTCGTCCAGGTGCTCCGTTGTCCTCTCACTATACAATGATGTGCAGGTTAGGTGGACCGTATATGCTCAATTGTCCCAGGGGGTGTTGCAATGCTGGAGTGGGGGATTTAGCACAGTTGAGAGTGCTCTCAGAGGGTCGGCGCAGACTAGATTGGCCGAATGTCCTCCTACTCCCCTTTAGGGATTCTATGATTCTGTATCTGAGAAACTATCCTCTGGGCGCCGTGAGGGTCTGACGAAGTTGGGAGTGACTGACTGTTCCTGAATGAAGGAGTGGAGACTGCTGCCAGGATACTGGACATTCGCCAACATGATGTACTACACATGGTCACACACCAACCGTACATTAATGGAGTGAGTGTTCATTCAGTTCCTCTGCCTCTCCCCATTGACACGGCGACGCGGAAGAGGCGCAGGCACCATCAGGAATTCCACTATCCAGGGAATACCAAGTGATCTCTCATCCTGATTTTCCAGGCTAAGGGAGAAAACATACTTTATCAGTAAGTGTGTCGAGGGCGGTGTACCAAAGATACGGCCGTTCCGCACTCGGACACCCTGGCTCAGTCAAAAGGTCCACTCCCTGCTGAAATCCCCGACCGAGTCGTTCAGGTCTGACGACCCTGACCTATATGAGAAACCTCGGTACAACGTACGGAAAGCTATCAGGGACGCCAAAAGTTAGCACCGCATCAAACTAGAATCTCAGGTCAACGGCAGTAACCCACGACGACTCTGATAAGGCCTACACGAGATGACAGGCTACAAAGCAAAGCCAGATCGACTATCTGGGGCTGGACTATCCCTCCCCGATGATCGAACAGGTTCTGTGCCCGCTTTGAGCTGTCAGCCAATGCATCAGTGCCAGCCGCCCCAACAGCCAAGGGCACGCTCATACCCACTATTACAGCCTCAGAGGTAAGAGCCTTCTTCTTGAAAATGATTACGTGGAAAGTAAAGGGCGCCAACGTAGTCCCTGGGTGAGCACTCAATGCCCGCATAGACCAGCTGGCGAGATTATTCGCAGATATCTTCAACATCTCACTCCTTCGCCCCGAGGTCATCACCTCCCTCAAGTAGACCACCATTATACCAGTACCCAAGAAGACAAGGTAGAGTGCCTCAACCACTACCGACTGGTGGCCCTGACGTCTGTTATCATGAAATGCTTCCAGCACTCGTCATGAGACCGCTATTGATGTGGGCATCAACCCCGAAGAAGTGGGTCACTGCAGAAAAGTCATTTCTTTTTGAGCAAAACCAAGGGGCAAATTAAGACATGTTGCTGAGACAGGCAGGGCGTGCTGAGTCTAAGAAACAATTCCAGTCACGAACAAGGAGAATAAATCTGATGATCAGAAATCCACAAGTTGAATATGACAAAGAAATGAAATAAATGAAAGTGAGCAAACCCGTTTCAATAGAAATCGTTCTCATTGTTAACGGGCGATCAGTAAGTTCGATGCAAGGATGTCCACCATAGTTGTGGGATAACAAACATTGTGATATTATCAAGGAAGAATGCAGCCTTTGAATTTGACAAGTAGAAACACCAAACTAGCGACGGATGCAAGGGAAAGCGTGAGGATTCATCGAACAACCGCAATTCTAGTGTCATTCAAAGAACATAGAAAATTCCAGCACAGGAACAGGCCCTTCGGCCCTCCCACCCTGCGCCGATCCAGATCCTTTATCTGAACCTGCCTTCTATTATCCAAGGATCTACATCCCTCTGCCCCCGCCCGTTCATATATCTGTCTAGATGCACCTTAAATGATGCTATCATGCCCGCCTCTACCACCTCCGCTGGCAAAGCGTTCCAGGCACCCACCACCCTCTGCATAACAAACGTTCAACGCACATCTCCCTTAAACTTTCCCCCTCTCACATTGAAATCGTGACCCCTTGTAATTGACACCCCCACTTTTGGAAAAAGCGTGTTGCTATCCACCCTGTACATACCTCTCATAATTTTGTAGACCTCAATCATATCCACCCCCCCCCCCCCCCCGCAACCTCCATCGTTCCAACGAAAACATTCCTAATCTACACAACCTTTCGTCATAGCAAACACCCTGCATATCAGGCAACATCCTGGTGAACCTCCTCTGCACCCTCTCTGAAGCTTATCATAGAATTTACAGTGCAGAATGAGGCCATTCGGCCCATCGAGTCTGCACCGGCTCCTGGAAAGAGCACCCTACCCAAGGTCAACACCTCCACCCTATCCCCATAACCCAGTAACCCCACCCAATCCAACATTAAGGGCAATTTTGAACACTAAGGGGAATGTATCATGGCCAATCCACCTAACCTGCACATCTTTGGACTGTGGGAGGAAACCGGAGCACCCGGAGGGAACCCACGCACACACGGGGAGGATGTGCAGACTCCACACAGACATTGACCCAAGCCGGAATCGAACCTGGGACCCTGGAGCTGTGAAGCAATTGTGCTATCCAAAATGCTACCGTGCTGCCCTACCTCTCCGTACCCCACCTCTTCATTAACCCGAGGAAGGAGCACTGCTCCGAAAGCTAGTGATTCGAAACAAACCTGTTGGACTTTAAACTGGTGTTGTTAAACTGTTTACCAAATTCCCGGCTGAGCACTGAAATGTCATAATATTCAAGACAAGTGTCAAGAGCTGGGACTCGCGGCACTAGTGTGGGTTAGATGATGTTTATCTTTTTTCCCTGCAGGCTTGTTTGGTCCAAGGGCCTTTTCTGTACTGTCCGATTCTTTGAAGGCCATCCCGCCCTTTCCAGAATGAAGCAAATAATCGTGACCGAAAGAAATCATGTCAAATCAGACCAACTTGGAAGTCACACGTGCTTGCCATCCGTCCATTGATTCTGTCTACACGTAGCACTGCCTCAGGACGGCAGACAGCATTGGCAAAGATCCCTCCAGACCCTTCCATCAGGCAGAAGATACAGAAGTCTGAAGACTCACACATCCAGACATAGGAACAGACCGTTCCCTCGAGATAATCTAGTCCACTCCTCCACCATACCCAGTACCTCTCCCAGCACCCATGGCACCGTCCCATGCAATCGCTGAAGGTGTGACACCTGCCCCTTTCCCTCTTCCATGCTTAACATCCCAGGCCCAAAACACTCATTCCAGGTTCAGCAGCGTTTCACTTGCAGCTCTTCTAATCTGGTCTATTGCATTCGCTGCTCCCAATATGGTCCTCCCTATATCGGAGAGGCCAAACGCAGACTGTGTGAAAGCTTTGCTGAGCACCTTCGGTCTGTGCGCATTCAGGACCTGGATCTTCTCGTTGCTTGCTATTTTAACACAAGACCCTACGCCCATGATCACATGTCTGTCCTTAGCCTGATACAATGTTTCAGTGAAGCGCGGCGCAAGCTCGAGGAACAACATTGCATCTTCCAGTTAGGCACGCTCTAATCTTCCGGTCTCAACATCGATTTCACCAACTTCAGATGATTAGCTCTACCCCACCTAGACCCATTTGTTTTCATCCCATTTATTTCAACTGTCTCTTACCATTTATTTCTTTCTTGTCTTTCTTAGTACATACTTAATCCCACCCCCAATCATATCCACATTTCCTTACCCCTTCTCCCCTTTGCATCTCCCTTCCCTTCCACCCACATCTCCATCTGTCACAGTTTAGCCTCTGATGCTAGTTTATCTCCTGTTTGGCCTCTCACATCTTTTGTTCTTTCTGGGGACTGCCATTAAAACTCTTTCCCCTTGGTTTCTGTGGCTATTGCACGCCGTTTCCCTTGGTTTCTGTGGCTGTTAGCACCCCGTTTCCCTGGATTTCTGTCGCTGTTAGCACCCCTTTTCCCTGGGTTTCTGTCGCTGTTAGCACCCCTTTTTCCTTGGTTTCTGTGGCTATTGCACGCCGTTTCCCTGGGTTTCTGTGGCTGTTAGCACCCCGTTTCCCTGGGTTTCTGTGGCTATTAGCACGCTGTTTCCCTGGGATTATGTCGCTGTTAGCACCCCTTTTCCCTGGGTTTCTGTCGCTGTTAGTCCCCTTTTTCCTTGGTTTCTGTGGCTATTGCACGCCGTTTCCCTGGATTTCTGTGGCTGTTAGCACCCCGTTTCCCTGGGTTTCTGTGGCTATTAGCACCCCGTTTCCCTGGGATTCTGTCGCTGTTAGCACCCCGTTTCCCAGGGTTTCTGTGGCTATTAGCACCCCGTTTCCCAGGGTTTCTGTGGCTGTTAGCACCCCTTTTCCCTGGGTTTCTGTCGCTGTTAGCACCCCTTTTTCCTTGGTTTCTGTGGCTATTGCACGCCGTTTCCCTGGGTTTCTGTGGCTGTTAGCACCCCGTTTCCCTGGGTTTCTGTGGCTATTAGCACCCCGTTTCCCTGGGTTTCTGTCGCTGTTAGCACCCCGTTTCCCTGGGTTTCTGTGGCTATTAGCACCCTGTTTCCCTGGGTTTCTGTGGCTGTTAGCACCCCGTTTCCCTGGGTTTCTGTCGCTGTTAGCACCCCGTTTCCCTGGGTTTCTGTCGCTGTTAGCACCCCGTTTCCCTGGGTTTCTGTGGCTGTTAGCACCCCGTTTCCCTGGGTTTCTGTGGTTGTTAGCACCCTGTCTCCCTGGGTTTCTGTCGCTGTTAGCACCCCGTTTTCCTGGGCTTCTGTGGCTGTTAGCACCCCGTTTCCCTTGGTTTCTGTGCCTGTTCGCACCCTGTTTTCCTGGGCTTCTGTCGCTGTTAGCACCCCGTTTCTCTGGGTTTCTGTGGCTATTAGCACCCCGTTTCCCTGGGTTTCTGTGGCTGTTAGCACCCTGTTTCCCTGGGTTTCTGTGGCTGTTAGCACCCTGTCTCACTGGGTTTCTGTGACTGTTAGCACCCCGTTTCCCTGGGTTTCTGTCACTGTCAGCACCCCGTTTCCCTGGGTTTCTGTCGCTGTTAGCACCCCGTTTCCCTGGGTTTCTGTGGCTGTTAGCACCCCGTTTCCCTGGGTTTCTGTGGCTATTAGCACCCCGTTTCCCTGGGTTTCTGTCGCTGTTAGCACCCCGTTTCCCTGGGTTTCTGTCGCTGTTAGCACCCTGTTTCCCTGGGTTTCTGTGACTGTTAGCACCCCGTTTCCCTGGGTTTCTGTGGCTATTAGCACCCCGTTTCCCTGGGTTTCTGTGGCTGTTAGCACCCTGTTTCCCTGGGTTTCTGTGACTGTTAGCACCCCGTTTCCCTGGGTTTCTGTCGCTGTTAGCACCCCGTTTCCCTGGGTTTCTGTCGCTGTTAGCACCCCGTTTCCCTGGGTTTCTGTGACTGTTAGCACCCCGTTTCCCTGGGTTTCTGTCGCTGTTAGCACCCCGTTTCCCTGGGTTTCTGTCGCTGTTAGCACCCCGTTTCCCTGGGTTTCTGTCGCTGTTAGCACCCCGTTTCCCTGGGTTTCTGTCGCTGTTAGCACCCCGTTTCCCTGGGTTTCTGTCGCTGTTAGCACCCTGTTTCCCTGGGTTTCTGTGACTGTTAGCACCCCGTTTCCCTGGGTTTCTGTGGCTATTAGCACCCCGTTTCCCTGGGTTTCTGTCGCTGTTAGCACCCCGTTTCCCTGGGTTTCTGTCGCTGTTAGCACCCTGTTTCCCTGGGTTTCTGTGACTGTTAGCACCCCGTTTCCCTGGGTTTCTGTGGCTATTAGCACCCCGTTTCCCTGGGTTTCTGTGGCTGTTAGCACCCTGTTTCCCTGGGTTTCTGTGACTGTTAGCACCCCGTTTCCCTGGGTTTCTGTCGCTGTTAGCACCCCGTTTCCCTGGGTTTCTGTCGCTGTTAGCACCCCGTTTCCCTGGGTTTCTGTGACTGTTAGCACCCCGTTTCCCTGGGTTTCTGTCGCTGTTAGCACCCCGTTTCCCTGGGTTTCTGTCGCTGTTAGCACCCCGTTTCCCTGGGTTTCTGTCGCTGTTAGCACCCCGTTTCCCTGGGTTTCTGTCGCTGTTAGCACCCCGTTTCCCTGGGTTTCTGTCGCTGTTAGCACCCTGTTTCCCTGGGTTTCTGTGACTGTTAGCACCCCGTTTCCCTGGGTTTCTGTGGCTGTTAGCACCCTGTTTCCCTGGGTTTCTGTGGCTGTTAGCACCCCGTTTCCCTGGGTTTCTGTGGCTGTTAGCACCCTGTCTCCCTGGGTTTCAGTCGCTGTTAGCACCCCGTTTCCCTGGGCTTCTGTGGCTGTTAGCACCCCGTTTCCCTTGGTTTCTGTGCCTGTTAGCACCCTATCTCCCTGGGTTTCTGTCGCTGTTAGCACCCCGTTTCCCTGGGTTTCTGTGGCTGTTAGCACCCCGTTTCCCTGGGTTTCTGTGGCTATTAGCACCCCGTTTCCCTGGGTTTCTGTCGCTGTTAGCACCCCGTTTCCCTGGGTTTCTGTGGCTGTTAGCACCCCGTTTCCCTGGCTTTCTGTGACTGTTAGCACCCTGTCTCCCTGGGTTTCTGTCGCTGTTAGCACCCCGTTTCCCTGGGTTTCTGTGGCTGTTAGCACCCCGTTTCCCTGGGTTTCTGTGGCTGTTAGCACCCTATCTCCCTGGGTTTCTGTGACTGCTAGCACCCCGTTTCCCTGGGTACATGTCGCTGTTAGCACTCCGTTTCCCTGGGTTTCTGTCGCTGTTAGCACCCCGTTTCCCTGGGTTTCTGTGGCTGTTAGCACCCCGTTTCCCTGGGTTTCTGTGACTGGTAGCACCCTGTCTCCCTGGGTTTCTGTGGTTGTTAGCACCCCGTTTCCCTGGATTTCTGTCGCTGTTAGCACCCTGTTTCCCTGGGTTTCTGTGATTGTTAGCACCCCGTTTCCCTGGGTTTCTGTGGCTGTTAGCACCCCGTTTCCCTGGGTTTCTGTGGCCATTAGCACCCCGTTTCCCTGGTTTTCTGTGGCCATTAGCACCCCTTTTCCCTGGGTTTCTGTGGCTATTAGCACCCCGTTTCCCTGGATTTCTGTGGCTGTTAGCACCCCGTTTCCCTGGGTTTCTGTGGCTGTTAGCACCCCGTTTCCCTGGGTTTCTGTGGCTATGACTCATCTTTCATTCTCACTCCACGGTATAAATATTTCCCACGGCCTCTGACTGTTAGCGTTGACAAAGAGTCATTGGACTCAAAACGGTAACTCTTTTCTCTCCCTGCAGATGCTGCCAGACCTGCTAAGATTCTCCAGCGTTTTCTCTTTCGTTTCAGATTCCAGCATCCGCAGTAATTTGCTTTTAAACAGTTTATTCCCCACAGCTACTCGGCTGCTGAACCACTCTCCCATGGACAGACATGTTCCCTGTAAGAACGCTATTGATGACGCACTATACTGCTTTGCTCATGTACTGCATGTTTGGTCCATGTTCCGAACTGGAACCAATCACTAGTTGTTAACGTACCATTTGACTCTGTCGATTATTCTTCTGCCTACTATGTGCGTACTGTGTACATTCCCTTGGCTGCACAAAACATGCTTTTCACTGTAGTCCGGTTCATGTGGCGATAAATATCAATCAAAGCTTCGATCATGCCTGATCAGAAAAGATGGGTTCCGTGGTGAGACCAGAATCTGACTCTGCGCTTCCCCGGTGGTAATTCCACCCCCACCAATACAGCCGCTATAGCAGGAGTTAAACAGGGAACACTCTGTTCAAACAAAGATGGGAATATTGGTCATAAACTACATTTGGTGACGCAGCATTGATAAGGACATTGACGTTTTCTGCCAGGCACAGCAAACGTCTCCACCCAGGACGGACCGTTCGTTGACAAGGTTAATTTTGATTTCGCTGGTGCTTTCTTCGGCAGAATGTTCCTGCACCGAGTGACCGCCCAGTCCAAGTGGTGGGATGATTAGGGCATCGGGACAGTATCCTCAGCAGCCACCGTAGACACTCTACATTGAATGGCTGTGATCCAAGGACACCCTGGGCATTAGTGTCCTACAATGGCGCTGCATTCACCAAGGGATATTTTCAACGCTGTGTCAAACCAAATGACATCCACTACATCCAAACAGCTCCGTATCGCTCGGCCTTGGGCGGGTTAGCAGCGGTCAGCTCAGCCATTCAGTTCGCAGTGAAGAAGCAACCAAACAGACCATTGCGCATTAAATTGGTAAATGTCCTTCTCTCGGAGAACGCTCCACGTCACGCCCCCCTCCCCCCGCCCCTGCCCCCCGCTCTTCCCACTACTCGACTCACGCCCGCAGAGTTATTAATTGGTCGGCACGAGCAGACTCGATTAGCCCTCGTTTTCCCTAATCATGCAATAAGGCGAAAGGTGCATTGGGCTCCCAATACTGGCAGCGTGACTCGGCAAAGGGAGACATGTTATTTAAACTCGGTGACCTGGTCTGAGAAATAAACTGCTTCAGACCCACTGTGGTTACCCGGCAGAATTGTGGTCAAATCTGTCCCAGTCTTGTACATGATGGATTTGCAAGGCGGGCAAGTGAAGAAGTATGCTGACCCTGTAAGGTGCTGATCGGACACACGCCCACTGTCAGAACAGTTGGACCCATCAGGCATCACCACTGACCCTGTGGCGGAGCTGACCAGAAGTCATGGGGAGTTCGGTAGAGAACCCGCCGATGACCTCTGAGGGAGCTGGAAAGGGTGCGCCTCCGAAGCAGTGCTCGAATCCTTAAGGTAACCTCCTCCTGCTCACAACGACAATATCTCACTGGTGGAGGAGCAGAATGAGGGACTGAGGCGCTGCACCGTGTTTCAGAAGCTATTGACAGATTAACTCTATCAAGGACAGTTCTGGACGTTCACACTGTCAGCTCTCAGCCTTTTCTCCTACATAGTTGGCTGGAAATGTTGTCTCAATGTTACTGAGGGACGTTAGGGCGAGGAGTGCGACAGCGTTTTGAAGGGGTGATACCTTGTGGTCCACGTCATCAGGTTGGACCGATCCTGGATGAAAGCTCGAACTCCGGTGAATGGGGAAAGAGTGAGGAGGGGGAGGCGGCTGGGGGCAGGGGCCCGAGCTGAGCGGTTTCGGGTGTCGAGAGAAAATAGCTGTTCCACTTAACCCTGTCCTTGTTCTCAATAAATCAGTTACGTTATACAAAAGACTCCGAGTGCTCCCTCAAACCACTACACTTTAATCGTTACCATTCCTGAAACGAGGTTTTTAATGCCAGGTGCAGAGAAGGTCAATAAAATGATGACTTTAACGGCCATTGATAACATTATACACACACTGGTGTGAGGCTTCAGGTCATGTTGAATGTGGTGACACATTTCAGTGATCACCTCCATGTTGAATCAGAGTCCGATCGCAGTCGGCTCCTGGGTTAGCTGTAGGTTGGCAAATCGTTCTTGTAAACCCTGAACAGACACCCTACTCATCTCCCCTTACAGGGCTTCCACTCTCTGCAGCACCTGCTCCACGTGATGGCCAAGCTGTAGGTCCAGATACACTGTATCTACAATCCTCACAGCTCGCCCAGAGATGGATCACAGAACCCTTTGTTCTCCCTGAATGTATGCGGCAGCTCACAACACAACATCCAGAAACCCATCGGCAGAACTTCCACTAACTTTCCAATAAGAGAACTGGACAAGAAATACAAATTGATTAATGTTCACATTCATTGGAAATGGAGATGGAGGTGAGATAAATTTGCGGTGAGACTGAATTTCAATCACAGAATGGGAGATATTGATATTCAGATGCTGCCAGACTGGGAACCAATGTAGATCAGAGAGCACCGGGATGATAGGTGACTGGCATTGGCTGAGAGTTAGGATATGGAAAACAGTGTTGCGGATGATCTGTGCTCCATGAAGGTTTGTAACATAACTTGTGTGACTAGAATATCATGGGAATTATCAAGTCTGTTTAAACAATGACACATTATAGTTTATTCTGCATCTCAGGTGAGGCAGGGTGTCGATGGCATGTGGGCAGGATTGTAAGTGTTGAGCACACATTTGAATAAAGTATTACAGTGTCAAAGGGAGCGTGGATTGTGAATAACCTCCGTATCAACCAGAGCGCGGAGTAGAGACACTGGATACCGACTGAAATAAGTGACTGGGACTGAAGCATACTGATTGAATCTTTCCAAGATGTAAATTATGAGAGAAATATTGCACTTTCAGTAGATTATACAGTGAATAACTGGACAATGAGACTTACCAGTTACACCAACAATAGCCAGGATAGGATAGTAACCCACTTGAATAATCATAAGTGCGCCTTTGATCCGCGATGGTATATAACCAGACGAAATATAGTAAAATCCCTCGTATAAACTCCTGTCCATTTTTGTAATGTTCCGATCGATCGTACTCAGATTCTGATCCAATGTTAGAATGTTGTTCTGAGATTCTGATCCAATGTTAGAATGTTCCGATCGATTTCTTAGATTTTGATTCCTTCTCTGGGTCTCTGCTAGTGTTCGAGTTGATGCTCCCGCTCTCATAGTATGGGGTAACACATCGAAATGAATTCCTTATTAATAGAAGAGGATAATTCTCCAGCGACCCAATTACGATTCAAGGAGACTGATATTAATTGCAGTCACTAAACAAACAGGTTTTGTTAACCCCTTTCAATCCAAAACTTTTTAAATCACAATTAAGTCAGAAAGGGAGCATTTCTCCAGGCTAGGAGGCTGGGAACACACGAAACAAGTGTGCAATACAAGGAAAGTAGAAATAAAATGAAGCATTGAGTCACGAGGGCTAAAGTCTTTGGCCAGCAGGAGTAAGGAAAATCCCAAGGCTTTTGATACATATATAAAGAGCAAGAGGGTAGCCAGAGAGAGGTTTGCCTCACGCAAGGACAGGGGTGGGAATCTGCGTGGAGTCAGAGGTATTAAATGAGTTCTTTGTGTCAGTGTTCACCAAGGATAAGGGCTTGATGGATGATGAGTCTGGGGAAGGGTGTGCAGATGGTGGCTGTTATGTCGAGGTCAAACAGGAGCAGGTATTGAGTTTTGAAAAGCATTAAGCTAGACACGTTCATGGGACCTGATGGGAAGTCGCCTGAGGGAGGCAATGCAGGGAATTGCGGGGCCTTGAGAGGAATGTTTATATCCTCACGGACTACAGGGCAGGTCGTAGAGGATTGGAAAATGGCCAATGTTGTTCCTTTGTTTCAGAAGGGTAACAAGGATACACCAGGTAATTACCGGCCTGTGAGCCTGATGTCAGTGCTAGGGAAATTATTGGAGAGGATTCTTCGAGACAGAATTTACACAATTTGGAAATAAGTGGAACGCATTTGCGAGAAGCAACATGGGTTTACGACGTGGAGGTCGTGTCTCACTAACTTGATCGTGTTTATCGAGGAAATGACGAAGATGATTGATGAGGGTAGGGCATTAGATGGACTTCAGTAAGGTCTTTGACAAGGTCCCTCATAGCAGACTGGTATAGAGGATGAAGTCGCACGGGGTCAGAGGTGTGCTGGCAAGATTAATACAGAACTGGAAGAGCAGCACGGTGGCACAGTGGTTGGCGTTGCTGCCTCAAGGCGCCAATTTCCCAGGTTCGATCCCGGCTCTGGGTCATTGTCCGTGTGGAGTTTGCACATTCTCCCCGTGTTTGCATGGGTTTCGCCCCCACCTCGCAAAGACGTGCAGAATAGATGATTTGGCCACGCTAAATTGCCCAGTAATAGGAAATAAATGAATTGGGTACTCTAAAAAAACAACGTTTAAATAAAAAAGAAAAGGCTCGGTCGCAGAAGACAGAGGGGAGCAGTGGAAACGTGCGTTTCTTAATGGAGCCCTGTGAATATTGGCGTTCGAACGGAATAAGTGCTGGGACCATTACTGTTTGTAGTATCTGGAAATGATTTGGAGGAAAATGCAACTGGTTTGATTAGTAAATTTGCGGATAACACAAGGTTTCGAGGAATTGCGGATAGTGATGAGGACGGTCAGAGGATACAACAGGATATAGAACGGTAGGAGACTTGGGCGTTGAGATGGCAGCTGGAGTTTAATACGAACAAATGCGAGGTAATTAATTTTGTAAAGTGCAATACAGGTGGAAAATATGCAGTAACTGACAGAACCCTGAAGAGTATTAATAGGCAAAGGGATCTGGGTGTCCAGCTACATACGTCACTGAAGGTGGCAACGCAGCTGGGGAAGATCGTCAACAAAACATAATGCATGCTTGCCTTGATCGGCCGGGGCATTGAGTTTAGAAATTGGCAAATGAGTTACGTGGCACTTGGAATAGAGTGTTATATTTTGGTCGCCACACTATCAGAAGGATGTGGAGACTTTGGACAGGGAGCAGACACGATTTACCACGATGCTGCCTTGTCTGTAGGTCATTAGCTATGAGGAGAGGTTGTAGAAACGTGGTTTGTTCTCATTGGATCGACGGAGATTGTGGGCGACCTGATAGAATTCTACAAGATTGTGGGGGGCATGGACAGAGTGGATAGTCAGAAGTTTTTTTTAACCAGAGTTGATGAAACAATTACTGGGGGCAAAGGTTTAACGTGCAGGGGGAATGGTTTAAAGAAGATTTCGAGGCGAGCTTGTTACACAGAGGGTGGTTCGTACCTGGAACCCACTGCCGGGGGAGGGAGTGGAACGATATACGATAGCACCTTTTAAGGGACATCTTGACAAATACATGAATATGATGGGAATAGAAGGATATGGCCCCAAGAAGGGTAAGTGGCTTTTGTTCAGAAGGGCAGCACGACCGGTGCAGGACTGAAGGGCAGAAGGTATTGTTCCTGTGCTGTAATTGGCTTTGTTCTTTGAAGTAGAAGGTAAACACGGTCTGGTTTGTAAGTATGTGAGTAACTGGGGGATGGAAAGCTGCAAATAGCGGGAACACTGACCGCAATATTAAATCCTCCTTTGATAGGTGCGTCGTTTCAGGGGACTGGACGATTATCATTGTCAAGACGCCCCTTAAACGTCACTCTCATATTTGTTTCCACCACCTCTTTCGGCTGCGAGTGCCAGACACTATCATTTCGAAAGGGAGAAATAGAGATTGCCAGGCACCATCATTTACAAAGGGAGAAATAGAGAGACAACTCGGTTTATGTTGGTTGAACTCGATGTGTTCTCACTGGAACGATGGAGGGAGGGGGCGAACTGATGGAAGTCCAGAAAATTGTGAGGGATATGAACAGTGGTTAGTCGCTTTTTTCGAGGGTGAAAGAGTCAGTTACTCGGGGACATAGTTTTTAGGTGCGAGGGGTATAGTTTCGAGCAGATGTGCAAGGCAGGATTTTTACACAGTGGGTAATGGGAGCCTGGAACTCGCTACCAGAGGAGGCGGTGAACGCAGGTACGACATTTACTTTTTAGGGGCGTATCGACTCCTTCATGAATAGGATTGGAGCAGAGTGAAAGGTACTCCGGAAATGTAAAAGGATTTAGCTTAGACGGTGCCATGGTCGGCGGAGGCCTGGAGGGTTCAATGGCCTGTTCCTGAACAATACTTGTCTTTGTTCTTTGACAAGGCAGTCAGTATAATCTTAGCCGTGGGAAAATGTCTACAGGTCAGAATGGAGGACAGGAATATCGCTTCTCAGTGAGGCAATGGTGTTTATGAGTGACCAGAAGCTCGCCTATTGTTCAGGAAAATCGCATTTAATGCCCTTAATCTAGTTTATTTTCAAATAAACTGAAGGATTGATAAGGATACCGATCTTCATTCATGCACTTGTCGTATCTTGATAGACCAGTGGCCTCTCGATGGATTAATGTATAACTTGCATTTAAAGTAAGCAGAATGGAAAGCGAATAAGATAAATTACCTCCAAACTCCAGACTGGCGAGGAACCGCGCGCCGCCCTCAGGTTTCACAGGCTCAGACCCATTGTCTAATTGAATGACATTATGCCCCATGATTCTTGCTTCTTTACGGGGAAGGCTACCATAGCCCTCCCCGATAGTCCCTGATTAACATTCTCAAAGAACAAATACACTACTTACAAAAATGTACAACACATATCTTTCAAAGCAGTCCCTTATGGCAGCGTCTTTCAATCTCAGAGTTACGACCTTGGTCAGTCGCGGCAATCCCGACCGCGGGTGAAGCGTCCACCGGCTTCCCGCGATGATCTTTTCAGAATTCCGGCCCCGACAGATCGTTCAATACAAACGATGGAGTTTTCCCGCCAGAAGCGGTGGCAGAGGACAAGTCACGAGCGCGGCACGTACACTGACGTCACGCGCCATCTGCATCCCTAATTTGGCCGCAAGGTCGTGAAGGAGAGATTCCTCCATTTGCAACTGTCAGCAATCCAGCAACAGGACTGTGTGAAGAATATAACATGTCTCATTGTGTAATAAGGAAGAGAGGGCCAGCGTCACAAATAGGCCAAGATCTCACAATTGAATCTTTTGGAGCGAGCTTTACAGGAGAGTCCAGGACAAAGCAGCCCTGGTGTGAGCTGTATCCAGGACTCCAGGACTTCTGAGTAATACCCAACAAAGAAAATAACAGAAATCGAGGACAAAGAAGACTAAAAATAATTCAATGATGTGTGTTTTCTTAATTTTGCCAATGAGAACCAGGAGGTTAATACATGTGTGTTGTATGGAGGGGGGTACTGTTAATACAAAGTTTAAAACCCTCAAAATCTCAAACATGGCGATTTCGAGGACAAACCTCTTTGGTTCAAAGGATGCAACGAGAATTTAAATCGTCAGCTAAAGTCCTCAGCAGAAATGTTACATCGAATGACAAACAAAGCAAATGAGGTTCTGAGGATGAAGCAGGTTCACCGGTTGCATTAAATATAAGAAATAACGGTGGGCCACGGAGCTCGGCAAGGGTGGGTCGCGAAAATCAGCTGGCCTGGATTGTGAAGGTCAACCAGCATTGCTCGTGAAGGCATGTTTCCCGAAGTTTAGCCACTTGGTGAAAGTGGGTCTCAGGAAAAAAGTTTGAATAACACTATCTCACAGCGTCAACCTGTCAGGGGACTTATAGATCCTTTGAAAGCGACACAATTGCATCGGTATTCACCAAGGAGAGGGACATGACGGATGTTGAGGTTCGGGATGGATGTTTAAATACTCTAGGTCAAGTCGGTATAAGGAAGAGGGAATATTTGGGTATTCTAAAAGGCATTAAGGTGGACAAGTCCCAAGGTGCGGATGGGATCTATCCCAGGTTACTGAGGGAAGCGAGGGACGAAATGGCTGGGGCCTTTACAGATATCGCTGCAGCATCCTTGGGCACGGGAGAGGTCCCGGAGGACTGGAGAATTGCTAAGTTGTCCCTTTGTTTAAGAAGGGTAGCAGGGATAATCCATGGAATTATAGACCTGTGAGCTTGACGGCAGTGGTAGGCAAACTGTTGGAGATGATACTGAGGGATAGGATCTATTCACATTTGGAAGAAAATAGACTTAACAGTGATAGGCAGCATGATTTTGTGCCGGGAAGTGTTGGTTGCTCGAGGAACACCGGCTCACAGTTGATGAGTTGGATTCTGAGTTTCAGGCGTTGCGACAGATCAGTGAGGGGGAGAGGTACCCAGACACTGTGTTCCAGGAGGTAGTCCCACCACTTCGGCTCACTACCTTGAATTCAGCCAGTGGTCATGGACAGACATTGATGCAAGGGTGCCTCAGCTCTTGACCTTGTCCAACAGGTAGGAGGTACTTGATCCATTGTTGATGAGGAGGATGAGTTAGCTGACCACTGTGCCGTGGTACAGGAGGACATTCAAGCGTGGAAGCAAAAAGACAATTGGTAGCAGTAGGGGATTCAATGATTAGGGAGACAAAGAGCATCCTTTATAAGCAGGACCAAGTGTGTCACATGATATGTTGGCTGCCCGGTGCCAGTGTGCGGGACATCAAGCGCAGCACGGTAGCATGGTGGTGAGCACAATTTCTTCACAACTCCAGGGTCCCAGGTTCGATTCCCGGCTTGGCTCACTGTCTGTATGGAGTCTGCACGGATGAAAATGAAAATGATAATCGCTTATTGTCGCAAGTAGGCTTCAAATGAAGTTACTTTGAAAATCCCCCAGTCGCCATATTCCGGCGCCCGTTTGGGGAGGCTGGTTCGGGAATTGAACTGTGCTGCTGGCCTGCCTTGGTCTGCTTTAAAAGCCAGCTCTTTCGCCCTGTGCTATACCAGCCCCTTGGACCTGTTTGAGGATCTGTTTGTGAATTACCAGGAACTAGAACCAAAATTAACGAACAGGTCCTCGAGGGTTATAATCTCTGGATTTCTACCCCAGGCATCTGCAAATTGGCCTAGGAATGAGAAAATTAGGGAAGTAAACACGCAGCTAAACGAGTGGTGCAGGAAAAGGGGGCTACATTTCATGCGGCACTGGCATCAGTATGTTGGCAGGATGGATCTGTTCCGTTGGGATGGCGTCCACCTGAATTGGACTGGGAACATTGTTCCAGCGGAAAGGAGAAAATAGGGTGGTCACAAGGACTTTAAACTAGCAAATAGCGGGGAGGGGAAGGATAAGAAATATAAGGTGACTGTGAGAGCGAAAGTTGTGGATGCGGCACACTTTTACCAGAGATTAATGAAGGAGGCCAGAGTGTGTGAAAAGAATAGTGCGCAAGAAAATCTTACAAGTGAAAGACAAATCAGTCGGACATATTTGGAAACCCTGTGCCTGAGTCCACGCAGTTTTTGGAATAAGGTCAATGAGCTGACAGCACAAATAGATACAAATGGGAGTGATTTTGTGGGGATCACTGAAACATGGTTGCAGGAGGACCGGGACTGGGAGTTAAATGTCCAAGGATACTCAGCATTCCACAAGGACAGACATAATGGAACAGGAGGTGGAGTTGCTGTATTGGAGAAAGATGACATCAAGGCTGTATTAAGAATTGATATTGGTACAAAGGGACAAGATGCTGATTTGGTGTGGGTGGAAACAAAACAAAATCAAAGGGCACACTCTTTGTAAAGTCAATGAATCGACAGCACAACTGGACACAAATGGGTATGATTTGGAACGGATCACCTAGAAATTATTAGAACAAAGAACAAAGCACAATACGGCACAGGAACAGGCCATTCCGCCCTATAAGCATGTACCTGTCATGATACCGACATTTACCAAAACCCTCAGTACGTCCTTGTGCCCTATCCCTCTATACCCATCCTATCCATCTTTTTGCAAGTTGCCTTTTGAACGCCGTTAATGTATTTGCTTTCACAACCTCCTCTGACAACGCGTTCCAGGCACTCACCACCTTCTGCGTAAATAACCTGCTTCGCACATACCTACACTTTGCCCCACGAACATTAAACCTATGGCCCATGGTGCCTGGCCCGTCCACCATAGGAAAGAGTGCCTGCCCATCCACTCTATCCATGCCCCTTCTAATACTGTAGACCTCTATCAGGTCACCCCTCAACCCCTGTCTCTCGAATGAAAACAGTCGGACCAGCACTGCTGCACAGATCAGACCCTCCACACCAGGAAATATCTTGGTAAACCTCCTTTGCAAACTGTTCAAAGCCTCCACACCCTTCTGTAATGTGGCATCCAGAATTGTGTGCAATATTCCAAGGGCGGCCTTACCAAGGTTCTATCCATGAACTGCTAGTTGTTATACTAAATCCACGTCCAATGAAGGCAAGCATTCCGTATGCTATCTTCACTACATTGTCCACTTGTGTTGCCACTTTCAAAGATCTGTGGACCAGTATACCCAGATCTCTCTTTATCCCGAAGAGTTTTGCTATTTACTGCATATTTCCACTCTATGTTAGATCTACCAAAATGCATTAATTCGCATTTATCCTGATTAAAATCCATTTACCATTTCCCTATCCAAGTCTCCAATCTATAAATGTTCTGCTGTATCCTCTGACAATCCTCAACAGTATCTGCCACTGCACTAAACTTGGTGTCACCCACAAACTTACTAATCAGACCGGCTGCATGTTCCTCCAAATCGTTCATATGAGCTCCAAACAACAAAGACCCCAGCACAGTTGCCTGTGGAACATCGCGGGTCACTGCCTTCCATTCAGAAAAAAAAACTTTCACTGCTACCATCTGCCATCCGTGACCGAGCCAGTTCTGTATCCATCTTACCACCTCACCTCAGATCCCGTGTGACTTCACCTTTTGTACCAGCGTGCCATGAGGCACTTGGTCATGTTTTTTAAAAAATTCATTTAAAGTACAAAACATTTTTTTCCCCAATTAAGCGGCAATTTAGCATGGCCAATCCATCTATCCTGCACATCTCTTGGTTTTGGGGGGAAAACCCACGCAAACACAGGAAGGATGTGCGAACTCCACACGGAGAGCGTCCGAGAGCCGGGATCGAACCTGGGACCTGGGCATCGTGAGGCAGTAATGCTAATCACTGTGCCACCGTGCTGTCCTTTGGCAAAGGTTTTACTGAAATCCATGCAAATAACATCCACCGCCCTCCCCTTATGAATCATCTTTGTCACCTCCTAAAAAAACATTGAGCAAGTTAGTGAGGCACGACCTCCCCTTCACAAAACCATGCTGTCTATCGCAAATTAGCCCATTTCTTTCCATATGGGGATCAATCCTGTCCTTGAAAATACTGTCCAATTATTTACCTACTACCGACGCGAGGCTTACTGCCTATAATTTCCTGGATTATCGCTGCTTCCTTTCTTAAACAGCGGCACCAGATCAGCTCTTCTCCAGTCCTGTCGTATCTCACCTGTGGCCAATGAGGACACAAAGATGTCAGGTCAGTCCCTACCAATTTCCTCCCTTGTTTCCGTCAGTATTCTGGGGTAAACCCCATCCAGCCAAGGAGCCGGATCTACTTTAATATAATATAAAAGACCCAATACTTCCTCCTTTTTGATTTGAACATGACCCAGACTATCCACACACCTCACCCAAGAATCATCTTCCACAAAGTCCGTTTCTTGGTGAACACTGATGAAAAGTACTCACTTAGTACCCTTCCCTTCCTCTGGTTCAACATAGAGATAGACCCACTCGCCTTAACTGTTCTAATCCTTTCGCTGGTGACCCTCTTGTTTTTTACGTACGAATAAGATGCTTTGGGATTCACCATAATCTTCCTTGCCAAGAAGATTTCATAGTCCTTCCCAGCCCTCCTAATTTCCCTCTTAATCACCTTCCTACTTTCTTTACACTCCTCTATAAAGCATCGAGGTTTTCATCATAAAGAATTCCCATCAGCCAATAGCGTCTGTGTCGTTTCCAAAGCAACCACCTAAGAATGTGACTGGATTCGGTGACATATTTCATACAATCATAGAATTTACTGTGCAGAAGGAGGCCATTCGGCCCAACGAACCTGCATCGACCTTGGAAAGAGCACGCTGCCCAGGCCCACGCCTTCACACTATCCCCGCAACGCAGTAACTCCACCAAACCATTTTGGACATTATGGGCAATTTAGAATGGCCAATACACCTAACCTGCACATCTTTGAACTGTGGGAGAAAAGCACAGCACCCGGAGAAAATAAACAATGCTGACACGGGAGAACGTCAAGACTCCGCACAGACAGTGACCCAAGCCTGGAATCGAACCTGGGCCTGGAGCTGTGAAAGAACAGTAACAACCATTGCATACCGTGACGACCTAATATTTGAAACGGATCAATAATCATTCTGTCAAACTAACGTTTTTCTCTCCATCCAGATGCAGAATCTCACTGTTTATTTTGTTTCCCTCCAGCTAATGTAGCTACGATTCTAACCCTGACTATTCGGAAGTGTGGGCTCTCCAGATGTGTCACTCGCTACCTGTTGGCCATGGCAGCAGCAGATCTACTTGTCATTATTTTCGATCTAATATTCAGACACATCCCGATTGTTTACTGGGAGCGGTTTTATTTCCTGTGGTCTATCCGTGTGTGTAATATCCATGCTGTCTTTCTTTATGCAGCTACGGACTGTTCTGTCTGGTTTACTGTGTCTTTCACCTTTGATCGATTTGTGGCCATTTGTTGTCAGAAGCTGAAGAATAAATATTGCACTGAGAAAGTGGCTGCTGTGGTTCTCGGAACCGTGGCTGTGCTGAGCTGTTTTAAAAACATTTTTTGGTACTTCATGTTCTCAGACTGGTACTCGATTAGTAACAGACGCAGTTTTTGCTTTCAAACATTCTCCACTCAAGTATCTCCTGTTTGGATAGCCTTCGAGTTTCTGCATCACATTGTGACCCCGTGTGTCCCATTCGTCCTGATTCTGTTGCTTAATGTTGCAACCATCAGACACATAGTGGTGAGCAATAAAGCCCGCAGCCGACTTCGAGCAATCAATGCTGCGAAGAGGTCCAGAGACCCAGAGATGGCGAGTCGAACAAAATCAATCATATTGCTGTTCCTTATCTCGTTGAATTTCATCCTGTTATGGACAGTTTTCATGGTGTATTCTATATGGAGACGGACATATTATTTGATAGATGATTCTGTGTTGATGAGTGATGTTGTTCTGTAAATTGGCTTCATGTTGCAGCTCCTGAGCTGCTGCACAAACACTTGTATCTATGCCGTGACCCAAACTATTTTCAGGGAGCAGTTGTTGAATGTACTGAAGTATCCATTTGTTTCGATTTTTCGATGCATTCAGAGATATACAGAAATGAATAATTGACAATTTGCAGAAATTAATTGCTTGTTTCAATTTTCCCATCGGTGTCGGGAGAGAACGGACCGGAAGTACTCTGATGGGAAAAAGCGGGGGAGGGGCCACTGTCACTGTCGCAACATTAGCAGGTGTTGCTCTCTTTGGTTGGCTCTGAATATGGTGGTCAATATGGTCGCCTTCCTTAATCCTAATTATGTTTGCTCTAGAGTCGTCAGGTATCTTTGGATACCGCCACAAGGTTCAAACCTGAATACTGATCAAAAAGTCGGTACACCAGTTAGTTAGTTCAAAGTCAATACTATGTATTTACACACACAGTAATATCTACTCATGCACGGAATACTACAGACTAAACTATGACTCCTGCGAAAGCCTATCCTTAGCTTCGGGCGCCCACTCAGTCAGAGGAACAAGGGCCGTTGTTCGGTTCTGAGGCTGCTGGAGTCGAAATGGTGAAGGGAAGCACCTAAGGTCGGCCGCCTGGTAGCGAGTGTTGACCTTGGACTGCTTCTGGTGCAGCTGGTGGACGGGTTTCTCTGCTGTGAGAGCCAAGTCCAAGAGAGCAATGCTCTCTTGTGGCCTTCCACTTATACCTGAAGGGGCTTAGCGCGCTTTTGGGTGTGCCTTGAACATGGCCCCCAATCAATTGGGCCGTATCTTGATCACTCGTATCGATCTTGACCAATAAAGGGGTGGGTGCGCTGCCGGCTGGGCGTGTCCTAGGTGGCCGTTGGCATGCTTTGTTTTCTGCTTTCGGTTTGGGGAACGGGCGCCGCGAGGTCTGGCGCCAGATCGGTTACTTAAGTATCTTCCTTTGTTCCCGGAGATCGGCCATCCATATGCTAATGTGCCTACAGTTTCAGTCTTGTCTAGGAGCTGCGGCTCGAATATGCAGACAGGCTCTGTGCCTATTTGCTTTCTTACTATTGTCCATTTTTCCCTGCAATCTTTGCAAATGTCCATTTGTATTCTTGAAGTGGCCATCCCAGATGGCTACACGCTCTCCTTGTGATCCTCAACGCGAAGCGTGAAGGATCAAATAACCGCGTCGTCTTCGTTCTCTTCCCAAGTTGGGCACCCATAAGCATTTTATAGGCTCTACAGCAGGTCACTGATTACAAATTCTGTTTACAGCTGTGCACGGATAACGTAAACGCTGTTTACCGTAGGGCTCTCATCAGTGTATGGTTCACATTAGCACTGCTGTAAACAAAGTCCATGTAAACATTGCCCTGCAGTAAACTGTGTTAATGTAAACCGAAGACCACGGCAAACAGCGTTTATGTAAACAGCGCCGTACAGTAAAAAGTGCAGACGTAAACCGTCCTCTGCTGTAAAAAGATTCCATGTAAACAGTGTCCTGCAGTAAAAAGTTTTTGAAAACAGTAACCTGCTGTAATAAGAGTCTATGTAAACAGTGCACGACAGTAAGCAGTGTTTATGTAAACCGCATTCTGTTGTAAACAGAGTCTTTGGAAACAATGTCCTACATTTAGATACACCGTACACTGCTGTCAACAGATTCTATGTGAACAATGCCCTGCAGTAAACAGAATGAAAGTAAACCGTGCACTAATGTAAACAGAGTCTGTCTAAACAGAGCCCTACAGGAAGCAGTGCTTACGTAAACTGTACACAACTGTTGAAAGAATCTGTGTAAACAATGCCGTACAGTAAACCGTGTTTATGTAAAATGTACACTGATTTAAACAGAGACTATGTAAACAGTGCACTACAGTGAACAAAATTTAAACTGTGCCCTACAGTAAACAGTGTCGATGTAAACAGTGCCCTACAGTAAACAGGGTGAAAGTAAACCATACACTACTGTAAACAGAGTCTATGTAAACAGTGCCCTACAGTAATCAGTGTTTCTGTATATCGTACACTGCTTTAAACAGTGACTATGTAAACAGTGCCCTACGCTAAACATTCTATGTAAACAGTGCGCAACTGTAAACAATATGTATGTAAACCGTACACTACTGCAGACTGAGTCTATGTACACAGTGCTCTGTAGTAAACAATGTTAAAGTAAATCATACACTACTGTAAATAGAGTCTTTGTAAATATAGCACTACAGCAAACAGTGTAAACGGTATACAGCTGGAAACAGATTCGATATAAACCGTGCTGTACAGTAAACAGATTTTATTTAAAATATATATTGCTGTAAATAGGGCCTATTTAAACGGTGCCCTAAAGTAAACAATGGTTATGTCAACCGTACAATACGGTAAACCTGGTCGATGTAAACAGTGCCCTCGAGTAAACAGAGAGAAAGTTAACCATGCACTGCTGTAAAAAGAGTCCACGTAAACAGTTCCCTCCAGTAAACAGTGTTTATATAAGCCATGCCCTGCTCTCAATAGAATCTATGTAACAGTGCCCAATAGTAAATAGTTTTCATGTAAACTGTCCACTACTGTAAACTATCTTGGTAAACAGTGCCCTACAGTAAACAGTGTTTGTATAAACCGTACAATACGGTAAACATGGTTTATTTAAACAGTGCCCTACAATAAACAGAGTGAAAGTTAACCATGCGCTGCTGTAATCAGAATCCATGAAAACAGTTACCTCCAGTATAAAGTGTTTATATAAGCCGTAGCTTGCTGTATGAAATGAAAAGGAGTCAATGTAACAGTCCCCTTCAGTAAATAGTTTTTATGTAAACCGTACACTGCTGTAAACGGAGTCTATTAAACAGTGCCCTATTAAACAGTGTTTATGTAAAATGTACACTGCTGTAAACAGAGTGAATGTAAACAGTGCCCTACAATAAACAGGGTTTATGTGAACCGTACACTGCTGTAAATAAATTCTATGTGAGCAGTGCCGTAAATTAAACAGTTTTTATTAAATCGTATACTGCTGTAAACGAAGTCCATGTAAACACTGCCCGACAGTATAGTGTTAATGTAAACCGGACGTAACTGCAAACAGCTTCTATGTCAACAACGCCTACAATTAACAGTGTCAACGTAAACCGTACTCTGCTGTATTAAGATTCTATGTAAACAGTGCGAGACAGTAAGCAGTGTTTATGTAAATCCTGTACTGTTATAAACAGAGACTATGTAAACAATGCCCTCCAGAAAACATTGTTTAGATACACCGTACACTGCTGTAAACGGAGTCAAAGTAAATAGTGCCCTCCAGTATACAATGTTTATGTAAATCGTACGCTGCTATAAACAGAGTTTATGTAAACAGTATACTGCAGTAAACAGTGTTTATGTAAATCGTAACTGCTATAAACAGGTTCTACGCAAACAGTGCGCTACAGTAAACAGTATTTAATCAGTGCCCTACAGTTAACAGCGTCTATATAAAAAGTGCCAAACAGTAACCAGTATTTAAGCAATGCCCTACAGTAAACAGTCTATGCAAACAGTGCCAACAGTAAACAGTGCTAATGTGGACCGTACATTGATGAGAGCCCTACGGTAAACAGCGTTTACGTTATCCGTATACTGTTGCAAACCGAGTATTTGTAATCAGTGATCTACTGGAAACAGTTGTTATGTAAAAAGTACATTGTTGTCCTGAGAAGTGCTCCAAAAGCTAGTCATTTGAAACAAAGCTGTTGAACTTCTTACTCTGCTCACCCCAGTCCAAAGCCGGCATCTCCACATTATGTAAGCGGTGCCCTAGAGTAAACAGTGCGTATGTAAAATGTACACTGCTGTAAGGAAAGTCGGTGAAAACAGTGCCTTACAGTAAACAGAGAAATTAAACCGTACACCACTGGAAACAGTCTATGCAAATGTGCCCTCCAGTAAACAGTATTTAAACAGCACCATACAGTAAACAGAGTGAAAGTAATCCTTACACTAATGTAAACAGACCCTTTTTAAACAGTGCCATCTGTTAAAAAAGTGTTAATGTAAACCGGACAGTGCTGTAACAAGAGTCTATGTAATCAGTGCCCTCCAATAGCCAGTGTTTCTGCAAATTGTACTCTTTGTAAACAATGTCTGTGTAATCTGTGCCCTACACTAAACAGTGTTTATATAAACCATACACTGATGTAAACAGAGTCTACGTAAACAGGGCCCTGAAGTAAACATAGTGAAAACAAACCGTACACTAATGTAAACAGAGTCAGTGTAAACAGAACCTTACAGGAAGCAGTGTTTACATAAACTGTGCACAACTGTAAACAGAGTCTGTGCAAACATGCCCGACAGTAAACCGTGCATATGCAAAATGTACACTGCTATAAACAAAGACTATGTACACAGTGCACTACAGTAAACACAATTTAAACAGTGCCGTACAGTAACACAGTCTATGGAAACAGTGCCCTACAGCAAACAGGGTGAAAGTAAACCATATACTTCTGTAAACAGAGTCTATGTAAACAGTGTCCTACAGTAAACGGTGTTTCTGTAAATCGTACACAGCTGTAAACAGAGTATATGTAAATTGAGTACTACTGTAAACAGTGTTTATGTAAAATGTAAACTGCTGTAAACAGAGTGAATGTAAACAGCGCCCTACAATAACCAGTACTTCTGTGAACCGTACACCACAGTAAACAACTCTACGAGAACAGTGCCCTCAACTAAACAGAGTTTATTAAGTCGTATACTGCTGTAAACAAAGTCCATGTAAACACTGCCCTGCAGTGAAATGCCTTAATGTAAACCGGAGACCACGGTAAACAGCGATTATGTAAACAGCGCCTTACAGTAAACAGTGCAGACGTAAACCGTTCTCTGCTGTAAAAAGATTCCATGTAAACAGTGTCCTGCAGTAAAAAGTTTTTGAAAACAGTAACCTGCTGTAATAAGAGTCTATGTAAACAGTGCACTACAATAAGCAGTGTTTATGTAAACCGCATTCTGTTGTAAATAGAGTCTATGTAAACAATTCCCGACATTTAGATACACCGTACACTGCTGTCACCAGAGCCTATGTGAACAATGCCCTGCAGTAAACAGAACGAAAGTAAACCGTGCACTAATGTAAACAGAGTGTGAGTAAACAGAGCCCTACAGGGAGCAGTGTTTACATAAACTGTACACAACTGCTAAAAGAGTCTGTGCAAACAGTAAACCGTGCTTCTGTAAAATGTACACTGTTGTAAACAGTGACTATGTAAACAGTGCCCGACGCTAAACAGTCTATGTAAACAGTGCGGAACTGTAAAACATATTTATGTAAACCGCACACTACTGCAAACTGAGTCTATGGACACAGTGCTCTGTAGTAAACAAGGTTAATGTAAATCATACACCACTGTAAACAGCCTTTGTAAATATAGCACTACAGCAAACAGTGTTTATGTGAACAGGATACTGCTGGTAAGAGATTCCATATAAACGGTGCTCTACAGTAAACAGTGTTTATGTAAACAGTATACTGCTGGAATCAGATTCTATATAAACGGTGCCCTACAGTAAACAGTGTTTATGTAAATGGTATACAGCTGGAAACAGATTCAATATGAACGGTGCCCTACAGTAAACAATGTTTATGTAAACAGTATACAGCCGGAAACAGATTCTATCTAAACGGTGCTGTACAGCAAACAGTGTTTATGTAAACAGTATACTGCTGGAAACAGATTCTATATCAACGCTGCCCTACAGTAAACAGTGTTTATGTAAACAGTATACTGCTCGAAACAGATTCTATATAAACGGTGCCCTGCAGTAAACATTGTTTATGTAAACAGTATACTGCTGGAAACAGATTCTATATAAACGATGCTGTACAGTAAACAGTGTTCATGTAAACAGTATACTGCTGGAAACAGATTCTATATAAACGGTGCCCTCCCGTAAAGAGTGTTTATGTAAACGGTATACTGCAGGAAACAGATTCTATGTAAACGGTGCTCTACAGTAAACAGTGTTTAAGTAAACGGTATACTGCTGGAAACAGATACTATATAAATGGCGCCCGACAGTAAACAGTGTTTATGTGAACAGGATACTGCTGGAAACAGATTCTATATAAACGGTGCTGTACAGTAAACAGTGTTTATGTAAACAGTATACTGCTGGAATCAGATTCTATATAAACGGTGCCCTACCGTAAACAGTGTTTATGGAAACAGTATACTGCTGGAAACAGATTCTATATAAACGGTGCTCTACAGTGAACATTGTTTATGTAAACAGTATACTGTTGTAAACAGATTCTATATAAACGGTGCTCTACAGTAAACATTGTTTATGTAAACAGTATACAGCCGGAAACAGATTCTATATAAACAGTGCCCTACAGTAAACAGTGTTTATGTAAACAGTATACTGCTGGAATCAGATTCTATATAATCGGTGCCCTACCGGAAACAGTGTTTATGTAAACAGTATACTGCTGGAAACAGATTCTATATAAACGGTGCCCTCCCGTAAAGAGTGTTTATGTGAACAGTATACTGCTGGAAACAGATACTATATAAACGGTGCCCTACAGTAAACAGTGTTTAAGTAAACGGTATACTGCTGGAAGCAGATTCTATATAAACGGTGCCCTACAGTAAACAGTGTTTATGTAAACAGTATACTGCTGGAAACAGATACTATATAAACGGTGCTCTACAGTAAACAGTGTTTATGTGAACAGGATACTGCTGGAAACAGATTCTATATAAACGGTGCTCTACAGTGAACAGTGTTTATGTAAACAGTATACTGTTGTAAACAGATTCTATATAAACGGTGCTCTACAGTAAACAGTGTTTATGTAAACAGTATACTGCTGGAAACAGATTCTATATAAACGGTGTCCTGCAGTAAACATTGTTTATGTAAACAGTGCACTGCTGTAAACAGATTCTATATAAACGGTACCCTCCTGTAAAGAGTGCTTATGTGAACAGTATACTGCTGGAAACATATTCGATATCAACGGTGCCCTACAGTGAACAGTGTTTATGTAAATAGTACACTGCTGGAAACAGATTATATATGAACGGTGCCCTACAGTAAACAGTGTTTATGTAAACAGTATACTGCCGGAAACAGATTCTATATAAACGGTGGTCTACAGTAAACATTGTTTATGTAAACAGTATGCAGCCGGAAACAGATTCTATATAAACGATGCTGTACAGTAAACAGTGTTCATGTAAACAGTATACTGCTGGAAACAGATTATATATAAACGCTGCCCTACAGTAAACAGTGTTTATGTAAACAGTATACTGCTGGAATCTGATTCTATATAATCGGTGCCCTACCATAAACAGTGTTTATGTAAATAGTATACTGCTGGAAACAGATTCTATATAAACGGTGCCCTCCCGTAAAGAGTGTTTATGTGAACAGTATGCTGCTGGAAACATATTCGATATCAACGGTGCCCTACAGTAAACAGTGTTTATGTAAATAGTACACTGCTGGAAACAGATTCTATATGAACGGTGCCCTACAGTAAACAGTATTTATGTAAATGGTATACTGCAGGAAACAGATTCTATGTAAACGGTGCTCTACAGTAAACAGTGTTTAAGTAAACGGTATACTGCTGGAAACAGATACTATATAAACGGTGCCCTACAGTAAACAGTGTTTATGTAAACAGTATACTGCTGGAATCTGATTCTATATAATCGGTGCCCTACCGTAAACAGTGTTTATGTAAATAGTATACTGCTGGAAACAGATTCTATATAAACGGTGCCCTCCCGTAAAGAGTGTTTATGTGAACAGTATGCTGCTGGAAACATATTCGATATCAACGGTGCCCTACAGTAAACAGTGTTTATGTAAATAGTACACTGCTGGAAACATATTCGATATCAACGGTGCCCTACAGTAAACAGTGTTTATGTAAATAGTACACTGCTAGAAACAGATTAAATATGAACGGTGCCCTACAGTAAACAGTATTTATGTAAATGGTATACTGCAGGAAACAGATTCTATGTAAACGGTGCTCTACAGTAAACAGTGTTTAAGTAAACGGTATACTGCTGGAAACAGATACTATATAAACGGTGCCCTACAGTAAACAGTGTTTAAGTAAACGGTATACATGCTGGAAACAGATACTATATAAACGGTGCTCTACAGTAAACAGTGTTTATGTGAACATGATACTGCTGGAAACAGATTCTATATAAACGGTGCTCTACAGTAAACAGTGTTTATGTAAACAGTATGCAGCCGGAAACAGATTCTATATAAACGGTGCCCTACAGTAAACAGTGTTTATGTAAACAGTATACTGTTGTAAACAGATTCTATATAAACGGTGCGCTACAGTAAACAGTGTTTATGTAAACAGTATACTGCTGGAAACAGATTCTATATAAACGGTGCCCTACAGTAAACAGTGTTTATGTAAACAGTACACTGCTGCAAACAGATTCTATATAAACGGTACCCTCCTGTAAAGAGTGCTTATGTGAACAGTATACTGCTGGAAACATATTCGATGTCAACGGTGCCCTACAGTAAACAGTGTTTATGTAAAAAGTACACTGCTGGAAACAGATTATATATGAACGGTGCCCTACAGTAAACAGTGTTTATGTAAACAGTATACTGCTGGAAGCAGATTCTATATAAACGGTGCACTACAGTAAACAGTGTATATGTAAACAGTATACTGCTGGAAACAGATTCTATATAAACGATGCCCTACAGTATACAGTGTATATGTAAACAGTATACTGCTGGAAACAGATTATTTCTAAACGGTGACCTCCTTCTGCACTGTGCATCTATGCTTCTATGATTCAATGATTTAGGATCTCAACCATCTCTTGTGGTTTCGTACATAGATGATCTTGTGGATTCTTTAGATACCCTACTTTCTCCATAGTTGCCTTTTTAATTATTTGTAGACGCTCTTAGGATTCTCATTTGTCTTATCTGTCAAAACAATCTTTTGTCCACTTTTTGCCCTCCTGATTCTCGTTAAACTGTTCGTCGATGTTATCTATACTCATCAAGTGTTATGGCCCAATGTTTCGAAATCTCCAAAGTTTCTCATGGATTTCTCCTGACCTACAACTGTTTATCAATTTTGGTAATGCTGAGCACAAGGGCCTTTCCTGTGTTATTCAACAGAGGCCGTAAGCACTTTTACTCAAAATAAGCTTTCATGTGCAAATTTAGTTAACATTTTAATAAACACACGGAGTAAGCATTTTCATCAACTACAATCATAACAACCCGAGGCAGCTAAAGTAATCTATGTACAGCGCCTAAGAAATTCCCCCCTTTAACTGTTCCAATTTAACAACAAGATCACATAAACCAGTACGCCCTTTTCAAAGGTATGGCCCAGAATCCAGAGCTGAAGATTCGGTATGGATTATCTGGATTCATTTCCAAAACTTTTAATCCGAAAAGCAATTATTTATTTTCAAGTTTTCAAGCATTCTGGAAACAGCTTTTACAATGAAGATAGCGAGAGAGGCCAATATACTTCTCTTTCTGAGTATAGCAGCCCAAATGTGAAAACGAAAGCAAAAGCTCACAGACACACACAAGCCCTAAACCAAAGCGATAGTAAAACCAACTCCCACAGCCACAGTCCAGCGTCACCCACACAATGACATCACGGAAGTCATGTGATGAGACTAAAATATTTCTCAAAGGGGCACTCCATGACACATGCACTTCACTTTATCCCAGCTGTCTGTGCATGTCATGTGCATACTTCTTCCTTTTCAACGGGGCCTTAATATCCTGAGTCACCCAGGTTCTATACTTCGATCAGCCTTGCCCTGCATTCTAAATGGAATGGGCTTACCTTGAACACTGCTCAACACAGGAAAGCTCCCTCTACACTGTCCCCATCAAACAGTGACAGATACAGTGCAGGGTTAGATACAGAGTAAAGCTCCCTCTACACTGTCCCAATCAAACATTCCCGGGACAGATACCGTGTGGGGTGAGATAACGAGTAAAGCTCCATCTACAGGGTCTCCATTTACGTTAATGATGGAGAGGGATAAGTATACCCCGCAGGGCAAGAGTTATAGCTGGGGAAGGGCAATTATGATTCCATTGGACATGACTTGGGGTGGGGAGGAGTGGGGGGGGGGGGGGTAGGTTGGAGATGTAGGCTGCAAGTGTTGGGCACACTGGATATGTGGAGTTTGTTCAAGGAACAGCTACTGCGCGTTCTTGAGAAGTACGTACCGGTCAGGCAGGGAGGAAGTCGTCGAGCGAGGTAACCGTGGTTTACCAAAGAAGTGGAATCTCTTGTTAAGAGGAAGAGGGAGGCCTATGTGAAGATGAGGTGTGAAGTTTCAGTTGGGGCGCTTGATAGTTACAAGGTAGCGAAGACGGATCTAACGAGAGAGCTAAGACGAGCAAGGAGGGGACATGAGAAGTATTTGGCAAGTAGGATCAAGGAAAACCCAAAAGCTTTCTACAGGTATGTCAGGAATAAAAGAATGACTAGGGTAAGAGTAGGGCCAGTCAAGGACAGGGATGGGAAGTTGTGTGTGGAGTCTGAAGAGATAGGCGAGATACTAAATGAATATTTTTTGTCAGTATTCACTCAGGAATAAGAGAATGTTGTGGAGGAGAATGCTGAGACCCAGGCTATTAGAATAGATGGCATTGAGGTACGTAGGGAAGAGGTGTTGTCAATTCTGGACAGGCTGAAAATAGATAAGTCCCCGGGGCCAGATGGGATTTATCCTAGGATTCTCTGGGAAGCCAGGGAAGAGATTGCTGAGCCTTTCGCTTTGATTTTTATGTCATCGTTGGCTACAGGAATAGTACCAGAGGACTGGAGGATAGCAAATGTAGTCCCTTTGTTCAAGAAGGGGAGCAGAGACAACCCCGGCAACTATAGACCGGTGAGACTCACGCCTGTTGTGGGTAAAGTCTTGGAGGGGATGATAAGAGACAAGATTTTTAATCATCTAGATGGGAATAATATGATCAGGGACAGTCAGCATGGCTTTGTGAAGGGTAGGCCATGCCTCACAAACCTTATCGAGTTCTTTGAGAAGGTGACTGAACAGGTAGACGAGGGTAGAGCAGTTGCTGTGGTGTATATGGATTTCAGTAAAGCGTTTTATAAGGTTCCCCACGGTAGGCTATTGCAGAAAATACGGAGGCTGGGGATTGAGAGTGATTTCGAGATGTGGATTAGAAATTGGCTAGCTGAAAGAAGACAGAGGGTGGTGGTTGATGGGAAATGTTCAGAATGGAGTTCAGTTACAAGTGGCGTACCACAAGGATCTCTTCTGGGGCCGTTGCTGTTTGTCATTTTTATCAACGACCTAGAGGAGGGCGCAGAAGGGTGGGTGAGTAAATTTGCAGACGACACTAAAGCCGGTGGTGTTGCGACAGTGCGGAAGGATGTTGCAGGTTACAGAGGATATAGATAAGCTGCAGAGCTGGGCTGAGAGGTGGCAAATGGAGTTTAATGTAGAGAAGTGTGAGGTGATTCACTTTGGAAGGAATAACAGGAATGCGGAATATTTGGCTAATGGTAAAAGTCTTGGCAGTGTGGATGAGCAGAGGGATCTCGGTGCCAATGTACATCGATCCCTGAAAGTTGCCACCCAGGTTGATAGGGTTGTGAAGAAGGCCTATGGAGTTTTGGCCTTTATTGGTAGAGGGATTGAGTTCCGGCGTCATGAAGTCATGTTGCAGCTGTACAAAACTCTGGTAAGGCCGCATTTGGAGTATTGCGTACAGTTCTGGTCACCTCATTATAGGAAGGACGTGGAAGCTTTGGAACGGGTGCAGAGGAGATTTACCAGGATGTTGCCTGGTATGGAGGGAAAATCTTATGAGGAAAGGCTGATGGACTTGAGGTTGTTTTCGTTGGAGAGAAGAAGGTTAAGAGGAGACTTAATAGAGGCATACAAAATGATCAGGGGGTTAGATAGGGTGGACAGTGAGAGCCTTCTCCCGCGGATGGAAATGGCTATCACGAGGGGACATAGCCTTAAACTGAGGGGTAATAGATATAGGACAGAGGTCAGAGGTAGGTTCTTTACGCAAAGAGTGGTGAGGCCGTGGAATGCCCTACCTGCAACAGTAGTGAACTCGCCAACATTGAGGGCATTTAAAAGTTTATTGGATAAGCATATGGATGATAATGGCATTGTGGAGGTTAGATGGCTTTTGTTTTTTGACTTCCCAAGTCGGTGCAACATCGTGGGCCGAAGGGCCTGTACTGCGCTGTATCGTTCTATGTTCTATGTTCTATGCACAGGCTTCCCTAAAACGTTCCCTGGGCAGTTACATAGGAAGAGGAATAGGCTATTCAGCCCATCGACGCTGCTCTGCCATACAATACGGTCATGGCTGAACAATTACTTCGATGCCGTTATCACCCCAATATTCTCATAGCCCTTTATGTCTTCAGGATTCTGAAAGTTGGCAATTCCTGCATTAAAAATACTCAGTTGCTGCGCTTCAATAGCTCTCTAGACCGCAGAATACCAAATATTCACAACCCTCTGAGCAGACACATTTCTCCTCATCTCCGTCCTAATTGGTTTCTCCCATATCTTGCAATTGTTTCTCCTGGTTCTGGACTTCGCAACGACGGGAAACATCTAACCCGCGCCTACCTTGTCTGTCCCACTGAGTATGTTGTAGGTTTCAATGAGATCACCCCTCATTCTCTGAAACTGCGGAGAATACAGGCCCAGGTATCCCAATCTCTCTCCATAGGACAGTCCCGCCAGCCCCCGAATACGTCTGGTGAACCTTTGTGTCGCTCCCTCTGGAGCAATAATTTCCATCCGAAGGAAAATGGACCAAAGCTGCTCACAGTGCTCCAGGAGTGGCCTCACCAAGTTCAAATACAATTGAAGCAGGATCTTACACCTCCTGAACTTAAAACGTATTGCGATAAAGGTCAACATACTATTAGTCTTCTTAATATTTTGCTGCATATGCATTGCAGCACGCTCTGAACTGTCCATGCGCACTGTTCCCAAAAGGTGGTAGAATCAAATGAAATCTACATTACAGAATGAGGCTATTTTGCCCATTGAGTCTGCACTGACCCCCGGAAGGCGAAAACTATCGAGGCCCACTCACCCGCCTATCCCCAGAAACCCTTAATCTGCACATATATGTAACACTAAGGGACATTTTTTTCGCAGGGCCAATCCACCTAACCTGCACATCGTTCGACTGTGGGAAGAAACCCGAGCACCCGGAAGAGTCGCACGCAGACACGGGGATAAGGTTCTACCTCCACACAGACAGTGACCCAACGTCGGTCTAAGGTGCGGTATGAGACGTTCCTGTACAATTGAGGCAGGACTTCACAACTCCTGCACTCAAATCATCCTTGTGATTCAGGGTCAATATATTTTATGCTTTTGAATATATTGCTGCATCCGCATTATGGACAAGGACCCCAGGGCTTCAAGTGCCTTTGTATATCTGCAATAACCCTACAAATTTTTGGATTGTAGGAATAAGAGCCAGGTAGATACAGGAGAATGTGCAAACACCACACTGGCAGTGACCCGGGGCCGGGAACGACCGCGGGTTCTCGGACCCGAGAAACAGCATCGTTAACCATTGCGCCACGGTGCTGCCACCACTTTCTAAGCATTTCAGAGATTCTTCAGAACTGTTCCTCCTACCAAATAGAGACACACATCGAGAGAGTCTCCCAATAGAGTTCCAGCACAGTGTTAGTTACAGATAAAAGCTCCCTCCACACTGTCCCCATCAAACACTCCCAGCGCAGGTACAGCACAGGGTTAGATACAGAGTAAAGCTCCCTCTACACTGTCCCTATTAAACACTCCCAGGACAGGTACAGCATGGGGTTAGATACAGAGTAAAGCTCCCTCTACACCGTCCCTAATAAACACTCCCAGGACAGGTACAGCATGTGGGTAGATACAGAGTTATGCTCCCTCTACACTGTCCCCATCAAACACTCCCAGGACAGGTACAGCACGGGATTAGATACAGAGTAACGCTCCCTCTTCACTGTCCCCATCAAACACTCCAGGACAGGTACAGCACGGGGTTAGATACAGAGTTATGCTCCCTCTACACTGTCCCTATTAAACACTCCCAGGACAGGTACAGCATGTGGGTAGATACAGAGTTATGCTCCCTCTACACTGTCCCCATCAAAGACTCCCAGGACAGGTACAGCACGGCAGTTAGATACAGAGTAAAGCTCCCTCTACACTGTCACCATCAAACACTCGCAGGATAGGTACAACACGGGGTGAAATACAGAATCAATATTCCTCTAGAGTGTCCCCATAAAACACTCCATTGACAGACGAACTGGGCGTACACATCAACACCTCACTGGACGCGGTAAACGAGGTGGATAAGGTGGTCAAGAAGACCTCCGGCGTATATCACCACTGTGGCGCAGTGGGTTAGCACTGCTGCCTCACGGCGCCGAGGTCCCAGGTTCGGTCCGGGCACTGGGTCACTGTCCGTGTGGAGTTTGCACATTCTCCCTGTGTCTGACGCCTCAACACAAAATATGTGCAGGGTATGTGGATTGGTCAAGCTGCATTGCCCCTTCTTTGGAAAAAATGAATTGAGTACTCTAAGTTTATGAATTAAAAAAAAGAATACCTCGGACATCCTTGCGTTCGTTGGGTGGAGCATTGAGTTTAGAAATTCGCAGGTTATGCTGCAGCTGGATAGAACCTTAGTTCGGTCACACTTGGAATATTGTATGCAATACTGGTCACCACACTAGATGGATGTGGACACTTTTGAGAGGGTACAGAAGCGGCCTTCCAATTCTTGATAGGTTTGGGTTTGGGCTGAGGCTTGTAGTGTGAGCCCTGTTGCTGTATGTGTCCCTCATGCCAAGCTTGCCACTGAATAGGATGAACTCAAGGTATTTGGAGTTGCATATGGGTGCGAGGCAGGGGTACCTGGTATTGCCGCTGTTAGTTATGTTGGCAACTGAGCCCTTGGAAATGGCACCAGGTCTCAGCTGGGTGGGGGTTGGAGGAAGTGAGGGGAATAGGGAGCATCGGGCGTCGCTGTACGCCGATGATCTGCTGTGTTAGTGTCGGATCGATTGGAAAGCATGGGCAGAATGATGGGCTTATTGGAGCGGTTTGGGGCCTTTTGGGGTAATAGATTGAATGTCGGAAAAAGTGAGGCTTTTCCGCTCAACGCAAGCATGCCCGAGGTCTTCATTCTTTTATTTGTAAATTTAGAGGCAAACGTGGGTGCACTGCCGTTTAAGGTGGAAGGGAGCGGTTTCGGTACCTGGGGATCCAGGTAACGCATGCGTGTGCCACAATGCATAGGTGGAATCGCTTTCTTCCAAAAGCTTTGTCTCAATCCACAAACTAATCCCACTTCTCGACTCCCTCTCCATAGCCCTGTATCAATCCCCAAACTAATCGCACTGCCCCGCTCTCTCCCCATAGCCGTGTACCAATCCACAAACTAATCCCACTGCCCCGCTATCTCCTCATAGCCCTGTGTCACACTCCAAACCAATTCCACTGTCCCGCTCTCTCCCCATAGACCTGGACCAATGCTCAAACTAATCCCACTGCCCCACGCCCTGCCCATAGCCTTGTATCAATCCCCAAACTAAGCCCACTGCCCCGTTCTCCCCCAAAGCCCTGTATCAATCTCCTAACTAACCACACTGCGCGCGCTCTCCCCATTGCCCTGTGTCAATGCACAAACTAACCCCACTGCCCCAGCATTACCGCATTGCTCTAGATCATTCCACAAACAGATCCCACTGCCCCAGCCTTCCCCTATTGTTCTGGATCATTCCACAAACAGATCCCACTCTCCCAGCCTCTCCCTATTGTCCTGGATTATTCCACAATTAGATTGGACCACAAAGGTAGTGTTCTCATGATTACTACAGGTGCCACGTGCTAGTCAGAGTAGAAATAAATGGATACATAGGATGAATACGTGGCTGAAGGGATGGTGTCGGAGGGAGGGTTTCAAATTCCTGGCGAATTGGGACCGGTTCTGGTGGAGGTGGGACCTGTACAAACCGGACGGATTAGACCTGGGGAGGTCTGGAACTGATGGCCGGGGAGGGAGGGGGTAGGGGCTATTTGCTAGAGCGGTTGGGAACGGTTTAAACTAATATGCCAGGGGGATGGGAACCTATGCAAGGAGACAGAGAACGAGGGAGCAAGGACACAAGCAAAAGGTAGAAAAATGAATCAGTAAAGTGATAGGTGGAGAAACCAAGGGCTAAATTCAAAGAGGGCAGTAGAGAAAATATTGGGACAAGAAAAACATTGTGAAAAAAACAAACTTAAAGGCTCTGAGACTTCATGCATGGAACATTTGCAATAACGAGGATGAACTAAGCGTGCAGATCGATATAAATGCGCATGATATAATTTGGATTACGGAGACTTGACTGCAGGGTGGCAAGGATGGGAACTGAATGTCGCAGAGTTCTCAGAATTTAGGAAGAACAGACATAAAAGGAAAGGTGGTGGAGTGGCACTGCTGGATAAAGAGGAAATTAACACAATAGTGAGAAAGGATATAGCTCTGACAGTGTGGAATCTGTATGAGTTGAGAAATACCAAGCGAAAACAAACATTAGTGGGTGTCAGATATAGACCCCCAAACTGCACTGATGAGGTTGGGAATGGCATTAAACAAGAAATTAGAAATGCATGTAATAAAGGAATATCGGTGATCATGGGTGATTTTAATTTTCACATAATTGGGCACATGAAATTTACCACAATGCCGTAGAGGAGAAATTCCTAGAGTGAATACGGAATGATTTACTTAACCAATATGTGGAGGAACCAACTAGAGAGCAGGCCACCGTAGACTGGGTACTGTGTAATGAGAAGCGAATGATTGCAAATCTCGCTGCACTAGACCCCTTGGGGATGAGCAAGCATAACATGATAGACTTTTTTATCAAGATGGAGAGTGAAGTAGTTGATTCGGAGACTAGTGTGCTGACTCTTAATAAAGGGATCTTTGAGGATATGAGGCGTGAGTTGGCCTTGATGGATTGAGGAGAGTTACGTAAATGGATGACAGTGGATAGTCAGTGGCAAACATTCAAGGAACGCATGGAGGAACTACAGCAACTGTTCATTACTGTCTGGCACAAAAGCAAAGGGGGTTGAGGCCCAATCCATGGCTCACAAAGGAAATTAGAAATAGTATCCAATACAAGGAAGAAGCATACAGATTGGCCAAGAAAAATAATATGTCTGAGGATTGGGAGAAGTTTAGAATTCGGCAAAAAAAGGACGAAGGGGTTGATTAGGCAGAGGAAAGTCCAATACGAAAGGAAGTTTGTTGGGAACTTAACGAGTGACCCTAAGGGTTTCTAGAGATACGTGAAGAGAAAGAGAAAGAGATACAGGCAGAAACAGGGGAATGCATAATGAAATGAAATGAAATGAAAATCGCTTATTGTCACGAGTAGGCTTCAATGAAGTTACTGTGAAAAGCCCCCAGTCGCCACATTCCGGCGCCTGTTCGGGGAGGCTGGTACGGGAATAAGGGCATAATAAGGGCCAAAGGAATGGCTGAGCAATTGTATACATAACTTGGTTCTGTCTTCACAAATGAGGACATAAATCAGATCCCAGAAATGTTGGAGAATGAAAGGTTTAGTGAGAGGGAAGAACTGAGGAAGATAAACATTAGTGGAGAACTGGTGCTGAGAAAACTGATGGGATTGAAGGCGGATAAATCCCCAGGGCCTGAGAATCTGCATGCCAAGTGCTAAAAGAGGTGGTTCTGGAAACAGTGGATGCATTGGTGGTCATCTTCCGGGTTTCTATAGACTTTGAAACTGTCCCTGCAGATTGGAGGGTAGCTCACGTCTCTCCGATATTCAAAACTGGAGGTAGACTGAAAGTAGGGCTTAAGACCCGTAAGCCTAACATCCGTAGTGGGGAAAATGCTTGGATCCATTGTCAAGGACTTAATAGCGGAACATTTAGACAGCAGTGGAAGGATCAGTGAGAGTCAGCATAGATTTATTAAGGGAAAATCATGCTTGATAAATCTGTTACAATTCATTGAAGACATAACCAGTACAGCCGACAAGGGGGAGCCAGACGTGTGGTATATTTGGACTTTCAGATGGCGTTTGACAAAGGACCGCATTAGAGATTATTGTGCAAAATTAAATCGCATGGGATTGGAGGAAATGTATTGAGGTGGATAGAAAATTGGTTGGCAGAGAGGAAACAAAGAGTAGGGATGAATGAGTTATTTTCAAATAGTAGACAGTAACCAGTGGGGTACCATAGGGATCGGTGCTGGGACCCCAGCTATTCACAATATATCGTAATGATTTGGGAGAGGGAACAAAATGTAACATCTCAAAGTTTGCAGATGATACAAAATTAGATGGGAAGGTGAATTGTGACGAGGATGCATGGATTCTACAGCAAGATCTGGACAGGTTGGGTAAGTGGGCAAATCATTGGCAGATACCGTATAATTTGGATAAGTCTGAGGTTATTCATTTTGGAAGCAAAAACAGAAAGGCACATTACTACCTGAATGGTTGGGAGAGGGGAGTGTGCAGTGGGACATGGGACATGGGTATTCCTGTGCACCATTCGCTAAAGGCAAGCATGCAGGTGCAGGTGGCAGTAAAGAAGACTAATTGTATGTTGGCCTTAATTGCAAGAGGTCTCGAGTATAGAGTCAGGAATGTGTTGCTGCAATTGTACAGGACATTGGTGAGGTCACTCTTGGAGTATTGTGTGCAGTTTCCATCTCCTTCTCTGGGGAAGGATGTTCTTTCTTTCGAGTGATTGCAGCGAAGGTTTACCAGATTGATTCCAGGAATCGCAGGACTGTCATATTCGAACAGATTCAGAGGCTGGGATTGTTCTCGCCGGAGTTCAGAAGAATGAGGGGGGATCTCATAGAATCCTGTACAATTCTGAAAGGACTAGACGGTGGATGCAGCGATGATGTTGCCAATGATGGGTGTGTCTAGAGCCAGGGGTCAACAGTCTGAGGATTCAGAGTAAACCATTGCAGACAGAGAAAGGAGACATTTCTTCACACAAAGAGTGGTGAGCCTGTGGAATTCATCACCACAGGAAGTAGTTTATTCTAAAACGTTGAATATATTCAAGAGGCGGCTGGAGAATGGGATCAAAGGGTTTGGGGAGAAACCAGGATTATGCTGTTGAGTTGCATGATCAGCCATGATCGTGATGAACGGCGGAACAAGCCGAATGGTCAAAGGGTTTCGTCCGCTCCTATCTTCTATGTATTCTGTATGTATCTATACACCCCGTCTGTACCTGCAACCTGTTTCCCCAAACAACTTTCACTCACTTCTATATCACGCCTACACGTGCATAACCCCGCCTATATCTGCATCCTGCTTTTCCAAATTACTTTCACTCACTCCTATACCACCTCTATACGTACACACCTCGTCTGTACCTGCTCCCACCTCCTCCAAACAACTTGCACTCACATCCATACCACGTCTATACGTACACCCCCCCCCCTGTACCTGCACCCTGTCTCTCCTAACAACTTTCCATCGCTCTTATAACACGTCTATACGGATACACTTCGTCTGTACCTGCACCCTGCTTCCCCAACCAACTTTCACTCACTCTGTACCACCTCTCTACGCACAGCCCCAACTCCTTAAATCGTTCTGTAGCGTTTACTCCCAACTCCATAAGTCCACTGTCATCGAGACACTCCCCAGCGCAATCTATCCAGCCATTCCTAACATGGTCCTGTACAGAAACCCTCACCGTCTTTGCCTTCTGTTGTCTGACCCCTTCCCTCCTGCAGATCTCACACTGCACCTCATCATCGTCAGTTATCCTCCATACCTACCCACACCCTCTGTCTCATAACCTCAAGTAGTCTATTAACCCCTCCAAATAATCAGCTATCCTGTCCACAAAACACTTGTCCAAAGCTTTCCACTCCGCCGCTCCTAATATCACTCCCCTATCCAGACCCATACTTGTACATTCTCCACAGAACAATGCCTTAATCCGTTCCCTTACTGCTACCAAACCTTTAAAATTAGGATATGCCCAATTATATCCAAGCCGATTCATTGCCTTCATTATCCACTTTTCCACCTCTGATGCCAACTCAAGAACCACCTCCCTACCTCCACTGTCATTCCTCCACTCATCATGCAACATCCATCTAATTGTCTTCCCTTCACAGTACCATTTTACAAGGTCATCAAGGAACCCGCAGCTTTGCCTACTCCTAATCACGTATATCTATAGCAATTACTATTCTACATTGATCACCGTCGTTCCACTGCAACATATTGTTGCCCTCCCCCTGAAGCTATTACAAATGGGGGTCTACAGCGTTAACCAAGTGGGAGTTGAACACCCTCCCCTTTTTCCATCTCCATCACGTTTTCATCCTGCAGCACAAAGCAACTGATGATTCTCTTCTCTGCGGCAATATTTCAATTCCATCTCTACTATCAACCGGCCGTCTTCTGGCATCTCGAACCATATTCTAAATCAGCCCACATAGATTGCAGCATGCCAGTTTGAACTGCTCCTCTGAACTTCCACATTCGCTGTTTACTTCTGTTATTAGAATAATATCTTGACTTCAAAAGTCATGAACATTGTTGCAGATCGATAAAAAAATAGGTCGAAGTGTAAGCATGTTCTCACGACAATCAATAACATACATTTTTCATTTCAAGTTCTCTGACATTTATTAAATTATTACAGGAACTGAATAATGAGTATTGTTATGTAAACTCATAAATAAGTGAAGAGGATTACGGAAAAATGCGCCATATCATGGGATTAATTAAAAGGTTGGTTCGGTGGAAATAAGCATCAATATCCAATTGGACCAATTTGATTTTTACATTTCGATCAGTGTTGTGAAGTAATCTGACAAATGAACAGATAACAATATTTTAGTGTGCTACGCCTATTGGATGTATTTTCTTCAGTCATTGGATCGCTGATGTTGGTCAATTTAATGCTGGTTAATTTTTAAAACAAATAGATTGTTTTAAAAAATCAGTTAAAATTATTTGATCTTCTGCTGATTGGATTTAGTAATATTGGCTGATAATTGTAACCAACTTGAAATGGGACAAGGAGAATGGGAGTTCCGTCTTCAGTAATGTTTTCCCCCACATTTCACGAATTTCTCTGTCAGTGTAAAGGGATATTTGATCGCACTGAGCAGCAGGTTTCTGAACTTTCTCTGGGTTATTGTGTAAATAGCTGTGTTGGTGCAGGAGCTCAGAAGCTGCAGCATAATCCCAGCCGCTTGAAAATTAGGAAAGGTAGTAAATAGGTATCTGGTCTTGAAGGCCAACGTAATTCTAACGTATATGAAATATGTAACTGTTGTCATCCAGAGCAGGATAAAACTACTGGATATTGCAAAGAGTAGCACAATGGATCGTCTCCGGTTCATCAGCTCAGGATCCTTTTCATCCCTGTCACTGCTGTGCTGCCGGAGGCTCATTCGGCCGCGACTGGCTACTAAAATGCGTCTTACGGTGACAATATTAAAGAACAAAATCAGAAAGAATGGAATCACTGGGGTTAGCAGCTGGTCAATCCAAGAATATGCTATCCAAATCGGCTCAATGAAAACATTTGTGGAGAGCTGGCATCCCCACGACATCCGGTCGTAAAAGGAGGAATACAGGAAGGGCCAGGGAATGTTCTTCAAGCAGAGCAGCGAGCTCACAGTGGTGAGAACAACAACAGCAGTTTTCTCGGTGCAGTATTGGTTTTCAGCTTCTGACAGCAAATGGCCACCAGGCGATCAAAGGTAAAAGAGACCGTCAACCAAACAGAAATGTCGATTGCGGCGGAAGACATGAAGAGAACGAATCTGCACACGGGAGTGTAGAGCAGGAAAGTGTAATCCCAATATATTGTCGCAATGCGATGTAAGATTACACTCCAGACAATAACCATGAGATCGGCTGCCGCCATGGCCACCAGATAGCGGGTGATGCATTTGGAGAGGCCACAGTCTTTGAAAGACAGGATTGCGATTGTAACAATGTTCACTGTGAGAAGGAGAATAGAAACCAGTTATCATAATAATGTCACAAGAAGGCGCAGATTAATACTGCGATGAGGTTACTGTGGAAGTCGCCCCATGTTTCGGTACACAGAGATAAAATTCAGAGAGTCAAATTCACATGTAACATGCGCATATTTCGGGACTTGTGGGAGGAAACCGGAGCACCCGGAGGAACCCATGTAGACACGGGGGTGAACGTGCAGATTCCGCACAGACAGTGACCCAAGCAGGGAATCGAACCTGGGACCCTGGAGCTGTGAAGCAACGGTCTTGATCACCGTGCTACCGCCAGGTTATAGTCCGGGATGGCGATCATGGCCAAAAGAACGGCGCGGTAGCATAGTGGTTAGCACTGATGCTTCACAACGCCAGGGTTCGATTCCCGGCTTTGGTCGCTGTCTGTGCGGAGTCTGCACGCTCTCCCCGTGTCTGCGTGGGTTTCCTCCGGGTGCTCCGATTTCCTCCCACAGTCTAAAAATGTATAGATTCGGTGGATTGGCTGTGCTAAATTGCCCCTAGTGACCAAAAAGTGTTAGGTGGGGTTACTGCGTTACGGAGATTGCGTGGAGGTGTCGGGCTCAGTGGTGTGCTCCTTCCAATGGCCGGTGCAGACTCGATGGGCTGAACGGCCTCCTCCTGCCCTGTTAGCTCTATGATTCTATGATATCATTCCCTGATTCTATAACTGGTCAACACTCAATATAGACTATCTGCTACAATCAGGTTCAGTTGAAGTTCCATATACTGATATCCACACCCCCGGCGTTCTGCGTTAATCTCCTGCATATCCAGTGCTTGATGTTGGCGTACATTGTGGATTATCACCTCTCAGCAGTAATGCTATGTTTGAGACTTCAGATGGCGCTCAATTAGCTGTTTCAATGGATGCATTAAAACTGGGTAGAAAGCCGAGTTGGAAAGCCGATAAAGTCCAAGGTTAATGGTTTGAGGGGACAGAAAATAAGAAAAATGAACAGAACGCCAGAGAACAAACCAATGATAAAAATGAGCAGTCTGATCAACCGCTCTGGAAAGATGATAGGAAACGGAGCGGAAAGGAGCAGAAAGAAAACACTGCGCTACATTTGAAAGGCAGGATATTATTAAACATGCAGCTGGTCGGAGGTAAGAAAGTCCAAAATGGGGAAAAGGCAGTTGCAGAATATCTGACAAATATAAATAATCAGAAGGAAACATTTCAAAATGCCTTAATGAATAAAATGAATTTTAAAAAGTATCCGCATTGTAATGCAGTGGGACAAATGACGCACTCAGAGATAATCAACAATGAGTTTTCCAGATTAGATAGTTATTCTCATGTTCAAACTGAAGAACGTTAAAAAATCATCACAAAGTTTAACTCAGAATTGAAGGTCAACGCAATACATTTGGCCGGTTTTGAAAATTGAACAGAAACAAGTTCAAACTTTCAAGATCCAAAAGTAATTTACCAGGAACGCCGACCGTTGCGAGTACAGGATAGCACACAGCTGCTGTCTCGGAAGATTTTGTCCAACGCATTTTCTGTGTCAAGGCCTCGTGCTGGTGTTGGTGAAGATCTGTGCCCTGGTGTTTGACACAGTAAAGTGTCATGAACGGTTTATTTATATTAAACTGGATGATTAGTGATGCGAGGTCTGTACATCCCGAATTATGTTTTTTACAGGTTGTTCAACAAACAAGTTATTGACAGCAGCTGCGCTCTCACTGTCAGTCTCATTGGGGATTACATCACAATTTTAGGATCAGGCTCGAAGCTCGAAGATGCCGACTAAAGTTAACTATACAATGTTGCTGAACCGGGGCGAGCAACACCGTTTTTTGCATTTGAATACTGGGCACCTATTGCCCATTCCCTCGCATCATCCCCTCACTCACAATGTCGCGCTCACAGTCCTTATTCTTATTAAAGATTCCTCGCCTTTCTTTCTTTCAATTTCCCCAGATTATTTTTCTCTCGTCCTTCTCCATTCGCGTTTCTAAAATTATTTTCTCTCTTATTCTGTCTCCCTTTTATAGAAAATCAATTTCACTTTGCCCTATCTTCAATTTACGTCCACTCTTTGCGCCACTGTTATTTATTCGTGGCTCTAATTCTCACATCTCTTATATGATGTCCCCTGCTCACGCTGCAATAACTTGGCGGACAAGTGGTGAGGATGTAACAGAGTTACAGAGGGACATAGACAGATTGGGTGAATGAAATAAAGGCTTGACAGATGGAATTTCATGTAGGGAAATGTGATGGTATATATTGCTGGAAAGAATAAAGGTCCTGAATAGTATTCAAATGCATAAAGACAGCAGAAATATGCAGACCAAAGGAGTTTGATGAGAGGTGGGGGTCCTCGTGAATCAGACATTAAAAGCCAGCTTGCAAGTTGAGCAGGTAATAAGTGCGTAAATGGAATGTTACTCTTTGTTTCACAGGCAGGTGAGCACACAAACAGAGAAGTCTTGTTACACCTGGACAAGGCACTGAATACTGCACAACAGGATTAGTGGTTCCAGCTGATGGCACTGGATTCAGTGATGTGTCAGGCAGAGCAAGGCCATAAAAAGACTTGTTGGAATGTGACATTGTTCTTTCCGTTTTTCTTTGTGCCTGGGGAATATCAATACAGGTCAGTGAAAATACTAACTTCGAAAACGTTGTTTCAAGTGGTATGGAGGTGGGTGGCAGATATTTTGGCTCAGTTAAAAGAGTGGGAGGACGAAACAAGATCAAGGGTGCATTGATTTGGCTAGGAGGTCAACATGATGGAGATAGGAACTTCGGAAATAGATCGACAGAGTTAATTACTGGATTGGTCATGAGTGTAATTAAATTATTTCCTTCCAGAATAACAAATATGAAATTTCAGCTCAGAGGAAGGTGTAGTCGATTCAGATACTCCAAACAATTCTTTGCAACCTCATAACCTTTCAGCGCTGTTTATCTCTGTGATACATTTAATGATTGTTTTAAGTCTGTTTCCATTCATACCGAATGGTCAATGGAGTAACTTTCTACCAATATAGCAAACGCCTCCCTGAACCCCCGCGTCAAATCTATATTATAAGACCATACGCCCATTAGACACAGGAACATAATTAGACCATTCGCCGATCGAATATGCTCCGCCATTCAGTAATGGTTGTTACATTTTTTCCGTGCCTTGACCTCCTTCTTAATCAAGAACCTATCTATCTCGTCTTAAAGACACTCAGTCATTTGGCCTCCACAACCTTCAGCGGCAAAGAGTTCCAGAGATTCAGCACCCTCTGGCTGAAGAAATTCCTTCTAATCGCAACTTTATAGTATCGTCACTTTCGTCTGATACTGTGTCCTCGGGTCCTAGTTTTTCTGACCGGTGGAAACATCCTCTCAACGACCAATCTATCCAGGCCGCTCAGTGTTCTCTACAGTTCAATAAGATCCCCCCTCATCCTTCTAAACTCTCACGTGTACAGATTGAGAGTCCCCAGCTGCTCCAAACGGCAGGCTCTCTATTCCAGCGATCATTCTTGTGAACCTCTTCTGGACTCTTTCCAAGACGAACACATCCTGCCTTAGGTATTGCGCCCCAAACTGCTCACAATACTCTTAATGGGGTCTGACCATAACCTTATACAGGCACAGAAGTACATCACTGCTCTTGTATTCTATCCTCTCAACATTAATGCTAACATTGTATTTGCCTTCCTAACTACTGACTGAACCTGCACGTTAATGTTAAGCTAATCTTCGGCTAGGGCTTGTGCTTCTCATTTTCTCAGCATTTCTACATTTGGAAAATACTCTGTGCCTCTATCCTTCCTACCAAAGTGCATGACCTCACACTTTTCCCCATTGTATTCAATCTGCTTCTTCTTTGGCCACCTCCTCGCCTGTACAATGCATTCTGTCGCCCCCTGTTTCCTCAATACTACCTGTGCCTCCGCATACCTTTGTATGATAATCTATTTCATTTTGATTATCTTCCTTAAATATTGTTCCGTCTTCAAAGCTTTATGGAAAACATTCAAAGTCTGTGAATTATTTCCAGGCAAAGTACTTTAACAATGGATCTGTGGTATTAACTGAAAGATATTTATGTTGGTCATAAATTGTGGTGTTTACAATTGGAAATTACACTGAAAGGGGTGAATTTCCGGCAATATATAAATATTTCTCGTAATGTTTATTGTGTTGTTGCCAAATATATATCACGCTTTTGTGTGAAACAACAGTTTAAATTGGCAACTTTAGCATTATGATCCCTCTTTTGAGTCTGTCAAACAAAATTCATCACGTTATACTACCACACATTAAATATCACCTGACCTCCCTGCGTCTACACCGCCCCGCGGGGTCTGTTCCGATCTTCCTCCTCCTCACATTTATACATTTTACATTTGCAAATTCTAGTCGAACTTGGAGTTGAATAAGAAGAGATGAGCGTAGAGTAATGGGCATTAGAGAGGTTCAGAGAAGAAAGGAAGTATATTGAGAGGAAAGGAAAGTACACGAGATGAATAGATTGAAATGGGAGGAGATTGAAATAGTGCAACATGTCGGGAAGCTCACAGAGTGGATTGTTGGCAACTGAAGAGTGGCTGGGAGGTAAAGTAAGGAGTGGAAACCGAGAGGTTGAAAAAAAGGTGTGGCGAATGAAGGCGGAAAACGAGATTAGAGATGAGGGGAACAGAACAGAATTGTGAAGAAGTGAAAGATTGGAGGGTAATTTATTGTGTGGAGCGGGAATTCAGTGTAGAAAATGTGGAGTATTATATTTGCAGTTAACGAGGGAATAAAACCATAAGACCAGAAGACATAGGAGCATAATTAGGCCACTCGGCTCATCGAGTCTGCTCGGCCATTCAATCATGGCTGATATTTTCTCATCCCCATTCTTCTGCCTTCTACCCATAACCCCTGATCCCCTTATTGATCAAAAACCTGTCTTAAAGACACTCAGTGAAATGGCCTCCATAGACTTCTGCGGCAAAGAGTTCCACAGATTCACCACCCTCTGGCTGAAGAAATTCCTCCTCATCTCTGTTTTAAAGCATCCTCCCTTTAGTCTGAGGTGGTGTCCTCTGCTTCTAGTTTTTCCTACAAGTGGGAACATCTTCTCCACGTACACTCTATCCAAGCCTCGTAGTATCCTGTAAGTTTCAATAAGATCCCCCCATCCTTCTGAACTCCAACGAGTACAGATCCAGAGTCTTTAAACGTTCCTCATACGACAAGTTCTCCATTCCAGGGATCTTTCTTGTTAACCTCCTCTGAACCCTTTCCAAGACCAGGACATCCTTCCTTAGATACTGGGCCCAAAACTGCTCACTATACTCCAAATGGGGTCTGTAGTACATCCCTGGTCTTGTATTCTAGCCCTCTTGACATTTATGCTAACATTGCATTTGCCTTCTTAACTGCCCACTGAACTTGCACGTTAACCTTAAGAGAATCGTGAACAAGGACTCCGAAGTCCCTTTGTGCTTCTGCTTTCCGAAGCATTTCCTCATTTAGAAAAGAGTCTGTGCCTAAATTCGTCCTTCCAAAGTGCATAACCTCAGACTTTTCCACATTGTATTTCATTTGCCACTTCATTGCCAACTCTCCTAGCATGTCCTTCTGCATTCCTCTTGCTTCCTCAATACTACCTGTCCCTCTAAATGTCTTTGCATCATCTGCAAACACAGCAACAGTGCATTCTGTACCTTTTTCCAGATAATTAATGTATATTGTAAAAATTTGGGACCACCAGTCATAATCAGGGGGAATCAGCAGATTAGGAAAGAAGCAGCATGCGTCTCATTCAATTACTGATTTTGTGTTTTGAAAACGCTGGAAACAACGTTTAATCTGGGGAATGCCCGAGAAACAAAGACATTGCGCTGTGAGAAGTCCAATAAGCGTTTCTGCTGCCGTATCTCTGAGTCCAGGAAGGCATTTGGCCTGACTGGTGCCAGTGCCGTGAATGTCGGCAAACCCTTGCAGGATATTCTGAAGGGGGAGTGGGAACAGACAGAGGTCGTGGGTTACATTGGTACCAACGACAGATAGAAAAATGGACGAGGTCCTGCATCAAGAATTTACGATTTTCGGAGCAGATTGAAAGAATGACGTCAGAGGTTAATGTCTCCAGGTCCTTGACAGCGAGGATTGGATGACGTGGGGTATAACAGGTGAATGGTTGCTACAGAGATGGTGTAGGCGAGTAGGCTTTAGTTTCCCGGCCACTGATTCCGTTCCTGGGTAAGGCGCAACGTTTAAATCTCGGATGAGTTGCACCTGAATCAGAATGGAATCTACAACTTTGCGGTGGTTTTGCTAAGGCTGTTCGAGGGTGTGACAACTGGATTGGCTCGGGAAATGGGTCACCGTCTGACCAGTTGCCAATCCCTGTGAAAGGCCCCTTCCCTGACTAATTCCCCCTCTCTGTGAACAGCCACTACCCTGACTAATTCCCCCTCCCTGTGAACAGCCCCTACCCTGACTAATCCCCCCTCCCTGTGACCAGTCCCTACCCTGACTAATTCACCCTCCCTGTGAACAGCCACTACCCTGACTTATTCCCCTCCCTGTGAACAGCCCCAGCCCGGACTAATTCCCCCTCCCTGTGAGCAGCCCCTACCCTGACTAATTCCCCCTCCCTGTGAACAGCCCCTACCCTGACTAATTCCCCCTCCCTGAGACCAGTCCATAACCTGACTTATTCCCCTCCCTGTGAACAGCCCCAGCGCGGACTAATTCCCCCTCCCTGTGAGCAGACCCTACCCTGACTAATTCCCCCTCCCTGTGAACAGCCCCTACCCTGACTAATTCCCCCTCCCTGTGACCAGTCCCTAACCTGACTTATTCCCCTCCCTGTGAACAGCCCCAGCCCGGACTAATTCCCCCTCCCTGTGAGCAGCCCCTACCCTGACTAATTCCCCCTCCCTGTGAACAGCCTCTACCCTGACTAATTCCCCCTCCCTGTGACCTGTCCCTAACCTGACTTATTCCCCTCCCTGTGAACAGCCCCAGCCCGGACTAATTACCCCTCCCTGTGAGCAGTCCCTACCCTGATTAATTCACCCTCCCTGTGAACAGCCCCTCCATGACACATTGTAAACAGACTGTATACTATTCCACTTTTTAAATAGATTGTTTACTGGTCGGCACTATTTAAATAGACTCTCTTTATTGTAGGGTACTGTTTAAAAACACTGTTGTGCTGTAAGGCTCTGTTTAAATAGACTGATAACTGTAGGGCACTGTTTACATGGAGTCTATTGTGGTGCTCTGTTTAAATAGACTTTGTTGTAAGGCTCTGTTTAAATAGACTTTGTTGTAAGGCTCTGTTTAAATAGACTGTTTACTGCAGGGCACTGTTTAAATACACGCTATTGTAAGGTACTGTTTAAATTGACTGTTTACTGTAGGGCACTGTTTACATAGAGTCTATTGTGGTGCTCTGTTTAAATAGACTTTGTTGTAAGGCTCTGTTTAAATAGACTTTGTTGTAAGGCTCTGTTTAAATAGACTGTTTACTGCAGGGCACTGTTTAAATACACGCTATTGTAAGGTACTGTTTAAATTGACTGTTTACTGTAGGGCACTGTTTAAATAGATAAACCGTCTATTTACACAGTGCCCTACATAGACTATCTTTACTTTAGGCCACTGTTTTAATAGACTCTTTACTTTCGGGTACTGTTTATATCGACTGTTTACTGGAGGACAGTGTGTAAAAAGATTGTTTACTGTAGAGTATTGTTGAAATAGACTGTTTGCTGTCATGCACTGTTTAAATAGACTGTTTACTGTAGGTGACTGTTTAAATAGACACTCTTTATTGTAAGGTACTGTTTAAATAGACTCTGATTACTGAATTGTACTGTTTAAATAGACTATTTACAGATGGTTAACATTGAGCCATCCTCGGCCCCTGAGATGTTTAAGTTTCGCCATGCTCGGCCTTGAAGACATTTAAATTTAGCCATGATCGACTTCGAAGATGAATAAAATGTAGCCATGCTCGGCCTCTCAGATGTTGAATATTTCTACATACTCGGCCTTTAAGATGTTTATAATATAGCCATGCTCAGCCTCGACGATGTTTAAAATTTAACCATACTCTGCCTCTGAGGCGTTTAAAATGTAGCCACGCTCGGCCTCGAAGATGTTTGATACGTACACATACTCGGCCTCGAAGGCGTTTAAAACCTAGCTATGCTCGGTCTCTAAGACGGTTTAAATTTAGCCATACTCGGCCTCGAAGATGTTTAAAATTTAGCCATGCCCGGCGTATAAGACGTTGAACATGTAGCCATGCTCGGCGTCCAAGACGTTCAAACTATAGCCATGTTTGGCCTCTAAGAGGTTTAAAATTTAGCCACGCTTCGCCTCGAAGCTGTTTAAAATTTAGCTATGAGCTAAGGCGTTTAAAACTTAGCCATGCTCGGTATCTTAGAATTTAACATATTTACGTACTCGGCCTCTAAGATGTTTAAAATTTAGCCATGCTCGCTCTCTGAGGCGTTTAAAATGTAGCCATGCTCAGTCTTTACTTTGTTTCAAATTTCGCCATGATCTGCCTCTAAGATGTTGAAAATTTAGCCATGCTCCGCCTCGAAGATATTTAAGTTGAGCATGCTCGGCCTCCAAGACATTTAAAATGTTGCATGGTCGACCTCTTCGATGGTGAATATTTCTACATACTCGGCCACGAAGATGCTTGTAATTAACCATGCTCAGCCTCTACTTTGTTTAAAATGTCACCATGGACTGTCTCGAGGATGTTTAAAATTTAACCATGTTCTGCCTCAGATGTTTAAAATTGAGCCATGCTCGGCCCCGAAGACACATAAATTTAACCATGTTCGGACTCGAAGACGTGTAATTTGGCCTTGCTTGACCTGTTATGGGCCAGGGTTTAGAGAACCCCAAAGTGTATCATGGAGTACACCTGACCCACAACTTTTAATAGATTGTGGTATGGGGAGCACACGGACCCTCTTCAGGTGTGGAACAGCGGAAATGGCAAAATATTTTTTAAAGCAAAACAATGTTTATTCTATGAACTGAAGTTAACCCTTTTAAAATATACAGTGAATATCTTAGCAACCATTAATTCAAATACAACCCCCAAAGAATACAACACTAAGTAATAATTAAGTTCTCCTTTTAACATCCATAAATCTTGAAAAAACCTTTAAACAGAAGCACATCAGGTTAAAGTGACTATAAGACCATAAGACAATAAGACATAGGAGCGTAAGTAAGGCCATTCGGCCCATCGAGTCCACTCCACCATTCAGTCATGGCTGATTTCAAATCCATTTACCCGCTCTCTCTCCAGAGCCCTTAATTCCTCGAGAAATCAAGAATGTATCAACTTCTGTCTTAAAGACACTCAACGTCCCAGCCTCCACCGCCCTCTGTGGCAATGAAGTCCACAGACCCACCGCTCTCTGGCTGAAGAAAGTTCTCCTCATCTCTGTTCTAAAGTGACTCCCTTTTATTCTAAGGCTGTGCCCCCGGGTCTAGTCTCCCCTGCTACCCCTGCTGGAAACAACTTCCCTACATCCACCCTATCTAAGCCATTCATTATCTTGTAAGTTTCTGTTAGATCTCCCCTCAACCTCCTAAACTCCAATGAATATAATCCCAGGATCCTCAGACGTTCATCGTATGTTAGGCCTACCATTCCTGGGATCATCCGTGTGAATCTCCGCTGGACCCGCTCCAGTGCCAGTATGTCCTTCCTGAGGTGTGGGGCCCAAAATTGCTCACAGTAATCTAAATGGGGCCTAACTAATGCTTTAGAAAGGTTCAGAAGTACATCCCTGCTTTTTTATTCCAAGCCTCTTGAGATGAATGACAACATTGCATTTGCTTTCTTAATTACGGACTCAACCTGCAAGTTTACCTTTTATAGAACCCTGGACTAGGACTCCCAAGTCCCTTTGCACTTCAGCATTATGAATTTTGTCACCGTTTAGAAAATAGTCCACGCCTCTATACTTTTTTCCAAAGTGCAAGACCTCGCACTTGCCCACGTTGAATTTCATCAGCCATTTCTTGGACCACTCTCCTAAACTGTCTAAATCGTTCTGCAGCCTCCCCACCTCCTCCATACTACCTGCCCCTCCACCTATCTTTGTATCATCGGCAAATTTAGCCAGAATGCCCCCAGTCCCGTCATCTAGATCGTTAATATATAAAGAGAACAGCTGTGGCCCCAACGCTGAACCCTGCGGGACACCACTCGTCACCGGTTGCCATTCCGAAAAAGAACCTTTTATCCCAACTCTCTGCCTTCTGCCTGACAGCCAATCGTCAATCCATGTTAGTACCTTGCCTCGAATACCATGGGCCCTTATTTTACTCAGCAGTCTCCCGTGAGGCACCTTATCAAAGGCCTTTTGGAAGACAAGATAGATAACATCCATTGGCTCTCCTTGGTCTAACCTATTTGTTATCTCTTCAAAGAACTCTAACAGGTTTGTCAGGCACGACCTCCCCTTACTAAATCCATGCTGACTTGTGAGTACTGAGAACAGTTATTAGTTTAAAATCACCAAAGGATCGATTTACAATGTTTAGATTACAAAGAGAGAATAATGCCCCTTCTGGCTGTGACTGCAGCTCTCCAGCTCTGAAAACGAAACTAAAACACACCCTGCAGCAAACAGCCTAAAACGAAAGTAAAAAGCTGACAGACAGCCCAGCTCCACCCACACTCTGACATCACTGATAAACACCCATTTCTTAAAGGTATATTTCTCAAACACCCATTTCTTCAAGGTACTCTCACATGACAACTCCCCCCAGGAAAAAAACCCCATCAACTTCAAGATGGTTTCATTTTTCACCTTTTCACTCTTCTTTAAGAAATGCTGAAGGTAAATATACTTTTTCGTTTCAAAAAAACCACACACGCAAACAGGTATAATAAAATAGTCCATTTTTGTTCTTCTTCTTCAAACTGAAATCCTACTCGATTGACAGTCTCTTTGAACAAGAAGGTCCTTGCACGATCCGTCCATTTCTCTATGCCTCGGCATTTCTCTTTAAAGTCAGATGCTTTAGTTCAATCTGATCACAGAATTCCATGCAATTCTCCAACACAGGATCATTGGTTATCACAGCTTTCAGGCCGTCAAATGCCTGTTGAAAGGCCGCTGTCCACTGAATTTGTCGAGTTTCTTCAGTAAATCTATCAGTGGAGCAACCACGCTACAAAAAATCGATACAATTTTCCGGTAAAATCCACTCCTACAAAGAAATCTCATTATTTCCCGTCGTGTCGAGGGTATCGGAAACTAACGGTTGGTTTCACATCCCGTGTGACAATTCGACACTGTCCGATTGCATGACCAAGGAAAGTGAGTTAGGCTTTTCCAAATTCACTTTTGGCTAGGTTCACCACAAAAGCCGCCCCCTCAAGTCGATCGATTAACTCCATCAGATGTTTTAAATGTCCTTTCCATGTCTGGCTGACAGTTACCAGGTCGTCGATGTATACCGCACAATTGGTTAATCCTGAAACAACTTTGTTAGTTAACCGTTAAAATGCGGCTGGGGGCATTTTTTATGCCAAATGGCATAACTTTGAATTGGTATATACCATCTGGAGTCACAAAAGCTGAAATCTCCTTCGCCCTTTCGGTAAAGGTACCTGGCAGGAACGTTTGAGTAAATCCAGTTTGGAAATAAAAGCTGATTGCCCCACTTTCTCAATGCAATCCTCCAAACGTGGCATAGGACTCGAACCCGTTCTTGTAACTGCATTAACCTTTCACGAGTCCACACACAACAGTTGGGTACCGTCTGGTTTTGGTACCATCACTATGGGTGAGCTCCATTTGCTGCAACCACTTCAATTATGCCATTTTTAAGCATACTCTCAATCTCTTTGTTAACCTGTGCCAGTTTGAAAGGGGTTAGTCTGTAAGGAAGTTGTTTGACTGGAACAGCATTTCCCACATCGACATCATGTATAGCCATTTTAGTACTTCCCAATTTATCTCCACAAACTTGCCCGTGTGATATCAATAACACTTTCAGGTCAGTTCGGTTTTCCACTGGGAGGTAACTCAACAATTTATCCCAAGTTTTAAGAGCATCCACGTTGTACAATTTAATTTGAGGTATCTCAAATTTACAGTCATTTGAATTTGGTTCGTTACATTGAGTTAGAGTAATTAAAATCTCCTTTTTCTCTCCTTCCCTTTCAAAGCACCTTTTAAGTATATTCACATGACACACTAGGTGAGTCTCCCTTCTATCTGGTGTTTTTACCACATAATCCACCTCACTTAATTTCCTTTCAATCTGATCAGGTCCACATTGCCTTGCTTTTAAAGGTTCACCTACCACTGGTAACAATACTAAAACTCCACAGGCAAAACTACGAACCATGGCTTTCTTGTCCGCTACCCGTTTCATCACATTTTGTGCAATTTTTAAATGACCTCCCACTGGTACCCCGTTTGCTGCTCGCAACACCGCCTTTCTTTACCCTACGGGAAATACCACTTGATGAACGTCTGCCCTCTTTTCACCCGCCTGCAATGTAAATATCTCCATTTTCTCAAAAATACATCATTTTTACTTTAATAGCATTCTGGTATACACTCAGATTCCTTTTCAATGTATACTTTCTGATGTATTTCTATATCTTTCTGTTGTAACACCCCAAATTTTCCTGAACTAGAAATAACCACCTCATCCTCCATATCCTTCTTATTCTTTTCCAACCATCTGATCAAAATTCTTTGATGATAATTGAACTTCAACTTTATCTTCACTCTGATTTATCCCCTTGTCTTAACCTGTGACTTTGCGACCATGTTGCTGCACAATCCGGATACATACCTACAAAAAACAATACTTCAGTTGTACTTCCACTGACGTATCGACCACAGTAGGCATCACTCCCACCTGCGATCCAACTGTATCATTACCCAAGATCAACTGTATTCCTGGACAATATAGTTTCTCTGTTACTCCTACTACCACTTCACCACTCTTCACTGGACTTTCCAACTTTACCTTATATAATGGAACACTACTCTTCTCACCCTGAATTCCACATATTATCACCTTTTCTGGCAATATTTTTCCCAAACTACATTCAAGTGGCCATTTCATTTGTTTAGCCACCTTCTCAAATGAAATGAAAAAGGCTTCGTCCTTCTCATCAAACATTGGCAATACTTGGACATATACGAATAGATGTCCACCAAGCATTCGACTATGAAGCTCGTTCTCTTTTTCCTCATGACTATCCTCCAACTGCACGTTTCCCTTTACGTCTGCCAATTTTAACTGACTGTCATGTTTCATGGCCATTTCCTGAAGTTGAAACTCTCTCTCTCTTTTTCCCTTTCCTCTCTCTCTCTTTCTTTTTGTTCTGCTTGGGCTATTCTTTCTTTGTTTCTTTATTCCCTCTCCTCTTCTTTTTCCGTGAACTGTATCTCCATTTCTCTCTGTTTTTCTTTCATTCATATTCAAGCTGCTTTAATTTTTTTTCATGTTCGAGTTGCTTGATTTGTAACTGAAATTTTTGCCATTTCTTCTGAGTCAGACTGTATCTCAGGTAATTTTAAATGCTCAGATAGCGCCGGAAGTACCCCCCCCTTATCGTGTGCTGTCAGATAACGCTAACTGCAGTGTTTTTGCGAAATCTAAAAGCCTTTTTTTGTCTCTGTTCGTAAGGTACTGTGTGTGACCTTCTCCATCCGCAAAAAACTCCGAGCCTCTGAATGAGCCATTGTCCACAGCACACTCCCTACGTAAACTGTTATACCACACCATCACAAGCAAAGCAATCACAAATATGCTCACCCCTCACTGTCTTTAAGTCCACTCAGCCAACCCAATCACGAAAGGTAGACTTTTCTCCCACGAGCACCCAATTTGTTACGAGACAGGGTTTATACAACCCCAAAGTATATCATGGAGCCACAACTTTAAATGGATTTTGGTTATGGGGAGCACAACGGCCCACTTTACAAGTGTGGTGCAACAGAGAGCTAACGTATGTTTTAAAGAAAACAATGTTTATTCTATGAATCCAATTAACATTTTATAAACACACAGTAAACATCTTATCAACCACAAACACTGATACTTTCCCAAATAAAATATTCTATAGATAACCCTTAAAAACTTTCCAAACAACACCCATCAGTTAAATCCATTTTAAATTTAAGACAGCAGGTTTAAATGTTCCACAGAAACAGGTATTACTTTGAAATCATCAATGATCTGGAGACATTCCTTAGCGTGTAGACAGAGAGATCATTATACAGCTGTTTGCTTTGCCGGCAGCTCTCCGGCTCTGAAAACGAAACCAAAACACACAGCAGCTGCCAGCTCAAAAACTAAAGTGAAAGACAGACAGCCCATCTCCACCCACATACTGACATCACTGCAGCTATTTGTTAAACATCCATTTCTTAAACATAGAAGATAGAACATTGCAGCGCAGTACAGACCCCTCGGCCCTCGTGTTGCGCCGAAGTGTGCAACCAATCTAAAGCCCATCTACACTATTCCATTATCATCCAAATGTTTGTCCAATGACTATTTAAGTGCCCTTAATGTTGGCGAGTCCACTACTGTTGCAGGCAGAACATTCCACGCCCTTACTACTCTCTGAGTAAAGAACCTACCTCTGACATCTGTCCTATATCTATCGCCCCTCAATTTAAAGCTATGTCCCCTCGTGCTCGCCTTCACCATCCTAGGAAAAGGGCTCTCACTGTCCACCCTATCTAATCCTCTGATCATCTTGCACGGCTCTATTAAGTCTCCTCTTAACCATCTTCTCTCGAACGAAAATAACCTCAAGTCCCTCAGCCTTTCCGCGTAAGATCTTCCCTCCATACCAGGCAACATCTTGGTGAATCTCCTCTGCACCCATTCCAATACTTCCACATCCTTCCTGTAACGCGGAGACCGGAACTGCACGCAATACTCCAAATGCGGCCGCACCAGAGTTGTGTGCAGCTGCAACATGACCTCATGGCTCCGAAACTCAATCTCTGTACCAATACGCCTTCTTAATCAGCCTATCAACCTGGGTGGCAACTTTCAGGGTTCTATGTACATGGACACCGAGATCTCTCCGCTCAACCACACTACCAAGAATCTTACCATTAGAACAGTACTCTGTATTCCTGTTATTCCTTCCAAAATGAATCACCTCACACTTTTCTGTATTAAATTCCATTTGCCACCTCTCAGCCCAGTTCTGCAGCTTACTATCTCCCTCTGTAACCGGCAACATCCTTCCGCACTGTCCACAACGCCACCGACTTTAGGGTCATCCGTAAATTTAGTGGCCCCAAACAGATCCTTGTGGTACACCACTAGTAACTGAACTCCAGGCTGAACATTTCCCATGAACCACCATCCTCTGTCTTCTTACAGCTAGCCAATCTCTGATCCAAACTGCTAAATCACCCTGAATCCCATGGCTCCGTACTTCCTGCAATACCCTATCGTGGGGAACCTTATCAAACGCCTTGCTGAAATCCATGTACACCACGTCAGCGTCTTTACCCTCGTCCACCTGTTTGGTCACCTTCTCAAACAACTCAATAAGGATTGTGTGGCACGACCTACCCTTTACAAAACCGTGTTGACTACCCCAAATCAAATTATTCCTTTTTAGATTATTATAAATCCTATCTCATAATCCTTTCCAAGACTTTCCCCACAGCAGATGTAAGGTTCACTGGTCTATAGTTACCGGGTTTGTCTCTACTCCCCTTCTTGGACAAGCGGACAATATTTGCCATCCTCCAGTCTTCTGGCACTATTCCTGTAGACAATGACGACATATGGATCGAAGCCAAAGGCTCTACAACCTCCTCCCTAGCGTCCCAGAAAATCCTAGGATAAATCCCATCCGTCCCAGGGGACTTATCTATTTTCGCACTTTCCAGAATTGCTAACACCTCCTCCGTATGAACCTGAATCGCGTCTATTCTAGCAGCCTGTATCACAATATTCTGCTCGACAACATTGCCCTTTTCCTGTGTGAATACTGCCGATAATTCATTTAGCGCCTGTCCAACCTCCTGAGACACCACGCACAACTTCCCACTACTTTCTTTGACTGGTCATACTGTTACCCTAGTCATTCTTTTATTCCTGGTACAACAATAGAAAGCTTTAGGGTTTTCCTTGATCCTATCTGCCAAATAACTCTCATGTAAACGTACACCCACATGACAAGAGGGACAGTGTTAACATTCCGAGTGCTTAAAGTTCTTCATCTGAGCTGGAGACGGATAGAAATGCAATGGCTTCAAAAGTGAGAGAGAGTTCCTCACGCTGGAGCAGATGAAAGCAAACTCATTCTGTGAAAGCTGGATGACCACTCTGTGGAACAGCTTCGTTCAATCCGCAAGCATAACCTGAATTTCCTGTAGTTTGCCGATCAATTCCCTATCGTACTCTCTTGTCCACATGTCAGTCGCTGGCCTTCTGCAATGTACTGGTGAAATAAAACAGACATGAGGAACGGGACAGCATCTTCCGATTAGGCACTTCATATTGAATTGAACACTTAACATAATTAATTCACTATTTTTATTCATTTCAATAACCAAGTCCCTTCGCAAATTGATTCCAGATTCCAGACAATTCTTTCGCCACCAACGGAAACATACTGAAAGATAGGAAATGTGGTAGGTTCAAGAATATGCAGTCGAAGAATCAAAGTAATGAACACTCATAGTGCGCTGGGTACGTTGCTGCAATCAAATGATTTGGTTGTGGCTATGGGTGCGTCCTCGTAACGGGTAGATTAAATTGGGGTACTGAAGGCGTTGCAGCTGATTCGAAATGAACTACATCGTCACTAAATTAGATTCTCCACTGTATAAAACGATACCCATGTGTTTTAGGAGGTCTTGAACATTTTGAAGTAATTATCCGCCATGGATTGAACAACAGGAATATCTATCAACCTTTCTGGGGAAAAAGACTTGGAATGAAGTCATGTCCAGATGGAGCTGCTACAAAAGACTCAGAACAAAAATATATGTTCATGGAAAGGATTATAATTTTTATTTTATTTTTCCATTTTTCAGGAAGAAATAAATGTGACATTTTTGAAGGGCATTAATTCTGATGTTATATTGTTCATCTTATTATGCCGGAAAAATGCTTCATTTTCTTAGTTGATCAGCGACTTTCAACCTTTACATCAGCACAAATTGATTATTCGACGTATTATTTGCCGATGGAGGGAATGGGAAACTGATCATTGGAATCTTCCTTTGGCATTCCCTCCATTATTCCAGCGGCAATGTTGGTTTCTGCCTGCACGTCTTCCCAATGCATTCTTCTCTTGTATGAATTCACAGAATCACAGAATACTACAGTGCAGATGAGGCCTTTCGGTTCATCGAGTCTGCGCTGACGCATGAATGGCCCTGACCTGCTCACCTAAACCCACTTACCAGCACTTGGCCCATAGCCTTGAACATTGTGGCGTGCCAAGTACTGATCCAGGTACTTTTAAAAGGATGTACGGCAACCCGCCGCTCCCACCCTCCCAGGCAGTTAACTCCAGATCGTCAGCACTCTCTGGGTAAAAAGCTTGATCCTCAAATTCCCCCATAACCTTCCACACCTCACTTTGAAGTTGTGTCCCCTCGTAAATGGCCCTTTACCTAAGGGGAAGAGCTGCTCCCTATGCACCCTGTCCTTGCACCACTTAAACTTGTACTCCTCAATCGGCTCGCCCCTCAGTCTTATCTGCTCTAGAGAAAATAAAACAAGGCTATCCGACTTCTCTTTATAACTTAAATTTTATATTCCAAGCAACATCCTGGTAAATCTCCTCTGCAGCCCCTCCAATACCATTACTTCGTTCCTATAATGTAGCGACCAGGTTTGCAAACAGTACTCCTGCTATGGCCTCACCAACGTTCTATACAGCACAGAAAGGTTCAGCATCACAGAGGTGAGGCAAGTCACTGTTTCTAAAATTCCAATTGGCGTTCCAATAAGGTCGAAAGCAACTGGAGCAAACAATCCTCACTTTTTATTTTTAATGACAGCATGTTGGAGAGAAATGTCCCTCTTCATTTTTAAATTTTGGAATTATCCCCTTTTGCCTGAGGAATGGCTTTGACTCATTTGCTTATGTGCGTACACATATTGTAAGGAACCTCTTCAATCCTTGCCTTACCCTTGTTTTCGTTTCAATGTTCTGCTGGCTACTTCAATACTGCAGTCTTTAATTTTAACTTGACACTCCCCTGATCTAAGCTGTCATTTGAACTCGCCAAAGATGCCTCTTAGAACAGTGTGCTCTGTGGCAGGATCAAGTGATAGATTTTCGATGGACATGGCTAGCAGCCAATTTATCCACTTCTCGAGTTTCTTTGGCAGAGCCGCAGAAGCTTATGGAAGAAGGGAGCAGTATCCATTTCAATTCAGATTGGCTACGAACTCAATGGCAGCCAGAAACAAGGAAAAACACTGTCTCTATCACTCTCTGTCAGGCAGCTTAAATGCTTTAAGTCAGCCGGTGAAAGTTCCTCTCCACACCAATGGGCTGGCAAGCTAAACCAGACCTCTGTCATTTCATGAATTGTGACAAATGACGTTTCTGCTTTTGCAGAACCTGGGAGCTGTTTGCAACACTCATTTATATTCTGATCAGGCAACTGTGAAGCCTGAGCTCTGAATTCTCTCTCCCTTGTTCGGAAATTCAGAATCATCAGGGGGAGGTGGGGGGGGGGGGGGGGGAATCCAGTTCAGCTCCATAACAGTATTAATTTGTTTATTTTTCAGATCTCCAATATTCTCGCCATCAAAGCAATGCTCTGATTTGTCTTTCTAAGACGCATCATGGTGCCCTGATACAGATTTGACATCCCGTTTTATAATTCATCCTATTCACTGAATCTGTACGTTTCGCAATTTACCGACTTTTTGACGCCTTCGGCAAATTTGAATGTACAGAACCTGAGATATTTGTGCGGGGCATTAACATGCACATTAAAGACGTTCCTCCATCCTGCATGAATTGTTGAATTGTCGCACTGCTCCGTGATGGGAAACTAGATATCTGCACAAATATTGCCAGAGCTGCCAAGTAAACGTTTCAAATTTGCCCGTGAAAGGCAAACAATCCCAACTTGTGATCTCGACATGTCTGAAACGTCCATGCCCTGGAACTTGTGATGCTTCAGTTAAACCGGCTTGACGGAAACAACAGCTCTCATCAGAATGCAGTTGTTTGTTAAGTGGCCTGGAATTGATGCCAAAATTAACCAACCACGTGTCCCAGTGGAAATATATGTATTGTATAAGAAGGAGGTAGTCTTTAACAAAACAGCATATCGAGTAAAACAGGCAGAAACCGCTCACATAACAAAATAGAATGGAAAAAGAAATAATTCTGCAGATCGGAGATGTCTTCTATCATACTCTTGCAGTGTTGGGTATACCAGGTAGGATGCTAAACATGTTTAAATCATTGTTAACTGCGTTGAATCTATCCTCTTTTCCGACCATTGGCATACAACTATCTCCTTCCTTATAATAATTAAGCAGAAATGTTTATATCCTTTGCGACTGTTTGGCTGTCCATCTTTAACTTTCCAAACATCTGCTGCCGTGTACTGATTTCACCAACTGCCTTTGCGCTCTCCAGTCAGTGGAGTCTTCGCGTTCTCCCCGTATCTGCGTGAATTTCCTCTGCGTACTCTGATTTCCTCCCACAGACCGAATATTTGCGGGTTAGGTGGATTGGCCATGCTAAATTGCCCTTGGCTTCCAAAATAAAAAAGGTTAGGTGGGGTTACTGGGTTACCGGAATAGGGTGGAGGTATGGGCTTAAATAGGGTGCTCTAGGGGCCGGTGCAGACTCGAAGGGCCAAATGGCCTCCTTCTGCACTGCAAATTCTATGAATGGTTAAGCTTCGACCTTTAATACTAAATTGCTATTCTTTTCAATGTTACCATCTACTGAGTTGTGACTCGAACTGGAGTCGCAGAGCGTTACCCGGGATCTAATCATCGCGAGTTCAGTGCCGGTGACGCTGTCCACTACTTCCCCAAATCCAGGCATACAGAAGTGAAACATTAATTCCCTTCCTCTCCAAAGATGCTGCTTGATTTGAGTAGGGTGTTTTTCACCAGCATTTTAGGTTTTATTTCAGATGAATAACATTGCATGTATTTTGAATGTATTTTCCTTTAACATTCTCCACATAGTGTACCACTTCCATCAAGCTCGTTATCTTCTGTTTGAATATCACTCTCTGTCGTATATTGCCAGTCTTGCCATTGTTCATTTATTTGGATCATAATTTTTTATTCTGTTGAATGCGAACTCCAGTTACAAGTAGTTGTTCCTGTAGCAAGAACGTGCCTTTAGATCTCGTAAAATGTTTTTATCTTGCTGAGGGTTGTTGGAACAAACGAGTGTCTGATGGCATTTTGGTCGACCCGATCAATACAGCCCCCACAGCTAATCCTAACATCACAGGTTGTTCTTTTAGTGAGTTGATCCAAATTAGTCCTCCAGATTGAGTGTAATTTGGCCAGGCAATTTAAAACAAGTTGAATCTAGAATTCATACAGCCAATATCCTTTCAGTTCCTGGACAGTCTCGCCGTTTTGGGGAAGTGGGAGAAGTAAGTGAATATTCTGAGTACAGTGAAAATTGACATTCCATGAATACCTTGATTCAGACAGATTCACGTCCTGCTACTTTACGATCCATAGATTCGATCCTGAGGGGAAGAATTGATTACGCCTATCTGTGTTGAATGTAAACGCAGATTGTTTGAAAAGCTCTCATTGTTTTAACAGACAATGCTTATTTTGCTGGCAGAAGCAACTTTGCATTACAGTCTTAAAATCGATATACTTTGAAGACAAACAACACGTCTATGAACTCTGCTATTGTTCGATCAGAATTTAGGTTTATACCGATTACATTTTTTAAAATAGTATTAAATGCGCCGAGGTACAGTAAATTGCAGGATTCTAGGAAGTAAACAGTTTTGTTAATGTCAAATCAGTTTGAGTCAGTGTTCTTGTCAGTAGGTCAACAATGGCTGTAGTGACGTTAACTAGAGATGGTTTGTGCAAACATAGTATGTCCTTGTGGGTTTCTGTTTAAGCAGATTGTTTAAATTGGCTCGGTTCTGGGATTTTCTAGCTGTAATAAACTGTTCTTGTATACACAAGGTGTAGTAGGTAATGGTTAGTCTGCATTGTAGTAGTTAATGTCCAATAGGACGTTGGGTTTCGTACAGTAATTAAACACGAGCGAGTGTTGCTTACAGTCACCAATTTCCGCTGCAGTGTGTTGCTTATATAGACTCTAATTATCGTGGGTATGTACAAGTTACACTCTATTTTAGTGTTAATGTAGACGCTGTAATTTTGCACAGTTCGAATATTCTCTCTTGTTGCATTTTAATGTTTAAATTCCAAACGTCCAAACATTGCAGGTTACGTGGAATGGTCATGCTAAATTGTCCCTTTGTGTACAAAAGGATAGAAGCTCGGGTAACTGGGTTACGGGGACAGGATCAGAGAATGGGCCTAAGTAGCGTTCTCTTTCCAAGTGTTGGTGCAGACTTCATGGGTCTAATGGACACATCCTGCGCTGTGGCATTCTTTGATTCTATGATCTGAAATAAGAACAAAACTACACGTTGCAGGTATACAACCGACCTGGAAGCTTCGACGGAGACTCTGCAAACTGAACGCTTCAGGCCATTCTTCAGGAATGGTGGTGAGTGATGAGGATTGTGTAACTGAAAGTGTTGAGGGTAGAAACACCATATCTGTGATTAGGTAATGGTGGAAGAGGTCAAATTACAAAAGTTGCCATGCTGCAAAATGTATTTGCAGCGGTAAATGTTGCAGTAATTAAACACACATTTTACCCAGCACGAAAAATGAACAGGTTTGTCCAAAATAAAAGACAAAGGAACAATCAAGTTGGGCGATGTTTGGGAGAACAACAGTATTATGGAGAAAATCTGGTTTGACTTGTTGAACTGAATGATGAGTTCATAAGGCTGCCAAGTTTCTAACCGACTGATAACGTCATCACCCATCATTTTGCGTTATCTTCGTGAGAACAAAGCTGTAGCCCCTGGATATGGCTGTTACTCTAAGAGCAAGGTACAAAATTGAGCTATTGATACCCGGAATCTCCAAGTTATGCTTGAAAACTGTCAGTGTCCCGCAAAGCAATTACCAACGCTGCGCTTGGGCCACCTAAATTTGGGAAGTGCAGGTTCTAAGCAGCGAATACAATGTATGTATTTCAACTAAACCCATGGCGGCCAACGTTGAACCTCGTGTATTGCTCGAGACTTTTGTCATGTGCCAAGGGCTTTGCCCCCTTCTTATTTCAGTAAAAAAAATGTGATTCTGACGTTTTCTCCTTCTGTCATGAAATGCAATTGAAACTGATCGCTCATTAATTTACAGCGACTATGTCTTGTGTTCCAAGGCGTACATTCCACTGACCTTCGGATATGCTCCCCAGGAATGCACATTAACATTTTGTCATAGAATCATAGAATCTACGGCACGGAGTCAGGTCCTTCAGTCCAAACTGATCTAAGGGAGGCAGTGGCGTAGTTGTATTGCTTCGACTAGAAATCCAGATACCCAGAATTATAGTCTGAAGTCCGGGATACACATCCCACCATGGCAGATGGACACATTTGAATAAAAAATAAATTCTGACCTGATGATGACCATGAAACCATTGGCGATTGGAATACTCCTCTGGTCAATGTATCTCCTTCAGGGAAGGGTACCTGCCGTCCTTACCCGGTCTGGCCTACATGCCACTCCAGGCGCACACAGTGATGTGGTTGACTCTTAACAGCCCCCCTCTGAAATGTCCTAGAAATCCACTCAGTTCACGAGCAATTACGGATGGACAACAAATGCTGGCCCAGCCAGCGACGCCCGCATCCCAAGAACGAATGAACAAAGACAACCAAAAAGCCCATCTAAGCTAACCCTGATTGCCAGTATTTGACACACATCCTTCTAAACCTTTCCTATCCAAGTATCTGTCCAACTGTCTTTTTAATGGTGCCAATGTCCCTGCTTCAACCACTTGATACAATAGCTCATTCCACATACGTAACACCCGCTGTGAAAAAACTTTGCGCCACAGGTTCCCATTAATTCTTTCTCCTCTTAACTTATACCTATGGATTCTGGTCCTCGATTCCCCAACACTGGTCAAACTCCTGAGTGCATTCACCACATCCTCTCATGATCTTATACACCTCTATAAGATCACCTCTCGGTCTCCTACGCTCTAAAGAAAAAAGTGGTAGCCTACCCAACCTCTCCCTATAACTCAGTCTCTTAAGTCCTGGCAACGTCCTTGTAAACTTTTTCTGCACTGTATCCAGTTTAATAACATCTTTCCTATAGCAACGTGACCAAAACTGTACACAATAGTCCAGGTGTGGCCTCACCAACGTCCTGTACAACTGCAACCTAAGTTCCCAACTTCTATACTCAATGCCCTGACTAATGAAGGCCAGAATTCCAAAAGCTTTCTTCACTGGCCTAGCTATCGGTGACTCCACCTTTAGGAAACCATGCACCTGAACCCCAAGGTCCCTCTGTTCCAGGATACTCGCTAAGGTCCTACCATTCACCGTGAAAGACATACCTTTGATTTGACTTTCTAAAATGCAACATCTCACACGTACCTGTATTGACCTCCATTTGCCATTTATCGACCTATTTTCACAACATCAGGATCCTGCTGCAATTTCTGATTGCCTGCCTCATTGTTTAAAATACCACCCGTTTAAGTGACATCAGAAATGCCTCCGTCTTGCGACTTTCTTCAATGTACCCAAGAAATGGAATATTGTCATGCATGCTGTTCTGACCAATTTGTCGCATATCATGTTCTATTTGCCATTTATTTCAAACTCACTATCTATGTTTCTTTTGTGGAACTATTGTACCGCCCTCACACTGTGAATTCGAAAAAAATATTTTGGGCATTAATAAATTTGGATAGCATAACGTCTGACACTAGCCATAATTCTTGAATCACGACAATCGACAGTTACCCCGATGTACCACGTCTGGTTGAAAAACGAGATGCAATAACCTTTATACACTTGGATTAAAAGTTGCAACACGTAAGGTTGGTGTGCAAGAGAGAGAACATTGACTCAAAGACATATCACAAAAAATACGTAATGCGGTCTAATTTTAACGGGATTGCAGGCCGGGATTGATGGAGTACCTCAAGGATAGCTGGGGATCATCGCTTGTAATAAACTGAACTGATAATCTGGTGAGTTGCAAGAAATGCCCTGTCTACCTTTGCAGTTTTCCATTAGATTTATTGTAATTCCGGATCTCTTTATGCTCTTATTTGTTCATGTTCTCAAGCACTCTTAGCGCCTCTCCCTCTCCGGGCCTTGTGCCAGCCAATGCTTTCCTTGCCAATTTACAAGCTCCCACCTCCCACAAAATTCATGTGTTTCACAGTTCAGTTGTTCATGTCCGATCGCGCACATTGGCAACCCGTCTGACCAATATGCACCCCCGGTAGAGTCACACATTAAAATTCATGTTGTTGCTGAAAACTATTTTATGTCCTGGCCCCTCTGACCACTTTAATTCTACACAACACTACCACGATCAGTGATTTCTGCATTCATCCATTGAGAACCCTGATTTACTGACTCCACTCAGTCTCCAGTTTCTTCAGCTAACAAGACCTCCCACTCGGTACATCACCCCATGGACATGTCCGCCCAGAACTCCTTTTGCAGTTCCGATGCCCTGAAAGTGTCTAGTTCAGCAACTGCATGTGTAACTGTCACAATATGTGCTGATTTGTTCCTTATACAGATCACTTTCGTTTAGAGTTGTCTTTTTTGGCTGCTGATTCTTAGTGTCATTGTTTCTAACGGTATACCTTTCCTCTGTGCATCACTGCAACTAGTTGCAATTCTTGTGAAACTTTGAAAGTGATGACATATCGTGAAGGAGAACTTGACTCATATTCGATGGCAAGAGATTTGGAAAGGAGAGCAAAAGCAATCGGCAATGCATTTTAAAGGGCATTTCGAAGGAGAAGAGAACCGTGCTGTTTAAGAAGGGAATTCAAGAACTTATAGATGAATCAGCTGAAAGTTGGAGACTGAATAAAAGTAATAGAAGAGAAAGGTTGTTGTGTGGAGTTATTTGTCGCCTATAGAATACAGAGCATAAGGAGGCCATTCGGCCCAAAAGTATGCGCCGGCCCTCTAAAAAAACCTCCGACCTCGGCCCATTCCTGGGCATTATCTCCGTAACCCTGTAATCTCGCTCCCACAACACTGGACATCAATTTACCAAGGCCATTCCACCTAAACTATACATGCTTGGACTGCCGGGCTGGGGGTTTTGCAAACATATAAACAGGGTAGAGAGAAATAACGCTGAGGAGGTTGACGTTATGTTCTGAATTCACAAGTAGGTCCTTTGGCTGTTATGTGTAATCCCTCTTATCCTTTCTTCATTACAGCCAACCTAGTCACTCTGATGATCCTCCGACTCAAGGACTGTGGTCTGTGCAAGAGAACAACTATCTACCTGGTAGCCATGGTCTCAGCGGACCTGCTTGTCCTCATATTTCTTGTTCTCATCAACCATATACTGGCGCCTCGTGTACCACAGGCGTTTTACCTTAATAGCTTAGTATATGGTTTGAACTCTATCATGAGTGTCGCTGTCACCAACTGCTCAGTCTGGCTGACTGTGTCCTTCACCTTTGACCGCTTCGTGGCCATCTGCTGCCAGAGTTTTAAAATAAGGTACTGTGCCCCCAAATCTGCAGCGCTGATCGTTGGAGCGATTTATCTTGGGACATATTTGAGGAGCATCCCCAATTTCTTCACAAATGTTCATTACTATGACCACGAAGAACTGGAAACGAAAACCAGAAATGCTGACAACACAGATTCGATTCACGCCTGGAGGGTATTTTACTGGGTGAAGCTAATTTTAAATCCATTAGTTCCCTACTTCGCTGTGATACTGCTCAATCTTTTGACGGTCAGACACGTCCTGGCGGCCAGTGAGGTGCGGCGGGCGTTCCGGGGAGATGGTCAGAGTTCCGGGGACCCCGAGATGCAGAATCGGAGGAAAGCCCTGGTTTTGCTCACTGCAGCCTCCGCCAGTTTCATCTTGCTGTGGATGCCAACGATCGGACTCTTTCTTTTCTCACGGATCACTGCAACCTACAGTTTCCACGACTTCAAAGAGCCCGTGGCTGTTATTCATGAACTCGCCGACATGCTCAGTACATTGAACTGCTGTACGAGCACGTGTATGTACGCTCTCACCCAATCAAAATTCAGGGCAGAGCTGAGAAGGGCGGTGCGATACGGGAAAGATTTAATGACAAAAACTACTACAACACGTCAGTGAATTCAACCAATGACGCGAATAAAATACCGCACTAAAATTTCAGAATTGATCAGATCAATTGTAATCACACCACTTGTTTGGAAGCCATTTTCATTGTGCAATTGTATTCACTACAAATTTTAAGCAGAAAAGATAATCGTTCACAATGCTTCGTTAAACGTTTGTGTTCTCAATGCCATTTCACAGTGAAATTGATACAGGTTCTTAGAGATATGCTTTGAAAGCGGAAAGACTTGTGTTGTCGGCGGGCTTCGCCTAGGTTTAGGCCTGATTCAACTGGAAATTTTAAAAGAAAGGATTGGGCATTGAATATGAAACTGGAGTGAAAGCTCACTCAGCCTTGGAACTCGGACTTGACCAAAAGTGAAACACAACACCCAGACAAATTTCCGGAACATGCTTGGTCCTGCCCCGTCCCTCACCCATCAGGATATAATAGAACATAAAACATAGAACTGTACAGCACAGTATAGGCCGGTAGGCCCACGATGTTGTGCCGAACTAGTCTGAAACTAAAATCAAATCAACCTACTCCCAATCATTCTAGTGCACTCCATATGCATATCCAATGATCGCTTGAAATTTCCTAAAGTGTGCGACTCCACTACCATAGCTGGGAGAGTGGTCCACGCCCCAGCCACTCTCTGAGTAAAGAACCTACTTCTGAAATCCCTCCTATATCTTCCAAAATGAACCTTATAGTTATGCCAACCGTATAAGCAACATCCACCCGAGGAAAAAGTCGCTTAACGTCCACTCTATCTATCCCTCTCATCATTTTATACACCTCAATTAAGTCACCACACATCCTCCTTCGCTCCAATGAGAAAAGCCCTCGCTCCCTCAACCTTTCCTCATAAGACCTACCCTCCAATCCAGGCAGCATCCTGGTAAATCTCGTTTGCACCCTTTGCAATGCTTCCACATGCTTCCTATAATGAAGTGACCAGAACTGCACTCAATACTCCAAATGTGGTCGAACCAACGTTTTGTACAGTTGCAGCATAACCTCACGGCTCTTAAACTCAGTCCCCCTGTTGATAAATGCTAACACGCTATAGGCTTTCTTCACGGCTCTATCCACTTGGATGGCAACTTTCAGAGATCTATGGATATGAACTGCGTGATCTCTCTGCTCCTCCACATTCTCCAGAACCCTGCCGTTAGCCTTGTAATCCGCATTCAAATTTGTCCTACCAAAATTAATCACCTCACACTTATCAGGGTTCAACTCCATCTGCCACTTTTCAGCCCAGCTCTGCATCCTATCAATGTCTCTTTGCAGCCTACACCAGCCCTCCCCATTACCCATTTACTCCTCAGATCTTGGTGCCATCAGCAAATTTACTAATCCAACCTTCAACTCCATCATCCAAGTCATTGATAAAAATCACAAACAGCAGAGGACCCAGCACTGATCCCTGTGGTATACCGCTGGTGACTGGGCTGCAGGATGAAAATGTACCATCTGCCACCACCCTCTGTCTTCTATGTGATAGCCAGTTACTGATCCAATCGGCCTAATTTCCCTCTGTGCCATGCCTCCTTACTTTCTGCGTGAGCCGACCATGGGGCAACTTATCAAACGCCTTACTAAAATCCATGCATACGACATCAACTGCTCTACCTTCATCTGTGGACTTAGTTACCTTCTCAAAGAATACAATGAAACTTGTGAGGCAAGACTTACTCCTCAGAAATCCGTGCTGACTATCCTGGATTAAGCTGTATCTTTCCAAATGATCATAAATCCTCTGCCTCAGGACCCATTCCAATAATGTACCTATGACCGAAGTGAGACTAACCGGCCTATTATTCCCAGGGTTATACCTATTCCCTTTCTTGAACAAGGGGACAACATTCGCCTCTTTCCAGTCTTCTGGCACTATTCCTGCAGATAGTGAGGTCATAAAGGTCAAAGCCAAAGGCTCTGCAATCTCATCCCTCGCCTCCCAAAGAATTCTAGGACTTATCCCATCAGGCCCAGGGAACCTATCTATCATCAGGCTTCTCAAAACTTCTAACACACCTTCCTTCCGAATATCTACCTCCTCCAGCCAACCAGCCTGTATCGCACTATCTCCCTCGACAACATGGCCCCTCTCCGTTGTGAACATTGAAGAAATGTATTCCTTTAGGGCCTCTCCTATATCTTCAGACTCCATGCCCACGTTCCCACTACTGTCCTTGACCGGCCCCAACTTCACCTTGGTCATTCATTTATTCCTCACATAAGTGTAAAAGCCTTGTGGTTTTTCTTGATCCTTCCCGCCAAGGATATGTCATGCCCCCTCCTAGCTCTCCTAAGCCCTTTCTTGAGCTCTTTCCTAGCTACCTTTAATCGCTCCAGTGCCCTAACTGCACCTTGTTTTCTCATCCTTACATAAGCCCCCTTCTTCCTCTTGAAAAGCCATTCAACCTCTTTTGAGAACCATGGTTCCCTCACTCGACCATTTCCTCCCTGCCTGCCAGGGACATAATATCAAGGACACGCAGTATTTGTTCCTTGAACAAGCTCCACATCTCACTTGTGCCTATCCCTGACAGTTACTGTTTCCATCTTATGCTCCCCAATTCTTGCCGAATCGCATCATTGTTTCAATTGTTGTGACCAGCTTTATTGGGTACCTAGATGTAGCCACTCTTTCCGGCGCCCAGAGTTGCCACCGTAACATTATACAGCGACAAGATACGTGCCAACTACCTCAGGAGAGGGACATTTGTGGCGGGCCCCGACGTTCTGCCAAGTAGCATCACCGAATGCATTGGATGTTGGTACACCTCCCGAGGCCACATTGATAGAAGGGCACAGAAGCTTCCAGAAAGGACCGAAGGGAGCTGGATTAACGTAGACGTCCAAGACCTCTCAGGAGTGAACAATCGGCGTGATAAGTGGCCGTGGCCATCTAGAAGACTGACCAGAGAGGGAAACAAGGAAGCAGCCAGCGACATCACCTTCGTGATGGCGGCCCAGAGAGACTCGAGGTTCGGAAAGTCGCTTTGTTCAAGCCATCCTAATGGGTAGTATTACCGAAATTTGGTTGCCTCTTGTCTTTCATTGAATAAAATTGGTTGAAATATATATTTCCATTGTTCTTTGTTCTCGCTATAACAGACATCTTGGAAAATGCCTTGAGTGAACAGAGCGGCTGAATACTTGTATTGCTCCGATACCAGCACCTTCCGGGACTTGCATAATTACAGCTGCGATAATGATCAGCGACCGCCAGCTCCATGGAAATCAAAGTTCAGAAAGCGGCCATTCGGCCCATGGAGTCTGCATCGGCCCTTGAAAAGAGCAACCCACCCAATCTCGGTCAATAATATCAATAGATGTAGAAATATATAATGAACAATAATGTAATATATGTCAGATAGATATAAAATACGTATAAACTTCAGAACCAGGCACTGGGACACACACACTATCGCGGTAACCCAGTAACCCCACTTAATATTTTTGGACACTAAGGGCAATTTATCATGGCCAATGCACCAAACGTGCATATCTCTGGACACTGGGAGGAAACCGGAGCACCCTGTGGAAACCCACGCAGACACGGGGAGGATGTCCACACTCCGCACAGACAGTGACCCAAGCCGGGAATCGAACCTGGGTCACTGGAGCGATGAAGCAACTATGCTATCCACTGTGCTTGCGTGCTGCTACTAAATTGTTTGCGTGTAATATAATGGTGGGAACAGGGCAGTCAGAAAAAAGAGCACAAAACATAAGACTCAGAAAATAGTGCCAGGATCGGACAGAGTCAGCATAGATTCATCAAGTGGAAACCAGGCTTGACAATTCTTGCTTTTTTATAAATTTAGAGTACCCAATTATTTTTTTCCAATTAAGGCGCAATTTAGCGTGGCCAATCCACCTACCCCGCACACCTTTGGGTTGTGGGGGTGAAACCCACGCAGACAATGGGACAATGTGCTACCATGTGAGCTACATGTGGTACCAGTGCTACCACTGCGTCACCGTGCTGCCCTGATGCTTGATAATTCTAATGGAATTCTTCGAGGTTGCAATGAGTAAAGTTGACGAGGGGGAGCCAGTGGATGTGATATATGTCTACTTTCAGAAGTTGTTTGACAAAGTTATGCATCGTAGATTAGTGTGCATAATTAAAGCACGTAATTTATTAAGATGGACAGGAAACTGGTTCGCAGACAGGAAACACAGACAAGGAGAAAACAGGTAGTGAGTAGAGGGTTTCCAAAGGGATCGGTTCCAGGACCACAGATATGCACAATATATGTTAATGATCGAAAGGTGCAGCACTGTGGCGCAGTGGTTAACATTGCTGCCTCACGGCGCCGGTATCCCAGGTTCGATCCCTGCTCTGGGTCACTGTCCATGTGAAGTTTGCACATTCTCCCCGTGTTTGCGTGGGTTTCGCTCTCACAACCCAAATAAGCGTTGGGTAGGTGGATTGGCCACGTTAAATTGCCCATTATTTTGAAAAAAAAAATGAATTGGCCCTAACCAACGTACTATGTACCTCCAAAAGAACCTAATTACTCTTATATTCTATGCTACGACTCATGAAGGCAAGTGTGCCACGTGCCTACTTAACTTCCCTGTTCACCTGCACTGCCACCTTCATTCAGGGATCTGTGAACAAGGACCCCAAGGTCCAGCTGCACCACTGAGCTTCCGAGTGCCTGCGATTACTTGCATATATATATATGTACATGCATATATATATACACACATATATATATATGTATATATTATCACCTCGGTCAATAATATCAATAGATATGGAAATATATAATGAATAATAATGTAATATATGTCAGATAGATATAAAATACTTATAAACTACATAATTAGGCACAGGGACACACACACTCGCACATTCAAGTGTAAATCAATACTTCGAATCTAAGGTGGACCCGAGTCCAGAAGTGCCAATTTTTGGAGTGTGGGGACCCGTGAATCGAGGGGGTGACAGAGGCCGATGTTTTCGCCTTTGTCTCTTTGGTAGCCCGGAGACGGATCTTGTTGGGGTGGAGTCACTCTGGGCCGCCGAATGCGGGGATGTGTGCGAGCGACTTCGCTGACTTCCTCAGGATGGAAAAAAATCAAGTTCGCTTTGAGAGGGTCGGTGGAGAGATTTGCCTGTCGATGGAATCCGTTTATTAACTTATTCCTTGATGTTTAAGTCAGCAGTGGGAATTGGGGAAAGGGGGGATTTTGGTATTTAAAATAACAGCTGAGTGGGAAGAGGGTAACATCAGGGAGGGTGCGAAGCAGGGGCGATGGTTATTTATTTATTATAGTATTTCCTGTTTGTTGTCTCTTTGGTTTACAGAGATACAAATGCCACAATAAAAATATAATCAAAAAATAATGTTGCTTGGTATCTCCAGGTACTCGGGTACAATTCCGGCCGTAAGTCACTGTCTGTGTGGATATTTCATCCTACCCCCGTGTCTGCGTGGGTTTCTTCCGGGAGCTTCAGTTCCCTGCCACAGCCCAAAGATGTGCAGGATTAGGTGGCCCGGCCATGCTAAAAGATTGCTCCTTTGTGTCACAAAGGTTTGCAGGTTTGGGGTAAGCGCAATGCTAAAAGATTGCTCCTTTGTGGCACAAAGGTTTGCAGGTTTGGGGTAAGCGCAATGCTAAAAGATTGCTCCTTCGTGTCACAAAGGTAGGAAGGTTTGGGGGATTGTGGGCTTATCAGGATAAGGTGGAGAAGTGAATCTAGGTAGTGCGCCCTGTTACAAGGTCGGTGCCGATTCGATGGACTTAACGCACTGTAGATATTATATGATTATAGCAGCTCCTCGCGACAGTGCTACAATGCAGGTGCAGCAGATATTAAGAAAGCTGACTTTTAGCGCAAGAGGATTTGAATACAGGATTATGAGGTCCTGCTTCATCTGTATTGGAACTTGGGTAAGCCGCACCAGGAGCATTGGGTGCAATTTTGGTCCCTTTATCTGAGGAAGAAAATTATCGGAGCGTCCGAGTGGCACAGTGGTTATCACTGCTGCCTCACTGCGTCAAGGAACCGGGATCGATCCTGGCCCCAGGTCAATGTCCGCGTGGAGTTTAAACATTTTCCGGTGATTGCCAGAATCTCACGTCCGTAACACAAATATGTGCGCCGTAGGTATATAGGACAGGCTAAATTGTCCCTTTATTGGCTGAAAAATATAATGGAAAGGCCTTTTTGTGTTAGAGTGTGTTGTCAAATGTTTACGACTCTCGTACCAGCTGTGGCGGGACTGCCCGATGAAGAGAGATTGGGAAAACTGGGCCTGCATTATTTTGAGTTTCAATGATGAGAGGTGATCTCATTGAAACCTACAAAATACTCAGTGGGACAGACAGGGTAGATTGCGGGTAAGATGTTGTCCTGGCACCAGGAGAAACAATTGCAAGATATGGGGGAAGCTATTTAGGACGGAGATGAGCAGAAATGCCTCTACTCAAAGGGTTGTGAATATTTGGTATTCGCTATTCCAGAGGGAGGTGGAAGCTCAGTCACTGAGTATGTTTAGAGCAGAGCTTGGCAGATATCTAAATCCCAATGACAGAAAGGGCTATAGGGCTAGTGTGGGCACAAAGGTATTGCAGTCAATGATGACACGTGATCGCATTGTATGGCAGAGCAGGATCGACGGGCTGAATGGCCAACTTCACTTCCCATGTTCATATGCAACTGCCCGGGGAAGGTTTTAGAGGAGAGTGTCGATGGAGATTTACTCTGTAACTAACCCCGTGCTGTACCTGTCCTGGGAGTGTTTGATGGGGGACAATGTAGAGGGAACTTCACTCTGTATCTAACCCCGTGATGTGCCTGTCGTGGGAGTGTTGGATGGGGACAGTGCAGAGGGGGCTTTACTCTGTATCCAACCCCGTGCTGTGCCTGTCCTGGGAGTGTAGGATGGGGATAGTGTAGAGGGAGCTTTACTCTGTATCTAACGCGTGCTGTACCTGTCCTGGGAGTGTTGGATGGGGATAGTGTAGAGGGAGCTTTACTCTGTATCTAACGCGTGCTGTACCTGTCCTGGGAGTATTTAATAGTGACAGTGGAGAGGGAGCTTTACTCTGCACATAACCCCGTGCGGTAGCTGTCCTGGGAATATTTGATGGAGACAGTGTAGATGGAGCTTTACTCTGCATATAACCCCGTGATGTACCTATCCTGGAAGTGATTGATGGGGACAGTGTATGGGGAGCTTCACTCTGTATATAATATCGTGCTGCACCTGTCCTGGGAGTGTTTGATTGTAACAAAGTAAAGGGAGCTCGCCGCTCTATCTAACACTTTGCTGTCCCTGCCCTGGGAGTGTTTGATGGGGACAGTGTACAGGGAGTTTTACTCTCTACCTAAGCCTTTGCAGTGTTGGATACGTTGAGCATAACCTCCTCATTCTCGTACTCTGTGCCCCTATTAACAAAGCTATGAATACTATATTCTTTATTAAATGCTCTCCACCTGTCCTTCCACATTCAATGAGCGACGCATATATACACCCAGTTATCTCAGTTCCTGAAATCCTTTAATCATTTTACGGCTTATTTTATCTTGTCCTTCCATGTCCTTTCAAACAAAATGCATGGCCTCACACTTCTGCGCGTTCCGCTTGATCTGCCTTGTATTTGCCCACTCCAAAAATTTGTGTATGTCCATTTTGACGTTTTATACTGTTCTCCTCACAGTTTACGATACTATCAGGTTTCGAAAAAGACGCAACTTTGTAATTATCCCCTGCACCCCAAGATCTTCCTTTGTGCAAGATGGCGCCGGAGCGTGGCTACTCTTTGCGAGCTCTCCCAAACAGATCCTCTTTTTACATCTCCTATAACCGGACGAATCTTTTAATATTCATTTCTAACAGAAACATTATCTTTTACCTTCCCTTGCAGGTTTGAAGATCCTCCGAGACCCTGAAGTGGATATTTTGCCGGACTCGACCCGACCCAGCTGCACCCCTGTTGACACGACCCGACCTGGAACTGTTCAGGCCCAAACCCGAAGTAAGGATCCGACCTTGATTTCGACCAGACAGGGGCCTCGGAGCGCCCTTCCCGTCGGAGTTACCGACGCCAGTCCCCTGACGGCTCTACCTAGTCTCCGAAAAACCCGACCCGGCTCCCGACCACGAGACTCGGCCCGGACCGACACAAAGAGGCCCGCCCAGTGACCCAACCCGGAGAGGCCCTCCAGCGACCTGACTAACCTGAGGATGGAGGATAGGAGAATCCACGTGGAGACCTGACCAGGCCAACTCCAAGGCCCGACCCCAGGAGCGATCAGCGAGTGAGATGAACATGTGAACCCAGCCCAACATTCCTCTTGAAGCCCCTGCCTACGATACAAGCCCCCCGAAACGACGGAGACCCCACGTGAAGAACCAAACAGGCCGCAAAGTATTGCCGTACCCGCACAACGCTGGGGTCCGACCGGATCGCAAATATGTCACCCCGCAACCACAACCAGCACCAGGGACACTGCCAGGCGCGACCGTGGAAACATAGCCAGCGGCCTGATCTTCACCAGAAGCAACCACCTACCTTCCACAAAGTTCGCTTTCTCTTATCAACACCGTGGTTTGTAGTTGAGACTGAAACAACTCGGTTTCAAGACTCATCACCCCAGCTTACTCCTGGCAAACGTCCAGGCGATTTTAAAAAACAGGCTGGACGAACATAATGCTATACGTTGCACTCAGAAGGAAGTAAAAGACTGCTGTGTGATCTGTTTTGCAAAAATCCCCGCCTCAGCGGTATGTGCCATACATCCTGAAGGCTTCTGAATTCACCGGCGGACCGCACTGCATCATCGGGCAAAACAAAGAGTGGAGGGGTTTGCCTCCTCATTAACACTTCCTCGTGCTTGGATGTGGCGACCCTGGCGGCGTTCTGCTCCCCAGACCAGGAATACCTGACCGGGAAATACCACCCATACTTCCTTCCATATCAATTCACTTCAGATTGTTTAGCACAGGGCTAAATCGCTGGCTTTGAAAGCAGACCAACGCGGGCCAGCAGCACGGCTCCATTCCCGAAACAGCCTACCTGAATAGGCGCCGGAATGTGGCAACTGGGGGCTTTTCTCAGTAACTTCATTTGAAGTCTACTTGTGACAATAAGCGATTTTCATTAATTTCATTATCACAGCGGTCTACGTCCCACCCCAGGCAGAAGTGAAGAAAGCGTTGGACGAACTGTGTATAGTTATAAACAACAATGAAACAGAACACCCGGAGGTCATGCTCATCGTGGCCGGGGACTTCAACAACGCCAACCCCAAGAATGTACTGCCAAAATTCCACAGCACTTCTGGTCGCACGACTCTTGACCACTGCAACACAAAAACTAAGGGCGCCTACCATTCCATCCCGCGACCGCACTTCGGAAAATCAGACCATAAGCGAAAAGTTAAGTGGGATTATCCAGCTCAGAAGGCCATGCAGTGCTGGTCCGAGGCAACAGACACGCTCCTATGTGACTGTTTAGAGACAGTGGACTGGTCAATACTTAAGAACTCAGCGACCAACCTGCGTATGCCACCACCATCAAAGACTTCATCAGCAAAAGTTTGGACGACTGCGTGTCAAAGAAAGCAGTACGTATGGTTCCCAAGCGGAAACCATGGCTTAATCGGGAGATTTACTCCCTACTGAAGGACAGGTCTGAGGCGTTCAATACAGGTGACTCTGAGCTATACAAGAAATCCAGGTACAACCTCCTGGGGACTCACTTCTTCGTTTATCGAAAGAGACCAATGTTTCAATAATCGACTAGGGTTTGTTCAAAAGCCTTCAATAACTTTCATATATCCAATTTCGCTTTTCATAAATCACCTTTCCAATTGGCACAATTCCACTTTACATTGATTTGACTAACGTGTCTGCCCATTTCGTCGAACTGTCACTTTCCCTCCAGTCTAAGATTGCGACATAACATTTCATTTCCAAACATAGCAGGTGGGCTATTGGTCTGTGCGTTCATGCCATTTGTGTCAGCAAATATTGCGTTTACCATTAGACCATGGGAAATATCAAGAGCATTCCCCTCCAGTCTAAAGACACATCACTCTCCACTTCTCTCCACTTCCTGTCGCTTAGTGCAAATCATGTCCTCATAGATAGTTACAGTTGCTTAATTTGGATTCAATTTTCATAACAAGCCCTGAAAGATCATTTTTCTTTAATTTAGAGTAAGCAATTCATTTTTGTTTCCAATTGAGGGGCAACTTAGTGTGGCCAATCCACTTACCCTGCACGTCTTTGGGTTGTGGGGATGAAACTCACACAAGTGCCGTAAGAACGTGCAAACTCCACAAAATAGCGACCCAGGGCCGGGATCGAACCTGGGAGTTTGGCGCCGTGCAGCAGCAGTGCCAGTCCCTCTGAAATTACATTTAATCACAGGCGCAGCGTGAGTCCAGAGATACAATTTCAAATACGATTTGTTGACTTAATCTCTCCAATTCTTGAAGTTTACTGGACAAAAATGCCATTCATAAACAGACTGCAATCCTTTCCTTGCTTATGTCCTCACACATTAACAATGAAGGCTTGCCTGTCATTACAGTGACGTTCCCTCTCTCCTTTTGTAAATTGCACAGGACAATCTCCAGCCTGCAGGACTTTGGCACATGGCAATATCAAAGAATGATTGAAACATATTGTTCAATTACCCTCAGGTATCCCTCACTGGATGCCTAATAGTCTACTCCAGTGTAATGTAAAATGTGTTGGTTGAAAAGGGTGAAGTGAACCTGTGTGTTCAGTGCTTGTAAGTGATCTCAGGCTCCATGGATCCTAACTGTGTCACTGGAGGGTGTCTCTCTTATTTTTTGTTTTAAATAACTCTTACCAATGCATGAACGACAGAGGCAGCCGGAAAATGATCTCCGCGAATAACAGGGATCCGCGGAGAAAGCAAGACGAGAGCAGAGATCAGAGTCTTAGAACAAAATTCGACAGCATTAGATTAGATTCTGAGGCCAATTGATTGGAATAGTACAACAAAAGGCAGGAGTTTACCTCAGGCGGTTTACTGGCTTACGACACGGTACGATTCGATACCAATTGAGGTACCACGTACTGCAGGTTATTTAGGCAGTTTACTTTCCCATCCTGGGTCTTGTTGGCATCCCGGGTAAGTCTCTCCAACCAGACATTATTTCTATAAGCTATGTGTATCTCTATTGCGCTGTTTGTTCTTGAAGTTGCATTAACACAGGCATCACTCTCTTCAGTTCCAGTCTCAAACTATTTTGCCATCTGCCACCCCCTCTGCGCCAGGTATATGTGGCTGAATTAGGTTGCCAAGCAGTAATATGTTCCATTCTATCGTGGGCTGATTTCACATCCCAGACTTCCTCCTTCCCCAGTCTTGTCTTTCTGAACATCCCTGTCTCAAACTTCGACTGCTGAGGAAACCTTTATTTATGGGTTAAACATATTCCAACCCGATTATTCCAAATTTCTCCAACTTAGCCTCTCAGTTGTAAGTCATCATGGCCCAAACAACATCATAAATTAGGTCAAATCGAGTTCACACATCGTTTCTGTCAGGTCTGTTGCTGCATACCTTTTGTGAACACTTGACTGTCTGGCAGAAATGTTGCTGGCGCGATCACGAAGGAGGGCTCTCAGAAGCCTTTAAAAATGTGCTCGGACAAATCTCCATGAGAAACTGCAACAATACATACACAATTTCCCGGCCTCTGCTGAGAAAGGGCAAGTAACTTACGTGCCACACAGGAGCCAGGCAATGATCTTATCTGAAACGAAACATCTAAAAACTTCCCTTTGACATTGAATGGAATCCCCATCACACATTCTGTCTCTACCAACATCCATGACCGAAAAAGTCAACAGGACTAACCAGAGAGTCACTGTGTCTCGATGAGCAGACCAGAGCCCGGGGACCCTGTGGCGCGTGACTCGCCTCCTGAGTTCGCAATGTTGGCCGACAATCGATAAACGTCGGGAACGAAGTTTGAATACTTTGCCCTTTCCTGGCCACGTGAAGCTCCAACAACATTCAGGAAGATAGACAGTATCCTGCAACAAGTACTCCACTTCATCGGTATACCTTCCACGAACAATCACACCCTCCAGCACCGACTCACATTGCAGCCATGTGTACCATCCACAATATGGATTGCAGGAACTCACCAGGACGCCATAGACAGAACCTTCCACACCCACGACCATTACCATCTAGATGCTCAATGTGTAAAGGTATATTTGGACACCACGAGCTGGATGTTCCCCTCCAAGCTAATCACCACCCTGAATTGGAAAGTTCTCGCCGTTCCTTCACTGCTCGTTTGTCAAATCCTGGAGTAGCTCACGTACAACACTGTGCAAGTACACCATATGGACTGCAGTGGTCCAAAACGTCAGCTCACTACCAGCGTATGAAAGGGTCATTAGGGATACGATATGAATTATGAACTAGCCAACGAAGCCCTCATCCCATGAATGAATAACCAAAAGCAGCGATTTGCTGCAGCTACCAAGCTAGAGTTAATTACCATAGAATGAGATACCACTCCAGGAAAACTGTCAGATATTGGAAGTGTTCCTCAAGTAATCACGCTCCTTACGTTCGTACGACAACATGACCGGCCAAATTAATGAGTTTAAATTCTCCACTTAATCTTTGTACATCAAAAACAATAGAGTAAGCTTTCAATCAGAAAATTATTATGCGGTAGATTGATACAAAGTGTACAACTAAGGACAAGCCATTAGATTATTTTTGATGTCGCGATTGAATCTGCATCTAACTTCCAGCTGAATTTGCAACACAATTGATCCTTTGAGGATGGAACTACGAATATTTGCGTGCTCCTTCTAACTATTAAAAGGATATGACTGAATGGCGACAATAACGAAGAGCTGGATGTTGAACAGATGGACAGTAAGGCGAAAGAACCTGGAAGCGCAACTGAATTAATTTGGGATGGTGCAATGAAGATAATACCTTAGTTCTAATGATTAAGGTGGAGAGCCATTCTGCGCAGTGGTCAGTGTGAGTTCAGAGTATTAGGGTTAAGACCAGAATTACTGCCTCTCCATAATTCCCTGATCCACTGTAATGTATCCTCTTTCAGATGATGGATTGCTCAGTTACTGATGATGCATTTCCTGCCATGAAGTTTATTATTGAACAATGTGGATATTTAGGGCACACAATTGTCGTTTCATGTCGATCAATGCAGAGAACAATTTCATATTTAAGATTTAATAAGTGAAATCACACCTTCAGCGGGGATGGAATTGAAACCCGTCACTACAGTATTAACCATGCCACATGATTACTTGTACAGCGGTAACACCACTTCTCTTTAGACTCTACAGTCCCGCTGTTATTAGAGCAAATGTTAGAGAGCCGATTGTGTGTGGTAAACAAAAATAACGGGTGGTTGTAACGTACACATACAATGGTAAAATCTGGTGGTCAGGGGAGCCTGGTAAAGACAATTGTCGAACGTTTTCGGATCAGTTTCTCAGAGAAGCGCTTTCCACATCCAACAAGCGAAGCGACAAATCGACATATGTGAAAGGACACATGTTTCTTTGCTGCCTCATTTTGAAGGAGCCAGTACCGTCGCAGGGAACATAACATGACCGAATTTTACAATCTGATTGAGGGAGAGGAAAGTGTTCCAAGACAATTGTTGAAACTACAGTTAGGCAATTATGAGGGAATGAAGAGAGAGCTCTGAGAAGTAAGACCTCGAGTTAATTGGAGGAGTAGGACTGAATGAAATGCAATGGGAACATATTTGATTCTAGTTCAAAATGCAAAACAGAGATTCACATTAGTGATCAGGAAAAACACAAAGGTCCGGAAGTATCATCACTAGCTAAGTTGGGAGGTGAAATATCTTATATAATTGAAATAATATAAACCAAATTACTAGAGGTTATGACAGAGTGCGAAATTGGAGAGAAAATGTAAATAATACAGCATCGGTTGACAAAACGCAATTAAACAGACAAAGAAAATAGATCATAGAATCATAGAATTTACAGTGCAGAAGGAGGCCATTCGGCCCATCGAGTCTGCACCGGCTCTTGGAAAGAGCACCCTACCCAAGGTCCACACCGCCACCCTATCCCCATAACCCAGTAACCCCACCCTACACTAAGGGCAATTTTGGACACTATGGGCAATTTAGCATGGCCAATCCACCTAACCCGCACATCTTTGGACTGTGGGAGGAAACCGGAACACCCGGAGGAAACCCACGCACACACGGGGAGGATGTGCAGACTCCGCACAGACAGTGACCCAAGCCGGAATCGAACCTGGGACCCTGGAGCTGTGAAGCATTTGTGCTATCCACAATGCTACCGTGCTGCCCCAATCACTTGGGAAATAAATGGCCAAGGTGGGTTTCGAGGGATACAAGACAAATGCGGGCAAGTGGGACTGGCTTAGTGACATAAACTGGCGGTATGGACAAGCTGGACCGAAGCGCCTCTTCCCATGCTGCAAACATCTATCACTATGACTCTAAAGATAACATATATATATATATTTTAAAAGATATGATGTGGAGATGCCGGCGTTGGACTGGGGTGAACACAGGAAGAAGTCTTGCAACACCAGGTTAAAGTCCAACAGGTTTGTTTCGATATCACTAGCTTTCGGAGCGCTGCTCCTTCCTTAGATGAATGAAGAGGTATGTTCCAGAAACATATATATAGACAAATTTAAAGATGCCAGACAATGCTTGGAATGCGAGCATTAGCAGTTGATTAAATCTTTACAGATCCAGAGATGGGGTAACCCCAGGTTAAAGAGGTGTGAATTGTGTCAAGCCAGGACAGTTGGTGGGATTTCGCATGCCCGATGGTGGGGGATGAATGTAATGTGACATGAATCCCAGGTCCCGTTTGAGGCCGCACTCATGTGCGGAACTTGGCTATAAGTTTCTGCTCGGCGATTCTGCGTTGTCGCGGGTCCTGAAGGCCGCCTTGGGGAGTGCTTCCCCGGAGATCAGAGGCTGAATGCCCTTGACTGCTGAAGTGTTCTCTGACTAGACGGGAACATTCCTGCCTGGTGATTGTCGCCTGATGTCCGTTCATTCGTTGTCGCAGCATCAGCATGGAACGCCAATGTACCACGCCTCGGGACATCCTTTCCTCCAGCGTATGAGGTAGACAACGTTGGCCGAGTCGCACGAGTCTGTGCCGCGTACCTGGTGGGTGGTGTTCTTACGTGTAATGGTGGTATCCATGTCGATGATCTGGCACGTCGTGCAGAGATTGCCATGGCAGGGTTGTATGCTGTCGTGGTCACTGTTCTGAAGGCTGGGTAGTTTGCTGCAAACAATGGTTTATTTGAGGTTGAGCGGTTGTTTGAAGGCAAGTAGAGGGGGTGTGGGGATGACCTTGGCAAGATGTTCATCCTCATCGGAACTTTTGCAGATATTTGAAATGAGCACCTGTCCAAGGGAGAGTAAATCAAGGTAATTAATTAAGAGATTTCGGGAACCGAGGACTAATTGCATACACATTCCACCTGTCTTCACTGTGGATGTTAAAGCAACATTCTGGACACATTTTGTGAAAAGGGAGGCAGCAAGAACATGATCTATTAATGATAGAGAGCATGGGGTTGTGAAGGGAGGGTTCGTCCCTCACAAGCATGATCGAGTTTTTTGAGGAGGTGACGAAGATGATTGATCCGGTGAGGGCGGTCGATGTTGTTTACATGGACTTTAGTAAAGCCGTTGAAAAGGTGCCTCACGGCAGATTTGCACAAAAGGTGAGACACACGGAATCAGAGGTGAGGTGGCAAGAAAACATATTAAAGCTTTATTGTCACAAGTACGCTTACATTAGCACTGCAATGAAGTTACAGTGAAAAACCCCAGTCGCCACATTTCGGCGCTTGTTCGGGTACACAGAGGGAGAATTCAGAATTCTCAGCTGGTACGGGAATTGAAAGCGCGGTGCTGGCGGTGTTTTGCATCTCGAACCAGCTGTCTAACCCACACAGCTAAACAAACCCAGATGGACATAAACTGGCTCGGTCACAGAAGTAAGATTGTAGCAGTAGAACGGCGTTTTCTTTCTGAATGGAAAGTTGAAGCTAGTGGTGTTCCAAGGGATCTGTGGTGTTTGTGGTGTACATAAATAATTTGGAGGAAAATGTAGCGGGTCTGATTAGTAATTTTGCGGATGACATCAAGTTTGGTGGAGTGGCAGATAGCGCTGAGGGTTGTTAGTGGATACAGCAGGACATCGATACGTTGGAAAATTGGGCAGAGAAATGTCAAATGAAGATTGTTCTGGACAAATGTGAGTTATTGCATTTTGGTTGGCCTAACATAGAGTAAATAGACCGTAAATGGCAACACCTTTAGGAATTTATAGGGAGGGGAGCACGGTGGCGCATTGGGTTAGCCCTGCAGCCTCACGGCGCCAAGTTCCCAGGTTCGATCGCGGCTCTGGGTCACTGTCCGTATGGAGATTGCACATTCTCCCTTGTTTGTGCAGGTTTCGCACCCACAACCAAAGGATATGCAGAGTAGGTGGATCGGCCACGTTTAATTACCACTTAATTGGAAATAAATGAATTGGGCACTCTAAATTTTTAAAAAAGGAATATAGAGGGATCTTGGCGTACAGATCCACAGATCTTTGACAGTGGCGACACAAGTGGGCAAGGTATTCATGGAAGCATATGGAATGTTTGCCTTTCTTGGGACGGGGCGTCGAGTACAAAAACTGGCAAGTCATGCTGCAGTTGTATAAAACCTTGGTAAGGCTGCATTTAGAATATTGTGCGCAATTCTGATCGCCACATTACCAGAAGGATGTGAAAGCTTTGGAGATGGTGCAGAGGAGTTTTACAAGCATGTTCTGTTAAATGTGCGGGGAGGCTGAATAGACAGACTGTTTTCATTAGAAGGATCGAGGTTGAGGGGCGACCTGGTAGAGGTCTGCACGATTATGAGAGTCATAGATAGAGTGGATGGGCAGGCACTCGTTCCCAGAGTGGAGTAGTCAGTCACTAAGGTGCATAGGTTTACGATCCGTAGGGCAAAGTTTGGAATAGGTGTCCGAGGAAGATTTTTTTTACACAGAGGATGCTAAGTACCTGAAACGCTCTGCCAGACGAGGTTGTAGAAACGGAACTGTTCAAAAGGAATCGCGACAAATGTATGGATACTAGCGGTATAGAGGGATACGGTACTAGACAGTGCTGGGGTTTGGTCCCAGGATGGTATCCTGACCGGGACAGGCTTGTGCGGGGGGAGGGGGGGGGGGGGGGCGGGGGGAAACGGGGGACGAAGGGCCGTTTCCTGTGCTTTGTAAGATGGAATTCTGCGAAGAATCTTGAGTGAAGTGATGTCTTAGTTAGGTTTTGCATTCTCTTTAACTTTACATGTTTTTCTTGGCTCTGACAACTCGCGATCAGTTTGGACGAATGTATGAAAGTGTAGGCAAAATAACTGGACATCTGGTCAGTGAAAACTCTGGAATCTAGATTGAGAATATGATAGCTGACAGGTCAGCAATATGTTTGAAATTTAGCCGAGTCACCGTAGTTTTCTGAAAGGGAAATTAATTTTGGTTAAATTGCTTGCTTTATTTGAGCAAGAAACTGCTAATTTGAATAAAGCTGAATGTGTGAATGTGGTGTAGGAAGGTTTCCTGAAAGGATTTGACAAGATCCTAAGATGCAATGCAAGTCCTCATGTTGCAGCGGATGAGAAATTCACATGAATGGAAAGTTCTTTCCTGAATAGGAAACTAAAATCGGGCATAAACTGCACAGGGTTTTTACTTCGCAAACGGTAATCTGCGAGAAAAGGATCAGTGTTAGGATCTTTATTGTCTCTGATAATGGATTGGATGAAGAGAACGAAGATCGAGACTATTTTGCTGATCGTGAATTACCTGGTAACACAATGATAGGTATGAATTAAGGTGTAAAGTAGACATAAACTACCTGTGAATGGAAACTGACAATATCATTGACTGTGTGAAGCAATAGCAGGTCGAGGATAATTTTAGAAACTTGAGCTGACAACTTCGGCAGGGCGAAGCCAAAATCAACATGTTATCTAAAATGAGAGGATGCACGCCGGTAGCTTAGTTTGGTCTGAGTTTCTGGAACATGACTATCGAAACGTGAGCAGGCATGTGCATCAAGTGAATCGGATGTCCACTAGAATGTTTTCGGCTATTGAAAGGGAATGCAATTTAAAGTTATTGAAGTATTCTTACAGCTATCGAGGGCGTAGATGAGACCCCATCTGAAGTTATGTTTGCAATATTAGACACCTTATTTTGAACATTGCTTTTGAGACTGTTCAGAAAATGTTAAATCGGGAGTTTCCTGTGCTGATGGGTTAACATTTGAGGAAATTCTGTATAGGGCAGCCCTCTGTCCGTTGGGGGTTTAGAATAAGATGGGGCGATTCATTGATTATGTACACAACCCCGAGGGTTCTAGTGAAAATGGATAGCTGGCACGTTTGCCTTGTGGAAGTAAATAACAAGTAGCGGATACAATTTTATAACATGACCTTTCGATATAATTCAGAGACGATGCTGACATTTTTTCTCAGAGGGTCGCCAGTTTGTAGAAGACCCTCAGACGATCAATGGTAAAGCAGTGTCACTGAACATTTCAAAGGCAATATTCGATGGCAATACATTCATGGCTAACATGATAAGGATAATTTGTAGAATTAGCGTTGATCTCGCAAAATGGCTGGGTAGGCTGGAGGAACAATCTGTCCTCATCCTGCGGCAAATCACAAATTCACATTTTCCTATGCATTGTGTTGATTGCAGGAAAGCTGGACACTTTCGGGTTCAGGATATCCCTCTGCGCGTGCAGAGCTCTATCAAGCCGAATTCCAGATCACGCTAATTAACGTCCAGCGCTGCCATATCCCCGGGGCAACTGCCTGTTACCTCGGTCAATCATCCTGTATGAAGTTATAGGAGGCACATGTGACAAGGTGACTCCCAAGATTGATCTTCCTATCATCTATCCAAGGGAAAACAATGATGTTCACAGTATACTGTCAGATATTCACACCACCATGATGGCGGACTTTATTTACCTGAATAATATCGCCGGACTCCGTACCAACCATTAATCATCCACTGCCAGAGCACTCATCAATGTCTTTATTTCCTCTGCAGTCGACCAGTCCAACACATTCCTATTAGCCTCACTTTTCTCCGGGTATTTCAAAGAACCTACACTTTGAGTCTAAGTATTAATAAGTCGTGACTACGTTAGCCGAAATATTCAATGTGATAATCTAAATCCCAGTCAAGGGAAATAGACTATCCGGGTTGTACTGAGTGACATGTTCAAATTGTGGGAGGTATCCTCACGCTGGTCTCTGTAAAAATAGTGTGTGCATCTGTCTTTGTCACCATCTGCATGTGTTTGCGCCTTTCTTTAAACTCGTGTCCCTCTGTATGTGTGTGCATCTGTGCACCTGTGTATTTTTCTGTGTGTGCCTGTGTGTCTGACTGTGCTAGTGTGCCTTTGTGTGTCTCAGTCTGCGTGTTTGTGTGAGTGTATGTGTTAGCATGTCCACGTGTGCATATTCGTGTGACTGTGGCTTTCTGCTTGTTGCATGTTTGTAGTTGTCTGTGTGCGTGTATGTTTGTATGTTGACGTGCTTGTGTGTGTATTTCTCTGGCTGTGCATCATTCCGGTTGTTTGCGTGTGTCTGGGTGTGTATGTGTGTCAGGGTCTCTGTGTCTGCGCGTCTTTCCTTTTGTTCGTGTCTGTCTTTTTGCTTGTATGTGTGTGCGCGTTTGTGTGTGCGCATCTTTCGATTAGTTTTTGTGTGTTCATGTGTGTGTGCATATTTCGGTGTGTCTGACTATGCCTGTGTTCATCTTTCTCTGTTTTGTGTGAGTATCTATGACCACGAGTGTGTGTTCGTGTAAACGGTATCCCATGTGTTGGTGTGTCTGTGTCTATGTGTGCGCGTTTTTCTCTGTGTGCTGTGTGTGTTTATGTGTGTGCCTGTCTGTGTGTCTGTGTATTTGCGTGTATGTTTTTCCCTGTGTTTGTGTGTGTCTGTATTTCGGATGGGACTTTAGTCCTGCTGGGGGATGTGTGCTCTTCTCTCCGATAATTTTCATATTCTGAACGCTTTTTGATTCTTTCCTGATGTTTCTTCCTGGCCCGGCCACCATTTTTGCAAACCATTCCAGAATGCCTTTTTACGTCTGGCAAGCAGTTCTTGAATCGCTGAATTTTTGGAGTAGGGGAAGATCCACAGTGAATTTCAGGAAGGAGTTCCTGGATTTGGAAAAAGGGACAGTGAAGGAACAACGATAAAGATACAGGTCGGGCAGGTGTGTGGCTTGAAAAAAGTTTGCAGTTGAATGTTCCCATGTGTAAGATTGTTGACCTCAACCTTACAGTTGGCTGACGTCTTGCGTACCGATATAAAGAGAACATTTTGCTGATTTCTGTCTGCCCTGTGCTTAGTGAAGGAAGTGGCGCCAATGACTTGTATAGCGTAAGGATCCCCATTTTATATCACGTGTTCCCTGTGTAATTCCTTTATGTTCTGTTTTGGTCGCTTCGACAATACTTATAATACACCCAAGGAACACGCTCCCCGGTGTAAGGTGGTCTGTAGTCTGCCCTGGCCCAAGAACATCCCGCGGCACTATCTTCTTTCTGGTATGTCCCACTGATGAATCTTCTGGATGGACTTGGCTGGCAGCCTATCGGCGACTTTCGTTTCTTGAGACTTGCCTGGCTCTTGTTGTGATTGGTGTGCGGAGTTCCAGAAAGTTATGGCAAATAAGGAAGTTATTGTGTTAGTTTTGCTTGGATTAGGAGATTGAGAATTTGCAATCTATCACCTGACCCCGGGTGATTGAAGACATTTCACTCCAGCCAGCCTGTGAAAGTGTAACTCCGAATTGAAAGGATTAATGAGACACAGGTCTAATCTCCTTCCCCTGAGAGTTATTTATAAAGCTCTGAAGAAAGTTACGTTCTCTCTGTGCATCTTACCCAGTTAAATGCTGCAGGATGTTCAGGCCAGCGGCAGATTGGCAGAGTGTTCCGAAATCAATTTTTTGAATTTTCAGGTGGAGATGTTTTGTCTTCGCTCAGTGAGGTTGAGGTTTAAACTGATGAGGTGAAGCTCACGGTTGGAAAATGTAAATCTGACTCGACAGAGTTATCTTTGCTGCCGGTGAGATCTGACTGAATGTACATATCGGAAAATCAAATCTAACCGTGGGTTTTTAACACTCCGCTTTCAGCGACAAAAGCTGGCAACAAGAGTACAATCTCAGCAGCAAAGATTCTCATCTCTCATCCCATTCGGTACCCGTTATTTTGATCATTCTCTTTATTTGTCTGTCTCTTGTGTGTATGTCGATAGAGGGCAGGACGATAAAGGCGTGAATAAGTAACTTAGCAGGCCGTTATCACCATTGCATGTTTATCCATTTTCTTGTTATAAATAAATGGTGTTGTGCTTTCCTTACAAATATTGTGTCTGGAAGTCATTGGAGCAGTCAAGGGTAAAATGTCTGAAACACCTTGGAAGAATTATTGGTTAATTTACTTTTATTGCAACTTCGAGCCTTTCGGGCTCGAATTTACTGTGCTTTCACCCAAGATGTCGTCACAATGGTGTCGAGCTTCCTGTGGATTTTGGAGCCACACGCAACTTCAGAGTTTTCCAGCACAATACTGCCTCGTGCGTTGTGGATGGTAGACAGGCTTTGCGGTGTCAATGGAATCAGTGCTGGAACCTCTTCATGCTGCCACAGTATTAATTTGTCTTTTCCCATTCAATTTTCCATCCAGAATTTTCTATTCCTCCATGGCAGCGTTTCCGTCGGACAGAACAAGTGCACTGCAATCAACATCAAGAGGATATGGCTCATTCACCTTAAGCTGGTGATGGCCATTTCCTATTACAAGCATGGCGACACGTTACACAGCTGCTGGAGACTTCGCTGAATGCTGCAATACGTTTATTTCTAATGGACGTGGACTCCTTGCGAAATTGTGGGGTCATGGGTGGAGCGAAATGGTTTACAGTCTTCACCAATCATACCTGTTCTGACATTCTGGTGGAGGAAGGCTCATTAAGGTGTTGCTTAATTCGTGCTAGTACTTTGCGGTTTTCTTTTTTGCAACTTGTGGACCTTTCCACTGCGCAAGTCTGGTGGGAGAAGTGGGTGGTTCTGTTGGTGGATGAGCACAATATGCGCAGTATGTTTTATCCTAAATGTGATGCAACCATTGGCTGCCTTGCAATACCAAATGCGAAATTGAGCAACAGAGATCGGTGTCGTTGTTCAGAAAGTGTCCCTTGATACTGCTGTCGGCGACAACTTTCAATACGTTTTGATGATTTCTAGTCCACAGCCTCTATGGTTAGTATGTGTGTTTGTGTGGTTTCTGACTATAAAAACGATATACGTCACTTCAGGAAGCACTGGGCACTGTCCGGCTGAAATTAGAAGCAAAACTGCGTTATTAGTGGGAATGTAACTTCCATCAAAAGTGTTTTTGTTGTGTATTTGCACAATATTTGGAGTTTTATTAGTCTTCTGGGATATTGCATTGAGGGCCTTGTTTTATCTCGGAGTGAGCGATAAGTTGATGTTATTTTTCACTCTCTATCCTTTGTGGGGGAAGAGGGGAGCAAATGCGCCGCTTCCATTATGGTTCAGGTAGTTAAAGGGAGTGAGATGGGAGAATAGAGGCAGCTGTCGAAATGATCTCATGTGGTTTGCGAAAATTCGCATATATACAGCGTTGGCGATTGGAGTTGGGTGGGGGGGGGGGGTCTTTTTTTTATATTGGGCATCAATACATATGCGGTTGAAGTGTTAGTTGGGAGAGGGAGTCAACGTGGGTGAGGGTTTAGTTTGCTGATGGAGATTACCGGATTCTCTTTGTCTCACTCGTGGGAGTGTTCGGCGGCCACGTTTGTGCGGCTTCGGGCCCGCTTTTCTTCAGGAGGAATTCTTTAACGAGCTAATCACCATCAGTTGTTAGATGGTTGGGGGGAGGCGATGGTTCTTATTTCTCAACGCCGGGGAAGGGTGGAACCCTGAGTGTGTTCAGTCAAGTTGGTTCTGTGTTGTATAATACATTACTGTACTTTCTAATCCCCGTTTCCCCCACATTTTCATTGGATGTTTGTTTATTGTCACGTGTATCGAGGTACAGTGAAAAGCATTTTTCAGCGAGCAGCTCAAAAGATCATTAAATACATGAAAAGAAAACAAAATCAAAGTACATGCATAATAGGGCAACACAAGGTCGACAACGTTACTGCATAAACACCGGCATCGTGTGAAGCATACAGGGGGGTAGTGTTAATGAGGTATATCCATAAGAGGCTCTTTTATGAGTCTGGTAACAGCAGGGAAGAAGTTGTTTTTGAGTCTGTCCGTGCGTATCCTCAGACCTTTGCGTCATTGTGCATTTTGTTTGCTTGTTATGAATGAAAACTTGTCAATAAAAATATTTTCACAAATAAGATGGCAAACGAGAAAATTATGTCAAGTGTTCCATGGTTTAGTTGAAAGTGAGACTGGCTTCCGATGGATTTCTACAGAGACGTGGAGAAGGCGGTTAATCAGAATTCAGGCCATGGTCGTCCCGGCGATGGAGAGCAGGATGAGTCCTCGCCTGGTTCTGTCGCCCGTTTTTTCTCCCGTCTTGAATATGGCGGCGGTGACGGCCTCCGTGAGGTAAGTAGTAATTTATTCTCTACCCCGGATCTTCAGCAAGTGCTGATGGAGATGACGGGTGATTTCTTCTCCACCAGTTCCTCATCTATGGTTTTATCATGGTTTAAAAGTTGTTTTAAGTATTCTCTCCATCGAAACCCGATGTTTTCTCTGTTTCTCAAGTGGGGTTAATCGTGACTTCTCACCGGCCTTGGGAATTGGGTCCATATATTTCCCTGGTGTCACTGACGAAGGCCTGGGTGCCATGCTGGTCACCGAGGAGTTACTTAGCTTACTCAGTCCACCATTGGCTTCTGATTTCTCTAGTCTGTCTTTGTCCCGATGCCTCGGCTAATAAATGAGCTAATAAATGAGCTGTCCCTTTTCCTTATTGATTATGCGTTTGTTCAGTCGAAGTGACGTTTCCACTACTTGTCCATGGGTTTCTGGACGGTGTGGTCGCTCCCTCCAAACGTGTCTTGGTGTTTCCTAATGTTGGAGCAGATGGCTTATTCACAGTTTCTGATTATGGCTGTGTGCAGCTTTTCCGGTCTTTCTCCATCCATTAGAATGGGCACTTTGGAAATTTTGGCGAAGATAATGTTGAAATCTCACTAGCACGCTTGGCTCTTTTTCCTGGGCTGTTTCTTCACCTTCTGTTGCTTCTGGTAGAGTTTGATGGGCACAGAGGAGCGGATGAGCCGGTGGTCTTTCCGACACTGGTTATCAGTGGTGATGAGGGCATCCGTTTGTTCTCCGGATCGGACAATGAATAAGTTGATCATTTGCCGGTGTTTTGATCTTAGATGTCTCCAGGGCGTCTTCAACTGTCTTTTGTGGAACAGTTTGATGCTGATGACAACGTTGTATTGCGCGCATGTGACGAGCAGAAGAAAAGTGTTGGCGTTGGAATCGTCGACTCCTTCCTTTCTAATGGTTCCTTCCTTTCCAGATTTGGCAGTCACTCTAATACTGGCGTGGAAGTTCCCCAAGGAGCATTATCTTATCTTCCTCAAAAAAGTTCGCAGAGATGGTGTTGAGGTTGGAGAAGAAACCTTCTTTGGACTCGTCATTGGCACGAAGGGGTGGAGCATAGACTTTCACGACCGTTGCCTGCTGGATCTTGGCAAGTTGTTGACGCAGGATTCCAGCGTCCATGTTGATGGTAACAGGGAGCTGTATCTCGCTCTGTATCTCTCCACCTGTATCTTTTTCTCTCTCTGTAACTCTTTCCTTTGCTCTCTCTCTATGTCTCTCAATCCGAAACTCTCTCTCTGTATATCGATATATATTTATCTATAGAATATATTGATATATAGAGAGAGAGAGAGAACGAGAGAGCGCCAGGGGAAGAGAAATAAGGGGAAAGAGAAAGAGATACAGATAAATATATACATAGAGAGAGAGAGAGGGGTGCAGATGTAGAGATGCAGAGAAACAGATCCAGTGAGCAACAACGAATGCGGAATATTTGGCTAATGGTAAAGTTCTTGGAAGTGTGGATGAGCAGAGGGATCTAGGTGTCCATGTACATAGTTCCCTGAACGTTGCCACCCAGGTTGATAGGGTTGTGAAGAAGGCCTACTGAGTGTTGGCCTTTATTGGTAGAGGGATTGAGTTCCGGAGTCAGGAGGTCATGTTGCAGCTGTACAAAACTCTGGTACGGCCACATTTGGAGTATTGCGTACAGTTCTGGTCACCGCATTATAGGAAGGACGTGGAGGCTTTGGAGCGGGTGCAGAGGAGATTTACCAGGATGTTGCCTGGTATGGAGGGAAAATCTTATGAGGAAAGGCTGATGGACTTGAGGTTGTTTTCGTTGGAGAGAAGAAGGTTAAAAGGAGACTTAATAGAGGCATACAAAATGATCAGGGGGTTAGACAGGGTGGACAGTGAGAGCCTTCTCCCGCGGATGGAAATGGCTGGCACGAGGGGACGTAGCTTTAAACTGAGGGGTAATAGATATAGGACAGAGGTCAGAGGTAGGTTCTTTACGCAAAGAGTAGTGAGGCCGTGGAATGCCCTACCTGCAACAGTAGTGAACTCGCCAACATTGAGGGCATTTAAAAGTTTATTGGATAAACAAATGGATGATAATGGCATAGTGTAGGTTAGATGGCTTTTGTTTCGGTGCAACATCTTGGGCCGAAGGGCCTGTACTGCGCTGTATCCTTCTATGTTCTATGTTCTAAGTCTCTCTCCCGCTGTGTGTGTCTCGCTCACTGGAGATCTCTCTCTGTCTCTCTCTCTCTCTCGCCCGGTCTCTGTATATGCATCTCTTCGTGTGTGTAACTCTGCAACTCTCTCTCTGTACATCGCTCTCTGTGTCTCTCTCTGTACCTCGCTCTCTTTGTCTCTCTCTGTCCCTCGCTCTCTGTATCTCTCTCTCTCTCTCTGTTTCCCTCCCTCTGTATCCCTGTCCCTCTGTATCTATCTTTATATATCTCTCTCTGTTTATTTTTCCAACTCTGTAACTATCTCCGTATCTCTCTATCCATGAAGTCGCTGTTGCTCACTGGATCTGTTTCTCTGCATCTCTACATCTGCACCTCTCTCTCACTAAGTATATATTTATCTGTATCTCTTTCTCTTTCCCCTTATTTCTCTTCCCCTGGCGCTCTCTCGTTCTCTCTCGCTATATATATAAATATATTCTATAGATAAATATATATTTATATACAGAGAGAGAGTTTCGGATTGAGAGACATAGAGAGACAGGTGCAGATATATATATATATCTGTATCTCTCTCTCTTTCTGTATCTCTCTCTGTATCTCTCTGAATCTCACTTTGTATCTCTCTCTGTATCTCTCAATCTGAATGCCTTTCTGTCTCTCCCGCTGACTGGATCTATCTCTCTGTATATCTCTGCCTGGAACTCTCTCCATATCTCTCACTCAATGTATTTATCTCGCTCTCTTTACTCTCTCTTTCCCTGTATCTCTCTAACAATATGTCTCTCTCTTTGCATCTCTCCCTGTATCTCGCTCGGTGTATATCTCTCTCTGCATATCTCGCTGTATCTCTCTGTCTGTATCTGTCTCTCCATCTCTCTCACTCTGTATCTCTCTCTCTCTCTGTGTATCTCTATTTATATCTCTGTATCGCTTTCTCTCTCTGTATTTCCCTCTCTCTGCATTTCTATCTGTAGATTCCTCTCTGTATCCCCCTCTCTATTGCCCTCTCTATATTCATAGAATTTATAGTGCAGAAGGAGGCCATTCGGCCCATCGAGTCTGCACCGGCTCTTGGAAAGAGCACCGTACCGAACCGCACACCTCCACCCAATCCCCATAACCCAGTAACTCCACCCAACACTAAGGGCAATTTTGGACACTAAGGGCCATTTATCATGGCCAATCCACCTAACCTGCACATCTTTGGACTGTGGGAGGAAACCGGAGCACCCGGAGGAAATCCATGCGCACACGGGGATGATGTGCAGGCGCCGCACAGACAGCGACCCAAGCTGGAATCGAACCTGGGACCCTGGAGCTGTGAAACAATCTTGCTATCCACAATGCTACCGTGCTGCCCTTTAAAATTGGTGTGGGCGGTTTTGAGGAGTGGCGTCAAGTCCGCCCCGTTGCGTGTATCTTTTGGGCGATGTGCTTTGGCGGATTTGACAGCCAAAGGGTCTTACACCCCTTCCTGCCATATACCTGATATGTCAGAAACCCTGCTCAAGTATACCTGGAACATCACTTCCCACACTGCCGCTCTAGCTGGGTTATATACACCTGCCCATGCTGCAGCAGACATATCACCAGCTGCTGCACTGCAGCTAGTGCATCAACACCTCGCAAATGATGTGGCTTGTTTGTTTAATTTTGTTACTTTAGATCGCTATCGAACAACTGTTGTCCATCTGTAAATGCCCATTAAATGGCGATGTGTTCATCTCTCTCTTGCGCTGCTTCAGCCCATGTGGTGGATATGCACCCGCAACTGTTATAAAGGGAGTTCCCTGAATTGCACCATGTAATAGTGCAGTGATGGGAATGACGTTTCAGACCAGCCCCTGATGTGATTTGCAGATGAACTTGCTTGGGCACAGATCCCCTGCAGCTGCAGCTTTGAGGTTGAGTTGAAAGAGAGAATTCTCTGCTGTCTCGATTCCAGCCCCGCATCTTTCTGATAATATTTCTCAATTTTTCCGCTGCCTTGCCGAATCAACAGGCTCTTAATGCCTCATTCACAAAGGGGTTCTTAAATGAGTGGTTGGGCGTGTTTTTCCGATTCGGGGATACGTAAACTGTATTACTGAATAAACTGGTCTGGTCACCCCAACACATGGCATGGCTTGGCAAGCTGAGCGGGATTTCAATGTGGAATGCGTGGTACCAGGGAGAAAGATGACGAGTGACTGCAAGTTAAGAGTCTGCTCTCCAATTGTTCCTGGTATGCAAAGCAATTTCCTCCCATGCGCCCGATGTCGCATCTCCTCCAGCAGTGCAATATCGACATTATGTCCTCCCACAGTCCGACAAGTACATTTCATGATTTCCCCAGTCTGACAAGTATATATAAGTCCAAACAGTCCTCTATATTTTTCCCTCCCGCTGAACATAGACGAGCACACTAGCTCAGCCGTGTTCTCGTCCCATATCTACACATGTTCCAATGTACTTCATACATCGGTGCCATCTACACGAGCATTTGGGCGGCAATACCATCCTCACCTCATAAACCTACGATCCACGCTACTCCCCCCCCCCCCCCCCACCCCTCGCCCTCCCTCGCCCCGCGTGAACGCTTTAACTGGTATATATCACCACCTCTACCAGATGTAGCAATTTGAATCCCAACACACCGTGTACATAGTACATGTAACCTATGTCCCGGCTCCCGCTGCATGTCAACCAAAGTCTCCCTGATACATCTACCCCTCCACGCTAATATATGCCGCCTCTAATGGTGCACCCCCATTATTCACCACGCCCCAAGTGCATGTGTTCACACACCCCTCGCATTGCACCTGGTATTCCTCCAACTTTGCTACCCACAGAATCTATTAAATGGCACAGCATAACGAACAATCTTGATATATGTACTTCGTCCTCTGTATAATCTAGCATATCGACCACAGTTACTGATACTATTGTTGAACTTGCTCCTCTTCCCATTTTCGAAGGGCGAAACAAAGATGACCAGAGGTCCTTTGCTATTTATTAAACATTGCGATCGTCACCGGCCCCGCTATTATCACAGCAGCACGTGCCCATCGCATGATGATGTTGTAATGTTTGATTCCGTTTCAGTCATCGTAAGATTAACGTACAAATCGGCATGTGAAGACATTTTTCAACTGGTCTCTGAATTTGGTCTGTGTCACTGCATAAATACAAGTATTTGTGCAACAGCTCAGGAGCTGCAGCATGAATCCCACCTCTTGCACAAACCAATGTAGATACATTGCCTCATACCCCAAAAAATACATCCGGGTCCATATCGAATAAAACATAAACACCGACCATAAGATAATGAAATTGGCCGAGATGACAAACAGTAAAATAACGGATTTCCTTCGTATCGCCATCTCTGGGTCTCTGGTACTCTCCCCACTGCTGTGAGCTCTGAGTCTCTTGCGGGCTCTGTTGGCCACTAAAATGTGTCTGACGGTGAAAAGATTAAGCAGCATAATCAGGACGAATGGAACACCAGGTGTTAAAATGTAATGAAGGAACTCAATTGTTCCCCAGACCACAGAAAACATGTCCGTGATGGGCACATCACAAAACCAGGGTTGGTTTCCCCTATAATACGGACCTGACACCATGAAATACCAGGAAATATCCTTCAAACAGCTCAGTAAAGTCACTGTACCCAGAACAACAGCCGCCGTTTTTTCAGTGCAGTATTTTTGTTTCAGCTTCTTGCAGCAAATGGCTACATATCGATCGAAGGTGAAAGTGACGGTGAACCAGACAGAACAGTCAGTGGCTGCATAAAGCAGGACAGCGTGTATGTTACACATGGGGATGTTCAGCAAGAATTCAAATTGCTCCCGAAATACGATCGGAATTTGTCTCAATATGAGATCGAATATAACAACCAATAGATCCGCCGCTGCCATGCCGACGAGGTAGCATGTGACACATTTACAAAGGCCACACTGTCTTCGGGACAAGATCACAATCGCCACTATGTTGACTGTGTGGGAGAGAAAAAAACATGATTTTTATGATTCAGACTCGAAGCAAAATGACCAGTTTGCATAAGTATTAATTACATTGTGAAAGGGGTGACCAGCATGGGGCGGATTAGAATAACTTGACCTGCACCAACAAACAGGAATGGCTGCTATGTAGGGAAAGCATGGCACATGCCCCGACAAAGTGGATAATGTTGGAATTGGCTGCCAAATACAGATCATAATCCTCACCTCGTTGTTTCCTTCCCTGGGTTAAACGTTGCCAATCTCTACACCACATCGTTTTCTCCTTCTTCTTGAGGCGTCCGCATGGGCCGACCATGGTTTGCTGCCTTCCATTGAGCAGGGTTCTGCGGTAGCTGAATAGTTCAAACCGGGATCCAGACACTTTGTAGCAGGTTTGGCAGCTGGTGTTTAAGCAGTTGGTTGGGTGGTGCGCTCTGGATTCAGCGCGCTTCTTCCGCTGTGTACTCACGGCCTCTGCGTGCACTTTCTGTGACACTCGTGGTGATTGGCACCTTCGTGGGTGCTTCATGTCCAGCTTGTGTGTTGTAAAACAAGCGAATACACGTATCCATGAGGATGTTACATTTGTTTGTTGAGGCTTTCTGAGTGTCCTTGTTGCTTATTCTGTGCACTTTCAGTAATTGCTTGCTTTGGCGGTGTTTGGAGTAGAGCAATTGTTTCAGGAACCTCTTGCGTGGGGCATGTGAGTTGGACCTGATGTCTTGGTGATCGAACACTCTGTTCCCCAGCCATCCGAAGACTGCGCTGTCACATTGCTGTCGCATCTGGATTTCATCGCGATATTTGCTCGGGCCAAGTTGTGGGGAATGATCCACATTGTCGAGTGGCTCACCATAGATCACCGTGGCAGGAGCGGGCCGGCAGACAAGCGTTGCTTTCCGGATATTTAGACTGAGGCTCTTCTCCCAATTACCTCGGTGAAAGCGTCGATGATAATTGGTACCTCGGTCTATGAGTGCACATACACAGGGGACATCTGTGTACCGCAGCCCTATGACAAAAGTTGTGGTGGTCTTGGATCTGGCCTCCAGGCGTCGGAGGGTCAATATTTCACCCCTGTCCGGTAGATTAGTCCCACCCCAGCGGTGGACGTCAGGGCGAGGAGTTGGAGTGCAAAGAAGATGGAGAATGTTGTTGCTGCGATGACGCCGCACTGTTTGACCCAGGGTTGCACACTCAGAATTATACATAGATGCTGAATATTGGACCAGTGCTTTTTTACCACTGACATGTTGATAAATGTATCTACATTTTCCACCATCTTACACAATTGAACCCAGGGAAACCCGATAATGAAAGCTGAACTTGCATCCGAACTTAATGTGAGGTTCGGAGGAGGAGGAGCAGTCTCTGTCAGGGAGAGAACCTGAGAACATCTAAGACTCTCAGAAGGTAAGAAGGTAAGTAAGTGATTTTTACTCAATTTTACTTTTATACCTTTTTCAAATTGTCTGTGTGTGTGTGTGTGTGTGGGGGGGGGGGGGGGACTGAAGTGACATCACAGAAAAGCTGTGGCCTGAGTGGCTGCTTGGGAATCTACACTAAATTTAAAAAATTAAGCATTGGTACCTAATTAAACATAATTACTTAATTATAATTTAGAGGGATATCTAATAGATCGGAGAGTACCATATTTAGCTTTCGCATTTCTATTAGAAATCTAGTGCTATGAAACAGATAGTTAACAGTAACTTTGAAATTTAAAAAAATATATATATTTTTTTAAATTACATTTTAATTTTAATTAATTGACGCAATGTCAGTTAGGGGGTGCAGTTCTCTGACTGTGAGATGTGGCAGGTCCGGGAGGCTTCCAGCGTCCCGGGTGGCTTCATCTGCAGAAAGTGCACCCAACTGGAGCTCCTCACAGACCGCATGGTTCGGTTGGAGCAGCAATTGGATGCACTTAGGAGCATGCAGGTGGCGGAAAGCGTCATAGATCGCAGTTATGTAAATGTGGTCACGCCCAAGGTGCAGGCAGAGAAATGGGTGACCACCAGAAAGGGCAGACAGTCAGTGCTGGAATCCCCTGTGGTTGTCCCCCTCTCGACCAGGTATACCCCTTTGGATACTGTCGGGGTGGATAGCCTATCAGGGGAAAACAGCAGCAGCCAGAGCAGTGGCACCACGGCTGGCTCTGATGTTCAGAAGGGAGGTTCAAAGCGCAGAATAGTAATAGTAATAGGGTACTCTATAGTCAGGGGCACAGATAGGCGCTTCTGTGGACGTGAAAGAGACTCCAGGATGTATTGTTGCCTCCCTGGTGCCAGGGTCCAGGATGTCTCCGAACGGGTAGAGGGCATCCTGAAGGGAGAGGGCAAACAGGCAGAGGTCGTTGTACATATTGGTACTAACGACATAGGCAGGAAGGGGCATGAGGTCCTGCAGCAGGAGATCAGGGAGCTAGGCAGATAGTTAAAAGACAGGACTTCGAGGGTTGTAATCTCGGGATTACTCCCTGTGCCACGTGCCAGTGAGGCTAGAAATAGGAAGATAGAGCAGCTAAACACGTGGCTAAACAGCTGGTGTAGGAGGGAGGGTTTCCGTCATCTGGACCACTGGGAGCTCTTCCGGGGCAGGTGTGACCTGTATAAGAAGGACGGGTTGCATCTAAGCCGGAGAGGCATAAATATTATGGCCGCGAGGTTTGCTAGTGTCACACGTGTGGGTTTAAACTAGTATGGCAGGGGGTGGGCACGGGAGCAATAGGTCAGAAGGTGAGAGCATTGAGGGAGAACTAGGGAATAGGGACAGTGTGGCTCTGATGCAGAGCAGACAGGGAGAAGTTGCTGAACACAGCGGGTCTGGTGGCCTGAAGTGCATATGTTTTAATGCAAGAAGTATTACGGGCAAGGCAGATGAACATAGAGCTTGGATTAGTACTTGGAACTATGATGTTGTTGCCATTACAGAGACCTGGTTGAGGGAAGGGCAGGATTAGCAGCGAAACGTTCCAGTATTTAGATGTTTCAGGCGGGATAGAGGGGGATGTAAAAGGGGAGGCGGAGTTGCGCTACTGGTTCGGGAGAATATCACAGCTGTACTGCGGGAGGACACCTCAGATGGCAGTGAGGCTATATGGGTAGAGATCAGGAATAAGAAGGGTGCAGTCACAATGTTCAGGGTTTACTACAGGCCTCCCAACAGCCAGCGGGAGATAGAGGAGCAGATAGGTAGACAGATTTTGGAAAAGTGTAAAAACAACAGGGTTGTGGTGATGGGAGACTTCAACTTACCCAATATTGACTGGGACTCACTTAGTGCCAGGGGCTTAGGCGGGGCGGAGTTTGTAAGGAGCATCCAGGAGAGCTTCTTAAAACAATATGTAGACAGTCCAACTAGGGAAGGGGCGATACTGGACCTGGTATTGGGGAATGTGCCCGGCCAGGTGGTAGATGTTTCAGTAGGGGAGCATTTCGGCAACAGTGACCACAATTCAGTAAGTTTTAAAGTACTGGTGGACAAGGATAAGAGTGGTCCTAGGATGAATGTGCTAAATTGGGGGAAGTCTAATTATAACAATATTAGGCGGGAACTGAAGAACATAGATTGGGGGAGGATGTTTGAGGGCAAATCAACATCTGACATGTGGGAGGCTTTCAAGTGGCAGTTGAAAGGAATTCAGGACCGGCATGTTCCTGTGAGGAAGAAGGATAAATACGGAACTTTCGGGAACCTTGGATGACGAGAGATATTGTAGGCCTCGTCAAAAAGAAAAAGGAGGCATTTGTCAGGGCGAAAAGGCTGGGAACAGACGAAGCCTGCGTGGAATATAAGGAAAGTAGGAAGGAACTTAAGCAAGGAGTCAGGAGGGCTAGAAGTACTTTGCATCAGTATTCACCAAAGAGAATAAATTGGTAGATGTTGAGTCTGGAGAAGGGTGTGTAGATAGCCTGGGTCACATTGAGATCCAAAAAGACGAGGTGTTGGGTGTCTTAAAAAATATTAAGGTAGATAAGTCCCCAGGGCCTGATGGGACTTACCCCAGAATACTGAAGGTGGCTGGAGAGGAAATTGCTGAGGCCTTGACAGAAATTTTTGGATCCTCGCTGTCTTCAGGGGATGTCCCGGAGGACTGGAGAACAGCCAATGTTGTCCCTCTGTTTAAGAAGGGTAGCAAGGATAATCCCGGGAACTACAGGCCGGTGAGCCTTACTTCAGTGGTAGGGAAATTACTGGAGAGAATTCTTCGAGACAGGATCTACTCCCATTTGGAAGCAAATGGACGTATTAGTGAGAGGCAGCACGGTTTTGTGAAGGGAAGGTCGTGTCTCACTAACTTGATAGAGTTTTTCAAGGAGGTCACTAAGATGATTGATGCAGGAAGGGCAGTGGATGTTGTCTATATGGACTTCAATAAGGCCTTTGACAAGTTGTCATGGTAGACTACTACAAAAGGTGAAGTCACACGGGATCAGGGGTGAGCTGGCAAGGTGGATACAGAACTGGCTGGGCCATAGAAGGCAGAGAGTAGCAATGGAAGGATGCTTTTCTCATTGGAGGGCTGTGACCAGTGGTGTTCCACAGGGATCAGTGCTGGGACCTTTGCTCTTTGTAGTATATATAAATGATTTGGAGGAAAATGTAACTGGTCTGATTAGTAAGTTTGCAGACGACACAAAGGTTGGTGGAATTGCGGATAGCGATGAGGACTGTCGGAGGATACAGCAGGATTTAGATTGTTTGGAGACTTGGGCGGAGAGTTGGCAGATGGAGTTTAATCCGGACAAATGTGAGGTAATGCATTTTGGAAGGTCTAATGCAGGTAGGGAATATACAGTGAATGGTAGAACCCTCAAGAGTATTGAAAGTCAAAGAGATCTAGGAGTACAGGTCCACAGGTCATTGAAAGGGGCAACACAGGTGGAGAAGGTAGTCAAGAAGGCATACGGCATGCTTGCCTTCATTGGCCGGGGCATTGAGTATAAGAATTGGCTAGTCATGTTGCAGCTGTATAGAACCTTAGTTAGGCCACACTTGGAGTATAGTGTTCAATTCTGGTCGCCACACTACCAGAAGGATGTGGAGGCTTTAGAGAGGGTGCAGAAGAGATTTACCAGAATGTTGCCTGGTATGGAGGGCATTAGCTATAAGGAGCGTTTGAATAAACTCGTTTTTTTCTCACTGGAACGAAGGTTGAGGGGCGACCTGATAGAGGTATACAAAATTATGAGGGGCATAGACAGAGTGGATAGTCAAAGGCTTTTCCCCAGGGTAGAGGGGTCAATTACTAGGGGGCATAGGTTTAAGGTGAGAGGGGCAAGGTTTAGAGTAGATGTACGAGTCAAGTGTTTTACGCAGAGGGTAGTGGGTGCCTGGAACTCTCTACCGGAGGAGGTGGTTCGAAGCAGGGACGATAGTGACATTTAAGGGGCATCTTGACAAATACATGAATAGGATGGGAATAGAGGGATACGGACCCAGGAAGTGTAGAAGATTGTAGTTTAGTCGGGCAGCATGGTCGGCACAGGCTTGGAGGGCCGAAGGGCCTGTTCCTGTGCTGTACATTTCTTTGTTCTTTGTTCTTGAAGACATGTCCATTGAGGTCGTTGTTCAACTTAACGAGATAAAGGTTTGGTTTATTTTTCTGATTTTTAAATGCATCAGTTGATGTTATTGTGTCCACATCTTTCATTTCTGTTGTTGTAAGTTGCACCACTGCATTCTGTTTCTCCAAGTCGGCTGCTAACACCGACATTCCCATCCCGGGTCTGTCCAGTTCCGGTAACTAAGCCCCTCGTTTATTCCCCATCCCCCTGCAAACAACCAATCATTTTGTAAGGGATCTTGCTAACTGCGTGAACAACTTCCTCAACCCAAATGCTTCATTCATGCGCCTAGAGTTCCTAACCTATCTCTCCCTGGACCAAACGTCACCAATACCAAATAAAATAGCGGAACTCACACAGTAACTGAACAGATAGTGCCATCTCCACTGTCGGAGCCTCAGATCATTGCCTCTCCAGGGCTCCTAACTTGGCATCTTCAAGTTCCTTTACTCTCCAGCTACGATGCCAGTGTTGGTTTGAATTCCACTGCCGGAGCCTTCGCTTCTCCCACCACGTTTCTGTCCACCAAGCACAGACAGCAGCTCCCTGGCCATGCTCATTGCCATTCTCTAGTGGCTGCTCTCCCACCGTATGTCTCCCGCTCATTTACCATCTCTACTACCTCGTCTGCATCACCACCATTTCCCCTCTCCCAACTTGCCTCAATTGACACTAACTGGCTTGCCTCTAACTACTTTTTCTTCAAGTAGCTCTCCGAAAACTGGATCCTTTGCCAACACTTGCTCTTCAATGCCCTGTCCGAGATGCCCCCCCCCATGAAACATATCCTGACACCATCCGGCTTCTTCACCAACCTGCTCATCCGCCTCCAGCGCCTCTACACATCCCACTTCCTGTCTGCACTGGTATTTCTGCAGGGTGGGCGGTGGGGGGGGGGGCATCCGTGTGCCCCTTTTCTCCCCCTCCTCCCACGCCTTTACCCACCTCCCATTTGGCTTTCGGGATATTGTGTTACTCCCCAGCACCCATCTCGGCCTGGAGTATCGGAAACGTGAGCCCTTTTATCCGGACTCCTCTGCAGTGCGGTCCACTCTGGCGACCCCAGCTGTTCTCCATATTTGACCCGTTGCGCCCTTAGCTTCCAACGTCTACTATCCCCAATACGTGGACCCTCATGATCCCTGTATTCTGTATGTGCTGCACAGAGGATCATCCTGGATTTAGGAAGACGAGGGATATTTAAAGAAATCCGAGATATAGTTGGTGAGGGACGTATCCAAAGGTGACGGGATAATTGGGTATCGCCATGTATGACAGGGCCAAAGAGCCAAGGAAAGAACCCTGCACTCAGTAGTCACAGGGCACTAACCGAATTCGAGGATGGGGAAAAAAGATACTGGACATTTTGTTGCGGGTGTGAATTAATAGGATTACAGCAGGACATTGACAGGATGCAGAGCTGGGCTGAGACGTGACAGGTGGAGTTCAGCCTTGATCAATGTGAACTGATTCATTTTGGAAGGCCGAATTTGACTGCAGAATACAGGGTTAATGGCATGATTATTGGAAGTGTGGAGGAACAGATGATCTTGGGGTCCACGTACGTAAATCCCTCCAAGTTGCCACCCAGGTTGATAGGGTTGTGAATGAGGCGTATGGCGTGTTGGCTTTTATTAACAGTGGGATTGAGTCTAAGAGCCGCGTGGTTTTCCTGCAGCTTTCTAAAACTCGAGTTAGACCACACTTGCAATATTGTGTCTAGTTCTGGTCGCCTCATTATAGGAAGGATGTGGATAATTTGGAGAGGGTACAGAGCAGATTTACCTTGATGCTGCCTGGACTGGAGGGCATGTCTTACGAAGAAGGGTTGAGGGAGCCAGCAGAGGTGGTGGAGTCGGAGTTATTAGGGACATTTACGCGACTCTTGGACAGGCACATGGACAGTTGTAAATTGAAGGGATGTCGGTTAGGTTGGTCTTACATTAGGATAAATGGTCGGCACAACATCGTGTGCTGAAGGGCCTGTACTGTACTGTACTGTTCTATGTTCAATGTTCTAAGTTCTATGAATCGCTCTTTGATTTGCGAGTGGCCGGGGACGAGGTGGAGCACTGAAGCCCGGTCTTGAATCAGAAGTGAATTCTCCAGAGTTGTAAGTGACAAGGAAAGGTGTGCGGGTGGAGAGGGACAAGTTATGTGACGTTCAGCCCAGCTGAATTTAGCTGTGAGAAGGGAGTCAGAGGTGAGGTAACGCGTGAGATGAAGTGATTCAGTGAAGTAGAGAGAATGATCTGAAGAGGAAGAGCGGGGGAAGTGATGGACGTGATGTCTGTGCCGTGGTAGCAGCGGATGTGTTGGGTTAAAGAGAGGCAGGTGCGAGATAATGATGGGGAACATGGGTAAAAAGGGCAGAGAAAGCTCGATGTACGTTCAGCGTGAAAGAAGTGGTGCTGCTGAAATAATGTGTAGGAGGTGCCCAGCAGTATGCGTCCTGCGAATCTTTAGTAGCAAGAATATTTTTAGCTGATAATCAGGGACCACATAGTGGCACAGGTAGAGCAGAAAATATATGAAGATATGCTTATGAACAAGAGAAGGTAGCGGTGGCGTGTGGAGGACTACGAGATCAGAAGACATAGGAGTAGAATTAGGCCACTCGGCCCATCGAGTCTGCGCCGCCATTCAATCATGGCTGATATTTTTCTCATCCCCATTCTCCTGCCACCTCCCTATAACCCCTGATGCCCTTATTAATCAAGAACCTACCTATCTCCGTCTTAATGCCACAGTGATTTGGCCTCCATAGCCTTCTGGGGCGAAGGGTTTCACAGATTCACCACCCTCTGGCTGAAGAAATTCCTCCACATCTCTGTTGTAGAGGATATTTAGTCTGAGATGGCGTCCTCCGGTTCTAGTTTTTCTTACAAGCGGAAACATCTTCTCCACGTCTACTCTATTCAGGCCACGCATTATCCTGTAAGTTTCCATGAGAGCTCCCCCTCATCCTTCTAAACCCCAACGAGTACAGGCACAGAGTCCTCAATCGTTCCTCATACGTTAAGCTCCTCATTCCAGGAATCATTCTTGTGAACCTCCTCTGGACCCTTTCCAAGGCAGCACATCCTTCCTTAGATATGGGGCCCAGAACTGCTCACAATACTCCAAATGGGGTCTGACCAGAGCCTTATAAAGCCTCAAAAGTACATTCCTGGTCTTGTATTCTAACCACCTCGACGTGGATGCTTACATTGCATTTGCCTTCCTAACTGCCGACTGAACGTGAACGTTAACCTGAAGAGAATCGTGAACAAGGACGCCCACGCCTCTTTGTGCGTCTGATATAAAGAAGCCAAATGTGCCGAAAGGAAGGAATGCGTTGTGAACTGCAGTCGGGTTATTACATCAGGTGCAGTGACCAGCGAGAAGCCGGGGATACCAGGGCGGAAAGGCAGGGATGTGCGAAAGGGTGTTGGAAGGTGGAATGACTTTGGAGGATGTGACACAGAACAGTGGAGTTAGTGAGGTTATACAGGCGGAGTTACGGAGAGCAGGAAGCGGAGTCGGGTGTTTGGGAGGGCTGCCTGGCCCGAAATGAAGAATGGGATGTTTTGTTGGATTATTGCTGAGCAACGGAGAAAGTGGCGAGTGCTTTCAAACTCCTGCTGGTTCAAATCTATGTGCCTGTGAAATGCCACTGAAAGTGTCGATTTGCAATGAACAATACAGTGTAATAAGGAAATGTGGTGTGAGTTCCAGACGATTAGCATAATATTCTGATTGACTAGTCCCAGTAGAAACATCAGTATGCACCCCACTAATTCTGAATTTAAACCGGTGTGTGGGGTTTGCAGAAGGAATTATGTGGAATACTCCATTATTTGAGGCCCAAGGTCCGGGCCATTGTCTCTCTTGATCTCTGTACGTCAGCATTTCAGCAAAAACAATAACTGAGATTTCCAGACCGACCGTAAACGTGAACAAGTAAAACATGACACTGAGTCACATGGGGGTATACTGTCCAGTCGCTGGTCGAAGATGCTATTGCAAAGAACATATTTTATTTTGAAAATGCCGGTCAGAACGGCAAATATGTACCAAGAGATTTGCAGAACTTTCGGCGCAGGCAAGTTAAGGCAAGGCGAGGATGTTGAAGGGATGTGTTTGAGAAAATTATTGGAGGAGCATAAAGCTATTGGGGTTTTGTAGATTCTAAAAGGATCAATTCGATGCTGTTAGGTCGGGGTGTATTGTTAAAACAAGCAGTTGAAGTTTATGATGAAGTTATTACAGCATTACTTTGTCATCAGGAGGTCAGTTCTTGCAAATTTGATCCATTTTTTAACGCGTCTATGTACTTTTCTCAAGACAGAGCTGGTGATGTACTGCAGTGAGACTTTCAACAAGTTCTCACATGATGACTATGATCGAGAAGGTATGAACATCTGGGACCCAGGGCAATTTGAATGGTCGAACAAAATAGGCTTATTGGCTGCAGACAGAAAGTGATGGGCGATCACTGTTCCTGTGACAGGAAGCCGATATCCAGTCGTGCACTTCAGGAATTTGCGCTGCCTCCTCTACTGTTTTCAGTAAACATTGATGATGTACACATGAAAGTTGGAGGTACGATCTGTAGCATCGCAGATGCCAGGACAATTACTGGCGTGGCACAGTTGTTTCACAGCTCCAGGGTTCCAGGTTCGATTCCCCGCTGGGTCACTGTTTGTGCGGAGTCTGCACGTTCTCCCCGTGTCTGCGTGGGGTTCCTCCGGGTGCTCCGGTTTCCTCCCACAGTCCAAAGATGTGCAGGTTTGGATTAGCTAAGCTAAATTGCCCTCAGTGTCCAAAAAGATTAGGAGGGGTTACTGAGTTACGGGGATAGGGTGGAGTTGTGGGCTTCGGTAGGGTTCTCCTTCCAATGGCCGGTGCAGATTCGATGGGCCGAATGGCCTCCTTCTGCGCTAAAAATAGTCTGATTCTATGATAAACAGCGAAGATTTAGATTGCAGGGCGATGCAGACAGACTGTTTAGATGTATAAAATAGTAGCAAAAATAACAACACTGTAAGATATGACGTAATGCATTTTGAGAGGACTAAAACGTCGAGGGTGGGCACAATGAACAGTCGGACAATAGGAAGCACAGAGGACCAGAGCGACCTTGGAATGCATCTCAGAAGATCCTTCAAGATGTCTGAAAAGTTCAATAAGGAGCTGAAAAAGGTATGTGAAATACTCGTTCTAATTAGTCCAGGTACAGAGTATAAGAGTAGAAAGGTTATGATGGATCGTATGAACCGCTCTTTGCCCCCAGCTGCAATACCCCTTAGTGCAGAGAAGGCCGTGATTTAAAGAACATTTAGAGAGGGTGTGAGAAAACATTTATCACTGAGGGGGCTGTTGGAATCTGGAAATCACTGCCTGAAACTGTCGAGACGGGAACATTCATGAGACTGCTCGGTGAACACTTTATTTATTTATTTTTCTCTAATAAATTTAGAGTACCCAATTATATATATTTTTTCCAATTAAGGGGAAATTTAGCATGGTCAATTCACCTAACCTGCACATCTTTGGGTTGTGGGGGTGAAACCCACGCAGACACGAGGAGAATGTGCAAACTCCACACGGACAGTAACCCAGGGTCGGGATTCGAACCCGGGTCCTCAGCGTTGCAGTGCCAGTGCTAACCACTGAGCCAACGTGCCTCGACGAACACTTTACACAACATAATTTGCAAAGCTATGACTGAGGAGCTGGTAAATAGGATAAGAACAGAGACATTCCTAAAGGCCGACGCAGACACAATGCTCTTCAAGGGCTATTTCTGCTTTGAAAGCGGCCACCTCATGTGCTGGCCAACGATAAGTTCATAATCAATGAACATGTGACCACAGATTGTGAGGACAAGTGAAGTCAATTGATGAGTGTGTCTAAATGTAAGTGACAAAAAAATATGCAGTTAAATATCGTGCATAGCATGTACAGCCGGGTAGAAATACTTACTGGGTACACCCACGATGGCGAGAAATGGATAGTAACCAGCCTGAATAACTTTCAGTATGCACTCGAACCGCCATAACGCTGACATCCTTTCGTAAAATGAAAAAAGACAGAAAAGAGCCACGGATAAAGCTCTGTCGGCTGCTGTGACATTCCAATCTGATGTATTCAAATTCCCAGACATTTCTGTCACAGTCCAATGAATGTTGCTCTGACTCTGATTCATTGCTGGAACATTCAGTCGAGTATTCCACGATTCTCACCCAATTGTACAATACTAATCTGATGTTCTGAGATTCTATCCCTCATTAATCGACATATTTATAGGAGTGGGTATCTCTCCAGCGGCACAGATGGGTTCCAGCGAGACCGACATTAATTCCAGTCACGGAACAAACAGTTTCAGTTAACCACTTGCAACCCATTGTGTACCTTGATGAAGTGGAAGAATGTGCGGTAATGGTGGGATATCTGACGGTTACTGAGGAAAGGAAAATGGGAAATAGTGGAGGGAGGAAATATCACCGTTGAATCGAGATTGGTTATGTCAGTTGTTCAGGCTGATTGTCTGGTTCATAATAGTTGAGTACATTTGTTTTTAGTGGAAAGAGAAAAGGAGGGAAACACTGTGAATTCAGACAGTCCGTCTAGGTTACTCAGCTCGTCTTCCACAAGGCCTTGGGCAAATACAACAGTATTGTTTACTTGGCGGAAATGTTTTAATAGAAGGCAATCCTCACCAATGTATGAATTGAAAAACATGTTAGATAAACATGATAACATTTTGATGTGGTAGCTGAAATGGACGAGGAAGTCACTGCTCAGGTTATGCGCATGTTATTGGAACTCAGGATATTTAGGCCCTGGTCAAAAAGAAGAAGGAGGCATGTAACATGCATAGGCAGCTGCAATCACGTGGATCCTTTGAAGTGCATAGAGGTTGGCAGAGTAGCGTTATGTGCTGTGCGCCAACACCCGGACCGGCCATCACTTCATCCGCAACCGCGGCCCCAGAGACGTCATCCACTTGCCGGCCTTCAACCCATCCATGGCGCAGTGCGGTCTGGACATCCACAGACCTGTGAAGCCAAACCATTGCTCGACACCGACCCGGAACGCTCGGCCGCGCAGACCCATCTACTTGACACAGGAACCGCAAGCAAGGAAACAAACCCTCCATCCACACACCTACCAGTGAATAACCTCATTGGACCCAACTATCCCCTTAACACCGCATACCTCACCATCTCCTTGGCTCAAAAAGAAGCAGCCACTCCAGGAAGCGTAGAACACGTGCAGGCCTGCAGGTGAGAGTGAAACAACGCGGCCCCAAAGTCCCTCTGCCTCGCTTAGCCTTCCTAATGTCCAATCTCTGGAAAATAAGCAAGGCGAACTTACTGCCAGACTCACTTTTCAAAGAGAACTGAGGGACTGCTGTGTGCTCTGCTTCACGGAGACTGCGCCCTACAACCAGAGGGATTAGCTGGGAACTACAATCAGGCCAAGCTCAAGCGCGTACTATAAAGTTACCACCAACACGCCACCTGTTCCACCAGAGGCCCAAACATCCTGGACCACTGCTACACAAATATCAAACATGCCTACAGCTCTATCGCCCGCCCACACTTTGGCAAATCTGACCACAGGGCTGTGCTCCTGCTCCCGGCTTAAATGCAAAAGCTGAAGCGGGGGAATCGGTCAAAGAAAGTCGAGCATTGTTGGTCTGAGGAATCGATGATCTCCTGTGGAACTGCTTAGAGTCAGTGGACTGGTTAGTATTTAAAAACTATGTGACCAGCGTGAACGAATACGCCATTACAGTAACTGACTTCATTCGTAAGAGTGTAGAAGACTGTGTGCCAAAGGAGCAAATCCGCATGCTTCCTAACCGGAAACCCTGGATGAACAGGGATATCCATTGCTAGCTGAAGTCCAGGTCTGAGGCGTTCAAGTCAGGCGACCCTGACCTGTACATGAAAGTCAGATATGATCTAAAGAAATTCATCAAAGATGCCAAAAGACAGTTCCGGACCAAGCTCGAGTCCTAGGCTAGCCAAACGAATCCCCGTGTCAATGGCAAGGTTGCAAGACATAATGGGCTATCCGATGGAGGCATGTATACTCGCCGGCTCCAATGCACCGCTCCGTGATGAGCTCAACGCATTCTATGCCCACTTTGAGCAAGAGGTCAGCGAGAACAAGCCCTCCACCCCCAGAAGCCGCGGATGAACTTGTATCAGAAATCACTGCGGACGTCAGAGCAGCCTTCGCGAAGGTAAACCGACGGAATGCCACCGGCCCGGATGGGGTGCCCGGACGAGCACCTAGATCTTGCACGGATCAGCTGGCGGGGGTATTTGCAGACATCTTCAACCTCGTTTTACAACCATCTGAGGTCCCTATATGCTTCAAGAAGACGACCATCATCACAAAAGAAATCCAAGCAGCGTGCCTTAATGACAATCGTCCAGTGGCTCTGACATCCATCATCATGAAGCGCTTCGAAAGGTTAGTCATGGCACGAATCAACTCCAGCCTCCCGGATTGCCTTGATCCACTACAGTTCGCCTACAGCTGCAACATGTCCACGGCAGACGTCATGTCTATGGCCCTGCACTCTACCTTGGAACATCTAGATACAAAGACACTTATGTCAGACTCCTATTTATCGACTACAGCTCAGCCTTCAACACATTCATTCCTACAAAACTCACCTCCAAACGCCGTGGCCTTGGCCTCGGCTCCGTCCCTCTGTGGATCCTAAACTTTTTAACCCACAGGCCACAATCAGTAAAGATAGGCAACAACATCTCCTCCATGATCATCCTCAACACCGGTGCCCAACAAGGCTTTGTCCTCAGCCCCTTACGATACTCCTTGTTCACCTATGACTGTGTGGCCAAATTCCCCTCCAACTCGATTTTCAAATTTGCTGATGGCACCACCATAGTGGATCGCATTTCAAACAATGACGAGACAGAGTACAGGAATGAGCTAGATAGTTTCTGTGGCTGCTATGAAACCTACAACACGACATCCGGCGGGCATTAATCAGTAATTGGAAATAACAGACTTCCATTTGAAAAAAACATTGATGGCTAATATTTTTGTGGAGGCTTTAGAAAGGGGGCAGAAGAGATTTACCAGCATGTTGCCTGGTATGGAGGGCATTAGCTATGAGGGGAGTTTGAATAAAATTGGTTTGTTTTCAGTGGAACGAAGGAGGTTGACGGGCGACCTGAATGAGGTCTACGAAATTATGAGGGGTTTCGATGGAGTAGATAGTAGGAGACATTTTCCCAGGGTAGAGGGGTCAATTAACAGGGGGCATAGGTTTAAGGTGCGAGCGGTAATGTTGAGAGGAGATGAACGACGCAATTTGTTTACAAAGAGGGTAGTGGGTGGCTAGAACTGCTGCCGGAGGAGGCGGTGGAAGCAGGAACGGAGGATTCCACCATCTCCTCCGGCAGGAGTCATGTTTAAGTGGCATCTTGACAAATACATAAATAGGATGGCAATAGTGGGATACGGACCCCGAAAGTATAGACAATTTTAGTTTTGACGGGCAGTATGGTCGGCGTGGGCTTGGAGGGCCGAAGGGCCTCTTCCTGCGCTGTACTTTTCTTTGATATTTGTTCATTTTAGGAATTAAGTTTTGATCAAAATTTCAATAGTTTCCATTATTTGGTCATCATTTTCTGAAGTGAAACTATCACGTTTGCTGAACAGACACAAACTCCCCTGTTTCAAACTGGGCAGAAACATTAAAATTCCCTCCTCTGTAATCATGAGTCAAAGCTTCCTTGGTCCGATTTGCCGTTCAACATTAACACAACACGTCATCTCACAGCCATGTGACATTTACACTTCCACAGTCTTGAATGAGAATCTTTCTTGCCTGGCTCCACAGTGGGTGAGAGAGGGACAAACAGCAGGATTTTAGCCCAACTCTCCATTCAGGCGCTACCAGCAGAACGCGGGACTGCCGCTTCACTCAGCGGGTTACTACCCATCCCGGGGGTACTCCGACCAGGAGCAAACCTCCCAATACACCGAGCACAGGCTCAGAAACAGGCAGCTAGATTATATCACGCTCACTTCACCTCCGAGCAGCATTTACACAATCCCTCAGTGAGTGGAACTTCCCTTGAGCTTCTTTAGTTCTATTCAGCTCCTGTGACCTCTATGGACAGAATAATTTCAGTTTGAAGTCATGTTGTCATCACGCCCCAAGATTTCGATCCAGATCTGGGAAATATTCCTGTCTGTGTGAGCAATAAAATGTGGCGGTATCGAAAGATAGCAGGCGACTCTAGAGCAAAACGTAATTAGAAGACAAATTGCAGAAACAGTGCAATGATTTAAAAGCATCTCGACGAGTGCTCCACACTTCCACAACGGAAAAAAGGCGGAGCTCCGTAGAGACCCTTCACGGTGCCTGAACCCCTCCATGGCGCCTAGAAACCCTTCACGGTGCCCAGAACCCCTCCATGGCGCCTAGAGACCCTTCACGGTGCCTGAACCCCTCCATAGCGCCTACAAAGAACAAAGAACAAAGAAATGTACAGCACAGGAACAGGCCCTTCGGCCCTCCAAGCCCGTGCCGACCATACTGCCCGACTAAACTACAATCTTCTAGACTTCCTGGGTCCGTATCCTTCTATTCCCATCCTATTCATATATTTGTCAAGATGCCCCTTAAATGTCCCTATCGTCCCTGCCTCCACTACCTCCTCCGGTAGTGAGTTCCAGGCACCCAATACCCTCTGCGTAAAAAACTTGCCTCGTACATCTACTCTAAACTTTGCCCCTCTCACCTTAAACCTATGCCCCCTAGTAATTGACCCCTCTACCCTGGGGAAAAGCCTCTGACTATCCACTCTGTCTATGCCCCTCATAATTTTGTATACCTCTATCAGGTCGCCCCTCAACCTCCTTCGTTCCAGTGAGAACAAACCGAGTTTATTCAATCGCTCCTCATAGCTTATGCCCTCCATACCAGGCAACATTCTGGTAAATCTCTTCTGCACCCTCTCTAAAGCCTCCACATCCTTCTGGTAGTGTGGCGACCAGAATTGAACACTATACTCCAAGTGTGGCCTAACTAAGGTTCTATACAGCTGCAACATGACTTGCCAATTCTTATACTCAATGCCCCGGCCAATGAAGGCAAGCATGCCGTATGCCTTCTTGACTACCTTCTCCACCTGTGTAGCCCCTTTCAGTGATCTGTGGACCTGTACTCCTAGATCTCTTTGACTTTCAATACTCTTGAGGGTTCTACCATTCACCGTATATTCCCTACCTGCATTAGCCCTTCCAAAATGCATTACCTCACATTTGTCCAGGTTAAACTCCATCTGCCATATCTCCGCCCAAGTCTCCAGACAATCTAAATACTGCTGTATCCTCAGACAGTCCTCATCGCTATCCGCAATTCCACCAACCTTTGTGTCGTCTGCAAACTTACTAATCAGACCAGTTACATTTTCCTCCAAATCATTTATATATACTACAAAGAGCAAAGGTCCCAGCACTGATCCCTGTGGAACACCACTGGTCACAGCCCTCCAATTAGAAAAGCATCCCTCCATTGCTACCCTCTGCCTTCTATGGCCTAGCCAGTTCTGTATCCACCTTGCCAGTTCACCCCTGATCCCGTGTGACTTCACCTTTTGTACTAGTCTACCATGAGGGACCTTGTCAAAGGCCTTACTGAAGTCCATATAGACAACATCTACTGCCCTACCTGCATCAATCATCTTAGTGACCTCCTCGAAAAACTCTATCAAGTTAGTGAGACACGACCTCCCCTTCACAAAACCGTGCTGCCTCTCACTAATACGTCCATTTGCTTCCAAATGGGAGTAGATCCTGTCTCGAAGAATTCTCTCCAGTAATTTCCCTACCACTGAAGTAAGGCTCACCGGCCTGTAGTTCCCGGGATTATCCCTGCCACCCTTCTTAAACAGAGGAACAACATTGGCTATTCTCCAGTCCTCCGGGACATCCCCTGAAGACAGCGAGGATCCAAAGATTTCTGTCAAGGCCTCAGCAATTTCCTCTCCAGCCTCCTTCAGTATTCTGGGGTAGATCCCATCCGGCCCTGGGGACTTATCTACCTTAATATTTTTTAAGACACCCAACACCTCGTCTTTTTGGATCACAATGTGACCCAGGCTATCTACACCCCCTTCTCCAGACTCAACATCTACCAATTCCTTCTCTTTGGTGAATACTGATGCAAAGTATTCATTTAGTACCTCGCCCATTTCCTCTGTCTCCACACATAGATTCCCTTGCCTATCCTTCAGTGGGCCAACCCTTTCCCTGGCTACCCTCTTGCTTTTTATGTAAGTGTAAAAAGCCTTGGGATTTTCCTTAACCCTATTTGCCAATGACTTTTCATGACCCCTTCTAGCCCTCCTGACTCCTTGCTTAAGTTCCTTCCTACTTTCCTTATATGCCACACAGGCTTCGTCTGTTCCCAGCCTTTTAGCCCTGACAAATGCCTCCTTTTTCTTTTTGACGAGGCCTACAATATCTGTCGTCATCCAAGGTTCCCGAAAATTGCCGTATGTATCTTTCTTCCTCACAGGAACATGCCTGTCCTGTATTCCTTTCAACTGACACTTGAAAGCCTCCCACATGTCAGATGTTGATTTGCCCTCAAACATCCGCCCCCAATCTATGTTCTTCAGGTCCCGCCTAATATTGTTATAATTAGCCTTCCCCCAATTTAGCACATTCATCCTCGGACCACTCTTATCCTTGTCCACCAGTACTTTAAAACTTACTGAATTGTGGTCACTGTTACCGAAATGCTCCCCTACTGAAACATCTACCAACTGGCCGGGCTCATTCCCCAATACCAGGTCCAGTACCGCCCCTTCCCTAGTTGGACTGTTTACATATTGTTTTAAGAAGCCCTCCTGGATGCTCCTTACAAACTCTGCCCCGTCTAAGCCCCTGGCACTAAGTGAGTCCCAGTCAATATTGGGGAAGTTGAAGTCTCCCATCACCACAACCCTGTTGTTTTTACTCTTTTCCAAAATCTGTCTACCTATCTGCTCCTCTATCTCCCGCTGGCTGTTGGGAGGCCTGTAGTATACCCCCAACATTGTGACTGCACCCTTCTTGTTCCTGATCTCTACCCATATAGCCTCACTGCCCTCTGAGGTGTCCTCTCGCTGTATAGCTGTGATAATCTCCTGAACAAGTAACGCAACTCCGCCTCCCCTTTTACATCCCCCTCTATCCCGCCTGAAACATCTAAATCCTGGAACGTTTAGCTGCCAATCCTGCCCTTCCCTCAACCAGGTCTCTGTAATGGCAACAACATCATAGTTCCAAGTAGTAATCCAAGCTCTAAGTTCATCTGCCTTACCCGTAATGCTCCTTGCATTAAAACATATGCACTTCAGGCCACCAGCCCCGCTGTGTTCAGCAACTTCTCCCCGTCTGCTCTGCCTCAGAGCCACACTGTCCCTATTCCCTAGTTCTCCCTCAACGCTCTCACCTTCTGACCTATTGCTCCCGTGCCCACCCCCCTGCCATACTAGTTTAAACCCTCCCGTGTGACACTAGCAGATGTCGCGGCCAGGATATTTATGCCTCTCCGGTTTAGATGCAACCCGTCCATCTTATACAGGTCACACCTGCCCCGGAAGAGCTCCCAGTGGTCCAGATAACAGAAACCCTCCCTCCTACACCAGCTGTTTAGCCACGTGTTTGTCTGCTCTATCTTCCTATTTCTAGCCTCACTGGCACGTGGCACAGGGAGTAATCCCGAGATTACAACCCTCGAGGTCCTGTCTTTTAACTTTCTGCCTAGCTCCCTGAACTCCTGCTGCAGGACCCCATGCCCCTTCCTGCCTATGTCGTTAGTACCAATATGTACAACGACCTCTGCCTGTTTGCCCTCCCCCTTCAGGATTCCCTCTACCCGTTCGGAGACATCCTGGACCCTGGCACCAGGGAGGCAACATACCATCCTGGAGTCTCTTTCACGTCCACAGAAGCGCCTATCTGTGCCCCTGACTATGGAGTCCCCTATAACTATTACTCTTCTGCGCTTTGACCCTCCCTTCTGAACATCAGAGCCAGCCGTGGTGCCACTGCTCTGGCTGCTGCTGTTTTCCCCTGATAGGCTATCCCCCCCGACAGTATCCAAAGGGGTATATCTGTTCGAGAGGGGGACAACCACAGGGGATTCCTGCACTGACTGCCTGCCCTTTCTGGTGGTCACCCATTTCTCTGCCTGCACCTTGGGTGTGACCACACTTACATAACTGCGATCTATGACGCTTTCCGCCACCTGCATGCTCATAAGTGCATCCAATTGCTGCTCCAACCGAACCATGCGGTCTGTGAGGAGCTGCAGTTGGGTGCACTTTCTGCAGATGAAGCCATCCGGGACACTGGAAGCCTCCCGGACCTGCCACATCTCACAGTCAGAGCACAGCACCCCTCTAACTGACATTGCGTCAATTAATTAAAATTAAAATTTGTCGTTTTTTTTTATAAATACATTTTTTTTTTTTTAATTACAAAGTTACTGTCAACTATCTGTTTCCTAGCACTAGATTTCTAATAGAAATGCGATAGCTAACTATAATATTCTCCGATCTCTGGCTTAGATATCCTCTAAAATATAATTAAGTTATTATGTTTAATTAGTTCCCAAATACTCAAAAAAATTTAGGTTAGAATCCCAACCAGCCACTCAGGTCACAGCTTTTCTGTGATGTCACTTCAGTTTCCCCCCGACACACACAATTTGAAAAAAAGGTATAAAAGTAAAAATCACTTGCTTACCTTCTGAGATGTTCTCAGGTTCTCTCGCTGGCAGAGACTGCTCCTCCACCTCCAATCCTTGACCTGCACAATGCTAATAATATAATAATATAATATGGCACTTACCTTACACCAATGGGTCTTATTATTAGGTTAGAGGAGGAGGGTGGGTGGGAGACACTACACGTGTAGTGTCTCGGGTTTCCTCTCCACCAGAATTTATTGGTTGGGGGGGGGGGGGGGGGAAACTTGCCAGAGGTCGAACTTCCGGTTCCCGCCGAAATCCAAAGGGCTGCTCCTGTAAAGGTAAGTGGTTTTAAACTAACTACTCACCTCCCAGAAGGCCCCTGCGCACCGCTGCCGCCGAAATCCAAAGGGCTGCTCCTGTAAAGGTAAGGTTTTTAAACACACTACTCACCTCCAAGAAGGCCCCTGCGCACCGCTGCCGCCGAAATCCAAAGGGCTGCTCCTATAAAGGTAAGAGCTTTTAAACTAACTACTCACCTCCCAGAAGGCCCCTGCGCACCGCTGCCGCCGAAATCCAAAGGGCTGCTCCTGTAAAGGTAAGTGGTTTTAAACTAACTACTCACCTCCAAGAAGGCCCCTGCGCACCGCTGCCGCCGAAATCCAAAGGGCTGCTCCTATAAAGGTAAGAGCTTTTAAACTAACTACTCACCTCCCAGAAGGCCCCTGCGCACCGCTGCCGCCGAAATCCAAAGGGCTGCTCCTGTAAAGGTAAGTGGTTTTAAACTAACTACTCACCTCCCAGAAGGCCCCTGCGCACCGCTGCCGCCGAAATCCAAAGGGCTGCTCCTGTAAAGGTAAGGTTTTTAGGGGTTGAAGGGCCTAGAAACCCTTCACGGTGCCTGAACCCCTCCATGGCGCCTAGAAACCCTTCATGGTGCCCAGAACCAATCCATGGCTCCTAGAAACCCTTCACGGTGCCCAGAACCCTTCCAAGGCGCCTGGAGACCCATACCCGGTGTCCAGAACCCCTCCATGGCGCCTAGAGATCATTCACTGTGCCCTGAACCCCTCCATGGCGCCTGGAGACCCTACCCGGTGTCCTGAACTTCTCCATGGCGCCTGGAAACCCTTCACGGTGCCCTGAACCTCTCCATGGCGGCTAGAAACCCTTCACGGTGCACAGAACCCCTCCATGGCGCCTAGAGACCCTTCACTGTGTCCTGAACCCCTCCATGGCGCCTGGAGACTCTACCCGGTGTCCTGAACCTCTCCATGGCGGCTAGAAACCCTTCACGGTGCCCAGAACCCCTCCATGGCGCTTCGAAACTCATCGCTGTGCCCTGCAGCGCTCCATGGCGCCTGGAGACCCTACCCGGCGTCCTGAACTCCTCCATGGTGCATGGACACCCTTCATTGTGTCCTGAACCCCTCCATGGCGCCTAGACACACTTCACTGCTGTGGGTGGCTGCCTCGATTTTTCTTATCGACTGTAATCTTTGAGGGAATGAAAGTATCTGAGGAACAGGCAGGAATTGACATTGAGGCAGAAGCTCAGCTGTGATCAAACTGATTGTTGGGACAGGAGTGAGTGGTCGTGTAGTCTCCCAATGTTGTCATTTGCTATCAGTTCCAGTTGGCACAGCACTCGCAGCTCGCAACTGCGAGATAAGATTTTTAAGTTACACCTTTCGAATAATTATTTCAATATTCTGGGATACAGTTCAATGATCTGGTCTGCTCTGCCTGTGAGATTGGTGGAGGCAGATACAACAGTGGCTTTCAAATGTCAATGCGAGAAACAACTGGAATCAAATGCATGTCTCTGGGGAAAGGATGTTCGAGTGGGATGGAATGATCTGCTTATCTAAAGAGCCGCTGAGGTTAAACGGAATGAATGTCCTCCGTCGGTATTTCACGTACTTTTAAGTTTTTGGTCACATCTGGCTGTGAGATGATGTGCACCAACACCTTGAGTTTCCCCTGAATGTTACCCACCACGGCGAGTAGGATCACGGTAAACCGTTTCTACAATGTGTCCGTGCTTTGAGCCAGCGTCAGCTTGAGCTCACTGATTACTTCACAGCATCAACTCAATTGTAAGTTCGGTCCTGTCTCACCATGGGCGCTGATTGGCGTTTTTAATATTTCCAAAACATGTGTTTTTCATAAATAAAAGCAGCAGCACATTTATAATTGGAAGTTGGTGTATTTTGTTTAGAGGTTACATTAATCTGATTGAAAAAGATGTTTGTGCCACGTGTTTACTTTCTGACCTCACACTGCGGAAACCCAAGTTCGATTCCAGCTCTGTGCAATAACTGACCTATCACACATTGTCAATTAGTCACAACATAAATTGTGGAAAAGAGCATTAACAATTATCTATTATACATTTTGTGAAATTTCAGAACAAGATTGGTTACGCAGGCAAATTAATTAATCCATTTTTTGCCCAAGTGAAACGCTGTTTCTCAGATCTCCAAGAACGCTGAGGGAGTTCGAAAGCATCCCGTACCAAGCAGTGCGCTTGATTGCTCCTCCTGCCACAGGCATTCAATCCCTCCAACAGCCATCCCAAAATGCACCGCAATAACTCAACAAATTTCCTCAGGCAATTGTCCCTTAGACAGCACCTGCCATACCTACGACCACTATCATTTTGAAGAACTAGAAAAAGCCCCTTACTTGGGACAATCACCAACTAGAATTTCCCCACGAAATCACTCACCACTCCTACTTGGAACCATATAAACGTTCCTTCACGGTGATGGGGAAAAAAATCATTTAGCTTCCTCCCTAAAAGCACTTTGGGTTTACCCAATCTTCAGGGACTGCAACGATTCAAGAACGCAGCTCACCACCACCTTCTGAAGGGCAACTGGGAATGGGCAATAAATTCTGTCCCAACCAGCAACTCTCATATCCAGTAAAAGTGATCTTTTTAATGCATTGGTGTTTTGAATTTCTGGGGCCTGGGATGAACTGTTCTCCTTTCTTAAAAAAAATATATTGAGTACACAATTCATTTTTTTCCATTCTGGGGTAATGGAATCCTACCCTGCGGATCTTTGGTTTGTGGGGGAGAAACCGACGCAAAAACGGGGATAATGTGCAAACTCCACACGGACAGTGACCCAGAGACGGGAAAGAACCTGAGAATTCGGCGCCGTGAGGCAGCAGTGCTAACCACTGCGCCATTGCGCTGTCCCTGATTTTTCATTCTAACGGTGGAATGAATCATGTAACTTCTGCTTCAGAGGAACCTGGATCGAAAGTATTTCTAAGAGCATGAATCTTGGAAGACAGAAACAATGTGCTTGCTGCAGTAAGGTGGAAGGGAGTGGTGTGCAATGTACTCCAGCATTAAACGCCCTTTCCTCCTTTCTCTCTTCACCACTCTCCTTTATTCTGTTTCTGTTTTGTTTTTGTTGGTATCGGGTGACGATTTGATTTGCTGTGGGACTCTTCAGCAAGATATTCTTCTGCATCTTTTTCTAGGCAGGCACATTTTGTGACTTTGTTGCTTTTTGGAACCACTGCAAACATGATAAACAGTTGGAAATTCACAACATTGAAGGAGGCTCTTTGCTCCACAATTACTGTGTCTGTGCCCACTATTACTATTATACAGACACATGGCCAGATAATTGAAAACAGGAGTTTGGTCGTCTTGCTCAAGTTGTTCAAGGCATTGGGAAGGACACACTTGGAATACTGTGTACAGTTCTGGAATTTCGAAAAAATATTATTTAGGCAGAAGGAATGCAGAAAAGGTTTGCTATGCTGCTACGGGACTTGATGGTTAGAGTGATTAGGAGCGGCTGGATAGACTGGAACATGTTTCTTGGAGGCTAGTGGTGATCTTGACGACGGCTGTATAATAATGAGGGGAATAGATCAGGTAGATGATCCCAAACGTAATGGATTCCAAAACTAGAGGGCATAGGTTTAAGGTGAGACGGGGCTGATACAAAAGGGCCCAGCGGAACAATTGTTTCACACAGAGGTTGGTGAGTGTCTGGAACGAGCTGGCAGAGGCAGTAGTAGAAGCGTCTGCAATTCTGCCCTTTAAAAAGCATTTAGATATTTATATGGAGAAGATGGGTATAGGGGAATAAGACCAAATGTGGGTAATTGGACAGGTTGTGTACAGTGCTGGGATACATAAAGGATATTATTTAGGGAGAAGGAATGCAGAAAAGGTTTGCTAGGCTGCTACGGGAATTAATGGTTTGAGGTAATAAGATCGGCTGGCTATACTGGAACTTTTTCCTTGGAGGCTAGGGGTGATCTTGACGACGGCTGTAAAATAATGCGGGGAATAGATCAGGTAGATGTTCCCAAAGGTAATGGAATCCAAAACTAGAGGGCATAGGTTTAAGGTGAGAGGGGGTTGATGCAAAAGGGTCCAGAGGAACAGTTGTTTCACACAGAGGTTGGTGAGTGTCTGGAACGAGCTGGCTGAGGCAGTAGTAGAAGCGTCTGCAATTCTGCCTTTTAAAAAGCATTTATATAGTTATATGGAGAAGATGGGTAGAGACGAATATGACCAAATGTGAGCAATTGGACAGGCTTTGTGTAGGAAAAACTGGGCGGCATGGACAAATTAGGCCGAAGGCCCAATTTCCATGCTGTAAACGTCTGTGACTCTATAACCTGTCCCACCTTCCAGATCTGTTTCGCCGCATTTTCGAGCACTCCATCTGTATGTGCCAGTGTGTTTGAAATTTTGCTGTGGATGTCTGCCTCCATTTTTCTTATCGACTGTGAACTTTGAGAGAATGAAAGTATCTGAGGAACAGGCAGGAATTGACATTGAGGCAGAAGCTCAGCTGTGATCAAACTGAAAGTTGGGGCAGGAGTGAGTGGTCGTGTCGTCTCCCAATGTTGTCATTTGCGATCAGGTCCAGTTGCCACAGCACTCGCAGCTCGCAGGTGAATATAACTGCGAGATAAGATTTTTAACTTACATCTTTGCAACAATTATTTCAATGTTCTGGGATACATTTAAATTATCTGGTCTGCACTGCCTGTGAGATTGGTGGAGGCAGATACAACAGTAGCTTTCCAACTTCAATGCGAGAAACGACAGCAATCAAATGCATGTCTCTGGGAAAAGGTCGGTCGAGTGGGATTGAATGATCTGCTAATCTAAAGAGCCGCTGAGGTTCAACGGAATGAATGTCCTCCGTCGGTACTTCACGCACTTTCAAGTTTTTGGTCACGTCTGACTGTGAGATGATGTGCAGCGACACCTGGAGTTTCCCCTCAATGTTGCCCACCACGGCGAGTTTGATGACGGTAATCCTTTATATACAATGTGTCCGTATTTGACGTCAGCGTCAGCTTTAGCTCTCTGGTTACTTCACAGCATCAACTTAATAGTAAGTTCGGGCCTGTCTCACCGTGGGCGCTCCCTGGCGTTTATTATATTTCCAGAACATGTGTGGTGCATAAATAAAAGCAGCAGCGCATTTATAATTAGAATTAGGTGTATTTTGTTCCAGGCTGCATTGATCTGTTTTAAAAAGCAGCTTTTGCCACGTGTTTACTTTCTGGCCTCGCGCTGCGGACACCCGAGTTCGATTCCAGCTCTGTACAATAACTGACGTGTCACACTTTGTCAATTACTCACTACCTAAATGGAGGAAAAGAGCATTAACGAATGCCTATTATACATTTTTTGAAATTTCGAAACAGGATTGGTTTCGCAGGCAAATTAATTAATCCATTTTTTTCACGTGAAACGCTGTTCCCCAGATCTCCAAGAACACTCAGGGTGTTAGGAAGCATCCAGGACCAAGCAGTGCGCTTGATTGCTCCTTCTGCCACAAGCATTCAATCCCTCCGCCACAGACATCCCAAAATGCACCGCAATAACTCCACAATGTCCCTCAGGCAATTGTTCCTTCGGCAGCACCTTCCAGACCTACGACCACTGTCATTCGGAAGAACTAAACAAGCCCCTACTTGGGAAAATCACCAACTGCAATTCACCCTCCAAATCACTCACCACTCCCACTAGGAACCATATAAACGTTCCTTCACGGTAACGGGGGGGGGGGGGGGGAATCATTTAGCTTCCTCTCTTAAAGCACGTGGGTGTACCCAAACTTCACGGCCTGCAACGATTCTAGAAAGCAGCTCACCACCACCTTCTGAAGGGCAACTAGGGATGGGCAATAAATTCTGTCCTAACCAGCAACTTTCACATCCAGTGAAAGTGATCTTTTTATGCATTAGTGCTTTAAATTTCTGGGGCCTGTATGAACTGTTCTCCAACCTTCAAAAGTAAATATGCAGTACCCAATTCCTTTTTTCCAATTAAAGGGCAATTTCGTGTCGCAAATTTACGTACCCTGCACGTCATTGGCTGTGGGGAGAAACCCACGCAAAAACGGGTATAATGTGCAAACTCCACACGGACAGAGACCCAGAGCCGGAATTGAAACTAAGAACTCAGCGTCGTGAGGCAGCAGTGCTAACCACTGAGCCATCCTGCTGTCCCTATTGGTCATTCTAACGGTGGAATGAATCATGTAACTTCTGCTTCAGAGGAAAGTACATCTAATGGATGTCTAACAGCAAGAATCCTTGAAAATAGAAACAATGTGCTTGCTGCAGTGAGGTGGAAGGGAGTGGTGTGCAATATACTCCAGCATTAAAGGGTCTCTCCCCCTTTCTCTCTTTACCATTCTCCTTTATTCTGTTTCTAATTTGTTTGTATTAGTATCGGGTGAAGATTTGATTAGCTGTGGTTCTCTTGAGCAAGATATTCTTCAACATTTTTTCCAGTCAGACACATTCTGCGACTTTGCTGCTTTTTGCAACCACAGCAAACGTGATGAATAATTGGAAATTCACAACACTGAAGGAGGCTATTTTTCCACAATTACTGTGTCTGCCCATTATTACTATTGTACAGATACATGGTCAGATAATTGAACACAGGAGTTGAGATGTCTTGCTGAAGTTCTACAAGACGTTGGGAAGACCACACTTGGAATATTATGTACAGTTCTGGTCACCCTAATATAGAAACGATATTATTAACCTAGAAAGAGGGCAGAAAATATTTGCTCGGCTGCTACCGGATTTGATGGTTTGAGTTATACGGAGATGTTTAAACTGGAATATTTTTATTGGAGCCTAGGGGTGATCTTGACGACGGCAATTAAATAATGGGGGGCATGGATCAGGTAGATTATCACAAAGGTAGTGGAATCCAAAACTAGAGCGCGTAGGTTTAAGGTGAGAGGGGAGAGATACAAAACGGTCCACATGAAAAATTGTTTCACACAGAGGGTGGTGAGTGTCTGGAACGAGATGGCAGAGGCAGTAGTAGAGTCGTCTACAATTCTGCCTTTTAAAAAGCATTTAAATAGTTATATGGAGAAGATGGGTGTAGAGGAATATGACCAAATGTGGGCAATTGGACAGGCTTTGTGTAGTAAAAACTGGGCGACATGCACAAGTAAGGCCGAAGGACCTATTTCCATCATGTAAACGTCTATGACTCTATAACCTGTCCCACCTTTCAGCTCTGCCTCGCTGCAGATTCGAGCACTCCATCTATATGTCCAAATCGGTTTGAATGTCTGCCTCCATTTTTATTCGCGATAGTGAACTTTGAGGGAACGACAGTATCTGAGGAATAGACAGGAAATGACATTGAAGCAGAAGCTCAGCTGTGATCAAACTGAATGTTGGGGCAGGAGTGAGTGGCCGTGACGTCTCCCAATGTTGTCGTTTGCTACCAGTTCCAGTTGCCACAGTACTCGCAGGTGAATATAACTGCGAGATAAGGTTTTTAAGTTACATCTTTCCAACAATTATTTCAATGTTCTGGGATAGATTTCAATTATCTGGTCTGCACTGCCTGTGAGATTGGTGGTGACAAATACAACAGTGGCTTTCAAATTTCAATGCGAGAAACGAAAGCAATCAAATGCATGCCTCTGGGGAAAGGTCGGTCCAGTGGGATTGAATGATCTGCTAATTCAAAGAGCCGCTGAAGTTAAACAGAATGAATGTCCTCCGTCGGTACTTCACGCACTTTAAGTTTTTGGTCACGTCTGGCTGTGAGATGATGTACACCAACACCTGTAGATTCCCCTCAATGTTACCCACCACGGCGAGTATGATCTAGGTAATCATCTATATACAATGTGTCCATGCTTGACGATCGCGTCAGCTTTAGCTCACTGGTTACTTTAAAGCATCAACTTAGTTGTAAGTTCGTTCCTGTCTCACACTGGGCGATGCCTGGCGTTTTTAATATTTTCAAAACATGTGTGTTGCATAAATAAAAGCAGCAGCACATTTATATTTAGAAGTAGGTGCATTTTGTTTGGAGGTTGCATCAGTATGTTTTAAAAAGAGGCTTGTGCCACGTGTTTGCTCTCTGATCTCACACTGCGGAAACCCAAGTTAGATTCCAGCTCTGTACAATAACTGATCTATCACACTTTGTTAATTACTCACAACCTAAGTGCAGGAAAAGAACATTAACGATTATCGATTATACATTTTTTAAAAATTCGGAACAAGATTGTTTACGCAGGCAAATACATTAATGCATTTATTCCCGTGAAAACCTGTTCCCCAGATCTCCAAGAACACTCAGGGAGTTAGGAAGCATCCAGGACTAAGCAGTGCGCTTGATTGCTCCTCCTGCCACAAGCATTCAATCCCTCCGCCAGAGACATCCCAAAATGCACCGCAATACTTCAACAAAGTTCCTTAGACATTTGTTCCTTAGACAGCACCTTCCAGACCTACGACCACTGTCATTTGAAGAACTAGAAAAGCCTCTACTTGGGACAATCACCAACTGGAATTTCCCCTCCAAATCACTCACCACTCCCACTTGGAACCATATAAACGTTCCTTCACGGTAACGGGGAAAAAAATCATTTAGCTTCCTCCAAAAAGCACGTTGGGTGTATCCCAACCTCAGGGCCTGCAAAGATTCAAGAAAGCAGCTCACCACCACCTTCTGAAGGGCAACTAGGGATGGACAATAACTTCTGTCCGAACCAGCAGCTGTCATATCCAGGAAAAGTAATCTTTTTAATGCATTGGTGCTTTGAATTTCTGGGCCCTGGGATTCTTAAGCTCAACTGTGATCAAACTGAATGTTGGGACAGGGGTGAGTGGTCGTGTCGTCTCCCCATGTGGTCATTTGCGAACAGTTCCAGTTGCCACAGCACTCTAGATGAAGATATCTGCGAGATAAGATTTTCAAGTTACATGTTTCCAACAATTATTTCAATGTTCTGGGATACAGTTCAATTATCTTGTCTGCATTGCCTGTGAGATTGGTGGAGGCAGATACAACAGTGGCTTTCAAATGTCAATTCGAGAAACGTCAGCAATCAAATGCATGTCTCTGGGGAAAGGTCGGTCGAGTGGGATTGAATGATCTGCTAATCTAAAGAGCCACTGAGGTTAAACGGAATGAATGTCCTCCGACTTTATTTCGTGTACTTTTAAGTGTTTGATCACATCTGGTTGTGAGATGATGTGCACCCACACCTGGATTTTTCCCTGACTATTACCCACCACGGCGAGAAGGATCACGGTAATCCTTTTCTACAATGTGTCCGTGCTTTAAGCCAGCGTCAGCTTTAGCTCACTGGTTACTTCACAGCATCAACTTAATTATAAGTTCGAACCTGTCTCACCGTGGGCGCTGCCTGGCGCTTTTAATATTTCCAAAACATGTGTGTTGCATAAATAAAAGCAGAAGCACTTTTAAAATTGGAAGTTGGTGTATTTTGTTTGGAGCTAACATTAACATTAACATTTGGAGCTAACTCTTTGGAAAAGATGCTTATGCCACGTCTTTATTTTCTGATCTCACACTGCGGAAACCCAAGTTCGATTCCAGCTCTGTACAATAACTGACCTGTCACACATTGTCAATTACTCACAACGTAAATTGTTGAAAAGAGCATTAACAATCATCTATTATACATTTTGTGAAATTTCAGAACAAGATTGGTTACGCAGGCAAATTGATTAATCCATTTTTTGTCCAAGTGAAACGCTGTTCCCCAGATCTCCAAGAACGATCGGGGATTTCGAAAGCATCCCGGACCAAGCAGTGCGATTGATTGCTCCTCCTGCCACAGGCATTCAATCCTCCAACAGCCATCCCAAAGTGCACCGCAACAACTCAACAAATGTCCTCAGGCAATTGTCCCTTAGACAGAACCTTCCATACCTACGACCACTATCATTTTGAAGAACAAGACAAGCCCCTACTTGGGAAAATCACCAACTGGAATTTCTCCTCAAAATCACTCACCACTCCCACTTGGACCCATATAAACGTTCCTTCGCGGTAACGGGGAGAAAGATCATTTAGCTTCCTCCATAAAAGCACGTTGGGTGTACCCAATCTTCACGGACTGCAACGTTTCAAGAAAGCAGCTCACCACCACCTTCTGAAGGGCAACTGGGAATGGGCAATACATTCTGTCCTATCCAGCAACTTTCATATCCAGGATAAGTGATCTTTTTAATGCATTGATACTTAGAATTTCTGGGGCCTGGAATGAACAGTTTTGCATTCTTTAAAAATAAATATAGAGTACTCAATTCATTATTTTCAAAGAAGAGGCAATTTCGTGTCGCCAGTCCACCTATCATACACATCTTTGCTTGTGGGGGAGAAACCAACGCAAATACGGGGCCAATGTGCAAACTGCACACGGACAGAAGGGCAAGGTTTAGAGTAGATGAACGAGGCAAGTGTTTTTACACAGAGGGTAGTGGGTGCCTGGAACTCTCTACCGGAGGAGGTGGTGGAAGCAGGGAGGATAGTGACATTAAAGGGGCATTATGACAAACATATGAATAGGATGGGAATAGAGGGGTACGGAGTCAGGAAGTGTAGATGATTGTAGTTTAGTCGGACAGCATAGTCTGCACGGGCTTGGAGGGCTGAAGGGGCTGTTCCTGTGCTGTACATTTCTTTGTTGACAGTGACCCAGAGCCGAGATCGAACTTGTGAACTCTGCGTCGTGAGGCAGCAGTGCTAACCGCTGGGCCATTGTGCTATCTCTGTTTGTCGTTCTAACGGTGGAATGAATCATGTAACTTCTACTTCAGAGGAAACTGGATCTAAGGTATTTCTAAGAGCATGAATCCTGGAAGATATAAACAATGTGCTTGCTGCAGTAAGGTGGTAGGGAGTGGTGTGCAATGTACTACAGCATTAAACGCTCTCTCCCCCTTTCTCTCTTTACCACTCTCCTTTATTCTGTTTCTGTTTTGTTTCTATTAGTATCGGGTGAAGATTTGATTAGCTGTGAGTCTCTTGATCAAGATATTCTTCTTCATGTTTTCCAGTCAGACACATTCTGCGACATTGTTGCTTTTTGGAACCACTGCAAACATGATGAATAATTGGAAATTCACAACATAGAAGCGGCTCTTTGTTCCACAATTACTGTGCCTGTCGCCATTATTACTATTATACAGATGCATAGTCAGATAATTGAATACAGGAGTTGGGAGATCTTGCTGAACTTGAACAAGACATTGGGAATGACAAACATGGAATACTGTGTACAGTTCTGGTCACCCTAATATAGAAAGGATGTTATTAACCTAGAATGAGGGCAGAAAAGATTTGCTAGGTTGCTACCGGACTTGATGGTTTGAGTTATATGGAGAGGCTCGATAGGCTCGAACATTTTTCTTGGAGGCTCGGATTGATCATGACGGCGACTATAAAATAATGCGGGGCATAGATATTGTAGATGTTCCCAAAGGTAATGGAATCCAAACCTCGAGGGCAAATGTTTAAGGTGAGAGGGGAGAGATACAAAAGGGTCCAGGTGAACGTTTTTTTCGCACTGAGGGTTGTGAGTGTTTGAAATATTGGCAGTAGTACAGCTGTCTGCAATTCTGCTTTTAAAACGTTTTTGATATTTATGTGGAGATGGGTATAGAGGAATATGACCAAATGTGGGCAATCGGGCAGGCTTTGTGTAGTAAAAACTGGGAGGCATGGACAAGTTAGGCCAACGCACCTATTTCCATGCGGTGAACTTCGATGAATCTATCACCTGTTCCACCTTCCAGATCTGTGTCACTGCAGATTGGAGTACTCCATCTATATGTCCAAATCGCTTTGAAATTTTGCTGTGGGTGTCTGCCTCGATTTATCTGATCGACAGTGAACTTTGAGGGAATGAAAGTATCTGAGGAACAGGCAGCAAATTACATTGAGGCAGAAGTTCAGCTGTGATTAAACTGAATGTTGGGGCTGGAATGATTATCCGCATACAGAGTAAAGCTCCCTCTATACTGTCCTCATCAAACATTCCCAGGACAGGTACAGCACAGGGTTAGATACAGAGTAAAGCTCCCTCTACACTGTCCCCATCAAACACTCCCAGGACAGGTAGAGCACGGGGTTAGATATAGAGTAAAGCTCCCTCTATAGTGTCCTCATCAAACACTCCCAGGACAGGTACAGCACAGAGTTAGATACAGAGTAAAGCACCCTCCATACTTGGAGTATAGTGTTCAATTCTGGTCGCCACACTACCAGAAGGACGTTGAGGCTTTCGAGAGGGTGCAGAAGAGATTTACCAGGATGTTGCCTGGTATGGAGGGCATTAGCTATGAGGAGAGGTTGAATAAACTTGGTTTGTTCTCACTGGAACGAAGGAGGTTGAGGGGAGTCCTGATAGTGGTCTACAAAATTATGAGGGGCATAGGCAGAGTGGATAGTCAGAGGCTTTTTCCCAGGGTAGAGGGGTCAATTAATGGGGGGCAGATGTTTAAGGTGCGAGGGGCAATGTTTAGAGGAGATGTACGAAGCAAGTTTTTTACACAGAGGGTAGTGGGTGCTTGCAACCTGCTGCCGGAAGAGGTGGTGGAAGCAGGGATGATAGTGATGTTTAAAGGGCATCTTGACAAATACATGAATAGGATGGGAATTGAGGGGTGAGGACCCCGGGAGTGTAGAATATTTTAGTTTAGACGGGCAGCGTGGTCGGCACGGGCTTGGAGGGCCGAAGGGCCTGTTCTTGTGCTGTAGTTTTCTTTGTTCTTTGTTCTATGTTATTCTCCCGATGTTGTCATTTGCGATCAGTTCCAGTTGCCACAGCACTCGCAGATGAAGATATCTGCGAGATAAGATTTTTAAATTACATGTTTCCAACAATTATTTCAATGTCCTGGGATACAGTTCAATGATCTGGTCTGCACTGCCTGTGAGATTGGCGGAGGCAGATACAACAGTGACTTTCAAATGTCAAAGCCAGAAACGACAGCAATCAAATGCATGTCTCTGGGAAAAGGGCGTTCGAGTGGAATTGAATGATCTGCTCATCTAAAGAGCCGCTGATGTTAAACGGAATGAATGTCCTCCTTCGGTACGTCACGCACTTTTATGTCTTTGGTCCCGTCTGACTGTGAGGTGATGTGCGTCAACACCTGGAGTTTTCCCTGAATGTGACCCATCACGGCGAGTAGGATCACGGTAATCCTTTTCTACAATGTGTCCGTGCTTTAAACCAGCGTCAGCTTTAGCTCGCTGGTTACTTCACAGCATCAACTTAATTGTAAGCTTGGACCTGTCTCACCATGGGCGCTGCCTGGCCTTTTTAATATATCCAAAACATGTGTGTTGCATAAATAAAAGTAGCAGACATTTATAATTGGAAGTTGGTGTATTTTGTTTTGAGCTAACATTAACCTGTTTGAAAAGGATGCTTATGCCACGTCTTTACTTTCTGATCTCACACTGCGGAAACCCAAGTTCGATTCCAGCTCTGTACAACAACTGACCTGTCACACATTGTCAATTACTCACAACGTAAATTGTGGAAAAGAGCATTAACAATCATCTATTATACATTTTGTGAAATTTCAGAACAAGATTGGTTCCGCAGGCAAATTGATTAATCCATTTTTTGTCCAAGTGAAACGCTGTTCCCCAGATCTCCAAGAACGCTCATGGAGTTAGAAAGCATCCCGGACCAAGCAGTGCGCTTGATTGCTCCTCCTGCACAAGCATTCAATCCCTCCAACAGCCATCCCAAAATGCACCGCATTAACTCAACAAATTTCCTCAGGCAATTTCTCCTTAGACATCACCTTCCATTCCTACGACCACTATCATTTTGAAGAACTAGACAATCCCATACTTGGGAAAATCACCAACTGGAATTTCCCCTCAAAATCACTCACCACTCCCACTTGGACCCATATAAACGATCCTTCGCGGTAACGGGGGAAAAAATTCATTTAGCTTCCTCCATAAAAGCACGTTGGGTGTACCCAAACTTCACGGACTGCAACGTTTCAGGAAAACAGCTCACCACCACCGTCTGAAGGGCAACTGGGAATGGGCAATAAATTCTGTCCTAACCAGCAACTTTCACAACCAATAAAAGTGATCTTTTTAATGCATTGATGCTTTGAATTTCTGGGCCCTGGGATGAACTGTTCTCTATTCTTATAAAATATATACAGGGTACATAATTCTTTTTTTTTCAAATAAGCGGCAATTTCGTGTGGCCAATCCACCTATCATGCACATCTTTGGTTGTGGAGGAGAAACCAACGCAAATACGGGGCCAATGTGCAAACCCCACACGGACAGAAGGGCAAGGTTTAGAGTAGATGAACGAGGCAAGTTTTTTTACACAGAGGGTAGTGGGAGCCTGGAACTCGCTACTGGAGGAGGTGGTGGAAGCAGGGACGATAGTGACATTTAAAGGGCATCTTGACAAATACTTGAATAGGATGGGAATAGAAGGATACGGACCCAGGACGTGTAGCAGATTGTAGTTTAGTCGGGCAGCATGGTCGGCACGGGCTTGGAGGGCCGAAGGGCCTGCTCCTGTGCTGTACATTTCTTTGTTCTTTGTTGACAGTGACCCAGAGCCGAGATCGAACTTGAGAACACGGCGTCGTGAGGCAGCAGTGCTAACCACTGGGCCATTGTGCTGTCTCGTTTGTCGGTCGAACGGTGGGATGAATCATGTAACTTCTACTTCAGAATAAACTGGATCTAAGGTATTTATAAGAGAATGAATCCTGTGAGATAGAAACAATGTGCTTGCTGCAGTAAGGTGGAAGGGAGTGGTGTGCAAAGTCCTCCAGCATTAAACGCTCTCTTCCCCTTTATCTCTTTACCACTCTCCTTTATTCTGTTTCTGTTATGTTTCTATTAGTATCGGGTGAAGATTTGATTAGCTGTGAGTCTCTTAAGCAAGATATTCTTCTATATTTTTTCCAGTCAGACACATTCAGCGACTTTGTTTTTTATTTAACCTCTGCAAACGTGATGAATAATTGGAAATTCACAACATAGAAGCGGCTCTTGGTTCCACAATTACTGTGTCTGTCGCCATTATTACTATTATACAGATACATGGACAGATAATTGAATTCAGGAGTTTGGAGATCTTGCTTAACTTGAACAAGACATTGGGAAGGACACACTTGGAATACTGTGCACAGTTCTGGTCACCCTAATATAGAAAGGATGTTATTAACCTAGAATGAGGGCAGAAAAGATTTGCTAGGTTGCTACCGGACTTGGTGGTTTGAGTTATAAGGAGAGGCTCGATAGGCTCGAACATTTTTCTTGGAGGCTCGGAGTGATCTTGACGGCGACTATAAAATAATGCGGGGCATAGATATTGTAGATGTTCCCAAAGGTAATGGAATCCAAAACTAGAGGGCAAAGGTTTAAGGTGAGAGGGGAGAGATACAAAAGGGTCCTGGTGAACAACTTTTTCGCACTGAGGGTGGTGAGTGTTTGAAATATTGGCAGTAGTGCAGCCTTCTACAGTTCCGCCTTTTAATAAGTATTTAGATATTTCTGTGGAGAAGATGGGTACAGAGGAATATGACCAAATGTGGGCAATCGGGCAGTCTTTGTGTAGTAAAAACTGGGAGGCATGGACAAGTTAGGCCGACGCACATATTTCCATGCGGTGAACTTCGATGAATCTATCACCTGTCCCACCTTCCAGATCTGTGTCGCTGCAGATTGGAATACTCCATCTATATGTCCTAATCGATTTGAAATGTTGCTGTGGGTGCCTGCCTCGATGTTTCTTATCGACAGTGAACTTTGGGGGAATGAAAGTATCTGAGCAACAGGCAGCAAATTACATTGAGGCAGAAGCTCAGCTGCGATTAAACTGAATGTTGGGGCAGGAATGATTATTCGCATAGACTCCCTATGTTGTCATTTGCGATCAGTTCCAGTTGCCACAGCACTCGCAGATGAAGATATCTGCGAGATAAGATTTTTAAGGTACATGTTTCCAACAATTATTTCAATGTCCTTGGATACAGTTCAATTATCTGGTCTGCACTGCCTGTGAGATTGTTGGAGGCAGATACAACAGTGACTTTCAAATGTCAATGCCAGAAACGACAGCAATCAAATGCATGCCTCTGGGAAAAGGTCGGTCGAGTGGGATTGAATGATCTGCTAATCTAAAGAGCCGCTGATGTTAAACGGAATGAATGGTCTAAGTCGGTACTTCACGCACTTTTATGTTTTTGGTCACGTCTGGCTGTGTGGTGATGTGCATCAACACCTGGAGTTTTCCCTGAATGTTACCCACGACGGCGAGTAGGGTCACGGTAATCCATTTCTACAATGTGTCCGTGCTTTAATCTAGCGTCAGCTTTAGCTCACTGGTTACTTCACAGCATCAACTTAGTTGTAAGTTCGAGCCTGTCTCACCATGGGCGCTGCTTGGCGTTTTTAATATTTCCAATACATGTGTTTTTCATAAATAAAAGCAGCAGCACATTTATAATTGGAAGTTGGTGTATTTTGTTTTCAGCTAACATTAACCTGTTGGAAAAAGATGCTTATGCCACGTCTTTATTTTCTGATCTCACACTGCGGAAACCCAAGTTCGATTCCAGCTCTGTACAATAACTGACCTGTCACACATTGTCAATTACTCACAACGTAAATTGTGGAAATGAGCATTAACAATCATCTATTATACATTTTGTGAAATTTCAGAACAAGATTGGTTCCGCCGGCAAATTGATTAATCCATTTTTTGTCCAAGTGAAACGCTGTTCCCAAGATCTCCAAGAAGCTGAGGGAGTTCGAAAGCATCCCCTAACAAGCAATGCGCTTGATTGCTCCTCCTGCCACAGGCATTCAATCCCTCCAACAGCCATCCCAAAATGCACCGCAGTAACTCAGCAAATTTCCTCACGCAATTGTCCCTTAGACACCACATTCCACACCTACGACCACTATCATTTTGAAGAACTAGACTAGCCCCTACTTGGGAAAATCTCCAACTGGAATGTCCCCTCAAAATCACTCACCATTCCCACTTGGACCCATATAAACGTTCCTTCGCGGTAACCGGGAAAAAATAATTAAGCTTTCTCCATAAAAGCACGTTGGGTGTACCCAAATTTCACGGACTGCAACGTTTCAAGAAAGCAGCTCACCACCATATTCTGTAGGGCAACTGGGAATGGGCAATAAATTCTCTCCTAACCAGCAACTTTCACATCCAGAAAAAGTGATATTTTTAATGCATTGATGCTTTGAATTTCTGGGGCCTGGGATGAACGGTTCTGCATTCTTTAAAAATAAACAGAGAGTACTCAATTCATTTTTTTCAAATAAGGGTCAATTTCGTGTGGCCACACGGACAGAAGGGCAAGGTTTAGAGTAAATTGAAGAGGCAAGTTTTTTACAGAGAGGGTAGTGGATGCCTGGAACTCGATACCGGAGGAGGTGGTGGAAGCAGGGAGGATAGTGACATTTAAGGGCATCTTGACAAATACGTGAATAGGATGGGAATAGAGGGATACGGACCCAGGAAGTGTAGAAGATTGTAGTTTAGTCGGGCCGCATTGTCGGCACGGGCTTGGAGGGCCGAAGGGCCTGTTCCTGTGCTGTCCATTTCTTTGTTCTTTGTTCTTTGTTGACAGTGAACCAGAACCGAGATCAAACTTGAGAACTCGGCGTCGTGAGGCAGCAGTGCTAACCACTGGGCCATTGTGCTGCCTCTGTTTGCCGTTCTAACGGTGGGATGAATCATGTAACTTCTACTTCAGAGGAAACTGGATCTAAGGTATTTCTAAGAGCATGAATCCTGGAAGATAGAAACAATGTGCATGCTGCAGTCAGGTAGAAGGGAGTGGTGTGCAACGCACTCTTGCAAGATCGATAATAAATACTTCTTCAGAATTTGACTAAGTGTAAATTATTACAATGTGAGCGGTGTTTCTCACAATTGGGGGCTCGTCCGGGATAGTTTTCATTGATCGAGGGGGGCGGCTCAAGAGGAACCGAGAAGACGCGTCCCGTTATTTAAACCGTCTCGTACTTCATCTTGAGTAGTTACCCACGGTCAACTGAACACGTTCCTAGGGTAGTCATTCTGAAGAAGCAAGTCACGGATTATAGTGGCAGGCACGCCGTGGAAGTGAAAGTCAGGCAACTCTGTGCACGGAGCAAGGTAAGTAAAGCGACTTTTAAGTATTACCTTGTTGACTTGAGTTCGTAACTAGACATCCGCAAGGGCGGATTGATGATATAAGGACTCTCGAGTTCATATCCAGACATCCGTATCAGTGAATGGGCGGATTGATGATATAAGTACTTTCAGGATTGTGATTCTTTTGACGGACCAGTCAGAACTAGACACTTTACTTCGAAATAAGTGGAAGTTGAGTACATCACAATGAGAAGTAAACACTCGAAACAAGGAGACGGCGCCGATAAGAAAATCCCTAAGAATATCGCACCAGAAAGTCCAGTGGGTCGGTAGTTAGTGAATTGGGATTTTGAGAGCCATGTACAAAAAAAGTAAGGACAGGAAAACAATGATAAAATGTTGTTGCTTCATATGGATAAGAAAAGCAATCCGTAAACCCACAGTCTTTTGGCCGAAATATGGTTCGGACGAAGATTGGGTGTGCCAAATTTTGAATATATATGTCAATGATAAAAGACCCTGTTCCGATAAAGAAGTAAGTTACGCGAGTTGTTGGCTTCCCAGCAGGAACGCCACCCGAATATACCCATTAATCCCACAGGGCGAAGACGTTCGCACAGCCCCTCTTAAACAATGGGACGTCCTAGATAATTTGCCGCCCCTTTATAAGAATACATCAAACGACAAGGACTCGCCAAATGACCAACAAATGAATAAAGGCAAATCAGAGAAAGTCCCTGAAAAAGAAGGAGAGAGTCAAATGATATTAAGATCCACGAAAGGACAGGGAAAGGAACCAGAAATAACAAAAATGAACCTCCTTCGGGAAGTCCCTATTGGAGAGGGAGAAGTAGGATTTGTAAATTCTCTTTTAAATTCAGGAGAAGTCAGAGCATTAAAAAAAAAGATATCTATGTACGTTAATGGAAGACCCCTTAGGACTGGCGGAACAATTCAATCAGTTCTTAGGTCCTAATATATACACATGGACCGAATTAATGTCCATTATGAGTATCCTATTCACGGGGGATGAAAGGGTATGATTAGAAGAGCAGGCATGCGACTGGGGGAGAATAAACACCCGACAGGGGGAAGCGATAAAGACAGAGAGAGAGATACAGAGAGAGAAAGAGACAGAGAGAGACAGACAGAGAGAGGCAGACAGAGAGATACTGAGAGACAGAGAGAGAGAGACAGACAGAGAGAGACAGAGACAGAGAGAGACAGAGAGAGTGATACAGAGAGAGAGAGAGAGAGAGAGACAGGCAGAGAGAGAGACAGACAGCGAGAGACAGACAGAGAGATACAGAGAGACAGAGAGAGAGAGATACAGAGAGAGATACAGAGAACACAGAGAGAGAGAGATACAGAGAGACAGAGAGAGAAAGAGACAGAGAGGGACAGAGAGAGAGAGATACACAGAGACAGAGAGAGAAAGAGACAGAAAGAGAGAGAGAGAGAGATACAGAGAACAGAGAGAGACAGAGAGATACAGAGAGAGAGAGACAGGCAGAGAGAGGGAGAGATACAGAGAGAGAGAGAGAGAAGAGAGAGACAGAGAGAGACAGAGAGAGACAGAGACTGAGAGAGATACAGCGAGAGAGAGACAGAGGGAAAGGGACAGGGAGAGAGATACACAGAGAGAGACAGAGGGAGACAGAGACAGAGAGATACAGAGACAGAGAGAGAGAACAGAGAGACAGAGAGAGAGACAGAGGCAGAGAGATACAGAGAGACAGAGAGATACAGAGAGAGACAGATAGAGAGATCCAGAGAGACAGAGAGAGAAAGAGAGAGAGACAGAGAGAGAGAGATACAGAGAACAGAGAGAGAGAGAGAGATACAGAGAGAGAACGAGACAGAGAGAGGCAGATAGAGAGATACAGAGAGAGAGAGAGATACGGAGAGAGAAAGAGACAGAGAGAGACAGAGAGAGAGATACAGAGAGAGAGAGAGGCAGGCAGGGAGTGAGAGATACAGAGAGAGACAGAGAGAGACAGAGAAAGAGACAGAGAGACAGAGAGAGAAAGAGAGAGAGAGAGAAAGAGAGAGAGAGATACAGAGAACAGAGAGAGAGACAGAGAGAGAGAGAGAGACAGAGAGAGAGTTACAGAGAGAGACAGAGAGAGACAGAGACAGAGAGAGAGAACAGAGAGAGAGAGACAGAGAGAGACTGAGATAGAGAGATACAGAGAGACAGATAGAGACAGAGGGAGAGAGACAGAGGGAGAGATACCGAGAGAGAGAGAAAGAGACAGAGAGAGACAGAGAGAGAGATACAGAGAGACGGAGAGAGAAAGAGACAGAGAGAGAGAGATACAGAGAACATAGAGAGAGAGACAGAGAGAGAGAGAGAGAGAGACAGAGAGAGAAAGACAGAGAGAGAGAGACAGAGAGAGAGACAGAGAGAGACAGAGACAGAGAGATACAGAGACAGAGAGAGAAAACAGAGAGACAGAGAGACAGACAGAGAGATACAGAGAGACAGAGAGATACAGAGAGACAGAGAGATACAGAGAGACAGAGAAAGACAGAGAGAGAAAGAGACAGAGAGACAGAGATAGAGAGATACAGAGAACAGAGAGAGAGAGAGATACAGAGAGACAGAGGGAGACAGAGAGAGAAAGAGACAGAGAGAGACAGAGAAAGATAGATACAGAGAACAGAGAGAGAGAGAGATACAGAGAGAGAGAGACAGATAGATACAGAGAGAGAGAGAGAGTGAGACTGAGAGAGATACAGAGAGAGAGAGACAGGCACAGAGAGGGAGATACAGAGACAGAGAGAGAGAACAGTGAGACAGAGAGAGATAGAGAGAGAAAGAGACAGAGAGAGACAAAGAGACAGAGAGAGACAGAGAGAGAGATACAGAGAGAGAGAGAGAGAGAGAGAGAGACAGAGAAGGCTGCAGCATGCCTGGAGTCAGTGTTTCAATACAGAGAGAGAGAGAGAGACAGTTTGTTGCAGAGAAGGCTGCAAATACTGAACTACCACCCGTGGGAAGGCTGAAATAAGCTTACCCTACAACCACGGCCACCGCAGGCGGAGTCTCTAAAATCATTCTGGAGTAAATTGTTCCCCGATAAGGGTTGGTAGAAAATCTAGACTAGGACAGGGGAAGTCACTTTACCTCTAAGGTCTTATCAAGCACAGTGTCAGTTCCCCGTCCGGCAAGTTCCCAATATAGCATACAAACCTGCCAACCGCAGTGTCAGTTCCCCGTCCGGCAAGTTCCCAATATAGCATACAAACCTGCCAACCGCAGTGTCAGTTCCCCGTCCGGCAAGTTCCCAATATAGCATACAAACCTGCCAACCGCAGTGTCAGTTCCCCGTCCGGCAAGTTCCCAATATAGCCTACAAACCTGCCAACCGCAGTGTCAGTTCCCCGTCCGGCAAGTTCCCAATATAGCCTACAAACCTGCCAACCGCAGTGTCAGTTCCCCGTCCGGCAAGTTCCCAATATAGCATACAACCCTGCCAACCGCAGTGTCAGTTCCCCGTCCGGCAAGTTCCCAATATAGCCTACCACCCTGCCAACCGCAGTGTCAGTTCCCCGTCCGGCAAGTTCCCAATATAGCATACAACCCTGCCAACCGCAGTGTCAGTTCCCCGTCCGGCAAGTTCCCAATATAGCATACAACCCTGCCAACCGCAGTGTCAGTTCCCCGTCCGGCAAGTTTCCAATATAGCATACAAACCTGCCAACCGCAGTGTCAGTTCCCCGTCCGGCAAGTTCCCAATATAGCCTACAAACCTGCCAACCGCAGTGTCAGTTCCCCGTCCGGCAAGTTCCTAATATAGCATACAAACCTGCCAACCGCAGTGTCAGTTCCCCGTCCGGCAAGTTCCCAATATAGCATACAAACCTGCCAACCGCAGTGTCAGTTCCCCGTCCGGCAAGTTCCCAATATAGCATACAACCCTGCCAACCGCAGTGTCAGTTCCCCGTCCGGCAAGTTCCCAATATAGCATACAACCCTGCCAACCGCAGTGTCAGTTCCCCGTCCGGCAAGTTCCCAATATAGCATACAACCCTGCCAACCGCAGTGTCAGTTCCCCGTCCGGCAAGTTCCCAATATAGCATACAAACCTGCCAACCGCAGTGTCAGTTCCCCGTCCGGCAAGTTCCCAATATAGCATACAACCCTGCCAACCGCAGTGTCAGTTCCCCGTCCGGCAAGTTCCCAATATAGCATACAAACCTGCCAACCGCAGTGTCAGTTCCCCGTCCGGCAAGTTCCCAATATAGCATACAAACCTGCCAACCGCAGTGTCAGTTCCCCGTCCGGCAAGTTCCCAATATAGCATACAAACCTGCCAACCGCAGTGTCAGCTCCCCGTCCGGCAAGTTCCCAATATAGCATACAAACCTGCCAACCGCAGTGTCAGTTCCCCGTCCGGCAAGTTCCCAATATAGCCTACAAACCTGCCAACCGCAGGGGCCCAACAACCAGGCATTTCAAAATAATTATTATAATTAATAAATTAATCAAATTTGATACTACTGATTCAGTAACATTTCAATAATAGTATTTCAGCTAAAATTCATCGACTGGGAGTAAAAGTTGGATTGCTGCCAAATTCCCGTTATCAAATATCCTTGAACGATCTGTTCTTTTTAATCAAAGCTGTTTTGTTTTTTTAAGACCAGCTTCCACATCATTTTAAGTTTTAATTCCCAGGCTAATTCTAAACATTTATTGTAAAATATCAAACACAAAAACTTATTAAACATACAGGTTTCCTGTAGATGAATTGGTCGATTCTATTAAAGAAGGCACTACTAGAAGTTTGGAGATAAATTGGGACTTCCACACTCCTTGGCACCCCCCCCCCCCTCTCATCGGGACGGGTGGAAAGGATGAATCAAACCCTTAAAAATCATTTGTCACAAATAATACTAGAAACTAGGCACCCCTGGACAAAATGCTTACCGATAGGCACCCCTGGACAAAATGCTTACCGATAGCCCTTCTAAGAATCCGAACGGTTCCAAGAAAATATTTGGGGTTGTCCCCACACGAAATGTTGTTCGGTTTGCCATACCTTGGAACAATGGGAGAATGGCCCATTGCAGAATGTAAAGATAACTATGTGAAGAAATATATACTGGCATTGTTCCTCATTATCATTCCTCGGGAGACAAGGACTGCCAGCGCAGACACTTCCCCTTGAATTCGTAGTCCACGCATTTAAACCAGGAGATTGGGGACTGGTGAAATCGTGGAAGGAAACCAACCTTCAACCCACTTGGGACGGACGGTTCCTGGTTTTGTTAACCACAGAGACTGCCATACGAACCGTGGAAAATGGTTGGACTCATTACAGCAGAACGAAGGATCCCGTGAAATCACCACCTGAACGGGAACAATGGCATGTGGAGGCCACTGAGGAACCATTAAAGATAAGATTGAAAAGACTCAAAATCCTGAATTGTTCAATAATATGACAAAACTACAGCTAAACTGGACTATACAATGTATTATAACATTAATAATGTGGGGGGAAGGAATCGGTCATATGTTTAAATTAACAATCCCAAAAAGTCGGTACCCTCAGGTAATACGGACTGATCTATGCACCCTCATAGACTGCGAGTCAGAGGGGAATGGAAAGGAGTTTAGGGTAGATTCTCTTCATTATTACCGAGAGGAATGATTACGGAGAGGGAGGGTTGGCTGAAAAGGTTCTGCCAATTGCCCAGAGGGGCACCACCGGTCGTATCCATTCACCAGATTAATGGAAATTCCCCCTCAACGTGCAAGGCTGGAACTTGTCACCCCGTAGACATCACCGTAAAACACACGGCCTGGATTGAGACAGGCAATAGGGTTTGTTCACTTAGACATGAGATATTCGGGGTAAACATGAGAAATGGCAAGACTGAATGCTTCTTCCGTATCTCATTAGACCAGGGAGGAACTCCCACTAATGGAACTAGGAACGACAAGGCGGAGAAGGGACAGGGAGTCAAAATAATTGAAGTGAAAGATTTAGAGCAAGCCTTTGAAATAGAGACCGGCTATGAGGAACAGAATGCGTGGATTGTGTGGGTGAGGTATTCGGCCCAGACGCAGAAGAAAGTTATGCTTGCGCATCGGGTAGACCACAGGCCCATATGGAGCCCTTTACACTGGGGTGGACAGACAATAGAGGGAGCATGGAATGTATGATGGCCTTGTACCAAAATGAGACAGCCTGGGGCAACAAGACCTACACTGCCCTATCTCTGATGTTTCCTCCTGTCAATAAGATACTATCAGCAAACCCTCCCTCCTTCTTGGTTACCGTGACACATCACAAATCGTGTATACGTCGTTCTGATACGGGGCTAAGTAAAGATATGGGAGAACTCAAGACTTGTATTGAGACTAAGAACGTGACCACCCAGGGCAATTATTCATCACTAAAAATACCACGTGCAGATATATGATGGTATTGCGGAGGAAAGATTCTAAGACCCACTCTAACCACCGCCCCCCCCCCCCCCCCAAATGGAAAGGGACATGCGCATTAGTTCAGCTCGCCATTCCGTTCAGTATAGCCTATGAAAGACAAGAGGAGAGGGGGAGTGTAAAAGGGGAACGATCTAAACGAAGCATACCCACCTCATTTGATGACAGTATTTACCTGGACCCCGTTGGCATTCCCAGAGGAGTGCCAGATGACTTTAAAGCCCGAAATCAGATTGCAGCTGGGTTCGAGTCCCTCTTCTGGTGGGTTACGATCAATAAGAATGTGGATTGGATAAACTATATATACTATAATCAACAGAGGTTCATCAATTATCCCAGGGACGCCGTGAAGGGCATAGCAGAACAACTGGACGTAACCAGTAGAATTGTCTGGGAGAATAGATTGGCTCTGGATATGATTTTGGCAGAGAAAGGTGGTGTATGCTTTATGCTTAAGGGACAGTGTTGCACGTTTATCCCCAACAACACGGCACCCGACGGATCGATTACCCGTGCGCTACAAGGGTTAACCACTCTGGCTGAGGAAATGGCAGACAACTCAGGGGAGACACATCCATGACTGGGTGGCTTGAATCAATGTTTGGGAAATGGAAAGGGTTAATTGTATCCATCCTTACCTCCATCATCGTGGTGATAGGAGCATTGGCGGCAATAGGCTGTTGCATCATCCCGTGCGTAAGAGGCTTGGTGCAGAGTCACATCGAAACAGCCTTGACCAAGCAGATGCCATTACCCCTGGGTAAAGGAGGCCAGGATACAATTTGCCTACTAGAAAGAGGGAAGACTGAAGGAGAGGACGGCACCATAGAAAGGGAAGTTGAGAGGATGTTGGACAATTTTGGGGGAGGTTAGAAGAGGCGACAAAGTGTAAAAAGCAACAAGAGTAAAAAGAAAAAAAGGGGGCTTGTGAGAAATGAACATTTTGTGTTGTTTTTACATGTATAATCTCTGGTTCACAATGAAGATGTCAACAATGAAGCCTGATGGGAAAATTAACATGTCAAGTTCTGAGTAACCTATAGTGAGCGAGTTGTTGTAACTCTGTACAAGGCTGACCTTCGGGGAAGAACGGGATGTACAATAACAGAAATTGCTAAGCAAGGGGGAAGATAGCAGGTGCCAGCAGGGGGCCTCATTCTTATTTTTAACTGACGGTACAAGGATATACCAGGAGCTGACAGAAACTACTATGCAAGGGGGAGGCCAAATAAGGGATCACTGATAAGGGAACTGCCCTTTCTATAGTTTGTGGGATGTATTTCTCACGGATTGTATTTTAATGGATTGTATATAACAAAGTGATGCTGTGTGAATTCTTTGTGTCTGCTATTGCTTACTGGCGGCACCCGCTCTTGCAAGATCGATAATAAATAGTTCTTCAGAATGTGAGTAAGTGTAAATTATTAAAAGGTGACCGGTGTTTCTCACACTTCTACTTCAGAGGAAACTGGATCTAAGGTATTTCTAAGAGCATGAATCCTGGAAGATAGAAACAATGTGCTTGCTGCAGTAAGGTGGAAGGGAGTGGTGTGAAATGTACTCCAGCGTTAAACGCTCGCATCCCCTTTCTCTCTTTACCACTCTCCTTTATTCTGTTTCTGTTTTGTTTCTATTAGTATCGGGTGAAGATGTGATTAGCTGTGAGTCTCTTGATCAAGATATTCTTCTACATTTTTTCCAGTCAGACACATTCTGCGACTTTGTGTTTTTTTAACCTCTGCAAACATGATGAATAATTGGATATTCACAACATAGAAGCGGCTCGTTGTTCCGCAATTACTGTGTCTGTCGCCATTATTACTATTATACAGATACGTGGTCAGTTAATTGAATACAGGAGTTTGGAGATGTCGCTCAACTTGAACAAGACATTGGGAAGGACACACTTGGAATACTGTGTACATTTCTGGTCACCCTAATATAGAAAGGATGTTATTGACCGAGAATGAGGGCAGAGAAGATTTGCTAGGTTGCTCCCGGACTTGATGGTTTGAGTTATAAGGAGAGGCTCGATAGGCTCGAACATTTTTCTTGGAGCCTCGGAGTGATCATGACGGCGACTATAAAATAATGCGGGGCATAGATATTGTAGATGTTCCCAAAGGTAATGGAATCCAAAAATAGAGGGCAAAGGTTTAAGGTGAGAGGGGAGAGATACAAAAGGGTCCAGGTGAACAATTTGTTCGCACTGAGGGTGGTGAGTGTTTGAAACATTGGCAGTAGTACAGCCGTCTACAATTCTGCCTTTTAAAATGTATTTAGATATTTATGTGGAGGAGATGGGTATAGAGGAATATGACCAAATGTGGGCAATCGGGCAGGCTTTGTGTAGTAAAAACTGGGAGGTATGGACAAATTAGGCCAAAGCACCTTTTTCCATGCGGTGAACTTCGATGACTCTATCACCTGTCCCACCTTCCAGATCTGTGTCGCTGCAGATTGCAGTGCTCCATCTATATGTCCAAATCGGTTTGACCTTTTGCTGTGGGTGTCTGCCTCGATTTTTCTTATCGACAGTGAACTTTGAGGGAATGAAAGTACCTGAGGAACAGGCAGCAAATTACATTGAGGCAGAATCTCAGCTGTGATTATACTGAATGTTAGGGCAGGAATGATTCTCCGCATAGTCTCCCTGTGTTGTCACTTGCGATCAGTTCCAGTTGCCACAGCACTCGCAGATGAAGAATCTGCGAGAAAAGATTTTTAAGTTACATGTTTCCAACAATTATTTCAATGTCCTGGGATACAGTCAATTATCTGGTCTGCACTGCCTGTGAGATTGGTGGAGGCAGATACAACAGTGGCTTTCAAATGTCAATGCCAGAAACGACAGCAATCAAATTCATGCCTCGGGGAAAAGATCGGTCGAGTGGCATTGAATGATCTGCTAATCCAAAGAGCCGCTGATGTCAAACGGAATGAATGTCCTCCTTCGGTACTTCACGCGCTTTTATGCTTTTGGTCACGTCTGACTGTGAGGTTATGTGCATCAACACCTGGAGTTTTCCCTGAATGTGACCCACCACGGCGAGTAGGATAACGGTCATCCTTTTCTACAATGTGCCCGTGCGTTAAGCCAGCCTCAGCTTTAGCTCACTGGTTACTTCACAGCATCAACTTAATTGTAAACTCGGACCTGTTTCAGCATGGGCGCTGCTTGGCGTTTTTAATATTTCCAAAACATGTGTGTTGCATAAATAAAAGCAGCAGCACATTTGTAATTGGAAGTTGGTGTATTTTGTTTAGAGCTAACATTAATCTGTTTGAAAACGATGCTTATGCCACGTCTTTATTTTCTGATCTCACACTGCGGAAACCCAAGTTCGATTCCAGCTCTGTACAATGACTGACCTATCACACATTCTCAATTACTCACAACGTAAATTGTGGAAAAGAGCATTAACAATCATGTATTATACATTTTGTGAAATTTCAGAACAAGATTGGTTCCGCAGGCGAATTGATTAATCCATTTTTTGTCCAAGTGAAACTCTGTTACACAGATCTCCAAGAACGCTCAGGGATTTCGGAAGCATCCCAGACCAAGCAATGCGCTTGATTGCTCCTCCTGCCACAGGCATTCAATCCCTCCAACAGCCATCCCAAAATGGCTCTCCACCAGAATTTATTGGTTGGGGGGGGGGGGGGGGGGAAACTTGCCAGAGGTCGAACTTCCGGTTCCCGCCGAAATCCAAAGGGCTGCTCCTATAAAGGTAAGAGCTTTTAAACTAACTACTCACCTCCCAGAAGGCCCCTGCGCACCGCTGCCGCCGAAATCCAAAGGGCTGCTCCTGTAAAGGTAAGGTTTTTAAACACACTACTCACCTCCAAGAAGGCCCCTGCGCACCGCTGCCGCCGAAATCCAAAGGGCTGCTCCTATAAAGGTAAGAGCTTTTAAACTAACTACTCACCTCCCAGAAGGCCCCTGCGCACCGCTGCCGCCGAAATCCAAAGGGCTGCTCCTGTAAAGGTAAGGTTTTTAAACACACTACTCACCTCCAAGAAGGCCCCTGCGCACCGCTGCCGCCGAAATCCAAAGGGCTGCTCCTATAAAGGTAAGAGCTTTTAAACTAACTACTCACCTCCCAGAAGGCCCCTGCGCACCGCTGCCGCCGAAATCCAAAGGGCTGCTCCTGTAAAGGTAAGTGGTTTTAAACTAACTACTCACCTCCAAGAAGGCCCCTGCGCACCGCTGCCGCCGAAATCCAAAGGGCTGCTCCTATAAAGGTAAGAGCTTTTAAACTAACTACTCACCTCCCAGAAGGCCCCTGCGCACCGCTGCCGCCGAAATCCAAAGGGCTGCTCCTGTAAAGGTAAGGTTTTTAAACACACTACTCACCTCCAAGAAGGCCCCTGCGCACCGCTGCCGCCGAAATCCAAAGGGCTGCTCCTATAAAGGTAAGAGCTTTTAAACTAACTACTCACCTCCCAGAAGGCCCCTGCGCACCGCTGCCGCCGAAATCCAAAGGGCTGCTCCTGTAAAGGTAAGTGGTTTTAAACTAACTACTCACCTCCAAGAAGGCCCCTGCGCACCGCTGCCGCCGAAATCCAAAGGGCTGCTCCTATAAAGGTAAGAGCTTTTAAACTAACTACTCACCTCCCAGAAGGCCCCTGCGCACCGCTGCCGCCGAAATCCAAAGGGCTGCTCCTGTAAAGGTAAGTGGTTTTAAACTAACTACTCACCTCCCAGAAGGCCCCTGCGCACCGCTGCCGCCGAAATCCAAAGGGCTGCTCCTGTAAAGGTAAGGTTTTTAGGGGATGAAGGGCCTAGAAACCCTTCACGGTGCCTGAACCCCTCCATGGCGCCTAGAAACCCTTCATGGTGCCCAGAACCAATCCATGGCTCCTAGAAACCCTTCACGGTGCCCAGAACCCTTCCAAGGCGCCTGGAGACCCATACCCGGTGTCCAGAACCCCTCCATGGCGCCTAGAGATCATTCACTGTGCCCTGAACCCCTCCATGGCGCCTGGAGACCCTACCCGGTGTCCTGAACTTCTCCATGGCGCCTGGAAACCCTTCACGGTGCCCTGAACCTCTCCATGGCGGCTAGAAACCCTTCACGGTGCACAGAACCCCTCCATGGCGCCTAGAGACCCTTCACTGTGTCCTGAACCCCTCCATGGCGCCTGGAGACTCTACCCGGTGTCCTGAACCTCTCCATGGCGGCTAGAAACCCTTCACGGTGCCCAGAACCCCTCCATGGCGCTTCGAAACTCATCGCTGTGCCCTGCAGCGCTCCATGGCGCCTGGAGACCCTACCCGGCGTCCTGAACTCCTCCATGGTGCATGGACACCCTTCATTGTGTCCTGAACCCCTCCATGGCGCCTAGACACACTTCACTGCTGTGGGTGGCTGCCTCGATTTTTCTTATCGACTGTAATCTTTGAGGGAATGAAAGTATCTGAGGAACAGGCAGGAATTGACATTGAGGCAGAAGCTCAGCTGTGATCAAACTGATTGTTGGGACAGGAGTGAGTGGTCGTGTAGTCTCCCAATGTTGTCATTTGCTATCAGTTCCAGTTGGCACAGCACTCGCAGCTCGCAACTGCGAGATAAGATTTTTAAGTTACACCTTTCGAATAATTATTTCAATATTCTGGGATACAGTTCAATGATCTGGTCTGCTCTGCCTGTGAGATTGGTGGAGGCAGATACAACAGTGGCTTTCAAATGTCAATGCGAGAAACAACTGGAATCAAATGCATGTCTCTGGGGAAAGGATGTTCGAGTGGGATGGAATGATCTGCTTATCTAAAGAGCCGCTGAGGTTAAACGGAATGAATGTCCTCCGTCGGTATTTCACGTACTTTTAAGTTTTTGGTCACATCTGGCTGTGAGATGATGTGCACCAACACCTTGAGTTTCCCCTGAATGTTACCCACCACGGCGAGTAGGATCACGGTAAACCGTTTCTACAATGTGTCCGTGCTTTGAGCCAGCGTCAGCTTGAGCTCACTGATTACTTCACAGCATCAACTCAATTGTAAGTTCGGTCCTGTCTCACCATGGGCGCTGATTGGCGTTTTTAATATTTCCAAAACATGTGTTTTTCATAAATAAAAGCAGCAGCACATTTATAATTGGAAGTTGGTGTATTTTGTTTAGAGGTTACATTAATCTGATTGAAAAAGATGTTTGTGCCACGTGTTTACTTTCTGACCTCACACTGCGGAAACCCAAGTTCGATTCCAGCTCTGTGCAATAACTGACCTATCACACATTGTCAATTAGTCACAACATAAATTGTGGAAAAGAGCATTAACAATTATCTATTATACATTTTGTGAAATTTCAGAACAAGATTGGTTACGCAGGCAAATTAATTAATCCATTTTTTGCCCAAGTGAAACGCTGTTTCTCAGATCTCCAAGAACGCTGAGGGAGTTCGAAAGCATCCCGTACCAAGCAGTGCGCTTGATTGCTCCTCCTGCCACAGGCATTCAATCCCTCCAACAGCCATCCCAAAATGCACCGCAATAACTCAACAAATTTCCTCAGGCAATTGTCCCTTAGACAGCACCTGCCATACCTACGACCACTATCATTTTGAAGAACTAGAAAAAGCCCCTTACTTGGGACAATCACCAACTAGAATTTCCCCACGAAATCACTCACCACTCCTACTTGGAACCATATAAACGTTCCTTCACGGTGATGGGGAAAAAAATCATTTAGCTTCCTCCCTAAAAGCACTTTGGGTTTACCCAATCTTCAGGGACTGCAACGATTCAAGAACGCAGCTCACCACCACCTTCTGAAGGGCAACTGGGAATGGGCAATAAATTCTGTCCCAACCAGCAACTCTCATATCCAGTAAAAGTGATCTTTTTAATGCATTGGTGTTTTGAATTTCTGGGGCCTGGGATGAACTGTTCTCCTTTCTTAAAAAAAATATATTGAGTACACAATTCATTTTTTTCCATTCTGGGGTAATGGAATCCTACCCTGCGGATCTTTGGTTTGTGGGGGAGAAACCGACGCAAAAACGGGGATAATGTGCAAACTCCACACGGACAGTGACCCAGAGACGGGAAAGAACCTGAGAATTCGGCGCCGTGAGGCAGCAGTGCTAACCACTGCGCCATTGCGCTGTCCCTGATTTTTCATTCTAACGGTGGAATGAATCATGTAACTTCTGCTTCAGAGGAACCTGGATCGAAAGTATTTCTAAGAGCATGAATCTTGGAAGACAGAAACAATGTGCTTGCTGCAGTAAGGTGGAAGGGAGTGGTGTGCAATGTACTCCAGCATTAAACGCCCTTTCCTCCTTTCTCTCTTCACCACTCTCCTTTATTCTGTTTCTGTTTTGTTTTTGTTGGTATCGGGTGACGATTTGATTTGCTGTGGGACTCTTCAGCAAGATATTCTTCTGCATCTTTTTCTAGGCAGGCACATTTTGTGACTTTGTTGCTTTTTGGAACCACTGCAAACATGATAAACAGTTGGAAATTCACAACATTGAAGGAGGCTCTTTGCTCCACAATTACTGTGTCTGTGCCCACTATTACTATTATACAGACACATGGCCAGATAATTGAAAACAGGAGTTTGGTCGTCTTGCTCAAGTTGTTCAAGGCATTGGGAAGGACACACTTGGAATACTGTGTACAGTTCTGGAATTTCGAAAAAATATTATTTAGGCAGAAGGAATGCAGAAAAGGTTTGCTATGCTGCTACGGGACTTGATGGTTAGAGTGATTAGGAGCGGCTGGATAGACTGGAACATGTTTCTTGGAGGCTAGTGGTGATCTTGACGACGGCTGTATAATAATGAGGGGAATAGATCAGGTAGATGATCCCAAACGTAATGGATTCCAAAACTAGAGGGCATAGGTTTAAGGTGAGACGGGGCTGATACAAAAGGGCCCAGCGGAACAATTGTTTCACACAGAGGTTGGTGAGTGTCTGGAACGAGCTGGCAGAGGCAGTAGTAGAAGCGTCTGCAATTCTGCCCTTTAAAAAGCATTTAGATATTTATATGGAGAAGATGGGTATAGGGGAATAAGACCAAATGTGGGTAATTGGACAGGTTGTGTACAGTGCTGGGATACATAAAGGATATTATTTAGGGAGAAGGAATGCAGAAAAGGTTTGCTAGGCTGCTACGGGAATTAATGGTTTGAGGTAATAAGATCGGCTGGCTATACTGGAACTTTTTCCTTGGAGGCTAGGGGTGATCTTGACGACGGCTGTAAAATAATGCGGGGAATAGATCAGGTAGATGTTCCCAAAGGTAATGGAATCCAAAACTAGAGGGCATAGGTTTAAGGTGAGAGGGGGTTGATGCAAAAGGGTCCAGAGGAACAGTTGTTTCACACAGAGGTTGGTGAGTGTCTGGAACGAGCTGGCTGAGGCAGTAGTAGAAGCGTCTGCAATTCTGCCTTTTAAAAAGCATTTATATAGTTATATGGAGAAGATGGGTAGAGACGAATATGACCAAATGTGAGCAATTGGACAGGCTTTGTGTAGGAAAAACTGGGCGGCATGGACAAATTAGGCCGAAGGCCCAATTTCCATGCTGTAAACGTCTGTGACTCTATAACCTGTCCCACCTTCCAGATCTGTTTCGCCGCATTTTCGAGCACTCCATCTGTATGTGCCAGTGTGTTTGAAATTTTGCTGTGGATGTCTGCCTCCATTTTTCTTATCGACTGTGAACTTTGAGAGAATGAAAGTATCTGAGGAACAGGCAGGAATTGACATTGAGGCAGAAGCTCAGCTGTGATCAAACTGAAAGTTGGGGCAGGAGTGAGTGGTCGTGTCGTCTCCCAATGTTGTCATTTGCGATCAGGTCCAGTTGCCACAGCACTCGCAGCTCGCAGGTGAATATAACTGCGAGATAAGATTTTTAACTTACATCTTTGCAACAATTATTTCAATGTTCTGGGATACATTTAAATTATCTGGTCTGCACTGCCTGTGAGATTGGTGGAGGCAGATACAACAGTAGCTTTCCAACTTCAATGCGAGAAACGACAGCAATCAAATGCATGTCTCTGGGAAAAGGTCGGTCGAGTGGGATTGAATGATCTGCTAATCTAAAGAGCCGCTGAGGTTCAACGGAATGAATGTCCTCCGTCGGTACTTCACGCACTTTCAAGTTTTTGGTCACGTCTGACTGTGAGATGATGTGCAGCGACACCTGGAGTTTCCCCTCAATGTTGCCCACCACGGCGAGTTTGATGACGGTAATCCTTTATATACAATGTGTCCGTATTTGACGTCAGCGTCAGCTTTAGCTCTCTGGTTACTTCACAGCATCAACTTAATAGTAAGTTCGGGCCTGTCTCACCGTGGGCGCTCCCTGGCGTTTATTATATTTCCAGAACATGTGTGGTGCATAAATAAAAGCAGCAGCGCATTTATAATTAGAATTAGGTGTATTTTGTTCCAGGCTGCATTGATCTGTTTTAAAAAGCAGCTTTTGCCACGTGTTTACTTTCTGGCCTCGCGCTGCGGACACCCGAGTTCGATTCCAGCTCTGTACAATAACTGACGTGTCACACTTTGTCAATTACTCACTACCTAAATGGAGGAAAAGAGCATTAACGAATGCCTATTATACATTTTTTGAAATTTCGAAACAGGATTGGTTTCGCAGGCAAATTAATTAATCCATTTTTTTCACGTGAAACGCTGTTCCCCAGATCTCCAAGAACACTCAGGGTGTTAGGAAGCATCCAGGACCAAGCAGTGCGCTTGATTGCTCCTTCTGCCACAAGCATTCAATCCCTCCGCCACAGACATCCCAAAATGCACCGCAATAACTCCACAATGTCCCTCAGGCAATTGTTCCTTCGGCAGCACCTTCCAGACCTACGACCACTGTCATTCGGAAGAACTAAACAAGCCCCTACTTGGGAAAATCACCAACTGCAATTCACCCTCCAAATCACTCACCACTCCCACTAGGAACCATATAAACGTTCCTTCACGGTAACGGGGGGGGGGGGGGGGGGGAATCATTTAGCTTCCTCTCTTAAAGCACGTGGGTGTACCCAAACTTCACGGCCTGCAACGATTCTAGAAAGCAGCTCACCACCACCTTCTGAAGGGCAACTAGGGATGGGCAATAAATTCTGTCCTAACCAGCAACTTTCACATCCAGTGAAAGTGATCTTTTTATGCATTAGTGCTTTAAATTTCTGGGGCCTGTATGAACTGTTCTCCAACCTTCAAAAGTAAATATGCAGTACCCAATTCCTTTTTTCCAATTAAAGGGCAATTTCGTGTCGCAAATTTACGTACCCTGCACGTCATTGGCTGTGGGGAGAAACCCACGCAAAAACGGGTATAATGTGCAAACTCCACACGGACAGAGACCCAGAGCCGGAATTGAAACTAAGAACTCAGCGTCGTGAGGCAGCAGTGCTAACCACTGAGCCATCCTGCTGTCCCTATTGGTCATTCTAACGGTGGAATGAATCATGTAACTTCTGCTTCAGAGGAAAGTACATCTAATGGATGTCTAACAGCAAGAATCCTTGAAAATAGAAACAATGTGCTTGCTGCAGTGAGGTGGAAGGGAGTGGTGTGCAATATACTCCAGCATTAAAGGGTCTCTCCCCCTTTCTCTCTTTACCATTCTCCTTTATTCTGTTTCTAATTTGTTTGTATTAGTATCGGGTGAAGATTTGATTAGCTGTGGTTCTCTTGAGCAAGATATTCTTCAACATTTTTTCCAGTCAGACACATTCTGCGACTTTGCTGCTTTTTGCAACCACAGCAAACGTGATGAATAATTGGAAATTCACAACACTGAAGGAGGCTATTTTTCCACAATTACTGTGTCTGCCCATTATTACTATTGTACAGATACATGGTCAGATAATTGAACACAGGAGTTGAGATGTCTTGCTGAAGTTCTACAAGACGTTGGGAAGACCACACTTGGAATATTATGTACAGTTCTGGTCACCCTAATATAGAAACGATATTATTAACCTAGAAAGAGGGCAGAAAATATTTGCTAGGCTGCTACCGGATTTGATGGTTTGAGTTATACGGAGATGTTTAAACTGGAATATTTTTATTGGAGCCTAGGGGTGATCTTGACGACGGCAATTAAATAATGGGGGGCATGGATCAGGTAGATTATCACAAAGGTAGTGGAATCCAAAACTAGAGCGCGTAGGTTTAAGGTGAGAGGGGAGAGATACAAAACGGTCCACATGAAAAATTGTTTCACACAGAGGGTGGTGAGTGTCTGGAACGAGATGGCAGAGGCAGTAGTAGAGTCGTCTACAATTCTGCCTTTTAAAAAGCATTTAAATAGTTATATGGAGAAGATGGGTGTAGAGGAATATGACCAAATGTGGGCAATTGGACAGGCTTTGTGTAGTAAAAACTGGGCGACATGCACAAGTAAGGCCGAAGGACCTATTTCCATCATGTAAACGTCTATGACTCTATAACCTGTCCCACCTTTCAGCTCTGCCTCGCTGCAGATTCGAGCACTCCATCTATATGTCCAAATCGGTTTGAATGTCTGCCTCCATTTTTATTCGCGATAGTGAACTTTGAGGGAACGACAGTATCTGAGGAATAGACAGGAAATGACATTGAAGCAGAAGCTCAGCTGTGATCAAACTGAATGTTGGGGCAGGAGTGAGTGGCCGTGACGTCTCCCAATGTTGTCGTTTGCTACCAGTTCCAGTTGCCACAGTACTCGCAGGTGAATATAACTGCGAGATAAGGTTTTTAAGTTACATCTTTCCAACAATTATTTCAATGTTCTGGGATAGATTTCAATTATCTGGTCTGCACTGCCTGTGAGATTGGTGGTGACAAATACAACAGTGGCTTTCAAATTTCAATGCGAGAAACGAAAGCAATCAAATGCATGCCTCTGGGGAAAGGTCGGTCCAGTGGGATTGAATGATCTGCTAATTCAAAGAGCCGCTGAAGTTAAACAGAATGAATGTCCTCCGTCGGTACTTCACGCACTTTAAGTTTTTGGTCACGTCTGGCTGTGAGATGATGTACACCAACACCTGTAGATTCCCCTCAATGTTACCCACCACGGCGAGTATGATCTAGGTAATCATCTATATACAATGTGTCCATGCTTGACGATCGCGTCAGCTTTAGCTCACTGGTTACTTTAAAGCATCAACTTAGTTGTAAGTTCGTTCCTGTCTCACACTGGGCGATGCCTGGCGTTTTTAATATTTTCAAAACATGTGTGTTGCATAAATAAAAGCAGCAGCACATTTATATTTAGAAGTAGGTGCATTTTGTTTGGAGGTTGCATCAGTATGTTTTAAAAAGAGGCTTGTGCCACGTGTTTGCTCTCTGATCTCACACTGCGGAAACCCAAGTTAGATTCCAGCTCTGTACAATAACTGATCTATCACACTTTGTTAATTACTCACAACCTAAGTGCAGGAAAAGAACATTAACGATTATCGATTATACATTTTTTAAAAATTCGGAACAAGATTGTTTACGCAGGCAAATACATTAATGCATTTATTCCCGTGAAAACCTGTTCCCCAGATCTCCAAGAACACTCAGGGAGTTAGGAAGCATCCAGGACTAAGCAGTGCGCTTGATTGCTCCTCCTGCCACAAGCATTCAATCCCTCCGCCAGAGACATCCCAAAATGCACCGCAATACTTCAACAAAGTTCCTTAGACATTTGTTCCTTAGACAGCACCTTCCAGACCTACGACCACTGTCATTTGAAGAACTAGAAAAGCCTCTACTTGGGACAATCACCAACTGGAATTTCCCCTCCAAATCACTCACCACTCCCACTTGGAACCATATAAACGTTCCTTCACGGTAACGGGGAAAAAAATCATTTAGCTTCCTCCAAAAAGCACGTTGGGTGTATCCCAACCTCAGGGCCTGCAAAGATTCAAGAAAGCAGCTCACCACCACCTTCTGAAGGGCAACTAGGGATGGACAATAACTTCTGTCCGAACCAGCAGCTGTCATATCCAGGAAAAGTAATCTTTTTAATGCATTGGTGCTTTGAATTTCTGGGCCCTGGGATTCTTAAGCTCAACTGTGATCAAACTGAATGTTGGGACAGGAGTGAATGGTCGTGTCGTCTCCCCATGTGGTCATTTGCGAACAGTTCCAGTTGCCACAGCACTCTAGATGAAGATATCTGCGAGATAAGATTTTCAAGTTACATGTTTCCAACAATTATTTCAATGTTCTGGGATACAGTTCAATTATCTTGTCTGCATTGCCTGTGAGATTGGTGGAGGCAGATACAACAGTGGCTTTCAAATGTCAATTCGAGAAACGTCAGCAATCAAATGCACGTCTCTGGGGAAAGGTCGGTCGAGTGGGATTGAATGATCTGCTAATCTAAAGAGCCACTGAGGTTAAACGGAATGAATGTCCTCCGACTTTATTTCGTGTACTTTTAAGTGTTTGATCACATCTGGTTGTGAGATGATGTGCACCCACACCTGGATTTTTCCCTGACTATTACCCACCACGGCGAGTAGGATCACGGTAATCCTTTTCTACAATGTGTCCGTGCTTTAAGCCAGCGTCAGCTTTAGCTCACTGGTTACTTCACAGCGTCAACTTAATTATAAGTTCGAACCTGTCTCACCGTGGGCGCTGCCTGGCGCTTTTAATATTTCCAAAACATGTGTGTTGCATAAATAAAAGCAGAAGCACTTTTAAAATTGGAAGTTGGTGTATTTTGTTTGGAGCTAACATTAACATTAACATTTGGAGCTAACTCTTTGGAAAAGATGCTTATGCCACGTCTTTATTTTCTGATCTCACACTGCGGAAACCCAAGTTCGATTCCAGCTCTGTACAATAACTGACCTGTCACACATTGTCAATTACTCACAACGTAAATTGTTGAAAAGAGCATTAACAATCATCTATTATACATTTTGTGAAATTTCAGAACAAGATTGGTTACGCAGGCAAATTGATTAATCCATTTTTTGTCCAAGTGAAACGCTGTTCCCCAGATCTCCAAGAACGATCGGGGATTTCGAAAGCATCCCGGACCAAGCAGTGCGATTGATTGCTCCTCCTGCCACAGGCATTCAATCCTCCAACAGCCATCCCAAAGTGCACCGCAACAACTCAACAAATGTCCTCAGGCAATTGTCCCTTAGACAGAACCTTCCATACCTACGACCACTATCATTTTGAAGAACAAGACAAGCCCCTACTTGGGAAAATCACCAACTGGAATTTCTCCTCAAAATCACTCACCACTCCCACTTGGACCCATATAAACGTTCCTTCGCGGTAACGGGGAGAAAGATCATTTAGCTTCCTCCATAAAAGCACGTTGGGTGTACCCAATCTTCACGGACTGCAACGTTTCAAGAAAGCAGCTCACCACCACCTTCTGAAGGGCAACTGGGAATGGGCAATACATTCTGTCCTATCCAGCAACTTTCATATCCAGGATAAGTGATCTTTTTAATGCATTGATACTTAGAATTTCTGGGGCCTGGAATGAACAGTTTTGCATTCTTTAAAAATAAATATAGAGTTCTCAATTCATTATTTTCAAAGAAGAGGCAATTTCGTGTCGCCAGTCCACCTATCATACACATCTTTGCTTGTGGGGGAGAAACCAACGCAAATACGGGGCCAATGTGCAAACTGCACACGGACAGAAGGGCAAGGTTTAGAGTAGATGAACGAGGCAAGTGTTTTTACACAGAGGGTAGTGGGTGCCTGGAACTCTCTACCGGAGGAGGTGGTGGAAGCAGGGAGGATAGTGACATTAAAGGGGCATTATGACAAACATATGAATAGGATGGGAATAGAGGGGTACGGAGTCAGGAAGTGTAGATGATTGTAGTTTAGTCGGACAGCATAGTCTGCACGGGCTTGGAGGGCTGAAGGGGCTGTTCCTGTGCTGTACATTTCTTTGTTGACAGTGACCCAGAGCCGAGATCGAACTTGTGAACTCTGCGTCGTGAGGCAGCAGTGCTAACCGCTGGGCCATTGTGCTATCTCTGTTTGTCGTTCTAACGGTGGAATGAATCATGTAACTTCTACTTCAGAGGAAACTGGATCTAAGGTATTTCTAAGAGCATGAATCCTGGAAGATATAAACAATGTGCTTGCTGCAGTAAGGTGGTAGGGAGTGGTGTGCAATGTACTACAGCATTAAACGCTCTCTCCCCCTTTCTCTCTTTACCACTCTCCTTTATTCTGTTTCTGTTTTGTTTCTATTAGTATCGGGTGAAGATTTGATTAGCTGTGAGTCTCTTGATCAAGATATTCTTCTTCATGTTTTCCAGTCAGACACATTCTGCGACATTGTTGCTTTTTGGAACCACTGCAAACATGATGAATAATTGGAAATTCACAACATAGAAGCGGCTCTTTGTTCCACAATTACTGTGCCTGTCGCCATTATTACTATTATACAGATGCATAGTCAGATAATTGAATACAGGAGTTGGGAGATCTTGCTGAACTTGAACAAGACATTGGGAATGACAAACATGGAATACTGTGTACAGTTCTGGTCACCCTAATATAGAAAGGATGTTATTAACCTAGAATGAGGGCAGAAAAGATTTGCTAGGTTGCTACCGGACTTGATGGTTTGAGTTATATGGAGAGGCTCGATAGGCTCGAACATTTTTCTTGGAGGCTCGGATTGATCATGACGGCGACTATAAAATAATGCGGGGCATAGATATTGTAGATGTTCCCAAAGGTAATGGAATCCAAACCTCGAGGGCAAATGTTTAAGGTGAGAGGGGAGAGATACAAAAGGGTCCAGGTGAACGTTTTTTTCGCACTGAGGGTTGTGAGTGTTTGAAATATTGGCAGTAGTACAGCTGTCTGCAATTCTGCTTTTAAAACGTTTTTGATATTTATGTGGAGATGGGTATAGAGGAATATGACCAAATGTGGGCAATCGGGCAGGCTTTGTGTAGTAAAAACTGGGAGGCATGGACAAGTTAGGCCAACGCACCTATTTCCATGCGGTGAACTTCGATGAATCTATCACCTGTTCCACCTTCCAGATCTGTGTCACTGCAGATTGGAGTACTCCATCTATATGTCCAAATCGCTTTGAAATTTTGCTGTGGGTGTCTGCCTCGATTTATCTGATCGACAGTGAACTTTGAGGGAATGAAAGTATCTGAGGAACAGGCAGCAAATTACATTGAGGCAGAAGTTCAGCTGTGATTAAACTGAATGTTGGGGCTGGAATGATTATCCGCATACAGAGTAAAGCTCCCTCTATACTGTCCTCATCAAACATTCCCAGGACAGGTACAGCACAGGGTTAGATACAGAGTAAAGCTCCCTCTACACTGTCCCCATCAAACACTCCCAGGACAGGTAGAGCACGGGGTTAGATATAGAGTAAAGCTCCCTCTATAGTGTCCTCATCAAACACTCCCAGGACAGGTACAGCACAGAGTTAGATACAGAGTAAAGCACCCTCCATACTTGGAGTATAGTGTTCAATTCTGGTCGCCACACTACCAGAAGGACGTTGAGGCTTTCGAGAGGGTGCAGAAGAGATTTACCAGGATGTTGCCTGGTATGGAGGGCATTAGCTATGAGGAGAGGTTGAATAAACTTGGTTTGTTCTCACTGGAACGAAGGAGGTTGAGGGGAGTCCTGATAGTGGTCTACAAAATTATGAGGGGCATAGGCAGAGTGGATAGTCAGAGGCTTTTTCCCAGGGTAGAGGGGTCAATTAATGGGGGGCAGATGTTTAAGGTGCGAGGGGCAATGTTTAGAGGAGATGTACGAAGCAAGTTTTTTACACAGAGGGTAGTGGGTGCTTGCAACCTGCTGCCGGAAGAGGTGGTGGAAGCAGGGATGATAGTGATGTTTAAAGGGCATCTTGACAAATACATGAATAGGATGGGAATTGAGGGGTGAGGACCCCGGGAGTGTAGAATATTTTAGTTTAGACGGGCAGCGTGGTCGGCACGGGCTTGGAGGGCCGAAGGGCCTGTTCTTGTGCTGTAGTTTTCTTTGTTCTTTGTTCTATGTTATTCTCCCGATGTTGTCATTTGCGATCAGTTCCAGTTGCCACAGCACTCGCAGATGAAGATATCTGCGAGATAAGATTTTTAAATTACATGTTTCCAACAATTATTTCAATGTCCTGGGATACAGTTCAATGATCTGGTCTGCACTGCCTGTGAGATTGGCGGAGGCAGATACAACAGTGACTTTCAAATGTCAAAGCCAGAAACGACAGCAATCAAATGCATGTCTCTGGGAAAAGGGCGTTCGAGTGGAATTGAATGATCTGCTCATCTAAAGAGCCGCTGATGTTAAACGGAATGAATGTCCTCCTTCGGTACGTCACGCACTTTTATGTCTTTGGTCCCGTCTGACTGTGAGGTGATGTGCGTCAACACCTGGAGTTTTCCCTGAATGTGACCCATCACGGCGAGTAGGATCACGGTAATCCTTTTCTACAATGTGTCCGTGCTTTAAACCAGCGTCAGCTTTAGCTCGCTGGTTACTTCACAGCATCAACTTAATTGTAAGCTTGGACCTGTCTCACCATGGGCGCTGCCTGGCCTTTTTAATATATCCAAAACATGTGTGTTGCATAAATAAAAGTAGCAGACATTTATAATTGGAAGTTGGTGTATTTTGTTTTGAGCTAACATTAACCTGTTTGAAAAGGATGCTTATGCCACGTCTTTACTTTCTGATCTCACACTGCGGAAACCCAAGTTCGATTCCAGCTCTGTACAACAACTGACCTGTCACACATTGTCAATTACTCACAACGTAAATTGTGGAAAAGAGCATTAACAATCATCTATTATACATTTTGTGAAATTTCAGAACAAGATTGGTTCCGCAGGCAAATTGATTAATCCATTTTTTGTCCAAGTGAAACGCTGTTCCCCAGATCTCCAAGAACGCTCATGGAGTTAGAAAGCATCCCGGACCAAGCAGTGCGCTTGATTGCTCCTCCTGCACAAGCATTCAATCCCTCCAACAGCCATCCCAAAATGCACCGCATTAACTCAACAAATTTCCTCAGGCAATTTCTCCTTAGACATCACCTTCCATTCCTACGACCACTATCATTTTGAAGAACTAGACAATCCCATACTTGGGAAAATCACCAACTGGAATTTCCCCTCAAAATCACTCACCACTCCCACTTGGACCCATATAAACGATCCTTCGCGGTAACGGGGGAAAAAATTCATTTAGCTTCCTCCATAAAAGCACGTTGGGTGTACCCAAACTTCACGGACTGCAACGTTTCAGGAAAACAGCTCACCACCACCGTCTGAAGGGCAACTGGGAATGGGCAATAAATTCTGTCCGAACCAACAACTTTCACAACCAATAAAAGTGATCTTTTTAATGCATTGATGCTTTGAATTTCTGGGCCCTGGGATGAACTGTTCTCTATTCTTATAAAATATATACAGGGTACATAATTCTTTTTTTTTCAAATAAGCGGCAATTTCGTGTGGCCAATCCACCTATCATGCACATCTTTGGTTGTGGAGGAGAAACCAACGCAAATACGGGGCCAATGTGCAAACCCCACACGGACAGAAGGGCAAGGTTTAGAGTAGATGAACGAGGCAAGTTTTTTTACACAGAGGGTAGTGGGAGCCTGGAACTCGCTACTGGAGGAGGTGGTGGAAGCAGGGACGATAGTGACATTTAAAGGGCATCTTGACAAATACTTGAATAGGATGGGAATAGAAGGATACGGACCCAGGACGTGTAGCAGATTGTAGTTTAGTCGGGCAGCATGGTCGGCACGGGCTTGGAGGGCCGAAGGGCCTGCTCCTGTGCTGTACATTTCTGTGTTCTTTGTTGACAGTGACCCAGAGCCGAGATCGAACTTGAGAACACGGCGTCGTGAGGCAGCAGTGCTAACCACTGGGCCATTGTGCTGTCTCGTTTGTCGGTCGAACGGTGGGATGAATCATGTAACTTCTACTTCAGAATAAACTGGATCTAAGGTATTTATAAGAGAATGAATCCTGTGAGATAGAAACAATGTGCTTGCTGCAGTAAGGTGGAAGGGAGTGGTGTGCAAAGTCCTCCAGCATTAAACGCTCTCTTCCCCTTTATCTCTTTACCACTCTCCTTTATTCTGTTTCTGTTATGTTTCTATTAGTATCGGGTGAAGATTTGATTAGCTGTGAGTCTCTTAAGCAAGATATTCTTCTATATTTTTTCCAGTCAGACACATTCAGCGACTTTGTTTTTTATTTAACCTCTGCAAACGTGATGAATAATTGGAAATTCACAACATAGAAGCGGCTCTTGGTTCCACAATTACTGTGTCTGTCGCCATTATTACTATTATACAGATACATGGACAGATAATTGAATTCAGGAGTTTGGAGATCTTGCTTAACTTGAACAAGACATTGGGAAGGACACACTTGGAATACTGTGCACAGTTCTGGTCACCCTAATATAGAAAGGATGTTATTAACCTAGAATGAGGGCAGAAAAGATTTGCTAGGTTGCTACCGGACTTGGTGGTTTGAGTTATAAGGAGAGGCTCGATAGGCTCGAACATTTTTCTTGGAGGCTCGGAGTGATCTTGACGGCGACTATAAAATAATGCGGGGCATAGATATTGTAGATGTTCCCAAAGGTAATGGAATCCAAAACTAGAGGGCAAAGGTTTAAGGTGAGAGGGGAGAGATACAAAAGGGTCCTGGTGAACAACTTTTTCGCACTGAGGGTGGTGAGTGTTTGAAATATTGGCAGTAGTGCAGCCTTCTACAGTTCCGCCTTTTAATAAGTATTTAGATATTTCTGTGGAGAAGATGGGTACAGAGGAATATGACCAAATGTGGGCAATCGGGCAGTCTTTGTGTAGTAAAAACTGGGAGGCATGGACAAGTTAGGCCGACGCACATATTTCCATGCGGTGAACTTCGATGAATCTATCACCTGTCCCACCTTCCAGATCTGTGTCGCTGCAGATTGGAATACTCCATCTATATGTCCTAATCGATTTGAAATGTTGCTGTGGGTGCCTGCCTCGATGTTTCTTATCGACAGTGAACTTTGGGGGAATGAAAGTATCTGAGCAACAGGCAGCAAATTACATTGAGGCAGAAGCTCAGCTGCGATTAAACTGAATGTTGGGGCAGGAATGATTATTCGCATAGACTCCCTATGTTGTCATTTGCGATCAGTTCCAGTTGCCACAGCACTCGCAGATGAAGATATCTGCGAGATAAGATTTTTAAGGTACATGTTTCCAACAATTATTTCAATGTCCTTGGATACAGTTCAATTATCTGGTCTGCACTGCCTGTGAGATTGTTGGAGGCAGATACAACAGTGACTTTCAAATGTCAATGCCAGAAACGACAGCAATCAAATGCATGCCTCTGGGAAAAGGTCGGTCGAGTGGGATTGAATGATCTGCTAATCTAAAGAGCCGCTGATGTTAAACGGAATGAATGGTCTAAGTCGGTACTTCACGCACTTTTATGTTTTTGGTCACGTCTGGCTGTGTGGTGATGTGCATCAACACCTGGAGTTTTCCCTGAATGTTACCCACGACGGCGAGTAGGGTCACGGTAATCCATTTCTACAATGTGTCCGTGCTTTAATCTAGCGTCAGCTTTAGCTCACTGGTTACTTCACAGCATCAACTTAGTTGTAAGTTCGAGCCTGTCTCACCATGGGCGCTGCTTGGCGTTTTTAATATTTCCAATACATGTGTTTTTCATAAATAAAAGCAGCAGCACATTTATAATTGGAAGTTGGTGTATTTTGTTTTCAGCTAACATTAACCTGTTGGAAAAAGATGCTTATGCCACGTCTTTATTTTCTGATCTCACACTGCGGAAACCCAAGTTCGATTCCAGCTCTGTACAATAACTGACCTGTCACACATTGTCAATTACTCACAACGTAAATTGTGGAAATGAGCATTAACAATCATCTATTATACATTTTGTGAAATTTCAGAACAAGATTGGTTCCGCCGGCAAATTGATTAATCCATTTTTTGTCCAAGTGAAACGCTGTTCCCAAGATCTCCAAGAAGCTGAGGGAGTTCGAAAGCATCCCCTAACAAGCAATGCGCTTGATTGCTCCTCCTGCCACAGGCATTCAATCCCTCCAACAGCCATCCCAAAATGCACCGCAGTAACTCAGCAAATTTCCTCACGCAATTGTCCCTTAGACACCACATTCCACACCTACGACCACTATCATTTTGAAGAACTAGACAAGCCCCTACTTGGGAAAATCTCCAACTGGAATGTCCCCTCAAAATCACTCACCATTCCCACTTGGACCCATATAAACGTTCCTTCGCGGTAACCGGGAAAAAATAATTAAGCTTTCTCCATAAAAGCACGTTGGGTGTACCCAAATTTCACGGACTGCAACGTTTCAAGAAAGCAGCTCACCACCATATTCTGTAGGGCAACTGGGAATGGGCAATAAATTCTCTCCTAACCAGCAACTTTCACATCCAGAAAAAGTGATATTTTTAATGCATTGATGCTTTGAATTTCTGGGGCCTGGGATGAACGGTTCTGCATTCTTTAAAAATAAACAGAGAGTACTCAATTCATTTTTTTCAAATAAGGGTCAATTTCGTGTGGCCACACGGACAGAAGGGCAAGGTTTAGAGTAAATTGAAGAGGCAAGTTTTTTACAGAGAGGGTAGTGGATGCCTGGAACTCGATACCGGAGGAGGTGGTGGAAGCAGGGAGGATAGTGACATTTAAGGGCATCTTGACAAATACGTGAATAGGATGGGAATAGAGGGATACGGACCCAGGAAGTGTAGAAGATTGTAGTTTAGTCGGGCCGCATTGTCGGCACGGGCTTGGAGGGCCGAAGGGCCTGTTCCTGTGCTGTCCATTTCTTTGTTCTTTGTTCTTTGTTGACAGTGACCCAGAACCGAGATCAAACTTGAGAACTCGGCGTCGTGAGGCAGCAGTGCTAACCACTGGGCCATTGTGCTGCCTCTGTTTGCCGTTCTAACGGTGGGATGAATCATGTAACTTCTACTTCAGAGGAAACTGGATCTAAGGTATTTCTAAGAGCATGAATCCTGGAAGATAGAAACAATGTGCATGCTGCAGTCAGGTAGAAGGGAGTGGTGTGCAACGCACTCTTGCAAGATCGATAATAAATACTTCTTCAGAATTTGACTAAGTGTAAATTATTACAATGTGAGCGGTGTTTCTCACAATTGGGGGCTCGTCCGGGATAGTTTTCATTGATCGAGGGGGGCGGCTCAAGAGGAACCGAGAAGACGCGTCCCGTTATTTAAACCGTCTCGTACTTCATCTTGAGTAGTTACCCACGGTCAACTGAACACGTTCCTAGGGTAGTCATTCTGAAGAAGCAAGTCACGGATTATAGTGGCAGGCACGCCGTGGAAGTGAAAGTCAGGCAACTCTGTGCACGGAGCAAGGTAAGTAAAGCGACTTTTAAGTATTACCTTGTTGACTTGAGTTCGTAACTAGACATCCGCAAGGGCGGATTGATGATATAAGGACTCTCGAGTTCATATCCAGACATCTGTATCAGTGAATGGGCGGATTGATGATATAAGTACTTTCAGGATTGTGATTCTTTTGACGGACCAGTCAGAACTAGACACTTTACTTCGAAATAAGTGGAAGTTGAGTACATCACAATGAGAAGTAAACACTCGAAACAAGGAGACGGCGCCGATAAGAAAATCCCTAAGAATATCGCACCAGAAAGTCCAGTGGGTCGGTAGTTAGTGAATTGGGATTTTGAGAGCCATGTACAAAAAAAGTAAGGACAGGAAAACAATGATAAAATGTTGTTGCTTCATATGGATAAGAAAAGCAATCCGTAAACCCACAGTCTTTTGGCCGAAATACGGTTCGGACGAAGATTGGGTGTGCCAAATTTTGAATATATATGTCAATGATAAAAGACCCTGTTCCGATAAAGAAGTAAGTTACGCGAGTTGTTGGCTTCCCAGCAGGAACGCCACCCGAATATACCCATTAATCCCACAGGGCGAAGACGTTCGCACAGCCCCTCTTAAACAATGGGACGTCCTAGATAATTTGCCGCCCCTTTATAAGAATACGTCAAACGACAAGGACTCGCCAAATGACCAACAAATGAATAAAGGCAAATCAGAGAAAGTCCCTGAAAAAGAAGGAGAGAGTCAAATGATATTAAGATCCACGAAAGGACAGGGAAAGGAACCAGAAATAACAAAAATGAACCTCCTTCGGGAAGTCCCTATTGGAGAGGGAGAAGTAGGATTTGTAAATTCTCTTTTAAATTCAGGAGAAGTCAGAGCATTAAAAAAAAAGATATCTATGTACGTTAATGGAAGACCCCTTAGGACTGGCGGAACAATTCAATCAGTTCTTAGGTCCTAATATATACACATGGACCGAATTAATGTCCATTATGAGTATCCTATTCACGGGGGATGAAAGGGTATGATTAGAAGAGCAGGCATGCGACTGGGGGAGAATAAACACCCGACAGGGGGAAGCGATAAAGACAGAGAGAGAGATACAGAGAGAGAAAGAGACAGAGAGAGACAGACAGAGAGAGGCAGACAGAGAGATACTGAGAGACAGAGAGAGAGAGACAGACAGAGAGAGACAGAGACAGAGAGAGACAGAGAGAGTGATACAGAGAGAGAGAGAGAGAGAGAGACAGGCAGAGAGAGAGAGACAGACAGCGAGAGACAGACAGAGAGATACAGAGAGACAGAGAGAGAGAGATACAGAGAGAGATACAGAGAACACAGAGAGAGAGAGATACAGAGAGACAGAGAGAGAAAGAGACAGAGAGGGACAGAGAGAGAGAGATACACAGAGACAGAGAGAGAAAGAGACAGAAAGAGAGAGAGAGAGAGATACAGAGAACAGAGAGAGACAGAGAGATACAGAGAGAGAGACAGGCAGAGAGAGGGAGAGATACAGAGAGAGAGAGAGAGAAGAGAGAGACAGAGAGAGACAGAGAGAGACAGAGACTGAGAGAGATACAGCGAGAGAGAGACAGAGGGAAAGGGACAGGGAGAGAGATACACAGAGAGAGACAGAGGGAGACAGAGACAGAGAGATACAGAGACAGAGAGAGAGAACAGAGAGACAGAGAGAGAGACAGAGGCAGAGAGATACAGAGAGACAGAGAGATACAGAGAGAGACAGATAGAGAGATCCAGAGAGACAGAGAGAGAAAGAGAGAGAGACAGAGAGAGAGAGATACAGAGAACAGAGAGAGAGAGAGAGATACAGAGAGAGAACGAGACAGAGAGAGGCAGATAGAGAGATACAGAGAGAGAGAGAGATACGGAGAGAGAAAGAGACAGAGAGAGACAGAGAGAGAGATACAGAGAGAGAGAGAGGCAGGCAGGGAGTGAGAGATACAGAGAGAGACAGAGAGAGACAGAGAAAGAGACAGAGAGACAGAGAGAGAAAGAGAGAGAGAGAGAAAGAGAGAGAGAGATACAGAGAACAGAGAGAGAGACAGAGAGAGAGAGAGAGACAGAGAGAGAGTTACAGAGAGAGACAGAGAGAGACAGAGACAGAGAGAGAGAACAGAGAGAGAGAGACAGAGAGAGACTGAGATAGAGAGATACAGAGAGACAGATAGAGACAGAGGGAGAGAGACAGAGGGAGAGATACCGAGAGAGAGAGAAAGAGACAGAGAGAGACAGAGAGAGAGATACAGAGAGACGGAGAGAGAAAGAGACAGAGAGAGAGAGATACAGAGAACATAGAGAGAGAGACAGAGAGAGAGAGAGAGAGAGACAGAGAGAGAAAGACAGAGAGAGAGAGACAGAGAGAGAGACAGAGAGAGACAGAGACAGAGAGATACAGAGACAGAGAGAGAAAACAGAGAGACAGAGAGACAGACAGAGAGATACAGAGAGACAGAGAGATACAGAGAGACAGAGAGATACAGAGAGACAGAGAAAGACAGAGAGAGAAAGAGACAGAGAGACAGAGATAGAGAGATACAGAGAACAGAGAGAGAGAGATACAGAGAGACAGAGGGAGACAGAGAGAGAAAGAGACAGAGAGAGACAGAGAAAGATAGATACAGAGAACAGAGAGAGAGAGAGATACAGAGAGAGAGAGACAGATAGATACAGAGAGAGAGAGAGAGTGAGACTGAGAGAGATACAGAGAGAGAGAGACAGGCACAGAGAGGGAGATACAGAGACAGAGAGAGAGAACAGTGAGACAGAGAGAGATAGAGAGAGAAAGAGACAGAGAGAGACAAAGAGACAGAGAGAGACAGAGAGAGAGATACAGAGAGAGAGAGAGAGAGAGAGACAGAGAAGGCTGCAGCATGCCTGGAGTCAGTGTTTCAATACAGAGAGAGAGAGAGAGACAGTTTGTTGCAGAGAAGGCTGCAAATACTGAACTACCACCCGTGGGAAGGCTGAAATAAGCTTACCCTACAACCACGGCCACCGCAGGCGGAGTCTCTAAAATCATTCTGGAGTAAATTGTTCCCCGATAAGGGTTGGTAGAAAATCTAGACTAGGACAGGGGAAGTCACTTTACCTCTAAGGTCTTATCAAGCACAGTGTCAGTTCCCCGTCCGGCAAGTTCCCAATATAGCATACAAACCTGCCAACCGCAGTGTCAGTTCCCCGTCCGGCAAGTTCCCAATATAGCATACAAACCTGCCAACCGCAGTGTCAGTTCCCCGTCCGGCAAGTTCCCAATATAGCCTACAAACCTGCCAACCGCAGTGTCAGTTCCCCGTCCGGCAAGTTCCCAATATAGCATACAACCCTGCCAACCGCAGTGTCAGTTCCCCGTCCGGCAAGTTCCCAATATAGCATACAAACCTGCCAACCGCAGTGTCAGTTCCCCGTCCGGCAAGTTCCCAATATAGCATACAAACCTGCCAACCGCAGTGTCAGTTCCCTGTCCGGCAAGTTCCCAATATAGCATACAACCCTGCCAACCGCAGTGTCAGTTCCCCGTCCGGCAAGTTCCCAATATAGCATACAAACCTGCCAACCGCAGTGTCAGTTCCCCGTCCGGCAAGTTCCCAATATAGCATACAACCCTGCCAACCGCAGTGTCAGTTCCCCGTCCGGCAAGTTCCCAATATAGCATACAAACCTGCCAACCGCAGTGTCAGTTCCCCGTCCGGCAAGTTCCCAATATAGCATACAACCCTGCCAACCGCAGTGTCAGTTCCCCGTCCGGCAAGTTCCCAATATAGCATACAACCCTGCCAACCGCAGTGTCAGTTCCCCGTCCGGCAAGTTCCCAATATAGCATACAAACCTGCCAACCGCAGTGTCAGTTCCCCATCCGGCAAGTTCCCAATATAGCATACAAACCTGCCAACCGCAGTGTCAGTTCCCCGTCCGGCAAGTTCCCAATATAGCATACAAACCTGCCAACCGCAGTGTCAGTTCCCCGTCCGGCAAGTTCCCAATATAGCATACAAACCTGCCAACCGCAGTGTCAGTTCCCCGTCCGGCAAGTTCCCAATATAGCATACAACCCTGCCAACCGCAGTGTCAGTTCCCCGTCCGGCAAGTTCCCAATATAGCATACAACCCTGCCAACCGCAGTGTCAGTTCCCCGTCCGGCAAGTTCCCAATATAGCATACAACCCTGCCAACCGCAGTGTCAGTTCCCCGTCCGGCAAGTTCCCAATATAGCATACAACCCTGCCAACCGCAGTGTCAGTTCCCCGTCCGGCAAGTTCCCAATATAGCATACAACCCTGCCAACCGCAGTGTCAGTTCCCCGTCCGGCAAGTTCCCAATATAGCATACAACCCTGCCAACCGCAGTGTCAGTACCCCGTCCGGCAAGTTCCCAATATAGCATACAACCCTGCCAACCGCAGTGTCAGTTCCCCGTCCGGCAAGTTCCCAATATAGCATACAAACCTGCCAACCGCAGTGTCAGTTCCCCGTCCAGCAAGTTCCCAATATAGCCTACAAACCTGCCAACCGCAGTGTCAGTTCCCCGTCCGGCAAGTTCCCAATATAGCATACAACCCTGCCAACCGCAGTGTCAGTTCCCCGTCCGGCAAGTTCCCAATATAGCATACAAACCTGCCAACCGCAGTGTCAGTTCCCCGTCCGGCAAGTTCCCAATATAGCATACAACCCTGCCAACCGCAGTGTCAGTTCCCCGTCCGGCAAGTTCCCAATATAGCATACAAACCTGCCAACCGCAGTGTCAGTTCCCCGTCCGGCAAGTTCCCAATATAGCATACAACCCTGCCAACCGCAGTGTCAGTTCCCCGTCCGGCAAGTTCCCAATATAGCATACAAACCTGCCAACCGCAGTGTCAGTTCCCCGTCCGGCAAGTTCCCAATATAGCATACAACCCTGCCAACCGCAGTGTCAGTTCCCCGTCCGGCAAGTTCCCAATATAGCCTACAACCCTGCCAACCGCAGTGTCAGTTCCCCGTCCGGCAAGTTCCCAATATAGCATACAAACCTGCCAACCGCAGTGTCAGTTCCCCGTCCGGCAAGTTCCCAATATAGCCTACAAACCTGCCAACCGCAGTGTCAGCTCCCCGTCCGGCAAGTTCCCAATATAGCATACAAACCTGCCAACTGCAGTGTCAGTTCCCCGTCCGGCAAGTTCCCAATATAGCATACAAACCTGCCAACCGCAGTGTCAGTTCCCCGTCCGGCAAGTTCCCAATATAGCCTACAAACCTGCCAACCGCAGTGTCAGTTCCCCGTCCGGCAAGTTCCCAATATAGCATACAAACCTGCCAACCGCAGTGTCAGTTCCCCGTCCGGCAAGTTCCCAATATAGCCTACAAACCTGCCAACCGCAGGGGCCCAACAACCAGGCATTTCAAAATAATTATTATAATTAATAAATTAATCAAATTTGATACTACTGATTCAGTAACATTTCAATAATAGTATTTCAGCTAAAATTCATCGACTGGGAGTAAAAGTTGGATTGCTGCCAAATTCCCGTTATCAAATGTCCTTGAACGATCTGTTCTTTTTAATCAAAGCTGTTTTGTTTTTTTAAGACCAGCTTCCACATCATTTTAAGTTTTAATTCCCAGGCTAATTCTAAACATTTATTGTAAAATATCAAACACAAAAACTTATTAAACATACAGGTTTCCTGTAGATGAATTGGTCGATTCTATTAAAGAAGGCACTACTAGAAGTTTGGAGATAAATTGGGACTTCCACACTCCTTGGCACCCCCCCCCCCCCCCTCTCATCGGGACGGGTGGAAAGGATGAATCAAACCCTTAAAAATCATTTGTCACAAATAATACTAGAAACTAGGCACCCCTGGACAAAATGCTTACCGATAGGCACCCCTGGACAAAATGCTTACCGATAGCCCTTCTAAGAATCCGAACGGTTCCAAGAAAATATTTAGGGTTGTCCCCACACGAAATGTTGTTCGGTTTGCCATACCTTGGAACAATGGGAGAATGGCCCATTGCAGAATGTAAAGATAACTATGTAAAGAAATATATACTGGCATTGTTCCTCATTATCATTCCTCGGGAGACAAGGACTGCCAGCGCAGACACTTCCCCTTGAATTCGTAGTCCACGCATTTAAACCAGGAGATTGGGGACTGGTGAAATCGTGGAAGGAAACCAACCTTCAACCCACTTGGGACGGACGGTTCCTGGTTTTGTTAACCACAGAGACTGCCATACGAACCGTGGAAAATGGTTGGACTCATTACAGCAGAACGAAGGATCCCGTGAAATCACCACCTGAACGGGAACAATGGCATGTGGAGGCCACTGAGGAACCATTAAAGATAAGATTGAAAAGACTCAAAATCCTGAATTGTTCAATAATATGACAAAACTACAGCTAAACTGGACTATACAATGTATTATAACATTAATAATGTGGGGGGAAGGAATCGGTCATATGTTTAAATTAACAATCCCAAAAAGTCGGTACCCTCAGGTAATACGGACTGATCTATGCACCCTCATAGACTGCGAGTCAGAGGGGAATGGAAAGGAGTTTAGGGTAGATTCTCTTCATTATTACCGAGAGGAATGATTACGGAGAGGGAGGGTTGGCTGAAAAGGTTCTGCCAATTGCCCAGAGGGGCACCACCGGTCGTATCCATTCACCAGATTAATGGAAATTCCCCCTCAACGTGCAAGGCTGGAACTTGTCACCCCGTAGACATCACCGTAAAACACACGGCCTGGATTGAGACAGGCAATAGGGTTTGTTCACTTAGACATGAGATATTCGGGGTAAACATGAGAAATGGCAAGACTGAATGCTTCTTCCGTATCTCATTAGACCAGGGAGGAACTCCCACTAATGGAACTAGGAACGACAAGGCGGAGAAGGGACAGGGAGTCAAAATAATTGAAGTGAAAGATTTAGAGCAAGCCTTTGAAATAGAGACCGGCTATGAGGAACAGAATGCGTGGATTGTGTGGGTGAGGTATTCGGCCCAGACGCAGAAGAAAGTTATGCTTGCGCATCGGGTAGACCACAGGCCCATATGGAGCCCTTTACACTGGGGTGGACAGACAATAGAGGGAGCATGGAATGTATGATGGCCTTGTACCAAAATGAGACAGCCTGGGGCAACAAGACCTACACTGCCCTATCTCTGATGTTTCCTCCTGTCAATAAGATACTATCAGCAAACCCTCCCTCCTTCTTGGTTACCGTGACACATCACAAATCGTGTATACGTCGTTCTGATACGGGGCTAAGTAAAGATATGGGAGAACTCAAGACTTGTATTGAGACTAAGAACGTGACCACCCAGGGCAATTACTCATCACTAAAAATACCACGTGCAGATATATGATGGTATTGCGGAGGAAAGATTCTAAGACCCACTCTAACCACCGCCCCCCCCCCCCCCCCAAATGGAAAGGGACATGCGCATTAGTTCAGCTCGCCATTCCGTTCAGTATAGCCTATGAAAGACAAGAGGAGAGGGGGAGTGTAAAAGGGGAACGATCTAAACGAAGCATACCCACCTCATTTGATGACAGTATTTACCTGGACCCCGTTGGCATTCCCAGAGGAGTGCCAGATGACTTTAAAGCCCGAAATCAGATTGCAGCTGGGTTCGAGTCCCTCTTCTGGTGGGTTACGATCAATAAGAATGTGGATTGGATAAACTATATATACTATAATCAACAGAGGTTCATCAATTATCCCAGGGACGCCGTGAAGGGCATAGCAGAACAACTGGACGTAACCAGTAGAATTGTCTGGGAGAATAGATTGGCTCTGGATATGATTTTGGCAGAGAAAGGTGGTGTATGCTTTATGCTTAAGGGACAGTGTTGCACGTTTATCCCCAACAACACGGCACCCGACGGATCGATTACCCGTGCGCTACAAGGGTTAACCACTCTGGCTGAGGAAATGGCAGACAACTCAGGGGAGACACATCCATGACTGGGTGGCTTGAATCAATGTTTGGGAAATGGAAAGGGTTAATTGTATCCATCCTTACCTCCATCATCGTGGTGATAGGAGCATTGGCGGCAATAGGCTGTTGCATCATCCCGTGCGTAAGAGGCTTGGTGCAGAGTCACATCGAAACAGCCTTGACCAAGCAGATGCCATTACCCCTGGGTAAAGGAGGCCAGGATACAATTTGCCTACTAGAAAGAGGGAAGACTGAAGGAGAGGACGGCACCATAGAAAGGGAAGTTGAGAGGATGTTGGACAATTTTGGGGGAGGTTAGAAGAGGCGACAAAGTGTAAAAAGCAACAAGAGTAAAAAGAAAAAAAGGGGGCTTGTGAGAAATGAACATTTTGTGTTGTTTTTACATGTATAATCTCTGGTTCACAATGAAGATGTCAACAATGAAGCCTGATGGGAAAATTAACATGTCAAGTTCTGAGTAACCTATAGTGAGCGAGTTGTTGTAACTCTGTACAAGGCTGACCTTCGGGGAAGAACGGGATGTACAATAACAGAAATTGCTAAGCAAGGGGGAAGATTGCAGGTGCCAGCAGGGGGCCTCATTCTTATTTTTAACTGACGGTACAAGGATATACCAGGAGCTGACAGAAACTACTATGCAAGGGGGAGGCCAAATAAGGGATCACTGATAAGGGAACTGCCCTTTCTATAGTTTGTGGGATGTATTTCTCACGGATTGTATTTTAATGGATTGTATATAACAAAGTGATGCTGTGTGAATTCTTTGTGTCTGCTATTGCTTACTGGCGGCACCCGCTCTTGCAAGATCGATAATAAATAGTTCTTCAGAATGTGAGTAAGTGTAAATTATTAAAAGGTGACCGGTGTTTCTCACACTTCTACTTCAGAGGAAACTGGATCTAAGGTATTTCTAAGAGCATGAATCCTGGAAGATAGAAACAATGTGCTTGCTGCAGTAAGGTGGAAGGGAGTGGTGTGAAATGTACTCCAGCGTTAAACGCTCGCATCCCCTTTATCTCTTTACCACTCTCCTTTATTCTGTTTCTGTTTTGTTTCTATTAGTATCGGGTGAAGATTTGATTAGCTGTGAGTCTCTTGATCAAGATATTCTTCTACATTTTTTCCAGTCAGACACATTCTGCGACTTTGTGTTTTTTTAACCTCTGCAAACATGATGAATAATTGGATATTCACAACATAGAAGCGGCTCGTTGTTCCGCAATTACTGTGTCTGTCGCCATTATTACTATTATACAGATACGTGGTCAGTTAATTGAATACAGGAGTTTGGAGATGTCGCTCAACTTGAACAAGACATTGGGAAGGACACACTTGGAATACTGTGTACATTTCTGGTCACCCTAATATAGAAAGGATGTTATTGACCGAGAATGAGGGCAGAGAAGATTTGCTAGGTTGCTCCCGGACTTGATGGTTTGAGTTATAAGGAGAGGCTCGATAGGCTCGAACATTTTTCTTGGAGCCTCGGAGTGATCATGACGGCGACTATAAAATAATGCGGGGCATAGATATTGTAGATGTTCCCAAAGGTAATGGAATCCAAAAATAGAGGGCAAAGGTTTAAGGTGAGAGGGGAGAGATACAAAAGGGTCCAGGTGAACAATTTGTTCGCACTGAGGGTGGTGAGTGTTTGAAACATTGGCAGTAGTACAGCCGTCTACAATTCTGCCTTTTAAAATGTATTTAGATATTTATGTGGAGGAGATGGGTATAGAGGAATATGACCAAATGTGGGCAATCGGGCAGGCTTTGTGTAGTAAAAACTGGGAGGTATGGACAAATTAGGCCAAAGCACCTTTTTCCATGCGGTGAACTTCGATGACTCTATCACCTGTCCCACCTTCCAGATCTGTGTCGCTGCAGATTGCAGTGCTCCATCTATATGTCCAAATCGGTTTGACCTTTTGCTGTGGGTGTCTGCCTCGATTTTTCTTATCGACAGTGAACTTTGAGAGAATGAAAGTACCTGAGGAACAGGCAGCAAATTACATTGAGGCAGAATCTCAGCTGTGATTATACTGAATGTTAGGGCAGGAATGATTCTCCGCATAGTCTCCCTGTGTTGTCACTTGCGATCAGTTCCAGTTGCCACAGCACTCGCAGATGAAGAATCTGCGAGAAAAGATTTTTAAGTTACATGTTTCCAACAATTATTTCAATGTCCTGGGATACAGTCAATTATCTGGTCTGCACTGCCTGTGAGATTGGTGGAGGCAGATACAACAGTGGCTTTCAAATGTCAATGCCAGAAACGACAGCAATCAAATTCATGCCTCGGGGAAAAGATCGGTCGAGTGGCATTGAATGATCTGCTAATCCAAAGAGCCGCTGATGTCAAACGGAATGAATGTCCTCCTTCGGTACTTCACGCGCTTTTATGCTTTTGGTCACGTCTGACTGTGAGGTTATGTGCATCAACACCTGGAGTTTTCCCTGAATGTGACCCACCACGGCGAGTAGGATAACGGTCATCCTTTTCTACAATGTGCCCGTGCGTTAAGCCAGCCTCAGCTTTAGCTCACTGGTTACTTCACAGCATCAACTTAATTGTAAACTCGGACCTGTTTCAGCATGGGCGCTGCTTGGCGTTTTTAATATTTCCAAAACATGTGTGTTGCATAAATAAAAGCAACAGCACATTTGTAATTGGAAGTTGGTGTATTTTGTTTAGAGCTAACATTAATCTGTTTGAAAACGATGCTTATGCCACGTCTTTATTTTCTGATCTCACACTGCGGAAACCCAAGTTCGATTCCAGCTCTGTACAATGACTGACCTATCACACATTCTCAATTACTCACAACGTAAATTGTGGAAAAGAGCATTAACAATCATGTATTATACATTTTGTGAAATTTCAGAACAAGATTGGTTCCGCAGGCGAATTGATTAATCCATTTTTTGTCCAAGTGAAACTCTGTTACACAGATCTCCAAGAACGCTCAGGGATTTCGGAAGCATCCCAGACCAAGCAATGCGCTTGATTGCTCCTCCTGCCACAGGCATTCAATCCCTCCAACAGCCATCCCCAAATGCACCGCAATAACTCAACAAATGTCCTCAGGCAATTGTCCCTTAGACAGCACCTTCCATACCTACGACCACTATCATTTTGAAGAACTAGACAAACTCCTACTTGGGAAAATCACCAACTGGAATTTCCCCTCAAAATCACTCACCACTCCCACTTGAACCCAGATAAACGTTCCTTCGCGGTAACGGGAAAGAAAGTCATTTAGCTTCCTCCATAAAAGCACGTTGGGTGTACCCAATCTTCACGGACTGCAGCGTTTCAAGAAAGCACCTTCTGAAGGGCAACTGGGAATGGGCAATAGATTCTGTCCTAACCAGCAATAAATATAGAGAACTCAATTCATTGTTTTCAAAGAAGAGGCAATTTCGTGTTGCCAATCCACCTATCATGCACATCTTTGCTTGTGGGGAGAAATCAAAGCAAATACGGGGCCAATGTGCAAATTCCACACGGACAGAAGGGCAAGGTTTAGAGCAGATGAACGAGGCAATTTTTTTACACAGAGGGTAATTGGTGCCTGGAACTCGCTACCGGAGGAGGTGGTGGAAGCAGCGACGATAGTGACATTTAAAGGGCATCTTGACAAATATAGGAATAGGAAGGGAATAGAGGGATACGGACCCAGGACGTGTAGAAGATTGTAGTTCTGTCGGGCAGCATGGTCGGCACGGGCTTGGAGGGCCGAAGGGCCTGTTCCTGTGCTGTACATTTCTTTGTTCTTTGTTGAGAGTGACCCAGAGCCGAGATCGAACTTGAGAACTCGGCGTCGTGAGGCAGCAGTGCTAACCACTGGGCCATTGTGCTGTCTCTGTTTGTTGTTCCAACGGTGGAATGAATCATGTAACTTCTACTTCAGAGGAAACTGGATCTAAGGTATTTCTAATTGCATTAATCCTGCAAGACAGGAACAATGTGCTTGCTGCAGTAAGGTGGAAGGGAGTGGTGTGCAATGTACTCCAGCATTAAACGCGCTCTCCCCTTTCTCTCTTTACCATTCTCCTTTATTCTGTTTCTGTTTTGTTTCTGTTCGTTTCGGGTGAAGATTTGATTAGCTGTGGGTCTCTTGATCAAGATATTCTTCTACATTTTTTCCAGTCAGACACATTCTGTGACTTTGTTTTTTTTTAAACCTCTGCAAACATGATGAATAATTGAAAATTCACAACATAGAAGCGGCTCTTTGTTCCACAATAACTGTGTCTGTCGCCATTATTACTATTATACAGATACATGGTCAGATAATTGAATGCAGGAGTTTGGAGATCTTGCTGAACTTGAACAAGACATTGGGAAGGACATATTTGGAATACTGTGTGCAGTTCTGGTCACCCTAATATAGAAAGGATGTTATTAACCTAGAATGAGGGCAGAAAAGATTTGCTAGGTTGCTACCGGACTTGATGGTTTGAATTATAAGGAGAGGCTGGATAGGCTCGAACATTTTTCTTGGAGCCTCGGAGTGATCATGACGGCGACTAGAAAATAATGTGGGGCATAGATATTGTAGATGTTCCCAAAGGTAATGGAATCCAAACCTAGAGGGCAAAGGTTTAAGCTGAGAGGGGAGAGATCCAAAAGGGTCCAGGTGAACATATTTTCGCACTGAGGGTGGTGAGTGTTTGAAATATTGGCAGTAGTACAGCCGTCTACAATTCTGCCTTTCAAAAAGTATTTCGATATTTATGTGGAGAAGATGGGTATAGAGGAATATGACCAAATGTGGGCAATCGGGGAGGCTTTGTGTAGTAAAAACTGGGAGTCATGGACAAGTTAGGCCAACGCACCTATTTCCATGCGGCGAACTTCGATGAATCTATCACCTGTCCCACTTTCCTGATCTGAGTAGCTGCAGATTGGAGTACTCCATCTATATGTCAAAATCGGTTTGAAATGTTGCTGTGGGTGTCTGCGTCGATTTTTGTTATCGACAGTGAACTTTGAGGGAATGAAAATATCTGAGGAACAGGCAGCAAATTACATTGAGGCAGAAGCTCAGCTGTGATTAAACTGAATGTTGGGGCAGGAATGATTATCCGCATAGTCTATCTATGTTGTAATTTGCGATCAGTTCCAGTTGCCACAGCACTCGCAGATGAAGATAACTGCGAGATAAGATTTTTAAGTTACTTCAATGTCCTGGGATACAGTTCAATGATCTGGTCTGCACTGCCTGGGAGATTGGTGGAGGCAGATACAACAGTGGCTTTCAAATGTCAAAGCCAGAAACGACAGCAATCAAATGCATGTCTCTGGGGAAAGGTCGGTCGAGCGGGATTGAATGATCTGCTAATCTAAAGAGCCGCTGATGTTAAACGGAATGAATGTCCTCCTTCGGTATTTCACATACTTTTAAGTTTTTGGTCACATCCGGCTCTGAGATCATGTGCGCCAACACCTTGAGTTTCCCCTGAATGTTACCGACCACGGCGAGTAGGATCACGGGAATCCGTTCCTACAATGTGTCCGTACCTGAAGCCAGGGTCAGCTTTAGCTCACTGGTTACTTCACAGCATCAACTTAATTGTAAATTCTGACCTGTCTCACTATGGGCGATGCCTGGCGATTTTATTATTTGCAAAACATGTGTGTTTCATAAATAAAAGCAGCAGCACATTTATAATTGGAAGTTGGTGTATTTTGTTTCGAGGTTACATTAGCCTTATTGAAAAATATGTTTGTGCCACGTGTTTACTTTCTGATCTCACACTGCGGAAACCCAAGTTCGATTCCAGCTCTGTGCAATAACTGACCTATCACACATTGTCAATTAGTCACAACATAAATTGTGGAAAACAGCATTAACAATTATCTATTGTACATTTTGTGAAATTTCAGAACAAGATTGGTTACGCAGGCAAATTAATTAATCTATTTTTTGTCCAAGTGAAGCGCTGTTCCCCAGATCTCCAAGAACGCTCAGGGTGTTCGAAAGCATCCCGGACCAAGCAGTGCGCTTGATTGCTCCTCCTGCCACAGGCATTCAATCCCTCCAACAGCCATCCCAAAATGCACCGCAATAGCTCAACAAAATACCTCAGGCTATTGTCCCTTAGACAGCACCTTTCATACCTACGACCACTATCATTTTGAAGAACTAGGAAAGCCCCTACTTGGGACAATCACCGACTGGAATTTCCCCTCGAAATCACTCACCGCTCCCACTTGGAACCATCTAAACGTTCCTCCATGGCAACGGGGAAATAAATCATTTATCTTCGTCCCTAGAAGAACGTTGTGTCTATACAAACTCCAGGATCTGCAACGATTCAAGAAAGCAGCTCACTTTCTGATGGGAAACTAGGGATGGACAATAAATTCTGTCCTAACCAGCAACCATCATATCCAGTAAAAGTGATCTTTTTAATGCAGTGGTGCTTTGAATTTCTGGGCCCTGGGATGAACTGTTCTCCATTCTAAAAAAAAAATATAGAGTAAACAATTAATTTTTTCTATTATGGGGCAATTTAAGCTGGCCAGCCCACCTACCCTGCGGATCTTTCGTTAGTGGGGTAGAAACCAACGCAAAAACGGGGATAATGTGCAAACTCCACACGGACAGTGACCCAGAGACGCGATAGAACCTGAAAACTCGGTGCCCCGAAGCAGCAGTGCAAACCACTGCGCCATCACGCTGTCCCTGTTTTTTTCATTCTAACCGTGGAATGAATCATGCAACTTCTGCTTCAGAGGAAACTGGATCGAAGGTATTTCTAACAGCATGCATCCTGGAAGACAGAAACAATGTGCTTGCTGCAGTAAGTTGGAAGGGAGTGATGTGCAATGTAATCCAGCATTAAACGCTCTCTCCCCCTTTCTCTCTTTACCACTCTCCTTTATTCTGTTTCTGTTTTGTTCCTATTTGTATCGGGTGACGATTTGATTTGCTGTGGGACTCTTGAGCAAGATATTCTCTCCACCTTTTTCTAGGCAGGCGCATTCGGTGACTTTGTTGCTTTTTGGAACCACTGCAAACATGATGAATAATTGGAAATTCACAACACTGAAGGAGGCTCTTTGTTCCACAATTACTGTGTCTGTGGCCATTATTACTATTATACAGACACATGGCCAGATAATTGAAAACAGGAGTTTGGACGTCATGCCGAAGTTGCACAAGACATTCGGAAGGACACACTTGGAATACTGTGTACAGTTCTGGAATATAGAAAGGATATTATTTAGGGAGAAGGAATGCAGAAAAGGTTTGCTAGGCTGCTACGGGACTTGATGGTTAGAGTTAATAGGATAGGCTGGATACACTGGAACATGTTTCTTGGAGGCTAGTGGTGATCTTGACGACGGCTGTAAAATGAAATGAAAACCGCTGATTGTCACAAGTAGGCTACAAATGTAGTTACTGTGAAAAGACCCTAGTCGCCATATTTCGGCGCCTGTTCGGGGAGGCTGTTATGGGAATCGAACCTTGCTGCTGGTCTGCTATAAACCAGCGATTTAGCCTTGAGCTAAACAGCCCCACAGAAACAATAAGGGGCATAGACCAGGTAGATGTTGCCAAAGGTAATGGAATCCCAAACTAGAGGGCATAGGTTTAAGGTGAGAGGGGGTTGATACAAAAGGGTCCAGAGGAACAATTGTTTCACTGGTTTCTGTTTCTGTCTTGTTTCGATCGGTATCGGCTGAAGGTGTGATTTGCTGTGAGTCTCTTGAGCAAGATATTGTTCTACATCTTATTCCACTCAGACACATTCTGCGACTTTTTTGCTTTTTGCACCACTGTAAACATGATGAACAATTGGAAATTCACAACGCTGAAGGAATCTCTTTGTTCCACAGTTACTGTGTCTGTGCCCATTGTTACTATGATCTAGTTACATGGTCAGATAATTGAATACAGGAGCTGGGATGTCTTGCTGAAGTTGTACAAGACATTGTGAAGGACACACTTGGAATACTGTGTACACTTCTCGTCAACGTAATATAGAAAGAGGGCAGAAAAGATTTGCTCGGCTGCTACCGGACTAGACAATTTGAGTTATAAGGAGCGGCTGGATAGACTGGAACATTTTTCTTGGAGGCTGGGGGTGATCTTGACGTCGGCTATAAAATGATGAGGAGCATAGATGAAGTAGATTTTCGCCAATGTAGTGGAATCCAAAACTAGAGGGCATAGGTTTAACGTGTGAGGGGAGAGATTCAAAAGGGTTCAGAGAGACAATTGTTTCACACAGAGGGTGGTGAGTGTCTGGAACGAGCTGGCAGAGGCAGTAATAGAGGCGTCTACAATTCTGCCTTTAAAAAGCATTTGGATAGTTATATTGAGAAGATGGGTATAGAGGAATATGACCAAATGTGGGCAATTGGACAGGGTTTGTGTAGTAAAAACTGGGCGGCATTGACAAGTTAGGCCGAAGGGCCTATTTCCATTCTGTAAACTTCTATGACCCTATGACCTGTCCCACCTTCCAGATCTGTGTCGCTGCAGATTGGAGTACACCATCTATATGTCCAAATCGGTTTAAAATTTTGCTGTGGGTGTCTGCCTCGATTTTTCTGATCGACAGTGAACTTTGAGGGAATGAAAGTATCTGAGGAACAGGCAGGAATTGACATTGAGGCAGAAGCTCAGCTGTGATCAAACTGAATGTTGGGGCAGGGGTGAGTGGCCTTGTCGTCTCCCTATGTTGTAATTTCCTATCAGTTTCAGTTGCCACAGCACTCGCAGATGAAGATATCTGCGAGATAAGATTTTAAAGTTACATGTTTCCAACAATTATTTCAATATTCTGGGATACAGTTCAATTATCTGGTCTGCACTGCCTGTGAGATTGGTGGAGGCAGATATAACAGTGACTTTCAAATGTCAATGCGGGAAACGACAGGAATAAAATGCATGCCTTTTGGGAAAGGTCGATCGAGTGGGATTGAATGAACCGCTAATGTAAAGAGCCGCTGAGGTTAAACGGAATGAATGTCCTCCTTCGGTACTTCACGCACTTTCAAGTTTTTGGTCACGTCTGGCTGTGCGATGATGTGCATCAACACCTGGAGTTTCCCGTCAATGTTACCGACCACGGCGAGTAGGATCACAGTAATCCTTTATATACAATGTGCCCGTGCTTAAAACGACGTCAGCTTTAGCTCACTGGTTACTTCACAGCATCAATTTAATTATAAGTTCGAACCTGTGTCACCGTGGGCGCTGACTGGCGCTTTTAAAATTTCCAAAACATGTGTGTTGCTTAAAAAATGCAGCAGCACATTTATAATTAGAAGTAGGTGTATTTTGTTTAGAGGTTGCATTGATCTGTTTTGAAAAGAGGCTTGTGCCACGTGCTTACTTCCCGATCGTACGCTGCGGAAACCCAAGTTCGATTCCAGCTCAGTATATCTGACCTATCACTCTCTGTCAATTACTCACAACCTAAATCCAGGAAAAGAGCATGGACGATTATCGATTATACATTTCCTTAAATTTCGGAACAAGATTGTCTACGCAGGCAAATTGATTAATCCATTCTTTTCCACGTGAAACGCTGTTCCCCAGACCTCCAAGAACACTCCGGTAGTTCAAAAGCATCCAGGACCAAGCAATGCGCTTGATTGCTCCTCCTGCCACAAGCATTCAATCCCTCCGCCACAGACATCCCAAAATGCACCGCAATAACTCAACAAAGTTCTTCAGGCAATTGTTCCTTCGGCAGTACCTTCCAGACGTACGACCACTAAGATTTTGAAGAACTAGACAAGCCCCTACTTGGGACAATCACCAACGGGATCTTCCCCTCCAAATCACTCACCGCTCCCACTAGGAACCATATTAACGTTCCTACACGGTAACGGGGGAAAAATAATTTTGCTTCCTCCATAAAAGCACGTTGGGTGTACCCAAACCTCACGGACTGCAACGCTTCAAGAAAGCAGCTCACCACCACCTTCTGAAGGGCAACTAGGAATGGACAATAAATTCTGTCCTATCCAGCAACTCTCACATCCAGTAAAAGTTATCTGTTTAATACACTGGTGCTTTGAATTCCTGGGGCCCGGGATGAACTGTTCTCCATTCTCAAAACAAAAATATAGGGTACCCAATTCATGTTTTCCAATTAAGGCGCAATTTAGCGTGACTAATCCACCTACTCTGCACATAATTCGGTTGTGGGGGCATAACCCACGCAAACACGGGGATAATGTGCAAACTCCACACAAAGAGTGACCCAGAGCCTGGATCGAACCTGAGAACATGACGCCATAAGGCAGCAGTGCTAGCCACTGCGCCACCGTCCTACCCCTGTTCGTAATTCTAAAGGTGGACTGAATCATGTAACTTCTGCTTCACAGGAAACTGGATCGAAGGTATTTCTAACAGCATGAATCCTGGAAGATAGAAACAATGTGCTTGCTGCAGTCAGGTGGAAGGTAATGGTGTGCAATGTATCCAGCAGTAAACGCTCTCTCCTCCATTCTCTCTTTACCACTCTCCTTTGTTTCTCTTCTGTTTCTATTGGCATTGGGTGAAGATTTGTTTTGCCGTGGGTCTCAGAGCAAGACATTCTTCTACATCTTATTGCAGTCAGACACATTTTGCGACTTTTTTGCGTTTTACACGACTGTTAACATAATGAATAATTGGAAATTCACAACACTGACTTTGTTCCACAATTACTGTGTCTGTGCCCATTGTTACTATTCTACAGATACATGGTCAGAAGTTGAATACAGAAGATGGGACGTCTTGTTGAAGCTGTACGCGACATTGGGAAGGGCACAATTGGAATAATGTGTACAGTTCTGGTCACCATAATATAGAAAGAGGGCAGAAATGATTTGCTCGCCTGCTTCCGGTCTTGAAAATTTGAGTTATAAGGAGCGGCTGGATAGACTGGAACATTTTTATTGGAGGCTAGCGGTGATCTTGACAACGGCTAAAAAATAATGAGGGGCATAGATAAGGTAGATTTTCCCAGAGGTACTGGAATCCAAAACTAGAGTGCATATGTTTAAGTTGAATGAGGAGAGAAACAAAAGGGTACAGAGGCACAATTGTTTCACACAGAGGGTGGTGAGTGTCTGGAACGAGCTGGCAGAGGCAGTAGTAGAGGCGCCTATAGTGTTGCCTTTCAAAAAGCATTTAGAGAGTTATATGGAGAAGATGGGTATAGAGGAATATGACCAAATGTGGGCACTTGGACAGGCTTTGGGTAGTAAAAACTAGACGGCATGGACAAGTTAGGCCGAAGGGCCTATTTCCACTCTGTAAACTTCTATGACCCTATGAGCTGTCCCACCTTCCAGATATGTGTCTGTAAATGAAGATAAACCACACGGGAACCACTGTAAATAAAGATAAACCACCCGGGGACCACTGTAAATAAAGATAAACCACCCAGGGACCACTGTAAATAAAGATAAACCACCCAGGGACCACTGTAAATAAAGATAAACCACCCAGGGACCACTGTAAATAAAGATAAACCACCCAGAGACCACTGTAAATAAAGATAAACCACACGGGGACCACTGTAAATAAAAATAAACCACCCAGGGACCACTGTAAATAAAGATAAACCACCCAGGGACCACTGTAAATAAAGATAAACCACCCAGGGACCACTGTAAATAAAGATAAACCACCCAGAGACCACTGTAAATAAAGATAAACCACACGGGGACCACTGTAAATAAAAATAAACCACCCAGGGACCACTGTAAATAAAGATAAACCATCCAGGGACCACTGTAAATGAAGACAAACCACCGAGAGACCACTGTAAATAAAGATAAACCACCCGGTAACCACTGTAAATAAAGATAAACCACCCAGAGACCACTGTAAATAAAGATAAACGACCCGGGGACCACTGTAAATAAAGATAACCCACCCAGTGACCACTGTAAATAAAGATAAACCACCCAGAGACCACTGTAATTAAAGATAAACCACCCAGAGACCACTGTAAATAAAGATAAACCACCCAGAGACCACTGTAAATAAAGATAAACCACCCTGGGACCACTGTAAATAAAGATAAACCACCCGGGGACCACTGTAAATAAAGATAAACCACCCAGAGACCACTGTAAATAAAGATAAACCACCCAGGGACCAGTGTAAATAAAGATAAACCACCCAGGGAACCACTGTAAATAAAGATAAACCACGCGGGGACCACTGTAAATAATGATAAACCACCCGGGAACCACTGTAAATAAAGACAAACCATCCAGAGACCACTGTAAATAAAGATAAACCACCCAGGGACCAGTGTAAATAAAGACAAACCACCCAGAGACCACTGTAAATAAAGATAAACCACCCTGGGACCACTGTAAATAAAGATAAACCACCCAGAGACCACTGTAAATAAAGATAAACCACCCTGGGACCACTGTAAATAAGGATAAACCACCCGGGGACCACTGTAAATAAAGATAAACCACCCAGAGACCACTGTAAATAAAGATAAACCACCCAGGGACCAGTGTAAATAAAGATAAACCACCCAGGGAACCACTGTAAATAAAGATAAACCACGCGGGGACCACTGTAAATAATGATAAACCACCCGGGAACCACTGTAAATAAAGATAAACCATCCAGAGACCACTGTAAATAAAGATAAACCACCCAGGGACCAGTGTAAATAAAGACAAACCACCCAGAGACCACTGTAAATACAAATAAACCACGCAGAGACCACTGTAAATAAAGTTAAACCACACGGGGACCACTGTAAATAAAGGTAAACCACCCAGGGACCACTGTAAATAAAGATAAACCACCCAGGGAACCACAGTAAATAAAGATAAACCACCCAGACACCACTGTAAATAAAGATAAACCACCCAGGGACCACTGTAAATAAAGATAAACGACACAGGGACCCTGTAAATAAAGATAAACCACCCAGGGACCACTGTAAATAAAGACAAACCACTCAGGGACCACTGTAAATAAAGTTAAACCACCCGGGGACCACTGTAAATAAAGATAAACCACACGGCGACCACTGTAAATAAAGATAAACCACCCAGGAACCACTGTAAATAAAGATAAACCACCCAGGGACCACTGTAAATAAAGATAAACCACCCAGGGACCACTGTAAATAAAGATAAACGACACGGGGACCACTGTAAATAAAGATAAACCACCCAGAGACCACTGTAAATAAACATAAACCACCCAGAGACCACTGTAAATAAACATAAACCACCCAGGGACCACTGTAAATAAAGATAAACCACCCAGGGACCACTGTAAATAAAGATAAACCAGCCAGAGACAACTGTAAATACAGATAAACCAACCAGAGACCACTGTAAATAAAGATAAACCACTCAGAGACCACTGTAAATAAAGATAAACCACCCTGGGACCACTGTAAATAAAGATAAAGCACCCAGGCATCACTGTAAATAAAGATAAACCACCCAGGGTCCACTGCAAATATAGATAAACCACCCAGGGACCACTGTAAATAAAGATAAACCACCCAGAGACCACTGTGAATAAAGATAAACCACCCGTGGACCACTGTAAATAAATATAAACCACCCAGGGGCCAGGGTAAATAAATATAAAACACCCAGGGACCACTGTAAATAAAGATAAACCACCCAAAGACCACTGTAAATAAAGATAAACCGCCCGGGACCACTGTAAATAAAGATAAACCACCCAGGAACCACTGTAAATAAAGATATACCACCCAGGAACCACTGTAAATAAAGTTAAACCACCCGGGGACCACTGTAAATAAAGATAAACCACCCGGGAACCACTGTAAATAAAGATAAACGACCCGGGGACCACTGTAAATAAAGATAAACCATCCAGAGACCACAGTAAATAAAGATAAACCACCCAGGGACCACTGTAAATAAAGATAAACCACCCAGCGACCACTGTAAATAAAGATAAACCACACAGGGACCACTGTAAATAAAGATAAACCACCCAGGGACCACTGTAAATAAAGATAAACCACCCAGGGCCCACTGTAAATAAAGATAAACCACCCGGGGACCAATGTAAATAAAGATAAACCACCCGGGGACCACTGTAAATAAAGATAAACCACCCAGGAACCACTGTAAATAAAGATAAACCATCCAGGGACCACTGTAAATAATGATAAACCACCCAGGGACCACTGTAAATAAGGATAAACCACCAAGGGACCACTGTAAATAAAGATAAACCATACGGGGACCACTGTAAATAAAGATAAACCACCCAGGGACCATTGTAAATAAAGATAAACCACCCAGGGCCCACTGTAAATAAAGTTAAACCACCCAGAGACCACTGTAAATAAAGATAAACCACCCAGGGACCACTGTAAATAAAGATAAACCACACGGGGACCACTGTAAATAAAGATAAACCACACAGGGTCCACTGTAAATAAAGAGAAACCACACAGGGACCATTGTAAATAAAGATAAACCACCAGGGACCACTGTGAATAAAGATAAACCACCCAGAGACCACTGTAAATAAAGATAAACCACCCGGGAACCACTGTAAATAAAGATAAACCCCAGGGACCATTGTAAATAAAGATACACCACCCAGGGACCACTGTAAATAAAGAGAAACCACCCAGGAACCACTGTGGATAAAGATAAACCACCCAGAGACCACTGTAAATAAAGATAAACCACCCAGAGACCACTGTAAATAAAGATACACCACCCGGGAACCACTGTAAATAAAGATAAACCACCCGGGGACCACTGTAAATAAAGATAAACCACCCAGGGACCACTGTAAATAAAGATAAACCACCCAGGGACCACTGTAAATAAAGCTAAACCACCCAGAGACCACTGTAAATAAAGATAATCCACCCAGGGACCACTGAAAATAAAGATAAACCACCCGGGGACCACTGTAAATAAAGATAAACCACGCAGGGACCACTGTAAATAAAGATAAACCACCCAGGGACCACTGTAAATAAAGGTAAACCACCCAGGGACCACTGTAAATGAAGATAAACCACCCGGGGACCACTGTAAATAAAGATAAACCACCCAGGGATCACTGTAAATAAAGATAAACCACCCAGGGACCACTGTAAATAAAGATAAACCACCCGGGGACCACTGTAAATAAAGGTAAACCACCCAGGGACCACTGTAAATGAAGATAAACCACCCAGGGACCACTGTAAATAAAGATAAACCACCCAGGGACCACTGTAAATAAAGGTAAACCACCCAGGGACCACTGTAAATGAAGATAAACCACCCAGGGACCACTGTAAATAAAGATAAACCACCCGGGGACTACTGTAAATAAAGACAAACCACCCAGGAACCACTGTAAATAAAGATAAACCACCCGGGGACCACTGTAAATAAAGATAAACCACCCAGGAACCACTGTAAATGAAGATAAACCACCCAGGGACCACTGTAAATAAAGATAAACCACCCAGGAACCACTGTAAATAAAGATAAACCACCCGGGGACTACTGTAAATAAAGACAAACCACCCAGGAACCACTGTAAATAAAGATAAACCACCCGGGGACCACTGTAAATTAAGATAAACCACCCAGGGACCAGTGTAAATAAAGATAAACCACACGGGGACCACTGTAAATAAAGATAAACCACCCAGGAACCACTGTAAATAAACATAAACCACCCGGGGACCACTGTAAATAAAGATAAACCAGCCAGGGACCACTGTAAATAAAGATAAACCACCCAGGAACCACTGTAAATAAAGATAAACCACCCGGGGACCACTGTAAATAAAGATAAACCACCCAGGGACCACTGTAAATAAAGATAAACCACCCAGGGACCACTGTAAATAAAGATAAACCACACGGGGACCACTGTAAATAAAGATAAACCACCCAGAGACCACTGTAAATAAAGATAAACCACCCAGGGACCACTGTAAATAAAGATAAACCACCCGGGGACCACTGTAAATAAAGATAAATCACCCAGAGACAACTGTAAATTAAGATAAACCACCCGGGGACCACTGTAAATAAAGATAAACCACCCAGGGACCACTGTAAATAAAGATAAACCACCCGGGGACCACTGTAAATAAAGATAAACCACCCAGAGACCACTGTAAATAAAGATAAACCACCCAGGGACCCCTGTAAATAAAGATAAACCACCCAGAGATCACTGTAAATAAAGATAATCCACCCAGAGACCACTGTAAATAAAGATACACCACCCGGGGACCACTGTAAATTAAGATAAACCACCCGGGGACCACTGTAAATAAAGATAAACCACCCGGGAACCACTGTAAATAAAGTTAAACCACCCAGAGACCACTGTAAATAAAGATAAACCACCCAGGGACCCCTGTAAATAAAGATAAACCACCCGAGAACCACTGTAAATAAAGATAAACCACCCAGGGTCCACTGTAAATAAAGATAAACCACCCAGGGTCCACTGTAAATAAAGATAAACCACCCAGGGAGCACTGTAAATCAAGATAAACCACCCGGGGACCACTGTAAATAAAAGTAAGCCACCCAGAGACCACTGTAAATAAAGATAAACCGCCCGGGCCCACTGTAAATAAAGAAAAACCACCCTGGAACCACTGTAAGTAAAGATAAACCACCCAGGGACCACTGTAAATAAAGTTAAACCACCCGGGGACCAGTGTAAATAAAGATAAACCACCCGGGAACCACTGTAAATAAAGATAAACGACCCGGGGACCACTGTAAATAAAGATAAACCACCCAGGGGCCAGTGTAAATAAAGATAAAGCACCCGGGGACCACTGTAAATAACGATAAACCACCCAGGGACCACTGTAAATAAAGATAAACCACCCAGAGACCACAGTAAATAAAGATAAACCACCCAGGGACCACTGTAAATAAGGTTAAACCACCAAGGGACCACTGTAAATAAAGATAAACCATACGGGGACCACTGTAAATAAAGATAAACCACTCAGGGACCACTGTAAATAAAGTTAAACCTCCCAGAGACCACTGTAAATAAAGATAAACCACCCAGGGGCCAGTGTAAATAAAGATAAAGCACCCGGGGACCACTGTAAATAACGATAAACCACCCAGGGACCACTGTAAATAAAAGTAAACCACCCAGGGACCACTGTAAATAAAGATATACCACCCAGGGACCACTGTAAATAAAGATAAACCACCCAAAGACCACTGTAAATAAAGATAAACCGCCCGGGACCACTGTAAATAAAGATAAACCACCCAGGAACCACTGTAAATAAACATACACCACCCAGGGACCACTGTAAATAAAGTTAAACCACCCGGGGACCACTGTAAATAAAGATAAACCACCCGGGAACCACTGTAAATAAAGATAAACGACCCGGGGACCACTGTAAATAAAGATAAACCATCCAGAGACCACAGTAAATAAAGATAAACCACCCAGGGACCACTGTAAATAAAGATAAACCACCCAGCGACCACTGTAAATAAAGATAAACCACACAGGGACCACTGTAAATAAAGATAAACCACCCAGGGACCACTGTAAATAAAGATAAACCACCCAGGGCCCACTGTAAATAAAGATAAACCACCCGGGGACCAATGTAAATAAAGATAAACCACCCGGGGACCACTGTAAATAAAGATAAACCACCCAGGAACCACTGTAAATAAAGATAAACCATCCAGGGACCACTGTAAATAAAGATAAACCACCCAGGGACCACTGTAAATAAGGATAAACCACCAAGGGACCACTGTAAATAAAGATAAACCATACGGGGACCACTGTAAATAAAGATAAACCACCCAGGGACCATTGTAAATAAAGATAAACCACCCAGGGCCCACTGTAAATAAAGTTAAACCACCCAGAGACCACTGTAAATAAAGATAAACCACCCAGGGACCACTGTAAATAAAGATAAACCACATGGGGACCACTGTAAATAAAGATAAACCACACAGGGTCCACTGTAAATAAAGAGAAACCACACAGGGACCATTGTAAATAAAGATACACCACCCAGGGACCACTGTAAATAAAGAGAAACCACCCAGGGACCACTGTGAATAAAGATAAACCACCCAGAGACCACTGTAAATAAAGATAAACCACCCGGGAACCACTGTAAATAAAGATAAACCCCAGGGACCATTGTAAATAAAGATACACCACCCAGGGACCACTGTAAATAAAGAGAAACCACCCAGGGACCACTGTGGATAAAGATAAACCACCCAGAGACCACTGTAAATAAAGATAAACCACCCAGAGACCACTGTAAATAAAGATACACCACCCGGGAACCACTGTAAATAAAGATAAACCACCCGGGGACCACTGTAAATAAAGATAAACCACCCAGGGACCACTGTAAATAAAGATAAACCACCCAGGGACCACTGTAAATAAAGCTAAACCACCCAGAGACCACTGTAAATAAAGATAATCCACCCAGGGACCACTGAAAATAAAGATAAACCACCCGGGGACCACTGTAAATAAAGATAAACCACGCAGGGACCACTGTAAATAAAGATAAACCTCCCAGGGACCACTGTAAATAAAGGTAAACCACTCAGGGACCATTGTAAATGAAGATAAACCACCCAGGGATCACTGTAAATAAAGATAAACCACCCGGGGACTACTGTAAATAAAGATAAACCACCCAGGAAACACTGTAAATAAAGATAAACCACCCGGGGACCACTGTAAATTAAGATAAACCACCCAGGGACCAGTGTAAATAAAGATAAACCACACGGGGACCACTGTAAATAAAGTTAAACCACCCAGGAACCACTGTAAATAAAGATAAACCACCCGGGGACTCCTGTAAATAAAGATAAACCACCCAGAGACCACTGTAAATAAAGATAAACCACACAGGGACCACTGTAAATAAAGATAATCCACCCAGAGACCACTGTAAATAAAGATACACCACCCGGGGACCACTGTAGATTAAGATAAACCACCCGGGGACCACTGTAAATAAAGATAAACCACCCGGGAACCACTGTAAATAAAGTTAAACCACCCAGAGACCACTGTAAATAAAGATAAACCACCCAGGGACCCCTGTAAATAAAGATAAACCACCCGAGAACCACTGTAAATAAAGATAAACCACCCAGGGTCCACTGTAAATAAAGATAAACCACCCAGGGACCACTGTAAATAAAGATAAACCACCCAGGGAGCACTGTAAATAAAGATAAACCACCCGGGGACCACTGTAAATAAAGATAAACCACTCAGGGGCCACTGTAAATAAAGATAAACCACCCAGAGACCACTGTAAATAATGATAAACCACCCAGGGACCACAGTAAATAAAGATAAACCACCCAGGGCCCACTGTAAATAAAAGTAAGCCACCCAGAGACCACTGTAAATAAAGATAAACCGCCCGGGCCCACTGTAAATAAAGAAAAACCACCCTGGAACCACTGTAAGTAAAGATAAACTACCCAGGGACCACTGTAAATAAAGTTAAACCACCCGGGGACCAGTGTAAATAAAGATAAACCACCCGGGAACCACTGTCAATAAAGATAAACCACCCAGGGACCACTGTAAATAAAGATAAACGACCCGGGGACCACTGTAAATAAAGATAAACCACCCAGAGACCACAGTAAATAAAGATAAACCACCCAGGGACCACTGTAAATAAATACAAACCACCCAGCGACAACTGTAAATAAAGATAAACCACCCAGAGACCACTGTAAATAAAGATAAACCTCCCAGGGACCACTGTAAATCAAGACAAACCACCCAGGGCCCAATGTAAATAAAGATAAACCACCCGGGGACCAATGTAAATAAAGATAAACCACCCGGGGACCACTGTAAATAAAGATAAACCACCCAGGGACCACTGTAAATAAAGATAAACCACATGGGGACCACTGTAAATAAAGATAAACCACTCAGAGACCGCTGTAAATAAAGTTAAACCACCCAGAGACCACTGTAAATAAAGTTAAACCACCCAGAGACCACTGTAAATAAAGATAAACCACCCAATGACCACTGTAAATAAAAAGAAACCACCCAGGGACCACTGTAAATAAAGATAAGCCACCCAGGGACCACTGTAAATAAAGATAAACCACCCAGGGACCACTGTAAATAAAGCTAAACAACCCAGAGACCACTGTAAATAAAGATAAACCTCCCAGGGACCACTGTAAATCAAGACAAACCACCCAGGGCCCAATGTAAATAAAGATAAACCACCCGGGGACCAATGTAAATAAAGATAAACCACCCGGGGACCACTGTAAATAAAGATAAACCACCCAGGGACCACTGTAAATAAAGATAAACCACATGGGGACCACTGTAAATAAAGATAAACCACTCAGAGACCGCTGTAAATAAAGTTAAACCACCCAGAGACCAATGTAAATAAAGTTAAACCACCCAGAGACCACTGTAAATAAAGATAAACCACCCAATGACCACTGTAAATAAAAAGAAACCACCCAGGGACCACTGTAAATAAAGATAAGCCACCCAGGGACCACTGTAAATAAAGATAAACCACCCAGGGACCACTGTAAATAAAGCTAAACAACCCAGAGACCACTGTAAATAAAGATAAACCACCCAGGGACCACTGTAAATAAAGATAAACCACACAGGGACCACTGTAAATAAAGATAAACCACCCAGGGACCACTGTAAATAAAGATAAACCACCCAGGGACCACTGTAAATAAAGATAAACCACACGGGGACCACTGTAAATAAAGATAAACCACCCTGGAACCACTGTAAATAAAGATAAACCACCCGGGGACTACTGTAAATAAAGATAAACCACCCAGGGACCACTTTAAATAAAGATAAACGACCCAGGGACCACTGTAAATAAAGATAAACCACCCAGGGACCACTGTAAATAAAGATAAACCACCCAGGAACCACTGTAAATAAAAATAAACCACCCGGGGACCACTGTAAATTAAGATAAACCACCCAGGGACCACTGTAAATAAAGATAAACCATACGGGGACCACTGTAAATAAAGATAAACCACCCAGGCACCACTGTAAATCAAGATAAACCACCCGGGGACTACTGTAAATAAAGATAAACCACCCAGGAACCACTGTAAATAAAGATAAACCACCCGGGGACCACAGTAAATTAAGATAAACCACCCGGGGACCACTGTAAATAAAGATAAACCACCCAGGGACCACTTTAAATAAAGATAAACCACCCAGGGACCACTGTAAATAAAGATAAACCACCCAGAGATCACTGTAAATAAAGATAATCCACCCAGAGACCACTGTAAATAAAGATAAACCACCCGGGGACCACTGTAAATAAAGATAAACCACCCAGGGACAACTGTAAATAAAGATAAACCACCCGGGAACCACTGTAAATAAAGTTAAACCACCCAGAGACTACTGACAATAAAGATAAACCACCCGGGGACCACTGTAAATAAAGATAAACCACCCAGGAACCACTGTAAATAAAGATAAACCACCCGGGGACTACTGTAAATAAAGATAAACCACCCAGGAAACACTGTAAATAAAGATAAACCACCCGGGGACCGCTGTAAATTAAGATAAACCACCCAGGGACCAGTGTAAATAAAGATAAACCACACGGGGACCACTGTAAATAAAGATAAACCACCCAGGAACCACTGTAAATAAAGATAAACCACCCGGGGACTACTGTAAATGAAGACAAACCACCCAGGAACCACTGTAAATAAAGATAAACCACCCGGGGACCACTGTAAATTAAGATAAACCACCCGGGGACCACTGTAAATAAAGATAAACCACCCAGGGACCACTGTAAATAAAGATAAACCACCCAGGGACACTGTAAATAAAGATAAACCACCCAGAGATCACTGTAAATAAAGATAATCCACCCAGAGACCACTGTAAATAAAGATACACCACCCGGGGACCACTGTAAATTAAGATAAACCACCCGGGGACCACTGTAAATAAAGATAAACCACCCGGGAACCACTGTAAATAAAGTTAAACCACCCAGAGACCACTGTAAATAAAGATAAACCACCCAGGGACCCCTGTAAATAAAGATAAACCACCCGAGAACCACTGTAAATAAAGATAAACCACCCAGGGTCCACTGTAAATAAAGATAAACCACCCAGGGACCACTGTAAATAAAGATAAACCACTCAGGGAGCACTGTAAATCAAGATAAACCACCCGGGGACCACTGTAAATAAAAGTAAGCCACCCAGAGACCACTGTAAATAAAGATAAACCGCCCGGGCCCACTGTAAATTAAGAAAAACCACCCTGGAACCACTGTAAGTAAAGATAAACCACCCAGGGCCCAATGTAAATAAAGATAAACCACCCGGGGACCAATGTAAATAAAGATAAACCACCCGGGGACCACTGTAAATAAAGATAAACCACCCAGGGACCACTGTAAATAAAGATAAACCACCCAGGGACCACAGTAAATAAAGATAAACCACCCAGGGACCACTGTAAATAAGGATAAACCACCCAGGGACCACTGTAAATAAAGATAAACCACATGGGGACCACTGTAAATAAAGATAAACCACTCAGAGACCACTGTAAATAAAGTTAAACCACCCAGAGACCACTGTAAATAAAGTTAAACCACCCAGAGACCACTGTAAATAAAGATAAACCACCCAATGACCACTGTAAATAAAAAGAAACCACCCAGGGACCACTGTAAATAAAGATAAGCCACCCAGGGACCACTGTAAATAAAGATAAACCACCCAGGGACCACTGTAAATAAAGCTAAACAACCCAGAGACCACTGTAAATAAAGATAAACCACCCAGGGACCACTGTAAATAAAGATAAACCACACAGGGACCACTGTAAATAAAGATAAACCACCCAGGGACCACTGTAAATAAAGATAAACCACCCAGGGACCACTGTAAATAAAGATAAACCACACGGGGACCACTGTAAATAAAGATAAACCACCCTGGAACCACTGTAAATAAAGATAAACCACCCGGGGACTACTGTAAATAAAGATAAACCACCCAGGGACCACTTTAAATAAAGATAAACGACCCAGGGACCACTGTAAATAAAGATAAACCACCCAGGGACCACTGTAAATAAAGATAAACCACCCAGGAAACACTGTAAATAAAAATAAATCACCCGGGGACCACTGTAAATTAAGATAAACCACCCAGGGACCACTGTAAATAAAGATAAACCATACGGGGACCACTGTAAATAAAGATAAACCACCCAGGCACCACTGTAAATAAAGATAAACCACCCGGGGACTACTGTAAATAAAGATAAACCACCCAGGAACCACTGTAAATAAAGATAAACCACCCGGGGACCACAGTAAATTGAGATAAACCACCCGGGGACCACTGTAAATAAAGATAAACCACCCAGGGACCACTTTAAATAAAGATAAACCACACAGGGACCACTGTAAATAAAGATAAACCACCCAGAGATCACTGTAAATAAAGATAATCCACCCAGAGACCACTGTAAATAAAGATAAGCCACCCGGGGACCACTGTAAATAAAGATAAACCACCCAGGGACAACTGTAAATAAAGATAAACCACCCGGGAACCACTGTAAATAAAGTTAAACCATCCAGAGACTACTGAAAATAAAGATAAACCACCCAGGGACCACTGTAAATAAAGATAAACCACCCGGGTACCACTGTAAATAAATATAAACCTCCCAGGGACCACTGTAAATGAAGATAAACCACCGGGGACCACTGTAAATAAAGATAAACCACCCAGGGACTATTGTAAATAAAGATAAACCCCCCGGGGACCACTGTAAATAAAGATAAACCACCCAGAGACCACTGTAAATAAAGATAAACCACCCAGGAACCATTGTAAATAAAGATAAACCACCCAAGAACCACTGTAAATAAAGATAAACCACCCAGGAACCACTGTAAATAAAAATAAACCACCCAGGGACTATTGTAAATAAAGTTAAACCACCCGGGGACCACTGTAAATAAAGATAAACCACCCAGAGACCACTGTAAATAAAGATAAACCACCCAGGAACCACTGTAAATAAAGATAAACCATACGGGGACCACTGTAAATAAAGATAAACCACCCAGGCACCACTGTAAATAAAGATAAACCACCCGGGGACTACTGTAAATAAAGATAAACCACCCAGGAACCACTGTAAATAAAGATAAACCACCCGGGGACCACAGTAAATTGAGATAAACCACCCGGGGACCACTGTAAATAAAGATAAACCACCCAGGGACCACTTTAAATAAAGATAAACCACACAGGGACCACTGTAAATAAAGATAAACCACCCAGAGATCACTGTAAATAAAGATAATCCACCCAGAGACCACTGTAAATAAAGATAAGCCACCCGGGGACCACTGTAAATAAAGATAAACCACCCAGGGACAACTGTAAATAAAGATAAACCACCCGGGAACCACTGTAAATAAAGTTAAACCACCCAGAGACTACTGAAAATAAAGATAAACCACCCAGGGACCACTGTAAATAAAGATAAACCACCCGGGTACCACTGTAAATAAATATAAACCTCCCAGGGACCACTGTAAATGAAGATAAACCACCGGGGACCACTGTAAATAAAGATAAACCACCCAGGGACTATTGTAAATAAAGATAAACCCCCCGGGGACCACTGTAAATAAAGATAAACCACCCAGAGACCACTGTAAATAAAGATAAACCACCCAGGAACCATTGTAAATAAAGATAAACCACCCAAGAACCACTGTAAATAAAGATAAACCACCCAGGAACCACTGTAAATAAAAATAAACCACCCAGGGACTATTGTAAATAAAGTTAAACCACCCGGGGACCACTGTAAATAAAGATAAACCACCCAGAGACCACTGTAAATAAAGATAAACCACCCAGGAACCACTGTAAATAAAGATAAACCACCAAGGGACCACTGTAAGTAAAGTTAAACCACCCAGGCACCACTGTAAAAAAAGATAAAACACCCGGGTCCACTGTAAATAAAGATAAACCCAGGGACCACTGTAAATAAAGATAAACCACCCAGGGACCACTGTAAATAAAGATAAACATCCCAGGGACCACTGTAACTAAAGATAAACCACCCAGGAACCACTGTAAATGAAGATAAACCATCCAGGGAACACTGTAAATAAAGGTAAACCACCCAGAGAACCACTGTAAATAAAGCTACCACCCGGGACCACTGTAAATAAAGATAAACCACCCGGGGGACCACTGTAAATAAAGAGAAACGACCCGGGGACCACTGTAAATAAAGATAAACCACCCAGAGACAACTGTAAATACAGATAAACCAACCAGAGACCACTGTAAATAAAGATAAACCACTCAGAGACCACTGTAAATAAAGATAAACTACCCTGGGACCACTGTAAATAAAGATAAACCACCCAGGGACCACTGTAAATAAAGATAAACCACCCAGGGTCCACTTTAAATAAAGATAAACCACCCAGGAACCACTGTAAATAAAAATAAACCACCCGGGGACCACTGTAAATTAAGATAAACCACCCAGGGACCACTGTAAATAAAGATAAACCATACGGGGACCACTGTAAATAAAGATAAACCACCCAGGCACCACTGTAAATAAAGATAAACCACCCGGGGACTACTGTAAATAAAGATAAACCACCCAGGAACCACTGTAAATAAAGATAAACCACCCGGGGACCACAGTAAATTAAGGTAAACCACCCGGGGACCACTGTAAATAAAGATAAACCACCCAGGGACCACTTTAAATAAAGATAAACCACCCAGGTACCACTGTAAATAAAGATAAACCACCCAGAGATCACTGTAAATAAAGATAATCCACCCAGAGACCACTGTAAATAAAGATAAACCACCCGGGGACCACTGTAAATAAAGATAAACCACCCAGGGACAACTGTAAATAAAGATAAACCACCCGGGAACCACTGTAAATAAAGTTAAACCACCCAGAGACTACTGTAAATAAAGATAAACCACCCAGGGACCACTGTAAATAAAGATAAACCACCCGGGTACCACTGTAAATAAATATAAACCTCCCAGGGACCACTGTAAATAAAGATAAACCACCGGGGACCACTGTAAATAAAGATAAACCACCCAGGGACTATTGTAAATAAAGATAAACCACCCGGGGACCACTGTAAATAAAGATAAACCACCCAGAGACCACTGTAAATAAAGATAAACCACCCAGGAACCATTGTAAATAAAGATAAACCACCCAAGAACCACTGTAAATAAAGATAAACCACCCAGGAACCACTGTAAATAAAAATAAACCACCCAGGGACTATTGTAAATAAAGTTAAACCACCCGGGGACCACTGTAAATAAAGATAAACCACCCAGAGGCCACTGTAAATAAAGATAAACCACCCAGGAACCACTGTAAATAAAGATAAACCACCAAGGGACCACTGTAAGAAAAGTTAAACCACCCAGGCACCACTGTAAAAAAAGATAAAACACCCGGGTCCACTGTAAATAAAGATAAACCCAGGGACCACTGTAAATAAAGATAAACCACCCAGGGACCACTGTAAATAAAGATAAACATCCCAGGGACCACTGTAAATAAAGATAAACCACCCAGGAACCACTGTAAATGAAGATAAACCATCCAGGGAACACTGTAAATAAAGGTAAACCACCCAGAGAACCACTGTAAATAAAGCTACCACCCGGGACCACTGTAAATAAAGATAAACCACCCGGGGGACCACTGTAAATAAAGAGAAACGACCCAGGGACTATTGTAAATAAAGTTAGATCACCCGGGGACCACTGTAAATAAAGATAAACCACCCAGAGACCACTGTAAATAAAGATAAACCACCCAGGAACCACTGTAAATAAAGATAAACCACCAAGGGACCACTGTAAGTAAAGTTAAACCACCCAGGCACCACTGTAAAAAAAGATAAAACACCCGGGTCCACTGTAAATAAAGATAAACCCAGGGACCACTGTAAATAAAGATAAACCACCCAGGGACCACTGTAAATAAAGATAAACATCCCAGGGACCACTGTAAATAAAGATAAACCACCCAGGAACCACTGTAAATGAAGATAAACCATCCAGGGAACACTGTAAATAAACGTAAACCACCCAGAGAACCACTGTAAATAAAGCTACCACCCGGGACCACTGTAAATAAAGATAAACCACCCGGGGGACCACTGTAAATAAAGAGAAACGACCCGGGGACCACTGTAAATAAAGATAAACCACCCAGAGACAACTGTAAATACAGATAAACCAACCAGAGACCACTGTAAATAAAGATAAACCACTCAGAGACCACTGTAAATAAAGATAAACCACCCTGGGACCACTGTAAATAAAGATAAACCACCCAGGGACCACTGTAAATAAAGATAAACCACCCAGGGTCCACTTTAAAGAAAGATAAACCACCCAGGAACCACTGTAAATAAAAATAAACCACCCGGGGACCACTGTAAATTAAGATAAACCACCCAGGGACCACTGTAAATAAAGATAAACCATACGGGGACCACTGTAAATAAAGATAAACCACCCAGGCACCACTGAAAATAAAGATAAACCACCCGGGGACTACTCTAAATAAAGATAAACCACCCAGGAACCACTGTAAATAAAGATAAACCACCCGGGGACCACAGTAAATTAAGGTAAACCACCCGGGGACCACTGTAAATAAAGATAAACCACCCAGGGACCACTTTAAATAAAGATAAACCACCCAGGGACCACTGTAAATAAAGATAAACCACCCAGAGATCACTGTAAATAAAGATAATCCACCCAGAGACCACTGTAAATAAAGATAAACCTCCCGGGGACCACTGTAAATAAAGATAAACCACCCAGGGACAACTGTAAATAAAGATAAACCACCCGGGAACCACTGTAAATAAAGTTAAACCACCCAGAGACTACTGTAAATAAAGATAAACCACCCAGGGACCACTGTAAATAAAGATAAACCACCCGGGTACCACTGTAAATAAATATAAACCTCCCAGGGACCACTGTGAATAAAGATAAACCACCGGGGACCACTGTAAATAAAGATAAACCACCCAGGGACTATTGTAAATAAAGATAAACCACCCGGGGACCACTGTAAATAAAGATAAACCACCCAGAGACCACTGTAAATAAAGATAAACCACCCAGGAACCATTGTAAATAAAGATAAACCACCCAAGAAACACTGTAAATAAAGATAAACCACCCAGGAACCACTGTAAATAAAAATAAACCACCCAGGGACTATTGTAAATAAAGTTAAACCACCCGGGGACAACTGTAAATAAAGATAAACCACCCAGAGACCACTGTAAATAAAGATAAACCACCCAGGAACCACTGTAAATAAAGATAAACCACCAAGGGACCACTGTAAGTAAAGTTAAACCACCCAGGCACCACTGTAAAAAAAGATAAAACACCCGGGTCCACTGTAAATAAAGATAAACCCAGGGACCACTGTAAATAAAGATAAACCACCCAGGGACCACTGTAAATAAAGATAAACATCCCAGGGACCACTGTAAATAAAGATAAACCACCCAGGAACCACTGTAAATGAAGATAAACCATCCAGGGAACACTGTAAATAAAGGTAAACCACCCAGAGAACCACTGTAACTAAAGCTACCACCCGGGACCACTGTAAATAAAGATAAACCACCCGGGGGACCACTGTAAATAAAGAGAAACGACCCGGGGACCACTGTAAATAAAGATAAACCACCCAGAGACAACTGTAAATACAGATAAACCAACCAGAGACCACTGTAAATAAAGATAAACCACTCAGAGACCACTGTAAATAAAGATAAACCACCCTGGGACCACTGTAAATAAAGATAAACCACCCAGGGACCACTGTAAATAAAGATAAACCACCCAGGGTCCACTTTAAATAAAGATAAACCACCCAGGGACTACTGTAAATAAAGACAAACCACCCAGAGACCACTGTGAATAAAGATCAACCACCCGTGGACCACTGTAAATAAATATAAACCACCCAGGGGCCAGTGTAAATAAAGATAAAGCACCCGGGGACCACTGTAAATAACGATAAACCACCCAGGGACCACTGTAAATAAAAGTCAACCACCCGGGACCACTGTAAATAAAGATAAACCACCCAGGGACCACTTTAAATAAAGATAAACCACCCAAAGACCACTGTAAATAAAGATAAACCGCACGGGACCACTGTTAATAAAGATAAACCACCCAGGAACCACTGTAAATAAAGTTAAAGCACTCAGGGACCACTGTAAATAAAGTTAAACCACCCGGGGACCACTGTAAGTAAAGATAAACCACCCGGGAACCTCTGTAAATAAAGATAAACGACCCGGGGACCACTGTAAATAAAGATAAACCACCCAGGGACCACAGTAAATAAAGATAAACCACCCAGGGACCACTGTAAATAAAGATAAACCACCCAGCGACCACTGTAAATAAAGATAAACCACCCAGAGACCACAGTAAATAAAGATAAACCACCCAGGGACCACTGTAAATAAAGATAAATCACCCAGCGACCACTGTAAATAAAGATAAACCACCCAGGGACCACTGTAAATAAAGATAAACCACCCAGGGCCCACTGTAAATAAAGATAAACGTCCCGGGGACCAATGTAAATAAAGATAAACCACCCGGGGACCACTGTAAATAAAGATAAACCACCCAGGAACCGCTGTAAATAAAGATAAACCATCCAGGGCCCACTGTAAATAAAGATAAACCACCCAGGGACCACTGTAAATAAGGATAAACCACCCAGGGACCACTGTAACTAAAGATAAACCATACGGGGACCACTGTAAATAAAGATAAACCACTCAGGGACCACTGTAAATAAAGTTAAACCACCCAGAGACCACTGTAAATAAAGATAAACCACCCAGGGACCACTGTAAATAAAGATAAACCACCCGGGGACCACTGTAAATAAAGATAAACCACCCAGAGACCACTGTCAATAAAGAGAAACCACCCGGGGACCACTGTAAATAAAGATAATCCACCCAGGGACCACTGAAAATAAAGATAAACCACCCGGGGACCACTGTAAATAAAGATAAACCACGCAGGGACCACTGTAAATAAAGATAAACCACCCAGGGACCACTGTAAATAAAGATAAACCACCCAGGGACAACTGTAAATAAAGATAAACCACGCAGGGACCACTGTAAATAAAGATAAACCACTCAGGGACCACTGTAAATAAAGATAAACCTCCCAGGAACCACTGTAAATAAAGATAAACCACCCAGGGACCACTGTAAATAAAGGTAAACCACCCAGGGACCATTGTAAATAAAGATAAACCACACGGGGACCACTGTAAATAAAGATAAACCACCCAGGAACCACTGTAAATAAAGATAAACCACCCGGGGACTACTGTAAATAAAGATAAACCACCCAGGAAACACTGTAAATAAAGATAAACCACCCGGGGACCACTGTAAATTAAGATAAACCACCCAGGGACCAGTGTAAATAAAGATAAACCACACGGGGACCACTGTAAATAAAGATAAACCACCCAGGAACCACTGTAAATAAAGATAAACCACCCGGGGACTACTGTAAATAAAGACAAACCACCAAGGAACCACTGTAAATAAAGATAAACCACCCGGGGACCACTGTAAATAAAGATAAACGACCCGGGGACCACTGTAAATAAAGATAAACCACCCAGAGACCACAGTAAATAAAGATAAACCACCCAGGGACCACTGTAAATAAAGATAAACCACCCAGGGACCACTGTAAATTAAGATAAACCACACAGGGACCACTGTAAATAAAGATAAACCACCCAGAGACCACAGTAAATAAAGATAAACCACCCAAAGACCACTGTAAATAAAGATATACCGCACGGGACCACTGTAAATAAAGATAAACCACCCAGGAACCACTGTAAATAAAGATAAAGCACTCAGGGACCACTGTAAATAAAGTTAAACCACCCGGGCCCACTGTAAGTAAAGATAAACCACCCGGGAACCTCTGTAAATAAAGATAAACGACCCGGGGACCACTGTTAATAAAGATAAACCACCCAGAGACCACAGTAAATAAAGATAAACCACCCAGGGACCATTGTAAATAAAGATAAACCCTCCAGCGACCACTGTAAATAAAGATAAACCACCCAGAGACCACTGTAAATAAAGATAAACCACCCAGGGCCCACTGTAAATAAAGATAAACGTCCCGGGGACCAATGTAAATAAAGATAAACCACCCGGGGACCACTGTAAATAAAGATAAACCACCCTGGAACCGCTGTAAATAAAGATAAACCATCCAGGGACCACTGTAAATAAAGATAAACCACCCAGGGACCACTGTAAATAAGGATAAACCACCCAGGGACCACTGTAACTAAAGATAAACCATACGGGGACCACTGTAAATAAAGATAAACCACTCAGGGACCACTGTAAATAAAGTTAAACCACCCAGGGACCACTGTAAATAAAGATAAACCACCCAGGGACCACTGTAAATAAAGATAAACCACCCGGGGACCACTGTAAATAATTATAAACCACCCAGAGACCACTGTCAATAAAGATAAACCACCCAGGAACCACAGTAAATAAAGATAAACCACCCAGGGACCACTGTAAATAAAGATAAACCACCCAGGGACCACTTTAAATAAAGATAAACCATCCCGGGACCACTGTAAATAAAGATAAACCACCCAGAGATCACTGTAAATAAAGATAATCCACCCAGAGACCACTGTAAATAAAGATAAACCACCCGGGGACCACTGTAAATAAAGATAAACCACCCAGGGACAACTGTAAATAAAGATAAACCACCCGGGAACCACTGTAAATAAAGTTAAACCACACAGAGACCACTGTAAATAAAGATAAACCACCCAGGGACCACTGTAAATAAAGATAAACCACCCAGGGACACACTGTAAATAAATATAAACCTCCCAGGGACCACAGTAAATAAAGATAAACCACCGGGGACAACTGTAAATAAAGATAAACCACCCAGGGACTATTGTAAATAAAGATAAACCACCCAAGAACCACTGTAAATAAAGATAAACGACCCAGGAACCACTGTAAATAAAGATAAACCACCCAGGGACTATTGTAAATAAAGTTAAACCACCCAGGGACCACTGTAAATAAAGATAAACATCCCACGGACCACTGTAAATAAAGATAAACCACCCAGGAACCACTGTAAATGAAGATAAACCATCCAGGGAACACTGTAAATAAAGATAAACCACCCAGAGAACCACTGTAAATAAAGATATCACCCGGGACCACTGTAAATAAAGATAAACCACCCGGGGGACCACTGTAAATAAAGATAAACGACCCGGGGACCACTGTAAATAAAGATAAACCACCCAGAGACAACTGTAAATACAGATAAACCAACCAGAGACCACTGTAAATAAAGATAAACCACTCAGAGACCACTGTAAATAAAGATAAACCACCCTGGGACCACTGTAAATAAAGATAAACCACCCAGGGACCACTGTAAATAAAGATAAACCACCCAGGGTCCACTTTAAATAAAGATAAACCACCCGCGGACCACTGTAAATAAAGATAAACCACCCGGGAACCACTGTAAATAAAGATAAACCACCCAGAGACCACTGTAAATAAAGATAAACCACCCAGGGACAACTGAAAATAAAGATAAACCACCCGGGGACCACTGTAAATAAAGATAAACCACCCAGAGACAACTGTAAATACAGATAAACCAATCAGAGACCACTGTAATTAAAGATAAACCACCCAGGGACCACTGTAAATAAAGACAAACCACCCAGAGACCACTGTGAATAAAGATAAACCACCCGTGGACCACTGTAAATAAATATAAACCACCCAGGGGCCAATGTAAATAAAGATAAAGCACCCGGGGACCACTGTAAATGACGATAAACCACCCAGGGACCACTGTAAATAAAAGTCAACCACCCGGGACCACTGTAAATAAAGATAAACCACCCAGGGACCACTGTAAATAAAGATAAACCACCCAAAGACCACTGTAAATAAAGATAAACCGCACGGGACCACTGTAAATAAAGATAAACCACCCAGGAACCACTGTAAATAAAGATAAAGCACTCAGGGACTACTGTAAATAAAGTTAAACCACCCGGGGACCACTGTCAGTAAAGATAAACCACCCGGGAACCTCTGTAAATAAAGATAAACGACCCGGGGACCACTGTAAATAAAGATAAACCACCCAGAGACCACAGTAAATAAAGATAAACCACCCAGGGACCACTGTAAATAAAGATAAACCACCCAGCGACCACTGTAAATAAAGATAAACCACCCAGAGACCACTGTAAATAAAGATAAACCACCCAGGGACCACTGTAAATAAAGATAAACCACCCAGGGCCCACTATAAATAAAGATAAACGTCCCGGGGACCAATGTAAATAAAGATAATCCACCCGGGGACCACTGTAAATAAAGATAAACCACCCAGGAACCACTGTAAATAAAGATAAACCATCCAGGGACCACTGTAAATAAAGATAAACCACCCAGGGACCACTGTAAATAAGGATAAACCACCCAGGGACCACTGTAACTAAAGATAAACCATACGGGGACCACTGTAAATAAAGATAAACCACTCAGGGACCACTGTAAATAAAGTTAAACCACCCAGAGACCACTGTAAATAAAGATAAACCACCAAGGGACCACTGTAAATAAAGATAAACCACCCGGGGACCACTGTAAATAAAGATAAACCACCCAGAGACCACTGTCAATAAAGATAAACCACCCGGGAACCACTGTAAATAAAGATAAACCACACAGGGACTATTGTAAATAAAGATAAACCACCCAGGGACCACTGTAAATAAAGATAAACCACACAGGGACCACTGTGAATAAAGATAAACCACCCAGAGACCACTGTAAATAAAGATAATCCGCCCAGGGAACACTGTAAATAAAGATAAACCACCCAGGGACCACTGTAAATAAAGATAAACCACCCAGGGACCACTGTAAATAAAGATAAACCACACGGGGACCACTGTAAATAAAGATAAACCACCCAGGAACCACTGTAAATAAAGATAAACCACCCGGGGACCACTGTAAATTATATAAACCACCCAGGGACCACTGTAAATAAAGATAAACTACACAGGGACCACTGTAAATAAAGATAAACCACCCAGGAACCACTGTAAATAAAGATAAACCACCCGGGGACTACTGTAAATAAAGATAAACCACCCAGGAACCACTGTAAATAAAGATAAACCACCCAGGGACCACTGTAAATAAAGATAAACCACCCGGGGACCACTGTAAATAAAGATAAACCACCCGGGGACTACTGTAAATAAAGATAAACCACACAGGGACCGCTGTAAATAAAGATAAACTACACGGGGACCACTGTAAATAAAGATAAACCACCCAGGAACCACTGTAAATAAAGATAAACCACCCGGGGACCACTGTAAATAGAGGTAAACCGCCCGGACCACTGTAAATAAAGATAAACCACCCAGGAACCACTGTAAATAAAGATAAACCACCCTGGGACCACTGTAAATAAAGATAAACCACCCAGGGACCACTGTAAATAAAGATAAACCACCCAGGATCCACTTTAAATAAAGATAAACCACCCAGGGACCACTGTAAATAAAGACAAACCACCCAGAGACCACTGTGAATAAAGATAAACCACCCGTGGACCACTGTAAATAAATATAAACCACCCAGGGGCCAATGTAAATAAAGATAAAGCACCCGGGGACCACTGTAAATAACGATAAACCACCCAGGGACCACTGTAAATAAAAGTCAACCACCCGGGACCACTGTAAATAAAGATAAACCACCCAGGGACCACTGTAAATAAAGATAAACCACCCAAAGACCACTGTAAATAAAGATAAACCGCACGGGACCACTGTAAATAAAGATAAACCACCCAGGAACCACTGTAAATAAAGATAAAGCACTCAGGGACCACTGTAAATAAAGTTAAACCACCCGGGGACCACTGTAAGTAAAGATAAACCACCCGGGAACCTCTGTAAATAAAGATAAACGACCCGGGGACCACTGTAAATAAAGATAAACCACCCAGAGACCACTGTAAATAAAGAATAACCACCCAGGGACCACTGTAAATAAAGATAAACCACCCAAAGACCACTGTAAATAAAATAAACCACCCAGGGACCACTGTAAATAAAGATAAACCACCCAGAGACCACTGTAAATAAAGATAAACCACCCAGAGACCACTGTAAATAAAGATAAACCACCCAGGGACCACTGTAAATAAAGATAAACCACCCAGCGACCACTGTAAATAAAGATAAACCACCCAGAGACCACTGTAAATAAAGATAAACCACCCAGGGACCTCTGTAAATAAAGATAAACCACCCAGGGCCCACTGTAAATAAAGATAAACGTCCCGGGGACCAATGTAAATAAAGATAAACCACCCGGGGACCACTGTAAATAAAGATAAACCACCCAGGAACCACTGTAAATAAAGATAAACCATCCAGGGACCACTGTAAATAAAGATAAACCACCCAGGGACCACTGTAAATAAGGATAAACCACCCAGGGACCACTGTAACTAAAGATAAACCATACGGGGACCACTGTAAATAAAGATAAACCACTCAGGGACCACTGTAAATAAAGTTAAACCACCCAGAGACCACTGTAAATAAAGATAAACCACCAAGGGACCACTGTAAATAAAGATAAACCACCCGGAGACCACTGTAAATAAAGATAAACTACCCAGAGACCACTGTCAATAAAGATAAACCACCCGGGAACCACTGTAAATAAAGATAAACCACACAGGGACTATTGTAAATAAAGATAAACCACCCAGGGACCACTGTAAATAAAGATAAACCACCCAGGGACCACTGTGAATAAAGATAAACCACACAGAGACCACTGTAAATAAAGATAGTCCGCCCAGGGAACACTGTAAATAAAGATAAACCACCCAGGGACCACTGTAAATAAAGATAAACCACACGGGGACCACTGTAAATAAAGATAAACCACCCAGGAACCACTGTAAATAAAGATACACCCACCCGGGGACCACTGTAAATTATATAAACCACCCAGGGACCACTGTAAATAAAGATAAACTACACAGGGACCACTGTAAATAAAGATAAACCACCCAGGAACCACTGTAAATAAAGATAAACCACCCAGGAACCACTGTAAATAAAGATAAACCACCCGGGGACTACTGTAAATAAAGATAAACCACCCAGGAACCACTGTAAATAAAGATAAACCACCCAGGGACCACTGTAAATAAAGATAAACTACACAGGGACCACTGTAAATAAAGATAAACCACCCAGGAACCACTGTAAATAAAGATAAACTACACAGGGACCACTGTAAATAAAGATAAACCACCCAGGAACCACTGTAAATAAAGATAAACCACCCGGGGACTACTGTAAATAAAGATAAACCACCCAGGAACCACTGTAAATAAAGATAAACCACCCAGGGACCACTGTAAATAAAGATAAACCACCCGGGGACCACTGTAAATAAAGATAAACCACCCGGGGACTACTGTAAATAAAGATAAACCACACAGGGACCGCTGTAAATAAAGATAAACTACACGGGGACCACTGTAAATAAAGATAAACCACCCAGGAACCACTGTAAATAAAGATAAACCACCCGGGGACCACTGTAAATAAAGGTAAACCGCCCGGACCACTGTAAATAAAGATAAACCACCCAGGAACCACTGTAAATAAAGATAAACCACCCAGGAACCACTGTAAATTAAGTTAAACCACCCGGGGACCACTGTAAATAAAGATAAACCACCCGGGAACCACTGTAAATAAAGATAAACGACCCGGGGACCACTGTAAATAAAGATAAACCACCCAGGGACCATTGTAAATAAAGTTAAACCACCCAGAGACCACAGTAAATAAAGATAAACCACCCAGGGACCACTGAAAATAAAGATAACCCACCCAGCGACAACTGTAAATAAAGATAAACCACCCAGAGACCACTGTAAATAAAGATAAACCTCCCAGGGACCACTGTAAATAAAGATAAACCACCCAGGGCCCACTGTAAATAAAGATAAACCACCCGGGGACCAATGTAAATAAAGATAAACCACCCGAGGACCACTGTAAATAAAGATAAACCACCCAGGGACCACTGTAAATAAAGATAAACCACCCAGGGACCACTGTAAATTAAGATAAACCACCCAGGGACCACTGTAAATAAGGATAAACCACCCAGGGACCACGGTAAATAAAGATAAACCACATGGGGACCACTGTAAATAAAGATAAACCAGTCAGGGACCACTGTAAATAAAGTTAAACCACCCAGAGACCACTGTAAATAAAGTCAACCACCCAGGGACCACTGTAAATAAAGATAAACCAGCCGGTGACCACTGTAAATAAAGATAAACCACCCAGAGACCACTGTCAATAAAGATAAACCACCCGGGAACCACTGTCAATAAAGATAAACCACCCAGGGACCATTGTAAATAAAGATAAACCACCCAAGGACCACTGTAAATAAAGAGAAACCACCCAGGGACCACTGTAAATAAAGATAAACCACCCAGAGATTACTGTAAATAAAGATAAACCACCCAGGGATCACTGTAAATAAAGATAAACCACCAGAGACCACTGTAAATAAAGATAAACCACCAAGGGACCACTGTAAATAAAGATAAACCACCCGGGACCACTGTAAATAAAGAGAAACCACCCAGGGACCACTGTAAATAAAGATAAACCACCCAGAGATTACTGTAAATAAAGATAAACCACCCAGGGATCACTGTAAATAAAGATAAACCACCAGAGACCACTGTAAATAAAGATAAATCACCAAGGGACCACTGTAAATAATGATAAACCACCCATGGACCACTGTAAATAAAGATAAACCACCCAGGGACCATTGTAAATAAAGATAAACCACCCATGGACCACTGTAAATAAAGATAAACCACCCAGAGACCACTGTAAATAAAGATAAACCACCCAGGGACCACTGTAAATAAAGATAAACCACCCATGGACCACTGTAAATAAAGATAAACCACCCAGAGACCACTGTAAATAAAGATAAACCACCCAGGGACCATTGTAAATAAAGATAAACCACCCATGGACCACTGTAAATAAAGATAAACCACCCAGGGACCACTGTAAATAAAGATAAACCACCCAGGGACCACTGTAAATAAAGATAAACCACCCAGGGACCACTCTAATTAAAGATAAACCACACGGGGACCACTGTAAATAAAGATAAACCACCCAGGAACCACTGTAAATAAAGATAAACCACCCGGGGACTCCTGTAAATAAAGATAAACCACCCAGGAACCACTGTAAATAAAGATAAACCACGCGGGGACCACTGTAAATTAAGATAAACCACCCAGGGACCACTGTAAATAAAGATAAACAACACGGGGACCACTGTAAATAAAGGTAAACCACCCAGAGATCACTGTAAATAAAGATAATCCACCCAGAGACCACTGTAAATAAAAATAAACCACCCGGGGACCACTGTAAATAAAGATAAACCACCCAGGGACCACTGTAAATAAAGATAAACCACCCGGGAACCACTGTAAATAAAGTTAAACCACCCAGAGACCACTGTAAATAAAGATAAACCACCCAGGGCCCACTGTAAATGAAGATAAACCACCCAGGGACCACTGTAAATAAAGATAAACCACCCGGGAACCACTGTAAATAAAGTTAAACCACCCAGGAACCACTGTAAATAAAGATAAACCACCAGGGACCACTGTAAATAAAGATAAACCACCCGGGGACCACTGTAAATAAAGATAAACCACCCGGGGACTACTGTAAATAAAGATAAACCACACAGGGACCGCTGTAAATAAAGATAAACTACACGGGGACCACTGTAAATAAAGATAAACCACCCAGGAACCACTGTAAATAAAGATAAACCACCCGGGGACCACCCTAAATAAAGATAAACCACCCGGGGACCACTGTAAATAAAGATAAACCACCCGGGAACCACTGTAAATAAATATAAACCACCCAGAGACCACTGTAAAAAAGATAAACCACCCAGGGACCACTGTAAATAAATATGAACCACCCGGGAACCACTGTAAATAAAGATAAACGACCCGGGGACCACTGTAAATAAAGTTAAACCACCCAGAGACAACAGTAAATAAAGATAAACCACCCAGGGACCACTGTAAATAAAGATAACCCACCCAGCGACAACTGTAAATAAAGATAAACCAACCAGAGACCGCTGTAAATAAAGATAACCCTCCCAGGGACCACTGTAAATAAAGATAAACCACCCGGGGACCAATGTAAATAAAGATAAACCACCCGGGGACCACTGTAAATAAAGATAAACCACCCAGTGACCACTGTAAATAAAGATAAACCACCCAGGGACCACTGTAAATTAAGATAAACCACCCAGGGACCACTGTAAATAAATATAAACCACCCAGGGCCCACTGTAAATAAAGATAAACCACCCGGGGACCAATGTAAATAAAGATAAACCACCCGGGGACCACTGTAAATAAAGATAAACCACCCAGGGACCACTGTAAATAAAGATAAACCACCCAGGGACCACTGTAAATTAGGATAAACCACCCAGGGACCACTGTAAATAAGGATAAACCACCCAGGGACCACGGTAAATAAAGATAAACCACATGGGGACCACTGTAAATAAAGATAAACCAGTCAGGGACCACTGTAAATAAAGTTAAACCACCCAGAGACCACTGTAAATAAAGATAAACCACCCAGGGACCACTGTAAATAAAGATAAACCACCCGGGGACCACTGTAAATAAAGATAAACCACCCAGAGACCACTGTCAATAAAGATAAACCACCCGGGAACCACTGTCAATAAAGATAAACCACCCAGGGACCATTGTAAATAAAGATAAACCACCCAAGGACCACTGTAAATAAAGAGAAACCACCCAGGGACCACTGTAAATAAAGATAAACCACCCAGAGACCACTGTAAATAAAGATAAACCACCCAGGGACCACTGTAAATAAAGATAAACCACCAGAGACCACTGTAAATAAAGATAAACCACCCAGGGACCACTGTAAATAAAGATAAACCACCCGGGACCACTGTAAATAAAGATAAACCACCCGGGACCACTGTAAATAAAGCTAAACCACCCAGAGACCACTGTAAATAAAGATAAACCACCCAGGGACCATTGTAAATAAAGATAAACCACCCAGGGACCACTGTAAATAAAAATAAACCACTCAGGGACCACTGTAAATAAAGATAAACCACCCAGGGACCATTGTAATTAAAGATAAACCACACGGGGACCACTGTAAATAAAGATAAACCACACAGGAACCACTGTAAATAAAGATAAACCACCCAGGAACCACTGTAAATAAAGATAAACCACCCGGGGACCACTGTAAATAAAGGTAAACCGCCCGGACCACTGTAAATAAAGATAAACCACCCAGGAACCACTGTAAATAAAGATAAACCACCCAGGAACCACTGTAAATTAAGTTAAACCACCCGGGGACCACTGTAAATAAAGATAAACCACCCGGGAACCACTGTAAATAAATATAAACGACCCGGGGACCACTGTAAATAAAGATAAACCACCCAGGGACCACTGTAAATAAAGTTAAACCACCCAGAGACCACAGTAAATAAAGATAAACCACCCAGGGACCACTGAAAATAAAGATAACCCACCCAGCGACAACTGTAAATAAAGATAAACCACCCAGAGACCACTGTAAATAAAGATAAACCTCCCAGGGACCACTGTAAATAAAGATAAACCACCCAGGGCCCACTGTAAATAAAGATAAACCACCCGGGGACCAATGTAAATAAAGATAAACCACCCGAGGACCACTGTAAATAAAGATAAACCACCCAGGGACCACTGTAAATAAAGATAAACCACCCAGGGACCACTGTAAATTAAGATAAACCACACAGGGACCACTGTAAATAAGGATAAACCACCCAGGGACCACGGTAAATAAAGATAAACCACATGGGGACCACTGTAAATAAAGATAAACCAGTCAGGGACCACTGTAAATAAAGTTAAACCACCCAGACACCACTGTAAATAAAGTCAACCACCCAGGGACCTTTGTAAATAAAGATAAACCAGCCGGTGACCACTGTAAATAAAGATAAACCACCCAGAGACCACTGTCAATAAAGATAAACCACCCGGGAACCACTGTCAATAAAGATAAACCACCCAGGGACCATTGTAAATAAAGATAAACCACCCAAGGACCACTGTAAATAAAGATAAACCACCCGGGGACCACTGTAAATAAAGATAAACCACCCAGGGACCACTGTAAATAAAGATAAACCACCCAGAGATTACTGTAAATAAAGATAAACCACCCAGGGATCACTGTAAATAAAGATAAACCACCAGAGACCACTGTAAATAAAGATAAACCACCAAGGGACCACTGTAAATAAAGGTAAACCACCCGGGACCACTGTAAATAAAGAGAAACCACCCAGGGACCACTGTAAATAAAGATAAACCACCCAGAGATTACTGTAAATAAAGATAAACCACCCAGGGATCACTGTAAATAAAGATAAACCACCAGAGACCACTGTAAATAAAGATAAACCACCCATGGACCACTGTAAATAAAGATAAACCACCCAGGGACCATTGTAAATAAAGATAAACCACCCATGGACCACTGTAAATAAAGATAAACCACCCAGAGACCACTGTAAATAAAGATAAACCACCCAGGGACCACTGTAAATAAAGATAAACCACCCATGGACCACTGTAAATAAAGATAAACCACCCAGAGACCACTGTAAATAAAGATAAACCACCCAGGGACCATTGTAAATAAAGATAAACCACCCATGGACCACTGTAAATAAAGATAAACCACCCAGGGACCACTGTAAATAAAGATAAACCACCCAGGGACCACTGTAAATAAAGATAAACCACCCAGGGACCACACTAATTAAAGATAAACCACACGGGGACCACTGTAAATAAAGATAAACCACCCAGGAACCACTGTAAATAAAGATAAACCACCCGGGGACTCCTGTAAATAAAGATAAACCACCCAGGAACCACTGTAAATAAAGATAAACCACGCGGGGACCACTGTAAATTAAGATAAACCACCCAGGGACCACTGTAAATAAAGATAAACAACACGGGGACCACTGTAAATAAAGGTAAACCACCCAGAGATCACTGTAAATAAAGATAATCCACCCAGAGATCACTGTAAAGAAAAATAAACCACCCGGGGACCACTGTAAATAAAGATAAACCACCCAGGGACCACTGTAAATAAAGATAAACCACCCGGGAACCACTGTAAATAAAGTTAAACCACCCAGAGACCACTGTAAATAAAGATAAACCACCCAGGGCCCACTGTAAATGAAGATAAACCACCCAGGGACCACTGTAAATAAAGATAAACCACCCGGGAACCACTGTAAATGAAGTTAAACCACCCAGGAACCACTGTAAATAAAGATAAACCACCAGGGACCACTGTAAATAAAGATAAACCACCCGGGGACCACTGTAAATAAAGATAAACCACCCGGGGACTACTGTAAATAAAGATAAACCACACAGGGACCGCTGTAAATAAAGATAAACTACACGGGGACCACTGTAAATAAAGATAAACCACCCAGGAACCACTGTAAATAAAGATAAACCACCCGGGGACCACCCTAAATAAAGATAAACCACCCGGGGACCACTGTAAATAAAGATAAACCACCCGGGAACCACTGTAAATAAAGATAAACCACCCAGAGACCCCTGTAAAAAAGATAAACCACCCAGGGACCACTGTAAATAAATATGAACCACCCGGGAACCACTGTAAATAAAGATAAACGACCCGGGGACCACTGTAAATAAAGTTAAACCACCCAGAGACAACAGTAAATAAAGATAAACCACCCAGGGACCACTGTAAATAAAGATAACCCACCCAGCGACAACTGTAAATAAAGATAAACCAACCAGAGACCGCTGTAAATAAAGATAACCCTCCCAGGGACCACTGTAAATAAAGATAAACCACCCGGGGACCAATGTAAATAAAGATAAACCACCCGGGGACCACTGTAAATAAAGATAAACCACCCAGTGACCACTGTAAATAAAGATAAACCACCCAGGGACCACTGTAAATTAAGATAAACCACCCAGGGACCACTGTAAATAAATATAAACCACCCAGGGCCCACTGTAAATAAAGATAAACCACCCGGGGACCAATGTAAATAAAGATAAACCACCCGGGGACCACTGTAAATAAAGATAAACCACCCAGGGACCACTGTAAATAAAGATAAACCACCCAGGGACCACTGTAAATTAGGATAAACCACCCAGGGACCACTGTAAATAAGGATAAACCACCCAGGGACCACGGTAAATAAAGATAAACCACATGGGGACCACTGTAAATAAAGATAAACCAGTCAGGGACCACTGTAAATAAAGTTAAACCACCCAGAGACCACTGTAAATAAAGATAAACCACCCAGGGACCACTGTAAATAAAGATAAACCACCCGGGGACCACTGTAAATAAAGATAAACCACCCAGAGACCACTGTCAATAAAGATAAACCACCCGGGAACCACTGTCAATAAAGATAAACAACCCAGGGACCATTGTAAATAAAGATAAACCACCCAAGGACCACTGTAAATAAAGAGAAACCACCCAGGGACCACTGTAAATAAAGATAAACCACCCAGAGACCACTGTAAATAAAGATAAACCACCCAGGGACCGCTGTAAATAAAGATAAACCACCAGAGACCACTGTAAATAAAGATAAACCACCCAGGGACCACTGTAAATAAAGATAAACCACCCGGGACCACTGTAAATAAAGATAAACCACCCGGGACCACTGTAAATAAAGCTAAACCACCCAGAGACCACTGTAAATAAAGATAAACCACCCAGGGACCATTGTAAATAAAGATAAACCACCCAGGGACCACTGTAAATAAAAATAAACCACTCAGGGACCACTGTAAATAAAGATAAACCACCCAGGGACCACTGTAAATAAAGATAAACCACCCAGGGACCATTGTAATTAAAGATAAACCACACGGGGACCACTGTAAATAAAGATAAACCACACAGGAACCACTGTAAATAAAGATAAACCAACCGGGGACTACTGTAAATAAAGATAAACCACCCAGGAACCTCTGTAAATAAAGATAAACCACCCGGGGACCACTGTAAATTAAGATAAACCACCCAGGGACCACTGTAAATAAAGATAAATGACACGGGGACCACTGTTAATAAAGATGAACCACCCAGGAACCACTGTAAATAAAGATAAACCACCCGGGGACTACTGTAAATAAAGATAAACCACCCAGGAACCACTGTAAATAAAGATAAACCACCCGGGGACCACTGTAAATTAAGATAAACCACCCGGGGACCACTGTAAATAAAGATAAACCACCCAGGGACCACTTTAAATAAAGATAAACCACCCAGGGACCACTGTAAATAAAGGTAAACCACCCAGAGATCACTGTAAATAAAGACAAACCACCCAGTGACCACTGTAAATAAAGATAAACCACCCGGGAACCACTGTAAATAAAGTTAAACCACCCAGAGACCACTGTAAATAAAGATAAACCACCCAGGGACCACTGTAAATAAAGATAAACCACCCGGGGACCACTGTAAATAAATATAAACCAAGGGGGACAACTGTAAATAAAGATAAACCACCCAGGGACCACTGTAAGTGAAGATAAACCACCCAGGGACCACTGTAAATAAAGATAAACCATCCGGGGACTACTGTAAATAAAGATAAACCACCCAGGGACTATTGTAAATAAAGATAAACCACCCGGGGACCACTGTAAATAAAGATAAACCATCCGGGGACTACTGTAAATAAAGATAAACCACCCAGGGACTATTGTAAATAAAGATAAACCACCCAAGAACCACTGTAAATAAAGATAAACCACACAGGAACCACTGTAAATAAAGATAAACCACCCAGGGACTATTGTAAATAAAGATAAACCACCCGGGGACCACTGTAAATAAAGATAAACCACCCAGAGACCACTGTAAATAAAGATAAACTACCCAGGAACCACTGTAAATAAAGATAAACCACCAGGGAACCACTGTAAGTAAAGTTAAACCACCCAGGCACCACTGTAAAAAAAGATAAAACACCCGGGTCCACTGTAAATAAAGATAAACCCAGGGACCACTGTAAATAAAGATAAACCACCCGGGACCACAGTAAATAAAGATAAACCACCCGGGGGACCGCTGTAAATAAAGATCAACGACCCGCAAACCACTGTAAATAAAGATAAACCACCCAGGAACCACTGTAAATAAAGATAAACAACCCAGAGACCACTGTCAATACAGATAAACCACTCAGAGACCAATGTAAATAAAGATAAACTACCCAGGGTCCACTTTAAATAAAGATAAACCACCCAGGGACCACTGTAAATAAAGATAAACCACCCAGAGACCACTGTGAATAAAGATAAACCACCCGTGGACCACTGTAAATAAACATAAACCACCCAGGGGCCAGTGTAAATAAAGATAAAGCACCCGAGGACCACTGTAAATAACGATAAACCACCCAGGGACCACTGTAAATAAAAGTCAACCACCCAGGGACCACTGTAAATAAAGATAAACCACCCAGGGACCACTGTAAATAAAGGTAAACCACGGAGGGACCACTGTAAATAAAGATAAACCACCCGGGGACCACTGTAAATAAAGATAAACCGCCCGGGACCACTGTAAATAAAGATAAACCACCCAGGAACCACTTTAAATAAAGATAAACCACTCAGGGACCACGGTAAATAAAGTTAAACCACCCGGGGACCACTGTAAGTAAAGATAAACCACCCGGGAACCACTGTAAATAAAGATAAACCACCCAGAGACCACAGTAAATAAAGATAAACCACCCAGGGACCACTGTAAATAAAGATAAACCATCCAGGGACCACTGTAAATAAAGATAAACCACCCAGGGACCACTGTAAATAAAGATAAACCATCCAGGGACCACTGTAAAGAAAGATAAACCACCCAGGGACCACTGTAAATAAAGATAAACCACCCAGGGACCACTGTAAATAAAGATAAACCACACGGGGACCACTGTAAATAAAGATAAACCACCCAGGAACCACTGTAAATAAAGATAAACCACCCGGGGACTACTGTAAATAAAGATAAACCACCCAGGAACCACTGTAAATAAAGATAATCCACCCGGGGACCACTGTAGATTAAGATAAACCACCAGAGACCACTGTAAATAAAGATAAACCACCCAGGGACCACTGTAAATAAAGATAAACCACCCGGGACCACTGTAAATAAAGATAAACCACCCGGGACCACTGTAAATAAAGCTAAACCACCCAGAGATCACTGTAAATAAAGATAAACCACCCAGGGACCATTGTAAATAAAGATAAACCACCCAGGGACCACTGTAAATAAAAATAAACCACTCAGGGACCACTGTAAATAAAGATAAACCACCCAGGGACCACTGTAAATAAAGATAAACCACCCAGGGACCACTGTAATTAAAGATAAACCACACGGGGACCACTGTAAATAAAGATAAACCACCCAGGAACCACTGTAAATAAAGATAAACCACCCGGGGACTACTGTAAATAAAGATAAACCACCCAGGAACCACTGTAAATAAAGATAAACCACCCGGGGACCACTGTAAATTAAGATAAACCACCCAGGGACCACTGTAAATAAAGATAAACGACACGGGGACCACTGTAAATAAAGATAAACCACCCAGGAACCACTGTAAATAAAGATAAACCACCCGGGGACTACAGTAAATAAAGATAAACCACCCAGGAACCACTGTAAATAAAGATAACCACCCGGGGACCACTGTAAATTAAGCTAAACCACCCGGGGACCACTGTAAATGAAGATAAACCACCCAGGGACCACTTTAAATAAAGATAAACCACCCAGGGACCACTGTAAATAAAGGTAAACCACCCAGAGATCACTGTAAATAAAGATAGTCCACCCAGAGACCACTGTAAATAAAGATAAACCACCCGGGGACCACTGTAAATAAAGATAAACCACCCAGGGACCACTGTAAATAAAGATAAACCACCCGGGAACCACTGTAAATAAAGTTAAACCACCCAGAGACCACTGTAAATAAAGATAAACCACCCAGGGACGACTGTAAATAAAGATAAACCACCCGGGGACCACTGTAAATAAATATAAACCTCCCAGGGACCACTGTAAATAAAGATAAACCAAGGGGGACAACTGTAAATAAAGATAAACCACCCAGGGACCACTGTAAGTGAAGATAAACCACCCAGGGACCACTATAAATGAAGATAAACCATCCGGGGACTACTGTAAATAAAGATAAACCACTCAGGGACTATTGTAAATAAAGATAAACCACCCGGGGACCACTGTAAATAAAGATAAACCATCCGGGGACTACTGTAAATAAAGATAAACCACCCAGGGACTATTGTAAATAAAGATAAACCACCCAAGAACCACTGCAAATAAAGATAAACCACACAGGAACCACTGTAAATAAAGATAAACCACCCAGGGACTATTGCAAATAAAGATAAACCACCCGGGGACCACTGTAAATAGAGATAAACCACCCAGAGACCACTGTAAATAAAGATAAACCACCCAGGAACCACTGTAATTAAAGATAAACCACCAGGGGACCACTGTAAGTAAAGTTATACCACCCAGGCACCACTGTAAAAAAAGATAAAACACCCGGGTCCACTGTAAATAAAGATAAACCCAGGGACCACTGTAAATAAAGATAAACCACCCGGGACCACAGTAAATAAAGATAAACCACCCGGGGGACCGCTGTAAATAAAGATCAACGACCCGGGGACCACTGTAAATGAAGATAATCCACCCAGGGACCACTGTAAATAAAGATAAACCACCCAGGGACCACTGTAAATAAAGATAAACAACCCAGAGACCACTGTGAATACAGATAAACCACTCAGAGACCAATGTAAATAAAGATAAACCACCCAGGGTCCACTTTAAATAAAGATAAACGACCCAGGGACCACTGTAAATAAAGATAAACCACCCAGAGACCACTGTGAATAAAGATAAACCACCCGTGGACCACTGTAAATAAACATAAACTACCCAGGGGCCAGTGTAAATAAAGATAAAGCACCCGAGGACCACTGTAAATAACGATAAACCACCCAGGGACCACTGTAAATAAAAGTCAACCACCCAGGGACCACTGTAAATAAAGATAAACCACCCAGGGACCACTGTAAATAAAGGTAAACCACCCAAAGACCACTGTAAATAAAGATAAACCGCCCGGGACCACTGTAAATAAAGATAAACCACCCAGGAACCACTGTAAATAAAGATAAACCACTCAGGGACCACGGTAAATAAAGTTAAACCACCCGGGGACCACTTTAAGTAAAGATAAACCACCCGGGAACCACTGTAAATAAAGATAAACGACCCGGGGACCACTGTAAATAAAGATAAACCACCCAGAGACCACAGTAAATAAAGATAAACCACTCAGGGACCACTGTAAATAAAGATAAACCACCCAGCGACCACTGTAAATAAAGATAAACCACCCGGAGACCACTGTAAATAAAGATAAACCACCCAGGGACCACTGTAAATAAAGATAAACCACCCAGGGCCCACTGTAAATAAAGATAAACCACCCAGGAACCACTGTAAATAAAGATAAACCACCCGGGGACCAATGTAAATAAAGATAAACCACCCGGGGACCACTGTAAATAAAGATTAACCACCCAGGAACCACTGTAAATAAAGATAAACCATCCAGGGACCACTGTAAATAAAGATAAACCACCCAGGGACCACTGTAAATAAGGATAAACCACCCAGGGACCACTTTAAATAAAGATAAACCATACGGGGACCACTGTAAATAAAGATAAACCACTCAGGGACCACTGTAAATAAAGTTAAACCACCCAGAGACCACTGTAATTAAAGATAAACCACCCAGGGACCACTGTAAATAAAGATAAACCACCCGGGGACCACTGTAAATAAAGATAAACCACCCAGAGAGCACTGTCAATAAAGATAAACCACCCGGGAACCACTGTAAATAAAGATAAACCACACAGTGACCATTGAAAATAAAGATAAACCACCCAGGGACCACTGTAAATAAAGATAAACCACCCAGGGACCACTGTGAATAAAGATAAACCACCCAGAGACCACTGTAAATAAAGATAATCCACCCAGGGACCACTGTAAATAAAGATAAACCACCCAGGGACCACTGTAAATAAAGATAAACCATCCGGGGACTACTGTAAATAAAGATAAACCACCCAGGGACTATTGTAAATAAAGATAAACCACCCGGGGACCACTGTAAATAAAGATAAACCATCCGGGGACTACTGTAAATAAAGATAAACCACCCAGGGACTATTGTAAATAAAGATAAACCACCCAAGAACCACTGTAAATAAAGATAAACCACACAGGAACCACTGTAAATAAAGATAAACCACCCAGGGACTATTGTAAATAAAGATAAACCACCCGGGGACCACTGTAAATAAAGATAAACCACCCAGAGACCACTGTAAATAAAGATAAACCACCCAGGAACCACTGTAATTAAAGATAAACCACCAGGGGACCACTGTAAGTAAAGTTAAACCACCCAGGCACCACTGTAAAAAAAGATAAAACACCCGGGTCCACTGTAAATAAAGATAAACCCAGGGACCACTGTAAATAAAGATAAACCACCCGGGACCACAGTAAATAAAGATAAACCACCCGGGGGACCGCTGTAAATAAAGATCAACGACCCGGGGACCACTGTAAATGAAGATAATACACCCAGGGACCACTGTAAATAAAGATAAACCACCCAGGGACCACTGTAAATAAAGATAAACAACCCAGAGACCACTGTGAATACAGATAAACCACTCAGAGACCAATGTAAATAAAGATAAACCACCCAGGGTCCACTTTAAATAAAGATAAACCACCCAGGGACCACTGTAAATAAAGATAAACCACCCAGAGACCACTGTGAATAAAGATAAACCACCCGTGGACCACTGTAAATAAACATAAACCACCCAGGGGCCAGTGTAAATAAAGATAAAGCACCCGAGGACCACTGTAAATAACGATAAACCACCCACGGACCACTGTAAATAAAAGTCAACCACCCAGGGACCACTGTAAATAAAGATAAACCACCCAGGGACCACTGTAAATAAAGGTAAACCACCCAAAGACCACTGTAAATAAAGATAAACCGCCCGGGACCACTGTAAATAAAGATAAACCACCCAGGAACCACTGTAAATAAAGATAAACCAATCAGGGACCACGGTAAATAAAGTTAAACCACACGGGGACCACTGTAAGTAAAGATAAACCACCCGGGAACCACTGTAAATAAAGATAAACGACCCGGGGACCACTGTAAATAAAGATAAACCACCCAGAGACCACAGTAAATAAAGATAAACCACCCAGGGACCACTGTAAAAAAAGATAAACCACCCAGCGACCACTGTAAATAAAGATAAACCACCCAGAGACCACTGTAAATAAAGATAAACCACCCAGGGACCACTGTAAATAAAGATAAATCACCCAGGGCCCACTGTAAATAAAGATAAATGACCCAGAGACCACAGTAAATAAAGATAAACCACCCATAGACCACTGTAAATAAAGATAAACCACCCAGGGCCCACTGTAAATTAAGATAAACCACCCAGGGACCACTGTAAATAAAGATAAACCACCCAGAGACCACAGTAAATAAAGATAAACCACCCAACGACCACTGTAAATAAAGATAAACCACCCAGAGACCACTGTAAATAAAGATAAACCACCCAGGGACCACTGTAAATAAAGATAAACCACCCAGGGACCACTGTAAATAAAGATAAACCACCCAGAGACCACAGTAAATAAAGATAAACCACCCAGCGACCACTGTAAATAAAGATAAACCACCCAGGGACCAATGTAAATAAAGATAAACCACCCGGGGACCACTGTAAATAAAGATAAACCACCCAGGAACCACTGTAAATAAAGATAAACCATCCAGGGACCACTGTAATTAAAGATAAACCACCCAGGGACCACTGTAAATAAGGATAAAACACCCAGGAACCACTTTAAATAAAGATAAACCATACGGGGACCACTGTAAATAAAGATAAACCACTCAGAGACCACTGTAAATGAAGTTAAACCACCCAGAGACCACTGTAATTAAAGATAAACCACCCAGGGACCACTGTAAATAAAGATAAACCACCCGGGGACCACTGTAAATAAAGATAAACCACCCAGAGACCACTGTCATAAAGATAAACAACCCGGGAACCACTGTAAATAAAGATAAACCACACAGTGACCATTGTAAATAAAGATAAACCACCCAGGTATCACTGTAAATAAAGATAATCCACCCAGGGACCACTGTAAATAAAGATAAACCACCCAGGGACCACTGTAAATAAAGATAAACCACCCAGGGACCACTGTAAATAAAGATAAACCACCCGGGGACCACTGTAAATTAAGATAAACCACCAGGGACCACTGTCAATAAAGATAAACTACACAGGGACCACTGTAAATAAAGATAAACCACCCAGGAACCACTGTAAATAAAGATAAACCACAAGGGGACTACTGTAAATAAAGATAAACCACCCAGGAACCACTGTAATAAAGATAAACCACCCAGGGACCACTGTAAATAAAGATAAACCACCCGGGGACCACTGTAAATAAAGATAAACCACCCGGGGACTACTGTAAATAAAGATAAACCACACAGGGACCGCTGTAAATAAAGATAAACTACACGGGGACCACTGTAAATAAAGATAAACCACCCAGGAACCACTGTAAATAAAGATAAACCACCCGGGGACCACTGTAAATAAAGATAAACCACCCAGGGACCACTGTAAATAAAGATAAACCACCCGGGGACTAATGTAAATAAAGATAAACCACACAGGGACCGCTGTAAATAAAGATAAACCTCCCGGGGACCACTGTAAATAAAGATAAACTGCCCGGGACCACTGTAAATTAAGAAAAACCACACAGGAACCACTGTAAATGAAGATAAACCACCCAGGAACCACTGTAAATAAAGTTAAACCACCCGGGGACCACTGTAAATAAAGATAAACCACCCGGGAACCACTGTAAATAAAGATAAACCACCCGGGGACCACTGTAAATAAAGATAAACCACCCGGGGACCACTGTAAATAAAGATAAACCACCCGGGGACCACTGTAAATAAAGATAAACCTCCCAGGGACCACTGTAAATAAAGATAAACCAACCAGGGTCCACTGTAAATAAAGATAAACCACCCGGGGACCAATGTAAATAAAGATAAACCACCCAGGGACCACTGTAAATAAAGATAAACCACCCGGGGACCACTGTAAATAAAGTTAAACCACCCAGAGACCACTGTAAATAAAGATAAACCACTCAGGAACAACTGTAAATAAAAATAAACCACCCAGGAACCACTGTAAATAAAGATAAACCACCCGGGGACCAATGTAAATAAAGATAAATGACCCGGGGACCATTGTAAATAAAGATAAACCACCCAGAGACCACTGTAAATAAAGATAAACCACTCAGGAACCACTGTAAATAAAAATAAACCACCCAGGAACCACTGTAAATAAAGATAAACCACCCGGGGACCAATGTAAATAAAGATAAATGACCCGGGGACCATTGTAAATAAAGATAAACCACCCAGAGACCACTGTAAATAAAGATAAACCACCCAGGGACCACTGTAAATAAAGATAAACCACCCAGGGACCACTGTAAATAAAGATAAACCACCCAGGGGCCACTGTAAATAAAAATAAACCACCCAGGAACCACTGTAAATAAAAATAAACCACCCAGGAACCACTGTAAATAAAGATAAACCACCCAGGGGCCACTGTAAATAAAAATAAACCACCCAGGAACCACTGTAAATAAAAATAAACCACCCAGGAACCACTGTAAATAAAGATAAACCACCCAGGAACCACTGTAAATAAAGATAAACCACCCGGGGACCAATGTAAATAAAGATAAACCACCCGGGGACCACTGTAAGTAAAGATAAACCACCCAGGGACCACTGTAAATAAAAATAAACCACCCAGGAACCACTGTAAATAAATATAAACCACCCAGGAACCACTGTAAATAAAGATAAACCACCCGGGGACCACTGTAAATAAAGATAAACAACCCAGGGACCACTGTAAATAAAGGTAAACCACACAGGGACCACTGTAAATAAAGATAAACAACCCAGGGGCCACTGTAAATAAAGATAAACCACCCGGGGACCAATGTAAATAAAGATAAATGACCCAGGGACCACTGTAAATAAAGATAAACCACCCAGAGACCACTGTAAATAAAGATAAACCACCCAGGGACCAGTGTAAATAAAGATAAACCACCCGGGGACCACTGTAAATAAAGATAAACCACCCAGGGACCACTGTAAATAAAGCTAAACCACCCAGGGACCACTGTAAATAAAAGTCAACCACCCAGCGACCACTGTAAATAAAGATAAACCACCCAGGGAACACTGTAAATAAAGGTAAACCACCCAAAGACCACTATAAATAAAGATAAACCGCCCGGGACCACTGTAAATAAAGGTAAACCACCCAAAGACCACTGTAAATAAAGATAAACCGCCCGGGACCTCTGTAAATAAAGATAAACCACTCAGGGACCACGGTAAATAAAGTTAAACCACCCAGGGACCACTGTAAGTAAAGATAAACCACCCGGGAACCACTGTAAATAAAGATAAACCACCCGGGGACCACTGTAAATAAAGATAAACCACCCAGGGCCCACTGTAAATAAAGATAAACCACCCGGGGACCACTGTAAATAAAGATAAACCACCCAGGGACCACTGTAAATAAAGATAAACCACCCGGGGACCACTGTAAATAAAGATAAACCACCCAGGAACCACTGTAAATAAAGATAAACCACCCGGGGACCACTGTAAATAAAGATAAACCACCCGGGGACCACTGTAAATAAAGATAAACCACCCAGGGACCAGTGTAAATAAAGGTAAACCACCCGGGGACCACTGTAAATAAAGATAAACCACCCAGGGCCCACTGTAAATAAAGATAAACCACCCGGGGACCACTGTAAATAAAGATAAACCACCCAGGGACCACTGTAAATAAAGATAAACCACCCGGGGACCACTGTAAATAAAGATAAACCACCCGGAGACCACTGTAAATAAAGATAAACCACCCAGGAACCACTGTAAATAAAGATAAACCACCCAGGGCCCACTGTAAATAAAGATAAACCACCCGGGGACCACTGTAAATAAAGATAAACCACCCGGGGCCCACTGTAAATAAAGATAAATGACCCGGAGACCAATGTAAATAAAGATAAACCATCCAGGGACCAATGTAAATAAACATAAACCACGCAGGGACCACTGTAAATAAAGATAAACCACCCAGGAACCACTGTAAATAAAGATAAACCACCCGGGGACCACTGTAAATAAAGATAAACCATCCAGGGACCACTGTAAATAAAGATAAACCACCCAGGGACCACTGTAAATAAAGATAAACCACCCAGGGACCACTGTAAATAAAGATAAACCACCCAGGGCCCACTGTAAATAAAGATAAACCACCCGGAGACCACTGTAAATAAAGATAAACCACCCAGGAACCACTGTAAATAAAGATAAACCACCCGGGGACCACTGTAAATAAAGAAAAACCATCCAGGGACCACTGTAAATAAAGATAAACCACCCAGGGACCACTGTAAATAAAGATAAACCACCCAGGGACCACTGTAAATAAAGATAAACCACCCAGGGCCCACTGTAAATAAAGATAAATGACCCGGGGACCAATGTAAATAAAGATAAACCACCCGGGGACCACTGTAAATAAAGATAAACCACCCAGGAACCACTGTAAATAAAGATAAACCACCCGGGGACCACTGTAAATAAAGATAAACCATCCAGGGACCACTGTAAATAAAGATAAACCACCCAGGGACCACTGTAAATAAAGATAAACCACCCAGGGACCACTGTAAATAAAGATAAACCACCCAGGAACCACTGTAAATAAAGATAAACCATCCAGGGACCACTGTAAATAAAGATAAACCACCCAGGGACCACTGTAAATAAGGATAAACCACCCAGGGACCACTTTAAATAAAGATAAACCATACGGGGACCACTGTAAATAAAGATAAACCACTCAGGGACCACTGTAAATAAAGTTAAACCACCCAGAGACCACTGTAATTAAAGATAAACCACCCAGGGACCACTGTAAATAAAGATAAACCACCCGGGGACCACTGTAAATAAAGATAAACCACCCAGAGACCACTGTCAATAAAGATAAACCACCCGGGAACCACTGTAAATAAAGATAAACCACACAGTGACCATTGTAAATAAAGATAAACCACCCAGGGACCACTGTAAATAAAGATAAACCACCCAGGGACCACTGTGAATAAAGATAAACCACCCAGAGACCACTGTAAATAAAGATAATCCACCCAGGGACACTGTAAATAAAGATAAACCACCCAGGGACCACTGTAAATAAAGATAAACCACCCAGGGACCACTGTAAGTGAAGATAAACCACCCAGGGACCACTGTAAATAAAGATAAACCATCCGGGGACTACTGTAAATAAAGATAAACCACCCAGGGACTATTGTAAATAAAGATAAACCACCCGGGGACCACTGTAAATAAAGATAAAACATCCGGGGACGACTGTAAATAAAGATAAACCACCCAGGGACTATTGTAAATAAAGATAAACCACCCAAGAACCACTGTAAATAAAGATAAACCACACAGGAACCACTGTAAATAAAGATAAACCACCCAGGGACTATTGTAAATAAAGATAAACCACCCGGGGACCACTGTAAATAAAGATAAACCACCCAGAGACCACTGTAAATAAAGATAAACCACCCAGGACCACTGTAATTAAAGATAAAGCAACAGGGGACCACTGTAAGTAAAGTTAAACCACCCAGGCACCACTGTAAAAAAAGATAAAACACCCGGGTCCACTGTAAATAAGATAAACCCAGGGACCACTGTAAATAAAGATAAACCACCCGGGACCACAGTAAATAAAGATAAACCACCCGGGGGACCGCTGTAAATAAAGATCAACGACCCAGGGACCACTGTAAATAAAGATAAACCACCCAGGGACCACTGTAAATAAAGATAAACAACCCAGAGACCACTGTGAATACAGATAAACCACTCAGAGACCAATGTAAATAAAGATAAACCACCCAGGGTCCACTTTAAATAAAGATAAACCACCCAGGGACCACTGTAAATAAACATAAACCACCCAGGGGCCAGTGTAAATAAAGATAAAGCACCCGAGGACCACTGTAAATAACGATAAACCACCCAGGGACCACTGTAAATAAAAGTCAACCACCCAGGGACCACTGTAAATAAAGATAAACCACCCAGGGACCACTGTAAATAAAGATAAACCACCCAGGAACCACTGTAAATAAAGATAAACCACCCAGGGACCACTGTAAATAAAGATAAACCACCCAGGGACCACTGTAAATAAAGATAAACCGCCCGGGGACCACTGTAAATAAAGATAAACCACCCAGGGACCACAGTAAATAAAGATAAACCATCCAGGGACCACTGTAAATAAAGATAAACTACCCAGAGACCACTGTAAATAAAGATAAACCGCCCGGGGACCACTGTAAATAAAGATAAACCACCCAGGGACCACAGTAAATAAAGATAAACCACCCGGGGACCACTGTAAATAAAGATAAACCACCCAGGGACCACAGTAAATAAAGATAAACCACCCAGCGACCACTGTAAATAAAGATAAACTACCCAGAGACCACTGTAAATAAAGATAAACCACCCAGGGACCACTGTAAATAAAGATAAACCACCCAGGGACCACAGTAAATAAAGATAAACCACCCAGGGACCACTGTAAATAAAGATAAACCACCCAGGGACCACAGTAAATAAAGATAAACCACCCAGGGACCACTGTAAATAAAGATAAACCACCCAGCGACCACTGTAAATAAAGATAAACTACCCAGAGACCACTGTAAATAAAGATAAACCACGCAGGGACCACTGTAAATAAAGATAAACCACCCAGGGACCACTGTAAATAAAGATAAATGACCCGGGGACCAATGTAAATAAAGATAAACCACCCGGGGACCACTGTAAATAAAGATAAACCACCCAGGAACCACTGTCAATAAAGATAAACCATCCAGGGACCACTGTAAATAAAGATAAACCACCCAGGGACCACTGTAAATAAGGATAAACCACCCAGGGACCACTTTAAATAAAGATAAACCATACGGGGACCACTGTAAATAAAGATAAACCACTCAGGGACCACTGTAAATGAAGTTAAACCACCCAGAGACCACTGTAATTAAAGATAAACCACCCAGGGACCACTGTAAATAAAGATAAACCACCCAGGGACCACTGTAAATAAAGATAAACCACCCAGGGACCACAGTAAATAAAGATAAACCACCCGGGGGACCGCTGTAAATAAAGATCAACGACCCGGGGACCACTGTAAATGAAGATAATCCACCCAGGGACCACTGTGAATACAGATAAACCACTCAGAGACCAATGTAAATAAAGATAAACCACCCAGGGTCCACTTTAAATAAAGATAAACCACCCAGGGATCACTGTAAATAAAGATAAACCACCCAGAGACCACTGTGAATAAAGATAAACCACCCGTGGACCACTGTATATAAACATAAACCACCCAGGGGCCAGTGTAAATAAAGATAAAGCACCCGAGGACCACTGTAAATAACGATAAACCACCCAGGGACCACTGTAAATAAAAGTCAACCACCCAGGGACCACTGTAAATAAAGATAAACCACCCAGGGACCACTGTAAATAAAGGTAAACCACCCAAAGACCACTGTAAATAAAGATAAACCGCCCGGGACCACTGTAAATAAAGATAAACCACCCAGGGACCACTGTAAATAAAGATAAACCACCCAGGGACCACTGTAAATAAAGATAAACCACTCAGGGACCACGGTAAATAAAGTTAAACCACCCGGGGACCACTGTAAGTAAAGATAAACCACCCGGGAACTACTGTAAATAAAGATAAACCACCCAGAGACCACTGTAAATAAAGATAAACCACCCAGGGCCCACTGTAAATAAAGATAAACCACCCAGGGACCACTGTAAATAAAGATAAACCACCCAGGAACCACTATAAATAAAGATAAACCACCCAGGGACCACTGTAAATAAAGATAAACCACCCAGGGACCACTGTAAATAAAGATAAACCACCCAGAGACCACTGTAAATAAAGATAAACCACCCAGGGACCACTGTAAATAAAGATAAACCACCCGGGGACCACTGTAAATAAAGATAAACCACCCAGGGACCACTGTAAATAAAGATAAACCACCCGGGGACCACTGTAAATAAAGATAAACCACCCAGGGACCACTGTAAATAAAGATAAACCACCCAGAGACCACTGTAAATAAAGATAAACCACCCAGGGACCACTGTAAATAAAGATAAACCACCCGGGGACCACTGTAAATAAAGATAAATGACCCGGGGACCAATGTAAATAAAGATAAACCACCCGGGGACCACTGTAAATAAAGATAAACCACACAGGAACCACTGTAAATAAAGATAAACCATCCAGGGACCACTGTAAATAAAGATAAACCACCCAGGGACCACTGTAAATAAGGATAAACCACCCAGGGACCACTTTAAATAAAGATAAACCATACGGGGACCACTGTAAATAAAGATAAACCACTCAGGGACCACTGTAAATGAAGTTAAACCACCCAGAGACCACTGTAATTAAAGATAAACCACCCAGGGACCACTGTAAATAAAGATAAACCACCCGGGGACCACTGTAAATAAAGATAAACCACCCAGAGACCACTGTCAATAAAGATAAACCACCCGGGAACCACTGTAAATAAAGATAAACCACACAGTGACCATTGTAAATAAAGATAAACCACCCAGGGACCACTGTAAATAAAGATAAACCACCCAGGGACCACTGTGAATAAAGATAAACCACCCAGAGACCACTGTAAATAAATATAATCCACCCAGGGACCACTGTAAATAAAGATAAACCACCCAGGGACCACTGTAAATAAAGATAAACCACCCAGGGACCACTGTAAATAAAGATAAACCACACGGGGACCACTGTAAATAAAGATAAACCACCCAGGAACCACTGTAAATAAAGATAAACCACCCGGGGACTACTGTAAATAAAGATAAACCACCCAGGAACCACTGTAAATAAAGATAAACCACCCGGGGACCACTGTAAATTAAGATAAACCACCCAGGGACCACTGTAAATAATGATAAACTACACAGGGACCACTGTAAATAAAGATAAACCACCCAGGAACCACTGTAAATAAAGATAAACCACCCGGGGACTACTGTAAATAAAGATAAACCACCCAGGAACCACTGTAATAAAGATAAACCACCCAGGGACCACTGTAAATAAAGATAAACCACCCGGGGACCACTGTAAATAAAGATAAACCACCCGGGGACTACTGTAAATAAAGATAAACCACACAGGGACCGCTGTAAATAAAGATAAACTGCACGGGGACCACTGTAAATAAAGATAAACCACCCAGGAACCACTGTAAATAAAGATAAACCACCCGGGGAATACTGTAAATAAAGATAAACTGCCCGGGACCACTGTAAATAAAGATAAACCACACAGGAACCACTGTAAATAAAGTTAAACCACCCGGGGACCACTGTAAATAAAGATAAACCACCCGGGAACCACTGTAAATAAAGATAAACGACCCGGGGACCACTGTAAATAAAGATAAACCACCCGGGGACCACAGTAAATAAAGATAAACAACCCAGGGACCAATGTAAATAAAGATAAACCTCCCAGGGACCACTGTAAATAAAGATAAACCACCCAGGGACCACTGTAAATAAAGATAAACCACACAGGGACCACTGTAAATAAAGATAAATGACCCGGGGACCACTGTAAATAAAGATAAATCACCCAGAGACCACAGTAAATAAAGATAAACCACCCAGGGACCATTGTAAATAAAGATAAACCACCCAGGGCCCACTGTAAATAAAGATAAACCACCCGGGGACCAATGTAAATAAAGATAAATGACCCGGGGACCACTGTAAATAAAGATAAACCACCCAGAGACCACAGTAAATAAAGATAAACCACCCAGGGACCACTGTAAATAAAGATAAACCACCCGGGGACCACAGTAAATAAAGATAAACAACCCAGGGACCAATGTAAATAAAGATAAACCTCCCAGGGACCACTGTAAATAAAGATAAACCACCCAGGGACCAGTGTAAATAAAGATAAACCACACAGGGACCACTGTAAATAAAGATAAATGACCCGGGGACCACTGTAAATAAAGATAAACCACCCAGAGACCACAGTAAATAAAGATAAACCACCCAGGGACCACTGTAAATAAAGATAAACCACCCAGGGCCCACTGTAAATAAAGATAAACCACCCGGGGACCAATGTAAATAAAGATAAATGACCCGGGGACCAATGTAAATAAAGATAAACCACCCGGGGACCACTGTAAATAAAAATAAACCACCCAGGAACCACTGTAAATAAAGATAAACCATACAGGGACCACTGTAAATAAAGATAAACCACCCAGGGACCACTGTAAATAAGGATAAACCACCCAGGGTCCACTGTAAATAAAGATAAACCATACGGGGACCACTGTAAATAAAGATAAACCACTCAGGGACCACTGTAAATAAAGTTAAACCATCCAGAGACCACTGTCAATAAAGATAAACCACCCGGGAACCACTGTAAATAAAGATAAACCACACAGGGATCATTGTAAATAAAGATAAACCACCCATGGACCACTGTAAATAAAGATAAACCACCCAGGGACCACTGTGAATAAAGATAAACCACCCAGAGACCACTGTAAATAAAGATAATCCACCCATGGACCACTGTAAATAAAGATAAACCACCCAGGGACCACTGTAAATAAAGATAAACCACCCAGGGACCACTGTAAATAAAGATAAACCACACGGGGACCACTGTAAATAAAGATAAACCACCCAGGAACCACTGTAAATAAAGATAAACCACACGGGGACTACTGTAAATAAAGATAAACCACCCAGGAACCACTGTAAATAAAGATAAACCACCCGGGGACCACTGTAAATTAAGATAAACCACCCAGGGACCACTGTAAATAAAGATAAACTACCCAGGGACCACTGTAAATAAAGATAAACCACCCGGGACCACAGTAAATAAAGATAAACCACCCGGGGGACCGCTGTAAATAAAGATCAACGACCCGGGGACAACTGTAAATGAAGATAAACCACCCAGGGACCATTGTAAATAAAGATAAACCACCCAGAGACCACTGTGAATAAAGATAAACCACTCAGAGACCACTGTAAATAAAGATAAACCACCCAGGGACCACTGTAAATAAAGATACACCACCCAGAGACAACTGTAAATACAGATAAACCACCCAGGGACCATTTTAAATAAAGATAAACCACCCAGGGACCACTGTAAATAAACATAAACCACCCAGAGACCACTGTGAATACAGATAAACCACCCAGGGACCACTGTAAATAAAGATACACCACCCAGAGACAACTGTAAATACAGATAAACCAACCAGAGACCACTGTAAATAAAGATAAACCACTCAGAGACCACTGTAAATAAAGATAAACCACCCAGTGTCCACTTTAAATAAAGACAAACCACCCAGGGACCACTGTAAATAAAGATAAACCACCCGGGGACCACAGTAAATAAAGATTAACAACCCAGGGACCAATGTAAATAAAGATAAACCTCCCAGGGACCACTGTAAATAAAGATAAACCACCCAGGGACCACTGTAAATAAAGATAAACCACACAGGGACCACTGTAAATAAAGATAAATGACCCGGGGACCACTGTAAATAAAGATAAACCACCCAGAGACCACAGTAAATAAAGATAAACCACCCAGGGACCACTGTAAATAAAGATAAACCACCCAGGGCCCACTGTAAATAAAGATAAACCACCCGGGGACCAATGTAAATAAAGATAAATGACCCGGGGACCACTGTAAATAAAGATAAACCACCCAGAGACCACAGTAAATAAAGATAAACCACCCAGGGACCACTGTAAATAAAGATAAACCACCCAGGGACCACTGTAAATAAAGATAAACCACCCGGGGACCACAGTAAATAAAGATAAACAACCCAGGGACCAATGTAAATAAAGATCAACGACCCGGGGACAACTGTAAATGAAGATAAACCACCCAGGGACCATTGTAAATAAAGATAAACCACCCAGAGACCACTGTGAATAAAGATAAACCACTCAGAGACCACTGTAAATAAAGATAAACCACCCAGGGACCACTGTAAATAAAGATACACCACCCAGAGACAACTGTAAATACAGATAAACCACCCAGGGACCATTTTAAATAAAGATAAACCACCCAGGGACCACTGTAAATAAACATAAACCACCCAGAGACCACTGTGAATACAGATAAACCACCCAGGGACCACTGTAAATAAAGATACACCACCCAGAGACAACTGTAAATACAGATAAACCAACCAGAGACCACTGTAAATAAAGATAAACCACTCAGAGACCACTGTAAATAAAGATAAACCACCCAGTGTCCACTTTAAATAAAGACAAACCACCCAGGGACCACTGTAAATAAAGATAAACCACCCGGGGACCACAGTAAATAAAGATAAACAACCCAGGGACCAATGTAAATAAAGATAAACCTCCCAGGGACCACTGTAAATAAAGATAAACCACCCAGGGACCACTGTAAATAAAGATAAACCACACAGGGACCACTGTAAATAAAGATAAATGACCCGGGGACCACTGTAAATAAAGATAAACCACCCAGAGACCACAGTAAATAAAGATAAACCACCCAGGGACCACTGTAAATAAAGATAAACCACCCAGGGCCCACTGTAAATAAAGATAAACCACCCGGGGACCAATGTAAATAAAGATAAATGACCCGGGGACCACTGTAAATAAAGATAAACCACCCAGAGACCACAGTAAATAAAGATAAACCACCCAGGGACCACTGTAAATAAAGATAAACCACCCAGGGACCACTGTAAATAAAGATAAACCACCCGGGGACCACAGTAAATAAAGATAAACAACCCAGGGACCAATGTAAATAAAGATAAACCTCCCAGGGACCACTGTAAATAAAGAAAAACCACCCAGGGACCAGTGTAAATAAAGATAAACCACACAGGGACCACTGTAAATAAAGATAAATGACCCGGGGACCACTGTAAATAAAGATAAACCACCCAGAGACCACAGAAAATAAAGATAAACCACCCAGGGACCACTGTAAATAAAGATAAACCACCCAGGGCCCACTGTAAATAAAGATAAACCACCCGGGGACCAATGTAAATAAAGATAAATGACCCGGGGACCAATGTAAATAAAGATAAACCACCCGGGGACCACTGTAAATAAAAATAAACCACCCAGGAACCACTGTAAATAAAGATAAACCATACAGGGACCACTGTAAATAAAGATAAACCACCCAGGGACCACTGTAAATAAGGATAAACCACCCAGGGTCCACTGTAAATAAAGATAAACCATACGGGGACCACTGTAAATAAAGATAAACCACTCAGGGACCACTGTAAATAAAGTTAAACCATCCAGAGACCACTGTCAATAATGATAAACCACCCGGGAACCACTGTAAATAAAGATAAACCACACAGGGATCATTGTAAATAAAGATAAACCACCCATGGACCACTGTAAATAAAGATAAACCACCCAGGGACCACTGTGAATAAAGATAAACCACCCAGAGACCACTGTAAATAAAGATAATCCACCCAGGGACCACTGTAAATAAAGATAAACCACCCAGGGACCACTGTAAATAAAGATAAACCACCCAGGGACCACTGTAAATAAAGATAAACCACACGGGGACCACTGTAAATAAAGATAAACCACCCAGGAACCACTGTAAATAAAGATAAACCACACGGGGACTACTGTAAATAAAGATAAACCACCCAGGAACCACTGTAAATAAAGATAAACCACCCGGGGACCACTGTAAATTAAGATAAACCACCCAGGGACCACTGTAAATAAAGATAAACTACCCAGGGACCACTGTAAATAAAGATAAACCACCCGGGACCACAGTAAATAAAGATAAACCACCCGGGGGACCGCTGTAAATAAAGATCAACGACCCGGGGACAACTGTAAATGAAGATAAACCACCCAGGGACCATTGTAAATAAAGATAAACCACCCAGAGACCACTGTGAATAAAGATAAACCACTCAGAGACCACTGTAAATAAAGATAAACCACCCAGGGACCACTGTAAATAAAGATACACCACCCAGAGACAACTGTAAATACAGATAAACCACCCAGGGACCATTTTAAATAAAGATAAACCACCCAGGGACCACTGTAAATAAACATAAACCACCCAGAGACCACTGTGAATACAGATAAACCACCCAGGGACCACTGTAAATAAAGATACACCACCCAGATACAACTGTAAATACAGATAAACCAACCAGAGACCACTGTAAATAAAGATAAACCACTCAGAGACCACTGTAAATAAAGATAAACCACCCAGTGTCCACTTTAAATAAAGACAAACCACCCAGGGACAACTGTAAATAAAGATAAACCACCCAGGGCCCACTGTAAATAAAGAAAAACCACCCAGAGACCACTGTAAATAAAGATAAACCATACAGGGACCACTGTAAATAAAGATAAACCACCCGTGGACCACTGTAAATAAAGATAAACCACTCAGGGACCACTGTAAATAAAGATAAACCACCCGGGAACCACTGTAAATAAAGATAAACCACCCAGGGGCCAGTGTAAATAAAGATAAAGCACCCGAGGACCACTGTAAATAACGATAAACCACCCAGGGACCACTGTAAATAAAAGTCAACCACCCAGGGACCACTGTAAATAAAGATAAACCACCCAGGGACCACTGTAAATAAAGGTAAACCACCCAAAGACCACTGTAAATAAAGATAAACCGCTCGGGACCACTGTAAATAAAGATAAACCACCCAGGAACCACTGTAAATAAAGATAAACCACTCAGGGACCACTGCAAATAAAGTTAAACCACCCGGGGACCACTGTAAGTAAAGATAAACCACCCGGGAACCACTGTAAATAAAGATAAACCACCCAGGGACCACTGTAAATAAAGATAAACCACCCAGAGACCATTGTAAATAAAGATAAACGACCCGGGGACCACTGTAAATAAAGATAAACCACCCAGAGACCACAGTAAATAAAGATAAACAGCCCAGGGACCACTGTAAATAAAGATAAACCACCCAGCGACCACTGTAAATAAAGATAAACCACCCAGAGACCACTGTAAATAAAGATAAACCACCCAGGGACCACTGTAAATAAAGATAAACCACCCAGGGACCATTGTAAATAAAGATAAACCACCCAGGGACCACTGTAAATAAAGATAAACCACCCAGGGACCACTGTAAATAAAGATAAACCACCCAGGGACCACTGTAAATAAAGATAAACCACCCAGGGACCACTGTAAATAAAGATAAACCACCCAGGGACCATTGTAAATAAAGATAAACCACCCGGGGACCACTGTAAATAAAGATAAACCACCCAGGGACCATTGTAAATAAAGATAAACCACCCAGGAACCACTGTAAATAAAGATAAACCATCCAGGGACCACTGTAAATGAAGATAAACCAACGAGGGACCACTGTAAATAAGGATAAACCACCCAGGGACAACTTTAAATAAAGATAAACCATACGGGGACCACTGTAAATAAAGATAAACCACTCAGGGACCACTGTAAATAAAGTTAAACCACACAGAGACCACTGTAATTAAAGATAAACCACCCAGGGACCACTGTAAATAAAGATAAACCACCCGGGGACCACTGTAAATAAAGATAAACCACCCAGAGACCACTGTCAATAAAGATAAACCACCCGGGAACCACTGTAAATAAAGATAAACCACACAGTGACCATTGTAAATAAAGATAAACCACCCAGGGACCACTGTAAATAAAGATAAACCACCCAGGGACCACTGTGAATAAAGATAAACCACCCAGAGACCACTGTAAATAAAGATAATCCACCCAGGGACCACTGTAAATAAAGATAAACCACCCAGGGACCACTGTAAATAAAGATAAACCACCCAGGGACCACTGTAAATAAAGATAAACCACCCAGGAACCACTGTAAATAAAGATAAACCACCCGGGGACTACTGTAAATAAAGATAAACCACCCAGGAACCACTGTAAATAAAGATAAACCACCCAGGGACCACTGTAAATTAAGATAAACCACCCAGGGACCACTGTAAATAAAGATAAACTATACAGGGACCACTGTAAATAAAGATAAACCACCCAGGAACCACTGTGAATAAAGATAAACCACCCGGGGACTACTGTAAATAAAGATACACCACCCAGGAACCACTGTAATAAAGATAAACCACCCAGGGACCACTGTAAATAAGGATAAACCACCCGGGGACCACTGTAAATAAAGATAAACCACACGGGCCCTACTGTAAATAAAGATAAACCACACAGGGACCGCTGTAAATAAAGATAAACTACACGGGGACCACTGTAAATAAAGATAAACCACCCAGGAACCACTGTAAATAAAGATAAACCACCCGGGGACCACTGTAAATAAAGATAAACCACCCAGAGACCACAGTAAATAAAGATAAACAACCCAGGGACCACTGTAAATGAAGATAAACCACCCAGAGACCACAGTAAATAAAGATAAACAACCCAGAGACCACTGTAAATAAAGATAAACCACCCGGGGACCACTGTAAATAAAGATAAACCACCCAGAGACCACACTAAATAAAGATAAACAACCCAGGGACCACTGTAAATAAAGATAAACCACCCAGAGACCACAGTAAATAAAGATAAACAACCCAGAGACCACTGTAAATAAAGATAAACCACCCAGCGACAACTGTAAATAAAGATAAACCACCCAGAGATCACTGTAAATAAAGATAAACCACCCAGGGACCACTGTAAATAAAAATAAACCACCCAGGAACCACTGTAAATAAAGATAAACCATCCAGGGACCACTGTAAATAAAGATAAACCACCCAGGGACCACTGTAAATAAGGATAAACCACCCAGGGTCCACTGTAAATAAAGATAAACCATACGGGGACCACTGTAAATAAAGATAAACCACTCAGGGACCAGTGTAAATAAAGATAAACCACCCAGGGACCACTGTGAATAAAGATAAACCACCCAGAGACCGCTGTAAATAAAGATAAACCACCCAGGGACCACTGTAAATAAGGATAAACCACCCAGGGTCCACTGTAAATAAAGATAAACCACCCAGGGTCCACTGTAAATAAAGATAAACCATACGGGGACCACTGTAAATAAAAATAAACCACCCAGGAACCACTGTAAATAAAGATAAACCATCCAGGGACCACTGTAAATAAAGATAAACCACCCAGGGACCACTGTAAATAAGGATAAACCACCCAGGGTCCACTGTAAATAAAGATAAACCATACGGGGACCACTGTAAATAAAGATAAACCACTCAGGGACCACTGTAAATAAAGATAAACCACCCAGGGACCACTGTGAATAAAGATAAACCACCCAGAGACCGCTGTAAATAAAGATAATCCACCCAGGGACCACTGTAAATAAAGATAAACCACCCAGGGACCACTGTAAATAAAGATAAACCACCCAGGGACCACTGTAAATAAAGATAAACCACACGGGGACCACTGTAAATAAAGATAAACCACCCAGGAAACACTGTAAATAAAGATAAACCACACGGGGACTACTGTAAATAAAGATAAACCACCCAGGAACCACTGTAAATAAAGATAAAACACCCGGGGACCACTGAAAATTAAGATAAACCACCCAGGGACCACTGTAAATAAAGATAAACGACACAGGGACCACTGTAAATAAAGATAAACCACCCAGGAACCACTGTAAATAAAGATAAACCACCCGGGGACTACTGTAAATAAAGATAAACCACCCAGGAACCACTGTAAATAAAGATAAACCACCCAGGGACCACGGTAAATAAAGATAAACCACCCAGGGACCACTGTAAATAAAGATAAACCACACAGGGACCGCTGTAAATAAAGATAAATCACCCGGGGACTACTGTAAATAAAGATAAACCACCCAGGAACCACTGTAAATAAAGATAAACCACCCAGGGACCACTGTAAATAAAGATAAACCAACCAGGGACCACTGTAAATAAAGATAAACCACCCAGAGACCACTGTAAATAAAGATAAACTACACAGGGACCAATGTAAATAAAGATAAACCACCCAGGGACCGCTGTAAATAAAGATAAACCACCCGGGGACTACTGTAAATAAAGATAAACCACCCAGGAACCACTGTAAATAAAGATAAACCACCCAGGGTCCACGGTAAATAAAGATAAACCACCCAGGGCCCACTGTAAATAAAGATAAACCAACCAGGGACCACTGTAAATAAAGATAAACCACCCAGAGACCACTGTAAATAAAGATAAACTACACAGGGACCAATGTAAATAAAGATAAACCACCCAGGGACCGCTGTAAATAAAGATAAACCAACCAGGGACCACTGTAAATAAAGATAAACCACCCAGGGACCACTGTAAATAAAGATAAACTACACAGGGACCACTGTAAATAAAGATAAACCACCCAGGGACCACTGTAAATAAAGATACACCACCCGGGGACCACTGTAAATAAATATAAACCACCCGGGGACTACTGTAAATAAAGATAAACCACTCAGGGACCGCTGTAAATAAAGATAAACCTCCCAGGGACCACTGTAAATAAAGATAAACCAGCCAGGAACCACTGTAAATAAAGATAAACCACCCGGGGACCACTGTAAATAAAGATAATCCACCCAGGGACCACTGTAAATAAAGTTAAACCACCCAGGGACCACTGTAAATAAAGATAAACCACCCGGGGACTACTGTAAATAAAGATAAACCACACAGGGATCGCTGTAAATAAAGATAAACTACACGGGGACCACTGTAAATAAAGATAAACCACCCAGGAACCACTGTAAATAAAGATAAACCACCCGGGGACCACTGTAAATAAAGATAAACCACCCAGGAACCACTGTAAATAAAGATAAACCACCCAGGAACCACTGTAAATTAAGTTAAATCACCCGGGGACCACTGTAAATAAAGATAAACCACCCGGGAACCACTGTAAATAAAGATAAACGACACGGGGACCACTGTAAATAAAGTTAAACCACCCAGAGACCACAGCAAATAAAGATAAACCACCCAGGGACCACTGTAAATAAAGATAACCCACCCCGCGACAACGGTAAATAAAGATTATCCACCCAGAGACCACTGCAAATAAAGATAAACCTCCCAGGAACCACTGTAAATAAAGATAAACCACCCAGGGCCCACTGTAAAGAAAGATAAACCACCCGGGGACCAATGTAAATAAAGATAAACCACCCGGGGACCACTGTAAATAAAGATAAACCACCCAGGGACCACAGTAAATAAAGATAAACCACCCAGGGACCACTGTAAATAAAGATAACCCACCCAGCGACAACTGTAAATAAAGATAAACCACCCAGAGACCAATGTAAATAAAGATAAACCTCCCAGGGACCACTGTAAATAAAGATAAACCACCCAGGGCCCACTGTAAATAAAGATAAACCACCCGGGGACCAATGTAAATAAAGATAAACCACCCGGGGACCACTGTAAATAAAGATAAACCACCCAGGGACCACTGTAAATAAAGATAAACCACCTAGGGACCACTGTAAATAAAGATAAACCACCCAGAGACCACTGTAAATAAAGATAAACCACACAGGGAAAACTGTAAATTAAGATAAACCACCCGGGGACAACTGTAAATAAAGATAAACCACACAGGGACCACTTTAAATAAAGATAAACCATCCAGGGACCACTGTAAATACAGATAAACCACCCAGAGACCACTGTAAATAAAGATAAACCACCCACGAACCACTGTAAATAAAGATAAACCACCCGGGGACCACTGTAAATAAAGATTAACCACCCAGGGACCACTGTAAATAAAGATAAACCACCCGGGGACCACTGCAAATAAAGATAAACCACCCAGAGACCACTGTAAATAAAGATAAATCACACGGGAACCACTGTAAATAAAGATAAACCACCCAGGGACCACTGTAAATAAAGATAAACTACCCAGGGTCCACTGTAAATAAAGATAAACCACCCTGGGACCACTGTAAATAAAGATAAACCACCCAGGGGACCACAGTAAATAAAGATAAACCACGCAGGTACCACTGTAAATAAAGATAAACCACCCAGGGACCACTGTAAATAAAGATAAACCACCCAGGGACCACTTTAAATAAAGATAAACCATCCAGGGACCACTGTAAATAAAGATAAACCACCCAGAGACTTCTGTAAATAAAGATAAACCACCCAGGGACCACTGTAAATAAAGAAAAACCACTCAGAGACCACTGTAAATAAAAATAAACGACCCGGGGACCACTGTAAATAAAGATAAACCACACAGAGACCACTGTAAATAAAGATAAACCACCCAGGCACCACTGCATATAAAGATAAACCACTCAGAGACCACTGTAAATAAAGATAAACCACCCTGGGACCACTGTAAATAATGATAAACCACCCGGGAACCACTGTAAATAAAGATAAACCACCCAGAGACCACTGTAAATAAAGATAAACCACCCAGGGACCACTGTAAATAAAGATAAACCAACCAGAGACCACTGTAAATAAATATAAACGACCCAGGGACCAGTGTAAATAAAGATAAACCACCCGGGGACCACTGTAAATACAGATAAACCACCCAGGGACCACTGTAAATAAAAATAAACCACCCAGGGACCACTGTAAATAAAGATAAACCACCCAGGGACCACGGTAAATAAAGATAAACCACCCAGAGACCACTGTAAATAAAGATAAACCACCCGGGACCACTGTAAATAAAGATAAACCACCCAGGAACCACTGTAAATAAAGTTAATCCATCGGGGACCACTGTAAATAAAGATAAACCACCCGGGAACACTGTAAATAAAGATAAACCACTCAGGGACCACTGTAATTAAAGATAAACCACCCAGGGACCACTGTAAATAAAGATAAACCACGGAGGGACCACTGTAAATAAAGATAAACCACCCGGGAAACACTGTAAATAAAGATAAACGACCCGGGGACCACTGTAAATAAAGATAAACCACTCAGGGACCACTGTAAATAAAGATAAACCACCCAGGGACCACTGTAAATAAAGATAAACCACCCAGGAACCACTGTAAATAAAGAGAAACCACACAGAGACCACTGTAAATAAAGATAAACCACACAGGGCCACTGTAAATAAAGATAAACCACCCAGAGACAACTGTAAATAAAGATAAACCACCCAGGGACCACTGTAAATAAAGATAAACCATCCGGGGACAACTGTAAATAAAGATAAACCACCCAGGGACCACTTTAAATAAAGATAAACCACCCAGGGACCACTGTAAATAAAGGTAAACCACCCAGGAACCACTGTAAATAAAGATAAACCACCCAGAGACCAGTGTAAATAAAGGCAAACCACCCAGGGACAACTGTAAATAAAGATAAACCAACCGTGGACCACGGTAAATAAAGATAAACCACCCAGGGACCACTGTAAATAAAGATAAACCACCCGGGGACAACTGTAAATTTAGATAAAACACACAGGGACCAATGTAAATAAAGATAAACCACCCAGGGACCACTGTAAATAAAAGTCAACCACCCGGGGACAACTGTAAATAAAGAGAAACCACACAGACACCACTGTAAATAAAGATAAACCACCCAGGAACCACTGTAAATAAAGAGAAACCACCCAGGAACCACTGCAAATAAAGATAAAGCACCCGGGGACCACTGTATATAAAGATTAACCACACAGGGACAACTGTAAATAAAGATAAACCAACCGGGAACCACTGTAAATAAAGATAAACCACACAGAGACCACTGTAAAAAAAGATAAACCACCCAGGGACAACTGTAAATAAAGATAAACAACCCAGGGAAAACTGTAAATTAAGATAAACCACCCGGGGTTAACTGTAAATAAAGATAAACCACCCAGGGACTACTTTAAATAATGATAAACCACCCAGGGACCACTGTAAATAAAGATAAACCACCCAGAGACCACTGTATATAAAGATAAACCACCCAGGAACCACTGTAAATAAAGATAAACCACCCGGGGACCACTGTAAATAAAGATTAACCACCCAGGGACCACTGTAAATAAAGATAAACCACCCGGGAACCACTGTACATAAAGATAAACCACCCAGAGACCACTGTAAATAAAGATAAACCACCCAGGGACCACTGTAAATAAAGATAAACCACCCGGGGACCACTGTAAATAAAAATAAACCTCCCAGGGACCACTGTAAATAAAGATAAACCACCGGGGACCACAGTAAATAAAGATAAACCAACCAGGGACCATTGTAAATAAAGATAAACCACCCAGGAACCACTGCAAGTAAAGATATACCACCCAGGGACCACTGTAAATAAAGATAAACCATCCGGGGGCTACTGTAAATAAACATAAACCACCCAGGGACTATTGTAAATAAAGATAAACCACCCGGGGACCACTGTAAATAAAGAGAAACCACCCAGAGACCACTGTAAATAAAGATGAACCACCCAGGAACCACTGTAAATAAAGAAAACCACCGGGGAACACTGTAAATAAAGATAAACCACCCAGAGTCCACTGTCAATTAAGATAAACCACCCATGGACCACTGTAAATAAAGAGAAACCACCCAGGGACCACTGTAAATAAAGATAAACCACCCAGGGACCACTGTAAATAAAGAGAAACCACACAGGGACCACTGTAAATAAAGATAAATCACCCAGGGACCACTGTAAATAAAGATAAACCACCCAGGGACCACTGTAAATAAATATCAACCACCCAGAGACCACTGTAAATAAAGATAAACCACCCAGGGACCACTGTAAATAAAGAGAAACCACCCAGGGACCACTGTAAATAAAGGTAAACCACCCAGAGACCACTGTAAATAAAGATAAACCACCCAGGGACCACTGTAAATAAAGATAAACCACCTAGCGACGACTGTAAATTAAGATAAACCACCCGGGAACAACTGTAAATAAAGATAAACGACCCGGGGACCACTGTAAATAAAGATAAACCAGTCAGAGACCACTGTGAATAAAGAAAAACCATCAGGGACCACTGTAAATAAAGATAAACCACCCAGGAACCACTGTAAATAAAGACAAACCACCCAGGGACCACTTTAAATAAAGATAAACCACCCAGGGACCACTGTAAATAAAGATAAACCACCCAGCGACAACTGTAAATAAAGATAAACCACCCAAGGACCACTGTAAATAAAGATAAACCACCCGGGGACAACTGTAAATAAAGATAAACCACCCAGGGACCACTTTAAATAAAGATAAACCACCCAGGGACCACTGTAAATAAAGATAAACCACACAGAGACCACTGGAAATAAAGATAAACCACCCAGGAACCACTGTAAATAAAGATAAACCACCCGGGGACCACTGTAAATAAAGATTAACCACCCAGGGACCACTGTAAATAAAGATAAACCACCCGGGAACCACTGAAAATAAAGATAAACCACACAGAGACCACTGTAAATAAAGATAAACCACCCTGGGAACCACTGTAAATAAAGATAATCCACCCAGGGACAACTGTAAATAAAGATAAACCACCCAGGGACCACTGTAAATAAAGATAAACCACCAAGGTACCACTGTAAATAAAGATAAACCACCCAGAGACCACTGTAAATAAAGATAAACCACCCAAAGACCACTGTAAATTAAGATAAACCACCCGGGGACAACTGGAAATAAAGATAAACCACCCAGGGACCACTTTAAATAAAGATAAACCACCCAGGGACCACTGTGAATAAAGATAAACCACCCAGAGACCACTGTGAATAAAGATAAACCACCCAGGAACCACTGTAAATAAAGATAAACCACCCTGGGTCCACTGTAAATAAAGACAAACCACCCAGGGACCACTTTAAATAAAGATAAACCACCCAGGGACCACTGTAAATAAAGATAAACCACCCAGCGACAACTGTAAATAAAGATAAACCACCCAAGGACCACTGTAAATAAAGATAAACCACCCGGGGACAACTGTAAATAAAGATAAACCACCCAGGGACCACTTTAAATAAAGATAAACCACCCAGGGACCACTGTAAATAAAGATAAACCACACAGAGACCACTGTAAATAAAGATAAACCACCCAGGAACCACTGTAAATAAAGATAAACCACCCGGGGACCACTGTAAATAAAGATTAACCACCCAGGGACCACTGTAAATAAAGATAAACCACCCGGGAACCACTGCAAATAAAGATAAACCACACAGAGACCACTGTAAATAAAGATAAACCACCCAGGGAACCACTGTAAATAAAGATAATCCACCCAGGGACAACTGTAAATAAAGATAAACCACACAGGGACCACTGTAAATAAAGATAAACCACCCAGGTACCACTGTAAATAAAGATAAACCACCCAGAGACCACTGTAAATAAAGATAAACCACCCAGGGACCACTGTAAATTAAGATAAACCACCCGGGGACAACTGTAAATAAAGATAAACCACCCAGGGACCACTTTAAATAAAGATAAACCACCCAGGGACCACTGTGAATAAAGATAAACCACCCAGGGACCACTGTAAATAAAAATAAACCACCCAGGAACCACTGTAAATAAAGATAAACCATCCAGGGACCACTGTAAATAAAGATAAACCACCCAGGGACCACTGTAAATAAGGATAAACCACCCAGGGTCCACTGTAAATAAAGATAAACCATACGGGGACCACTGTAAATAAAGATAAACCACTCAGGGACCAGTGTAAATAAAGATAAACCACCCAGGGACCACTGTGAATAAAGATAAACCACCCAGAGACCGCTGTAAATAAAGATAAACCACCCAGGGACCACTGTAAATAAGGATAAACCACCCAGGGTCCGTAAATAAAGATAAACCACCCAGGGTCCACTGTAAATAAAGATAAACCATACGGGGACCACTGTAAATAAAAATAAACCACCCAGGAACCACTGTAAATAAAGATAAACCATCCAGGGACCACTGTAAATAAAGATAAACCACCCAGGGACCACTGTAAATAAGGATAAACCACCCAGGGTCCACTGTAAATAAAGATAAACCATACGGGGACCACTGTAAATAAAGATAAACCACTCAGGGACCACTGTAAATAAAGATAAACCACCCAGGGACCACTGTGAATAAAGATAAACCACCCAGAGACCGCTGTAAATAAAGATAATCCACCCAGGGACCACTGTAAATAAAGATAAACCACCCAGGGACCACTGTAAATAAAGATAAACCACCCAGGGACCACTGTAAATAAAGATAAACCACACGGGGACCACTGTAAATAAAGATAAACCACCCAGGAAACACTGTAAATAAAGATAAACCACACGGGGACTACTGTAAATAAAGATAAACCACCCAGGAACCACTGTAAATAAAGATAAAACACCCGGGGACCACTGAAAATTAAGATAAACCACCCAGGGACCACTGTAAATAAAGATAAACGACACAGGGACCACTGTAAATAAAGATAAACCACCCAGGAACCACTGTAAATAAAGATAAACCACCCGGGGACTACTGTAAATAAAGATAAACCACCCAGGAACCACTGTAAATAAAGATAAACCACCCAGGGACCACGGTAAATAAAGATAAACCACCCAGGGACCACTGTAAATAAAGATAAACCACACAGGGACCGCTGTAAATAAAGATAAATCACCCGGGGACTACTGTAAATAAATATAAACCACCCAGGAACCACTGTAAATAAAGATAAACCACCCAGGGACCACGGTAAATAAAGATAAACCACCCAGGGCCCACTGTAAATAAAGATAAACCAACCAGGGACCACTGTAAATAAAGATAAACCACCCAGAGACCACTGTAAATAAAGATAAACTACACAGGGACCAATGTAAATAAAGATAAACCACCCAGGGACCGCTGTAAATAAAGATAAACCACCCGGGGACTACTGTAAATAAAGATAAACCACCCAGGAACCACTGTAAATAAAGATAAACCACCCAGGGACCACGGTAAATAAAGATAAACCACCCAGGGCCCACTGTAAATAAAGATAAACCAACCAGGGACCACTGTAAATAAAGATAAACCACCCAGAGACCACTGTAAATAAAGATAAACTACACAGGGACCAATGTAAATAAAGATAAACCACACAGGGACCGCTGTAAATAAAGATAAACCAACCAGGGACCACTGTAAATAAAGATAAACCACCCAGGGACCACTGTAAATAAAGATAAACTACACAGGGACCACTGTAAATAAAGATAAACCACCCAGGGAACACTGTAAATAAAGATACACCACCCGGGGACCACTGTAAATAAAGATAAACCACCCGGGGACTACTGTAAATAAAGATAAACCACACAGGGACCGCTGTAAATAAAGATAAACTACACGGGGACCACTGTAAATAAAGATAAACCAGCCAGGAACCACTGTAAATAAAGATAAACCACCCGGGGACCACTGTAAATAAAGATAATCCACCCAGGGACCACTGTAAATAAAGTTAAACCACCCAGGGACCACTGTAAATAAAGATAAACCACCCGGGGACTACTGTAAATAAAGATAAACCACACAGGGATCGCTGTAAATAAAGATAAACTACACGGGGACCACTGTAAATAAAGATAAACCACCCAGGAACCACTGTAAATAAAGATAAACCACCCGGGGACCACTGTAAATAAAGATAAACCACCCAGGAACCACTGTAAATAAAGATAAACCACCCAGGAACCACTGTAAATTAAGTTAAATCACCCGGGGACCACTGTAAATAAAGATAAACCACCCAGGGACCACTGTAAATAAAGATAAACTACCCAGGGTCCACTGTAAATAAAGATAAACCACCCTGGGACCACTGTAAATAAAGATAAACCACCCAGGGGACCACAGTAAATAAAGATAAACCACGCAGGTACCACTGTAAATAAAGATAAACCACCCAGGGACCACTGTAAATAAAGATAAACCACCCTGGGACCACTTTAAATAAAGATAAACCATCCAGGGACCACTGTAAATAAAGATAAACCACCCAGAGACTTCTGTAAATAAAGATAAACCACCCAGGGACCACTGTAAATAAAGAAAAACCACTCAGAGACCACTGTAAATAAAAATAAACGACCCGGGGACCACTGTAAATAAAGATAAACCACACAGAGACCACTGTAAATAAAGATAAACCACCCAGGCACCACTGCATATAAAGATAAACCACTCAGAGACCACTGTAAATAAAGATAAACCACCCTGGGACCACTGTAAATAATGATAAACCGCCCGGGAACCACTGTAAATTAAGATAAACCACCCAGAGACCACTGTAAATAAAGATAAACCACCCAGGGACCACTGTAAATAAAGATAAACCACCCAGGAACCACTGTAAATAAAGATAAACCACTCGGGGACCACTGTAAATAAAGATTAACCACCCAGGGACCACTGTAAATAAAGATAAACCACCCGGGAACCACTGTACATAAAGATAAACCACCCAGAGACCACTGTAAATAAAGATAAACCACCCAGGGACCACTGTAAATAAAGATAAACCACCCGGGGACCACTGTAAATAAAAATAAACCTCCCAGGGACCACTGTAAATAAAGATAAACCACCGGCGACCACAGTAAATAAAGATAAACCAACCAGGGACCATTGTAAATAAAGATAAACCACCCAGGAACCACTGCAAGTAAAGATATACCACCCAGGGACCACTGTAAATAAAGATAAACCATCCGGGGACTACTGTAAATAAACATAAACCACCCAGGGACTATTGTAAATAAAGATAAACCACCCGGGGACCACTGTAAATAAAGATAAACCACTCAGAGACCACTGTAAATAAAGATGAACCACCCAGGAACCACTGTAAATAAAGAAAACCACCGGGGAACACTGTAAATAAAGATAAACCACCCAGAGTCCACTGTCAATTAAGATAAACCACCCGTGGACCACTGTAAATAAAGAGAAACCGCCCAGGGACCACTGTAAATAAAGATAAACCACCCAGGGACCACTGTAAATAAAGAGAAACCACACAGGGACCACTGTAAATAAAGATAAATCACCCAGGGACCACTGTAAATAAAGATAAACCACCCAGGGACCACTGTAAATAAATATAAACCACCCAGAGACCACTGTAAATAAAGATAAACCACCCAGGGACCACTGTAAATAAAGAGAAACCACCCAGGGACCACTGTAAATAAAGGTAAACCACCCAGAGACCACTGTAAATAAAGATAAACCACCCAGGGACCACTGTAAATAAAGATAAACCACCTAGCGACGACTGTAAATTAAGATAAACCACCCGGGAACAACTGTAAATAAAGATAAACGACCCGGGGACCACTGTAAATAAAGATAAACCAGTCAGAGACCACTGTGAATAAAGAAAAACCATCAGGGACCACTGTAAATAAAGATAAACCACCCAGGAACCACTGTAAATAAAGACAAACCACCCAGGGACCACTTTAAATAAAGATAAACCACCCAGTGACCACTGTAAATAAAGATAAACCACCCAGCGACAACTGTAAATAAAGATAAACCACCCAAGGACCACTGTAAATAAAGATAAACCACCCGGGGACAACTGTAAATAAAGATAAACCACCCAGGGACCACTTTAAATAAAGATAAACCACCCAGGGACCACTGTAAATAAAGATAAACCACACAGAGACCACTGGAAATAAAGATAAACCACCCAGGAACCACTGTAAATAAAGATAAACCACCCGGGGACCACTGTAAATAAAGATTAACCACCCAGGGACCACTGTAAATAAAGATAAACCACCCGGGAACCACTGAAAATAAAGATAAACCACACAGAGACCACTGTAAATAAAGATAAACCACCCTGGGAACCACTGTAAATAAAGATAATCCACCCAGGGACAACTGTAAATAAAGATAAACCACCCAGGGACCACTGTAAATAAAGATAAACCACCAAGGTACCACTGTAAATAAAGATAAACCACCCAGAGACCACTGTAAATAAAGATAAACCACCCAAAGACCACTGTAAATTAAGATAAATCACCCGGGGACAACTGTAAATAAAGATAAACCACCCAGGGACCACTTTAAATAAAGATAAACCACCCAGGGACCACTGTGAATAAAGATAAACCACCCAGAGACCACTGTGAATAAAGATAAACCACCCAGGAACCACTGTAAATAAAGATAAACCACCCTGGGTCCACTGTAAATAAAGACAAACCACCCAGGGACCACTTTAAATAAAGATAAACCACCCAGGGACCACTGTAAATAAAGATAAACCACCCAGCGACAACTGTAAATAAAGATAAACCACCCAAGGACCACTGTAAATAAAGATAAACCACCCGGGGACAACTGTAAATAAAGATAAACCACCCAGGGACCACTTTAAATAAAGATAAACCACCCAGGGACCACTGTAAATAAAGATAAACCACACAGAGACCACTGTAAATAAAGATAAACCACCCAGGAACCACTGTAAATAAAGATAAACCACCCGGGGACAAATGTAAATAAAGATTAACCACCCAGGGACCACTGTAAATAAAGATAAACCACCCGGGAACCACTGAAAATAAAGATAAACCACACAGAGACCACTGTAAATAAAGATAAACCACCCAGGGAACCACTGTAAATAAAGATAATCCACCCAGGGACAACTGTAAATAAAGATAAACCACACAGGGACCACTGTAAATAAAGATAAACCACCCAGGTACCACTGTAAATAAAGATAAACCACCCAGAGACCACTGTAAATAAAGATAAACCACCCAGGGACCACTGTAAATTAAGATAAACCACCCGGGGACAACTGTAAATAAAGATAAACCACCCAGGGACCACTTTAAATAAAGATAAACCACCCAGGGACCACTGTGAATAAAGATAAACCACCCAGAGACCACTGTGAATAAAGATAAACCACCCAGGAACCACTGTAAATAAAGATAAACCACCCTGGGTCCACTGTAAATAAAGATAATCCACCCAGGGACAACTGTAAATAAAGATAAACCACCCAGGGACCACTGTGAATAAAGATAAACCACCCAGAGACCACTGTGAATAAAGATAAACCACCCAGGAACCACTGTAAATAAAAATAAACCACCCTGGGTCCACTGTAAATAAAGATAAACCACCCAGGGACCACTGTAAATAAAGATGAACCACCCAGGGACCACGGTAAATAAAGATAAACCACCCAGAGACAACTGTAAATAAAGATAAACCACCCGGGACCACTGTAAATAAAGATAAACCACCCAGGAAGAACTGTAAATAAAGATAAACCACCCAGGGACCACTGTAAATAAAGTTAAACCACCGGGGACCACTGTAAATAAAGATAAACCACCCAGGGACCATTGTAAATAAAGATAAACCACCCAGGGACCACTGTAAATAAAGATAAACCACCCAGGGACCACTGTAAATAAAGATAAACCACTCAGGGACCACTGTAAATAAAGATAAACCTCCCAGGGACCACTGTAAATAAAGATAAACCACCCAGAGTCCACTGTAAATAAAGAGAAACCACACAGAGACCACTGTAAATAAAGATAAACCACCCAGGGACCACTGTAAATAAAGATAAACCACCCGGGACCACTGTAAATAAAGATAAACCACCCAGGGACAACTGTAAATAAAGATAAACCGCCCAGGGACCACTTTGAATAAAGACAAACCACTCAGGGACCACTGTAAATAAAGATAAACCACCCAGAGATCACTGTAAATAAAGAAAAACCACCCAAGGAACACTGTAAATAAAGATAAACCACCCGGGGACAACTGTAAATAAAGATAAACCACTCAGGGACCACTTTAAATAAAGATAAACCACGCAGGGACCACTGTAAATAAAGATAAACCACCCAGGGACCACTGTAATTAAAGATAAACCACCCAGCGACCACTGTAAACAAAGACAAACTACCCAGGGACCACTGTAAATAAAGATAAACCACCCAGAGACCACTGTAAATAAAGATAAATCACCCGGGAACCACAGTAAATAAAGATAAACCACCCAGGGTCCACTGTAAATTAAGATAAACCACCCAGGGACCACTGTAAATAAAGATAAACCACCCGGGAACCACTGTAAATAAAGATAAACCACCCAGAGTCCAGTGTAAATAAAGATAAACCACCCAGGGACCACTGTAAATAAAGATAAACCACCCGAGGACCACTGTAAATAAAAATAAACCTCCTGTGACCACTGTAAATAAAGATAAACCACCGGGGACCACTTTAAATAAAGATAAACCACCCAGAGACCACTGTAAATAAAGAAAAAACCACCCAGGGACCACTGTAAATAAAGATAAACCACCCAGAGACCACTGTAAATAAAGATAAACCACCCAGGGACCATTGTAAATAAAGATAAACCACCCAGGGACCACTGTAAATAAAGATAAACCATCCGGGGACTACTGTAAATAAAGATAAACCACCCAGGGACTATTGTAAATAAAGATAAACCACCCGGGAACCACTGTAAATAAAGATAAACCACACAGGGACTATTGTAAATAAAGATAAACCTCCCAGGGACCACTGTAAATAAAGATTAACCACCCAGGGACCACTGTAAATAAAGATAAACCACCCGGGAACCACTGTAAATAAAGATAAACCACCCAGAGACCACTGTAAATAAAGATAAACCACGCAGGGACCATTGTAAATAAAGATAAACCACCCATGAACCACAGCAAGTAAAGATAAACCACCCAGGGACCACTGTAAATAAAGATAAACCAGCGGGGACCACTGTAAGTAAAGATAAACCACCCAGGGACCACTGTAAATAAAGATAAACCATCCGGGGACTACTGTAAATAAAGATAAACCACCCAGGGACTATTGTAAATAAAGATAAACCACCCGGGGACCACTGTAAATAAAGATAAACCACCCAGAGACAACTGTAAATAAAGATAAACCACCCAGGAACCATTGTAAATAAAGATAAACCACCCATGAACCTCTGTAAATAAAGATAAACCACACAGGAACCACTGTAAATAAAGATAAACCACCCAGGGCCTTTTGTAAATAAAGATAAACCACCCGGGGACCACTGTAAATAAAGATAAACCACCCAGAGACCACTGTAAATAAAGATAAACTACCCAGGAACCACTGTAAATAAAGATAAACCACAAAGAGACCACTGTAAGTCAACTTAAACCACCCAGGCACCACTGTAAATAAAGATAAACCACCCGGGTCTACTGTAAATAAAGATAAATCCAGAGACCACTGTAAATAAATATAAACAATCCAGGGACCAGTGTAAATAAAGATAAATCACCCGGGGACCACTGTAAATAAAGATAAACCACCCAGGCACCACTGTAAATAAAAATAAACCACCCAGGGACCACTGTAAATAAAGATAAACAACCCAGGGACCACGGTAAATAAAGATAAACCACCCAGAGACCACTGTAAATAAAGATAAACCACCCGGGACCACTGTAAATAAAGATAAACCACCCAGGAACCACTGTAAATAAAGATAAACCACCCAGGGACCACTGTAAATAAAGTTAAACCACCGGGGACCACTGTAAATAAAGATAAACCACCCGGGAACCACTGTAAATAAAGATATACGACTCGGGGACCACTGTAAATAAAGATAAACCACTCAGGGACCACTGTAAATAAAGATAAACCTCCCAGGGCCCACTGTAAATAAAGATAAACCACCCAGAGTCCACTGTAAATAAATAGAAACCACACAGAGACCACTGCAGATGAAGATAAACCACCCAGGGACCACTGTAAATAAAGATAAACCACCCAGGGACAACTGTAAATAAAGATAAACCGCCCAGGGACCACATTGAATAAAGATAAACCACTCAGGGACCACTGTAAATAAAGATAAACCACCCAGAGACCACTGTAAATAAAGAAAAACCACCCAAGGACCACTGTAAATAAAGATAAACCACCCGGGGACAACTGTAAATAAAGATATACCACCCAGGGACCACTTTAAATAAAGATAAACCACGCAGGGACCACTGTAAATAAAGATAAACCACCCAGTGACCACTGTAAGTAAATATAAACCACCCAGCGACCACTGTAAACAAAGACAAACTACCCAGGGACCACTGTAAATAAAGATAAACCACCCAGAGACCACTGTAAATAAAGATAAATCACCCGGGAACCACTGTAAATAAAGATAAACCACCCAGGGTCCACTGTAAATTAAGATAAACCATCCGGGGACTACTGTAAATAAAGATAAACCACCCATGGACTATTGTAAATAAAGATAAACCACCCGGGGACCACTGTAAATAAAGATAAACCACCCAGGGACTATTGTAAATAAAGATAAACCTCCCAGGGACCACTGTAAATAAAGATAAACCACCCGGGAACCACTGTAAATAAAGATAAACCACCCAGAGACCACTGTAAATAAAGATAAACCACCCAGGGACAACTGAAAATAAAGATAAACCACCCGGGGACCACTGTAAATAAAAATAAACCATCCAGGGACCACTGAAAATAAAGGTAAACCAACCAGGGACCATTGTAAATAAAGATAAACCACCCAGGAACCACTGCAAGTATAGATAAACCACCCAGGGACCACTGTAAGTAAAGATAAACCACCCAGGGACCACTGTAAATAAAGATAAACCATCCGGGGACTACTGAAATAAAGATAAACCACCCAGGGACTATTGTAAATAAAGATAAACCACCCGGGGACCACTGTAAATAAAGATAACACACCCAGAGACAACTGTAAATAAAGATAAACCACCCAGGAACCATTGTAAATAAAGATAAACCACACAGGAACCTCTGTAAATAAAGATAAACCACACAGGAACCACTGTAAATAAAGATAAACCACCCAGGGACTTTTGTAAATAAAGATAAACCACCCGGGGACCACTGTAAATAAAGATAAACCACCCAGAGACCACTGTAAATAAAGATAAACTACCCAGGAACCACTGTAAATAAAGATAAACCACCAAGAGACCACTGTAAGTAAAGATAAATCACCCAGGCACCACTGTAAATAAAGATAAACCACCCGGGTCCACTGTAAATAAAGATAAATCCAGGGACCACTGTAAATAAAGATAAACCACCCAGGGACCACTGTAAATAAAGATAAACATCCCAGGGACCACTGTAAATAAAGATAAACCACCCAGGAACCACTGTAAATGAAGATAAACCATCCAGGGAACACTGTAAATAAAGATAAACCACCCAGAGAACCACTGTAAATAAAGATAAACCACCCGGGACCACTGTAAATAAAGATAAACCACCCGGGGGACCACTGTAAATAAAGATAAACCACCCAGGGACCACTGTAAATAAAGATAAACCACCCGGGAACCACTGTAAATAAAATAAACCACCCAGGGACTACTGTAAATAAAGATAAACCACCCAGGGACCACTGTAAATAAAGATAAACCACCCAGGGACCACTGTAAATAAAGATAAACCACCCAGGGACCACTGTAAATAAAGATAAACCACCCAGGGACCACTGTAAATAAAGATAAACCACCCAGGAACCACTGTAAATGAAGATAAACTATCCAGGGAACACTGTAAATAAAGATAAACCAACCAGAGAACGACTGTAAATAAAGATAAACCACCCGGGACCACTGTAAATAAAGATAAACCACCCAGGGACCACTGTAAATAAAGATAAACCACCCGGGGACCACTGTAAATAAAGATAAACCACCCAGGGTCCACTGTAAATAAAGATAAACTACCCAGGGACCACTGTAAACAAAGACAAACTACCCAGGGACCACTGTAAATAAAGATAAACCTCCCAGGGACCACTGTAAATAAAGATAAACCACCCAGAGTCCACTGTAAATAAAGAGAAACCACACAGAGACCACTGTAAATAAAGATAAACCACCCAGGGACCACTGTAAATAAAGATAAACCACCCGGGACCACTGTAAATAAAGATAAACCACCCAGGGACAACTGTAAATAAAGATAAACCGCCCAGGGACCACTTTGAATAAAGATAAACCACTCAGGGACCACTGTAAATAAAGATTAACCACCCAGAGACCACTGTAAATAAAGAAAAACCACCCAAGGACCACTGTAAATAAAGATAAACCACCCGGGGACAACTGTAAAAAAAGATAAACCACTCAGGGACCACTTTAAATAAAGATAAACCACCCAGGGACCACTGTAAATAAAGATAAACCACCCGGGAACCACTGTAAATAAAGATAAACCACCCAGAGTCCAGTGTAAATAAAGATAAACCACCCAGGGACCACTGTAAATAAAGATAAACCACCCGAGGACCACTGTAAATAAAAATAAACCTCCTGTGACCACTGTAAATAAAGATAAACCACCGGGGACCACTTTAAATAAAGATAAACCACCCAGAGACCACTGTAAATAAAGATAAACCACCCAGAGACCACTGTAAATAAAGATAAACCACCCAGGGACCATTGTAAATAAAGATAAACCACCCAGGGACCACTGTAAATAAAGATAAACCACCCAGAGACCACTGTAAATAAAGATAAACCACCCAGGGACCATTGTAAATAAAGATAAACCACCCAGGGACCACTGTAAATAAAGATAAACCATCCGGGGACTACTGTAAATAAAGATAAACCACCCAGGGACTATTGTAAATAAAGATAAACCACCCGGGGACCACTGTAAATAAAGATAAATCACACAGGGACTATTGTAAATAAAGATAAACCTCCCAGGGACCACTGTAAATAAAGATTAACCACCCAGGGACCACTGTAAATAAAGATAAACCACCCGGGAACCACTGTAAATAAAGATAAACCACCCAGAGACCACTGTAAATAAAGATAAACCACGCAGGGACCATTGTAAATAAAGATAAACCACCCAGGAACCACTGCAAGTAAAGATAAACCACCCAGGGACCACTGTAAATAAAGATAAACCAGCGGGGACCACTGTAAGTAAAGATAAACCACCCAGGGACCACTGTAAATAAAGATAAACCATCCGGGGACTACTGTAAATAAAGATAAACCACCCAGGGACTATTGTAAATAAAGATAAACCACCCGGGGACCACTGTAAATAAAGATAAACCACCCAGAGACAACTGTAAATAAAGATAAACCACCCAGGAACCATTGTAAATAAAGATAAACCACCCAGGAACCTCTGTAAATAAAGATAAACCACACAGGAACCACTGTAAATAAAGATAAACCACCCAGGGCCTTTTGTAAATAAAGATCAACCACCCGGGGACCACTGTAAATAAAGATAAACCACCCAGAGACCACTGTAAATAAAGATAAACTACCCAGGAACCACTGTAAATAAAGATAAACCACAAAGAGACCACTGTAAGTCAAGTTAAACCACCCAGGCACCACTGTAAATAAAGATAAACGACCCGGGTCCACTGTAAATAAAGATAAATCCAGAGACCACTGTAAATAAATATAAACGATTCAGGGACCAGTGTAAATAAAGATAAATCACCCGGGCACCACTGTAAATAAAGATAAACCACCCAGGGACCACTGTAAATAAAAATAAACCACCCAGGGACCACTGTGAATAAAGATAAACAACACAGGGACCACGGTAAATAAAGATAAACCACCCAGAGACCACTGTAAATAAAGATAAACCACCCGGGACCACTGTAAATAAAGATAAACCACCCAGGAACCACTGTAAATAAAGATAAACCACCCAGGGACCACTGTAAATAAAGTTAAACCACCGGGGACCAGTGTAAATAAAGATAAACCACCCGGGAACCACTGTAAATAAAGACATACGACCCGGGGACCACTGTAAATAAAGATAAACCACTCAGGGACCACTGTAAATAAAGATAAACCTCCCAGGGACCACTGTAAATAAAGATAAACCACCCAGAGACAACTGTAAATAAAGATAAACCACCCAGGAACCATTGTAAATAAAGATAAACCACACAGGAACCTCTGTAAATAAAGATAAACCACACAGGAACCACTGTAAATAAAGATAAACCACCCAGGGACTTTTGTAAATAAAGATAAACCACCCGGGGACCACTGTAAATAAAGATAAACCACCCAGAGACCACTGTAAATAAAGATAAACTACCCAGGAACCACTGTAAATAAAGATAAACCACCAAGAGACCACTGTAAGTAAAGATAAACCACCCAGGCACCACTGTAAATAAAGATAAACCACCCGGGTCCACTGTAAATAAAGATAAATCCAGGGACCACTGTAAATAAAGATAAACCACCCAGGGACCACTGTAAATAAAGATAAACATCCCAGGGACCACTGTAAATAAAGATAAACCACCCAGGAACCACTGTAAATGAAGATAAACCATCCAGGGAACACTGTAAATAAAGATAAACCACCCAGAGAACCACTGTAAATAAAGATAAACCACCCGGGACCACTGTAAATAAAGATAAACCACCCGGGGGACCACTGTAAATAAAGATAAACCACCCAGGGACCATTGTAAAAAAAGATAAACCACCCGGGAACCACTGTAAATAAAATAAACCACCCAGGGACTACTGTAAATAAAGATAAACCACCCAGGGACCACTGTAAATAAAGATAAACCACCCAGGGACCACTGTAAATAAAGATAAACCACCCAGGGACCACTGTAAATAAAGATAAACCACCCAGGGACCACTGTAAATAAAGATAAACCACCCAGGAACCACTGTAAATGAAGATAAACTATCCAGGGAACACTGTAAATAAAGATAAACCAACCAGAGAACGACTGTAAATAAAGATAAACCACCCGGGACCACTGTAAATAAAGATAAACCACCCAGGGACCACTGTAAATAAAGATAAACCACCCGGGGACCACTGTAAATAAAGATAAACCACCCAGGGTCCACTGTAAATAAAGATAAACTACCCAGGGACCACTGTAAACAAAGACAAACTACCCAGGGACCACTGTAAATAAAGATAAACCTCCCAGGGACCACTGTAAATAAAGATAAACCACCCAGAGTCCACTGTAAATAAAGAGAAACCACACAGAGACCACTGTAAATAAAGATAAACCACCCAGGGACCACTGTAAATAAAGATAAACCACCCGGGACCACTGTAAATAAAGATAAACCACCCAGGGACAACTGTAAATAAAGATAAACCGCCCAGGGACCACTTTGAATAAAGATAAACCACTCAGGGACCACTGTAAATAAAGATTAACCACCCAGAGACCACTGTAAATAAAGAAAAACCACCCAAGGACCACTGTAAATAAAGATAAACCACCCGGGGACAACTGTAAAAAAAGATAAACCACTCAGGGACCACTTTAAATAAAGATAAACCACCCAGGGACCACTGTAAATAAAGATAAACCACCCGGGAACCACTGTAAATAAAGATAAACCACCCAGAGTCCAGTGTAAATAAAGATAAACCACCCAGGGACCACTGTAAATAAAGATAAACCACCCGAGGACCACTGTAAATAAAAATAAACCTCCTGTGACCACTGTAAATAAAGATAAACCACCGGGGACCACTTTAAATAAAGATAAACCACCCAGAGACCACTGTAAATAAAGATAAACCACCCAGAGACCACTGTAAATAAAGATAAACCACCCAGGGACCATTGTAAATAAAGATAAACCACCCAGGGACCACTGTAAATAAAGATAAACCACCCAGAGACCACTGTAAATAAAGATAAACCACCCAGGGACCATTGTAAATAAAGATAAACCACCCAGGGACCACTGTAAATAAAGATAAACCATCCGGGGACTACTGTAAATAAAGATAAACCACCCAGGGACTATTGTAAATAAAGATAAACCACCCGGGGACCACTGTAAATAAAGATAAATCACACAGGGACTATTGTAAATAAAGATAAACCTCCCAGGGACCACTGTAAATAAAGATTAACCACCCAGGGACCACTGTAAATAAAGATAAACTACCCGGGAACCACTGTAAATAAAGATAAACCACCCAGAGACCACTGTAAATAAAGATAAACCACGCAGGGACCATTGTAAATAAAGATAAACCACCCAGGAACCACTGCAAGTAAAGATAAACCACCCAGGGACCACTGTAAATAAAGATAAACCAGCGGGGACCACTGTAAGTAAAGATAAACCACCCAGGGACCACTGTAAATAAAGATAAACCATCCGGGGACTACTGTAAATAAAGATAAACCACCCAGGGACTATTGTAAATAAAGATAAACCACCCGGGGACCACTGTAAATAAAGATAAACCACCCAGAGACAACTGTAAATAAAGATAAACCACCCAGGAACCATTGTAAATAAAGATAAACCACCCAGGAACCTCTGTAAATAAAGATAAACCACACAGGAACCACTGTAAATAAAGATAAACCACCCAGGGCCTTTTGTAAATAAAGATCAACCACCCGGGGACCACTGTAAATAAAGATAAACCACCCAGAGACCACTGTAAATAAAGATAAACTACCCAGGAACCACTGTAAATAAAGATAAACCACAAAGAGACCACTGTAAGTCAAGTTAAACCACCCAGGCACCACTGTAAATAAAGATAAACCACCCGGGTCCACTGTAAATAAAGATAAATCCAGAGACCACTGTAAATAAATATAAACGATCCAGGGACCAGTGTAAATAAAGATAAATCACCCGGGGACCACTGTAAATAAAGATAAACCACCCAGGGACCACTGTAAATAAAAATAAACCACCCAGGGACCACTGTGAATAAAGATAAACAACACAGGGACCACGGTAAATAAAGATAAACCACCCAGAGACCACTGTAAATAAAGATAAACCACCCGGGACCACTGTAAATAAAGATAAACCACCCAGGAACCACTGTAAATAAAGATAAACCACCCAGGGACCACTGTAAATAAAGTTAAACCACCGGGGACCAGTGTAAATAAAGATAAACCACCCGGGAACCACTGTAAATAAAGACATACGACCCGGGGACCACTGTAAATAAAGATAAACCACTCAGGGACCACTGTAAATAAAGATAAACCTCCCAGGGACCACTGTAAATAAAGATAAACCACCCAGGGACCATTGTAAATAAAGATAAGCCACGCAGGGACCACTGTAAATAAAGATAAACCATCCGGGGACCTCTGTAAATAAAGATAAACCACCCCGGGACCTCTGTAAATAAAGATAAACCACCCAGGGACCACTGTAAATAAAGATAAACCACCCAGGGACCACTGTAAATAAAGATAAACCACCCAGGGTCCACTGTAAATTAAGATAAACCACCCAGAGATCACTGTAAATAAAGATAAACCACCCAGGGACCACTGTAAATAAAGATAAACCACCCAGAGACCACTGTAAATAAAGATAAACCACCCGGGACCACTGTAAATAAAGATAAACCACCCAGGGACCACTGTAAATAAAGATAAACCACCCAGAGACCACTGTAAATGAAGATAAACCACCCGGGGACCTCTGTAAATAAAGATAAACCACCCCGGGACGTCTGTAAATAAAGATAAACCACCCAGGGACCACTGTAAATAAAGATAAACCACCCAGGGAACACTGTAAATAAAGATAAACCACCCAGGGCCCACTGGAAATTAAGATAAACCACCCAGAGATCACTGTAAATAAAGATAAACCACCCAGTGACCACTGTAAATAAAGATAAACCACCCAGGGACCACTGTAAATAAAGATAAACCACCCAGGGACCACTGCAAATAAAGATAAACCACCCAGGGACCACTGTAAATAAAGGTAAACCACCCAGGGACCACTGTAAATAAAGATATACCACACGGGGACCACTGTAAATAAAGATAAACCACCCAGGGACCACTGTAAATAAATATAAACCACCCAGGGACCACTGTAAATAAAGATAAACCACACGGGGACCACTGTAAATAAAGACAAACCACTCAGGGGCCACTGTAAATAAAGATAAACCACCCAGAGACCACTGTAAATAAAGGTAAACCACCCAGGGACCACTGTAAATAAAGATAAACCACTCAGAGTCCACTGTAAATAAGGATAAACCACCCAGAGACCACTGTAAATGAAGATAAACCACCCAGGGACCACTGTAAATAAAGATAAACCACCCGGGACCACTGTAAATAAAGATAAACCACCCAGAGACCACTGTAAATAAAGATAAACCACGCAGAGACCACTGTAAATAAAGATAAACCACACAGGGACCACTGTAAATAAAGATAAACCACCTAGGGACAACTGTAAATAAAGATAAACCACCCAGGGGCCACTGTAAATAAAAATAAACCACCCAGGGACCACTGTAAATAAAGATAAACCACCCAGAGACCACTGTAAATAAAGATAAATCACCCAGACACCACTGTAAATAAAGATAAACCACCCAGAGACCACTGTACATAAAGATAAACCTCCCAGAGACCACTGTAAATAAAGATAGACCACCCGGGGACCACTGTAAATAAAGATAAACCACCCGGGAACCACTGTAAATAAAGATAAACCACACATGGAACACTCTAAATAAAGGTAAACCACACAGAGACCACTCTAGATAAAGATAAACCACCCAGGGACCACTGTAAATAAAGTTAAACCACCCAGAGACCACTGTAAATAAAGATAGACCACCCAGAGACCACTGTAAATAAAGATAAACCACCCAGGGACCACAGTAAATAAAGATAAACCCCCCAGAGACCACTGTAAATAATGTTAAACCACCCGGGGACCACTGTAAATAAAGATAAACCACCCGGGAACCATTGTAAATAAAGATAAACCACCCGGGGTCCACTGTAAATAAAGATAAACCACCCAGGGACCACTGCAAATAAAGATAAACCACCCAGGGACCACTGTAAATAAAGATAAACCACCCAGAGACCACTGTAAGTAAAGATAAACCACCCGGGACCACTGTAAATAAGGATAAACCACCCAGGGACCACTGTAAATGAAGATAAACCACCCGGGGACCACTGTAAATAAAGATAAACAACCCAGGGACCACTGTAAATAAAGATAAACCACCCGGGACCACTGTAAATAAGGATAAACCACCCAGGGACCACTGTAAATGAAGATAAACCACCCGGGGACCTCTGTAAATAAAGATAAACCACCCAGGGACCACTGCAAATAAAGATAAACCACCCAGGGACCACTGTAAATTAAGATAAACCACCCAAAGATCACTGTAAATAAAGATAAACCACCCAGTGACCACTGTAAATAAAGATAAACCACCCAGGGACCACTGTAAATAAAGATAAACCACCCAGGGACCAGTGTAAATAAAGATAAACCACCCAGGGACCACTGTAAATAAAGGTAAACCACCCAGGGACCACTGTAAATTAAGATAAACCACACGGGGACCACTGTAAATAAAGATAAACCACCCAGGGACCACTGTAAATAAAGATAAACCACCCGGGGACCACTGTAAATAAAGATAAACCACCCAGGGACCACTGTAAATAAAGATAAACCACCCCGGGACCACTGTAAATAAAGATAAACCACCCAGGGACCACTGTAAATAAAGGTAAACCACCCAGGGACCACTGTAAATAAAGATAAACCACCCCGGGACCACTGTCAATAAATATAAACCACCCAGGGACCACTGTAAATAAAGATAAACCACCCAGAGACAACTGTAAATAAAGATAAACCACCCGGGACCACTGTAAAAAAAGATAAACCACCCAGGGACCACTGTAAATAAAGATAAACCACCCAGAGACCACTGTAAATGAAGATAAACCACCCGGGGACCTCTGTAAATAAAGATAAACCACCCCGGGACCTCTGTAAATAAAGATAAACCACCCAGGGACCACTGTAAATAAAGATAAACCACCCAGGGACCACTGTAAATAAAGATAAACCACCCAGGGCCCACTGTAAATTAAGATAAACCACCCAGAGATCACTGTAAATAAAGATAAACCACCCAGTGACCACTGTTAGTAAAGATAAACCACCCAGGGACCACTGTAAATAAAGATAAACCACCCAGGGACCAGTGTAAATAAAGATAAACCACCCAGGGACCACTGTAAATAAAGGTAAACCACCCAGGGACCACTGTAAATAAAGATAAACCACACGGGGACCACTGTAAATAAAGATAAACCACACAGGGACCACTGTAAATAAATATAAACCACCCAGGGACCACTGTAAATAAGGATAAACCACACGGGGACCACTGTAAATAAAGACAAACCACTCAGGGGCCACTGTAAATAAAGATAAACCACCTAGAGACCACTTTAAATAAAGGTAAACCACCCAGGGACCACTGTAAATAAAGATAAACCACCAGGGAATCACTGTAAATAACGATAAACCACCCAGGGACCATTGTAAATGAAGATAAACCAACCAGAGACCACTGTCAATAAAGATAAACCACCAGGGAACCACTGTAAATAAAGATAAACCACCCAGGGACCACTGTAAATAAAGATAAACAGCCCAGGGAACACTGTAAATAAAGATGAACCACCCGGGACCACTGTAAATAAAGATAAACCCCCCGGGAACCACTGTAAATAAAGATAAACCACCCAGGGACCACTGTAAATAAAGATAAACCACCCAGGGACCACTGTAAATAAAGAGAAACCACCCAGGGACCACTGTAAATAAAGATAAAACACCCAGAGACCACTGTAAATAAAGATAAACCACCCAGGGACCACTGTAAATAAAGATAAACCACCCAGAGACCACAGTAAATAAAGATAAACCACCCGGGGACCACTGTAAATAACGATAAACCACCCAGAGACCATTGTAAATAAAGATAAACCAGCCAGGGACCACTGTAAATAAAGATAAACCACCCAGAGACCATTGTAAATAAAGATACACCACCCAGGGACCACTGCAAATAAAGATAAACCTCCCAGGGACCACTGTAAATAAAGATAAACCACCCAGGGATCACTGTAAATAAAGATAAACCACCCAGGGACCACTGTACATAAAGATAAACCACCCAGGGACCACTGTAAATAAAGATAAACCACCCGGGGACCACTGTAAATCAAGAAAAACCACTCGGGAACCACTGTAAATAAAGATAAACCACCCAGAGACCACTGTAAATAAAGATAAACCACTCAGGGACCACTGTAAATAAAGATTAACCACCCAGGGACCACTGTAAATAAAGATAAATCACCCAGAGACCACTGTAAATAAAGATAAACCACCCAGGGACCACTGTAAATAAAGATAAGCCACCCGGGACCACTGTAAATAAAGATAAACTACCCAGAGACCACTGTAAATAAAGATCAACCACGCAGAGACCACTGTAAATAAAGATAAACAACCCAGGGACCACTGTAAATAAAGATAAACCACCCAGGGACCACTGTAAATAAAGATAAACCACCCAGGGACCACTGTAAATAAAAATAAACCACCCAGGGACCACTGTAAATAAAGATAAACCACCCAGAGACCACTGTAAATAAAGATAAACCACCCAGACACCACTGTAAATAAAGAAAAACCACCCAGACACCACTGTAAATAAAGATAAACCTCCCAGAGACCACTGTAAATAAAGATAAACCACCCGGGGACCACCGTAAATAAAGATAAACGACCCAGAGACCACTGTAAATAAAGATAAACCACACATGGAACACTCTAAATAAAGATAAACCACCCAGAGACCACTGTAAATAAAGATAAACCACCCAGGGACCACTGTAAATAAAGATAAACCACCCAGAGACCACTGTAAATAAAGATATACCACCCAGAGACCACTGTAAATAAAGATAAACCACACAGGGACCACAGTAAATAAAGATAAACCACCCAGAGACCACTGTAAATAATGTTAAACCACCCGGGAACCTCTGTAAATAAAGATAAACCACCCGGGGTCCACTGTTAATAAAGATAAACCACCCAGGGACCACTGTAAATAAAGATAAACCACCCAGGGACCACTGTAAATAAAGATAAACCACCCAGAGACCACTGTAAATAAAGACAAACCACCCAGAGACCACTGTAAATAAAGATAAACCACCCAGGGACCACTGTAAATAAAGATAAACCACCCAGGGACCACTGTAAATAAAGATAAATCACCAGAGACCACTGTAAATAAAGATAAACCACCCGGGACCACTGTAAATAAAGATAAACCACCCAGGGTCCACTGTAAATAAAGATAAACCACCCAGAGACCACTGTAAATGAAGATAAACCACCCGGGGACCTCTGTAAATAAAGGTAAACCACACCGGGACCACTGTAAATAAAGGTAAACCACCCAGGGACCACTGTAAATAAAGATAAACCACACGGGGACCACTGTAAATAAAGATAAACCACCCAGGGACCACTGTAAATAAATATAAACCACCCAGGGACCACTGTAAATAAAGATAAACCACACGGGGACCACTGTAAATAAAGACAAACTACTCAGGGGCCACTGTAAATAAAGGTAAACCACCCAGAGACCACTGTAAATAAAGATAAACCACCCAGAGACCACTGTAAATAAAGATAAACCACACGGGGACCACTGTAAATAACGATAAACCACCCAGGGACCATTGTAAATGAAGATAAACCAACCAGAGACCACTGTCAATAAAGATAAACCACCAGGGAACCACTGTAAATAAAGATAAACCACCCAGGGACCACTGTAAATAAAGATAAACAGCCCAGGGAACACTGTAAATAAAGATGAACCACCCGGGACCACTGTAAATAAAGATAAACCCCCCGGGAACCACTGTAAATAAAGATAAACCACCCAGGGACCACTGTAAATAAAGATAAACCACCCAGGGACCACTGTAAATAAAGAGAAACCACCCAGGGACCACTGTAAATAAAGATAAAACACCCAGAGACCACTGTAAATGAAGATAAACCACCCAGGGACCACTGTAAATAAAGATAAACCACCCAGAGACCACTGTAAATAAAGATAAACCACTCAGGGACCACTGTAAATAAAGATAAACCATCCAGGGACCACAGTAAATAAAGATAAACGACCCGGGGACCACTGTAAATAAAGATAAACCACCCAGGGACCACTGTAAATAAAGATAAACCACCCAGAGACCACTGTAAATAAAGATAAACCACCCAGGGGCCACTGTAAATAAAGAGAAACCACACGGGGACCACTGTAAATAACGATAAACCACCCAGAGACCATTGTAAATAAAGATAAACCAGCCAGGGACCACTGTAAATAAAGATAAACCACCCAGAGACCACTGTAAATAAAGATAAACCACCCGGGGTCCACTGTAAATAACGATAAACCACCCAGAGACCATTGTAAATAAAGATAAACCAGCCAGTGACCACTGTAAATAAAGATAAACCACCCAGAGACCATTGTAAATAAAGATACACCACCCAGGGACCACTGCAAATAAAGATAAACCTCCCAGGGACAACTGTAAATAAAGATAAACCACCCAGGGATCACTGTAAATAAAGATAAACCACCCAGGGACCACTGTACATAAAGATAAACCACCCAGGGACCACTGTAAATAAAGATAAACCACCCGGGGACCACTGTAAATTAAGATAAACCACTCGGGAACCACTGTAAATAAAGATAAACCACCCAGAGACCACTGTAAATAAAGATAAACCACTCAGGGACCACTGTAAATAAAGATTAACCACCCAGGGACCACTGTAAATAAAGATAAATCACCCAGAGACCACTGTAAATAAAGATAAACCACCCAGGGACCACTGGAAATAAAGATAAACCACCCGGGACCACTGTAAATAAAGATAAACTACCCAGAGACCACTGTAAATAAAGATCAACCACGTAGAGACCACTGTAAATAAAGATAAAAAACCCAGGGACCACTGTAAATAAAGAAAACCACCCAGGGACCACTGTAAATAAAGATAAACCACCCAGGGACCACTGTAAATAAAAATAAACCACCCAGGGACCACTGTAAATAAAGATAAACCACCCAGAGACCACTGTAAATAAAGATAAACCACCCAGACACCACTGTAAATAAAGAAAAACCACCCAGACACCACTGTAAATAAAGATAAACCTCCCAGAGACCACTGTAAATAAAGATAAACCACCCGGGGACCACTGTAAATAAAGATAAACGACCCAGAGACCACTGTAAATAAAGATAAACCACACATGGAACACTCTAAATAAAGATAAACCACCAAGAGACCACTGTAAATAAAGATAAACCACCCAGGGACCACTGTAAATAAAGATAAACCACCCAGAGACCACTGTAAATAAAGATATACCACCCAGAGACCACTGTAAATAAAGATAAACCACACAGGGACCACAGTAAATAAAGATAAACCACCCAGAGACCACTGTAAATAATGTTAAACCACCCGGGAACCTCTGTAAATAAAGATAAACCACCCGGGATCCACTGTTAATAAAGATAAACCACCCAGGGACCACTGTAAATAAAGATAAACCACCCAGGGACCACTGTGAATAAAGATAAACCACCCAGAGACCACTGTAAATAAAGACAAACCACCCAGAGACCACTTTATATAAAGATAAACCACCCAGGGACCACTGTAAATAAAGATAAACCACCCAGGGACCACTGTAAATAAAGATAAATCACCAGAGACCACTGTAAATAAAGATAAACCACCCGGGACCACTGTAAATAAAGATAAACCACCCAGGGACCACTGTAAATAAAGATAAACCACCCAGAGACCACTGTAAATGAAGATAAACTACCCGGGGACCTCTGTAAATAAAGGTAAACCACACCGGGACCTCTGTAAATAAAGATAAACCACCCAGGGACCACTGTAAATAAAGATAAACCACACAGGGACCACTATAAATAAAGATAAACCACCCAGGGTCCACTGTAAATTAAGATAAACCACCCAGAGATCACTGTAAATAAAGATAAACCACCCAGTGACCACTGTAAATAAAGATAAACCACACAGGGACCACTGTAAATAAAGGTAAACCACCCAGAGACCATTGTAAATAAAGATACACCACCCAGGGACCACTGCAAATAAAGATAAACCTCCCAGGGACCACTGTAAATAAAGATAAACCACCCAGGGATCACTGTAAATAAAGATAAACCACCCAGGGACCACTGTACATAAAGATAAACCACCCAGGGACCACTGTAAATAAAGATAAACCACCCGGGGACCACTGTAAATCAAGATAAACCACTCGGGAACCACTGTAAATAAAGATAAACCACCCAGAGACCACTGTAAATAAAGATAAACCACTCAGGGACCACTGTAAATAAAGATTAACCACCCAGGGACCACTGTAAATAAAGATAAATCACCCAGAGACCACTGTAAATAAAGATAAACCACCCAGGGACCACTGTAAATAAAGATAAACCACCCGGGACCACTGTAAATAAAGATAAACTACCCAGAGACCACTGTAAATAAAGATCAACCACGTAGAGACCACTGTAAATAAAGATAAACAACCCAGGGACCACTGTAAATAAAGAAAACCACCCAGGGACCACTGTAAATAAAGATAAACCACCCAGGGACCACTGTAAATAAAAATAAACCACCCAGGGACCACTGTAAATAAAGATAAACCACCCAGAGACCACTGTAAATAAAGATAAACCACCCAGACACCACTGTAAATAAAGAAAAACCACCCAGACACCACTGTAAATAAAGATAAACCTCCCAGAGACCACTGTAAATAAAGATAAACCACCCGGGGACCACTGTAAATAAAGATAAACGACCCAGAGACCACTGTAAAAAAAAAAAACCACACATGGAACACTCTAAATAAAGATAAACCACCAAGAGACCACTGTAAATAAAGATAAACCACCCAGGGACCACTGTAAATAAAGATAAACCACCCAGAGACCACTGTAAATAAAGATATACCACCCAGAGACCACTGTAAATAAAGATAAACCACACAGGGACCACAGTAAATAAAGATAAACCACCCAGAGACCACTGGAAATAATGTTAAACCACCCGGGAACCTCTGTAAATAAAGATAAACCACCCGGGGTCCACTGTTAATAAAGATAAACCACCCAGGGACCACTGTAAATAAAGATAAACCACCCAGGGACCACTGTAAATAAAGATAAACCACCCAGAGACCACTGTAAATAAAGACAAACCACCCAGAGACCACTGTAAATAAAGATAAACCTCCCAGGGACCACTGTAAATAAAGATAAACCACCCAGGGACCACTGTAAATAAAGATAAATCACCAGAGACCACTGTAAATAAAGATAAACCACCCGGGACCACTGTAAATAAAGATAAACCACCCAGGGACCACTGTAAATAAAGATAAACCACCCAGAGACCACTGTAAATGAAGATAAACTACCCGGGGACCTCTGTAAATAAAGGTAAACCACACCGGGACCTCTGTAAATAAAGATAAACCACCCAGGGACCACTGTAAATAAAGATAAACCACACAGGGACCACTATAAATAAAGATAAACCACCCAGGGTCCACTGTAAATTAAGATAAACCACCCAGAGATCACTGTAAATAAAGATAAACCACACAGTGACCACTGTAAATAAAGATAAACCACACAGGGACCACTGTAAATAAAGATAAACCACATAGGGACCAGTGTAAATAAAGATAAACCACCCAGGGACCACTGTAAATAAAGATAAACCACCCAGGGACCACTGTAAATAAAGATAAACCACACGGGGACCACTGTAAATAAAGACAAACCACTCAGGGGCCACTGTAAATAAAGATAAACCACCCAGAGACCACTGTAAATAAAGGTAAACCACCCAGGGACCACTGTAAATAAAGATAAACCACCAGGGAACCACTGTAAATAAAGATAAACAGCCCAGGGACCACTGTAAATAAAGATAAACCACCCAGGGACCATTGTAAATGAAGATAAACCACCCAGGGACCACTGTAAATAAAGATAAACCACCCAGGGACCACTGTAAATAAAGATAAACCACCCAGGGACCAGTGTAAATAAAGATAAACCACCCAGGGACCACTGTAAATAAAGATAAACCACCCAGGGACCACTGTAAATAAAGATAAACCACACGGGGACCACTGTAAATAAAGACAAACCACTCAGGGGCCACTGTAAATAAAGATAAACCACCCAGAGACCACTGTAAATAAAGGTAAACCACCCAGGGACCACTGTAAATAAAGATAAACCACCAGGGAACCACTGTAAATAAAGATAAACCACACAGGGACAACTGTAAATAAAGATAAACAGCCCAGGGACCACTGTAAATAATGATAAACCACCCGGGACCACTGTAAATAAATATAAACCACCCGGGACCCACTGTAAATAAAGATTAACCACCAAGGGACCACTGTAAATAAAGATAAACCACCCAGGGACCACTGTAAATAAAGATAAACCACCCGGGGACCACTGTAAATAAAGATAAACCACCCAGGCACCAGTGTAAATAAAGATAAACCACCCAGGGACGACTGTAAATAAAGATAAACCACCCAGGGACCACTGGAAATAAAGATAAACCACCCAGGGACCACTGTAAATAAAAATAAACCACCCAGGGACCACTGTAAATAAAGATAAACCACCCGGGGACCACTGTAAATAAAGATAAACCACCCAGGGACCACTGTAAATAAAGATAAACAGCCCAGGGGCCACTGCAAATAAAGATAAACCATCCGGGGACCACTGTAAATAAAGATAAACCACCCGGGAACCACAGTAAATAAAGATAAACCACCCAGGGAACACTTTAAATAAAGATAAACCACCTAGGGACCATTGTAAATAAAGATAAACCACCAGGGAACCACTGTAAATAAAGATAAACAGCCCAGGGAACACTGTAAATAAAGATGAACCTCCCGGGACCACTGTAAATAAAGATAAACCACCCAGGGACCATTGTAAATGAAGATAAACCACCCAGGGACCACTGTAAATAAAGATAAACCACCCAGAGACCATTGTAAATAAAGATACACCACCCAGGGACCACTGTAAATAAAGATAAACAGCCCAGGGGCCACTGCAAATAAAGATAAACCACCCGGGAACCACAGTAAATAAAGATAAACCACCCAGGGACCACTGTAAATAAAGATAAACCACCCAGGGAACACTTTAAATAAAGATAAACCACCTAGGGACCACTGAAAATAAAGATAAACCACCCAGGGACCATTGTAAATGAAGATAAACCAACCAGAGACCACTGTCAATAAAGATAAACCACCAGGGAACCACTGTAAATAAAGATAAACCACCCAGGGACCACTGTAAATAAAGATAAACAGCCCAGGGAACACTGTAAATAAAGATGAACCTCCCGGGACCACTGTAAATAAAGATAAACCACCCAGGGACCACTGTAAATAAAGATAAACAGCCCAGGGACCACTGTACATAAAGATAAACCACCCAGGGGCCACTGCAAATAAAGATAAACCAACCGGGGACCACTGTAAATAAAGATAAACCACCCGGGAACCACAGTAAATAAAGACAAACCACCCAGGGACCACTTTAAATAAAGATAAACCACCTAGGGACCACTGAAAATAAAGATAAACCAGCCAGGGACCACTGTAAATAAAGATAAACTACACAGGGAACCACTGTAAATTAAGATGAACCACCCGGGGATCACTGTAAATAAAGATAAACCACCCAGGGACCAGTGTAAATAAAGATAAACCACCCAGGGACCACTGTAAATAAAGATAAACCACCCGGGGACCACTGTAAATAAAGATAAACCACCCAGAGATCACTGTAAATAAAGATAAACCACCCAGTGACCACTGTAAATAAAGATAAACCACCCAGGGACCACTGTAAATAAAGATAAACCATCCAGGGACCACTGTAAATAAAGATAAACCACCCAGGGACCACTGAAAATAAAGATAAACCACCCAGGGACCATTGTAAATGAAGATAAACCAACCAGAGACCACTGTCAATAAAGATAAACCACCAGGGAACCACTGTAAATAAAGATAAACCACCCAGGGACCACTGTAAATAAAGATAAACAGCCCAGGGAACACTGTAAATAAAGATGAACCTCCCGGGACCACTGTAAATAAAGATAAACCACCCAGGGACCACTGTAAATAAAGATAAACAGCCCAGGGACCACTGTAAATAAAGAGAAACCACCCAGGGGCCACTGCAAATAAAGATAAACCAACCGGGGACCACTGTAAATAAAGATAAACCACCCGGGAACCACAGTAAATAAAGACAAACCACCCAGGGACCACTTTAAATAAAGATAAACCACCTAGGGACCACTGAAAATAAAGATAAACCAGCCAGGGACCACTGTAAATAAAGAAAATCCACCCAGGGACCACTGTAAATAAAGATAAACTACACAGGGAACCACTGTAAATAAAGATAAACCACCCAGAGACCATTGTAAATTAAGATAAACCACCCGGGGACCACTGTAAATAAAGATAAACCACCCAGGGACCAGTGTAAATAAAGATAAACCACCCAGGGACCACTGTAAATAAAGATAAACCACCCGGGAACCACTGTAAATAAAGATAAACCACCCAGGGACCATTGTAAATAGAGATAAACTACACAGGGAACCACTGTAAACTAAGATAAACCACCCGGGGACCACTGTAAATAAATATAAACCACCCAGGGACCACTGTAAATAAAGATAAACAACCCAGGAACCACTGTAAATAAAGATAAACCACCCGGGGACCACTGTAAATAAAGATAAACCACACAGAGATCACTGTAAATAAAGATAAACCACCCAGTGACCACTGTAAATAAAGATAAACCACCCAGGGACCACTGTAAATAAAGATAAACCATCCAGGGACCACTGTAAATAAAGATAAACCACCCAGGGACCACTGTAAATAAAGATAAACCACTCAGAGACCAGTGTAAATAAAGATAAACCACCCAGGGACCCCTGTAAATAAAGATAAACCACACAGGAACCAGTGTCAATAAAGATAAACCACCCAGGGACCACTGTAAATAAAGATAAACCACCCAGGGACCACTGTAAATAAAGATAAACCACCCGGGGACCACTGTAAATAAAGATAAACCACCCAGGGACCACTGTAAATAAATATAAACCACCCAGGGACCACTGTAAATAAAGATAAACCACACGGGGACAACTGTAAATAAAGATAAACAACTCAGGGGCCACTGTAAATAAAGATAAACCACCCAAAGACCACTGTAAATAAAGGTAAACCACCCAGGGACCACTGTAAATAAAGATAAACCACCCAGGGACCATTGTAAATAAAGATAAACAGCCCAGGGACCACTGTAAATAAAGATAAACCAACCGGGGACCTCTGTAAATAAAGATAAACCACCCAGGGACCACTGTAAATAAAGATAAACCACCCAGGGACCAGTGTAAATAAAAATAAACCACCCAGGGACCACTGTAAATAGAGATAAACCACCCAGGGACCACTGTAAATAAAGATAAACCAACCGGGGACCACTGTAAATAAAGAGAAACCACCCAGGGACCACTGTAAATAAAGATAAACCACCCAGGGACCACTGAAAATAAAGATAAACCACCCAGGGACACACTGTAAATAAAGATAAACAGCCCAGGGACCACTGTAAATAAAGATAAACCACCCAGGGACCACTGTAAATAAAAATAAACCACCCAGGGACCACTGTAAATAAAGATAAACCACCCAGAGACCACTGTAAATAAAGATAAACCACCCGGGACCACTGTAAATCAAGATAAACCACCCAGGGACCACTGTAAATAAAGATAAACCACCCAGAGACCACTGTAAATGAAGATAAACCACCCGGGGACCTCTGTAAATAAAGATAAACCACCCCGGGACCGCTGTAAATAAAGATAAACCACCCAGGGACCACTGTAAATAAAGATAAACCACCCAGGGACCACTGTAAATAAAGATAAACCACTCAGGGGCCACTGTAAATAAAGATAAACCACCCAGAGACCACTGTAAATAAAGGTAAACCACCCAGGGACCACTGTAAATAAAGATAAACCACCAGGGAATCACTGTAAATAACAATAAACCACCCAGGGACCATTGTAAATGAAGATAAACCACTCAGAGACCATTGTAAATAATGATAAACCAGCCAGGGACCACTGTAAATAAAGATAAACCACCCAGAGACCATTGTAAATAAAGATACACCACCCAGGGACCACTGCAAATAAAGATAAACCTCCCAGGGACCACTGTAAATAAAGATAAACCACCCAGGGACCACTGTAAATAAAGATAAACCACCCAGGGACCACTGTACATAAAGATAATCCACCCAGGGACCACTGTAAATAAAGATAAACCACCCGGGGGCCACTGTAAATCAAGATAAACCACTCGGGAACCACTGTAAATAAAGATAAACCACCCAGAGACCACTGTAAATAAAGATAAACCACTCAGGGACCACTGTAAATAAAGATTAACCACCCAGGGACCACTGTAAATAAAGATAAATCACCCAGAGACCACTGTAAATAAAGATAAACCACCCAGGGACCACTGTAAATAAAGATAAACCACCCGGGACCACTGTAAATAAAGATAAACTACCCAGAGACCACTGTAAATAAAGATAAACCACGCAGAGACCACTGTAAATAAAGATAAACAACCCAGGGACCACTGTAAATAAAGATAAACCACCCAGGGACCACTGTAAATAAAGATAAACCACCCAGGGACCACTGTAAATAAAAATAAACCACCCAGGGACCACTGTAAATAAAGATAAACCACCCAGAGACCACTGTAAATAAAGATAAACCACCCAGACACCTCTGTAAATAAAGAAAAACCACCCAGACACCACTGTAAATAAAGATAAACCTCCCAGAGACCACTGTAAATAAAGATAAACCACCCGGGGACCACTGTAAATAAAGATAAACGACCCAGAGACCACTGTAAATAAAGATAAACCACACATGGAACACTCTAAATAAAGATAAACCACCCAGAGACCACTGTAAATAAAGATAAACCACCCAGGGACCACTGTAAATAAAGATAAACCACCCAGAGACCACTATAAATAAAGATATACCACCCAGAGACCACTGTAAATAAAGATAAACAACACAGGGACCACAGTAAATAAAGATAAACCACCCAGAGACCACTGTAAATAATGTTAAACCACCCGGGAACCTCTGTAAATAAAGATAAACCACCCGGGGTCCACTGTTAATAAAGATAAACCACCCAGGGACCACTGTAAATAAAGATAAACCACCCAGGGACCACTATAAATAAAGATAAACCACCCAGAGACCACTGTAAATAAAGACAAACCACCCAGAGACCACTGTAATTAAACATAAACCACCCAGGGACCACTGTAAATAAAGATAAACCACCCAGGGACCACTGTAAATAAAGATAAACCACCCAGGGACCACTGTAAATAAAGATAAACCACCCAGAGACCACTGTAAATAAAGATAAACAGCCCAGGGACCACTGTAAATAAAGAATAACCACCCAGGGACCACAGTAAATAAAGATAAACCACCCAGGGACCACTGTAAATAAAGATAAACCACCCAGGGACCAGTGTAAATAAAAATAAACCACCCAGGGACCACTGTAAATAGAGATAAACCACCCAGGGACCACTGTAAATAAAGATAAACCACCCAGAGACCACTGTAAATAAAGAATAACCACCCAGGGACCACTGTAAATAAAGATAAACAGCCCAGGGACCACTGTAAATAAAGATAAACCACCCAGGGACACACTGTAAATAAAGATAAACAGCCCAGGTACCACTGTAAATAAAGATAAACCACCCAGGGACCACTGTAAATAAAGATAAACCACCCAGGGGCCACTGTAAATAAAGATAAACCACCCAGGGACACACTGTAAATAAAGATAAACAGCCCAGGGACCACTGTAAATAAAGATAAACCACCCAGGGACCACTGTAAATTAAGATAAACCACCCAGGGACCACTGTAAATAAAGATAAACCACTCAGGGACCAGTGTAAATAAAAATAAACCACCCAGGGACCACTGTAAATAGAGATAAACCACCCAGGGACCACTGTAAATAAAGATAAACCACACGTGGAACACTGTAAATAAAGATAAACCACCCAGGGACCACTGTAAATAAAGATAAACCTCCCAGGGACCACTGTAAATAAAGATAAACCACACGGGGACCACTGTAAATAAAGATAAACCAGCCAGGGACCACTGTAAATAAAGATAAACCACCCAGGGACCAGTGTAAATAAAAATAAACCACCCAGGGACCATTGTAAATAAAGATAAACAGCCCAGGGACCACTGTAAATAAAGATAAACCAACCGGGGACCTCTGTAAATAAAAATAAACCACCCAGGGACCACTGTAAATAAAGAATAACCACCCAGGGACCACTGTAAATAAAGATAAACCACCCAAGGACCACTGTACATAAAGATAAACAACACGGGGACCACTGTAAATAAAGATAAACCACCCAGAGACCACTGTAAATAAAGATAAACCACCCAGGGACCACTGTAAATAAAGATAAACCACCCAGGGACCACTGTAAATAAAGATAAACCACCCAGAGACCACTGTAAATAAAGATAAACCACCCAGGGACCACTGTAAATAAAGATAAACCACCCAGGGACCACTGTAAATAAAGGTAAACCACACAGGGACCACTGTAAATAAAGATAAACCACCCAGGGACCACTGTAAATAAAGATAAACCACCCAGAGACCACTGTACATAAAGATAAACAACACGGGGACCACTGTAAATAAAGATAAACCACCCGCGGACCACTGTAAATAAAGATAAACCACCCAGGGACCACTGTAAATAAAGATAAACCACCCAGGGACCAGAGTAAATAAAAATAAACCACCCAGGGACCACTGTAAATAAAGATAAACCAACCGGGGACCACTGTAAATAAAGATAAACCACCCGGGGACCACTGTAAATAAAGATAAACCACCCAGGGACCACTGTAAATAAAGATAAACCACCCAGAGACCACTGTAAATTAAGATAAACCACCCAGGGACCACTGTAAATAAAGATAAACCACCCAGGGACACACTGTAAATAAAGATAAACCACCCGGGAACCACTGTCAATAAAGATAAACCAGACAGGGACCACTGTAAATAAAGATAAACCACCCAGGGACACTGTAAATAAAGATAAACCACCCAGGGACCACTGTAAATAAAGATAAACCAACCGGGGACCACTGTAAATAAAGATAAACCACCCAGAGACCACTGTAAATAAATATAAACCACCCAGGGACCACTGTAAATAAAGAATAACCACCCGGGGACACACGCACTCCAGGCCACTCCCGGCCAGCCCACACACACACTCCAGGCCACTCCCGGCCAGCCCACACACACACTCCAGGCCACTCCCGGCCAGCCCACACACACACTCCAGGCCACTCCCGGCCAGCCCACACACACACTCCGGGCCACTCCCGGCCAGCCCACACACACACTCCAGGCCACTCCCGGCCAGCCCACACACACACTCCAGGCCACTCCCGGCCAGTCCACACACACACTCCAGGCCACTCCCGGCAAGCCCACACACACACTCCAGGCCACTCCCGGCCAGCCCACACACACACTCCAGGCCACTCCCGGCCAGCCCACACACACACTCCGGGCCACTCCCGGCCAGCCCACACAAACACTCCAGGTCCCTCCCGGCCAGCCCACTCACACACTCCAGGCCTCTCCCGGCCAGTCCACACACACACTCCAGGTCACTCCCGGCCAGCCCACGCACACACTCCAGACCAGGCCACTCCCGGCCAGCCCACACACACACTCCAGGCCAGCCCACACACACACTCCAGGGCACTGCCGGCATGCCCACACACACACTCCAGTGGAACCCTTTCTTCTCACTCTCTCTAAACCCCTTCCTAATTTGGAGTCCTCTGTGAAATTGCTCTTTACCTTAAACTGATCTACAGATTACAATTCCAGTTCACTAATCCCCATATTCAACTGAAATCCTCCATCCCTGACAACACTCCATTAAATACCCTTTGTTTTGTCTCCAAGATCCTCACATCCTTTTGTATATTTAGCGGCAGATCAAGAAGCAATTATTCAGCTATGTTCCTCTCTATAAACCTGGTTATAACTCTATAGGCTATTGGCAAAGTATTAGAAAGTGGGATTCAAATACTCATGTGGTTGTTTTTGACCTGCCCAGTCCAGATGGGCCGAATGACCTTTCTGTGCTCTGGACCTCGATGACTCTATGATCCTAACATCCTTCTTTTCGGAGTCTCCGCCTCTATTGATCAAGTTAAATATCTTCTGAGGATTTTCCAATCTTATCACCATGACCTTCCATTGCAAAGTGTGGACATGTCCCCGCTCCCTTCCTGTACACTTTTTAAACTTGTCCCGTTTAGTTTATATTTCCTGTCCTCTGCCCTCCTCCCTAATGCATTACCCACACGACAGTGATTTAAATTTACTTTCCCCGTGACCCTCCCTTTCACAGATCTGGGAACATGCTGCTGAAGATTGCTGCTCCCCTGCTCACTGTGTCATTGCTGAGTGTCTGTCATTTGTGAATGTTGAAATTCTTTCCATTGAAGCCTATCGCAGTGAATTGTATCTTGAAGAGCAATTGTCCTCATGTGGACCCCGAGTGAACATCAATGTCTCCTCCCCTCCTCTCTGAACAACTATCATTCACCGCTTCTCTCTGCTTTCTGTTTCTTAGCCAATATCACATTCTCACTGTCACAGACCCTTTAATCCACGGCTTTGGGACTCGAGAACAACTCTAATAAATGACATTTGATCACAACATGTCCCAGTACATAAATTCATTTCAGTTCCCTCATTAATCCTGCAGTTATTTTGAAATATAACTGCAATAACAACATGCGATGTGATTTCCCACGAATATCGCCGTGTTTCTGGTCACATAACACCATTTCCTCGCGAAGGAGCAATATTCCTGTTGCCCAGTCTGCCCTAGAAATGTCCTGGTGACTAACATTATACTGACTGCTCTGTCCCTCCAGGGTCTATCCCTCTCTCTCCTTTTATAAACAGGATGGGACAGTGAAAATGCCCCAGTCCCCAGGAACCACTCAGATATCAATGAGGATTGAGTATCAGGGTCAGTGTGTCCACTATTTCCACACTCCATCCCTCAGTCACTGTCACACAGCCAATCCAGACCCGGCTAATCTTCTCTTTCATTGTGATATAAAAAGTATTGGATTGAAAGGGGTTAACTGAGCCTGTTTGTTTAGTGACTGTGATTAATGTCAGTCTCTATGGATCTAACCGTGTCACTGGAGGGTTTGTCTCTGCTATTAAAAAGCGATTCCTTTCACTGTGTTATCCCAAACTGTCAGCGGGAGCGTCAATTCCAACACTGCCAGAGATCAGCGGCTCCAGAGAGGCCGAGAGGAGGGATCAGAATCTGGGAACTACCCACAGGAACGTTACAGCAATGGATCAGAATCTGGGAACTATCCACAGGAACGTTACAGCAATGGATCAGAATCTGGGAACTATCCACAGGAACGTTACAGCAATGGATCAGAATCTGGGAACTATCCACAGGAACGTTACAGCAATGGATCAGAATCTGGGAACTATCCACAGGAACGTTACAGCAATGGACAAGAGTTTATCCTGGGGTATTTACTATATGTCTCACCAGTCTTTACCATGGCGGATCTGGGGCGCACTGATGATAATTCAAGCGGGTTACTATCCCCTCCTGGCTGTTGTCGGTGTCCCTGGTAAGTCTCCCTGTCCAGTTATTTATTGTATAAACCACTTTAAGTGTATTATTGCTCTGGTCATTTGCATCTTGGAAAGATTGAATCCACGGTTTTCAGTTCAGAAGTTTGTAAGTTTTCAGGTCCAGGAGCAGAATGAGGCTATTTAGCCCCTCGCGTCTGCTCCGTCATTCGGTCTTGGCTGATCTCATCCTCGGCTTAACGCCGCCGCCCTGCCCATTATCCAAAATTCTCACCCCATTCCCAATTCAAAATCTATATAACTGCTCCTTAAATTTACTCACTGTCCCAGCATGCACCGCACTCTAGATCGCGAATTCCACAGGTTCACATCCCATTGGGAGAAGTAGTTTCTCCTCAGCTCTGATTCACATTTGCTGCCTGTTATCCTGAGATTCTGACCTCTCGTTCCAGAACGCCCCACAAGAGGAAGCATCCGCTCCACTTCCACTTCACCCACTCCTTTTATCATCTTATAAACCACAATTGGATCTCTACACCTTCTTAACAACTCTCTTGATAAGACAAAGCCCTCATCTCTGCGGTCAGTCTCGTCAACCTCCTCTGAACTGCCTCTAAAGCCCCTACATCTTTCCTCAAATCAGGGGCCAGGACTGTGCAATACTCCAGGTGCGGTCTGACCAACATCTGGAATAGTGGGAATAACACTTCCTTACCTTGAAGCTCTGTGCCTTTAGCTATAAATATCAAAATCGATTCCAGTCACTGAGGTCATTCCCGATCCAGTGGCTCCACTCGCTCCCTGGTTACTATCGGAGGCTGATCACCATTCATTCTTCACCACTCCCGAGAGTACAGGAGCAGAGTGTGGGGCAAATCTGATATAACAAGGAGCTGGTTACAGAACGGTGTCACCTCCTTCAGCACGGCCTGGAGCCTGACACCAGGCTGTGGATGGTCCTGTCAAATCTGATACAACAAGGTGCTGGTTACAGAACGGTGTCGCCTCCTTCAGCACGGCCTGGAGCCTGACACCAGGCTGTGGATGGTCCTGTCAAATCTGATATAACAAGGAGCTGGTTACAGAACGGTGCCGCCTCCTTCTGCACAGCCTGGAGCCTGACACCAGGCTGTGGATGGTCCTGTCAAATCTGATATAACAAGGAGCAGGTTACAGAACGATGTCGCCTCCTTCAGCACGGCCTGGAGCCTGACACCAGGCTGTGGATGGCCTTGTCAAATCTGATATAACAAGGTGCTGGTTACAGAACGGTGTCGCCTCCTTCAGCACGGCCTGGAGCCTGACACCAGGCTGTGGATGGTCCTGTCAAATCTGATATAACAAGGAGCTGGTTACAGAACGGTGTCGCCTCCTTCAGCACGGCCTGGAGTCTGACACCAGGCTGTGGATGGTCCTGTCAAATCTGATATAACAAGGAGCTGGTTACAGAACGGTATCGCCTCCTTCAGCACGGCCTGGAGCCTGACACCAGGCTGTGGATGGTCCTGTCAAATCTGATATAACAAGGAGCTGGTTACAGAACGGTGTCGCCTCCTTCAGCACGGCCTGGAGCATGACACCAGGCTGTGGATGGTCCTGTCAAATCTGATACAACAAGGTGCTGGTTACAGAATGGAGTCACCTCCTTCAGCACGGCCTGGAGCCTGAGACCAGGCTGTGGATGGGCCTGTCAAATCTGATATAACAAGGAGCTGGTTACAGAACGGTGTCGCCTCCTTCAGCATGGCCTGGAGCCTGACACCAGGCTGTGGATGGTCCAGTCAAATCTGATACAAGAAGGAGGTGGTTACAGAACGGTTTCGCCTCCTTCAGCACGGCCTGGACACTGACACCAGGCTGTGGATGGTCCTGTCAAATCTGATATAACAAGGAGCTGGTCACAGAATGGTGTCGCCTCTTTCAGCACAGCCTGGAGCCTAACACCAGGCTGTGGATGGCCATGTCAAATCTGATATAACAAGGCCTGGTTACAGAACGGTGTCACCTCCTTCAGCACGGCCTGGAGCCTGACACCAGGCTGTGGATGGTCCTGTCAAATCTGATATAACAAGGAGCTGGTTACAGAACGGTGTCGCCTCCTTCAGCACGGCCTGGAGCCGGACACCAGGCTGTGGATGGTCCTGTCAAATCTGATACAACAAGGATCATTTTACAGAACGGTGTCGCCTCCTTCAGCACGTCCTGGAGCCTGACACCAGGCTGTGGATGGTCCTGTCAAATCTGATATAACAAGGAGCATTTTACAGAACGGTGTCGCCTCCTTCAGCACGTCCTGGAGCCTGACACCAGGCTGTGGATGGTCCTGTTAAATCTGATATAACAAGGAGCTGGTTACAGAACGGTGTCGCCTCCTTCAGCACGGCCTGGAGCCTGACACCAGGCTGTGGATGGTCCTGTCAAATCTGATACAACAAGGAGCTGGTTACAGAACAGTGTCGCCTCCTTCAGCACGGCCTGGAGCCTGACACCAGGCTGTGGATGGTCCTGTCAAATCTGATACAACAAGGAGCTGGTTACAGAACGGTGTCGCCTCCTTCAGCACGGCCTGAAGCCTGACACCAGGCTGTGGATGGTCCTGTCAAATCTGATATAACAAGGTGCTGGTTACAGAACGGTGTCGCCTCCTTCAGCACGGCCTGGAGCCTGACACCAGGCTGTGGATGGTCCTGTCAAATCTGATATAACTAGGAGCTGTTTACAGAACGGTGTCACCTCCTTCAGCACGGCCTGGAGCCTGACACCAGACTGTGGATGTTCCTGTCAAATCTGATATAACAAGGAGCTGGTTACAGAACAGTGTCGCCTCCTTCAGCACGGCCTGGAGCCTGACACCAGGCTGTGGATGGTCCTGTCAAATCTGCTATAACTAGGAGCTGGTTACAGAACTGTGTCGCCTCCTTCAGCACGGCCTGGAGCCTGACACCAGGCTGTGGATGGTCCTGTCAAATCTGATATAACAAGGAGCTGGTTACAGAACGGTGTCGCCTCCTTCAGCACGGCCTGGAGCCTGACACCAGGCTGTGGATGGTCCTGTCAAATCTGATATAACAAGGAGCTGGTTACAGAACGGTGTCACCTCCTTCAGCACGGCCTGGAGCCTGACACCAGGCTGTGGATGGTCCTGTCAAATCTGATATAACAAGGAGCTGGTTACAGAACGGTGTCGCCTCCTTCAGCACGGCCTGGAGCCTTACACCAGGCTGTGGATGGTCCTGTCAAGTCTGATATAACAAGGAGCTTGTTAAAGAAAGTTGTCGCCACCTTCAGCACGGCCTGGAGCCTGACACCAGGCTGTGGATGGTCCTGTCAAATCTGATACAACAAGGTGCTGGTTACAGAACGGTGTCGCCTCCTTCAGCACGGCCTGGAGCCTGACACCAGGCTGTGGATGGTCCTGTCAAATCTGATACAACAAGGAGCTGGTTACAGAACGGTGTCGCCTCCTTCAGCACGGCCTGGAGCCTGACACCAGGCTGTGGATGGTCCTGTCAAATCTGATACAACAATGAGCTGGTTACAGAACGGTGTCGCCTCCTTCAGCACGGCCTGGAGCCTGACACCAGGCTGTGTATGGTCCTGTCAAATCTGATACAACAAGGTGCTGGTTACAGAACGGTGTCGCCTCCTTCAGCACGGCCTGGAGCCTGACACCAGGCTGTGGATGGTCCTGTCAAATCTGATACAACAAGGTGCTGGTTACAGAACGGAGTCACCTCCTTCAGCACGGCCTGGAGCCTGACACCAGGCTGTGGATGGTCCTGTCAAATCTGATATAACAAGGAGCTGGTTACAGAACGGTGTCACCTCCTTCAGCGCGGCCTGGAGCCTGACACAAGGCTGTGGATGGTCCTGTCAAATCTGATATAACAAGGAGCTGGTTACAGAACGGTGTCATCTCCTTCAGCACGGCCTGGAGCCTGACACCAGGCTGTGGATGGTCCTATCAAATCTGATATAACAAGGAGATGATTACAGAACGGTGTCGCCTCCTTCAGCACGGCCTGGAGCCTGACACCAGGCTGTGGATGGGCCTGTCAAATCTGATATAACAAGGAGCTGGTTACAGAACGGTGTCGCCTCCTTCAGCACGGCCTGGAGCCTGACACCAGGCTGTGGATGGTCCTGTCATATCTGATATAACAAGGAGCAGGTTACAGAACGGTGTCGCCTCCTTCAGCACGGCCTGGAGCATGACACCAGGCTGTGAATGGTCCTGTCAAACCTGATATAACAAGGAGCTGGTTACAGAACGGTGTCGCCTCCTTCAGCACGGCCTGGAGCCTGACACCAGACTGTGGATGGTCCTGTCAAACCTGTTATAACAAGGAGCTGGTTACAGAACGGTGTCGCCTCCTTCAGCACGGCCTGGAGCTGGACACCAGGCTGTGGATGGTCCTGACAAATCTGATACAACAAGGAGCTGGTTACAGAACGGTGTCGCCTCCTTCAGCACGGCCTCGAGCCTGACACCAGGCTGTGGCTGGTTCTGTCAAATCTGATATAACAAGGAGCAGGTTACAGAACGGTGTCGCCTCCTTCAGCACGGCCTGGAGCCTGATACCAGGCTGTGGATGGTCCTGTCAAATCTGATATAACAAGGAGCTGGTTACAGAACGGTGTCGCCTCCTTCAGCACGGCCTGGAGCCTGACACCAGGCTATGGATGGTCCTGTCAAATCTGATATAACAAGGAGCTGGTTAGAGAACAGAGTCGCCTCCTTCAGCACGGCCTGGAGCCTGACACCAGGCTGTGGATGGTCCTGTCAAATCTGATATAACAAGGAGCTGGTTACAGAACGGTGTCGCCTCCTTCAGCACGGCCTGGAGCCTGACACCAGGCTGTGGATGGTCCTGTCAAATCTGATACAGCAAGCAGCTGGTTACAGAACGGTGTCACCTCCTTCAGCACAGCCTGGAGCCTGACACCAGGCTGTGGATGGTCCTGTCAAATCTGATATAACAAGGAGCTGGTTACAGAACGGTGTCACCTCCTTCAGCACGGCCTGGAGCCTGACACCAGGCTGTGGATGGTCCTGTCAAATCTGATATAACAAGGAGGTGGTTACAGAACGGTGTCACCTCCTTCAGCACGGCCTGGAGACTGACACCAGGCTGTGGATGGTCCTGTCAAATCTGATATAACAAGGAGCTGGTTACAGAATGGTGTCGCCTCCTTCAGCACGGCCTGGAGCCTGACACCAGGCTGTAGATGGTCCTGTCAAATCTGATACAACAAGGAGCTGGTTACAGAACAGTGTCGCCTCCTTCAGCACGGCCTGGAACCTGACACAAGGCTGTGAATGGTCCTGTCAAATCTGATATAACAAGGAGCTGGTTACAGAATGGTGTCATCTCCTTCAGCACGGCGTGGAGCCTGACACCAGGCTGTGGATGGTCCTGTCAAATCTGATATAACAAGGAGCTGGTTACAGAACGGTGTCGCCTCCTTCAGCACGGCCAGGAGCCTGACACCAGGCTGTGGATGGTCCTGTCAAATCTGATATAACAAGGAGCAGGTTACTGAACGGTGTCGCCTCCTTCAGCACGGCCTGGAGCCTGACACCAGGCTGTGGATGGTCCTGTCAAATCTGATATAACAAGGAGCTGGTTACAGAACGGTGTCGCCTCCTTCAGCACGGCCTGGAGCCTGACACCAGGCTGTGGATGGTCCTGTCAAATCTGATATAACAAGGAGCTGGTTACAGAACGGTGTCACCTCCTTCAGCACGGCCTGGAGCCTGACACCAGGCTGTGGATGGTCCTGTCAAATCTGATATAACAAGGAGCTGGTTACAGAACGGTGTCGCCTCCTTCAGCACGGCCTGGAGCCTGACACCAGGCTGTGGATGGTCCTGTCAAATATGATATAACAAGGTGCTGGTTACAGAACGGTGTCACCTCCTTCAGCACGGCCTGGAGCCTGACACCAGTCTGTGGATGGTCCTGTCAAATCTGATATAACAAGGAGCTGGTTACAGAACGGTGTCGCCTCCTTCAGCACGGCCTGGAGCCTGACACCAGACTGTGGATGGTCCTGTCAAATCTGAGATAACAAGGTGCTGGTTACAGAACAGTGTCGCCTCCTTCAGCACGGCCTGGAGCCTGACACCAGGCTGTGGATGGTCCAGTCAAATCTGATATAACAAGGTGCTGGTTACAGAACGGTGTCGCCTCCTTCAGCACGGCCTGGAGCCTGACACCAGACTGTGGATGGTCCTGTCAAATCTGAGATAACAAGGTGCTGGTTACAGAACAGTGTCGCCTCCTTCAGCACGGCCTGGAGCCTGACACCAGGCTGTGGATGGTCCTGTCAAATCTGATATAACAAGGAGCTGGTTACAGAACGGAGTCACCTCCTTTAGCACCGCCTGGAGCCTGACACCAGGCTGTGGATGGTCCTGTCAAATCTGATATAACAAGGTGCTGGTTACAGAACGGTGTCGCCTCCTTCAGCACGGCCTGGAGCCTGACACCAGGCTGTGGATGGTCCAGTCAAATCTGATATAACAAGGTGCTGGTTACAGAACGGTGTCGCCTCCTTCAGCACGGCCTGGATCCTGACACCAGGCTGTGGATGGTCCTGTCAAATCTGGGATAACAAGGAGCTGGTTACAGAACGATGTCGCCTCCTTCAACACGGCCTGGAGCCTGACACCAGGCTCTGGATGGTCCTGTCAAATCTGATATAACAAGGAGCTGGTTACAGAACGGTTTCACCTCCTTCAGCACGGCCTGGAGCCTGACACCAGGCTGTGGTTCCTGTCAAATCTGATACAACATGGAGCTGGTTACAGAACGGTGTCGCCTCCTTCAGCACGGCCTGGAGCATGACACCAGGCTGTGGATGGTCCTGTCAAATCTGATATAACAAGGAGCTGGTTACAGAACGGTGTCGCCTCCTTCAGCACGGCCTGGAGCCTGACACCAGGCTGTGGATGGTCCTGTCAAATCTGATATAACAAGGAGCAGGTTACTGAACGGTGTCGCCTCCTTCAGCACGGCCTGGAGCCTGACACCAGGCTGTGGATGGTCCTGTCAAATCTGATATAACAAGGAGCTGGTTACAGAACGGTGTCGCCTCCTTCAGCACGGCCTGGAGCCTGACACCAGGCTGTGGATGGTCCTGTCAAATCTGATATAACAAGGAGCTGGTTACAGAACGGTGTCGCCTCCTTCAGCACGGCCTGGAGCCTGACACCAGGCTGTGGATGGTCCTGTCAAATCTGATATAACAAGGTGCTGGTTACAGAACGGTGTCACCTCCTTCAGCACGGCCTGGAGCCTGACACCAGTCTGTGGATGGGCCTGTCAAATCTGATACAACAAGGAGCTGGTTACAGAACGGTGTCGCCTCATTCAGCACGGCCTGGAGCCTGACACCAGGCTGTGGTTCCTGTCAAATCTGATATAACAATGAGCTGGTTACAGAACGGTGTCGCCTCCTTCAGCATGGCCTGGAGCCTGACACCAGGCTGTGGATGGTCCTGTCAAATCTGATATAACAATGAGCTGGTTACAGAACGGTGTCGCCTCCTTCAGCACGGCCTGGAGCCTGACACCAGGCTGTGGTTCCTGTCAAATCTGATATAACAAGGTGCTGGTTACAGACAGTGTCACCTCCTTCAGCACGGCCTGGAGCCTGACACCAGGCTGTGGATGGTCCTGTCAAATCTGATATAACAAGGAGCAGGTTACAGAACGGTGTCCCCTCCTTCAGCACGGCCTGGAGCCTGACACCAGGCTGTGGAAGGTCTTGTCAAATCTGATATAACAATGAGGTGGTTACAGAACGGTTTCACCTCCTTCAGCACGGCCTGGAGCCTGACACCAGGCTGTGGATGGTCCTGTCAAATCTGATATAACAAGAGGCTGGTTACAGAACCGAGTCACCTCCTTCAGCACGGCCTGGAGCCTGACACCAGGCTGTGGATGGTCCTGTCAAATCTGATATAACAAGGAGCTGGTTACAGAACGGTGTCGCCTCCTTCAGCACGGCCTGGAGCCTGACACCAGACTGTGGATGGTCCTGTCAAATCTGAGATAACAAGGTGCTGGTTACAGAACAGTGTCGCCTCCTTCAGCACGGCCTGGAGCCTGACACCAGGCTGTGGATGGTCCTGTCAAATCTGATATAACAAGGAGCTGGTTACAGAACGGAGTCACCTCCTTTAGCACCGCCTGGAGCCTGACACCAGGCTGTGGATGGTCCTGTCAAATCTGATATAACAAGGTGCTGGTTACAGAACGGTGTCGCCTCCTTCAGCACGGCCTGGAGCCTGACACCAGGCTGTGGATGGTCCAGTCAAATCTGATATAACAAGGTGCTGGTTACAGAACGGTGTCGCCTCCTTCAGCACGGCCTGGAGCCTGACACCAGACTGTGGATGGTCCTGTCAAATCTGAGATAACAAGGTGCTGGTTACAGAACAGTGTCGCCTCCTTCAGCACGGCCTGGAGCCTGACACCAGGCTGTGGATGGTCCTGTCAAATCTGATATAACAAGGAGCTGGTTACAGAACGGAGTCACCTCCTTTAGCACCGCCTGGAGCCTGACACCAGGCTGTGGATGGTCCTGTCAAATCTGATATAACAAGGTGCTGGTTACAGAACGGTGTCGCCTCCTTCAGCACGGCCTGGAGCCTGACACCAGGCTGTGGATGGTCCAGTCAAATCTGATATAACAAGGTGCTGGTTACAGAACGGTGTCGCGTCCTTCAGCACGGCCTGGATCCTGACACCAGGCTGTGGATGGTCCTGTCAAATCTGGGATAACAAGGAGCTGGTTACAGAACGATGTCGCCTCCTTCAACACGGCCTGGAGCCTGACACCAGGCTGTGGATGATCCTGTCAAATCTGATATAACAAGGAGCTGGTTACAGAACGGTTTCACCTCCTTCAGCACGGCCTGGAGCCTGACAACAGGCTGTGGTTCCTGTCAAATCTGATACAACATGGAGCTGGTTACAGAACGGTGTCGCCTCCTTCAGCACGGCCTGGAGCATGACACCAGGCTGTGGATGGTCCTGTCAAATCTGATATAACAAGGAGCTGGTTACAGAACGGTGTCGCCTCCTTCAGCACGGCCTGGAGCCTGACACCAGGCTGTGGATGGTCCTGTCAAATCTGATATAACAAGGAGCAGGTTACTGAACGGTGTCGCCTCCTTCAGCACGGCCTGGAGCCTGACACCAGGCTGTGGATGGTCCTGTCAAATCTGATATAACAAGGAGCTGGTTACAGAACGGTGTCGCCTCCTTCAGCACGGCCTGGAGCCTGACACCAGGCTGTGGATGGTCCTGTCAAATCTGATATAACAAGGAGCTGGTTACAGAACGGTGTCGCCTCCTTCAGCACGGCCTGGAGCCTGACACCAGGCTGTGGATGGTCCTGTCAAATCTGATATAACAAGGTGCTGGTTACAGAACGGTGTCACCTCCTTCAGCACGGCCTGGAGCCTGACACCAGTCTGTGGATGGGCCTGTCAAATCTGATACGACAAGATGCTGGTTACATAACGGTGTCGCCTCCTTCAGCACGGCCTGGAGCCTGACACCAGGCTGTGGTTCCTGTCAAATCTGATATAACAATGAGCTGGTTACAGAACGGTGTCGCCTCCTTCAGCATGGCCTGGAGCCTGACACCAGGCTGTGGATGGTCCTGTCAAATCTGATATAACAAAGAGCTGGTTACAGAACGGTGTCGCCTCCTTCAGCACGGCCTGGAGCCTGACACCAGGCTGTGGTTCCTGTCAAATCTGATATAACAAGGTGCTGGTTACAGACGGTGTCACCTCCTTCAGCACGGCCTGGAGCCTGACACCAGGCTGTGGATGGTCCTGTCAAATCTGATATAACAAGGAGCAGGTTACAGAACGGTGTCCCCTCCTTCAGCACGGCCTGGAGCCTGACACCAGGCTGTGGAAGGTCTTGTCAAATCTGATATAACAATGAGGTGGTTACAGAACGGTTTCACCTCCTTCAGCACGGCCTGGAGCCTGACACCAGGCTGTGGATGGTCCTGTCAAATCTGATATAACAAGAGGCTGGTTACAGAACCGAGTCACCTCCTTCAGCAAGGCCTGGAGCCTGACACCAGGCTGTGGATGGTCCTGTCAAATCTGATATAACAAGGAGCTGGTTACAGAACGGTGTCGCCTCCTTCAGCACGGCCTGGAGCCTGACACCAGACTGTGGATGGCCCTGTCAAATCTGAGATAACAAGGTGCTGGTTACAGAACAGTGTCGCCTCCTTCAGCACGGCCTGGAGCCTGACACCAGGCTGTGGATGGTCCTGTCAAATCTGATATAACAAGGAGCTGGTTACAGAACGGAGTCACCTCCTTTAGCACCGCCTGGAGCCTGACACCAGGCTGTGGATGGTCCTGTCAAATCTGATATAACAAGGTGCTGGTTACAGAATGGTGTCGCCTCCTTCAGCACGGCCTGGAGCCTGACACCAGGCTGTGGATGGTCCAGTCAAATCTGATATAACAAGGTGCTGGTTACAGAACGGTGTCGCCTCCTTCAGCACGGCCTGGATCCTGACACCAGGCTGTGGATGGTCCTGTCAAATCTGGGATAACAAGGAGCTGGTTACAGAACGATGTCGCCTCCTTCAACACGGCCTGGAGCCTGACACCAGGCTGTGGATGGTCCTGTCAAATCTGATATAACAAGGAGCTGGTTACAGAACGGTGTCACCTCCTTCAGCACGGCCTGGAGCCTGACACCAGGCTGTGGTTCCTGTCAAATCTGATACAACATGGAGCTGGTTACAGAACGGTGTCGCCTCCTTCAGCACGGCCTGGAGCATGACACCAGGCTGTGGATGGTCCTGTCAAATCTGATATAACAAGGTGCTGGTTACAGAACGGTGTCGCCTCCTTCAGCACGGCCTGGAGCCTGACACCAGGCTGTGGATGGTCCAGTCAAATCTGATATAACAAGGTGCTGGTTACAGAACGGTGTCGCCTCCTTCAGCACGGCCTGGATCCTGACACCAGGCTGTGGATGGTCCTGTCAAATCTGGGATAACAAGGAGCTGGTTACAGAACGATGTCGCCTCCTTCAACACGGCCTGGAGCCTGACACCAGGCTGTGGTTCCTGTCAAATCTGATACAACATGGAGCTGGTTTCAGAACGGTGTCGCCTCCTTCAGCACGGCCTGGAGCATGACACCAGGCTGTGGATGGTCCTGTCAAATCTGATATAACAAGGAGCTGGTTACAGAACGGTGTCACCAACTTCAGCACGGCCTGGAGCCTGACACCAGGCTGTGGATGGTCCTGTCAAATCTGATAGAACAAGGAGCTGGTTACAGAACGGTGTCACCTCCTTCAGCACGGCCTGGAGCCTGACACCAGGCTGTGGATGGTCCTGTCAAATCTGATATAACACGGTGCTCGTTGCAGAACGGGGTTGCCTCCTTCAGCACGGCCTGGAGCCTGATACCAGGCTGTGGATGGTCCTGTCAAATCTGATACAAAAAGGAGCTGGTTGCAGAACGGTGTCGCCTCCTTTAGCACGGCCTGGAGCCTGACACCAGGCTGTGGATGGTCCTGTCAAATCTGATATAACAAGGAGCTGTTTACCGTGCGGTGTCGCCTCCTTCAGCACGGCCTGGAGCCTGACACCAGGCTGTGGATGGTCCTGTCAAACCTGATATAACAAGGAGCTGGTTACAGAACGGTGTCGCCTCCTTCAGCACGGCCTGGAGCCTGACACCAGGCTGTGGATGGTCCTGTCAAATCTGATATAACAAGGTGCTGGTTACAGAACGGTGTCACTTCCTTCAGCACGGCCTGGAGTCTGACACCAGGCTGTGGATGGTCCTGTCAAATCTGATACAACAAGGAGCTGGTTACAGAACGGTGACGCCTCCTTCACCACTGCCTGGAGCCTGACACCAGGCTGTGGATGGTCCTGTCAAATCTGACATAACAAGGAGCTGGTTACAGAACGGTGTCACCTCCTTCAGCACGGCCTGGAGCTTGACACCAGGCTGTGGATGGTCCTGTCAAATCTGATATAACAAGGAGCTGGTTACAGAACGGTGTCGCCTCCTTCAGCACGGCCTGTAGCCTGACACCAGGCTGTGGATGGTCCTGTCAAATCTGATATAACAAGGAGCTGGTTACAGAACGGTGTCGCCTCCTTCAGCACGGCCTGGAGCCTGACACCGGGCTGTGGATGGTCCTGTCAAATCTGATATAACAAGGAGCTGGTTACAGAACGGTGTCGCCTCCTTCAGCACGGCCTGGAGCCTGACACCAGGCTGTGGATGGTCCTGTCAAATTTGATATAACAAGGAGCTGGTTACAGAACGGTGTCCCCTCCTTCAGCACGGCCTGGAGCCTGACACCAGACTGTGGATGGTCCTGTCAAATCTGATATAACAAGGTGCTGGTTACAGAACAGTGTCGCCTCCTTCAGCACGGCCTGGAGCCTGACACCAGGCTGTGGATGGTCCTGTCAAATCTGATATAACAAGGAGCTGGTTACAGAACGGAGTCACCTCCTTCAGCACGGCCTGGAGCCTGACACCAGGCTGTGGTTCCTGTCAAATCTGATATAACAAGGTGCTGGTTACAGACGGTGTCACCTCCTTCAGCACGGCCTGGAGCCTGACACCAGGCTGTGGATGGTCCTGTCAAATCTGATATAACAAGGAGCAGGTTACAGAACGGTGTCCCCTCCTTCAGCACGGCCTGGAGCCTGACACCAGACTGTGGATGGTCCTGTCAAATCTGATATAACAAGGTGCTGGTTACAGAACAGTGTCGCCTCCTTCAGCACGGCCTGGAGCCTGACACCAGGCTGTGGATGGTCCTGTCAAATCTGATATAACAAGGAGCTGGTTACAGAACGGAGTCACCTCCTTCAGCACCGCCTGGAGCCTGACACCAGGCTGTGGATGGTCCTGTCAAATCTGATATAACAAGGTGCTGGTTACAGAACGGTGTCGCCTCCTTCAGCACGGCCTGGAGCCTGACACCAGGCTGTGGATGGTCCAGTCAAATCTGATATAACAAGGTGCTGGTTACAGAACGGTGTCGCCTCCTTCAGCACGGTCTGGATCCTGACACCAGGCTGGGAATGGTCCTGTCAAATCTGATATAACAAGGAGCTGGTTACAGAACGGTGTCACATCCATCAACACGGCCTGGAGCCTGACACCAGGCTTTGGATGGTCCTGTCAAATCTGGTATAACAAGGAGCTGGTTACAGAACGATGTCGCCTCCTTCAACACGGCCTGGAGCCTGACACCAGGCTGTGGATGGTCCTGTCAAATCTGATAGAACAAGGAGCTGGTTACAGAACGGTGTCACCTCCTTCAGCACGGCCTGGAGCCTGACACCAGGCTGTGGTTCCTGTCAAATCTGATACAACATGGAGCTGGTTACAGAACGGAGTCGCCTCCTTCAGCACGGCCTGGAGCCTGACACCAGGCTGTGGATGGTCCTGTCAAATCTGATAGAACAAGGAGCTGGTTACAGAACGGTGTCGCCTCCTTCAGCACGGCCTGGAGCCTGACACCAGGCTGTGGATGGTCCTGTCAAATCTGATAGAACAAGGAGCTGGTTACAGAACGGTGTCGCCTCCTTCAGCACGGCCTGGAACCTGACACCAGGCTGTGGATGGTCCTGTAAAATCTGAAATAACACGGAGCTGGTTACAGAACGGTGTCGCCTCCTTCAGCACGGCCTGGAGCCTGACACCAGGCTGTGGATGGTCCTGTCAAATCTGATATAACAAGGAGCTGGTTACAGAACGGTGTCGCCTCCTTCAGCACGGCCTGGAGCCTGACACCAGGCTGTGGATGGTCCTGTCAAATCTGATATAACAAGAGCTGGTTACAGAACGGTGTCGCCTCCTTCAGCACGGCCTGGAGGCTGACACCAGGCTGTGGATGGTCCTGTCAAATCTGATATAACATGGTGCTCGTTGCAGAACGGGGTTGCCTCTTTCAGCACGGCCTGGAGCCTGACACCAGGCTGTGGATGGTCCTGTCAAATCTCATATAACATGGTGCTCGTTGCAGAACGGGGTTGCCTCCTTCAGCACGGCCTGGAGCCTGACACCAGGCTGTGGATGGTCCTGTCAAATCTGATATAACAAGGAGCTGGTTACAGAACGGTGTCGCCTCCTTCAGCAAGGCCTGGAGCCTGACACCAGGCTGTGGATGGTCCTGTCAAATCTGCTACAACAAGGTGCTGGTTACAGAACGGTGTCGCCTCCTTCAGCAGGGCCTGGAGCCTGACACCAGGCTGTGGATGGTCCTGTCAAATCTGATATAACACGGTGCTCGTTGCAGAACGGGGTTGCCTCCTTCAGCACGGCCTGGAGCCTGACACCAGGCTGTGGATGGTCCTGTCAAATCTGATACAACAAGGAGCTGGTTGCAGAACGGTGTCGCCCCCTTCAGCACGGCCTGGAGCCTGACACCAGGCTGTGGAATGTCCTGTCAAATCTGATATAACAAGGAGCTGGATACAGAACGGTGTCGCCTCCTTCAGCACGGCCTGGAGCCTGACACCAGGCTGTGGATGGTTCTGTCAAATCTGATATAACAAGGTGCTGGTTACAGAACGGTGTCACCTCCTTCAGCACGGCCTGGAGCCTGACACCAGGCTGTGGATGGTCATGTCAAATCTGGTATAACAAGGAGCTGGTTACAGAACGGTGTCGCCTCCTTCAGCAAGGCCTGGAGCCTGACACCAGGCTGTGGATGGTCCTGTCAAATCTGATATAACAAGGAGCTGGTTACAGAACGGTGTCGCCTCCTTCAGCACGGCCTGGAGCCTGACACCAGGCTGTGGATGGTCCTGTCCAATCTGATATAACAAGGAGCTGGTTACAGAACGGTGTCACCTCCTTCAGCACGGCCTGGAGCCTGACACCATGCTGTGGATGGTCCTGTCAAATCTGATACAACATGGAGATGGTTACAGAACGGTGTCACCTCCTTCGGCACGGCCTGGAGCCTGACACCAGGCTGTGGATGGTCCTGTCAAATCTGATATGACAAGGTGCTGGTTACAGAACGGTGTCGCCTCCTTCAGCATGGCCTGGATCCTGAACCCAGGCTGTGGATGGTCCTGTCGAATCTGATATAACAAGGAGCTGGTTACAGAATGGTGTCGCCTCCTTCAGCAGGGCCTGGAACCTGACACCAGTTTGTGGATGGTCCTGTCAAATCTGAAATAACACGGAGCTTGTTACAGAACGGTGTCGCCTCCTTCAGCACGGCCTGGAGCCTGACACCAGGCTGTGGATGGTCCTGTCAAATTTGATATAACAAGGAGCTGGTTACAGAACGGTGTCACCTCCTTCAGCACGGCCTGGAGCCTGACACCAGGCTGTGGATGGTCCTGTCAAATCTGCTACAATAAGGTGCTGGTTACAGAACGGTGTCGCCTCCTTCAGCACGGCCTGGAGCCTGACACCAGGCTGTGGATGGTCCTGTCAAATCTGATATAGCACGGTGCTCGTTGCAGAACGGGGTTGCCTCCTTCAGCACGGCCTGGAGCCTGACACCAGGCTGTGGATGGTCCTGTCAAATCTGATACAACAAGGAGCTGGTTGCAGAGCGGTGTCGCCTCCTTCAGCACGGCCTGGAGCCTGACACCAGGCTGTGGATGGTCCTGTCAAATCTGATATAACAAGGAGCTGTTTACAGTGCGGTGTCGCCTCCTTCAGCACGGCCTGGAGCCTGACACCTGGCTGTGGATGGTCCTGTCAAATCTGATAGAACAAGGAGCTGGTTACAGAACGGTGTCGCCTCCTTCAGCACGGCCTGGAGCCTGACACCAGGCTGTGGATGGTCCTGTCAAATCTGATACAACAAGGAGCTGGTTACAGAACGGTGTAGCCTCCTTCAGCACGGCCTGGAGCCTGACACCAGGTTGTGGATGGTCCTGTCAAATCTGATACAACAAGGAGCTGGTTACAGAACGGTGTCGCCTCCTTCAGCACGTCCTGAAGCCTGACACCAGGCTGTGGATGGTGCTGTCAAATCTGATACAACAAGGAGCTGATTACAGAACGGTGTCGCCTCCTTCAGCACGGCCTGGAGCCTGACACCAGGCTGTGGAAGGTCCATCAAATCTGATATAACAAGGAGCTGGTTACAGAACGGTGTCGCCTCCTTCAGCAAGGCCTGGAGCCTGACACCAGGCTGTGGATGGTCCTGTCAAATCTGCTACAACAAGGTGCTGGTTACAGAACGGTGTCGCCTCCTTCAGCAGGGCCTGGAGCCTGACACCAGGCTGTGGATGGTCCTGTCAAATCTGATATAACACGGTGCTCGTTGCAGAACGGGGTTGCCTCCTTCAGCACGGCCTGGAGCCTGACACCAGGCTGTGGATGGTCCTGTCAAATCTGATACAACAAGGAGCTGGTTGCAGAACGGTGTCGCCTCTTTCAGCACGGCCTGGAGCCTGACACCAGGCTGTGGATGGTCCTGTCAAATCTGATATAACAAGGAGCTGGATACAGAACGGTGTCGCCTCCTTCAGCACGGCCTGGAGCCTGACACCAGGCTGTGGATGGTCCTGTCAAATCTGATATAACAAGGTGCTGGTTACAGAACGGTGTCACCTCCTTCAGCACGGCCTGGAGCCTGACACCAGGCTGTGGATGGTCATGTCAAATCTGGTATAACAAGGAGCTGGTTACAGAACGGTTTCGCCTCCTTCAGCAAGGCCTGGAGCCTGACACCAGGCTGTGGATGGTCCTGTCAAATCTGATATAACAAGGAGCTGGTTACAGAACGGTGTCGCCTCCTTCAGCACGGCCTGGAGCCTGACACCAGGCTGTGGATGGTCCTGTCCAATCTGATATAACAAGGAGCTGGTTACAGAACGGTGTCACCTCCTTCAGCACGGCCTGGAGCCTGACACCATGCTGTGGATGGTCCTGTCAAATCTGATACAACATGGAGATGGTTACAGAACGGTGTCACCTCCTTCGGCACGGCATGGAGCCTGACACCAGGCTGTGGATGGTCCTGTCAAATCTGATATGACAAGGTGCTGGTTACAGAACGGTGTCGCCTCCTTCAGCATGGCCTGGATCCTGAACCCAGGCTGTGGATGGTCCTGTCAAATCTGATATAACAAGGAGCTGGTTACAGAATGGTGTCGCCTCCTTCAGCAGGGCCTGGAACCTGACACCAGTCTGTGGATGGTCCTGTCAAATCTGAAATAACACGGAGCTTGTTACAGAACGGTGTCACCTCCTTCAGCACGGCCTGGAGCCTGACACCAGGCTGTGGATGGTCCTGTCAAATCTGCTACAATAAGGTGCTGGTTACAGAACGGTGTCGCCTCCTTCAGCACGGCCTGGAGCCTGACACCAGGCTGTGGATGGTCCTGTCAAATCTGATATAGCACGGTGCTCGTTGCAGAACGGGGTTGCCTCCTTCAGCACGGCCTGGAGACTGACACCAGGCTGTGGACGGTCCTGTCAAATCTGATACAACAATGAGCTGGTTACAGAACGGTGTCGCCTCCTTCAGCACGGCCTGGAGCCTGACACCAGGCTGTGGATGGTCCTGTCAAATCTGATATAACAAGGAGCTGGTTACAGAGCGGTGTCGCCTCCTTCAGCACGGCCTGGAGCCTGACACCAGGCTGTGGATGGTCCTGTCAAACCTGATATAACGAGGAGCTGGTTACAGAACGGTGTCGCCTCCTTCAGCACGGCCTGGAGCCTGACACCAGGCTGTGGATGGTCCTGTCAAATCTGATATAACAAGGTGCTGGTTACAGAACGGTGTCACCTCCTTCAGCACGGCCTGGAGCCTGACACCAGGCTGTGGATGGTCCTGTCAAATCTGATACAACAAGGAGCAGGTTACAGAACGGTGTCGCCCCCTTTAGCACGGCCTGGAGCCTGACACCAGGCTGTGGATGGTCCTGTCAAACCTGATATAACAAGGAGATGGTTACAGAACGGCGTCGCCTCCTTCAGCACGGCCTGGAGCCTGACACCAGGTTGTGGATGGTCCTGTCAAATCTGATACAACAAGGAGCTGGTTACAGAACGGTGTCGCCTCCTTCAGCACGGCCTGAAGCCTGACACCAGGCTGTGGATGGTGCTGTCAAATCTGATACAACAAGGAGCTGATTACAGAACGGTGTCGCCTCCTTCAGCACGGCCTGGAGCCTGACACCAGGCTGTGGATGGTCCTGTCAAATCTGATATAACACGGTGCTCGTTGCAGAACGGGGTTGCCTCCTTCAGCACGGCCTGGAGCCTGACACCAGGCTGTGGATGGTCCTGTCAAATCTGATACAACAAGGAGCTGGTTGCAGAACGGTGTCGCCTCCTTCAGCACGGCCTGGAGCCTGACACCAGGCTGTGGATGGTCCTGTCAAATCTGATATAACAAGGAGCTGGATACAGAACGGTGTCGCCTCCTTCAGCACGGCCTGGAGCCTGACACCAGGCTGTGGATGGTCCTGTCAAATCTGATATAACAAGGTGCTGGTTACAGAACGGTGTCACCTCCTTCAGCACGGCCTGGAGCCTGACACCAGGCTGTGGATGGTCCTGTCAAATCTGATATAACACGGTGCTCGTTGCAGAACGGGGTTGCCTCCTTCAGCACGGCCTGGAGCCTGACACCAGGCTGTGGATGGTCCTGTCAAATCTGATACAACAAGGAGCTGGTTGCAGAACGGTGTCGCCTCCTTCAGCACGGCCTGGAGCCTGACACCAGGCTGTGGATGGTCCTGTCAAATCTGATATAACAAGGAGCTGGATACAGAACGGTGTCGCCTCCTTCAGCACGGCCTGGAGCCTGACACCAGGCTGTGGATGGTCCTGTCAAATCTGATATAACAAGGTGCTGGTTACAGAACGGTGTCACCTCCTTCAGCACGGCCTGGAGCCTGACACCAGGCTGTGGATGGTCATGTCAAATCTGGTATAACAAGGAGCTGGTTACAGAACGGTTTCGCCTCCTTCAGCAAGGCCTGGAGCCTGACACCAGGCTGTGGATGGTCCTGTCAAATCTGATATAACAAGGAGCTGGTTACAGAACGGTGTCGCCTCCTTCAGCACGGCCTGGAGCCTGACACCAGGCTGTGGATGGTCCTGTCCAATCTGATATAACAAGGAGCTGGTTACAGAACGGTGTCACCTCCTTCAGCACGGCCTGGAGCCTGACACCATGCTGTGGATGGTCCTGTCAAATCTGATACAACATGGAGATGGTTACAGAACGGTGTCACCTCCTTCGGCACGGCCTGGAGCCTGACACCAGGCTGTGGATGGTCCTGTCAAATCTGATATGACAAGGTGCTGGTTACAGAACGGTGTCGCCTCCTTCAGCATGGCCTGGATCCTGAACCCAGGCTGTGGATGGTCCTGTCAAATCTGATATAACAAGGAGCTGGTTACAGAATGGTGTCGCCTCCTTCAGCAGGGCCTGGAACCTGACACCAGTCTGTGGATGGTCCTGTCAAATCTGAAATAACACGGAGCTTGTTACAGAACGGTGTCGCCTCCTTCAGCACGGCCTGGAGCCTGACACCAGGCTGTGGATGGTCCTGTCAAATTTGATATAACAATGAGCTGGTTACAGAACGGTGTCACCTCCTTCAGCACGGCCTGGAGCCTGACACCAGGCTGTGGATGGTCCTGTCAAATCTGCTACAATAAGGTGCTGGTTACAGAACGGTGTCGCCTCCTTCAGCACGGCCTGGAGCCTGACACCAGGCTGTGGATGGTCCTGTCAAATCTGATACAACAATGAGCTGGTTACAGAACGGTGTCGCCTCCTTCAGCACGGCCTGGAGCCTGACACCAGGCTGTGGATGGTCCTGTCAAATCTGATATAACAAGGAGCTGGTTACAGAGCGGTGTCGCCTCCTTCAGCACGGCCTGGAGCCTGACACCAGGCTGTGGATGGTCCTGTCAAACCTGATATAACGAGGAGCTGGTTACAGAACGGTGTCGCCTCCTTCAGCACGGCCTGGAGCCTGACACCAGGCTGTGGATGGTCCTGTCAAATCTGATATAACAAGGTGCTGGTTACAGAACGGTGTCACCTCCTTCAGCACGGCCTGGAGCCTGACACCAGGCTGTGGATGGTCCTGTCAAATCTGATACAACAAGGAGCAGGTTACAGAACGGTGTCGCCCCCTTTAGCACGGCCTGGAGCCTGACACCAGGCTGTGGATGGTCCTGTCAAACCTGATATAACAAGGAGATGGTTACAGAACGGCGTCGCCTCCTTCAGCACGGCCTGGAGCCTGACACCAGGCTGTGGATGGTGCTGTCAAATCTGATACAACAAAGAGCTGGTTACAGAACGGTGTCGCCTCCTTCAGCACGGCCTGGAGCCTGACACCAGGCTGTGGATGGTCCTGTCAAATCTGATAGAACAAGGAGCTGGTTACACAACGGTGTCGCCTCCTTCAGCACGGCCTGGAACCTGACACCAGGCTGTGGATGGTCCTGTAAAATCTGAAATAACACGGAGCTGGTTACAGAACGGTGTCGCCTCCTTCAGCACGGCCTGGAGCCTGACACCAGGCTGTGGATGGTCCGGTCAAATCTGATATAACAAGGAGCTAGTTACAGAACGGTGTCGCCTCCTTCAGCACGGCCTGGAGCCTGACACCAGGCTGTGGATGGTCATGTCAAATCTGATATAACAAGGAGCTGGTTACAGAACGGTGTCACCTCCTTCAGCATGGCCTGGAGCCTGATACCAGGCTGTGGATGGTCCTGTCAAATCTGATACAACAAGGAGCTGGTTACAGAACGGTGTAGCCTCCTTCAGCACGGCCTGGAGCCTGACACCAGGCTGTGGATGGTCCTGTCAAATCTGATACAACAAGGAGCTGGTTACAGAACGGTGTCGCCTCCTTCAGCACGGCCTGAAGCCTGACACCAGGCTGTGGATGCTGCTGTCAAATCTGATACAACAAGGAGCTGGTTACAGAACGGTGTCGCCTCCTTCAGCACGGCCTGGAGCCTGACACCAGGCTGTGGAAGGTCCTGTCAAATCTGATATAACAAGGAGCTGGTTACAGAACGGTGTCGCCTCCTTCAGCAAGGCCTGGAGCCTGACACCAGGCTGTGGATGGTCCTGTCAAATCTGCTACAACAAGGTGCTGGTTACAGATCGGTGTCGCCTCCTTCAGCAGGGCCTGGAGCCTGACACCAGGCTGTGGATGGTCCTGTCAAATCTGATATAACACGGTGCTCGTTGCAGAACGGGGTTGCCTCCTTCAGCACGGCCTGGAGCCTGACACCAGGCTGTGGATGGTCCTGTCAAATCTGATACAACAAGGAGCTGGTTGCAGAACGGTGTCGCCTCCTTCAGCACGGCCTGGAGCCTGACACCAGGCTGTGGATGGTCCTGTCAAATCTGATATAACAAGGAGCTGGATACAGAACGGTGTCGCCTCCTTCAGCACGGCCTGGAGCCTGACACCAGGCTGTGGATGGTCCTGTCAAATCTGATATAACAAGGTGCTGGTTACAGAACGGTGTCACCTCCTTCAGCACGGCCTGGAGCCTGACACCAGGCTGTGGATGGTCCTGTCAAATCTGGTATAACAAGGAGTTGGTTACACAACGGTGTCATCTCCTTCAGCACGGCCTGGAGCCTGACACCAGGCTGTGGATGGTCCTGTCAAATCTGATACAACAAGGAGCTGGTTACAGAACGGTGTCGCCTCCTTCAGCACGGCCTGGAGCCTGACACCAGGCTGTGGATGGTGCTGTCAAATCTGATATAACAAGGAGCTGATTACAGAACGGTGTCGCCTCCTTCAGCATGGCCTGGATCCTGAACCCAGGCTGTGGATGGTCCTGTCAAATCTGATATAACAAGGAGCTGGTTACAGAATGGTGTCGCCTCCTTCAGCAGGGCCTGGAACCTGACACCAGTCTGTGGATGGTCCTGTCAAATCTGAAATAACACGGAGCTTGTTACAGAACGGTGTCGCCTCCTTCAGCACGGCCTGGAGCCTGACACCAGGCTGTGGATGGTCCTGTCAAATTTGTTATAACAAGGAGCTGGTTACAGAACGGTGTCACCTCCTTCAGCACGGCCTGGAGCCTGACACCAGGCTGTGGATGGTCCTGTCAAATCTGCTACAATAAGGTGCTGGTTACAGAACGGTGTCGCCTCCTTCAGCACGGCCTGGAGCCTGACACCAGGCTGTGGATGGTCCTGTCAAATCTGATATAGCACGGTGCTCGTTGCAGAACGGGGTTGCCTCCTTCAGCACGGCCTGGAGCCTGACACCAGGCTGTGGACGGTCCTGTCAAATCTGATACAACAATGAGCTGGTTACAGAACGGTGTCGCCTCCTTCAGCACGGCCTCGAGCCTGACACCAGGCTGTGGATGGTCCTGTCAAATCTGATATAACAAGGAGCTGGTTACAGAGCGGTGTCGCCTCCTTCAGCACGGCCTGGAGCCTGACACCAGGCTGTGGATGGTCCTGTCAAACCTGATATAACGAGGAGCTGGTTACAGAACGGTGTCGCCTCCTTCAGCACGGCCTGGAGCCTGACACCAGGCTGTGGATGGTCCTGTCAAATCTGATATAACAAGGTGCTGGTTACAGAACGGTGTCACCTCCTTCAGCACGGCCTGGAGCCTGACACCAGGCTGTGGATGGTCCTGTCAAATCTGATACAACAAGGAGCAGGTTACAGAACGGTGTCGCCCCCTTTAGCACGGCCTGGAGCCTGACACCAGGCTGTGGATGGTCCTGTCAAACCTGATATAACAAGGAGATGGTTACAGAACGGCGTCGCCTCCTTCAGCACGGCCTGGAGCCTGACACCAGGCTGTGGATGGTGCTGTCAAATCTGATACAACAAAGAGCTGGTTACAGAACGGTGTCGCCTCCTTCAGCACGGCCTGGAGCCTGACACCAGGCTGTGGATGGTCCTGTCAAATCTGATAGAACAAGGAGCTGGTTACAGAACGGTGTCGCCTCCTTCAGCACGGCCTGGAACCTGACACCAGGCTGTGGATGGTCCTGTAAAATCTGAAATAACACGGAGCTGGTTACAGAACGGTGTCGCCTCCTTCAGCACGGCCTGGAGCCTGACACCAGGCTGTGGATGGTCCGGTCAAATCTGATTTAACAAGGAGCTAGTTACAGAACGGTGTCGCCTCCTTCAGCACGGCCTGGAGCCTGACACCAGGCTGTGGATGGTCATGTCAAATCTGATATAACAAGGAGCTGGTTACAGAACGGTGTCACCTCCTTCAGCATGGCCTGGAGCCTGACACCAGGCTGTGGATGGTCCTGTCAAATCTGATACAACAAGGAGCTGGTTACAGAACGGTGTAGCCTCCTTCAGCACGGCCTGGAGCCTGACACCAGGCTGTGGATGGTCCTGTCAAATCTGATACAACCAGGAGCTGGTTACAGAACGGTGTCGCCTCCTTCAGCACGGCCTGGAGCCTGACACCAGGCTGTGGATGGTCCTGTCAAATCTGATATAACAAGGAGCTGGTTACAGAACGGTGTCGCCTCCTTCAGCAAGGCCTGGAGCCTGACACCAGGCTGTGGATGGTCCTGTCAAATCTGCTACAACAAGGTGCTGGTTACAGAACGGTGTCGCCTCCTTCAGCAGGGCCTGGAGCCTGACACCAGGCTGTGGATGGTCCTGTCAAATCTGATATAACACGGTGCTCGTTGCAGAACGGGGTTGCCTCCTTCAGCACGGCCTGGAGCCTGACACCAGGCTGTGGATGGTCCTGTCAAATCTGATACAACAAGGAGCTGGTTGCAGAACGGTGTCGCCTCCTTCAGCACGGCCTGGAGCCTGACACCAGGCTGTGGATGGTCCTGTCAAATCTGATATAACAAGGAGCTGGATACAGAACGGTGTCGCCTCCTTCAGCACGGCCTGGAGCCTGACACCAGGCTGTGGATGGTCCTGTCAAATCTGATATAACAAGGTGCTGGTTACAGAACGGTGTCACCTCCTTCAGCACGGCCTGGAGCCTGACACCAGGCTGTGGATGGTCATGTCAAATCTGGTATAACAAGGAGTTTGTTACAGAACGGTGTCATCTCCTTCAGCACGGCCTGGAGCCTGACACCAGGCTGTGGATGGTCCTGTCAAATCTGATACAACAAGGAGCTGGTTACAGAACGGTGTCGCCTCCTTCAGCACGGCCTGGAGCCTGACACCAGGCTGTGGATGGTGCTGTCAAATCTGATATAACAAGGAGCTGATTACAGAACGGTGTCACCTCCTTCAGCACGGCCTGGAGCCTGACACCAGGCTGTGGATGGTCCTGTCAAATCTGATACAACAAGGAGCTGGTTACAGAACGGTGTCGCCTCCTTCAGCACGGCCTGGAGCCTGACACCAGGCTGTGGAAGGTCCTGTCAAATCTGATATAACAAGGAGCTGGTTACAGTACGGTGTCGCCTCCTTCAGCAAGGCCTGGAGCCTGACACCAGGCTGTGGATGGTCCTGTCAAATCTGATATAACAAGGAGCTGGTTACAGAACGGTGTCACCTCCATCAACACGGCTTGGTGCCTGACAGCAGGCTGTGGATGGTCCTGTCAAATCTGATATAACAAGGAGCTGGTTACAGAACGGTGTCGCCTCCTTCAACACGGCCTGGAGCCTGACACCAGGCTGTGGATGGTCCTGTCAAATCTGATATACCAAGGAGCTGGTTACAGAACGGTGTCACCTCCTTCAGCACGGCCTGGAGCCTGACACCAGGCTGTGGTTCCTGTCAAATCTGATACAACAAGGAGCTGGTTACAGAAAGGTGTCGCCTCCTTCAGCACGGCCTGGAGCCTGACACCAGGCTGTGGATGGACCTGTCAAATCTGATACAACAAGGAGCTGGTTACAGAACGGTGTCGCCTCCTTCAGCACAGCCTGGAGCCTGACACCAGGCTGTGGATGGTCCTGTCAAATCTGATATAACAAGGTGTTGGTTACAGAACGGTGTCGCCTCCTTCAGCACGGCCTGGAGCCTGACACCAGGCTGTGGATGGGCCTGTCAAATCTGATATAACAAGGAGCTGGTTACAGAACGGTGTCGCCTCCTTCAGCACGGCCTGGAGCCTGACACCAGGCTGTGGATGGTCCTGTCAAATCTGATATAACAAGGAGCAGGTTACAGAACGGTGTCGCCTCCTTCAGCACGGCCTGGAGCTTGACACCAGGCTGTGGATGGTCCTGTCATTTCTGATATAACAAGGAGCAGGTTACAGAACGGTGTCGCCTCCTTCAGCACGGCCTGGAGCCTGACACCAGGCTGTGGATGGTGCTGTCAAATCTGATACAACAAAGAGCTGGTTACAGAACGGTGTCGCCTCCTTCAGCACGGCCTGGAGCCTGACACCAGGCTGTGGATGGTCCTGTCAAATCTGATAGAACAAGGAGCTGGTTACAGAACGGTGTCGCCTCCTTCAGCACGGCCTGGAACCTGACACCAGGCTGTGGATGGTCCTGTAAAATCTGAAATAACACGGAGCTGGTTACAGAACGGTGTCGCCTCCTTCAGCACGGCCTGGAGCCTGACACCAGGCTGTGGATGGCCCGGTCAAATCTGATATAACAAGGAGCTAGTTACAGAACGGTGTCGCCTCCTTCAGCACGGCCTGGAGCCTGACACCAGGCTGTGGATGGTCCTGTCAAATCTGATATAACAAGGAGCTGGTTACAGAACGGTGTCACCTCCTTCAGCACGGCCTGGAGCCTAACACCAGGCTGTGGATGGTCCTGTCAAATTTGATATAACAAGAGCTGGTTACAGAACGGTGTTGCCTCCTTCAGCACGGCCTGGAGGCTGACACCAGGCTGTGGATGGTCCTGTCAAATCTGATATAACATGGTGCTCGTTGCAGAACGGGGTTGCCTCCTTCAGCACGGCCTGGAGCCTGACACCAGGCTGTGGATGGTCCTGTCAAATCTGATATAACATGGTGCTCGTTGCAGAACGGGGTTGCCTCCTTCAGCACGGCCTGGAGCCTGACACCAGGCTGTGGATGGTCCTGTCAAATCTGATACAACAAGGAGCTGGTTGCAGAACGGTGTCGCCTCCTTCAGCACGGCCTGGAGCCTGACACCAGGCTGTGGATGGTCCTGTCAAATCTGATATAACAAGGAGCTGTTTACAGTGCGGTGTCGCCTCCTTCAGCACGGCCTGGAGCCTGACACCAGGCTGTGGATGGTCCTGTCAAATCTGATATAACAAGGTGCTGGTTACAGAACGGTGTCACCTCCTTCAGCACGGCCTGGAGCCTGACACCAGGCTGTGGATGGTCATGTCAAATCTGATATAACAAGGAGCTGGTTACAGAACGGTGTCACCTCCTTCAGCATGGCCTGGAGCCTGACACCAGGCTGTGGATGGTCCTGTCAAATCTGATACAACAAGGAGCTGGTTACAGAACGGTGTCGCCTCCTTCAGCACGGCCTGGAGCCTGACACCAGGCTGTGGATGGTCCTGTCAAATCTGATACAACAAGGAGCTGGTTACAGAACGGTGTCGCCTCCTTCAGCACGGCCTGGAGCCTGACACCAGGCTGTGGAAGGTCCTGTCAAATCTGATATAACAAGGAGCTGGTTACAGAACGGTGTCGCCTCCTTCAGCAAGGCCTGGAGCCTGACACCAGGCTGTGGATGGTCCTGTCAAATCTGCTACAACAAGGTGCTGGTTACAGAACGGTGTCGCCTCCTTCAGCAGGGCCTGGAGCCTGACACCAGGCTGTGGATGGTCCTGTCAAATCTGATATAACACGGTGCTCGTTGCAGAACGGGGTTGCCTCCTTCAGCACGGCCTGGAGCCTGACACCAGGCTGTGGATGGTCCTGTCAAATCTGATACAACAAGGAGCTGGTTGCAGAACGGTGTCGCCTCCTTCAGCAGGGCCTGGAGCCTGACACCAGGCTGTGGATGGTCCTGTCAAATCTGATACAACAAGGAGCTGGTTACAGAACGGTGTAGCCTCCTTCAGCACGGCCTGGAGCCTGACAGCAGGCTGTGGATGGTCCTGTCAAATCTGATACAACAAGGAGCTCGTTACAGAACGGTGTCGCCTCCTTCAGCACGGCCTGGAGCCTGACACCAGGCTGTGGAAGGTCCTGTCAAATCTGATACAACAAGGAGCTAGTTACAGAACGGTGTCGCCTCCTTCAGCAAGGCCTGGAGCCTGACACCAGGCTGTGGATGGTCCTGTCAAATCTGCTACAACAAGGAGCTGGTTACAGAACGGTGTAGCCTCCTTCAGCACGGCCTGGAGCCTGACAGCAGGCTGTGGATGGTCCTGTCAAATCTGATACAACAAGGAGCTGGTTACAGAACGGTGTCGCCTCCTTCAGCACGGCCTGGAGCCTGACAGCAGGCTGTGGATGGTCCTGTCAAATCTGATATAACAAGGAGCTGGTTACAGAACGGTGTCGCCTCCTTCAGCAAGGCCTGGAGCCTGACACCAGGCTGTGGATGGTCCTGTCAAATCTGCTACAACAAGGTGCTGGTTACAGAACGGTGTCGCCTCCTTCAGCAGGGCCTGGAGCCTGACACCAGGCTGTGGATGGTCCTGTCAAATCTGATATAACACGGTGCTCGTTGCAGAACGGGTTTGCCTCCTTCAGCACGGCCTGGAGCCTGACACCAGGCTGTGGATGGTCCTGTCAAATCTGATACAACAAGGAGCTGGTTGCAGAACGGTGTCGCCTCCTTCAGCACGGCCTGGAGCCTGACACCAGGCTGTGGATGGTCCTGTCAAATCTGATATAACAAGGAGCTGGATACAGAACGGTGTCGCCTCCTTCAGCACGGCCTGGAGCCTGACACCAGGCTGTGGATGGTCCTGTCAAATCTGATATAACAAGGTGCTGGTTACAGAACGGTGTCACCTCCTTCAGCACGGCCTGGAGCCTGACACCAGGCTGTGGATGGTCATGTCAAATCTGGTATAACAAGGAGCTGGTTACAGAACGGTGTCACCTCCTTCAGCACGGCCTGGAGCCTGACACCAGGCTGTGGATGGTCCTGTCAAATCTGATACAACAAGGAGCTGGTTACAGAACGGTGTCGCCTCCTTCAGCACGGCCTGGAGCCTGACACCAGGCTGTGGATGGTCATGTCAAATTTGATACAACAAGGAACTGGTTACAGAACGGTGTCGCCTCCTTCAGCACGGCCTGGAGCCTGACACCAGGCTGTGGATTGTGCTGTCAAATCTGATATAACAAGGAGCTGATTACAGAACGGTGTCGCCTCCTTCAGCACGGCCTGGAGCCTGACACCAGGCTGTGGAAGGTCCTGTCAAATCTGATATAACAAGGAGCTGGTTACAGAACGGTGTCGCCTCCTTCAGCAAGGCCTGGAGCCTGACACCAGGCTGTGGATGGTCCTGTCAAATCTGATATAACAAGGAGCTGGTTACAGAACGGTGTCACCTCCATCAACACGGCTTGGTGCCTGACAGCAGGCTGTGGATGGTCCTGTCAAATCTGATATAACAAGGAGCTGGTTACAGAACGGTGTCGCCTCCTTCAGCACGGCCTGGAGCCTGACACCAGGCTGTGGATGGGCCTGTCAAATCTGATATAACAAGGAGCTGGTTACAGAACGGTGTCGCCTCCTTCAGCACGGCCTGGAGCCTGACACCAGGCTGTGGATGGTCCTGTCAAATCTGATATAACAAGGAGCAGGTTACAGAACGGTGTCGCCACCTTCAGCACGGCCTGGAGCCTGACACCAGGCTGTGGATGGTCCTGTCAAATCTGATATGACAAGGTGCTGGTTACAGAACGGTGTCGCCTCCTTCAGCATGGCCTGGATCCTGAACCCAGGCTGTGGATGGTCCTGTCAAATCTGATATAACAAGGAGATGGTTACAGAATGGTGTCGCCTCCTTAAAGGAAACTGAAATTTATAGGATCTTAACCTGTCGAACTACGCCAAGTTTGGGGGAAGCTTAGTTGATGAATCAAGTCCTGGCGCAATACGACAAGTTGTAAGATTTGTACTATTTGTAGACTGTGTTAAGTTGTTCGATTCCTTGTATTATTCGACTGTGTATAGTTGAAGGAATTTATATCATCTCTGCTATTCGGTTATCAGTAGCACTTTGCGAATACTGGAACTCAGCAGAAATTTGCAGTATAAACTCCTCAGGTGCCAAAAAGAATTGTTTTATTTGTAGTCGCTTGATTACAATTTGAAAGTCATTTAAAAGGCAATTCGTAGACAATTCGAAGCTTTCAGAGAATTACAGACATTATCTTTCTTTGCTTAGGCAGACAGCTCGAAAATAACTTTTAAAAGGTCAAAGTCTGGCAATGAAACATGAAGAGAGAGAGAAAGCTAATCTTCAGCTAAACTCAAACTCAAAGTCAAAAGTGGACTAACATCACTGGCACAGACTGTTAAACTGACAACCCCCAAAAGACATAAACTAAAATGGAGACTAGAATCAAAGGCAAAAACTGACTAAACTAACAGAAAGACAAAACTTAAGCTACAAAGACAATACTCACAAAGACAACAAAACCCAACCTAACCTAACCTAACCCAACCTAACCTAACCTAACCTAACCTAACCCAAAATGGCCGGAAGAAACTTTTTAGTTATACACTTTCATATCTGTCTTAAATCGTCTAATTACACCCCAATATAATCCTAATTGGTTTGGGTTAGACTCAAACACATTTGATTTGATGGCAAGCCGTCCATCTTCAATGTGCAACATCAGCTTTTCTGACCTAGCTGTTATCTGCATTGTGAACAATGGTGCTGTGTATTCAATCCCTTGACCTTGACAATTAGCACAAGACAGTGTCATTATCTTGAAAATATGCATTTGCCAGAACAACGGACTTCAGTAAAAGTGAATTATGCTGTATAAATGGGTATTTAAAACTGGGGCTCAACATTTATGCTTAAACAGCTATCTTTTACCTATACTAGTTGTATTTGAAATACTTGGCTTCTACAGTCGGCCCTTTGATAAATCGAAAAATTGAGATATATCAGGAAAGATTAAAATACATCATTAATGCGATAGGATAGGTAAAAACGCAAAGAATCATTGCAGTTTTAAACAATAAAATGGAATTAACATTGCAACAGGCATTTCAAAATAATTATTAAAATTATTATACAATGAAAGTTGAACATATGATCTCGTAATAAATGGTAAAATGATTATCAAAATTGATGTCAAGTCTTTGACATCTTCTGGACAATACACAAAAGCTTGTTGAAAGGGTTAATTTTCTTACAGAGACAAAAGAGGCGTATAGCTTGGAATGATGCCATTCGCATCTTTAAACTTTTTTTTTTGTCACTCAAATGGACTGGGAGTAAAAGTTGGATTGCTGCCAAATTCCCGTTATCAAATTTCTTTGAGCAACCTGTTCTTTTGGCTTTTAATCAAAGATTGTTGGTTTTTTTTTTAAACCAGCTTCCACATTGTTTGAAGTTTTAATTTCCAGGCTAATTCCAAACATTTATTTTAAAATATCAAATACAATAACTTATTAAATATATAACTGAACCAATCTTGTGCTGTATCTTGATTTTCTGTAGATGAATTTGTCGATTCTGTTAAAGGAAACACAGCTAACAAGATATGTTAATTTCTTTAAATTAATAAAGCAACGTTCAGAATAATGACAGTTTTCTTAAGTTGACAGTTCTTGGCAACTTGTTAGCAATACATTGAGGGTTCTTTAGCTGCTTTGATGGCAGCCGTTCTCTTCTGAGTAAGTTCCCTTTCTCGTTTGGAAATTTTCTGTCCCAAGTAAACATCTTTCTGGGCAGTTTGTGCTTTGTGAAAGCTAGCTTTGTGATTGTTAGTACTGAGGTGGTTCAACACCATCCGTAAATCTTTGTCATGATCATCTTTATTGATAGAGGTTATCAGAACATCATCTTCATATTGGATAATGGTGGAAGGCCGAACAGGCAGTTGCCTGAGATGATTCTGTAAAGCCATGTGGTAAACAGTTGGGCTATTATGATACTGTTGTTGATTAACTGTAAAAGCAACCCATGGTTGTAGTTGCTTAGCCAGTAGGGCTGGCCAGAAGCCATACTGGGTGTGTCTTGTTGGTACGTGTTACATGGTTGACCACGAGGTGGAGATGTATTGTAGTGAACATTGTCTACTTCATTATCATCTCTCGAATCCATCCGTTGTTTTTGATAGCATTTTGCCATCCAGTGTCCTACTCTACCACAGGAAAGACATTGTGGTATTTTCTTACGTGATTTTAATGGAGCAAGGGTACATGTTTGTTCTAGCGCTGGTGGTGAAATTGTAGTTACTGCTGATATTCCTGCAGGTGCTGCAGCAGCCGCCGCTGGAGCAGCAGGTAACATGGGCTGGATTTGAGCAATAGGCTGCATTTGAGCAGCTGCAGTGTTAAAAGTTGCCTGATTGTGCAAACCACGATCTATCTGAATGCATCGGTCAACTATGTCTCGGTATGTGCCAGCTGTGGCCCAAGCTGGTAAAACCAAATTCAAGGCAGCAGAAACTCCAGGTTTAACACCGGCTATAAAAGCCGTTTTTAATGGACTTAAAGTGCTTGCATCCCATGTGTCATTTTCCTGGTCGAGTGTCATCCCTGAATATTCCATCCAAGTACGTAAAAATCTTTCCTCAAAATCCTGAATATCTTCATTCTTTTTTTGAAAACAAGCTGTGATCTTAGACCAATTGGTCCTCGGGGGGCGAAATTGTAATCGCCAATTCTTGATTGTTAGCCAACCACCTTCTAAATTTTGCATATCGTCTCCAAGGGCAACTTCTACTTCATTTCTAAGGGTTGAACTTATACGAGTACCTAGCATGATAGTCAGAATTTGTACTCCATCAAATGGGTGGAGACTGTAAATGGCTTGTAATCTGTGAATTCCATCCCATGTGATCTTACCACCCTTTTTAGGGTGTGGAAGACCCTTGGACCATTCGTCAATTTTAGAAGGATCAATTTGTTCATGAACCCATTGGTGGTCAAATATGTTTCTAGTGATAGTTTCACCATCTTCTTCTATTTTTTTGCTTCCAACTCTAACCCGTTTGCGTTTTAAAGGGGCTAGTCGAATTGCTTTTGTATTTTGTATTGTAGGAACACTATCTTCGTCTGATTCATCCGACAGAGAAAATGATTTATTTTTAACAATTGATCTCGGCTGTGCAATTGCCGATTGTGCCACTAGGTGGGTGGCTTGGACTGCTTTCTGAGTTTGTTCAATCTTTTGTACAGAAAGCATGTTTGTCAAAGATTTACAATGTTCATTCACGCTGGTTATATTTCTTTCTAAAACACATCTTTCTTTCACTAACTTGCAATTTTCAAGTTCAATTCGCTCAGTTTTTAATTGCAATTGTCGGTATTTTGACTCCACTTCAAAGACTTGATTTTGGAATTCTGTTATTTGAAAAGATAACTGCTGGAGTTCAGAGGTTTTGTTTTGCAAATCTGTTTTAATTTCATCATGATGCTCAAGTTTGGATTTTGCAACTCGTAAATCTGTTTTAATTTCATCATAATGCTCAAGTTTGGATTTTGCAACTTGCAAACCTGTTTTAATTTCATCAGAATGCTCAAGTTTGGATTTTGCATCTTGCAGTTCTGTTTCTAGTTTGGATTTTGCATCTTGCAGTTCTGTTTTAATTTCATCATAATGCTCAAGTTTGGATTTTGCAACTTGCAAATCTGTTTCAAGTTTGGATTTTGCATCTTGCAAATCTGTTTTAATTTCATCATAATGCTCAAGTTTGGATTTTGCAACTTGCAATTCTGTTTCAAGTTTGGATTTTGCATCTTGCAATTCTGTTTTAATTTCATCATAATGCTCAAGTTTGGATTTTGCAACTTGCAAATCTGTTTTAATTTCATCATAATGCTCAAGTTTGGATTTTGCAACTTGCAAATCTGTTTTAATTTCATCATAATGCTCAAGTTTGGATTTTGCATCTTGCAATTCTGTTTTAATTTCATCAGAATGCTGAAGTTTGGATTTTGCATCTTGCAAATCTGTTTCAAGTTTGGATTTTGCATCTTGCAATTCTGTTTCAAGTTTGGATTTTGCATCTTGCAATTCTGTTTTAATTTCATCAGAATGCTCAAGTTTGGATTTTGCATCTTGCAAATCTGTTTCAAGTTTGGATTTTGCATCTTGCAATTCTGTTTTAATTTCATCAGAATGCTCAAGTTTGGATTTTGCATCTTGCAAATCTGTTTCAAGTTTGGATTTTGCATCTTGCAATTCTTCAACAACTGTAATTAATTGTTTTTTAGTGGACCTATACTCATCATCGCTTCGCTCAGTAGTTAATTGCAACTGTTGGTATTTTGACTCCACTTTAAAAACTTGGATTTGAAATTGCTGGAGTTCAGAGGTTTTGTTTTGCAAATCTGTTCTAATTTCATCATAATGCTCAAGTTTGGATTTTGCAACTTGCAATTCTGTTTCAAGTTTGGATTTTGCAACTTGCAATTCTGTTTTAATTTCATCATAATGCTCAAGTTTGGATTTTGCAACTTGCAATTCTGTTTCAAGTTTGGATTTTGCATCTTGCAATTCTTCAACAACTGTAATTAATTGTTTTTTAGTAGACCTATACTCATCATCACTTCGTTCAGTATTTAATTGCAGCTGTTGGTATTTTGACTCCATTTTAAAAACTTGATTTTGAAATTCTGACTCCACTTCAAAAACTTGATTTTGAAATTCTGCGATTTGAACATTTAACTGCTGGAGTTCAGAGGTTTTATTTTGCAAATCTGTTCTAATTTCATCATAATGCTGAAGTTTGGATTTTGCATCTTGCAAATCTTCAAGAACTGAACTTAGTTGGTCTTTAGTGGACTGAAGCTGATGATCACTTTTATTTTTAACAATGATCTCTTGCTGACTGTGTATCTGTCCCGTAATTACCAGGGACCATTTTACACGTTCTGCACCGTGTAATCGTGTGCATTTTCCCCATGCTCTCTTGATATTATTGAAGGACCACTGTCCTCTGGGGATATCATACTTTGATTCAATTTTTTTTGAGGTTTCACATAGGTTAAAATGTCTACGAGTGAAAGATCTACAATCCCCCAACATATCTTCAACAGAAACATCTGGTATTCCAGCACCCCCCTTGGATGTAGTGGGGAGTAATTTTCTGTCTGCTAAAGGCTCTGAATCTACACTTTGATTAGGATCAGCCATAACTTTTCTTGATCGCTGACTGACGTTTTATTTTAGTTACTGCAGTGACTCATCTTCCAGTCACGTCTGATAGTCTGACCGACCGACTGGCACTTGATTTATTTAACAGTCTATAAAAAATGTTCTTTTCAAGGGTCGAAGTACTGATTGATGCGGCTTTAAGACTTTTAATGGGTGAAAAAGATATTTCTTACCCCAGTCTAGCCGTGGGTTCTGGCTGTCTTCTGGGCCTCCTCCGATTATCTCCGAAGCTTCCCGAAGGTTCCCGACCTCCTCCGATTATCTTCGAAGCTTTCCGAAGGTTCCCGACCTCCTCCGATTATCTTCGAAGCTTTCCGTCGTCACCTGGGCCTCCGAAGGTCGTTCAGTACTCCCCCCCTGACTGCCTGACTACGCCAATTAAAGGAAACTATAAATTATGGGATCTTAACCTGTCGAACCACGCCAAGTTTGGGGGAAGCTTAGTTGATGAATCAAGTCCTGGCGCAATACGACAAGTTATAAGATTTTTACTATTTGTGGACTGTGTTAAGTTGTTCGATTCCTTGTATTATTCGACTGTGTATAGTTGAAGGAATTTATATCATCTCTGCTATTCGGTTATCAGTAGCACTTTGCGAATACTGGAACTCAGCAGAAATTTGCAGTATAAACTCCTCAGGTGCCAAAAAGAATTGTTTTATTTGTAGTCGCTTGATTACAATTTGAAAGTCATTTAAAAGGCAATTCGTAGACAATTCGAAGCTTTCAGAGAATTACAGACATTATCTTTCTTTGCTTAGGCAGACAACTCGAAAGTAACTTTTTAAAGGTCAAAGTCTGGCAATGAAACATGAAGAGAGAGAGAAAGCTAATCTTCAGCTAAACTCAAACTCAAAGTCAAAAGTGGACTAACATCACTGGCACAGACTGTTAAACTGACAACCCCCAAAAGACATAAACTAAAATGGAGACTAGAATCAAAGGCAAAAACTGACTAAACTAACAGAAAGACAAAACTTAAGCTACAAAGACAATACTCACAAAGACAACAAAACCCAACCTAACCTAACCTAACCCAACCTAACCTAACCTAACCTAACCCAAAATGGCCGGAAGAAACTTTTTAGTTATACACTTTCATATCTGTCTTAAATCGTCTAATTACACCCCAATATAATCCTAATTGGTTTGGGTTAGACTCAAACACATTTGATTTGATGGCAAGCCGTCCATCTTCAATGTGCAACATCAGCTTTTCTGACCTAGCTGTTATCTGCATTGTGAACAATGGTGCTGTGTATTCAATCCCTTGACCTTGACAATTAGCACAAGACAGTGTCATTATCTTGAAAATATGCATTTGCCAGAACAACGGACTTCAGTAAAAGTGAATTATGCTGTATAAATGGGTATTTAAAACTGGGGCTCAACATTTATGCTTAAACAGCTATCTTTTACCTATACTAGTTGTATTTGAAATACTTGGCTTCTACACCCCTTCAGCACGGCCTGGAGCCTGACACCAGGCTGTGGATGGTCCTGTCAAATCTGATACAACAAGGAGCTGGTTACAAAACGGTGTCGCCTCCTTCAGCACGGCCTGGAGCCTGACACCAGGCTGTGCATGTTCCTGTCAAATCTGATATAACAAGGAGCTGGTTACAGAACGGTGTCGCCTCCTTCAGCACGGCCTGGAGCCTGACACCAGGCTGTGGATGGTCCTGGGACATCTGATATAACAAGGTGCTGATTACAGAACGGTGACACCTCCTTCAGCATGGCCTGGAGCCTGACACCAGGCTGTGGATGGTCCTGTCAAATCTGATATAACAAGGAGCTGGTTACAGAACGGTGTCGCCTCCTTCAGCACGGCCTGGAGCCTGACACCAGGCTGTGGATGGTCCTGTCAAATCTGACATAACAAGGAACTGGTGACAGAACGGTGTCGCTTCCTTCAGCACGGCCTGGAGCCTGACACCAGGCTGTGGATGGTCCTGTCAAATCTGATATAACAAGGAGCAGGTTACAGAACGGTGTCGCCTCCTTCAGCACGGCCTGGAGAATGACACCAGGCTGTGGATGGTCCTGTCAAATCTGATACAACACGGAGCTGGTTACAGAACGGTGTCACCTCCTTCAGCACGGTCTGGAGCCTGACACCAGGCAGTGGATGGTCCTGTCAAATCTGATATAACACGGTGCTGGTTACAGAATGGTGTCGCCTCCTTCAGCACGGCCTGGAGCCTGACAGTAGGCTGTGGATGGTCCTTTCAAATCTGATATAACAAGGTGCTGGTTACAGAACGGTGTCGCCTCCTTCAGCAATGCCTTGATCCTGACACTAGGCTGTGGATGGTCCTGTCAAATCTGATATAACAAGGAGCTGGTTACAGAACGGTGTCGCCTCCTTCAGCACGGCCTGGAGCCTGACACCAGGCTGTGGATGGTCCTGTCAAACCTGATATAAATAGGAGCTGGTTACAGAACGGTGTCACCTCCTTCAACACGGCCTGGAGCCTGACACCAGGCTGTGGATGGTCCTGTCAAATCTGATATAACAAGGAGCAGGTTACAGAACGGTGTCACCTCCTTCAGTACGGCCTGGAGCCTGACACCAGGCTGTGGATTGTCCTGTCAAATCTGATATAACAAGGAGCAGATTACAGAACGGTGTCGCCTCCTTCAGCACGGCCTGGAGAATGACACCAGGCTGTGGATGGTCCTGTCAAATCTGATATAACAAGGAGCTGGTTACAGAACTGTGTCACCTCCTTCAGCACGGCCTGGAGCCTGACACCAGGCTGTGGATGGTCCTGTCAAATCTGATATAACAAGGTGCTGGTTACAGAACGGTGTCGCCTCCTTCAGCACGGCCTGGAGCCTGACTCCAGGCTGTGGATGGTCCTGTCAAATCTGATACAACAAGGAGCTGGTTACAAAACGGTGTCGCCTCCTTCAGCACGGCCTGGAGCCTGACACCAGGCTGTGGATGGTCCTGTCAAATTTGATATAACACGGTTCTGGTTACAGAACGGTGTCGCCTCCTTCAGCACGGCCTGGAGCCTGACACCACGCTGTGGATGGTCCTGTCAAATCTGATATAACAAGCAGCTGGTTACAGAAAGGTGTCACCTCCTTCAGCACGGCCTGGAGCCTGACACCAGGCTGTGGATGGGCCTGTCAAATCTGATACAACAAGGAACTGGTTACAGAACGGTGTCGCCTCCTTCAGCACGGCCTGGAGCCTGACACCAGGCTGTGGATTGTCCTGTCAAATCTGATAAAACAAGGTTCTGGTTACAGAACGGTGTCGCCTCCTTCAGCACGGCCTGGAGCCTGACACCAGACTGTGGATGGTCCTGTCAAATCTGATATAACAAGGAGCTGGTTACAGAACGGTGTCACCTCCTTCAGCACGGCCTGGAGCCTGACACCACGCTGTGGATGGTCCTGTCAAATCTGATATAACAAGCAGCTGGTTACAGAAAGGTGTCACCTCCTTCAGCACGGCCTGGAGCCTGACACCAGGCTGTGGATGGGCCTGTCAAATCTGATACAACAAGGAACTGGTTACAGAACGGTGTCGCCTCCTTCAGCACGGCCTGGAGCCTGACACCAGGCTGTGGATTGTCCTGTCAAATCTGATAAAACAAGGTTATGGTTACAGAACGGTGTCGCCTCCTTCAGCACGGCCTGGAGCCTGACACCAGACTGTGGATGGTCCTGTCAAATCTGATATAACAAGGAGCTGGTTACAGAACGGTGTCACCTCCTTCAGCACGGCCTGGAGCCTGACACCAGGCTGTGGATGGTCCTGTCAAATCTGATACAACAAGGAGCTGGTTACAGAACGGTGTCGCCTCCTTCAGCACGGCCTGGAGCCTGACACCAGGCTGTGGATGGTCCTGTCAAATCTGATACAACAAGGAGCTGGTTACAGAACGGTGTCGCCTTCTTCAGCACGGCCTGGAGCCTGACACCAGGCTGTGGATGGTCCTGTCAAATCTGATACAACAAGGAGCTGGTTACAGAACGGTGTCACCTCCTTCAGCACGGCCTGGAGCCTGACACCAGGCTGTGGATGGTCCTGTCAAACCTGATATAACAAGGTGCTGGTTACAGAACTGTGTCACCTCCTTCAGCACGGCCTGGAGCCTGACACCAGGCTGTGGATGGTCCTGTCAAATCTGATAGAACAAGGAGCTGGTTACAGAACGGTGTCGCCTCCTTCAGCACGGCCTGGAGCCTGACACCAGGCTGTGGATGGTCCTGTCACATCTGATATAACAAGGATCAGGTTACAGAACGGTGTCGCCTCCTTCAGCTCGGCCTGGAGCCTGACACCAGGCTGTGGATGGTCCTGTCAAATCTGATATAACAAGGATCAGGTTACAGAACGGTGTCGCCTCCTTCAGCACGGCCTGGAGCCTGACACCAGGCTGTGGATTGTCCTGTCAAATCTGATATAACAAGGTGCTGGTTCCAGAACGGTGTCGCCTCCTTAAGCGCGGCCTGGAGCCTGACACCAGGCTCTGGATGGTCCTGTCAAACCTGATATAACAAGGAGCTGGTTACAGAACGGTGTCGCCTCCTTCAGCACGGCCTGGAGCCTGACACCAGGCTGTGGATGGTCCTGTCAAATCTGATATAACACGGTGCTGGTTACAGAATGGTGTCGCCTCCTTCAGCACGGCATGGAGCCTGACACCAGGCAGTGGATGGTCCTGTCAAATCTGATATAACAAGGTGCTGGTTACAGAACGGTGTCGCCTCCTTCAGCACGGCCTGGAGCCTGACACTAGGCTGTGGATGGTCCTGTCGAATCTGATATAACAAGGTGCTGGTTACTGAACGGTGTCGCCTCCTTCAGCACGGCCTGGAGCCTGACACCAGGTTGTGGATGATCCTGTCAAATCTGATATAACAAGAAGCTGGTTACAGAACGGTGTCGCCTCCTTCAGCACGGCCTGGAGCCTGACACCAGTCTGTGGATGGTCCTGTCAAATCTGATATAACATGGTGCTGGTTACAGAACGGTGTTGCCTCCTTCATCACGGCCTGGAGCCTGACACCAGGCTGTGGATGGTCCTGTCAAATCTGATATAACAAGGAGCTGGTTACAGAACGGTGTCGCCTCCTTCAGCACGGCCTGGAGCCTGACACCAGGCTGTGGATGGTCCTGTCAAACCTGATATAACAAGGAGCTGGTTACAGAACGGTGTCGCCTCCTTCAGCACGGCCTGGAGCCTGACACCAGGCTGTGGATGGTCCTGTGAAATCTGATATAACAAGGTACTGGTTACAGAACGGTGTCGCCTCCTTCAGCACGGCCTGGAGCCTGACGCCAGGCTGTGGATGCTCCTGTCAAATCTGATATAACAAGGTGCTGGTTACAGAACGGTGTCGCCTACTTCAGCACGGCCTCGAGCCTGACACCAGGCTGTGGATGGTCCTGTGAAATCTGATATAACAAGGAGCTGGTTACAGAACGGTGTCGCCTCCTTCAGCACGGCCTGGAGCCTGACACCAGGCTGTGGATGGTCCTGTCAAATCTCATATAAAAAGGAGCTGGTTACAGAACGGTGACACCTCCTTCAGCACAGCCTGGAGCCTGACACCAGGCTGTGGATGGTCCAGTCAAATCTGATATAACCAGGAGCTGGTTACAGAACGGTGACACCTCCTTCAGCACGGCCTGGAGCCTGACACCAGGCTGTGGATGGTCCTGTCAAAACTGATATAAATAGAGCTGGTTACAGAACGGTGTCGCCTCCTTCAGCACGGCCTGGAGCCTGACACCAGGCTGTGGATGGTCCTGTCAAATCTGATATAACAAGGTGCTGGTTACAGAACGGTGTCGCCTCCTTCAGCACGGCCTGGAGCCTGACACCAGGCTGTGGATGGTCCTGTCAAATCTGATACAACAAGTTGCTGGTTACAGAACAGTGTTGCCTCCTTCAGCACGGCCTGGAGCCTGACACCAGGCTGTGGATGGTCCTATCAAATCTGATACAACAAGTTGCTGGTTACAGAACAGTGTCGCCTCCTTCAGCACGGCCTGGAGCCTGACACCAGGCTGTGGATGGTCCTGTCAAATCTGATATAACAAGGAGCTGGTTACAGAACGGTGACGCCTCCTTCAGCACTGCCTGGAGCCTGACACCAGGCTGTGGATGGTCCTGTCAAGTCTGATATAACAAGGAGCTGGTTACAGAACGGTATCACCTCCTTCAGCATGGCCTGGAGCCTGACACCAGGCTGTGGATGGTCCTGTCAAATCTGATATAACAAGGTGCTGGTTGCAGAACGGTGTCACCTCCTTCAGCACGGCCTGGAGCCTGACACCAGGCTGTGGGTGGTCCTGTCAAATCTGATACAACAAGGAGCTGGTTACAGAACGGTGTCGCCTTCTTCAGCACGGCCTGGAGCCTGACACCAGGCTGTGGATGGTCCTGTCAAATCTGATATCACAAGGAGCTGGTTTCAGAACGTTGTCGCCTCCATCAGCACGGCCTGGAGCCTGACACCAGGCTGTGGATGGTCCTGTCAAATCTGATACAACAAGGTGCTGGTTACAGAACAGTGTCGCCTCCTTCAGCAGGGCCTGGAGCCTGACACCAGGTTCTGGATGGTCCTGTCAAATCTGATACAAGAAGGTGCTGGTTACAGAACGGTGTCGCCTCCTTCAGTCCGGCCTGGAGCCTGACACCAGGCTGTGGATGGTCCTGTCAATTCTGATACTACAAGGAACTGGTTACAGAACGGTGTCACCTCCTTCAGCACGGCCTGGAGCCTGACACCAGGCTGTGGATGGTCCTGTCAAATCTGATATAACAAGGAGCTGGTTACAGAACGGTGTCGCCTCCTTCAGCACTGCCTGGAGCCTGACACCAGGCTGTGGATTGTCCTGTCAAATCTGATATAACAAGGAGCTGGTTACAGAACGGTGTCGCCTCCTTCAGCACGGCCTGGAGCCTGACACCAGGCTGTGGATGGTCCTGTCAAATCTAATATAACAAGGAGCTGGTTACAAAACGGTGTCGCCTCCTTCAGCACGGCCTGGAGCCTGACACCAGGCTGTGGATGGTCCTGTCAAATCTGATATAACAAGGAGCTGGTTACAGAACGGTGTCACCTCCTTCAGCACGGCCTGGAGCCTGACACCAGGCTGTGGATGGTCCTGTCAAATCTGATACAACAAGGTGCTGGTTACAGAACAGTGTCGCCTCCTTCAGCAGGGCCTGGAGCCTGACACCAGGCTGTGGATGGTCCTGTCAAATCTGATACAACAAGGTGCTGGTTACAGAATGGTGTCACCTCCTTAAGCGCGGCCTGGAGCCTGACACCAGGCTGTGGATGGTCCTGTCAAATCTGATACAACAAGGTGCTGGTTACAGAACGGTGTCGCCTCCTTCAGCGCGGCCTGGAGCCTGACACCAGGCTGTGGATGGTCCTGTCAATTCTGATACAACAAGGTGCTGGTTACAGAACGGTGTCGCCTCCTTCAGCGCGGCCTGGAGCCTGACACCAGGCTGTGGATGGTCCTGTCAAATCTGATATAACAAGGAGCTGGTTACAGAACGGTGTCACCTCCTTCAGCACCGCCTGGAGCCTGACACCAGGCTGTGGATAGTCCTGTCAAATCTGATATAACAAGGAGCTGGTTACAGAACGGTGTCACCTCCTTCAGCACGGCCTGGAGCCTGACACCAGGCTGTGGATTGTCCTGTCAAATCTGATATAACAAGGAGCTGGTTACAGAACGGTGTCACCTCCTTCAGCACGGCCTGGAGCCTGACACCAGGCTGTGGATGGTCCTGTCAAATCTGACACAACAAGGAGCTGGTTACAGAACGGTGTCGCCTCCTTCAGCACGGCCTGGAGCCTGACACCAGGCTGTGGATGGTCCTGTCAAATCTGATATAACAAAGAGCTGGTTACAGAACAGTGTCGCCTCCTTCAGCACGGCCTGGAGCCTGACACCAGGCTGTGGATGGTCCTGTCAAATCTGATATAACAAAGAGCTGGTTACAGAACGGTGTCGCCTCCTTCAGCACGGCCTGGAGCCTGACACCAGGCTGTGGATGGTCCTGTCAAATCTGATATAACAAGGAGCTGGTTACAGAACGGTATCACCTCCTTCAGCACGGCCTGGAGCCTGACACCAGGCTGTGGATAGTCCTGTCAAATCTGATATAACAAGGAGCTGGTTACAGAACGGTATCACCTCCTTCAGCAGGGCCTGAAGCCTGACAACAGGCTGTGGATGGGCCTGTAAGTGGCTGTTAACGTCACAGTTCCATTGTCCGTTTCTGTAACCGTAATTTAAAAACCCGTCTCAGTAATGGTGACCATTACACTGCGGGGGTTTGAGGCAACACTGCAGGGGCCCCTTGTATCACACGAAGGGGAATATTGAGAAAAAGTAAATGGTTAACTATATACAGCATAGAGGTCTCTCGGACAACTTTTTAATTGGGGTCTCCCAGAGCCACACTGCCTGTCCCCTGCTCCCAGGGATTATTGAGAAGTAAATGGTTAACTGTATACTGTCACAGGGTGTAGCACAATCAATCACTCACGAGACGAGCTGAGAAGGAGCCGATCGATGGCTTTATTACGCAGACTTGTTCCCCAGCAGCACAGTTACAGAATGTGGCTTCTGGGAGAACCCGGGCTCTTATACTCCGCCTTACTGGGTGGAGCTGGCAGGCTGCCGATCCAAACGGGATCCAGTGTCTATCCACCAATAGCCTCTCGGCCTCACACGGTACCTTAATACCCCTAATACATACCACCACATTCACCCCTTGTTGGAAAAGAACCCGTTGGGGTCGTGGGCCGTATGGTGGTAGGTGTTTACAGAGTCGGTACCTAGGATGCCGCTAACACGGCGGTTATGCTCCGATATCAACTACTAGTACTACTTACAATGTCGCTTTTACTGGGCAACCAAAAAATATATATTTCTAGAGACATTTCTTGCTTTACTATACTGATTCGATGAGTCGAATGGGTTCCCTGGTTGTCCTCGCCGATCGGCTTAGCCCCAGTGGTGATGCAGATGCTGGTTCGGGCCCCGTCGTCTCTGGGAACGTCGCAATGCCTCTCCCCGCTCCAATATCCCTATTCGGACCGGGGGAAGGACCGATCCACCCGGGAAGGGGGCGGCTGTGGGGTGCGCCGGTGGGAGGGAGGGGTGAATGGTGTTGGGGGCGGGATGGAGCTCCAGAGGGGGTGACTGGTGTTGGGGGGGGCTGTGTGCAGCTCCGGAGGGGTCGGCTGTGGGGTGCGCCGGTGGGAGGGAGGGTGTGTGTGGAGCTCCGGCGGGTGCCGGGTCCCGCAGGGAGACCGTGTCCTGTCGGCCGTCGGGGTACGCCATGTAGGCGTAGTGAGGGTTCGCGTTGAGGAGATGAACCCTCTCGACCAACGGGCCCGATTTGTGCGCCCGCACATGCTTAAGGAGCAGGATGGGTCCCAGGGCTGCCAGCCAGGTTGGAAGTGACGTTCCGGAGGAGGACTTCCTAGGGAAGACAAGGAGGAGTCCCTGAGGTGTTTGATTTGTTGTTGTACAAAGCAGCGACCGGATGGAGTGGAGGTCGTCCGGGAGGACTTCCTGCAGCGGGATACTGGGAGATTCCTGGACCGTAGGGCCAGCAGGACGGTCTTCCAGACCGTTCCGTTCTCCCTCTCTACCTGACCATTCCCCCGGGGGTTGTAACTGGTCGGCCTGCTCGAGGCGATGTCCTTGCTGAGCAGGAATTGACGCAGTTCATTGCTCATGAAGGAGGGCCCCTATCGCTCTGTATGTCCGCGGGGAAACCGAATAGTGTAAAGATGGTGGTGAGGGCTCTAATTACCGTGTCCGCGGTCATGTCGGGACAGGGAATAGCTAATGGTAACAGGGAGTACTTGTCAATCACGTTCAGGAAGTACTAGTTGCGGTGGGTAGAGGGGAGGGGGCCTTTGAAGTCCAGACTGAGGCGCTCAAAGGGACGGGAAGCCTTTATCACATGTGCTTTATCTGGCCTGGAGAAGTGCGTTTTGCGCTCTGCGCAGATTTGGCAGTTCCTGGTGGCTGTCCTGACCTCCTCGATGGAGTAGGGTAGGTTGCGGGTCTTTACGAAGTGATAGAACCGAGTGACCCCCGGGTGGCAGAGGTCCTCGTGGAGGGTTCGGAGACGGTCCACTTGTGCGTTGGCACATGTGCCATGGGATAGGGGTCCAGACGGCTCGTTCAGCTTTCCGGGACGATACAAGATCTCGGAGTTATAGGTGGACAGTTCGACCCTCCACCGCAGGATCTTGTCGTTCTTGATCTTGCCCCGCTATGCATTATCGAACATGAAGGCAACCGACTGTTGGCCAGTGAGGAGAGTGAATCTCGTCCCGGTCAGGTAATGTCTCCAATGCCGCACAGCTTCCACTATGGCCTGGGCCTCCTTTTCCACTGAGGAGTGGCGGATTTCTGAAGCGTGGAGGGTGCGTGAAAAGAAGGCCACGGGTCTGCCCGCTTGTTGAGTGTTGACTCCAGAGCTACGTCGGATGCATCGCTCTCGACCTGGAAGGGGAGGGACTCGTCGATCGCGTGCATTGTGGCCTTTGCGATATCCGCTTTGATGCGGCTGAAGGCCTGGCGGGCCTCTGCCGACAGGGGAAAGACCGTGGACTGGATTAGCGGACGGGCCTTGTCCGCGTAGTTGGGGACCCACTGGGTGTAATAAGAGAAAAAGCCCAGGCAGCGTTTCAGGGCCTTGGAGCAGTGAGGGAGGGGGAACTCCATGAGGGGGCGCATGCGTTCGGGGTCTGGGCCTATCACTCCATTTCGCACTACGTAGCCGAGGATGGCTAGACGGTCGGGGCTAAACACGCATTTAGAACATAGAACATAGAACGATACAGCGCAGTACAGGCCCTTCGGCCCACGATGTTGCACCGACATGGGAAATCAAAAAACAAAAGCCATCTAACCTACACTATGCCAGTATCATCCATATGCTTATCCAATAAACGTTTAATTGCCCTCAATGTTGGCGAGTTCACTCCTATTGCAGGTAGGGCATTCCACGGCCTCACCACTCTTTGCGTAAAGAACCTATCTCTGACCTCTGTCCTATATCTATTTCCCCTCAGTTTAAGGCTATGTCCCCTCGTGCTAGCCATTTCCATCCGCGGGAGAAGGCTCTCACTGTCCACCCTATCTAACCCCCTGATCATTTTGTATGCCTTTATTAAGTCTCCTCTTAACCTCCTTCTCTCTAACAAAAATAACCTCAAGTCCATCAGCCTCTCCTCATAAGATTTTCCCTCCATACCAGGCAACATCCTGGTAAATCTCCTCTGCACCCGCTCCAAAGCCTCCACGTCCTTCCTATAATGCGGTGACCAGAACTGTACGCAATACTCCAAATGCGGCCGTACCAGAGTTTTGTGCAGCTGCAACATGACCTCATGACTCCGGAACTCAATCCCTCTACCAATAAAGGCAACACACTATAGGCCTTCTTCACCACCCTATCAACCTGGGTGGCAACTTTCAGGGATCTATCTAGATGGACACCGAGATCCCTCTGCTCATCCACATTTCCAAGAGTTTTACCATTAGCCAAATATTCCGCATTCCTGTTATTCCTTCCAAAGTGAATCACCTCACACTTCTCTACATTAAACTCCATTTGCCACCTCTCAGCCCAGCGCTGCAGCTTATCTATGTTCCTCTGTAACCTGCAACATCCTTCCACACTATCGACAACACCACCGACTTTAGTATCGTCTGCAAATTTACTCACCCACCCTTCTGCGCCTTCCTCTAGGTCATTTATAAAAATGACAAACAGCAACGGCCCCAGAACAGATCCTTGTGGTACGCCACTTGTGACTGTACTCCATTCTGAACATTTCCCATCAACCACCACCCTCTGTCTTCTTTCAGCTAGCCAATTTCTGATCCACATCTCTAAATCACCCTCAATCCCCAGCCTCCGTATTTTATGCAATAGCCTACCGTGGGGAACCTTATCAAACGCTTTACTGAAATCCACATCAACTGCTCTACCCTCTTGTACCAGTTCAGTCACCTTCTCAAAGAACTCGATAAGGTTTGTTAGGCATGACCTACCCTTCACAAAGCCATGCTGACTATCCCTAATCATATTATTCCTATCTAGATGATTATAAATCTTGTCTCTTATAATCCCTACCAAGACTTTACCCACAACAGACGTGAGGCTCACCGGTCTATAGTTGCCGGGGTTGTCTCTACTCCCCTTCTTGAACAAAGGGACCACTTTTGCTATCCTCCAGTCCTCTGGCACTATTCCTGTAGCCAATGATGACATAAAAATCAAAGCCAAAGGCTCAGCAATCTCTTCCCTGCCCTCCCAGACAATCCTAGGATAAATCCCATCAGGCCCCGGGGACTTATCTATTTTCAGCCTGTCCAGAATTGCCAACACCTCTTCCCTACGTACCTCAATGCCATCTATTCTAATAGCCTGGGTCTCAGCATTCTCCTCCAAAACATTATCTTTTTCCTGAGTGAATACTGACGAAAAATATTCATTTAGTATCGCTCCTATCTCTTCAGATTCCACACACAACTTCCCATCCCTGTCCTTGACTGGCCCTACTCTTACCCTAGTCATTCTTTTATTCCTGACATACCTATAGAAAGCTTTTGGGTTTCCCTTGATCCTACCTGCCAAATACTTCTCATGTCCCCTCCTTGCTCGTCTTAGCTCTCTCTTTAGATCCTTCCTCGCTACCTTGTAACTATCCATCGCCCCAACTGAAACTTCACACCTCATCTTCACATAGGCCTCCTTCTTCCTCTTAACAAGAGATTCCACTTCTTTGGTAAACCACGTTTCCCTGGCTCGACGCCTTCCTCCCTGCCTGATCGGTACGTACTTATCATGAACACGCAGTAGCTGTTCCTTGAACAAGCTCCACATATCCAGTGTGCCCAACACTTGCAGCCTACTTCTCCAACCTATCCCCCCCAAGTCATGTCTAATGGCATCATAATTGCGCTTCCCCCAGCTATAACTCTTGCCCTGCGGGGTATACTTATCCCTTTCCATCACTAATGTAAACGTCACTGAATTATGGTCACTGTCCCCAAAGTGCTCAACTACCTCCAAATCTAACACCTGGTGTTTCTCCCTGTTGTATGTGAGATTCAGGGCATTTGCGGTCTGGAGGAATTTGCGGAGGTTGGCGTCGTAGTCCTGCTGGTCGTGGCCGCAGATGATGATGTTGTCGAGGTGCGGGAACATGGTCCGCAAACCGTCCCGGTCAACCATTCGGTCCATCTCCCGTTGGAAGAACGAGACCCTGTTAGTGACTCCGAATAGAGCCCTTAAAAAGTGATAGAGCCGCCCATCTGCTTCAAAAGCAGTGTATTTGCGGTCGCTCGGGAGGATGGGGAGCTGGTGGTAGGCGGACTTAAGGTCCACGGTGGAAAAGACCTTGCGCTGTGCATTCCGATTGACCATGTCGGATATGCGGGGGAGAGGGTACGCGTCCAGCTGCGTGTATCTATTGATGGTTTGACTATAGTCTACGGCCATCCTCTGCTTCTTCCTGATCTTTACAACTACCACCTGGGCTCTCCAGAGACTATTGTTGGCCTTGGTTATGCCTTCCCTCAGCAGCCGCTGGACTTCAGACCGGATAAAGGTTCGGTCCTGGGCTCTGTACCATCTGCTCCTAGTGGCGACGGGTTTGCAATCCGGGGTGAGGTTCGCAAACAGGGACGGTGGGTCGACCTTGATGGTCGCGAGGCCGCAGAAAGTGAGTGGGGGTACAGGGCCGCCAAATTTAAACGTTAAACTCTGGAGGTTACACTGAAAATCCAACCCCAGGAGTGTGGCAGCGCAGAGGTGGGGGAGGACGTAAAGCCGGTAGTTCTTGAACTCCCACCTCTGCACCGTGACGTTCACGATGTAGAACCCTTTGATCTGTACGGAATGGGATCCTGCTGCCAGAATTTTCTTTTGATTACTCGGGTGGATTGGAAGGGAACAGCGTCTTACCGTATCGGAATGTATAAAACTCTCCGTGCTCCCAGTGTCGATCAGGCAGGGCGTCTCGTACCCGTTTATAAATCCTGTTGTTGTTGCTGTTTGGAGCGTTCGGGGCCGCGACTGGCCCAGGGTCACAGAAGCCAGTCGTAGTTGCTGCATTGGGGCGTTTTCTTCAGGCCCCGTGGGGCCGTCCATCCCGGGGTCCTTAGCCATCAGCCAAGATGGCGGCTTCCACGGGTCGCACACGGTCGGGGGTGGACAAGGTGGCGCCGCCCATGGATCGCACATTGCCGGAGGAGCACAAAATGGCGGCGCCCATCCCTCCCGCATGGAGTCCGGGACCCAAGATGGCGGCGCCGGTTGGCCGCACATGGATTGCTGGGGGGTGGGGGGGGTTGAGTTTGTGGTTCTCCCCAGGAGATAGCGGCTACCTCCCGGGCCTGGCACACTGCTAAAAAGTGCCCCTATTTGCCGCACCCTTTACAGGGGGCCGAGCGGGCCGGGCAGCACATTCGGGGGTGTTTCCCTTGCCCACAAAAGTAGCAGTGGGGCCCCCCTGGGTGATCTGCTGCCCTGGCAGCGCAGGCCTGTGGGAGGGGGGGGGGGGGGCTGCCGCGCGGTCGGCGGCGTAGGCACGGGAGTTCTGCGATGCCACATCGAACGAGGCCGCGAGGGCCTGTGCGTCTTTGAGGCCTAGTGCGTCTTTTTCCAGCAAGCGCTGGCGAATTTGGGACGAAAGCATACCTGCCACGAACACACCTCAGACCAGCAGCTCTGTGTGTTCGTTAGCCAAAACCGATGGGCAGTTGCAGTTTCTCCCCAATATTAAGAGCGCACTGTAGAATTCGTCCAGCGATTCCCCGGGGATTTGCCGTCTCGTCGCGAGCTGGTGGCCTGCGTAGACCCGTTGATGGGCCGAATATGGATTTCTATCAGCATGGCGATCGCCGTCGGGGAAGCGTCCGCGTCCTCTATGAGACTGTAGATTTCCGGGCTCACCCTGGCAGGACCTGCAGTTTCTGGTCTTCTGTAGTCATGCAGATGCCCGTTCGGAGGTATCCTTTGAACCAGGCTAGCCAGTGTTTAAAAGTGCCCGCAGAGTCTGCCGCGTGGGGGCTGATTCGCAGACACTCCGGAGTGAGTCGGAGCTCCATGTCATTTAAGTATGCGTAATAAATTGCAGCACAATCAATCACTCACGAGACGAGATGAGAAGGAGTCGATCGATGGCTTTATTACGCAGACTTGTTCCCCAGCAGCACAGTTACAGAATGCGGCTGCTGGGAGAACCCGGGCTCTTATACTCCGCCTTACTGGGTGGAGCCAGTAGGCAGCTGATCCACTCGGGACACAGTGTCTATCCACCAATAGCCACTCGACATCACAGGGTACCGCAATACCCCTAATACAAACCACCACACAGAGGTCTCTGAAACAACTTTTTAGTTGGGGGCTCCCGGAGCCACACTGCCTGTCCCATGCTCCCAGGAATTATTGAGAAGTTAATGGTTAACTATATACAGCACAAAGGTCACTGAAACAGTTTTTTAATTGGGGGCTCCCGAGGCCACACTGCCTGTCCCCTGCTCCCAGGGATTATTGAAAAGTAAATGGTTAACTATATACAGGCACAGAGGTCTCTGAAACAGCTTTTTAATTGGGGCTCCCTGACCACACTGCCTGTCCCCTGCTCCCAGGGATTATTCAGAAGTAAATGGTTAACTATATACAGCACAGAGGTCACTGAAACAGCTTTTTAATTGGGGGCTCCCGAGGCCACACTGCCTGTCACCTACTCCCAGGGATTATTGAGCAGTAAATGGTTAGCTATATACAGCACAGAGGTCTCTGACACAGCTTTTTAATTATGGGCTCCCGAGCCCACACTGCCTGACCCCTGCTCCCAGGGATTATTGAGCAGCAAATGGTTAACTATATACAGCACAGAGGTCTCTGAAACAGCTGTTTAATTGGGAGCTCCCGAGGCCACACTGCCTGATCCCTGCTCCCAGGGATTATTGAGAAGCAAATGGTTAACTATATACTGCACAGAGGTCTCTGAAACAGCGTTTTAATTGGGGGTTCCTGAGGCCACACTGCCTCTCCCCTGTTCCCAGGGATTACTGAGCAGTAAATGGTTAACTATATACAGCACAGAGGTCTCTGAAACAGCTTTTTAATTGGAGGCTCCCGAGGACACACTGCCTGTCCCCTGCTCCGAGGGATTATTGAGCAGTAAATGGTTAACAATATACAGCACAGAGGTCTCTGAAACAGCTTTTTAATTGGGGGCTCCTGGACCACACTGCCTGTCCCCTGCTCCCAGGGATTATTGAGCATTAAATGGTTAACTATATACAGCACAGAGGTCTCTGAAACAGCTTTTTAATTGGGGGCTCCCGAGGCCACACTGCCTGTCCGCTGCTCCCAGGGATTATTGAGCAGTAAATGCTTAAATATATACAGCACAGTTGTCACTGAAACTGCTTTTTCATTGGGGGCTCCCGAGGCCACACTGCCTGTCCGCTGCTCCCAGGGATTATTGAGCAGTAAATGGTTAACTATATACAGGCACAGAGGTCTCTGAAACAGCGTTTTAATTGTTTTCTCCCGAGACCACACTGCCTGTCCCCTGCTCCCAGGGATTATTGAGCAGTAAATGGTAAAATATACACAGCACAGAGGTCCCTGAAACAGCTTTGTAATTGGGGGCTCCCGAGGCCACACTGCCTGTCCCCAGCATCCAGGGATTATTGAGCAGTAAATGGTTAACTATATACAGCACAGAGGTCTGTGAAACAGCATTTTAATTGTGGCTCACGGACCACACTGCATGTTCCCTGCTCCCAGGGTTAACTGAGAAGCAAATGGTTAACGACAGACTGCACAGAGGTCACTGAAACAGCTTTTTAATTGGGGGCTCCCGGAGCCACACTGCCTGTCCCCTGCTCCCAGGGATTATTGAGCAGTAAAATGTTAACTATGTAAAGGCACAGAGGTCTCTGAAACAACTTTTTAATTGGGGGCTCCCGGAGCCACACTGCCTGTCCCCTGCTCCCAGGGATTATTGAGCAGTAAATGGTTAACTATATACTGCACAGAGGTCTCTGAAACAGCGTTTTAATTGGGGGCTCCCGAGGCCACACTGCCTGTCCCCTGCTCCCAGGGATTATTGAGCGGTAAATGGTTAACAATATACAGCACAGAATATCTGAAACACGTTTTTAACTGGGGGCTCCCGAGACCACACTGCCTGTCCACTGCTCCCAGGGATTATTGAGCTGTAAATGGTGAACTATATACAGGCCCAGTGGTCTCTGACACAGCATTTTAACCCCTGCTCCCACTGATTATTGAGCTGTAAATGGTTAATGATATGCTGCACAGAGGACACTGAAACAGCTTTTTAATTGGGGGCTCCCGGAGCCACACTGCCTGTCCACTGGTCCCAGGAATTATTGAGAAGTAAATGGTTAATTATATAGAACACAGAGGTCTCTGAAACAGCTTTTTAATTGGGGGCTCCCAAGGCCACACTGCCTGTCCCCTGCTCCCAGGGATTATTGAGCAGTAAATGGTTAGCTATATACAGCACAGAGGTCTCTGACACAGCTTTTTAATTATGGGCTCCCGAGGCCACACTGCCTGACCCCTGCTCCCAGGGATTATTGAGCAGCAAATGGTTAACTATATACAGCACAGAGGTCTCTGAAACAGCTGTTTAATTGGGAGCTCCCGAGGCCACACTGCCTGATCCCTGCTCCCAGGGATAATTGAGAAGCAAATGGTTAACTATATACTGCACAGAGGTCTCTGAAACAGCGTTTTAATTGGGGGTTCCTGAGGCCACACTGCCTCTCCCCTGTTCCCAGGGATTATTGAGCAGTAAATGGTTAACTATATACAGCACAGAGGTCTCTGAAACAGCTTTTTAATTGGAGGCTCCCGAGGACACACTGCCTGTCCCCTGCTCCGAGGGATTATTGAGCAGTAAATGGTTAACAATATACAGCACAGAGGTCTCTGAAACAGCTTTTTAATTGGGGGCTCCTGGACCACACTGCCTGTCCCCTGCTCCCAGGGATTATTGAGCATTAAATGGTTAACTATATACAGCACAGAGGTCTCTGAAACAGCTTTTTAATTGGGGGCTCCCGAGGCCACACTGCCTGTCCGCTGCTCCCAGGGATTATTGAGCAGTAAATGCTTAAATATATACAGCACAGTTGTCACTGAAACTGCTTTTTCATTGGGGGCTCCCGAGGCCACACTGCCTGCCCGCTGCTCCCAGGGATTATTGAGCAGTAAATGGTTAGCTATATACAGCACAGAGGTCTCTGACACAGCTTTTTAATTGGGGGCTCCCGAGGCCACACTGCCTGTCACCTACTCCCAGGGATTATTGAGCAGTAAATGGTTAGCTATATACAGCACAGAGGTCACTGACACAGCTTTTTAATTATGGGCTCCCGAGGCCACACTGCCTGACCCCTGCTCCCAGGGATTATTGAGCAGCAAATGGTTAACTATATACAGCACAGAGGTCTCTGAAACAGCTGTTTAATTGGGAGCTCCCGAGGCCACACTGCCTGATCCCTGCTCCCAGGGATTATTGAGAAGCAAATGGTTAACTATATACTGCACAGAGGTCTCTGAAACAGCGTTTTAATTGGGGGTTCCTGAGGCCACACTGCCTCTCCCCTGTTCCCAGGGATTATTGAGCAGTAAATGGTTAACTATATACAGCACAGAGGTCTCTGAAACAGCTTTTTAATTGGAGGCTCCCGAGGACACACTGCCTGTCCCCTGCTCCGAGGGATTATTGAGCAGTAAATGGTTAACAATATACAGCACAGAGGTCTCTGAAACAGCTTTTTAATTGGGGGCTCCTGGACCACACTGCCTGTCCCCTGCTCCCAGGGATTATTGAGCATTAAATGGTTAACTATATACAGCACAGAGGTCTCTGAAACAGCTTTTTAATTGGGGGCTCCCAAGGCCACACTGCCTGTCCGCTGCTCCCAGGGATTATTGAGCAGTAAATGCTTAAATATATACAGCACAGTTGTCACTGAAACTGCTTTTTCATTGGGGGCTCCCGAGGCCACACTGCCTGTCCGCTGCTCCCAGGGATTATTGAGCAGTAAATGGTTAACTATATACAGGCACAGAGGTCTCTGAAACAGCGTTTTAATTGTTTTCTCCCGAGACCACACTGCCTGTCCCCTGCTCCCAGGGATTATTGAGCAGTAAATGGTAAAATATACACAGCACAGAGGTCCCTGAAACAGCTTTGTAATTGGGGGCTCCCGAGGCCACACTGCCTGTCCCCAGCATCCAGGGATTATTGAGCAGTAAATGGTTAACTATATACAGCACAGAGGTCTGTGAAACAGCATTTTAATTGTGGCTCACGGACCACACTGCATGTTCCCTGCTCCCAGGGTTAACTGAGAAGCAAATGGTTAACGACAGACTGCACAGAGGTCACTGAAACAGCTTTTTAATTGGGGGCTCCCGGAGCCACACTGCCTGTCCCCTGCTCTCAGGGATTATTGAGCAGTAAAATGTTAACTATGTAAAGGCACAGAGGTCTCTGAAACAACTTTTTAATTGGGGGCTCCCGGAGCCACACTGCCTGTCCCCTGCTCCCAGGGATTATTGAGCAGTAAATGGTTAACTATATACTGCACAGAGGTCTCTGAAACAGCGTTTTAATTGGGGGCTCCCGAGGCCACACTGCCTGTCCCCTGCTCCCAGGGATTATTGAGCGGTAAATGGTTAACAATATACAGCACAGAATATCTGAAACACGTTTTTAACTGGGGGCTCCCGAGACCACACTGCCTGTCCACTGCTCCCAGGGATTATTGAGCTGTAAATGGTGAACTATATACAGGCCCAGTGGTCTCTGACACAGCATTTTAACCCCTGCTCCCACTGATTATTGAGCTGTAAATGGTTAATGATATGCTGCACAGAGGACACTGAAACAGCTTTTTAATTGGGGGCTCCCGGAGCCACACAGCCTGTCCACTGGTCCCAGGGATTATTGAGAAGTAAATGGTTAATTATATAGAACACAGAGGTCTCTGAAACAGCTTTTTAATTGGGGGCTCCCAAGGCCACACTGCCTGTCCCCTGCTCCCAGGGATTATTGAGCAGTAAATGGTTAACTATATACAGGCACAGAGGTCTCTGAAACAGCTTTTTAATTGGGGGTTCCCGAGGCCACACTGCCTGTCCCCTGCTCCCGGGGATTATTGAGCAGTAAATGGTTAACTATATACAGCACAGAGGTCTCTGAAACAGCTTTTTAATTGGGTGCTCCCGGAGCCACACTGCCTATCCCCTGCTCCCAGGGATTATTGAGCAGTAAATGGTTAACGATATACTGCACAGAGGTCACTGAAACAGCTTTTAATTGGGGGCTCCCGGAGCCTCACTGCCTGTCCCTTGCTCCCAGGGATTATTGAACAGTAAATGGTTAACTATATACAGGCACAGAGGTCTCTGAAACAACTTTTTAGTTGGGGGCTCCCGGAGCCACACTGCCTGTACCCTGCTCCCAGGGATTATTGAGCAGTAAATGGTTAACGATATACAGGCACAGAGGTCTCTGAAACAACTTTTTAATTGTGGGTTCCCGGGGCCGCACTGCCTGTCCCCTGCTCCCAGGGATTATTGAGCAGTAAATGGTTAGCTATATACAGGCGCAGAGTTCTCTGAACCAGCTTTTTATTTGGGAGCTCCCGAGGCCACACTGCCTGAACCCTGCTCCCAGGGATTATTGAGAAGCAAATGGTTAACTATATACTGCACAGAGGTCTCTGAAACAGCGTTTTAATTGGGGGCTCCTGAATCCACACTGCCTGTCACCTGCTCCTAGGGATTATTGAGCAGTATATGGTTAACTATATACAGCACAGAGTATCTGAAACACCTTTTTAACTATGGGCTCCCGAGGCCACACTGTCTGTCCCCTGCTCCCAGGGATTATTGAGTAGTAAATGGTTAACTATATACAGGCCCAGTGGTCTCTGACACAGCATTTTAACCCCTGCTCCCAGTGATTATTGAGCAGTAAATGGTTAACGATATACAGGGACAGAGTTCTCTGAACCAGCATTTTATTTGGGGCTCCCGGACCAAACTGCCTGTCCCCTGCTCCCACTGATTATTGAGCAGTAAATGGTTAACGATATACTGCACAGAGGTCACTGAAACAGCTTTTTAATTGGTGGCTCCCGGACCACACTGCCTGTCCCCTGCTCCCAGGGATTATTGAGAAGTAAATGGTTAATTATATATAGCACGGAACCTCTGAAACAGCTTTTTAATTGGGGGCTCCCAAGGCCACTCTGCCTGTCCCCTGCTCCCAGGGATTATTGAGCAGTAAATGGTTTACTATATACAGCAGAGAGGTCTCTGAAACAGCTTTTTAATTGGGGGCTCCCGGAGCCATACGGCCTGTCCCCTGCTCCCAGGAATTATTGCGCAGTAAATGGTTAACTATATACAGCACAGATGCCTCTGAAACAGCTTTTTAATTGGGTGCTCCCGGAGTCACACTGCCTGTCCCCTGCTCCCAGGGATTATTGAGCAGTAAATGGTTAACTATATACAGCACAGAGGTCTGTGAAATAGCTTTTTAATTGTGGCTCACGGACCACACTGCATGTTCCCTGCTCCCAGGGATTATTGAGAAGCAAATGGTTAACGATAGACTGCACAGAGGTCACTGAAACAGCTTTTTAATTGGGGGCTCCCGGAGCCACACAGCCTGTCCCCTGCTCCCAGGGATTATTGAGCAGTAAATTGTTAACTATATACAGCACAGATGTCTCTGAACCAGCTTATTAATTGGGGGCTCCCAGACCACACTGCCTGACCCCTGCTCCCACTGATTATTGAGGAGTAAATGGTTAATGACATACAGGCACAGAGGTCTCTGAAACAACATTTTAATTGGGGGCTCCCGAGGCCACACTGCCTGTCCCCTGGTCCCAGGGATTATTGAGCAGTAAATGGTTAACTATATACAGCACAGAGGTCTCAGAAACAGCTTTTTAATTGGGGGTACCCGGACACACTGCCTGTCCCCTGCTCCCAGGGATTATTGAGCAGTAAATGGTTAACTATATACAGGCACAGAGGTCTCTGAAACAACTTTTTAATTGGGGGCTCCCGGGGCCGCACTGCCTGTCCCCTGCTCCCAGGGATTATTGAGCAGTAAATGGTTAACTATATACAGGCGCAGAGGTCTCTGAAACAGCTTTTTAATTCGGGCTCCCCGAGCCACACAGGCCTGTCACCTGCTCCCAGGGATTATTGAGCAGTAAATGGTTAACTATATACAGCACAGATTATCTGAAACAGCTTTTTAACTATGGGCTCCCGAGGCCACACTGACTGTCCCCTGCTCCCAGGGATTATTGAGCAGTAAATGGTTAACAATATACAGCACAGAGTATCTGAAACACCTTTTTAACTGGGGGCTCCCGAGGCCACACTGCCTGTCCCCTGCTCCCAGGGATTACTGAGCAGTAAATGGTTAACTATATACAGGGTCAGAGGTCTCTGAACCAGCTTTTTATTTGGGGCTCCCGGACCATACTGCCTGTCTCCTGCTCCCACTGATTATTGAGCAGTAAATGGTTAACGATATACTGCACAGAGGTCACTGAAACAGCTTTTTAATTGGGGGCTCCCGGAGCCACACTGCCTGTCCCCTGCTCCCAGGGATTATTGAGAAGTAAATGGTTAATTATATACAGCACAGAGGTCTGTGAAACAGCTTTTTAATTGGGGGCTCCCGAGGCCACACTGCCTGACCCCTGCTCCCAGGGATTATTGAGCAGTAAATGGTTAACTATATACAGGCACAGAGGTCTCTGAAACAGTGTTTTAATTGTTTTCACCCGAGACCAGACTGCCTGTCCCCTGCTCCCAGGGATTATTGAGAAGTAAATGGTTAAATATATACAGCACAGAGGTCCCTGAAACAGTTTTTTAATTGGGGGCTCCCGGAGCCACACTGCCTGACTCCTGCTCCCAGGGATTATTGAGCAGTAAATAGTTAACTATATATAGGAACAGAGGTCACTGAAACAGCTTTTTAATTGGGGGCACCCGGAGCCACGCTGCCTGTCCCCTGCTCCCAGCGATTATTGAGCAGTAAATGGTTAAATATATACAGCGCAGAGGTCTCTGAAACAGCTTTTTAATTGGGGGTTCCCGAGGCCACACTGCCTGTCCCCTGCTCCCGGGGATTATTGAGCAGTAAATGGTTAACTATATACAGCACAGAGGTCTCTGAAACAGCTTTTTAATTGGGTGCTCCCGGAGCCACACTGCCTATCCCCTGCTCCCAGGGATTATTGAGCAGTAAATGGTTAACGATATACTGCACAGAGGTCACTGAAACAGCTTTTAATTGGGGGCTCCCGGAGCCTCACTGCCTGTCCCTTGCTCCCAGGGATTATTGAACAGTAAATGGTTAACTATATACAGGCACAGAGGTCTCTGAAACAACTTTTTAGTTGGGGGCTCCCGGAGCCACACTGCCTGTCCCCTGCTCCCAGGGATTATTGAGCAGTAAATGGTTAACGATATACAGGCACAGAGGTCTCTGAAACAACTTTTTAATTGTGGGTTCCCGGGGCCGCACTGCCTGTCCCCTGCTCCCAGGGATTATTGAGCAGTAAATGGTTAGCTATATACAGGCGCAGAGTTCTCTGAACCAGCTTTTTATTTGGGAGCTCCCGAGGCCACACTGCCTGAACCCTGCTCCCAGGGATTATTGAGAAGCAAATGGTTAACTATATACTGCACAGAGGTCTCTGAAACAGCCTTTTAATTGGGGGCTCCTGAATCCACACTGCCTGTCACCTGCTCCTAGGGATTATTGAGCAGTATATGGTTAACTATATACAGCACAGAGTATCTGAAACACCTTTTTAACTATGGGCTCCCGAGGCCACACTGTCTGTCCCCTGCTCCCAGGGATTATTGAGTAGTAAATGGTTAACTATATACAGGCACAGAGGTCTCTGACACAGCATTTTAACCCCTGCTCCCAGTGATTATTGAGCAGTAAATGGTTAACGATATACAGGGACAGAGTTCTCTGAACCAGCATTTTATTTGGGGCTCCCGGACCAAACTGCCTGTCCCCTGCTCCCACTGATTATTGAGCAGTAAATGGTTAACGATATACTGCACAGAGGTCACTGAAACAGCTTTTTAATTGGTGGCTCCCGGACCACACTGCCTGTCCCCTGCTCCCAGGGATTATTGAGAAGTAAATGGTTAATTATATATAGCACGGAACCTCTGAAACAGCTTTTTAATTGGGGGCTCCCAAGGCCACTCTGCCTGTCCCCTGCTCCCAGGGATTATTGAGCAGTAAATGGTTTACTATATACAGCAGAGAGGTCTCTGAAACAGCTTTTTAATTGGGGGCTCCCGGAGCCATACGGCCTGTCCCCTGCTCCCAGGAATTATTGCGCAGTAAATGGTTAACTATATACAGCACAGATGCCTCTGAAACAGCTTTTTAATTGGGTGCTCCCGGAGTCACACTGCCTGTCCCCTGCTCCCAGGGATTATTGAGCAGTAAATGGTTAACTATATACAGCACAGAGGTCTGTGAAATAGCTTTTTAATTGTGGCTCACGGACCACACTGCATGTTCCCTGCTCCCAGGGATTATTGAGAAGCAAATGGTTAACGATAGACTGCACAGAGGTCACTGAAACAGCTTTTTAATTGGGGGCTCCCGGAGCGACACAGCCTGTTCCCTGCTCCCAGGGATTATTGAGCAGTAAATTGTTAACTATATACAGCACAGATGTCTCTGAACCAGCTTATTAATTGGGGGCTCCCAGACCACACTGCCTGACCCCTGCTCCCACTGATTATTGAGGAGTAAATGGTTAATGACATACAGGCACAGAGGTCTCTGAAACAACATTTTAATTGGGGGCTCCCGAGGCCACACTGCCTGTCCCCTGGTCCCAGGGATTATTGAGCAGTAAATGGTTAACTATATACAGCACAGAGGTCTCAGAAACAGCTTTTTAATTGGGGGTACCCGGACACATTGCCTGTCCCCTGCTCCCAGGGATTATTGAGCAGTAAATGGTTAACTATATACAGGCACAGAGGTCTCTGAAACAACTTTTTAATTGGGGGCTCCCGGGGCCGCACTGCCTGTCCCCTGCTCCCAGGGATTATTGAGCAGTAAATGGTTAACTATATACAGGCGCAGAGGTCTCTGAAACAGCTTTTTAATTCGGGCTCCCCGAGCCACACAGGCCTGTCACCTGCTCCCAGGGATTATTGAGCAGTAAATGGTTAACTATATACAGCACAGATTATCTGAAACAGCTTTTTAACTATGGGCTCCCGAGGCCACACTGCCTGTCCCCTGCTCCCAGGGATTATTGAGCAGTAAATGGTTAACAATATACAGCACAGAGTATCTGAAACACCTTTTTAACTGGGGGCTCCCGAGGCCACACTGCCTGTCCCCTGCTCCCAGGGATTACTGAGCAGTAAATGGTTAACTATATACAGGGTCAGAGGTCTCTGAACCAGCTTTTTATTTGGGGCTCCCGGACCATACTGCCTGTCTCCTGCTCCCACTGATTATTGAGCAGTAAATGGTTAACGATATACTGCACAGAGGTCACTGAAACAGCTTTTTAATTGGGGGCTCCCGGAGCCACACTGCCTGTCCCCTGCTTCCAGGGATTATTGAGAAGTAAATGGTTAATTATATACAGCACAGAGGTCTGTGAAACAGCTTTTTAATTGGGGGCTCCCGAGGCCACACTGCCTGACCCCTGCTCCCAGGGATTATTGAGCAGTAAATGGTTAACTATATACAGGCACAGAGGTCTCTGAAACAGTGTTTTAATTGTTTTCACCCGAGACCAGACTGCCTGTCCCCTGCTCCCAGGGATTATTGAGCAGTAAATGGTTAAATATATACAGCACAGAGGTCCCTGAAACAGTTTTTTAATTGGGGGCTCCCGGAGCCACACTGCCTGACTCCTGCTCCCAGGGATTATTGAGCAGTAAATAGTTAACTATATATAGGAACAGAGGTCACTGAAACAGCTTTTTAATTGGGGGCACCCGGAGCCACGCTGCCTGTCCCCTGCTCCCAGCGATTATTGAGCAGTAAATGGTTAAATATATACAGCGCAGAGGTCTCTGAAACAGCTTTTTAATTGGGGGCTCCCAAGGCCACACTGCCTGTCCCCTGCTCCCAGGGATTATTGAGAACTAAATGGTTAAATATATACAGCACAGAGGTCTCTGAAAGTGTTTTTAATTGGGGGCTCCCGAGGGCACGCTGCCTGTCCCCAGCTCCCAGGGATTATTGAGCAGTAAATGGTTAACTATATACAGCACAGAGGTCTGTGAAACAGCTTTTTAATTGTGGCTCACGGACCACACTGCATGTTCCCTGCTCCCAGGGATTATTGAGAAGCAAATGGTTAACGATAGACTGCACAGAGGTCACTGAAAAAGTATTTTAATTGGGGGATCTCGGAGCCACACTGCCTGTCCCCTGCTCCCAGGGATTATTGAGCAGTAAATGGTTAACTATATACAGGCACAGAGGTCTCTGAAACAGCTTTTTAATTGGGGGCTCCCGGGGCCGCACTGCCTGTCCCCTGCTCCCAGGGATTATTGAGCAGTAAATGCTTAACTATATACAGGCACAGAGGTCACTGAAACAGGTTTTTTATTGGGGGCACCCGGAGCCACGCTGCCTGTCCCCTGCTCCCAGGGATTATTGAGCAGTAAATTGTTAAATATATACAGCACAGAGGTCTCTGAAACAGCTTTTTAATTGGGGGCTCCCAAGTCCACACTGCTGTCCCCTGCTCCCAGGGATTATTGAGCAGTAAATGGTTAACTATTTACAGCACAGAGGTCTCTGAAACATCTTTTTAATTGGGGGCTCCCGAAGCCACACTGCCTGTCCCCAGCATCCAGGGATTATTGAGCAGTAAATTGTTAACTATATACAGCACAGAGGTCTGTGAAACTGCTATTTAATTGTGCTCACGGACCACACTGCCTGTCCCTGCTCCCAGGGATTATTGAGAAGCAAATGGTTAACTATCTACAGCACAGAGGTCACTGAAACAGCTTTTTAATTGGGGGATCTCGGAGCCACACTGCCTGTCCCCTGCTCCCAGGGATTATTGAGCAGTAAATGGTTAACTATATACAGGCACAGAGGTCTCTGAAACAGCTTTTTAATTGGGGGCGTACCGGGCCGCACTGCCTGTCCCCTGCTCCCATGGATTATTGAGCAGTAAATGGTTAACAATATACAGCACACAGTATCTGAAACACCTTTTTAACTGGGGGCTCCCGAAGCCGCAATGCCTGTCCCCTGCTCCCAGGGATTATTGAGCAGTAAATGGTTAACTATATACAGGCCCAGTGGTCTCTGACACATCATTTTAACCCCTGCTCCCAGGGATTATTGAGCAGGAAAAGGTTTAACTATATACAGGGACAGAGGTCTCTGAACCAGCATTTGTTTTGGGGCTCCCGGACCACACTGCCTGTCCCCTGCTCCCAGGGATTATTGAGAAGTAAATGGTTAATTATATATAGCACAGAGTATCTGAAACAGCTTTTTAATTGGGGGCTCCCAAGGCCACACTGCCTGTCCCCTGCTCCCAGGGATTATTGAGCAGTAAATGGTTAACTATATACAGCACAGAGGTCTGTGAAACAGCTTTTTAATTGTGGCTCACGGACCACACTGCATGTTCCCTGCTCCCAGGGATTATTGAGAAGCAAATGGTTAAATATTTACAGCACAGATGTCCCTGAAACAGTTTTTTAATTGGGGGCTCCCGAAGCCACACTGCCTGACTCCTGCTCCCAGGGATTATTGAGCAGTAAATAGTTAACTATATATAGGAACAGAGGTCACTGAAACAGCTTTTTAATTGGGGGCACCCGGAGCCACGCTGCCTGTCCCCTGCTCCCAGCGATTATTGAGCAGTAAATGGTTAAATATATACAGCGCAGAGGTCTCTGAAACAGCTTTTTAATTGGGGGCTCCCAAGGCCACACTGCCTGTCCCCTGCTCCCAGGGATTATTGAGAACTAAATGGTTAAATATATACAGCACAGAGGTCTCTGAAACAGCTTTTTAATTGGGGGATCCCGGAGCCACACTGCCTGTCCCCTGCTTCCAGGGATTATTGAGAAGTAAATGGTTAATTATATACAGCACAGAGGTCTGTGAAACAGCTTTTTAATTGGGGGCTCCCGAGGCCACACTGCCTGACCCCTGCTCCCAGGGATTATTGAGCAGTAAATGGTTAACTATATACAGGCACAGAGGTCTCTGAAACAGTGTTTTAATTGTTTTCACCCGAGACCAGACTGCCTGTCCTCTGCTCCCAGGGATTATTGAGCAGTAAATGGTTAAATATATACAGCACAGAGGTCCCTGAAACAGTTTTTTAATTGGGGGCACCCGGAGCCACGCTGCCTGTCCCCTGCTCCCAGCGATTATTGAGCAGTAAATGGTTAAATATATACAGCGCAGAGGTCTCTGAAACAGCTTTTTAATTGCGGGCTCCCAAGGCCACACTGCCTGTCCCCTGCTCCCAGGGATTATTGAGAACTAAATGGTTAAATATATACAGCACAGAGGTCTCTGAAAGTGTTTTTAATTGGGGGCTCCCGAGGGCACGCTGCCTGTCCCCAGCTCCCAGGGATTATTGAGCAGTAAATGGTTAACTATATACAGCACAGAGGTCTGTGAAACAGCTTTTTAATTGTGGCTCACGGACCACACTGCATGTTCCCTGCTCCCAGGGATTATTGAGAAGCAAATGGTTAACGATAGACTGCACAGAGGTCACTGAAAAAGTATTTTAATTGGGGGATCTCGGAGCCACACTGCCTGTCCCCTGCTCCCAGGGATTATTGAGCAGTAAATGGTTAACTATATACAGGCACAGAGGTCTCTGAAACAGCTTTTTAATTGGGGGCTCCCGGGGCCGCACTGCCTGTCCCCTGCTCCCAGGGATTATTGAGCAGTAAATGCTTAACTATATACAGGCACAGAGGTCACTGAAACAGGTTTTTTATTGGGGGCACCCGGAGCCACGCTGCCTGTCCCCTGCTCCCAGGGATTATTGAGCAGTAAATTGTTAAATATATACAGCACAGAGGTCTCTGAAACAGCTTTTTAATTGGGGGCTCCCAAGTCCACACTGCTGTCCCCTGCTCCCAGGGATTATTAAGCAGTAAATGGTTAACTATTTACAGCACAGAGGTCTCTGAAACATCTTTTTAATTGGGGGCTCCCGAAGCCACACTGCCTGTCCCCAGCATCCAGGGATTATTGAGCAGTAAATTGTTAACTATATACAGCACAGAGGTCTGTGAAACAGCTATTTAATTGTGCTCACGGACCACACTGCCGGTCCCTGCTCCCAGGGATTATTGAGAAGCAAATGGTTAACTATCTACAGCACAGAGGTCACTGAAACAGCTTTTTAATTGGGGGATCTCGGAGCCACACTGCCTGTCCCCTGCTCCCAGGGATTATTGAGCAGTAAATGGTTAACTATATACAGGCACAGAGGTCTCTGAAACAGCTTTTTAATTGGGGGCGTACGGGGCCGCACTGCCTGTCCCCTGCTCCCATGGATTATTGAGCAGTAATGGTTAACAATATACAGCACAGAGTATCTGAAACACCTTTTTAACTGGGGGCTCCCGAAGCCGCAATGCCTGTCCCCTGCTCCCAGGGATTATTGAGCAGTAAATGGTTAACTATATACAGGCCCAGTGGTCTCTGACACATCATTTTAACCCCTGCTCCCAGGGATTATTGAGCAGGAAAAGGTTTAACTATATACAGGGACAGAGGTCTCTGAACCAGCATTTGTTTTGGGGCTCCCGGACCACACTGCCTGTCCCCTGCTCCCAGGGATTATTGAGAAGTAAATGGTTAATTATATATAGCACAGAGTATCTGAAACAGCTTTTTAATTGGGGGCTCCCAAGGCCACACTGCCTGTCCCCTGCTCCCAGGGATTATTGAGCAGTAAATGGTTAACTATATACAGCACAGAGGTCTGTGAAACAGCTTTTTAATTGTGGCTCACGGACCACACTGCATGTTCCCTGCTCCCAGGGATTATTGAGAAGCAAATGGTTAAATATTTACAGCACAGATGTCCCTGAAACAGTTTTTTAATTGGGGGCTCCCGAAGCCACACTGCCTGACTCCTGCTCCCAGGGATTATTGAGCAGTAAATAGTTAACTATATATAGGAACAGAGGTCACTGAAACAGCTTTTTAATTGGGGGCACCCGGAGCCACGCTGCCTGTCCCCTGCTCCCAGCGATTATTGAGCAGTAAATGGTTAAATATATACAGCGCAGAGGTCTCTGAAACAGCTTTTTAATTGGGGGCTCCCAAGGCCACACTGCCTGTCCCCTGCTCCCAGGGATTATTGAGAACTAAATGGTTAAATATATACAGCACAGAGGTCTCTGAAACAGCTTTTTAATTGGGGGATCCCGGAGCCACACTGCCTGTCCCCTGCTCCCAGGGATTATTGAGACGTAAATGGTTAAAAAACACAGTACAGAGGTCACTGAAACAGTTTTTTAATTGGGGGCTCACGGAGCCACGCTGCCTGGCCCTGCTCCCAGGGATTATTGAGCAGTAAATGGTTAAATATATACAGCACAGAGGTCTCTGAAACAGCTTTTTACTTGGGGGCTCCCAAGGCCACACTGCTGTCCCGTGCTCCCAGGGATTATTGAGCAGTAAATGGTTAACTATATACAAGCACAGTGTATCTGAAACACCTTTTTAACTATGGGCTCCCGAGGCCACACTGCCTGTCATCTGCTCCCAGGGATTATTGAGCAGTAAATGGTTAACAATATACAGCACAGAGTATCTGAAACACCTTTTTAACTGGGGGCTCCCGAGGCCACACTGCCTGTCCCCTGCTCCCAGGAATTATTGAGCAGTAAATGGTTAACTATATACAGGCCCAGTGGTCCCTGACACATCATTTTAACCCCTGCACCCAGGGATTATTGAGCAGGAAAAGGTTTAACTATATACAGGGACAGAGGTCTCTGAACCAGCATTTTTTTGGGGGCTCCCGGACCACACTGCCTGTCCCCTGCTCCCAGGGATTATTGAGAAGTAAATGGTTAATTATATATAGCACAGAGTCCTCTGAAACAGCTTTTTAATTGGGGGCTCCCGGACCATACTGCCTGTCCCCTGCTCCCAGGCATTATTGAGAAGTAAATGGTTAATTATATATAGCACAGAGTCCTCTGAAACAGCTTTTTAATTGGGGGCTCCCGGACCACACTGACTGTCTCCTGCTCCCAGGGATTATTGAGCAGTAAATGGTTAACTATATACAGCACAGAGGTCTCAGAAACAGCTTTTTAATTGGGGGTTCCCGGACACACTGCCTGTCCCCTGCTCCCAGGGATTATTGAGCAGTAAATGGTTAACTATATACAGGCACAGAGGTCTCTAAAACAGCGTTTTAATTGTTTTCTCCCGAGACCACACTGCCTGTCCCCTGCTCCCAGGGATTATTGAGCAGTAAATGGTAAAATATACACAGCACAGAGGTCCCTGAAACAGCTTTTTAATTGGGGGCTCCCGAGGCCACACTGCCTGTCCCCAGCATCCAGGGATTATTGAGCAGTAAATGGTTAACTATATACAGCACAGAGGTCTGTGAAACAGCTTTTTAATTGTGCTCACGGACCACACTGCATGTTCCCTGCTCCCAGGGATTATTGAGAAGCAAATGGTTAACTATTTACAGCACAGAGGTCACTGAAACAGCTTTTTAATTGGGGGATCTCGGAGCCACACTGCCTGTCCCCTGCTCCCAAGGATTATTGAGAAGTAAATGGTTAACGATATACAGCACAGAGGTCTCTGAATCAGCTTTTTAATTGGGTGCTCCCGAGGCCACACTGCCTGTCCCCTGCACCCAGGGATTATTAAGCAGTAAATGGTTAACTATATACAGGCTCAGAGGTCTCTGAAACAGAGTTTTAATTGTTTTCTCAAGAGACCACACTGCCTGTCCCCTGCTCCCAGGGATTATTGAGAAGTAAATGGTTAAATATACACAGCACAGAGGTCACTGAAACAGCTTTTTAATTGGGAGCTCACGACCACACTGTCTGTCCCCTGCTCCCAAGGATTATTGAGAAGTAAATGGTTAACGATATACAGCACAGAGGTCTCTGAATCAGCTTTTTAATTGGGTGCTCCCGAGGCCACACTGCCTGTCCCCTGCACCCAGGGATTATTGAGCAGTAAATGGTTAACTATATACAGGCACAGAGGTCTCTGAAACAGAGTTTTAATTGTTTTCTCAAGAGACCACACTGCCTGTCCCCTGCTCCCACTGATTATTGAGGAGTAAATGGTTAATGACATACAGGCACAGAGGTCTCTGAAACAACATTTTAATTGGGGGCTCCCGAGGCCACACTGCCTGTCCCCTGGTCCCAGGGATTATTGAGCAGTAAATGGTTAACTATATACAGCACAGAGGTCTCAGAAACAGCTTTTTAATTGGGGGTACCCGGACACATTGCCTGTCCCCTGCTCCCAGGGATTATTGAGCAGTAAATGGTTAACTATATACAGGCACAGAGGTCTCTGAAACAACTTTTTAATTGGGGGCTCCCGGGGCCGCACTGCCTGTCCCCTGCTCCCAGGGATTATTGAGCAGTAAATGGTTAACTATATACAGGCGCAGAGGTCTCTGAAACAGCTTTTTAATTCGGGCTCCCCGAGCCACACAGGCCTGTCACCTGCTCCCAGGGATTATTGAGCAGTAAATGGTTAACTATATACAGCACAGATTATCTGAAACAGCTTTTTAACTATGGGCTCCCGAGGCCACACTGCCTGTCCCCTGCTCCCAGGGATTATTGAGCAGTAAATGGTTAACAATATACAGCACAGAGTATCTGAAACACCTTTTTAACTGGGGGCTCCCGAGGCCACACTGCCTGTCCCCTGCTCCCAGGGATTACTGAGCAGTAAATGGTTAACTATATACAGGGTCAGAGGTCTCTGAACCAGCTTTTTATTTGGGGCTCCCGGACCATACTGCCTGTCTCCTGCTCCCACTGATTATTGAGCAGTAAATGGTTAATTATATACAGCACAGAGGTCTGTGAAACAGCTTTTTAATTGGGGGCTCCCGAGGCCACACTGCCTGACCCCTGCTCCCAGGGATTATTGAGCAGTAAATGGTTAACTATATACAGGCACAGAGGTCTCTGAAACAGTGTTTTAATTGTTTTCACCCGAGACCAGACTGCCTGTCCCCTGCTCCCAGGGATTATTGAGCAGTAAATGGTTAAATATATACAGCACAGAGGTCCCTGAAACAGTTTTTTAATTGGGGGCTCCCGGAGCCACACTGCCTGACTCCTGCTCCCAGGGATTATTGAGCAGTAAATAGTTAACTATATATAGGAACAGAGGTCACTGAAACAGCTTTTTAATTGGGGGCACCCGGAGCCACGCTGCCTGTCCCCTGCTCCCAGCGATTATTGAGCAGTAAATGGTTAAATATATACAGCGCAGAGGTCTCTGAAACAGCTTTTTAATTGGGGGCTCCCAAGGCCACACTGCCTGTCCCCTGCTCCCAGGGATTATTGAGAACTAAATGGTTAAATATATACAGCACAGAGGTCTCTGAAAGTGTTTTTAATTGGGGGCTCCCGAGGGCACGCTGCCTGTCCCCAGCTCCCAGGGATTATTGAGCAGTAAATGGTTAACTATATACAGCACAGAGGTCTGTGAAACAGCTTTTTAATTGTGGCTCACGGACCACACTGCATGTTCCCTGCTCCCAGGGATTATTGAGAAGCAAATGGTTAACGATAGACTGCACAGAGGTCACTGAAAAAGTATTTTAATTGGGGGATCTCGGAGCCACACTGCCTGTCCCCTGCTCCCAGGGATTATTGAGCAGTAAATGGTTAACTATATACAGGCACAGAGGTCTCTGAAACAGCTTTTTAATTGGGGGCTCCCGGGGCCGCACTGCCTGTCCCCTGCTCCCAGGGATTATTGAGCAGTAAATGCTTAACTATATACAGGCACAGAGGTCACTGAAACAGGTTTTTTATTGGGGGCACCCGGAGCCACGCTGCCTGTCCCCTGCTCCCAGGGATTATTGAGCAGTAAATTGTTAAATATATACAGCACAGAGGTCTCTGAAACAGCTTTTTAATTGGGGGCTCCCAAGTCTACACTGCTGTCCCCTGCTCCCAGGGATTATTGAGCAGTAAATGGTTAACTATTTACAGCACAGAGGTCTCTGAAACATCTTTTTAATTGGGGGCTCCCGAAGCCACACTGCCTGTCCCCAGCATCCAGGGATTATTGAGCAGTAAATTGTTAACTATATACAGCACAGAGGTCTGTGAAACAGCTATTTAATTGTGCTCACGGACCACACTGCCTGTCCCTGCTCCCAGGGATTATTGAGAAGCAAATGGTTAACTATCTACAGCACAGAGGTCACTGAAACAGCTTTTTAATTGGGGGATCTCGGAGCCACACTGCCTGTCCCCAGCTCCCAGGGATTATTGAGCAGTAAATGGTTAACTATATACAGGCACAGAGGTCTCTGAAACAGCTTTTTAATTGGGGGCGTACCGGGCCGCACTGCCTGTCCCCTGCTCCCATGGATTATTGAGCAGTAAATGGTTAACAATATACAGCACAGAGTATCTGAAACACCTTTTTAACTGGGGGCTCCCGAAGCCGCAATGCCTGTCCCCTGCTCCCAGGGATTATTGAGCAGTAAATGGTTAACTATATACAGGCCCAGTGGTCTCTGACACATCATTTTAACCCCTGCTCCCAGGGATTATTGAGCAGGAAAAGGTTTAACTATATACAGGGACAGAGGTCTCTGAACCAGCATTTGTTTTGGGGCTCCCGGACCACACTGCCTGTCCCCTGCTCCCAGGGATTATTGAGAAGTAAATGGTTAATTATATATAGCACAGAGTATCTGAAACAGCTTTTTAATTGGGGGCTCCCAAGGCCACACTGCCTGTCCCCTGCTCCCAGGGATTATTGAGCAGTAAATGGTTAACTATATACAGCACAGAGGTCTGTGAAACAGCTTTTTAATTGTGGCTCACGGACCACACTGCATGTTCCCTGCTCCCAGGGATTATTGAGAAGCAAATGGTTAAATATTTACAGCACAGATGTCCCTGAAACAGTTTTTTAATTGGGGGCTCCCGAAGCCACACTGCCTGACTCCTGCTCCCAGGGATTATTGAGCAGTAAATAGTTAACTATATATAGGAACAGAGGTCACTGAAACAGCTTTTTAATTGGGGGCACCCGGAGCCACGCTGCCTGTCCCCTGCTCCCAGCGATTATTGAGCAGTAAATGGTTAAATATATACAGCGCAGAGGTCTCTGAAACAGCTTTTTAACTGGGGGCTCCCAAGGCCACACTGCCTGTCCCCTGCTCCCAGGGATTATTGAGAACTAAATGGTTAAATATATACAGCACAGAGGTCTCTGAAACAGCTTTTTAATTGGGGGATCCCGGAGCCACACTGCCTGTCCCCTGCTTCCAGGGATTATTGAGAAGTAAATGGTTAATTATATACAGCACAGAGGTCTGTGAAACAGCTTTTTAATTGGGGGCTCCCGAGGCCACACTGCCTGACCCCTGCTCCCAGGGATTATTGAGCAGTAAATGGTTAACTATATACAGGCACAGAGGTCTCTGAAACAGTGTTTTAATTGTTTTCACCCGAGACCAGACTGCCTGTCCTCTGCTCCCAGGGATTATTGAGCAGTAAATGGTTAAATATATACAGCACAGAGGTCCCTGAAACAGTTTTTTAATTGGGGGCTCCCGGAGCCACACTGCCTGACTCCTGCTCCCAGGGATTATTGAGCAGTAAATAGTTAACTATATATAGGAACAGAGGTCACTGAAACAGCTTTTTAATTGGGGGCACCCGGAGCCACGCTGCCTGTCCCCTGCTCCCAGCGATTATTGAGCAGTAAATGGTTAAATATATACAGCGCAGAGGTCTCTGAAACAGCTTTTTAATTGCGGGCTCCCAAGGCCACACTGCCTGTCCCCTGCTCCCAGGGATTATTGAGAACTAAATGGTTAAATATATACAGCACAGAGGTCTCTGAAAGTGTTTTTAATTGGGGGCTCCCGAGGGCACGCTGCCTGTCCCCAGCTCCCAGGGATTATTGAGCAGTAAATGGTTAACTATATACAGCACAGAGGTCTGTGAAACAGCTTTTTAATTGTGGCTCACGGACCACACTGCATGTTCCCTGCTCCCAGGGATTATTGAGAAGCAAATGGTTAACGATAGACTGCACAGAGGTCACTGAAAAAGTATTTTAATTGGGGGATCTCGGAGCCACACTGCCTGTCCCCTGCTCCCAGGGATTATTGAGCAGTAAATGGTTAACTATATACAGGCACAGAGGTCTCTGAAACAGCTTTTTAATTGGGGGCTCCCGGGGCCGCACTGCCTGTCCCCTGCTCCCAGGGATTATTGAGCAGTAAATGCTTAACTATATACAGGCACAGAGGTCACTGAAACAGGTTTTTTATTGGGGGCACCCGGAGCCACGCTGCCTGTCCCCTGCTCCCAGGGATTATTGAGCAGTAAATTGTTAAATATATACAGCACAGAGGTCTCTGAAACAGCTTTTTAATTGGGGGCTCCCAAGTCCACACTGCTGTCCCCTGCTCCCAGGGATTATTAAGCAGTAAATGGTTAACTATTTACAGCACAGAGGTCTCTGAAACATCTTTTTAATTGGGGGCTCCCGAAGCCACACTGCCTGTCCCCAGCATCCAGGGATTATTGAGCAGTAAATTGTTAACTATATACAGCACAGAGGTCTGTGAAACAGCTATTTAATTGTGCTCACGGACCACACTGCCGGTCCCTGCTCCCAGGGATTATTGAGAAGCAAATGGTTAACTATCTACAGCACAGAGGTCACTGAAACAGCTTTTTAATTGGGGGATCTCGGAGCCACACTGCCTGTCCCCTGCTCCCAGGGATTATTGAGCAGTAAATGGTTAACTATATACAGGCACAGAGGTCTCTGAAACAGCTTTTTAATTGGGGGCGTACGGGGCCGCACTGCCTGTCCCCTGCTCCCATGGATTATTGAGCAGTAATGGTTAACAATATACAGCACAGAGTATCTGAAACACCTTTTTAACTGGGGGCTCCCGAAGCCGCAATGCCTGTCCCCTGCTCCCAGGGATTATTGAGCAGTAAATGGTTAACTATATACAGGCCCAGTGGTCTCTGACACATCATTTTAACCCCTGCTCCCAGGGATTATTGAGCAGGAAAAGGTTTAACTATATACAGGGACAGAGGTCTCTGAACCAGCATTTGTTTTGGGGCTCCCGGACCACACTGCCTGTCCCCTGCTCCCAGGGATTATTGAGAAGTAAATGGTTAATTATATATAGCACAGAGTATCTGAAACAGCTTTTTAATTGGGGGCTCCCAAGGCCACACTGCCTGTCCCCTGCTCCCAGGGATTATTGAGCAGTAAATGGTTAACTATATACAGCACAGAGGTCTGTGAAACAGCTTTTTAATTGTGGCTCACGGACCACACTGCATGTTCCCTGCTCCCAGGGATTATTGAGAAGCAAATGGTTAAATATTTACAGCACAGATGTCCCTGAAACAGTTTTTTAATTGGGGGCTCCCGAAGCCACACTGCCTGACTCCTGCTCCCAGGGATTATTGAGCAGTAAATAGTTAACTATATATAGGAACAGAGGTCACTGAAACAGCTTTTTAATTGGGGGCACCCGGAGCCACGCTGCCTGTCCCCTGCTCCCAGCGATTATTGAGCAGTAAATGGTTAAATATATACAGCGCAGAGGTCTCTGAAACAGCTTTTTAATTGGGGGCTCCCAAGGCCACACTGCCTGTCCCCTGCTCCCAGGGATTATTGAGAACTAAATGGTTAAATATATACAGCACAGAGGTCTCTGAAACAGCTTTTTAATTGGGGGATCCCGGAGCCACACTGCCTGTCCCCTGCTCCCAGGGATTATTGAGACGTAAATGGTTAAAAAACACAGTACAGAGGTCACTGAAACAGTTTTTTAATTGGGGGCTCACGGAGCCACGCTGCCTGGCCCTGCTCCCAGGGATTATTGAGCAGTAAATGGTTAAATATATACAGCACAGAGGTCTCTGAAACAGCTTTTTACTTGGGGGCTCCCAAGGCCACACTGCTGTCCCGTGCTCCCAGGGATTATTGAGCAGTAAATGGTTAACTATATACAAGCACAGTGTATCTGAAACACCTTTTTAACTATGGGCTCCCGAGGCCACACTGCCTGTCATCTGCTCCCAGGGATTATTGAGCAGTAAATGGTTAACAATATACAGCACAGAGTATCTGAAACACCTTTTTAACTGGGGGCTCCCGAGGCCACACTGCCTGTCCCCTGCTCCCAGGAATTATTGAGCAGTAAATGGTTAACTATATACAGGCCCAGTGGTCTCTGACACATCATTTTAACCCCTGCACCCAGGGATTATTGAGCAGGAAAAGGTTTAACTATATACAGGGACAGAGGTCTCTGAACCAGCATTTTTTTGGGGGCTCCCGGACCACACTGCCTGTCCCCTGCTCCCAGGGATTATTGAGAAGTAAATGGTTAATTATATATAGCACAGAGTCCTCTGAAACAGCTTTTTAATTGGGGGCTCCCGGACCATACTGCCTGTCCCCTGCTCCCAGGCATTATTGAGAAGTAAATGGTTAATTATATATAGCACAGAGTCCTCTGAAACAGCTTTTTAATTGGGGGCTCCCGGACCACACTGACTGTCTCCTGCTCCCAGGGATTATTGAGCAGTAAATGGTTAACTATATACAGCACAGAGGTCTCAGAAACAGCTTTTTAATTGGGGGTTCCCGGACACACTGCCTGTCCCCTGCTCCCAGGGATTATTGAGCAGTAAATGGTAAAATATACACAGCACAGAGGTCCCTGAAACAGCTTTTTAATTGGGGGCTCCCGAGGCCACACTGCCTGTCCCCAGCATCCAGGGATTATTGAGCAGTAAATGGTTAACTATATACAGCACAGAGGTCTGTGAAACAGCTTTTTAATTGTGCTCACGGACCACACTGCATGTTCCCTGCTCCCAGGGATTATTGAGAAGCAAATGGTTAACTATTTACAGCACAGAGGTCACTGAAACAGCTTTTTAATTGAGGGATCTCGGAGCCACACTGCCTGTCCCCTGCTCCCAAGGATTATTGAGAAGTAAATGGTTAACGATATACAGCACAGAGGTCTCTGAATCAGCTTTTTAATTGGGTGCTCCCGAGGCCACACTGCCTGTCCCCTGCACCCAGGGATTATTAAGCAGTAAATGGTTAACTATATACAGGCACAGAGGTCTCTGAAACAGAGTTTTAATTGTTTTCTCAAGAGACCACACTGCCTGTCCCCTGCTCCCAGGGATTATTGAGAAGTAAATGGTTAAATATACACAGCACAGAGGTCACTGAAACAGCTTTTTAATTGGGAGCTCACGACCACACTGTCTGTCCCCTGCTCCCAAGGATTATTGAGAAGTAAATGGTTAACGATATACAGCACAGAGGTCTCTGAATCAGCTTTTTAATTGGGTGCTCCCGAGGCCACACTGCCTGTCCCCTGCACCCAGGGATTATTAAGCAGTAAATGGTTAACTATATACAGGCACAGAGGTCTCTGAAACAGAGTTTTAATTGTTTTCTCAAGAGACCACACTGCCTGTCCCCTGCTCCCAGGGATTATTGAGAAGTAAATGGTTAAATATACACAGCACAGAGGTCACTGAAACAGCTTTTTAATTGGGAGCTCACGACCACACTGTCTGTCCCCTGCTCCCAAGGATTATTGAGAAGTAAATGGTTAACGATATACAGCACAGAGGTCTCTGAATCAGCTTTTTAATTGGGGGCTCCCGAGGCCACACTGCTGTCCCCTACTCCCAGGGATTATTGAGAAGAAAATGGTTAAATATATACAGCACAGACGTCTCTGAAACAGCTTTTTAATTGGGGGCTCACGACGCCACACTGCCTGTCCCCTGCTCCCAGGGATTATTGAGCAGTAAATTGTTAACTATATTCAGGCACAGAGGTCCCTGAAACAGTTTTTAAATTGGGGGCTCCCGAGGCCACACTGCCTGTCCCCTGCTCCCAGGGATTATTGAGCAGTAAATGGTTAACTATATACAGCACAGAGGTCTCTGAAACAGCTTTTTAATTGGGGGCTCCCGGAGCTACACTGCCTGTCCCCTGCTCCCAGTGATAATTGAGAAGTAAATGGTTAACTATATACAGCACAGAGATCTCTGAAACAGAATTTTAATTTGGGGCTCCCGGAGCCACACTGCCTGTCCCCTGCTCCCCAGGATTATTGAGACGTAAATGGTTAACTATATTTAGGCACTGAGATCATTGAAACAGCTTTTTAATTGGGTGCTCCCGAGGCCACACTGCCTGTCCCCTGCACCCAGGGATTATTGAGCAGTAAATGGTTAACTATATACAGGCACAGAGGTCTCTGAATCAGCTTTTTAATTGGGGTCTCCCGAGGCCACACTGCTGTCCCCTGCTCCCAGGGATTATTGAGAAGAAAATGGTTAAATATATACAGCACAGACGTCTCTGAAACAGCTTTTTAATTGGGGGCTCCCGAGGCCGCACTGCCTGTCCCCTGCTCCCAGGGATTATTGAGCAGTAAATTGTTAACTATATTCAGGCACAGAGGTCCCTGAAACAGTTTTTAAATTGGGGGCTCCCGAGGCCACACTGCCTGTCCCCTGCTCCCAGGGATTATTGAGAAGAAAATGGTTAAATATATACAGCACAGACGTCTCTGGAACAGCTTTTGAATTGGGGGCTCCCGAGGCCACACTGCTGTCCCCTGCTCCCAGGGATTATTGAGAAGTAAATGGTTAACTATATACAGACCCAGTGGTCTCTGACACATCATTTTAACCCCTGTTCCCAGGGATTATTGCGCAGGAAAAGGTTTAACTATATACAGGCACAGAGGTCTCTGAAACAGCGTTTTCATTGTTTTCTCCCGAGACCACACTGCCTGTCCCCTGCTCCCAGGGATTATTGAGAAGTAAATGGTTAAATATACACAGCACAGAGGTCTCTGAAACTGCTTTTTAATTGCCGGCTCCCGGTGCCACACTGCCTGTCCCCTGCTCCCAGGGATTATTGAGCAGTAAATGGCTAAATATATACAGCACAGAGGTCTCTGAAACTGCTTTTTAATTTGGGCCACACGAGGCCACACTGCCTGTCCTCCGCTCCGAGCGATTATTAAGACAAAGTAAATGGTTAACTATATACAGGCGCAGAGGTCTCTGAAACACGTTTTTAATTGGGGGCTCCCGAGGACACACTGCCAGCCCCTGCTCCCATGGATTATTGAGCAGTAAATGGTTAACAATATACAGCACAGAGGTCTCTGAAACAGCTTTTTAATTGGGAGCTCCCGACCACACTGCCTGTCCCCTGGTCCCAAGGATTATTGAGAAGTAAATGGTTAACTATATACAGCACAGAGGTCTCTGAATCAGCTTTTTAATTGGGGGCTCCCAAGGCCACATTGCTGTCCCCTGCTCCCAGGGACTATTGAGCAGTAAATTGTTAACTATATTCAGGCACAGAGGTCTCTGAAACAGCTTTTTAATTGGGGGCTCCCGAGGCCACACTGCCTGTCCCCTGCTCCCAGGGATTATTGAGCAGTAAATGGTTAACTATATACAGGCACAGAGGTCTCTGAAACAGCTTTTGAATTGGGGGCTCCCGAGGCCGCACTGCTGTCCCCTGCTCCCAGGGATTATTGAGAAGTAAATGGTTAACTATATACAGCACAGAGGTCACTGAAACAGCTTTTTAATTGGGGGCTCCCGGAGCTACGCTGCCTGTCCCATGCTCCCAGGGACTATTGAGCAGTAAATGGTTAAATATATATAGCACAGTGGTCACTGAAACAGCTTTTTAATTGGGGGCACCCGAGGGCTCGCTGCCTGTCCCCTGCTCCCAGGGATTATTGAGCAGTAAATGGTTAACTATATACAGGCGCAGAGGTCTCTGAAGAATTTTTTTAATTGGGGGCTCCCGAGGACACACTGCCTATCCCCTGCTCCCATGGATTATTGAGCAGTAAATGGTTAACAATATACAGCACAGAGGTCTCTGAAACAGCTTTTTAATTGGGGGATCCCTAGGCCACACTGCCTGTCCCCTGCTCCCAGGTATAATTGAGAAGTAAATGGTTAACTATATACAGCACAGACATCTCTGAAACAGCTTTTTAATTGGGGGCTCCCGGAGCCACACTGCCTGTCCCCTGCTCCCCAGGATTATTGAGACGTAAATGGTTAACTATATTTAGGCACTGAGATCACTGAAACAGCTTTTTAATTGGGTGCTCCCGAGGCCACACTGCCTGTCCCCTGCACCCAGGGATTATTGAGCAGTAAATGGTTAACTGTATACAGGCACAGAGGTCTCTGAAACAGAGTTTTAATTGTTTTCTCAAGAGACCACACTGCCTGTCCCCTGCTCCCAGGGATTATTGAGAAGTAAATGGTTAACGATATACAGCACATAGGTCTCTGAATCAGCTTTTTAATTGGGGGCTCCCGAGGCCACACTGCTGTCCCCTGCTCCCAGGGATTATTGAGAAGAAAATGGTTAACGATATACAGCACAGACGTCTCTGAATCAGCTTTTTAATTGGGGGCTCCCGAGGCCACACTGCTGTCCCCTGCTCCCAGGGATTATTGAGAAGAAAATGGTTAACGATATACAGCACAGAGGTCTCTGAATCAGCTTTTTAATTGGGGGCTCCCGAGGCCACACTTCTGTCCCCTGCTCCCAGGGATTATTGAGAAGAAAATGGTTAAATATATACAGCACAGACGTCTCTGAAACAGCTTTTTAATTGGGGATTCACAACGCCACACTGCCTGTCCCCTGCTCCCAGGGATTATTGAGCAGTAAATTGTTAACTATATTCAGGCACAGAGGTCCCTGAAACAGTTTTTAAATTGGGGGCTCCCGAGGCCACACTGCCTGTCCCCTGCTCCCAGGGATTATTGAGCAGTAAATGGTTAACTATATACAGCGCAGAGGTCTCTGAAACAGCTTTTTAATTGGGTGCTCCCGAGGCCACACTGCCTGTCCCCTGCTCCCAGGGATTATTGAGAAGTAAATGGCTAAATATATACAGCACAGAGGTCTCTGAAACAGCTTTTTAATTGGGGGCTCCTGGAGCCACACTGCCTGTCCCTTGCTCCCAGGGATTATTGAGAAGTAAATGGTTAACTATATACAGGCACAGAGGTCTCTGAAACAGCGTTTTAATTGTTTTCTCCCAAGACCACACTGCCTGTCCCCTGCTCCCAGGGATTATTGAGCAGTAAATGGTTAATATATAGCACAGTGGTCACTGAAACAGCTTTTTAATTGGGGGCACCCGAGGCCACGCTGCCTGTCCCCTGCTCCCAGGGAATATTGAGCAGTAAATGGTTAAATAGATACAGCACAGAGATCTCAGAAACAGCTTTTTAATTGGGGGGTCCCTAGGCCACACTGCCTGTCCCCTGTTCCCAGGGGTTATTGAGCAGTAAATGGTTAACGATACACAGCACAGAGTTCTCTGACACAGCTTTTTAAATGGGGGCTCCCGAGACCACACTGCCTGTCCGCTGCTTCCAGAGATTATTGAGAAGTAAATGGTTAACTATATACAGCACAGAGGTCTCTGAAACAGTTTTTTAATTGGGGGCTCTCGAAACCACACTGCCTGTCCCCTGCTCCCAGGGATTATTGAGAAGTAAATGGTTAACTATATACAGCACAGAGGTCTCTGAAACAGCTTTTTAATTGGGGGCTCCCGGAGCTACACTGCCTGTCCCCTGCTCCCAGGGATAATTGAGAAGTAAATGGTTAACTATATACAGCACAGAGATCTCTGAAACAGCTTTTTAATTGGGTGCTCCCGGAGCCACACTGCCTGTCCCCTGCTCCCCAGGATTATTGAGACGTAAATGGTTAACTATATTTAGGCACTGAGTTCACTGAAACACGTTTTTAACTGGGGGCTCTCGAGGCCACACTGCCTGACCCCTGGTCCCAGGGATTATTGAGACATAGATGGTTAACTATTTATAGGCACAGAGTTCACTGAAACAGCTTTTTAATTGGGGGCTCCCGAGGCCACACTGCCTGTCCCCTGCTCCCAGGGATTATTGAGCAGTAAATGGTTAACTATATACAGCACAGAGGCCTCTGAAACAGCTTTTTAATTGGGGGCTCCCGAGGTCACACTGCCTGTCCCCTGCTCCGAAGGATTATTGAGCAGTAAATGGTTAACTATATACATAACAGCGGACTCTGAAACAGCTTTTTAATTGTGGCTCACGGACCACACTGCATGTTCCCTGCTCCCAGGGATTATTGAGAAGCAAATGGTTAAGTATACACTGCACAGAGGTCTCTGAAAAAGCTTTTTAATTGGGGGCTCCCGGAGCCACACTGCCTGTCCCCTGCTCCCAGGGATTATTGAACAGTAAATGGTTAACTATATCCAGGCGCAGAGGTCTCTGAAACAGCTTTTTATTGGGGTCTCCCGGACCACACTGCCTGTCCCCTGCTCCCAGGGATTATTGAGCAGTAAATGGTTAACTATATCCAGGCGCAGAGGTCTCTGAAACAGCATTTTAATTGGGGGCTCCTGGACCACACTGCCTGTCCCCTGCTCCCAGGGATTATTGAGCAGTAAATGGTTAACTATATACAGCACAGAGGTCTCTGACACAGCTTTTTAATTGGGGCTCCCGGACCACACTGCCTGTCCCCTGCTCCCAGGGATTATTGAGCAGTAAATGGTTAACTATATACAGCACAGAGTATCCGAAACAGCATTTTAACTGGGGGCTCCCGAGGCCACACTGCCTGTCCCATGTTCCCAGGGAATATTGAGCAGGAAATGGTTAACTATATACAGGCACAGAGGTCTCTGAAACAGGTTTTTAACTGGGGGCTCCCGGACCACACTGCCTGTGCCCTGCTCCCAGGAATTATTGAGCAGTAAATGGTTAACTATATACAGCACAGAGTATCTAAAACACCTTTTTAACTGGGGGCTCCCGAGGCACACTGCCTGTCCCCTGCTCCCAGGGATTATTGAGCAGTAAATGTTTAACAATATACAGCACAGAGTATCTGAAACACATTTTTAACTGGGGGCTCCTGGAGCCACACTGCCTGTCCCTTGCTCCCAGGGATTATTGAGAAGTAAATGGTTAACTATATACAGGCACAGAGGTCTCTGAAACAGCGTTTTAATTGTTTTCTCCCAAGACCACACTGCCTGTCCCCTGCTCCCAGGGATTATTGAGCAGTAAATGGTTAAATATATATAGCACAGTGGTCACTGAAACAGCTTTTTAATTGGGGGCACCCGAGGCCACGCTGCCTGTCCCCTGCTCCCAGGGGTTATTGAGCATTAAATGGTTAACGATACACAGCACAGAGTTCTCTGACACAGCTTTTTAAATGGGGGCTCCCGAGACCACACTGCCTGTCCGATGCTCCCAGAGATTATTGAGAAGTAAATGGTTAACTATATACAGCACAGAGGTCTCTGAAACAGTTTTTTAATTGGGGGCTCTCGAGACCACACTGCCTGTCCCCTGCTCCCAGGGATTATTGAGAAGTAAATGGTTAACTATATACAGCACAGAGGTCTCTGAAACAGCTATTTAATTGGGGGCTCCCGGAGCTACACTGCCTGTCCCCTGCTCCCAGGGATAATTGAGAAGTAAATGGTTAACTATATACAGCACAGAGATCTCTGAAACAGCTTTTTAATTGGGTGCTCCCGGAGCCACACTGCCTGTGCCCTGCTCCCCAGGATTATTGAGACGGAAATGGTTAACTATATTTAGGCACTGAGTTCACTGAAACACGTTATTAACTGGTGGCTCTCGAGGCCACACTGCCTGACCCCTGGTCCCAGGGATTATTGAGACATAAATGGTTAACTATTTATAGGCACAGAGTTCACTGAAACAGCTTTTTAATTGGTGGCTCCCGAGGCCACACTGCCTGTCCCCTGCTCCCAGGGATTATTGAGCAGTAAATGGTTAACTATATACAGCACAGAGGCCTCTGAAACAGCTTTTTAATTGGGGGCTCCCGAGGTCACACTGCCTGTCCCCTGCTCCGAAGGATTATTGAGCAGTAAATGGTTAACTATATACAGAACAGCGGACTCTGAAACAGCTTTTTAATTGTGGCTCACGGACCACACTGCATGTTCCCTGCTCCCAGGGATTATTGAGAAGCAAATGGTTAAGTATACACTTGTGGTGATACACCACTGTACCTCCCTACCATTGTACATAGTATATAATAGTTGTGCGTAACGTGGCCCTGTAATACTGTGTATTGTACTGTAACTCTGCAGAGGTTCGGTCATTGGTAGGTAACCCGACCTGGCCACGGAGAGCTCCGCCTTAGCCACTCCCCCGGGAGTCAGTATAAGAACCTCTTCTGGGACAGCCCCCATTCTTTCTGGGGTCGTCTGTGTCGGGTAAGCATCCCTTGTAGTATATTAAAGCCTGAGTTAAAGTCTCACATGTCTTTGTGGTTCTTGACGCTTAGCGCATCAACACTGCACAGAGGTCTCTGAAAAAGCTTTTTAATTGGGGGCTCCCGGAGCCACACTGCCTGTCCCCTGCTCCCAGGGATTATTGAACAGTAAATGGTTAACTATATCCAGGCGCAGAGGTCTCTGAAACAGCTTTTTATTGGGGTCTCCCGGACCACACTGCCTGTCCCCTGCTCCCAGGGATTATTGAGCAGAAAATGGTTAACTATATCCAGGCGCAGAGGTCTCTGAAACAGCATTTTAATTGGGGGCTCCTGGACCACACTGCCTGTCCCCTGCTCCCAGGGATTATTGTGAAGTAAATGGTTAACTATATACAGCACAGAGGTCTCTGAAACAGCTTTTTAATTGGGGTCTCCCGGAGCCACACGGCCTGTCACCTGCTCCCAGGGATTATTGAGCAGTAAATGGTTAACTATATACAGCACAGAGGTCACTGAAACAGCTTTTTAACTGGGGGCTCCCGAGGCCACACTGCCTGTCCCATGTTCCCAGGGAATATTGAGCAGGAAATGGTTAACTATATACAGGCACAGAGGTCTCTGAAACAGGTTTTTAACTGGGGGCTCCCGGACCACACTGCCTGTGCCCTGCTCCCAGGAATTATTGAGCAGTAAATGGTTAACTATATACAGCACAGAGTATCTGAAACACCTTTTTAACTGGGGGCTCCCGAGGCACACTGCCTGTCCCATGCTCCCAGGGATTATTGAGCAGTAAATGTTTAACAATATACAGCACAGAGTATCTGAAACACATTTTTAACTGGGGGCTTGCGATGCCACACTGCCTGTCCCCTGCTCCCAAGGATTATTGAGCAGTAAATGGTTAACTATATACAGGCCCAGTGGTCTCTGACACAGCATTTCAACCCCTGCTCCCAGGGATTATTGAGCAGTAAATGGTTAAGTATATACAGGGACAGATGTCTCTGAACCAGCATTTTATTTGGGGCTCCCAGACAACACTGCCTGTCCCCTGCTCCCACTGATTATTGAGCAGTAAATGGTTAACTATATACAGCACAGAGGTCACTGAAACAGCTTTTTAATTGGGGGATCCCGGAGCCACACTGCCTGTCCACTGCTCCCAGGGATTATTGAGCAGTAAATAGTTAACTATATACAGGCACGGAGGTCACTGAAACAGCTTTTTAATTGGGGGCTCCCGAGGCCACACTGCCTGACCCCTGCTCCCAGGGATTATTGAGCAGTAAATTGTTAACTATATACAGCAGAGAGGTCACTGAAACAGCTTTTTAATTGGGGGCTCCCGAGGCCACACTGCCTGACCCCTGCTCCCAGGGATTATTGAGCAGTAAATTGTTAACTATATACAGCACAGAGGTCACTGAAACAGCTTTTTAATTGGGGGCTCCCGAGGCCACACTGCCTGTCCCCTGCTCCCAGGGAATATTGAGCAGTAAATGGTTAACTATATACTGCACAGAGGTCACTGAAACAGCTTTTTAATTGGGGGCTCCCGAGGCCACAATGCCTGTCTCCAGCTCCCAGGAATTATTAAGATAAAGTAAATGGTTAAATATACACAGCACAGAGTTCACTGGAACAGCTTTTTAATTGGGGGCTCCCGAGGCCACACTGCCTGTCCCCTGCTACCAGGGATTATTGAGAAGTAAATGGTTAATTATATACAGCACAGAGGCCTCTGAAACAGCTTTTTAATTGGGGGCTCCCAAGGCCATACTGCCTGTCCCCTGCTCACAGGGATTATTGAGCAGTAAATGGTTAACTATATACAGCAGAGGTTACTGAAACAACTTTTTAATTGGGGGCTCCGGGAGCCACACTGCATGTCCCCTGCACCCAGGGATTATTGAGCAGTAAATGGTTAACTATATCCAGGCGCAGAGGTCTCTGAAGCAGCTTTTTATTGGGGTCCCCAGGACCACACTGCCTGTCCCCTGCTCCCAGGGATTATTGAGCAGTAAATGGTTAACTATATCCAGGCGCAGAGGTCTCTGACACAGCATTTTAATTGGGGGTCCCGGACCACACTGCCTGACCCCTGCTCCCAGGGATTACTGAGAAGTAAATGGTTAACTATACACAGCACAGAGGCCTCTGAAACAGCTTTTTAATTGGGGCTCCCGTAGCCACACTGCCTGTCACCTGCTACCAGGGATTATTGAGCAGTAAATGGTTAACTATATACAGCACAGAGTATCTGAAACACCTTTTTAACCGGGGGCTCCCGAGGCCACACCGCCTGTCCCATGCTCCCAGGGATTATTGAGCAGTAAATGGTTAACAATATACAGCACAGAGTATCTGAAACACATTTTTAACTGGGGGCTTGCGATGCCACACTGCCTGTCCCCTGCTCCCAGGGATTATTGAGCAGTAAATGGTTAACTATATACAGGCCCAGTGGTCTCTGACACAGCATTTCAACCCCTGCTCCCAGGGATTATTGAGAAGTAAATGGTTAAGTATATACAGGGACAGATATCTCTGAACCAGCATTTTAATTTGGGCTCCCGGAGCCACACTGCCTGTCCCCTGCTCCCACTGATTATTGAGCAGTAAATGGTTAACTATATACAGCACAGAGGTCACTGAAACAGCTTTTTAATTGGGGGATCCCGGAGCCACACTGCCTGTCCCCTGCTCCCAGGGATTATTGAGCAGTAAATGGTTAACTATATACAGGCACAGAGGTCACTGAAACAGCTTTTAAATTGGGGGCTCCCGAGGCCACACTGCCTGACCCCTGCTCCCAGGGATTATTGAGCAGTAAATTGTTAACTATATACAGGCACAGAGGTCACTGAAACAGCTTTTAAATTGGGGGCTCCCGAGGCCACACTGCCTGAGCCCTGCTCCCAGGGATTATTGAGCAGTAAATGTTTAAATATATAGAGCACAGAGTTCACTGGAACAGCTTTTTAATTGGGGGCTCCCGAGGCCTCACTGCCTGTCCCCTGCTCCCAGGGATTATTGTGAAGTAAATGGTTAATTATATACAGCACAGAGGCCTCTGAAACAGCTTTTTAATTGGGGGCTCCCAAGGCCATACTGCCTATCCCCTGCTCCCAGGGATTATTGAGCAGTAAATGGTTAACTATATACAGCAGAGGTTACTGAAACAACTTTTTAATTGGGGGCTCCGGGAGCCACACTGCATGTCCCCTGCTCCCACGGATTATTGAGCAGTAAATGGTTAACTATATACATCACAGAGGTCTGTGAAACATCTTTTTAATTGGGGGCTCCCGAGGCCACACTGCCTGTCCCCTGCTCCCAGGGATTATTGAGCAGTAAATGGTTAAATATATACAGCACAGTTGTCACTGAAACTGCTTTTTAATTGGGGGCTCCCGAGGCCACACTGCCTGTCTACAGCTCCCAGCGATTATTAAGACCAAGTAAATGGTTAAACATATACAGCACAGTTGTCACTGAAACTGCTTTTTAATTGGGGGCTCCCGAGGCCACACTGCCTGTCTCCAGCTCCCAGGGTTTATTAAGACAAAGTAAATGGTTAAATATACACAGCACAGAGGTCACTGAAACAGCTTTTCAATTGGGTGCTCCCGGAGCCACACTGCCTGTCCCCTGCTCCCAGGGAATATTGAGAAGTAAATGGTTAACTATATTCAGGCACAGAGGTCTCTGAAACAGCTTTTTAATTGACGGCTCCCGGACCACACTGCCTGACCCCTGCTCCCAGGGACTATTGAGCAGTAAATGGTTAACTACATACAGCACAGAGGTCTCTGAAACAGCTTTTTAATTGGGGGCTCCCGAGGCCACACTGCCTGTCCCCTGCTCCCAGGGAATATTGAGCAGTAAATGGTTAACTATATACAGGCACATAGGTCTCTGAAACAACTTTTTAATTGTGGGCTCCGGGAGCACATTGTCTGCCCCCCAGCTCCCAGGGATTATTGAGCAGTAAATGGTTTACTATATACAGGCGCAGAGTATCTGAAACACGTTTTTAACAGGGGGCTCTCGAGGCCACAATGCCTGACCCCTGCTCACAGGGATTATTGAGCAGTAAATGGTTAACTACGTACAGCACATAGGTTTCTGAAACAGCGTTTTAATTGGGGGCATCCGGAGCCACACTGCCTGCTCCCTGCTCCCAGGGATTATTGAGCAGTAAATGGTTAACTATATACAGCACAGTTTATCTGAAACACCGTTTTAACTGGGGGCTCCCGAGTCCACACTGCCTGTCCCATGCTCCCAGGGAATATTGAGCAGTAAATGGTTAACAACATACAGCACAGAGTATCTGAAACACCTTTTTAACTGGGGGCTCCCGAGGCCACACTGCCTGTCCCCTGCTCCCAGGGATTATTGAGCAGTAAATGGCTAACTATATACAGGCCCAGTGGTCTCTGACACAGCATTTCAACCCCTGCTCCCAGGTATTATTGAGCAGTAAATGGTTAAGTATATACAGGGACAGAGGTCTCTGAACCAGCATTTTAATTGGGGCTCCCGAGGCCACACTGCCTGTCCCCTGCTCCCACTGATTATTGAGCAGTAAATGGTTAACTATATACAGCACAGAGATCACTGAAACAGCTTTTTAATTGGGGGCTACCGAGGCCACGCTGCCTGTCCCCTGCTCCCAGGGATTATTGAGCAGTAAATGGTTAAATATATACAGCACAGAGGTCACTGAAACAGCTTTTTAATTGGGGGCTCCCGAGGCCACACTGTCTGTCCCCCTGCTCCCAGGGATTATTGAGCAGTAAATGGTTAATTATATACAGCACAGAGGGCTCTGAAACAGCTTTTTAATTGGGGGCTCCCAAGGCCACACTGCCTGTCTCCAGCTCCCAGGGTTTATTAAGACAAAGTAAATGGTTAAATATACACAGCACAGAGGTCACTGAAACAGCTTTTCAATTGGAGGCTCCCGGAGCCACACTGTCTGTCCCCCTGCTCCCAGGGATTATTGAGCAGTAAATGGTTAATTATATACAGCACAGAGGTCTCTGAAACAGCGGTTTAATTGGGGGCTCCCGAGGCCACACTGCCTGACCTCTGCTCCCAGGGATTATTGAGCAGTAAATTGTTAACTATATACAGCACAGAGATCACTGAAACAGCTTTTTAATTGGGGGCTCCCGAGGCCAAGCTGCCTGTCCCCTGCTCCCAGGGATTATTGAGCAGTAAACGGTTAAATATATACAGCACAGAGGTCACTGAAACAGCTTTTTAATTGGGGGCTCCCGAGGCCACACTGTCTGTCCCCCTGCTCCCAGGGATTATTGAGCAGTAAATGGTTAATTATATACAGCACAGAGGCCTCTGAAACAGCTTTTTATTGGGGGCTCCCAAGGCCACACTGCCTGTCTCCAGCTCCCAGGGTTTATTAAGGCAAAGTAAATGGTTAAATATACACAGCACAGAGGTCACTGAAACAGATTTTCAATTGGAGGCTCCCGGAGCCACATTGCCTGTCCCCTGCTCCCAGGGAATATTGAGAAGTAAATGGTTAACTATATTCAGGCCCAGAGGTCTCTGAAACAGGTTTTTACTGGGGGCTCCCGAGGCCACACTGTCTGTCCCCCTGCTCCCAGGGATTATTGAGCAGTAAATGGTTAATTATATACAGCACAGAGGCCTCTGAAACAGATTTTTAATTGGGGGCTCCCAAGGCCACACTGCCTGTCCCCTGCTCACAGGGATTATTGAGCAGTAAATGGTTAACTATATACAGGCACAGAGGTCTCTGAAACAGCTTTTTAATTGGGGGCTCCCGAGGCCACACTGCCTGTCCCCTTCTCCCAGGGACTATTGAGAAGTAAATGGTTAATTATATACAGCACAGAGGCCTCTGAAACAGCTTTTTAATTGGGGGCTCCCAAGGCCACACTGCCTGTCCCCTGCTCACAGGGATTATTGAGCAGTAAATGGTTAACTCTATACAGCAGAGGTTACTGAAACAACTTTTTAATTGGGGGCTCCGGGAGCCAGACTGCCTGTTCCCTGCTCCCACGGATTAATGAGCAGTAAATGGTTAACTATATACAGCACAGAGATCTGTGAAACATCTTTTTAATTGGGGGTTCCCGGACCACACTGCCTGTCCCCTGCTCCCAGGGATTATTGAGAAAAAAATGGTTAAATATATACAGCACAGATGTCTCTGAAACAGCTTTTTAATTGGGGGCTCCCGAGGCCACACTGCCTGTCCCCTGCTCCCAGGGATTATTGAGCAGTAAATGGTTAACTATGTACTGCACAGAGGTCACTGAAACGGCTTTTTAATTATGGGCTCCGAGGTCACACTGACTGTCTACAGCTCCCAGGGATTATTAAGACAAAGTAAATGGTTAAATATACACAGCACAGAGGTCTCTGAAACAGCTTTTTAATTGGGGGCTCCCGAGGCCACACTGCCTGTCCCCTGCTCCCAGGGATTATTGAGCAGTAAATGGTTAACTATATACAGCACAGAGGTCTCTGAAACAGCTTTTTAATTGGGGGCTCCCGTGGCCATACTGCCTGTCCCCTGCTCCCAGGGACTATTGAGAAGTAAATGGTTAATTATATACAGAAAAGGGGCCTCTGAAACAGCTTTTTAATTGGGGGCTCCCAAGGCCACACTGCCTGTCCCCTGCTCACAGGGATTATAGAGCAGTAAATGGTTAACTCTATACAGCAGAGGTTGCTGAAACAACTTTTTAATTGGGGGCTCCGGGAGCCAGACTGCCTGTCCCCTGCTCCCACGGATTATTTAGCAGTAAATGGTTAACTATATACAGCACAGAGATCTGTGAAACATCTTTTTAATTGGGGGCTCCCGAGGCCACACTGCTGCCCCCTGCTCCCAGGGATTATTGGGAAGAAAATGGTTAAATATATACAGCACAGAGGTCTCTGAATCAGCTTTTTAATTGGGGGCTCACGACGCCACACTGCCTGTCTCCAGCTCCCAGCGATTATTAAGACAAAGTAAATGGTTAAACATATACAGCACAGTTGTCACTGAAATTGCTCTTTAATTGGGGGCTCCCGAGGCGACAACGCATCACCCAACCTCCCAGGGATTATTGAGCAGTAAATGGTTAACTATATACAGGCACATAGGTCTCTGAAACAGCTTTTTAATTGGGGGCTCTCGGAGCCACACTGCCTGTCCCCTGCTCCCAGGGATTATTGAGAAGTAAATGGTTAACTATATTTAGGCAGAGGTCTCTGAAACAGCTTTTTAATTGGGGGCTCCCGGAGCCACACTGCCTGCTCCCTGCTCCCAGGGATTATTGAGCAGTAAATGGTTAACTACATACAGCACAGAGGTTTTTGAAACAGCTTTTTCATTGGGTGCTGCGATGCCACACTGCCTGTCCCCTGCTCCCAGGGATTATTGACCAGTAAATGGTTAACTATACACAGCACCGAGGTCACTGAAACAGCTTTTTAACTGGGGGCTCCTGGACCACACTGCCTGTTGCCTGCTCCCAGGGATTATTGAGAACTAAATGGTTAACTATATACAGGCGCAGAGGTCTCTGAAACAGCTTTTTAATTGGGGGCTCCCGGACCACACTGCCTGTCCCCTGCTCACAGGGAATATTGAGCAGTAAATGGTTAACTATATACAGGCGCAGAGGTCTCTGAAACACATTTTTAATTGGGGGCTCCCGGACCACACTGCCTGTCCCCTGCTCCCATGGATTATTGAGCAGTATATACAGGCAAGAGTTCTCTGAAACAGCTTTTTAATTGGGGGCTCCTGGACCACACTGCCTGACCCCTGCTCCCAGGCATTATTGAGCAGTAAATGGTTAACTATATACAGCACAGAGTATCTGAAACACCTTTTTATCTGGGGGCTCCCGAGCCCACACTGCCTGTCCCCTGCTCCCAGGGATTATTGAGCAGTAAATGGTTAACTATATACTGCACAGAGGTCACTGAAACACCTTTTTATCTGGGGGCTCCCGAGCCCACACTGCCTATCCCCTGCTCCCAGGGATTATTGAGCAGTAAATAGTTAACTGTATACAGCACAGAGGCCTCTGAAACAGCTTTTCAATTGGGGCTCCCGAGGCCACACTGCTCCCAGGGATTATTGAGCAGTAAATGGTTTACTACATACAGCACAGAGGTCTCTGACACAGCATTTTAATTGGGGGCTACCGCACCACACTGCCTGTCCCTTCTCCCAAGGATTATTGAGTAGTAAATGGTTAACTATATAAAGGCACAGACGTCTCTGAAACAGCTTTTTAATTGTGGGCTCCCGGAGCCACACTGCCTGTCCCCTGCTCCCAGGGATTATTGAGCAGTAAATGGTTAACGATATACTGCACAGAGGTCACTGAAACAGCTTTTTAATTGGGGGCTCCCGGAGCCACACCGCCTGGCCCCTGCTCCCAGGGATTATTGAGCAGTAAATGGTTAACTATATACATCACAGAGGTCTCTGAAACAGCTTTTTAATTGGGGGCTCCCGGAGCCACACTGCCTGCTCCCTGCTCCCAGGGATTATTGAGCAGTAAATGGTTAACTATGTACAGCAAAGAGGTCTTTGAAACAGCTTTTTCATTGGGTGCTGCGAGGCCACACTGCCTGTCCCCTGCTCCCAGGGATTATTGACCAGTAAATGGTTAACTATACACAGCACCGAGGTCACTGAAACAGCTTTTGAATTGGGGTCTCCCGGACCACACTGCCTGTCCCCTGGTCCCAGAGTTTATTGAGCATTAAATGGTTAACTATATACAGGCACAGAGGTCTCTGAAACAGCTTTTTAATTGGGGCTCCCGAGGCCACACTGCTCCCAGGGATTATTGAGCAGTAAATGGTTTACTACATACAGCACAGAGGTCTCTGACACAGCATTTTAATTGGGGGCTCCCGAGGCCACACTGCCTGTCCCCTGCTCCCAGGGATTATTGAGCAGTAAATGGTTAACTATATACAACACAGAGGTCTCTGAAACAGCTTTTTAATTGGGGGCTCCCGGAGCCTCACTGCCTGTCCCCTGCTCCCTGGGATTATTGAGCAGTAAATGGTTAACTATATGCAGGCACAGAGGTCTCTGAAACAGCATTTTAATTGGGGGCTCCCGGAGCCTCACTGCCTGTCCCCTGCTCCCAGGCATTATTGAGCAGTAAATGGTTAACTATATACAGCACAGAGTATCTGAAACACCTTTTTACCTGGGGGCTCCCGAGCCCACACTGCCTGTCCCCTGCTCCCAGGGATTATTGAGCAGTAAATGGTTAACTATATACTGCACAGAGGTCACTGAAACACCTTTTTAATTGGGCGCTCCCGGACCACACTGCCTGTCCCTGCTCCCAGGGATTATTGAGCAGTAAATAGTTAACTGTATACAGCACAGAGGCCTCTGAAACAGCTTTTTAATTGGGGCTCCCGAGGCCACACTGCTCCCAGGGATTATTGAGCAGTAAATTGTTTACTACATACAGCACAGAGGTCTCTGACACAGCATTTTAATTGGGGGCTCCCGAGGCCACAATGCCTGTCCTCTGCTCCCAGGGATTATTGAGCAGTAAATGGTTAACTATATACAACACAGAGGTCTCTGAAACAGCTTTTTAATTGGGGGCTCCCGGAGCCTCACTGCCTGTCCCCTGCTCCCTGGGATTATTGAGCAGTAAATGGTTAACTATATGCAGGCACAGAGGTCTCTGAAACAGCTTTTTAATTGGGGGCTCCCGGACCACACTGCCTGTCCCTTCTCCCAGGGATTATTGAGTAGTAAATGGTTAACTATATAAAGGCACAGACGTCTCTGAAACAGCTTTTTAATTGTGGGCTCCCGGAGCCACACTGCCTTTCCCCTGCTCCCAGGGATTATTGAGCATTAATGGTTAACTATATACAGCACAGAGGTCACTGAAACATCTTTTTAATTGGGGGCGCCTGAGGCCACACTGCCTGTACCCTGCTCCCAGGGATTATTGAGCAGTAAATGGTTAACTATATACAGCACAGAGGTCTATGAAACAGCTTTTTAATTGGGGGCTCCCGGAGCCACACTGCCTGTCCCCTGCTCCCAGGGATTATTGAGAAGTAAATGGTTAACTATATACAGGCACAGAGGTAACTGAAACAGCTTTTTAATTGGCGGCTCCCGGACCACACTGCCTGTCCCTGCTCCCAGGGATTATTGAGCAGTAAATGGTTAACGATATACTGCACAGAGGTCACTGAAACAGCTTTTTAATTGGGGGCTCCCGGAGCCACACCGCCTGACCCCTGCTCCCAGTGATTATTGAGCAGTAAATGGTTAACTATTTACAGCACAGAGGCCTCTTAAACAGCTTTTTATTTGGGGCTCCTGAGGCCACACTGCCTGTCCCCTGCTCCCAGGGATTATAGAGCAGTAAATGGTTAGCTATATACAGCACAGAGTCCTCTGAAACAGCTTTTTAATTGGGGCTCCTGAGGCCACACTGCCTGTCCCCAGCTCCCAGCGATTATTGAGCAGTAAATGGTTAACTATATACAGCACAGAGGTCTCTGAAACAGCTTTTTAATTGGGGGCTCCCGGAGCCTCACTGCCTGTCCCCTGCTCCCAGGGATTATTGAGCAGTAAATGGTTAACTATATACAGCACAGAGGTCACTGAAACAGCTTTTTAATTGGGGGCTCCCGGACCACACTGCCTGTCCCCTGCTCCCAGGGATTATTGAGCAGTAAATGGTTAACTATATACAGGCACAGAGGTCTCTGAAACTGCTTTTTAATTGGGGGCTCCCGGACCACACTGCCTGTCCCTGCTCCCAGGGATTATTGAGCAGTAAATGGTTAACTCTATACAGGCACAGAGGTCACTGAAACAGCGTTTTAATTGGGGGCTCCCGAGGCCACACTGCCTGTCCCCTGCTCCCAGGGATTATTGAGCAGTAAATGGTTAACTATATACAGCACAGAGGCCTCTGAAACAGCTTTTTAATTGGGGGCTCCCTGACCACACTGCCTGTCCCCTGCTCCCAGGGATTATTGAGAAGTAAATGGTTAACTATATACAGCACAGAGGTCACTGAAACTGCTTTTTAATTAGGGGCACCTGAGGCCACGCTGCCTGTCCCCTGCTCCCAGGGATTAAAAAAAAATATATATATCTTATTCAAATTTTCCGGCCAAAAACAGTACAAAGGTTTTTCCCTTTTTACAGCAACAAAACAACATAAATAACAGCGACCGTTTTTTGACAAATCAGTAGATATGATATATACTAAATGGCAACTGCCATAATAAAAATAATAACTCTTCCAAATAATAAAATCGAACAATCCAATATACATAACCAAGTACAAATATCTATACATAAACACCCCTGAGGACCCGCTCGAGCATTCCCAACCCCCCCCCCCCTCCCCCCATGGGTTTCTGCCTCTACCTTCCCATTTCCATTATCGTTCTGCGAGGTAGTCAATGAACGGTTGCCACCGCCTGGTGAACCCTTGAGCCGAACCCCTTAGTGCGAACTTTATCCGTTCTAGTTTTATAAACCCTGCCATGTCATTTATCCAGGTCTCCACCCCCGGGGGCTTGGCTTCCTTCCACATTAACAATATCCTGCGCCGGGCTACTAGGGACGCAAAGGCCAAGACATCAGCCTCTCTCGCCTCCTGCACTCCCGGCTCTTCTGCAACCCCAAATATAGCCAACCCCCAGCTTGGTTCGACCCGGACTCCCACCACCTTTGAAAGCACATTCGCCACCCCCACCCAGAACCCCTGCAGTGCCGGACTAACCAGAACATGTGGGTGTGGTTCGCTGCGCTTCTCGAGCATCTCCCACACCTATCCTCTACCCCTAAAAATTTACTGAGCCTTGCTCCGGGCATATGCGCCCTGTGTAGAACCTTGAATTGTATCAGGCTTAGCCTGGCGCACGAGGACGATGAGTTTACCCTACGTAGGGCATCTGCCCACAGCCCCTCTTCAATCTCTTCCCCCAGCTCTTCTTCCCATTTCCCCTTCAGCTCATCCACCATTATCTCCCCCTCGTCTCTCATTTCCCTGTATATATCTGACACCCTACCATCCCCCACCCATGTCTCTGAGATCACTCTATCCTGAATCTCCTGCGTCGGGAGCTGCAGAAATTCCCTCACCTGTTGCCTCGCAAAAGCCCTCAGTTGCATGTATCGAAATTCATTCCTTTGGGGAAACCCATATTTTTCCGTCAGTGCTCCCAGACTCGCAAACGTCCCGTCCAAGAACAGATCCATCAGTTGTACAATCCCAACTCTCTGCCATGCTCCAAATTCCCCGTCTATTCTCCCCGGGACAAACCTATGATTATTTCTTATCGGGGACCGCACCGAGGCTCCCGTCCTTCCCCTATGTCGTCTCCACTGCCCCCAAATTTTCAGTGTTGCCACCACCACTGGACTTGTGGTGTATTTCTTCGGGGAGAACGGCAACGGCGCCGTCGCCAGTGCTTGTAGACTGGTTCCTTTGCAGGACACCATCTCCAATCTCTTCCACGCCGCTCCCTCCCCTTCTCCCATCCACTTACACACCATTGAGATATTGGCGGCCCAGTAGTATTCACTTAGGCTCGGTAGTGCCAGTCCCCCCCCTATCCCTGCTACGCTCAAAAAAAACCCTCCTCACTCTCAGGGTCTTCCCAGCCCACACAAAACTCATGACACTTTTCTCGATTTTCTTGAAAAAAGCCTTCGTGACCATCACCGGAAGACACTGAAACACAAAGAGAAATCTCGGGAGGACTACCATTTTAACCGCCTGCACCCTACCCACCAGTGACGGGCACCATGTCCCATCACTTAAAATCCTCCTCCACCTGTTCCACCAATCGTGTTAAATTAAACCTATGTAAGGTTCCCCAACTCCTGGCTATCTGAATCCCTAAGTACCGGAAATCTCTTGTTACCTTACTCAGCGGTAAATCATCGATTCCCCTGCTCTGCTCCCCCGGATGCACCACAAACAACTCACTCTTCCCCGTATTCAATTTGTACCCTGAGAATTCCCCAAACTCCCTGAGTGTCCGCATTATCTCAAGCATCCCCTCCACTGGGTCCGCAACATACAGCAATAAATCACCTGCATACAAGGATACCCGGTGTTCTTCTCCTCCCCTGAGCACTCCCCTCCACTTCCTGGAGCCCCTCAGTGCTATGGCCAGGGGCTCAATTGCCAAGGCAAACAGTAACGGAGACAGGGGACACCCCTGCCTCGTCCCTCTATAAAGACGGAAGTAGTCAGATCTCTGCCTGTTCGTGACCAAACTTGCCACCGGGGCCCTAGAGAGCAGCTGTACCCATCCAATAAACCCTTCTCCAAAGCCAAATCTCCTCAACACTTCCCACAGACAGTCCCACTTCACTCTGTCAAATGCTTTCTCGGCGTCCATCGCCACCACTATCTCCGCCTCCCCCTCTGGTGGGGGCATCATCATCACCCCTAGCAGCCTCCGTATGTTCGTGTTCAGCTGTCTCCCCTTAACGAACCCAGTTTGATCCTCGTGGACCACCCCCGGGACACAATCCTCTATCCTCGTCGCCATCACCTTGGCCAGGAGCTTAGCATCTACGTTCAAAAGGGAAATGGGCCTGTAGGACCCACACTGCAGCGGGTCTTTTTCCTTCTTCAAAAGGAGCGATATTGGCGCCTCCGACATAGTCGGGGGCAACTTCCCCCTTTCCCTGGCCTCATTAAAGATTCTCGTCAAAAGCGGGGCCTGTAGGTCCATATATTTCCTATAAAATTCCACCGGGAACACATCCGGTCCCGGGGCCTTCCCCGCCTGCATGCTCCCAATCCCCTTTACCACCTCCTCCATCTCAATCTGTGCTCCCAGTCCCGCCCTCTCCTGCTCCTCCACCTTCGGGAATTCCAGCTGATCCAGGAAACACATCATTCCCTCCTTCCCTTCCGGGGGCTGAGCCTTATATAACCTCTCATAGAATGCCTTGAACACCCCGTTCACTCTCTCCGCTCCCCGTTCCATCTCTCCCTCCTCATCTCTCACCCCACCTATCTCCCTCACCGCTCCCCTCTTCCTCAATTGGTGGGCCAGTAGCCGACTCGCCTTCTCTCCATACTCATACTGTACACCCTGTGCCCTCCTCCACTGTGCCTCTGCCTTACCCATGGTCAGCAGGTCAAATTCCACATGTAACCTTTGTCTTTCCCTGTACAGTCCCTCCTCCGGTGCCTCTGCATATTGCCTGTCCACCCTCAGAAGTTCTCTCAACAATCGCTCCCTTTCTTTACCCTCTTGCTTCCCTTTATGTGCCCTTATGGATATCAGTTCCCCTCTGACCACCGCCTTCAACGCCTCCCAGACCACTCCCACCTGAACCTCTCCGTTGTTATTAAGCTCCAAGTACCTTTCGATGCACCCCCTCACCCTTAGACATACCCCCTCATCCGCCAATAAGCCCATATCCATTCTCCAGAGTGGGTGCTGTTCTTTTTCCTCTCCTACCTCCAGATCTACCCAATGTGGAGCGTGGTCCGAAATGGCTATGGCCGTATACTCCATCCCTATCACCTTCGGAATCAGTGCCCTTCCCAAGACAAAAAAGTTTATCCGTGAATATACCTTGTGAACATGGGAGAAAAATGAGAACTCCTTACTCCTAGGTCTAAAAATCTCCAGAGGTCTACTCCTCCCATCTGCTCCATGAAGTCCTTGAGCACCCTGGCCGCTGCCGGCCTCCTCCCGGTCCTGGACCTCGATCGGTCCAGCCCTGGATCAAGCACCGTATTGAAATCTCCCCCATTACCAACTTTCCCGCCTCCAGGTCCGGGATACGTCCCAACATACGCCTCATGACGTTTGCATCATCCCAGTTCGGGGCATATACGTTCACCAGAACCACCGCCTCCCCTTGCAATCTGCCACTTACCATCACATATCTACCCCCACTATAGTCTTTGCCTCAAACAGTACCCGTTTCCCCACTAAGATAGCCACCCCCCTATTCTTCGCATCTAAACCCGAATGAAACACCTGCCCCACCCATCCTTTACGTAGTCTGACCTGGTCTATCAGTTTCAGATGCGTCTCCTGCAACATAACCACATCTGCCTTTAATTTCTTTAGGTGTGCGAGTACCCGTGCCCGTTTAATCGGCCCGTTCAGCCCTCTCACGTTCCACGTGATCAGCCGGGTTGGGGAGCTCTTTACCCCCCACCCCTTGTCGACTAGCCATCCCCTTTTTTAACCCAGCTCCTCACCCGGTTCCCACGTACCCGTATATCCCCCCGACGGTGCCCCCCCACCTCGACCACCCCGTCCCATAACAGCTCCCCCTTCTCCTTAGCAGCAGTAACCCAGTTGACCCCCCCCTCCGCTAGATCCCCCTCTAGCGTAGTTGCACCCCCCATGTTGCTCCCAGAAGTCAGTGAACTCTGGCTGACCTCGGCTTCCCCCCTTGTCCTCGGCCCCTCACTGTGCGAGGCCCCCTCCTTCCTGCGTCCCCGTTCCCGCCACAATTACCATAGCGCGGGAACAAAGCCCGCGTTTCACACTCGGCCCCGCCCCTACTGGGGCATTTCCCTTCTCCTTCCCCTTTCCTTCCCACGGCGCCCACAGTTCCTCATACTCCCCCCCCACCCCCCACCCCAACGAGGGGAAGAGAGAAAAGTTACAGGGTCGAAGAATTAACAAATTGAAAAATCATCCCCCCCCCATTCCCCTTCCTCGCCCCACATAGTCACCCCACCACTTTATCCCAGAAGCTCTTTCTCTCGCCAGACTATTCCAGCTTCTCGTCCACTATGAATGTCCACGCCTCTTCTGCCGTCTCAAAGTAGTGGTGCTTCCCTTGGTATGTGACCCACAGTCTCGCCGGTTGCAGCATTCCAAATTGAACGTTTTTGTGAAGCACCGCCTTAGCCCGATTGAAACTTGCCCTCCTTCTCGCCACCTCCGCACTCCAATCCTGGTATACGCGGATCACCGCATTCCCCCACCTACAGCTCCGAGTTTTCTTGGCCCATCTTAGGACCGTCTCTCTGTCGTTGTAGCGGTGAAACCTCACCACTATAGCTCGAGGTATTTCTCCAGCCTATGGTCTTCGCGCCAGAACTCGATAAGCTCCCTCCACCTCCAAGGGGCCCGTCGGGGCCTCCGATCCCATTAGTGAGTGAAGCATCGTGCTTACATATGCCCCGACGTCCGCCACCTCTGCGCCTTCGGGAAGACCCAGGACTCTTACATTCTTCCTCCTTGAATTATTCTCCAGTGCTTCCAACCTGTCCACACACCTTTTGTGCTGTCTCTGTCTTCACCACCAGGCCCTGTATTTCATCTTCGTTTTCAGCAGTCTTTGCCTTCACGACCCGAAGCTCCAGCTCCTGGGTCCTCTGCTCCTCCTTTAGCCCTTCAATCGCCGGTAATATCGGGGCCAACAGCTCCTTCTTCAGCTCCTTCTACAGCTCTTCCACACAGCGCCGTAGGAACACTTTTTGCTCCGGGCCCCATAACAAGCGGCCACCTTCCGACGCCATCTTGCTTCGAGCTTCCCTTCCTTGCCGCTGCTCCAGAGGATCTTCTGCAATCCGGCCGCTCCTCCCAGGGATTATTGAGAAGTAAATGGTTAACTATATACTGCACAGAGGTCTCGGAAACAGCTTTTTAATTGGGGGCACCCGAGGCCACACTGCCTGTCCCCTGCTCCCAGGGATAAATGAGCAGTAAATGGTTAACTATATACAGCACAGAGGTCTCTGACACAGCATTTTAATTGGGGGCTCCCGAGGCCACACTTCCTGTCCCCTGCTCCCAGGGAGTATTGAGCAGTAAATGGTTAACTATATACTGCACAGAGGTCTCGGAAACAGCTTTTTAATTGGGGGCGCCTGAGGCCACACTGCCGGTCCCCTGCTCCCAGGAATTATTGAGCAGTAAATGGTTAACTATATACAGCACAGAGGTCACTGAAACAGCTTTTTAATTGGGGGCTCCAGAGGCCACAGTGCCTGTCCCCTGCTCCCAGGGATTATTGAGCAGTAAATGGTTAACTATATACGGCACAGAGGTCTCTGAAACAGCTTTTTAATTGGGAGCTCCCGGTCCACACTGCCTGACCCCTGCTCCCAGGAATTATTGAGCAGTAAATGGTTAACTATATACAGCACAGAGGTCACTGAAACAGCTTTTTAATTGGGAGCTCCCGAGGCCACAGTGCCTGTCCCCTGCTCCCAGGGATTATTGAGCAGTAAATGGTTAACTAAATACACAGCTCAGAGGTCACTGAGACAGCTTTTTAATTGGGGGCTCCCGAGGCCTCACTGCCTGTCCCCTGCTCCCAGGGATTGTTGAGCAGTAAATGGTTAACTATATACAGCATAGAGGTCTCTGAAACAGCTTTTTAATTGGGAGCTCCCGAGGCCTCACTGCCTGTCCCCTGCTCCCAGGGATTATTGAGCAGTAAATGGTTAATTATATACAGCACAGAGTATCTGAAACACCTTTTTAACTGGGGGCTCCCGAGGCCAAACTGCCTGTTTCCTGCTCCCAGGGATTATTGAGCAGTAAATGGTTAACTAAATACAAATACAATGGTCTCTGACACAGCTTTTTAATTGGGGGCTCCCGTGGCCACACTGCCTGACCCCTGCTCCCTGGGATTATTGAGCAGTAAATGGTTAATTTTATACAGCACAGGGGTCTCTGAAACAGCTTTTTAATTGGGGGCTCCCGAGGCCACACTGCCTGTCCCCTGCTGCCAAAGATTATTGACAAGTAACTGGTTAACTACATACAGCACAGAGGTCTCTGAAACAGCTTTTTAATTGGTGCTCCCGGAGCCACGCTGCCTGTCCCCTGTACCCAGGGATTATTGAGCAGTAAATGGTTAACTATATACAGCACAGAGGTCTCTGAAACAGCTTTTTAATTGGGGCTCCCGAGGCCACACTGTCTGTCCCCTGCTCCCAGGGATTATTGAGAAGTGCGGTTGTATGTATTAGGGGTCATGTGGGACTGTGAAGCCGTGATGCTGTTGGCTGACAGATCCCGGGTCCTGGTTGGCTGTTGACCCCTAGCTCCGCCCTGAAGGCAGAGTATAAGAACCCGAGCTTCTCCCCGCCGCTTCATTATATTGCTGAACTGCTGGGGACAAGTCTCGCTTAATAAAGCCTGAATCGACTTCATCACTACTCGTCTCTCTCGTAAGTCATTGTGCGCTACAATTTATTGAGCGAGCTTAAAGGACTATGGAGCTCCGGATCGCCCCGGAATGCCTGCGGATCAGCCCCCACGCAGCGAACTCGGCAGCCGTTTTTAAACACTGGCAAGCTTGTTTTGAAGGCTACCTCCGAACGGCCCCCGGCCGGATCACAGAAGACCAGAAAATGCAGGTCCTGCATTCGAGGGTAAGCCCGGAAATTTTCCCTCTCATAGGAGACGCAGAGGATTTCCAGACGGCGCTCGCAGCACTGATGAGCATCTACATTTGCCCCGTGAACCAGGTCTACGCACGCTACCAACTCGCAACGAGACGGCAAAGTCCCGGAGAATTGTTAGAGGAGTTCTACGCCGCGCTGCTAATTTTGGGACGGGGCTGCAGCTGCCCACCGGTGAATGTGATCGAACACTAGGACATGTTAATTTGCGATGCGTTTGTGGCAGGTATGAACTCTCCCCAAATCCGCCAAAGACTTTTAGAAAGAGAGTCGCTAGGACTCTCAGAGGTACGGGCCATTGCAGCTTCCCTAGATGTGGCCTCGCAAAACGCCCGCGCCTACGGCCCCGACCGCACGGCAGCCCCTTGGGCTCTGTGGACCCCCGTCGCGACAAACCCCCCCCTCCCTCACAGGCTTGCGCGGTTAAAGCGCCAGATCATCCCGGGGGGGCCCGCTGCTATTTCTGCGGGCAAGCGAAAAAACCCCGGCAGCGCTGCCCGGCCCGCGCAGCGATTTGCAAAAGCTGCGGCAAGAAGGGCCATTACGCGACCGTGTGCCGGTCCCGGGGGGTCGCCGCAATCCCCGGAGAAGAACGAGCCCAGCGCATCCCAAACGCTCCCCAACCCCCCCCCCCAGCACCCCATGTGCGACCCGCGGGCGCCGCCATTTTGGGTCCCGGGCACCACGAGGGGAGGATGGGCGCCGCCATCTTGTGACTCCCCAGCCACGTGCGATTCATGGGGGCGGCCATTTTGTCCATCGCCGGCCACATGCGATTCATGGGGGTGGCCATTTTGTTCACCCCCGCCGCCATCTTGGACGACAACAATGGACCCCAGCATCGACGGCTCAACGTGGTCCGAAGAAGACGCTGAGACACTGCGACCACGACTGGCTTCGGTGACGCTGGATCAATCGCGGCCCCGGACGCTCCAAACGACGACAACAACGGTGCTGATCAACGGACACGAGACATCATGCCTGATCGACTCCAGGAGCACAATAAGCTTCATCCACCCCGACACGGTAAGACGCTGTTTTTTGACCATCCGTCCCAGTACGCAAAAGGTTTCCCTAACTGCAGGATCCCACTCCGTACAGATCAAAGGGTTCTGCATCGCGAACCTAACGGTGCAAGGGAGGGAGTTTAAAAACTACAGGCTCTACGTCCTTCCCCAACTCTGCGCGCCCACATTACTGGGATTAGATTTCCAGTGTAACCTGCAGAGCCTAACATTTCAATTCGGCGGCCCCATACCCCCACTCACTATCTGCGGCCTCGCGACCCTCAAGGTTGAACCGCCGTCCTTGTTTGCAAACCTCACCCCGGATTGCAAACCCGTCGCCACTAGGAGCAGACGGTACAGCGCCCAGGACCGGATGTTTATTCGGTCTGAAGTCAACCGGTTGCTGAAGGAAGGCATAATCCAGGCCAGCAATAGTCCCTGGAGAGCCCAGGTGGTAGTTGTTAAGACCGGGGAGAAACAGAGGATGGTCATAGACTATAGCCAGACCATCAACAGGTACACACAGCTAGATGCGTACCCTCTCCCCCGCATATCCGACATGGTCAATCGGATTGCCCAGTATAAGGTTTTCTCCACCGTGGACCTCAAGTCCGCCTACCACCAGCTCCCCATCCGCCCAGGTGTCCGCAAGTACACAGCCTTCGAGGCAGACGGGCGGCTATACCACTTCCTAAGGGTCCCATTTAGTGTCACGAACGGGGTTTCGGTCTTCCAACGGGAGATGGACCGAATGGTTGACCAGCACGGGTTGCAGGCCATGTTCCCGTACCTCGACAACGTAACCATCTGCGGCCACGATCAGCAGGACCACGACGCCAACCTCCAAAAATTCCTCCAGACCGCTAAAGCCTTGAACCTCACATACAACGAGGAAAAGTACGTTTTTAGCACAAACCGGCTAGCCATCCTGGGCTACGTAGTGCGCAATGGGATAATAGGCCCCGACCCAATGCGCCCCCTCATGGAATTTCCCCTCCCCCACTGCTCCAAAGCCCTGAAACGTTGCCTGGGGTTCTTTTCATATTACGCCCAGTGGGTCCCCCAGTACGCAGACAAGGCCCGCCCACTAATACAGACCACTACCTTCCCTCTGTCGACAGAGGCTCATCAAAGCGGATATCGCAAAGACCACGATGCACGCCATCGACGAGTCCCTCCCCTTCCAGGTCGAGAGCGACGCCTCCGATGTAGCTCTAGCGGCCACCCTTAACCAAGCGGGCAGACCCGTGGCCTTCTTCTCCCGAACCCTCCACGCCTCAGAAATCCGCCACTCATCAGTGGAAAAGGAGGCCCAGGCCATAGTGGAAGCTGTGCGACATTGGAGGCATTACCTGGCCGGCAGGAGATTCACTCTCCTCACTGACCAACGGTCGGTAGCTTTCATGTTCGATAATGCACAGCGGGGCAAAATTAAAAACGACAAGATCTTAAGGTGGAAGATCGAGCTCTCCACCTTCAACTACGAGATCTTGTACTGTCCCGGAAAGCTGAACGAGCCGTCCGACGCCCTATCCCGCGGCACATGTGCCAACGCACAAATAAACCGTCTCCAAACCCTCCATGAGGACCTCTGCCACCCGGGGGTCACTCGTTTCTACCATTTCATAAAGTCCCGCAACCTCCCCTACTCTGTGGAGGAGGTCCGTACAGTCACCACGAACTGCCACATCTGCGCGGCGTGCAAACCGCACTTTTTCAGGCCGGATAGAGCGCACCTGATCAAGGCTTCCTGTCCCTTTGAACGCCTCAGTCTGGATTTCAAAGGGACCCTCCCCTCCACCGACCGCAACACGTACTTCCTGAACGTGGTGGACGAGTACTCCCGTTTCCCCTTCGCCATCCCCTGCCCCGACATGACAGCGGCCACAGTCATTAAAGCCCTTGGCACCATATTCACACTGTTCAGTTGCCCAGCATATATCCATAGCGACAGGGGTCCTCCTTCATGAGTGACGAGCTGCGCCAGTTCCTGCTCAGCAAGGGCATAGCCTCGAGCAGGACGACCAGCTACAACCCCCGGGGGAACGGGCAAGTAGAGAGGGAGAACGGCACGGTCTGGAAGACCGTCCTACTGGCCCTACGGTCCAAGGATCTCCCAGTTTCCCGGTGGCAGGAGGTCCTCCCGGACGCTCTCCACTCCATCCGGTCGCTGCTGTGTACCACCACTAACCATACGCCCCATGAGCGCCTCCTTGTCTTCCCTAGGAGGTCCTCCTCTGGAACGTCGCTGACGACCTGGCTGGCGGCCCCAGGACCCATCTTGCTCCGGAAACATGTGCGGGCGCACAAGTCGGACCCGTTGGTCGAGAGGGTTCACCTCCTCCACGCGAACCCGCAGTACGCCTACGTGGCGTACCCCGACGGCCGACAGGACACGGTCTCCCTGCGGGATCTGGCGCCCACCGGCAACACACACCCCCCCGACACCGATCACCCCCTCCCTGCCACCGGCGCACCCCGCGACCGCCCCCTTCCTGGGAGGATCGGTCCTCCTCCCATGTCCGACCAGGAGTGAAGCAGAAGCAGACACCGAAAAGCTCCCGGAGACGACAATGCGGGAACAAGCACCTGCACCACCACCGGGGCTGAGGCGATCGACAAGGAAGACCAGACCGCCCGCTCGACTCGTGGCATCGGCGTGACACCAAGAATGTTGTTGGACTGTAACAAAAACATTTTCACTTACTAATATTGGAAGTAGTTTCACAAACCTTGTACATAGCCCAGTGTAGGGCTAAAACTGTAATGATATGCCCAAAATTTTCCTCCCAGGACCAGCCTTGTAAACCCCTACCACCATGCGAACCACCACCCCGCCGGGTTCATTTTTAACAAGGGGTGAATGTGGTAGTATGTATTTGGGGTCATGTGGGACGGTGAAGCCGTGATGCTATTGGCTGACAGATCCCGGGTCCTGGTTGGCTGTTGACTCCTGGCTCCGCCCTGAAGGCGGAGTATAAGGACCCAAGCTTCTCCCCGCCACTCCATTCTGTTGCTGAACTGCTGGGGACAAGTCTCGCTTAATAAAGCCTCATCGACTTCATCTCTACTCGTCTCTCTCGTAAGTCATTGTGCGCTACAAGAAGTAAATGGTTAATTATATACAGCACAGAGGTCTCTGAAACAGCTTTTTAATTGGGGGCTCCCGGAGACACAATGCCTGTCCCCTGCTCCCAGGGATTATTGAGCAGTAAATGGTTAATTATATACAGCACAGAGGTCTCTGGAACAGCTTTTTAATTGGGGGCTCCCGGAGACACAATGCCTGTCCCCTGCTCCCAGGGATTATTGAGCAGTAAATGGTTAATTATATACAGCACAGAGGTCTCTGAAACAGCTTTTTAATTGGGGGCTCCCGAGGCCACACTGCCTGTCCCCTGCTCCTAGGAATTATTGAGCAGTAAATGGTTAACTATATTCAGGCACAGAAGTCTCTGAAACAGCTTTTAAATTGGGGGCTCTCAAGCCCACACTGCCTGTCCCCTGCTCCCATCGATTATTGAGCAGTAAATGGTTAACTATATAGAGCACAGAGTATCTGAAACACCTTTTTAACTGGGGGCTCCCGAGGCCACGCTGCCTGTCCCCTGCTCCCAGGGATTATTGAGCAGTAAATGGTTAACCTTGTACAGCACAGATGTCTCTGAAACAGCTTTTTAATTGGGGGCTCCCGAGGCCACACTGCCTGTACCTTGCTCCCAGGGATTATTGGGAAGTAAATGGTTAACTACGTACAGCACAGAGGTCTCTGAAACAGCTTTTTAACTGGGGGCTCCCGAGGCCACACTGCCTGACCCCTGCTCCCAGGGATTATTGAGCAGTAAATGGTTAACTATATACAGCACAGAGGCCTCTGAAACAGCTTTTTAATTGGGGGCTCCCGAGGCCACACTGCCTGTCCCCTGCTCCCAGGGATTATTGAGCAGTAAATGGTTAACTATACACAGCACAGAGTTCTCTGAAACACCTTTTTAACTGGGGGCTCCCGAGGCCACACTGCCTGTCCCCTGCTCCCAGGGATTATTGAGCAGTAAATGGTTAACTATATACAGCACAGAGTTCTCTGAAACACCTTTTTAATTGTAGGTTCCCGAAGCCACACTGCCTGTCTCCTGCTCCCAGGGATTATTGAGCAGTAAATGGTTAACTGTATACAGCACAGAGGTCTCTGAAACAGCTTTTTAATTGGGGTCTCCCGGACCACACTGCCTGTCCCCTGCTCCCAGGGATTATTGAGCAGTAAATGGTTAACTATATACACGCGCAGTGTTCTCTGACAGCATTTTAATTGGGGGCTCCCGGACCACACTGCCTGTCCCCTGCTCCCAGGGATTATTGAGCAGTAGTAAATGGTTAACTATATACAGCACAGAGGTCTCTGAAACAGCTTTTTAATTGGGGGCTCCCGAGGCCTCACTGCCTGTCCCCTGCTCCGAGGGATTATTGAGCAGTAAATGGTTAACTATATACAGGCGCAGAGATCAATGAAAGAGCTTTTTAATTGGAGGCTCCCGGACCACACTGCCTGTCCCCTGCTCCCAGGGATTATTGAGAAGTAAATGGTTAATTATATACAGCACAGAGGTCTCTGAAACAGCTTTTTAATTATGGGCTCCCGAGGCCACACTGCCTGTCCCCTGCTCCCAGGGATTATTGAGAAGTAAATGGTTAACTATATACAGGCACAGAGGTCTCTGAAACAGCTTTTTAATTGGGGGCTCCCGAGGCCAGACTGCCTGTCCACTGCTCCCAGGGATTATTGGGAAGTACACGGTTAACTATATACAGGCACAGAGGTCTCTGAAACAGCTTTTTATTTGGGGGCACCCGAGGCGAAAATACCTGTCTCCTGCTCCCAGGGATTATTGGAAAGGACACGGTTAACTATATACAGCGTAGAGGTCTCTGAAACAGCTTTTTAATTGGGGACTCCCAAGGCCAAACAGCCTGACCCCTGCTCCCAGGGATTATTGAGCAGTAATTGGTTAACTATATACAGGCACAAAGTTCTCTGAAACAGCTTTTTAATTGGGGACTCGCAAGGCCAAACAGCCTACCCTTGCTCCCAGGGATTATTGAGCAGTAATTGGTTAACTATATACAGCACAGAGTATCTGAAACACCTTTTTAACTGGGGGCTCCCGAGGCCACACTGCCTGTCCCCTGCTCCCAGGGATTATTGAGCAGTAATTGCTTAACTACATACAGCACAGAGGCCTCTGAAACAGCTTTTTAATTGGGGGCTCCCGAGGCCACACTGCCTGTACCCTGCTCCCAGGGATTATTGGGAAGTAAATGGTTAACTACGTACAGCACAGATGTCACCGAAACAGCTTTTTAATTGGGGGCTCCCGAGGCCACACTGCCTGACCCCTGCTACCAGGGATTATTGAGCAGTAAATGGTTAACTATATACAGCACAGAGGCCTCTGAAACAGCTTTTTAAATTGGGGGCTCCCGAGGCCACACTGCCTGTCCCCTGCTCCCAGGGATTATTGAGCAGTAAATGGTTAACTATATACAGCACATAGGTCTCTGAAACACCTTTTTAACTGGGGGCTCCCGAGGCCACACTGTCTGTCCCCTGCTCCCAGGGATTATTGAGCAGTAAATGGTTAACTATATACAGCACATAGGTCTCTGAAACAGCTTTTTAATTGGGGGCTCCCGAGGCCGCACTGCCTGTCCCCTGCTCCCAGGGATTATTGAGCAGTAAATGGTTAACTATGTACAGCACAGAGGCCTCTGAAACAGCTTTTTTAATTGGGGGCTCCCGAAGTCACACTGTCTGTCCCCTGCTCCCAGGGATTATTGAGCAGTGAATGGTTAACTATATAAAGCACAGAGGTCTCTGACACAGATTTTTAATTGGGGGCTCCCGGAGCCACACTGCCTGTCCCCTGCTCCCAGGGATTATTGAGCAGTAAATGATTAACTATATACAGCACAGTGGTCTCTGAAACAGCTTTTTAATTGGGAGCTCCCGGACCACACTGCCTGTACCCTGCTCAGAGGGATTATTGAGCATTAAATGGTTAACTATATACAGCACAGAGGTCTCTGAAACAGCTTTTTAATTGGGGGCTCCCGGACCACACTGCCTGTCCCCTGCTCCCACGGTTTATTGAGAAGTAAATGGTTAACTATATACAGGCACAGAGGTCTCTGAAACAGCTTTTTAATTGGGGGCTCCAGGACCACACTGCCTGTCCCCTGCTCCCAGGGATTATTGAGAAGTTAATGGTTAATTATATACAGCACAGAGGTCTCTGAATCAGCTTTTTAATTGAGGGCTCCCAAGGCCTCACTGGCTGTCGCCCGCTGCCACGGGTTATTGAGAAGTAAATGGTTCACTATATACAGGCACAGAGGTCTCTGAAACAGCTTTTTAATTGGGAGCTCCCGAGGCCACACTGCCTGTCCCCTGCTCCCAGGGATTATTGGGAAGTACACGGTTAACTATATACAGCATAGATGTCTCTGAAACACCTTTTTAAATGGGGGCTCCCGAGGCCAAACTACCTGTCCCCTGCTCCCAGGGGTAATTGGGAAGTACACGGTTAACTATATACAGCATAGAGGTCTCTGAAACAGCTTTTTAATTAGGGGCTCCCTGACCACACTGCCTGTCCCCTGCTTCCAGGGATTATTGAGCAGTAATTGGTTAACTATATACAGGCACAAAGGTCTCTGAAACAGCTTTTTAATTGGGGACTCCCAAGGCCAAACAGCCTACCCCTGCTCCCAGGGATTATTGAGCAGTAATTGGTTAACTATATACAGCACACGGCCTCTGAAACAGCTTTTTTAATTGGGGGCTCCCGAAGCCACACTGTCTGTCACCTGCTCCCAGGGATTATTGAGCAGTAAATGATTAACTACGTACAGCACAGAGGTCTCTGTAACAGCTTTTTAACTGGGGGCTCCCGAGGCCACACTGCCTGACCCCTGCTCCCAGGGATTATTGAGCAGTAAATGGTTAACTATATACAGCACAGAGGCCTCTGAAACATCTTTTTAATTGGGGGCTCCCGAGGCCACACTGCCTGTTTCCTGCTCCCAGGGATTATTGAGCAGTAAATGGTTAACTATATACAGCACAAAGTTCTCTGAAACACCTTTTTAACTGGGGGCTCCCGAAGCCACACTGCCTGTCCCCTGCTCACAGGGATTATTGAGCAGTAAATGGTTAACTATATACAGCACATAGGTCTCTGAAACAGCTTTTTAATTGGGGGCACCCGAGGCTACACTGCCTGACCCCTGCTCTCAGGGATTATTGAGCAGTAAATGGTTAACTATATACAGGCGCAGAAGCCTCTGAAACAGCTTTTTAAATGGGTGCTCCCGGACCACACTGCCTGTCCCTTGCTCCCAGGGATTATTGAGCAGTAAATGGTTAACTATATACAGGCGCAGAGGTCACTGAAACAGCTTTTTAATTGGGGGCTCCTGAGGCCACACTGCCTGACCCTTGCTCTCAGGGATTATTGAGCAGTAAATGGTTAACTATATACAGGCACAGAGGACAATGAAACAGCTTTTTAATTGGGGACTCCCGAGGCCACACTGCCTGGCCCCTGCTCCCAGGGATTATTGAGCAGTAAATGGTTAACTATCTTCAGCACAGAGGTCTCTGAAACTGCCTTTTAATTGGGGGCTCCCGAGGCCACACTGCCTGGCCCCTGCTCCCAGGGATTATTGAGCAGTAAATGGTTAACTATAGACAGCACAGAAGTCTCTGAAACAGCCTTTTAATTGGGGCTCCCGGACCACACTGCCTGTCCCCTGCTCCCAGGGATTATTGAGCAGTAAATGGTTAACTCTATACAGGCACAGTGGACTCTGAAACAGCTTTTTAATTGGGGGCTCCCGAGGCCACACTGCCTTACCCCTGTTCCCAGGGATTGCTGAGCAGTAAATGGTTAACAATATACAGCACTGAGGACTCTGAAACAGCTTTTTAATTGGGGGCTCCCGGACCACACTGCCTGTCCCCTGCTCCGAGGCATTATTGAGCAGTAAATGGTTAACTATATACAGGCGCAGAGATCACTGAAACAGCTTTTTAATTGGGGGCTCCAGGACCACACTGCCTGTCCCCTGCTCCCAGGGATTATTAAGAAGTTAATGGTTAATTATATACAGCACAGAGGTCTCTGAATCAGCTTTTTAATTGAGGGCTCCCAAGGCCTCACTGGCTGTCGCCCGCTGCCAGGGGTTATTGAGAAGTAAATGGTTAACTATATACAGGCACAGAGGTCTCTGAAACAGCTTTTTAATTGGGAGCTCCCGAGGCCACACTGCCTGTCCCCTGCTCCCAGGGATTATTGGGAAGTACACGGTTAACTATATACAGCATAGAGGTCTCTGAAACACCTTTTTAAATGGGGGCTCCCGAGGCCAAACTACCTGTCCCCTGCTCCCAGGGATTATTGGGAAGTACACGGTTAACTATATACATCATAGAGGTCTCTGAAACAACTTTTTAATTAGGGGCTCCCGGACCACACTGCCTGTCCCCTGCTTCCAGGGATTATTGAGCAGTAATTGGTTAACTATATACAGGCACAAAGGTCTCTGAAACAGCTTTTTAATTGGGGACTCCCAAGGCCAAACAGCCTACCCCTGCTCCCAGGGATTATTGAGCAGTAAATTGTTAACTATATACAGCAGAGAGTATCTGAAACACCTTTTTAACTGGGGACTCCCGAGGCCACACTGCCTGTTCCCTGCTCGCAGGGATTATTGAGCAGTAAATGGTTAACTATATACAGCACAGAGTATCTGAATGACCTTTTTAACTGGGGGCTCCCGAGGCCACACTGCCTGTCCCCTGCTCCCAGGGATTATTGAGCAGTAAATGGTTAACTATATACAGCACAGAGTATCTGAAACACCTTTTTAACTGGGGGCTCCCGAGGCCACACTACCTGTCCCCTGCTCCCAGGGATTATTGAGCAGAAAATGGTTAAATACGTACAGCACAGAGGTCTCTGAAACAGCTTTTTCATTGGGTGCTGCCAGGCCACACTGCCTGCTCCCTGCTCCCAGGGATTATTGAGCAGTAAATGGTTAACTATAAACAGCACAGTGGTCTCTGAAACAGCTTTTACATTGGGGGCTCCCGAGGCCACACTGCCTGTCCCCTGCTCCCACTGTTTAATTGAGCAGTAAATGGTTAACTATATACAAGCGCAGAGGTCTCTGAAACAGCTTTATAATTGGGGGCCCCCGAGGCCAAACTGCCTGTCCCCTGCTCCCAGGGATTATTGAGCAGTAAATGGTTAACTATATACAGGCACAGAGGTCTCTGAAACAGCTTTTTAATTGGGGGCTCCGGAGTCCACGCTGCCTGTCCCCTACTCCCAGGGATTATTGAGCAGTAAATGGTTAACTATATACAGCACAGAGTATCTGAAACACCTTTTTAACTGGGGGCTCCCGAGGCCACACTGCCTGTCCCCTGCTCCCAGGGATTATTGAGCAGTAAATGGCTAAATACGTACAGCACAGAGGTCTCTGAAACAGCCATTTAATTGGGGGCTCCTGAGGCCACACTGCCTTTTCCCTGCTGCCAGGGATTATTGGGACGTAAATGGTTAACTGTATACAGCACAGAGGTCTCCCAAACAGCTTTTTCATTGGGTGCTGCGAGGCCACACTGCCTGTCCCCTGCTCCAAGGGATAATTGAGCAGTAAATGGTTAACTATATACAGGCGCAGTGTTCTCTGACACAGCATTTTAATTGGGGGCTCCCGGACCACACTGCCTGTCCCCTGCTCCCAGGGATTATTGAGCAGTAAATGGTTAACTGAATACAGCACTGAGGCCTCTGAAACAGCTTTTTAATTGGGGGCTCCCGAGGCCACACTGCCTGTCCCCTGCTCCCAGGGATTATTGAGAAGTAAATGGATAACTCTGTACAGCACAGAGGTCTCTGAAACAGCTTTTTAATTGGGGGCACCCTAGGCTACACTGCCTGTCCCCTGCTCCGAAGGATTATTGAGCAGTTAATGGTTAACTATATACAGGCGCAGAGGTCACTGAAACAGCTTTTTAATTGGGGCCTCCCGAGGCCACACTGCCTGTCCCCTGCTCCCAGGGATTATTGAGCAGTAAATGGTTAACTATATGCAGCACAGAGGTCTCTGAAACAGCTTTTTAATTGGGGGCGCCTGAGGCCACACTTCCTGTACCCTGCTCCCAGGGCTTATTGAGCAGTAAATGGTTAACTATATACAGGCACAGAGGACAATGAAACAGCTTTTTAATTGGGGACTCCCGAGGCCACACTGCCTGTCCCCTGCTCGCAGGGATTATTGAGCAGTAAATGGTTAACTATATACAGCACAGAGTATCTGAATCACCTTTTTAACTGGGGGCTCCCGAGGCCACACTGCCTGTTCCCTGCTCGCAGGGATTATTGAGCAGTAAATGGTTAACTATATACAGCACAGAGTATCTGAATCACCTTTTTAACTGGGGGCTCCCGAGGCCACACTGCCTGTCCCCTGCTCCCAGGGATTATTGAGCAGTAAATGGTTAACTATATACAGAACAGAGTATCTGAAACACCTTTTTAACTGGGGGCTCCCGAGGCCACACTACCTGTCCCCTGCTCCAAGGGATTATTGAGCAGAAAATGGTTAAATACGTACAGCACAGAGGTCTCTGAAACAGGTTTTTCATTGGGTGCTGCCAGGCCACACTGCCTGCTCCCTGCTCCCAGGGATTATTGAGCAGTAAATGGTTAACTATAAACAGCACAGTGGTCTCTGAAACAGCTTTTACATTGGGGGCTCCCGAGGCCACACTGCCTGTCCCCTGCTCCCACTGTTTAATTGAGCAGTAAATGGTTAACTATATACAAGCGCAGAGGTCTCTGAAACAGCTTTATAATTGGGGGCCCCCGAGGCCAAACTGCCTGTCCCCTGCTCCCAGGGATTATTGAGCAGTAAATGGTTAACTATATACAGGCACAGAGGTCTCTGAAACAGCTTTTTAATTGGGGGCTCCGGAGTCCACGCTGCCTGTCCCCTACTCCCAGGGATTATTGAGCAGTAAATGGTTAACTATATACAGCACAGAGTATCTGAAACACCTTTTTAACTGGGGGCTCCCGAGGCCACACTGCCTGTCCCCTGCTCCCAGGGATTATTGAGCAGTAAATGGCTAAATACGTACAGCACAGAGGTCTCTGAAACAGCCATTTAATTGGGGGCTCCTGAGGCCACACTGCCTTTTCCCTGCTGCCAGGGATTATTGGGACGTAAATGGTTAACTGTATACAGCACAGAGGTCTCCCAAACAGCTTTTTCATTGGGTGCTGCGAGGCCACACTGCCTGTCCCCTGCTCCAAGGGATAATTGAGCAGTAAATGGTTAACTATATACAGGCGCAGTGTTCTCTGACACAGCATTTTAATTGGGGGCTCCCGGACCACACTGCCTGTCCCCTGCTCCCAGGGATTATTGAGCAGTAAATGGTTCACTGAATACAGCACTGAGGCCTCTGAAACAGCTTTTTAATTGGGGGCTCCCGAGGCCACACTGCCTGTCCCCTGCTCCCAGGGATTATTGAGAAGTAAATGGATAACTCTGTACAGCACAGAGGTCTCTGAAACTGCTTTTTAATTGGGGGCACCCTAGGCTACACTGCCTGTCCCCTGCTCCGAAGGATTATTGAGCAGTAAATGGTTAACTATATGCAGCACAGAGGTCTCTGAAACAGCTTTTTAATTGGGGGCGCCTGAGGCCACACTTCCTGTACCCTGCTCCCAGGGCTTATTGAGCAGTAAATGGTTAACTATATACAGGCACAGAGGACAATGAAACATCTTTTTAATTGGGGACTCCCGAGGCCACACTGCCTGTCCCCTGCTCCCAGGGATTATTGAGCAGTAAATGGTTAACTATATAAAGCACAGAGGTCGCTGAAACAGCCTTTTAATTGGGGGCTCCCGAGGCCACACTGCCTGTCCCCTGCTCCCAGGGATTATTGAGCAGTAAATGGTTAACTATATACAGCACAGAAGTCTCTGAAACAGCCTTTTAATTGGGGCTCCCGTGACCACACTGCCTGTCCCCTGCTCCCAGGGATTATTGAGCAGTAAATGGTTAACTCTATACAGGCACAGAGGTATCTGAAACAGCTTTTTAATTGGGGGCTCCCGAGGCCACACTGCCTGACCCCTGTTCCCAGGGATTGCTGAGCAGTAAATGGTGAACAATATACAGCACAGAGGACTCTGAAACAGCTTTTTAATTGGGGGCTCCCGGACCACACTGCCTGTCCCCTGCTCCGAGGGATTATTGAGCAGTAAATGGTTAACTATATACAGGCACAGAGATCACTGAAACAGCTTTTTAATTGGGGGCTCCAGGACCACACTGCCTGTCCCCTGCTCCCAGGGATTATTGAGAAGTTAACGGTTAATTATATACAGCACAGAGGTCTCTGAATCAGCTTTTTAATTGAGGGATCCCAAGGCCTCACTGGCTGTCGCCCGCTGCCAGGGGTTATTGAGAAGTAAATGGTTAACTATATACAGGCACAGAGGTCTCTGAAACAGATTTTTAATTGGGAGCTCCCGAGGCCACGCTGCCTGTCCCCTGCTCCCAGGGATTATTGGGAAGTACACGGTTAACTATATACAGCATAGATGTCTCTGAAACACCTTTTTAAATGGGGGCTCCCGAAGCCACACTGCCTGTCCCCTGCTCACAGGGATTATTGAGCAGTAAATGGTTAACTATATACAGCACATAGGTCTCTGAAACAGCTTTTTAATTGGGGGCACCCGAGGCTACACTGCCTGACCCCTGCTCTCAGGGATTATTGAGCAGTAAATGGTTAACTATATACAGGCACAGAGGTCACTGAAACAGCTTTTTAATTGGGGGCTCCCGAGGCCACACTGCCTGACCCTTGCTCTCAGGGATTATTGAGCAGTAAATGGTTAACTATATACAGGCACAGAGGACAATGAAACAGCTTTTTAATTGGGGATTCCCGAGGCCACACTGCCTGTCCCCTGCTCCCAGGGATTATTGAGCAGTAAATGGTTAACTATCTACAGCACAGAGGTCTCTGAAACAGTCTTTTAATTGGGGGCTCCCGAGGCCACACTGCCTGTCCCCTGCTCCCAGGGATTACTGAGCAGTAAATGGTTAACTATATACAGCACAGAAGTCTCTGAAACAGCCTTTTAATTGGGGCTCCCGGACCACACTGCCTGTCCCCTGCTCCCAGGGATTATTGAGCAGTAAATGGTTAACTCTATACAGGCACAGAGGTCTCTGAAACAGCTTTTTAATTGGGGGCTCCCGAGGCCACACTGCCTGTCCCCTGCTCCGAGGGATTATTGAGCAGTAAATGGTTAACTATATACAGGCGCAGAGATCACTGAAACAGCTTTTTAATTGGGGGCTCCAGGACCACACTGCCTGTCCCCTGCTCCCAGGGATTATTGAGGTTAATGGTTAATTATATACAGCACAGAGGTCTCTGAATCAGCTTTTTAATTGAGGGCTCCCAAGGCCTCACTGGCTGTCGCCCGCTGCCAGGGGTTATTGAGAAGTAAATGGTTAACTATATACAGGCACAGAGGTCTCTGAAACAGCTTTTTAATTGGGAGCTCCCGAGGCCACACTGCCTGTCCCCTGCTCCCAGGGATTATTGGGAAGTACACGGCATATATACAGCATAGAGGTCTCTGAAACACCTTTTTAAATGGGGGCTCCCGCGGCCACACTGCCTGTTCCCTGCTCGCAGGGATTATTGAGCAGTAAATGGTTAACTATATACAGGCACAGAGATCACTGAAACAGCTTTTTAATTGGGGGCTCCAGGACCACACTGCCTGTCCCCTGCTCCCAGGGATTATTGAGAAGTTAATGGTTAATTATATACAGCACAGAGGTCTCTGAATCAGCTTTTTAATTGAGGGCTCCCAAGGCCTCACTGGCTGTCGCCCGCTGCCAGGGGTTATTGAGCAGTAAATGGTTAACTATATACAGCAGAGAGTATCTGAAACACCTTTTTAACTGGGGACTCCCGAGGCCACACTGCCTGTTCCCTGCTCGCAGGGATTATTGAGCAGTAAATGGTTAACTATATACAGCACAGAGTATCTGAAACACCTTTTTAACTGGGGGCTCCCGAGGCCACACTGCCTGTCCCCTGCTCCCAGGGATTATTGAGCAGTAAATGGTTAACTATATACAGCACAGAGTATCTGAAACACCTTTTTAACTGGGGGCTCCCGAGGCCACACTACCTGTCCCCTGCTCCCAGGGATTATTGAGCAGTAAATGGTTAAATACGTACAGCACAGAGGTCTCTGAAACAGCTTTTTCATTGGGTGCTGCCAGGCCACACTGCCTGCTCCCTGCTCCCAGGGAATATTGAGCAGTAAATGGTTAACTATAAACAGCACAGAGGTCTCTGAAACAGCTTTTTAATTGGGGGCTCCCGAGGCCACACTGCCTGTCCCCTGCTCCCACTGATAATTGAGCAGTAAATGGTTAACTATATACAAGCGCAGAGGTCTCTGAAACAGCTTTATAATTGGGGGCCCTCAAGGCCACACTGCCTGTCCCCTGCTCCCAGGGATTATTGAGCAGTAAATGGTTAACTATATACAGGCGCAGAAGTCTCTGAAACAGCTTTTTAAATGGGTGCTCCCGGACCACACTGCCTGTCCCTTGCTCCCAGGGATTATTGAGCAGTAAATGGTTAACTATATACAGCACAGAGTATCTGAAACACCTTTTTAACTGGGGGCTCCCGAGGCCACACTGCCTGTCCCCTGCTCCCAGTGATTATTGAGCAGTAAATGGCTAAATACGTACAGTACAGAGGTCTCTGAAACAGCCATTTAATTGGGGGCTCCTGAGGCCACACTGCCTTTTCCCTGCTGCCAGGGATTATTGGGAAGTAAATGGTTAACTGTATACAGCACAGAGGTCTCCCAAACAGCTTTTTCATTGGGTGCTGCGAGGCCACACTGCCTGTCCCCTGCTCCAAGGGATAATTGAGCAGTAAATGGTTAACTATATACAGGCGCAGTGTTCTCTGACACAGCATTTTAATTGGGGGCTCCCGGACCACACTGCCTGTCCCCTGCTCCCGGGGATTATTGAGCAGTAAATGGTTAACTGTATACTGCACAGAGGCCTCTGAAACAGCTTTTTAATTGGGGGCTCCCGAGGCCACACTGCCTGTCCCCTGCTCCCAGGGATTATTGAGAAGTAAATGGATAACTCTGTACAGCACAGAGGTCTCTGAAACAGCTTTTTAATTGGTGGCACCCTAGGCTACACTGCCTGTCCCCTGCTCCGAAGGATTATTGAGCAGTAAATGGTTAACTATATACAGGCGCAGAGGTCACTGAAACAGCTTTTTAATTGGGGCCTCCCGAGGCCACACTGCCTGTCCCCTGCTCCCAGGGATTATTGAGCAGTAAATGGTTAACTATATGCAGCACAGAGGTCTCTGAAACAGCTTTTTAATTGGTGGCGCCTGAGGCCACACTTCCTGTACCCTGCTCCCAGGGATTATTGAGCAGTAAATGGTTAACTATATACAGGCACAGAGGACAATGAAACAGCTTTTTAATTGGGGACTCCCGAGGCCACACTGCCTGTCCCCTGCTCCCAAGGATTATTGAGCAGTAAATGGTTAACTATATACAGCACAGAGGTCTCTGAAACAGCCTTTTAATTGGGGGATCCCGAGGCCACACTGCCTGTCCCCTGCTCCCAGGGATTATTGAGCAGTAAATGGTTAACTATATACAGCACAGAAGTCTCTGAAACAGCCTTTTAATTGGGGCTCCCGTGACCACACTGCCTGTCCCCTGCTCCCAGGGATTATTGAGCAGTAAATGGTTAACTCTATACAGGCACAGAGGTCTCTGAAACAGCTTTTTAATTGGGGGCTCCCGAGGCCACACTGCCTGACCCCTGTTCCCAGGGATTGCTGAGCAGTAAATGGTGAACAATATACAGCACAGAGGACTCTGAAACAACATTTTAATTGGGGGCTCCCGGACCACACTGCCTGTCCCCTGCTCCGAGTGATTATTGAGCAGTAAATGGTTAACTATATACAGGCACAGAGATCACTGAAACAGCTTTTTAATTGGGGGCTCCAGGACCACACTGCCTGTCCCCTGCTCCCAGGGATTATTGAGAAGTTAATGGTTAATTATATACAGCACAGAGGTCTCTGAATCAGCTTTTTAATTGAGGGCTCCCAAGGCCTCACTGGGTGTCGCCCGCTGCCAGGGGTTATTGAGAAGTAAATGGTTAACTATATACAGGCACAGAGGTCTCTCAAACAGCTTTTTAATTGGGAGCTCCCGAGGCCACACTGCCTGTCCCCTGCTCCCAGGGATTATTGGGAAGTACACGGTTAACTATATACAGCATAGATGTCTCTGAAACACCTTTTTAAATGGGGGCTCCCGAGGCCAAACTACCTGTCCCCTGCTCCCAGGGGTAATTGGGAAGTACACGGTTAACTATATACAGCATAGAGGTCTCTGAAACAGCTTTTTAATTAGGGGCTCCCGGACCACACTGCCTGTCCCCTGCTTCCAGGGATTATTGAGCAGTAATTGGTTAACTATATACAGGCACAAAGGTCTCTGAAACAGCTTTTTAATTGGGGACTACCAAGGCCAAACAGCCTACCCCTGCTCCCAGGGATTATTGAGCAGTAATTGGTTAACTATATACAGCACAAGGCCTCTGAAACAGCTTTTTTATTTGGGGGCTCCCGTGGCCACACTGCCTGTTTCCTGCTCCCAGGTATTATTGAGCAGTAAATGGTTAACTATATACAGCACAAAGTTCTCTGAAACACCTTTTTAACTGGGGGCTCCCGAAGCCACACTGCCTGTCCCCTGCTCACAGGGATTATTGAGCAGTAAATAGTTAACAATATACAGCACATAGGTCTCTGAAACAGCTTTTTAATTGGGGGCACCCGAGGCTACACTGCCTGACCCCTGCTCTCAGGGATTATTGAGCAGTAAATGGTTAACTATATACAGGCGCAGAAGTCTCTGAAACAGCTTTTTAAATTGGTGCTCCCGGACCACACTGCCTGTCCCTTGCTCCCAGGGATTATTGAGCAGTAAATGGTTAACTATATACAGGCGCAGAGGTCACTGAAACAGCTTTTTAATTGGGGGCTCCCGAGGCCACACTGCCTGACCCTTGCTCTCAGGGATTATTGAGCAGTAAATGGTTAACTATATACAGGCACAGAGGACAATGAAACAGCTTTTTAATTGGGGACTCCCGAGGCCACATTGCCTGTCCCCTGCTCCCAGGGATTATTGAGCAGTAAATGGTTAACTATCTACAGCACAGAGGTCTCTGAAACAGCCTTTTAATTGGGGGCTCCCGAGGCCACACTGCCTGTCCCCTGCTCCCAGCGATTATTGAGCAGTAAATGGTTAACTATATACAGCACAGAAGTCTCTGAAACAGCCTTTTAATTGGGGCTCCCGGACCACACTGCCTGTCCCCTGCTCCCAGGGATTATTGAGCAGTAAATGGTTAACTCTATACAGGCACAGAGGTCTCTGAAACAGCTTTTTAATTGGGGGCTCCCGAGGCCACACTGCCTTACCCCTGTTCCCAGGGATTGCTGAGCAGTAAATGGTTAACAATATACAGCACAGAGGACTCTGAAACAGCTTTTTAATTGGGGGCTCCCGGACCACACTGCCTGTCCCCTGCTCCGAGGGCTTATTGAGCAGTAAATGGTTAACTATATATAGGCGCAGAGATCACTGAAACAGCTTTTTAATTGGGGGCTCCAGGACCACACTATCTGTCCCCTGCTCCCAGGGATTATTGAGAAGTTAATGGTTAATTATATACAGCACAGAGGTCTCTGAATCAGCTTTTTAATTGAGGGCTCCCAAGGCGTCACTGGCTATCGCCCGCTGCCAGGGGTTATTGAGAAGTAAATGGTTAACTATATACAGGCACAGAGGTCTCTGAAACAGCATTTTAATTGGGAGCTCCCGAGGCCACACTGCCTGTCCCCTGCTCCCAGGGATTATTGGGAAGTACACGGTTAACTATATACAGCATAGAGGTCTCTGAAACACCTTTTTAAATGGGGACTCCCGAGGCCAAACTACCTGTCCCCTGCTCCCAGGGATTATTGGGAAGTACACGGTTAACTATATAGAGCATAGAGGTCTCTGAAACAACTTTTTAATTAGGGGCTCCCGGACCACACTGCCTGTCCCCTGCTCCCAGGGATTATTGAGCAGTAAATGGTTAACTATATACAGCAGAGAGTATCTGAAACACCTTTTTAACTGGGGACTCCCGAGGCCACACTGCCTGTTCCCTGCTCGCAGGTATTATTGAGCAGTAAATGGTTAACTATATACAGCACAGAGTATCTGAAACACCTTTTTAACTGGGGGCTCCCGAGGCCACACTGCCTGTCCCCTGCTCCCTGGGATTATTGAGCAGTAAATGGTTAACTATATACAGCACAGAGTATCTGAATCACCTTTTTAACTGCGGGCTCCCGAGGCCACACTGCCTGTCCCCTGCTCCCAGGGATTATTGAGCAGTAAATCGTTAAATACGTACAGCACAGAGGTCTCTGAAACAGCTTTTTCATTGGGTGCTGCCAGGCCACACTGCCTGCTCCCTGCTCCCAGGGAATATTGAGCAGTCAATGGTTAACTATAAACAGCACAGAGGTCTCTGAAACAGCTTTTTAATTGGGGGCTCCCGAGGCCACACTGCCTGTCCCCTGCTCCCACTGATAATTGAGCAGTAAATGGTTAACTATATAGAGGCACAGAGGCCTCTGAAACAGCTTTTTAATTGGGGGCTCCCGGAGCCACACTGCCTGTCCCCTGCTCCCAGGGATTATTGAGCAGTAAATGGTTAACTATATACAAGCGCAGATGTCTCTGAAACAGCTTTATAAGTGGGGGCCCCCGAGGCCAAACTGCCTGTCCCCTGCTCCCAGGGATTATTGAGCAGTAAATGGTTAACTATATAAAGGCACAGAGGTCTCTGAAACAGCTTTTTAATTGGGGGCTCCGGAGTCCACACTGCCTGTCCCCTACTCCCAGGGATTATTGAGCAGTAAATGGTTAACTATATACAGCACAGAGTATCTGAAACACCTTTTTAACTGGGGGCTCCCGAGGCCACACTGCCTGTCCCCTGCTCCCAGGGATTATTGAGCAGTAAATGGCTAAATACGTACAGCACAGAGGTCTCTGAAACAGCCATTTAATTGGGGGCTCCTGAGGCCACACTGCCTTTTCCCTGCTGCCAGGGATTATTGGGAAGTAAATGGTTAACTGTATACAGCACAGAGGTCTCCCAAACAGCTATTTCATTGGGTGCTGCGAGGCCACACTGCCTGTCCCCTGCTCCAAGGGATAATTGAGCAGTAAATGGTTAACTATATACAGGCGCAGTGTTCTCTGACACAGCATTTTAATTGGGGGCTCCCGGACCACACTGCCTGTCCCCTGCTCCCAGGGATTATTGAGCAGTAAATGGTTAACTGTATACAGCACAGAGGCCTCTGAAACAGCTTTTTAATTGGGGGCTCCCGAGGCCACACTGCCTGTCCCCTGCTCCCAGGGATTATTGAGAAGTAAATGGATAACTCTGTACAGCACAGAGGTCTCTGAAACAGCTTTTTAATTGGGGGCACCCTAGGCTACACTGCCTGTCCCCTGCTCCGAAGGATTATTGAGCAGTAAATGGTTAACTATATACAGGCGCAGAGGTCACTGAAACAGATTTTTAATTGGGGCCTCCCGAGGCCAACTGCCTGTCCCCTGCTCCCAGGGATTATTGAGCAGTAAATGGTTAACTATATGCAGCACAGAGGTCTCTGAAACAGCTTTTTAATTGGGGGCGCCTGAGGCCAAACTTCCTGTACCCTGCTCCCAGGGATTATTGAGCAGTAAATGGTTAACTATATACAGGCACAGAGGACAATGAAACAGCTTTTTAATTGGGGACTCCCGAGGCCACACTGCCTGTCCCCTGCTCCCAGGGATTATTGAGCAGTAAATGGTTAACTATATACAGCACAGAGGTCTCTGAAACAGCCTTTTAATTGGGGGCTCCCGAGGCCACACTGCCTGTCCCCTGCTCCCAGGGATTATTGAGCAGTAAATGGTTAACTATATACAGCACAGAAGTCTCTGAAACAGCCTTTTAATTGGGGCTCCCGTGACCACACTGCCTGTCCCCTGCTCCCAGGGATTATTGAGCAGTAAATGGTTAACTCTATACAGGCACAGAGGTGTCTGAAACAGCTTTTAAATTGGGGGCTCCCGAGGCCACACTGCCTGACCCCTGTTCCCAGGGATTGCTGAGCAGTAAATGGTGAACAATATACAGCACAGAGGACTCTGAAACAGCTTTTTAATTGGGGGCTCCCGGACCACACTGCCTGTCCCCTGCTCCGAGGGATTATTGAGCAGTAAATGGTTAACTATATACAGGCACAGAGATCACTGAAACAGCTTTTTAATTGGGGGCTCCAGGACCACACTGCCTGTCCCCTGCTCCCAGGGATTATTGAGAAGTTAATGGTTAATTATATACAGCACAGAGGTCTCTGAATCAGCTTTTTAATTGAGGGCTCCCAAGGCCTCACTGGCTGTCGCCCGCTGCCAGGGGTTATTGAGAAGTAAATGGTTAACTATATACAGGCACAGAGGTCTCTGAAACAGCTTTTTAATTGGGAGCTCCAGAGGCCACACTGCCTGTCCCCTGCTCCCAGGGATTATTGGGAAGTACACGGTTAACTATATACAGCATAGATGTCTCTGAAACACCTTTTTAAATGGGGGCTCCCGAGGCCAAACTACCTGTCCCCTGCTCCCAGGGGTAATTGGGAAGTACACGGTTAACTATATACAGCATAGAGGTCTCTGAAACAGCTTTTTAATTAGGGGCTCCCGGACCACACTGCCTGTCCCCTGTTTCCAGGGATTATTGAGCAGTAATTGGTTAACTATATACAGGCACAAAGGTCTCTGAAACAGCTTTTTAATTGGGGACTCCCAAGGCCAAACAGCCTACCCCTGCTCCAAGGGATTATTGAGCAGTAATTGGTTAACTATATACAGCACAGAGGTCTCTGAAACAGCTTTTTAACTGGGGGCTCCCGAGGCCACACTGCCTGACCCCTGCTCCCAGGGATTATTGAGCAGTAAATGGTTAACTATATACAGCACAGAGGCCTCTGAAACATCTTTTTAATTGGGGGCTCCCGAGGCCACACTGCCTGTTTCCTGCTCCCAGGGATTATTGAGCAGTAAATGGTTAACTATATACAGCACAAAGTTCTCTGAAACACCTTTTTAACTGGGGGCTCCCGAAGCCACACTGCCTGTCCCCTGCTCCCAGCGATTATTGAGCAGTAAATGGTTAACTATATACAGCACAGAAGTCTCTGAAACAGCCTTTTAATTGGGGCTCCCGAGGCCACACTGCCTGTCCCCTGCTCACAGGGATTATTGAGCAGTAAATGGTTAACTATATACAGCACAGAGGACTCTGAAACAGCTTTTTAATTGGGGGCTCCAGGACCACACTGCCTGTCCCCTGCTGCGAGGGATTATTGAGCAGTAAATGGTTAACTATATACAGGCGCAGAGATCACTGAAACAGCTTTTTAATTGGGGGCTCCAGGACCACACTGCCTGTCCCCTGCTCCCAGGGATTATTGAGAAGTTAATGGTTAATTATATACAGCACAGAGGTCTCTGAATCAGCTTTTTAATTGAGGGCTCCCAAGGCCTCACTGGCTGTCGCCCGCTGCCAGGGGTTATTGAGAAGTAAATGGTTAACTATATACAGGCACAGAGGTCTCTGAAACAGCTTTTTAATTGGGAGCTCCCGAGGCCACACTGCCTGTCCCCTGCTCCCAGGGATTATTGGGAAGTACACGGTTAACTATATACAGCATAGAGGTCTCTGAAACACCTTTTTAAATGGGGGCTCCCGAGGCCAAACTACCTGTCCCCTGCTCCCAGGGATTATTGGGACGTACACGGTTAACTATATACAGCATAGAGGTCTCTGAAACAACTTTTTAATTAGGGGCTCCCGGACCACACTGCCTGTCCCCTGCTTCCAGGGATTATTGAGCAGTAATTGGTTAACTATATACAGGCACAAAGGTCTCTGAAACAGCTTTTTAATTGGGGACTCCCAAGGCCAAACAGCCTACCCCTGCTCCCAGGGATTATTGAGCAGTAAATGGTTAACTATATACAGCAGAGAGTATCTGAAACAGCTTTTTAACTGGGGACTCCCGAGGCCACACTGCCTGTCCCCTGCTCCCAAGGATTATTGAGCAGTAAATGGTTAACTATATACAGCACAGAGGTCTCTGAAACAGCTTTTTAATTGGGGGCTCCCGAGGCCACACTGCCTGTCCCCTGCTCCCACTGATAATTGAGCAGTAAATGATTAACTATATAGAGGCACAGAGGCCTCTGAAACAGCTTTTTAATTGGGGGCTCCCGGAGCCACACTGCCTGTCCCCTGCTCCCAGGGATTATTGAGCAGTAAATGGTTAACTATATACAAGCGCAGAGGTCTCTGAAACAGCTTTTTAATTGGGGGCACCCTAGGCTACACTGCCTGTCCCCTGCTCCGAAGGATTATTGAGCAGTAAATGGTTAACTATATACAGGCGCAGAGGTCACTGAAACAGCTTTTTAATTGGGGGCGCCTGAGGCCACACTTCCTGTACCCTGCTCCCAGGGATTATTGAGCAGTAAATGGTTAACTATATACAGGCACAGAGGACAATGAAACAGCTTTTTAATTGGGGACTCCCGAGGCCACACTGCCTGTCCCCTGCTCCCAGGGATTATTGAGCAGTAAATGGTTAACTATATACAGCACAGAAGTCTCTGAAACAGCCTTTTAATTGGGGCTCCCGTGACCACACTGCCTGTCCCCTGCTCCCAGGGATTATTGAGCAGTAAATGGTTAACTCTATACAGGCACAGAGGTCTCTGAAACAGCTTTTTAATTGGGGGCTCCCGAGGCCACACTGCCTGACCCCTGTTCCCAGGGATTGCTGAGCAGTAAATGGTGAACAATATACAGCACAGAGGACTCTGAAACAGCTTTTTAATTGGGGGCTCCCGGACCACACTGCCTGTCCCCTGCTCCGAGGGATTATTGAGCAGTAAATGGTTAACTATATACAGGCACAGAGATCACTGAAACAGCTTTTTAATTGGGGGCTCCAGGACCACAGGGCCTGTCCCCTGCTCCCAGGGATTATTGAGAAGTTAATGGTTAATTATATACAGCACAGAGGTCTCTGAATCAGCTTTTTAATTGAGGGCTCCCAAGGCCTCACTGGCTGTCGCCCGCTGCCAGGGGTTATTGAGAAGTAAATGGTTAACTATATACAGGCACAGAGGTCTTTGAAACAGCTTTTTAATTGGGAGCTCCCGAGGCCACACTGCCTGTCCCCTGCTCCCAGGGATTATTGGGAAGTACACGGTTATATACAGCATAGATGTCTCTGAAACACCTTTTTAAATGGGGGCTCCCGAGGCCAAACTACCTGTCCCCTGCTCCCAGGGGTAATTGGGAAGTACACGGTTAACTACATACAGCATAGAGGTCTCTGAAACAGCTTTTTAATTAGGGGCTCCCGGACCACACTGCCTGTCCCCTGCTTCCAGGGATTATTGAGCAGTAATTGGTTAACTATATAACGGCACAAAGGTCTCTGAAACAGCTTTTTAATTGGGGACTCCCAAGGCCAAACAGCCTACCCCTGCTCCCAGGGATTATTGAGCAGTAATTGGTTAACTATATACAGCACAAGGCCTCTGAAACAGCTTTTTTAATTGGGGGCTCTCGAAGCCACACTGTCTGTCACCTGCTCCCAGGGATTATTGAGCAGTAAATGATTAACTACGTACAGCACAGAGGTCTCTGAAACAGCTTTTTAACTGGGGGCTCCCGAGGCCACACTGCATGACCCCTGCTCCCAGGGATTATTGAGCAGTAAATGGTTAACTTTCTACAGCACAGAGGCCTCTGAAACATTTTTTTAATTGGGGGCTCCCGATGCCACACTGCCTGTTTCCTGCTCCCAGGGATTATTGAGCAGTAAATGGTTAACTATATACAGCACAAAGTTCTCTGAAACACCTTTTTAACTGGGGGCTCCCGAAGCCACACTGCCTGTCCCCTGCTCACAGGGATTATTGAGCAGTAAATGGTTAACTATATACAGCACATAGGTCTCTGAAACAGCTTTTTTATTGGGGGCACCCGAGGCTACACTGCCTGACCCCTGCTCTCAGGGATTATTGAGCAGTAAATGGTTAACTATATACAGGCGCAGAAGTCTCTGAAACAGCTTTTTAAATGGGTGCTCCCGGACCACACTGCCTGTCCCTTGCTCCCAGGGAGTATTGAGCAGTAAATGGTTAACTATATACAGGCGCAGAGGTCACTAAAACAGCTTTTTAATTGGGGGCTCCCGAGGCCACACTGCCTGACCCTTGCTCTCAGGGATTATTGAGCAGTAAATGGTTAACTATATACAGGCACAGAGGACAATGAAACAGCTTTTTAATTGGCGGCTCCCGAGTCCACACTGCCTGTCCCCTGCTCCCAGGGATTATTGAGTAGTAAATGGTTAACTATCTACAGCACAGAGGTCTCTGAAACAGCCTTTTAATTGGGGGCTCCCGAGGCCACACTGCCTGTCCCCTGCTCCCAGGGATTATTGAGCAGTAAATGGTTAACTATATACAGCACAGAAGTCTCTGAAACAGCCTTTTAATTGGGGCTCCCGGACCACACTGCCTGTCCCCTGCTCCCAGGGATTATTGAGCAGTAAATGGTTAACTCTATACAGGCACAGAGGTCTCTGAAACAGCTTTTTAATTGGGGGCCCCCGAGGCCACACTGCCTGTCCCGTGCTCCCAGGGTTTTTGAGAAGTAAATGGTAAACTATATACAGCACAGAGGACTCTGAAACAGCTTTTTAATTGGCGGCTCCCGGACCACACTGCCTGTCCCCTGCTCCGAGCGATTATTGAGCAGTAAATGGTTAACTATATACAGGCGCAGAGATCACTGAAACAGCTTTTTAATTGGGGGCTCCCGGACCACACTGCCTGTCCCCTGCTCCCAGGGATTATTGAGAAGTAAATGGTTAAGTATATACAGCACAGAGGTCTCTGAAACAGCTTTTTAATTGGGAGCTCCCGAGGCCACACTGCCTGTCCCCTGCCAGGGATTATTGAGAAGTAAATGGTTAACTCTATACAGCACAGAGGTCTCTGAAACAGCTTTGTAATTGGGGGCTCCCAAGGCCTCACTGGCTGTCCCCCGCTGCCAGGGGTTATTGAGAAGTAAATGGTTAACTATATACAGGCACAGAGGTCTCTGAAACAGCTTTTTAATTGGGGGCACCCGAGGCCAAACCACCTGTCCCCTGCTCCCAGGGATTATTGGGAAGTACACGGTTAACTATATACAGCATAGAGGACTCTGAAACAGCTTTTTAATTGGGAGCTCCCGAGGCCACACTGCCTGTCCCCTGCTCCCAGGGATTATTGGGAAGTAAACGGTTAACTATATACAGCATAGAGGACTCTGAAACAGCTTTTTAATTGTGGGCACCCGAGGCGAAACTACCTGTCCCCTGCTCCCAGGAATTATTGGTAAGGACACGGTTAACTATATACAGCATAGAGCTCTCTGAAACAGCCTTTTTAATTGGGGCCTCCGAAGGCCAAACAGCCTGACCCCTGCTCCCAGGGATTATTGAGCAGTAAATGGTTAACTGTATACAGCACAGAGGTCTCCCAATCAGCTTTTTCATTGGGTTCTGCGAGGCCACACTGCCTGTCCCCTGCTCCAAGGGATTATTGAGCAGTAAATGGTTAACTATATACAGGCGCAGTGTTCTCTGACACAGCATTTTAATTGGGGGCTGCCGGACCACACTGCCTGTCCCCTGCTCCCAGGGATTATTGAGCAGTAAATGGTTAACTATATACAGCACAGGGGTCTCTGAAACAGCTTTTTAATTGGGAGCTCCCGAGGCCACAATGCCTGTCCCCTGCTCCCAGGGATTATTGAGCAGTAAATGGTTAACTATATACAGCACAGGGGTCTCTGAAACAGCTTTTTAATTGCGGGCTCCGGGACCACACTGCCTGTCCCCTGCTCCCAGGGATTATTGAGCAGTAAATGGTTAACTATATACAGCACAGAGTATCTGAAACAGCTTTTTAATTAGGGGCTCCCGAGGCCACACTGCCTGTCCCCTGTTCCCAGGGATTATTGAGAAGTAAATGGTTAACTATATACAGCATAGAGGTCTCTGACACAGCTTTTTAATTGGGGGCTCCCGAGGCCACACTGCCTGTACCCTGCTCCCAGGGATTATTGGGAAGTAAATGGTTAAGTACGTACAGCACAGAGGTCTCTGAAACAGCTTTTTAACTGGGGGCTCCCGAGGCCATACTGCATGTACCCTGCTCCCAGGGATTATTGAGCAGTAAATGGTTAACTATATACAGCACAGAGATCTCGGAAACAGCTTTTTAATTGGGGGCACCCGAGGCTACACTGCCTGTCCCCTGCTCCGAAGGATTATTGAGCAGTAAATGGTTAACTATTCAGGCGCAGAAGTCTCTGAAACAGCTTTTTAAATGGGTGCTCCCGGACCACACTGCCTGTCCCCTGCTCCCAGGGATTATTGAGCAGTAAATGGTTAACTATATACAGGCGCAGAGGTCACTGAAACAGCTTTTTAATTGGGGGCTCCCGAGGCCACACTGCCTGACCCTTGCTCTCAGGGATAATTGAGCAGTAAATGGTTAACTATATACAGGCACAGAGGTCTCTGAAACAGCTTTTTAATTGGGGCCTCCCGAGGCCACACTGCCTGTCCCCTGCTCCCAGGGATTATTGAGCAGTAAATAGTTAACTCTATACAGGCACAGAGGTCTCTGAAACAGCTTTTTAATTGGGGCACCCGTGGCCACACTGCCTGTCCCCTGCTCCCAGGGATTATTGAGCAGTAAATGGTTAACTCTATACAGGCACAGAGGTCTCTGAATCAGCTTTTTAATTGGGGTTCTCGAGGCCGCACTGCGTGACCCCTGGTCCCAGGGATTATTGAGCAGTAAATGGTTAAATACGTACAGCACAAAGGTCTCTGAAACAGCCTTTTAATTGGGGGCTCCCGAGGCCACACTGCCTCTATCCTGCTCCCAGGGATTATTGAGCAGTAAATAGTTAACTATATACAGCACAGAGGTCTCTGAAGCAGCTTTTTAATTGGCGGCTCCCGAGGCCACACTGCATGTCCCCTGCTCCCAGGGATTATTGAGCAGTAAATGGTTAACTATATACAGCACAGAGGTCTGTGAAACAGCTTTTTAATTGGGGTCTCCCGGACCACACTGCCTGGCCCCTGGTCCCAGGGATTATTGAGCAGTAAATGGTTAGCTATATACAGCACACAGGTCTCTGAAACAGCTTTTTAACTGGGGGCTCACGGACCACACTGCATGTTCCCTGCTCCCAGGGATTATTGAGCAGTAAATGGTTAACTGTATACAGCACAGAGGTCTCTGAAACAGCTTTTTAATTGGGTGCTCTCTAGGCCACACTGCCTGTACCTGCTCCCAGGGATTATTGAGCAGTAAATGGTTAAATACATACAGCACAGAGGTCTCTGAAACAGCCTTTTAATTGGGGCTCCCGAGGCCACACTGCCTCTAGCCTGCTCCCAGGGATTTTTGAGCAGTAAATGGTTAACTACATACAGCACAGAGGTCTCTGAAACAGCTTTTTAATTGGCGGCTCCCGAGGCCACACTGCCTGTCCCCTGCTCCCAGGGAATATTGAGCAGTAAATGGTTAACTATATACAGCACAGTATATCTGAAACACCTTTTTAACTGGGGGCTCCCGAGGCCACACTGCCTCTTCCCTGCTCCCAGGGATTATTGAGCAGTAAATGGTTAACTATATACAGCACAGAGGTCTCTGAAACAGCCTTTTAATTGGGGCTCCCGAGGCCACACTGCCTCTACCCTGCTCCCAGGGATTATTGAGCAGTAAATGGTTAACTATATACAGCACAGAGGTCTCTGAAACAGCCTTTTAATTGGGGGCTCCCGAGGCCACACTGCCTGTCCCCTGCTCCCAGGGATTATTGAGCAGTAAATGGTTAACTATATACAGCACAGAAGTCTCTGAAACAGCCTTTTAATTGGGGTTCCCGTGACCACACTGCCTGTCCCCTGCTCCCAGGGATTATTGAGCAGTAAATGGTTAACTCTATACAGGCACAGAGGTCTCTGAAACAGCTTTTTAATTGGGGGCTCCCGAGGCCACACTGCCTGACCCCTGTTCCCAGGGATTGCTGAGCAGTAAATGGTGAACAATATACAGCACAGAGGACTCTGAAACAGCTTTTTAATTGGGGGCTCCCGGACCACACTGCCTGTCCCCTGCTCCGAGGGATTATTGAGCAGTAAATGGTTAACTATATACAGGCACAGAGATCACTGAAACAGCTTTTTAATTGGGGACTCCAGGACCACACTGCCTGTCCCCTGCTCCCAGGGATTATTGAGAAGTTAATGGTTAATTATATACAGCACAGAGGTCTCTGAATCAGCTTTTTAATTGAGGGCTCCCAAGGCCTCACTGGCTGTCGCCCGCTGCCAGGGGTTATTGAGAAGTAAATGGTTAACTATATACAGGCACAGAGGTCTCTGAATCAGCTTTTTAATTGGGGTTCTCGAGGCCGCACTGCGTGACCCCTGGTCCCAGGGATTATTGAGCAGTAAATGGTTAAATACGTACAGCACAAAGGTCTCTGAAACAGCCTTTTAATTGGGGGCTCCCGAGGCCACACTGCCTCTATCCTGCTCCCAGGGATTATTGAGCAGTAAATAGTTAACTATATACAGCACAGAGGTCTCTGAAGCAGCTTTTTAATTGGCGGCTCCCGAGGCCACACTGCATGTCCCCTGCTCCCAGGGATTATTGAGCAGTAAATGGTTAACTATATACAGCACAGAGGTCTGTGAAACAGCTTTTTAATTGGGGTCTCCCGGACCACACTGCCTGGCCCCTGGTCCCAGGGATTATTGAGCAGTAAATGGTTAGCTATATACAGCACACAGGTCTCTGAAACAGCTTTTTAACTGGGGGCTCACGGACCACACTGCATGTTCCCTGCTCCCAGGGATTATTGAGCAGTAAATGGTTAACTGTATACAGCACAGAGGTCTCTGAAACAGCTTTTTAATTGGGTGCTCTCTAGGCCACACTGCCTGTACCTGCTCCCAGGGATTATTGAGCAGTAAATGGTTAAATACATACAGCACAGAGGTCTCTGAAACAGCCTTTTAATTGGGGCTCCCGAGGCCACACTGCCTCTAGCCTGCTCCCAGGGATTTTTGAGCAGTAAATGGTTAACTACATACAGCACAGAGGTCTCTGAAACAGCTTTTTAATTGGCGGCTCCCGAGGCCACACTGCCTGTCCCCTGCTCCCAGGGAATATTGAGCAGTAAATGGTTAACTATATACAGCACAGTATATCTGAAACTCCTTTTTAACTGGGGGCTCCCGAGGCCACACTGCCTCTTCCCTGCTCCCAGGGATTATTGAGCAGTAATTGGTTAACTATATACAGGCACAAAGGTCTCTGAAACAGCTTTTTAATTGGGGACGCCCAAGGCCAAACAGCCTACCCCTGCTCCCAGGGATTATTGAGCAGTAATTGGTTAACTATATACAGCACAAGGCCTCTGAAACAGCTTTTTTAATTGGGGGCTCCCGAAGCCACACTGTCTGTCACCTGCTCCCAGGGATTATTGAGCAGTAAATGATTAACTACGTACAGCACAGAGGTCTCTGAAACAGCTTTTTAACTGGGGGCTCCCGAGGCCACACTGCCTGACCCCTGCTCCCAGGGATTATTGAGCAGTAAATGGTTAACTATATACAGCACAGAGGCCTCTGAAACATCTTTTTAATTGGGGGCTCCCGAGGCCACACTGCCTGTTTCCTGCTCCCAGGGATTATTGAGCAGTAAATGGTTAACTATATACAGCACAAAGTTCTCTGAAACACCTTTTTAACTGCGGGCTCCCGAAGCCACACTGCCTGTCCCCTGCTCACAGGGATTATTGAGCAGTAAATGGTTAACTATATACAGCACATAGGTCTCTGAAACAGCTTTTTTATTGGGGGCACCCGAGGCTACACTGCCTGACCCCTGCTCTCAGGGATTATTGAGCAGTAAATGGTTAACTATATACAGGCGCAGAAGTCTCTGAAACAGCTTTTTAAATGGGTGCTCCCGGACCACACTGCCTGTCCCTTGCTCCCAGGGATTATTGAGCAGTAAATGGTTAACTATATACAGGCGCAGAGGTCACTGAAACAGCTTTTTAATTGGCGGCTCCCGAGGCCACACTGCCTGTCCCCTGCTCCCAGGGATTATTGAGTAGTAAATCGTTAACTATCTACAGCACAGAGGTCTCTGAAACAGCCTTTGAATTGGGGGCTGCCGAGGCCACACTGCCTGTCCCCTGCTCCCAGGGATTATTGAGCAGTAAATGGTTAACTATATACAGCACAGAAGTCTCTAAAACAGCCTTTTAATTGGGGCTCCCGGACCACACTGCCTGTCCCCTGCTCCCAGGGATTATTGAGCAGTAAATGGTTAACTCTATACAGGCACAGAGGTCTCTGAAACAGCTTTTTAATTGGGGGCTCCCGAGGCCACACTGCCTGTCCCGTGCTCCCAGGGTTTTTGAGAAGTAAATGGTAAACTATATACAGCACAGAGGACTCTGAAACAGCTTTTTAATTGGCGGCTCCCGGACCACACTGCCTGTCCCCTGCTCCGAGGGATTATTGAGCAGTAAATGGTTAACTATATACAGGCGCAGAGATCACTGAAACAGCTTTTTAATTGGGGTCTCCCGGACCACACTGCCTGTCCCCTGCTCCCAGGGATTATTGAGAAGTAAATGGTTAAGTATATACAGCGCAGTGGTCTCTGAAACAGCTTTTTAATTGGGGGCTCCCAAGGCCTCACTGGCTGTCCCCCGCTGCCAGGGGTTATTGAGAAGTAAATGGTTAACTATATACAGGCACAGAGGTCTCTGAAACAGCTTTTTAATTGGGGGCTCCCGAGGCCACACTGCCTGTCCCCTGCTCCCAGGGATTATTGGGAGGTACACGGTTAACTATATACAGCATAGAGGACTCTGAAACAGCTTTTTAATTGGGAGCTCCCGAGGCCACACTGCCTGTCCCCTGCTCCCAGGGATTATTGAGAAGTAAATGGTTAACTATATACAGCATAGAGGACTCTGAAACAGCTTTTTAATTGTGGGCACCCGAGGCCAAACTACCTGTCCCCTGCTCCCAGGAATTATTGGTAAGGACACGGTTAACTATATACAGCATAGAGCTCTCTGAAACAGCTTTTTAATTGGGGGCTCCGAAGGCCAAACAGCCTGACCCCTGCTCCCAGGGATTATTGAGCAGTAAATGATTAACTGTATACAGCACAGAGGTCTCCCAATCAGCTTTTTCATTGGGTTCTGCGAGGCCACACTGCCTGTCCCCTGCTCCAAGGGATTATTGAGCAGTAAATGGTTAACTATATACAGGCGCAGTGTTCTCTGACACAGCATTTTAATTGGGGGTTCCCGGACCACACTGCCTGTCCCCTGCTCCCAGGGATTATTGAGCAGCAAATGGTTAACTATATACAGCACAGGGGTCTCTGAAACAGCTTTTTAATTGGGGGCTCCCGGACCACACTGCCTGTCCCCTGCTACGAGGGATTATTGACAGTAAATGGTTAAGTATATACAGCACAGAGTATCTGAAACAGCTTTTTAATTGGGGGCTCCCGAGGCCACACTGCCTGTCCCCTGCTCCCAGGGATTATTGAGCAGTAAATGGTTAAATGTATACAGCACAGAAGTCTCTGAAACAGCTTTTTAATTGGGTGCTCCCGAGACCACACTGCCTGACCCCTGCGCCCAGAGATTATTGAGCAGTAAATCGTTAACCATATACAGCAAAGACGTCTCTGAAACAGCTTTTTAATTGTGGCTCACGGACGACACTGCCTGTTCCCTGCTCCCAGGGATTATTGATAATTAAATGGTTAACTATATACAGCACAGAGTTCTCTGAATCAGCTTTTTAATTGGGTTTCTCGAGGCCACACTGCGTGACCCCTGCTCCCAGGGATTATTGAGCAGTAAATGGTTAAATACGAACAGCACAGAGGTCTCTGAAACAGCGTTTTAAATGGGGGCTCCCGAGGCCACACTGCCTGTCCCCTGCTCCCAGGGATTATTGAGCAGTAAATGGTTAACTATATACAGCACAGAGGTCTCTGAAACAGCTTTTTAATTGGGGGCTCCCGGACCACACTGCCTGTCCCCTGCTCCCAGGGATTATTGAGCAGTAAATGGTTAACTATATACAGCACAGAGGTCTCTGACACAGCATTTTAATTGGGGTCTCCCGGACCACACTGCCTGACCCCTGCTCCCAGGGATTATTGAGCAGTAAATGGTTAGCTATATACAGCACACAGGTCTCTGAAACAGCTTTTTAATTGGGGGCTCCCGAGGCCACACTGCCTCTACCCTGCTCCCAGGGATTATTGAGCAGTAAATGGTTAGCTATATACAGCACACAGGTCTCTGAAACAGCTGTTTAATTGGGGGCTCCCAAGGCCACCCTGCCTGCCCCCTGCTCCCAGGGATTATTGAGCAGTAAATGGTTAACCATATACAGTAAAGGCGTCTCTGAAACAGCTTTTTAATTGGGGGCTCACCGACCACACTGCCTGTTCCCTGCTCCCAGGGATTATTGAGCAGTAAATGGTTAACTGTATACAGCACAGAGGTCTCTGAAACAGCTTTTTAATTGGGTGCTCTCGAGGCCACACAGCCTGTACCTGCTCCCAGGGATTATTGTGCAGTAAATGGTTAAATACATACAGCACAGAGGTCTCTGAAACAGCCTTTTAATTGGGGGCTCCCGAGGCCACACTGCCTCTACCCTGCTCCCAGGGATTATTGAGCAATAAATGGTTAACTATATACAGCACAGAGGTCTCTGAAACAGCTTATTAATTGACGCCTCCCGAGGCCACACTGCCTGTCCCCTGCTCCCAGGGATTATTGAGCAGTAAATGGTTAACTATATGCAGCACAGAGTATCTGAAACACCTTTTTAACTGAGGGCTCCTGAGGCCACACTGCCTGTTCCCTGCTCCCAGGGATTATTGATAATTAAATGGTTAACCATATACAGCACAGAGGTCTCTGAATCAGCTTTTTAATTGGGGTTCTCGAGGCCACACTGCGTGACCCCTGCTCCCAGGGATTATTGAGCAGTAAATGGTTGAATACGTACAGCACAGAGGTCTCTGAAACAGCCTTTTAATTGTGGGCTCCCGAGGCCACACTGCCTCTACCCTGCTCCCAGGGATTATTGAGCAGTAAATGGTTAACTATATACAGCACAGCGGTCTCTGAAACAGCTTTTTAATTGGCGGCTCCCGAGGCCACATTGCCTGTCCCCTGCTCCCAGGGATTATTGAGCAGTAAATGGTTAACTATATACAGCACAGAGGTCTCTGAAACAGCTTTTTAATTGGCGGCTCCCGAGGCCACACTGCCTGTCCCCTGCTCCCAGGGATTATTGAGCAGTAAATGGTTAACTATATACAGCACAGAGGTCTCTGACACAGCATTTTAATTGGGGTCTCCCGGACCACACTGCCTGACCCCTGCTCCCAGGGATTATTGAGCAGTAAATGGTTAGCTATATACAGCACACAGGTCCCTGAAACAGCTTTTTAATTGGGGGCTCCCGAGGCCACACTGCCTCTACCCTGCTCCCAGGGATTATTGAGCAGTAAATCGTTAACTATATACAGCACAGAGGTCTCTGAAACAGCTTTTTAATTAGCGGCTCCCGAGGCTACACTGCCTGTCCCCTGCTCCCAGGGATTATTAAGCAGTAAATGGTTAACTATATACAGCACAGAGGTCTCTGACACAGCATTTTAATTGGGGTCTCCCGGACACACTGCCTGATCCCTGCTCCCAGGGATCATTGTGCAGTAAATGGTTAGCTATATACAGCACACAGGTCTCTGAAACAGCTTTTTAATTGGGGGCTCCCGAGGCCACCCTGCCTGCCCCCTGCTCCCAGGGATTATTGAGCAGTAAATGGTTAACCATATACAGCAAAGACGTCTCTGAAACAGCTTTTTAATTGGGGGCTCACGGACCACACTGCCTGTTCCCTGCTCTCAGGGATTATTGAGCAGTAAATGGTTAACTATATACAGCACAGATGTCACTGAAACAGCTTTTTCATTGGGTGTATTTGTTGCGGAGGTTAGTGTGTGTGTAGTGGGGATGTTAGTGTGTGAGGGGGTGTTTGTGTGTGGGGGGGTTAGTGTGTGTGTGTGTGTGTGTGTGTGTGTGTGTGGGACGGATAGTGTGTGTGGAGGGGGTTAGTGTGTATGGGCGGTGAGTTAGTGTGTGTGGGGGGAGGAGTTTATAGTGTGTGTGTGGGGGGCTAGTGTGTGTGTGGTGGGGGTTAGTGTGTGTGGTGGGGGTTAGTGTGTGTGTGGTGGGGGTTAGTGAGTGTGTGTGGGGGGTTACTGTGTGTTGGGGGTGTTAGTGTGTGTGGGGGGTTTAGTGTGTGGTGGGGGTTAGTGAGTGTGTGTGGGGGGTTACTGTGTGTTGGGGGTGTTAGTGTGTGTGGGGGGTTTAGTGTGTGGTGGGGGTTAGTGTGTGTTGGGGTGGTTATTGTGTGTTGGGTGTGGTTAGTGTGTGTTGGGTGTGTTAGTGTGTGTGGGGGGTTAGTGTGTGTGTGGTGGGGTTAGTGTGTGTTGGGGTGGTTATTGTGTGTTGGGTGTGTTAGTGTGTGTGGTGGGGGTTAGTGTGTGTTGGGTGTGGTTAGTGTGTGTGGGGGTGTTAGTGTGTGTGGGGGTGTTAGTGTGTGTGGGGCGGTTAGTGTGTGTTGGGGTGGTTATTGTGTGTGTGGGGGATAGTGTGTGTGGGGGTGTTAGTGTGTGTTGGGGTGGTTATTGTGTGTGTGGGGGATAGTGTGTGTGGGGGTGTTTGTGTGTGTGTTTATTTGGGGGGTTTAGTGTGTGGGGGGTTTAGTGTGTGAAGGGGCTAGTGTGTGTGAGGGGTGGGGATTAATGTGTGTGTGGGGGGTTAGTATGTGTGTTTGTGTGGGTGGGGTAGCTAGTGTGTGTGTGAGGGCGGTTAGTGTGTGTGAGGGAGGGTTAGTGTGTGTGGGGGGGGTTAGTGTGTGTGTGGTGGGGGTTAGTGTGTGTGTGTGGGGGGTTAGTGTGTGTGAGGGAGGGTTTAGTGTGTGTGTGGTGGGGGTTAGTGTGTGTGTGGGGGGGGGTTAGTGTGTGTGTGGGGGGGGTTAGTGTATGTGTGGGGGGTTAGTGTGTGTGTGGGAGGGTTAGTGTGTGTGGGGGTGGGTGATTGTCTGTGGGGGGTTAGTATGTCTGTGGTTGAGCGGGTTAGTGTGTGTGGGGGGGGTAGTGTCTGTCGAGGGGGTAGTGTGTGTGGAGGGTGGTGTGTGTGTGGAGGGACGTTTGAGTGTGTGTATTAGAGTCTGTGTGTGTCTGTATTTCTGTGTATATTAGTGTATCTGTGAGTGTCGGTGTGTGTGTGAGAATGTGTGCATTAGACTGTGTGTGAGAGTGTATTAGTGTCTATGTGTGTGAGTGTCTCTATTAGTGTGTGTGTGTTTGCGTATTAATGTCTCTGTCGGTCCGTGAACTGTGTACTAGTGTCTCTCTGTGTGTGAGTGTCTGTATTAGTGTATCTGTGTGTCTGTGAATGTGTCTTAGTGTCTCTGTGTGTGAGTGTGTGTATTAGTGTCGCTGTGTGTGTGTGTGAGTGTATGCATTAGAGTCTCCCTGTGTCTGTGAGTGTGTATATTATTGTCTCTGTGTATCACTGTGTGTGTATTACTATCTGTGTCTGTGCGTTAGTGTATGTGTGTGTGTCTATTAGTGCCAGTGTGAGTTTGTGAGTGTGTGTATTAGTGTCTGTGTGTGTGAGTGTGTATGTGTGTATTGGTGCCAGTGTCTGTCTGTCTGTGAGTGCGTGTATTGTTGTCTGTGAGTGTGTGTATTAGTGTCTGTATGTGTGTCTGTGAGTGTGTATTAATGCATCTATGTGTCAGTGAGTGTGTGTCTTAGTGTCTCTGTGTGTGTGAGTGTGTATTAGTGTCTGTGTGTGTCTGAGTGTGTGTGAGAATGTGTGCCTTAGTGTCTGTTTGTGTGAGTGCATTAGTGGCTATGTGTGTTAGTGTCTCTATTAATGTGTGTGTGTTTGTGTATTAGTGTCTCTGTCAGTCTGTGAGCTGTGTACTAGTGTCTCTCTGTGTGTGAGTTGGTGTATTCGTGTATCTGTGTGTCTGTGAATGTGTATTAGTGTCTCTGTGTGTTAGTGTGTGTATTAGTGTCTGCGTGTGTCTGTGAGTCTGTGTATTAGTGTCTGTGTATTAGTGTCTGTGTGGTGTGTGTATTAGTGTCTGCTTGTGTCTGTGAGTGTGTGTATTAGTGTCTCTGTGTGTCTGTTTGTGTGCATTACAATCTCCCTGTGTCTGTGAGTGTGTATATTGTTGTCTCTGTGTATCAGTGAGTGTGTGTATTAGTTTATGTGTGTGTGTGTGTGTTAGTGCGTGTATTAGTGCATGTGTGTGTGACTGTGTGTATTAGTGTCGCTGTGTGTGAGTGTATGCATTCGAGTCTACCTGTGTCTGTGAGTGTGTATATTACTGTCTCTGTGCATCGTTAGAGTGTGTATTAGTATCTGGTGTGTGTGTGTTAATGTCTGTGTGTATTAGTGCCAGTTTGTGTCTGTGAGTGGGTGTATTAGTGTCTGTGTGTGTGTATTAGTGTCTGTATGTGTTTCTGTGAGTGTGTATTAGTGTCTCTGTGTGTCTGCGAGTGTGTATTAGTGTTTCTTTGAGCCTGTGAGTGTGTATTAGTGCCAGCGTGTGTCTGTGAGAACATAAGAACTAGGAGCAGGAGTAGGCCATCTGGTCCCTCGAGCCTGCTCCACCATTCAATGAGATCATGGCTGATCTTTTGTGGACTCAGCTCCACTTTCCGGCCCGAACACCATAACCCTTAATCCCTTTATTCTTCAAAAGGCTATCTATCTTTATCTTAAAAACATTTAATGAAGGAGCCTCTACTGCTTCACTGGGCAAGAAATTCCATAGATTCACAACCCTTTGGGTGAAGAAGTTCCTCCTAAACTCAGTCTAAATCAACTTCCCCTTGTTTTAAGGCTGTGCCCCCTAGTTCTGCTTTCACCAGCCAGTGGAAACAACCTGCCCGCATCTATCCTATCTATTCCCTTCATAATTTTATATGTTTCTATAAGATCAACCCTCATCCTTCTAAATTCCAACAAGTACAGTCCCAGTCTCCTCAACCTCTCCTCGTAATCCAACCCCTTCAGCTCTGGGATGAACCTAGTAAATCTCCTCTGCACACCCTCCAGTGCCAGTACGGCCTTTCTCAAGTAAGGAGACCAAAACTGAACACAATACTCCAGGTGTGGCCTCACTAACACCTTATACAATTGCAGCATAACCTCCCTAGTCTTAAACTCCATCCCTCTAGCAATGAAGGACAAAATTCCATTTGCCTTCTTAATCACCTGTTGCACCTGTAAACAAACTATTTGCAACTCATGCACTAGCACACCCAGGTCTCTCTGCACAGCAGCATGTTTTAATATTTTATCATTTAAATAATAATCCCTTTTGCTGTTATTCCTATCAAAATGGATAATCTCACATTTGTCAACATTGTATTCCATCTGCCAGACCCTAGCCCATTCACTTAGCCTATCCAAATCCCTCTGCAGACTTCCAGTATCCTCTGCACTTTTTGCTTTACCACTCATCTTAGTGTCGTCTGCAAACTTGGACACATTGCCCTTTGTCCCCAACTCCAAATCATCTATGTAAATTGTGAACAATTGTGGGCCCAACACTGATCCCTGAGGGACACCACTAGCAACTGATTGCCAACCAGAGAAACACCCATTAATCCCCACTCTTTGCTTTCCATCAAGTAACCAATCCTCTATCCATGCTACTACTTTCCCCTTAATGCCATGCATCTTTATCTTATGCAGTAACCTTTTTTGTGGCACCTTGTCAATGGTATTCTGGAAATCCAGATATACCACATCCATTGGCTCCCCGTTATCTACCGCACTGGTCATGTCCTCAAAAATTCCACTAAATTAGTTAGGCACGACCTGCCCATTATGAACCCATGCTGCATCTGCCCAATGGGACAATTTCCATCCAGATGCCTCGCTATTTCTTCCTTGATGATAGATTCCAGCATCTTCCCTCCTACCGAAGTTAAGCTCACTGGCCTATAATTACCCGCTTTCTGCCTACCTCCTTTTTTAAACAGTGGTGTCACGTTTGCTAATTTCCAATCTGTGTATTAGTGTCTATGTGTGTGAGTGTGTGTATTAGTGACTGTATGTGTGTCTGTAAGTGTGTATTAGTGTATCTATGTGCCGGTGAGTGAGTGTATTAGTGTGTCTGTGTGTGTGTGTTTTAGTGTCTGTGTGTGTGTGTATCTGTGTCTCTGTGTGTGTCTTTGGGTTTGTGCATTAGTGTATGTGTGTGGCTGTGTGTGTTTGTAAGTTTATGTGTTAGTGTCTGTCTGTGTCTTTGAGTGTGTGTATTACTATATGTGCGTGTGTGTGCGTGTGTATTAGTGTCTGTGTGTTGTGCGAGTGTGTGTTTTAGTGCATCTGCGTGCCAGTGAGTGAGTGTATTAGTGTCTGTGTGTGAGTGGTGTATGCGTGACTCTGTGTGTCTGTGTGTGTGTATTAGTGTTCTGTGTGTGTATTTGAGTTTGTGCATTAGTATATGTGTGTGTCTGTGTGTGTCTGTGTGTATGTATTAGTGTCTGTGCTTGTGTGAGTGTGTGTATTAGTTTAGCTGCATGTCAGTGTGTGTGTGTATTAGTGTCTGTGTGTGAGTGGTTGTATTAGTTTCTCTGTGTGTGTGTATTAGTGTCTCTGTGTGTATCTTTGAGTTTGTGCATTAGTGCATGTGTGTCTGTGTGTATGTATTAGTGTATGTGAGTGTGTGCATTAGTGTCTGAGTTGTGTGAGTGAGTTGATTAGTGTCTCTGTGTATCTGAAACTGGGTATATTAGTGTCTCTGTGTGTCAGTGAGTGTCTGTCTTAGTGTCTGGGAGAGTGTGTGAATATTTGTGTCTCTGCGTGACTGTGAGTGTGTGTGTCAGCGTCTCTGTGTGTTTGCGTGTGTGTATTAGTGTCTCTGTGTGACTGAGTGTGTGTCTTTGTGTGTATGTGAGTGTGTGTAATTGTGTGTCTGCGAGTGTGTGTATTAGTGTCTCTGTGTGTCTGTGAGTGTGTGTATTAGTGTCTCTGTGTGCCTGTGAGTGTGTGTATAGTGTCTCTGTGTGTCTGTGAGTGTGTGTATTAGTGTCTCTGTGTGTTTGTGAGTGTGTGTATTAGTGTCTCTGTGTGTCTGTGAGTGTGTGTATTAGTGTCTCTGTGTGTATCTGTGAGTGTGTGTATTAGTGTCTCTGTGTGTCTGTGAGTGTGTATTAGTGTGTCGGTGTATCTGTGAGTGTGTGTATTAGTGTCTCTGTGTGTATGTGAGTGTGTGTATTAGTGTCTCTGTGTGTCTGTGAGTGTGTGTATAGTGTCTCTGTGTGTCTGCGAGTGTGTGTATTAGTGTCTCGGTGTATCTGTGAGTGTGTGTATTAGTGTTTCTGTGTGTCTGTGAGTGTGTATTAGTGTCTCTGTGTGTCTGTGAGTGTGTGTATAGTGTCTCTGTGTGTCTGTGAGTGTGTGTATAGTGTCTCTGTGTGTCTGTGAGTGTGTGTATTAGTGTCTCTGTGTATCTGTGAGTGTGTGTATTAGTGTCTCTGTGTGTCTGTGAGTGTGTGTATTAGTGTCTCTGTGTGTCTGTGAGTGTGTATTAGTGTCTCTGTGTGCATGTGAGTGTGTGTATAGTGTCTCTGTGTGTCTGTGAGTGTGTGTATTAGTGTCTCGGTGTATCTGCGAGTGTGTGTATTAGTGTCTCTGTGTGTCTGTGAGTGTGTGTATTAGTGTCTCTATGTGTCTGTGAGTGTGTGTATTAGTGTCTCTGTGTGTCTGTGAGTGTGTGTATTAGTGTCTCTATGTGTCTGTGAGTGTGTGTATTTGTGTTATGGGCCAGGGTTTAGAGAACCCCAAAGTGTATCTTGGAGTTCCCCTGACCCACAAATTTTAATAGATTGTGTTATGGGGAGCCCACGGCCCACACTACAGTGGGGTACAGCAGAAATGGAAACGTATTTTTCGAAGCAAAACAATGTTTATTCTATAAGCTCAAGTTAACCTTTTTAAAACATACAGTGAACAACTTAGGAACCATTAATTCAAATTCAACCCCCATAGAATCCAACACTAAGTAATCCGAAAGCTGTCCTTTTGACACCCAGAAGACTTCAGACACATTTTACCAGAGGGACGTTAGGTTTACATTCACTACTGAGAACATTTATAATTCTGAATTCACCAAATGATCAAGAGATAGTTTCTCATGGCAGAGAGATCAACAGTACACCTGCTCTGTCTGGCTTCAGCTCCAACACTGAAAACAAATCTAAAACACACCCTGGAGCAAACAGCCAAAATGAAAGTAAAAAGCGGACAGACAGCCCATCTCCACACACTCTCTGACATCACTGCAGTAATAAACACCCATTTCTGTAAGGTACTTCACTATAGATATTTATATACACACCCATTTATAAACACCCATTTCTTACAGGTAGTCGCACATGACAGTGTCTGTGTGTGTGTGTGAGAGTGTGTGCATTAGAGTCTCCATGTGCCTGTGGGTGTGTGGATGTATGTCTCTGTGTGTCTGTGAGAATGTGAATAAGTGTGTGTGTGTGTATTAGTGTCTCTATGTGTGTCTGTGAGTGTGTGTATTCGTGTCTCTGTGTCTGAGAGTGTGTTAGTGTCTGTGTGTATGTGAGTGTGTGTATTTGTGTGTCTGCGAGTGTGTGTATTAGTGTCTCTGTGTCTGAGAGTGTGTGTGTTAGTGTCTCTGTGTATCTGTGAGTGTGTGTATTAGTGTCTCTGTGTGTCTGCGAGTGTGTGTATTAGTGTCTCTTTGTGTCTGTGAGTGTGTGTATTCGTGTCTCTGTGTGTCTGTGAGTGTGTGTATTAGTGTCTCTGTGTGTCTGTGTGTGTGTGTATTAGTGTCTCTGTGTGTCTGCGAGTGTGTGTATTAGTGTCTCTGTGTGTCTGTGAGTGTGTGTGTTAGTGTCTCTGTGTGTCTGTGAGTGTGTGTATTAATGTCTCTGTGTGTCTGTGAGTGTGTGTATTCGTGTGTCTGTGAATGTGTGTATTAGTGTCTCTGTGTGTCTGTGAGTGTGTGTATTAGTGTCTCTGTGTGTCTGCGAGTGTGTGTATTAGTGTCTCTGTGTGTCTGTGAGTGTGTGTTAGTGTCTCTGTGTGTCTGTGAGTGTGTGTATTAGTGTCTCTGTGTGTCTGTGAGTGTGTGTATTAGTGTCTCTGAGTGTCTGTGAGTGTGTGTATTAGTATCTCGGTGTATCTGTGAGAGTGTGTATTAGTGTCTCTGTGTGTCTGCCAGTGTGTGTATTAGTGTCTCTGTGTGTCTGTGAGTGTGTGTATTAGTGTCTCTGTGTGTCTGTGAGTGTGTGTATTAGTGTCTCTGTGTGTCTGCGAGTGTGTGTATTAGTGTCTCTGTGTGTATTAGTGTCTCTGTGTGTCTGCGTGTGTGTGTATTAGTGTCTCTGTGTGTCTGTGAGTGTGTGTATTAGTGTCTCTGTGTGTATGTGTGTGTATTTGTGTGTCTGCGAGTGTGTGTATGAGTGTCTCTGTGTGTCTGTGAGTGTGTGTATTAGTGTATCTGTGTGTCTGTGAGTGTGTGTATTAGTGTCTCTGTGCGTCTGCGAGTGTGTGTATTAGTGTCTCTTTGTGTCTGTGAGTGTGTGTATTAGTGTCTCTGTGTGTCTGTGAATGTGTGTGTTAGTGTCTCTGTGTTTATGTAAGTGTGTGTATTTTTGTGTCTGCGAGTGTGTGTATTAGTGTCTCTGTGTGTCTGTGAGTGTGTGTATTAGTGTCTCTGTCTGTCTGCGAGTGTGTGTATTAGTGTCTCTTTGTGTCTGTGAATGTGTGTATTAGTGTCTCTGTGTGTCTGTGAGTGTGTGTATTAGTGTCTCTGTGTGTCTGTGAGTGTGTGTATTAGTGTATCTGTGTGTCTGTGAGTGTGTGTATTAGTGTCTCTGTGTGTCTGCGAGTGTGTGCATTAGTGTCTCTGTGTGTCTGTGAGAATGTGAATAAGTGTGTGTGTGTATTAGTGTCTCTATGTGTGTCTGTGAGTGTGTGTATTAGTGTCTCTGTGTCTGAGAGTGTGTTAGTGTCTCTGTGTGTATGTAAGTGTGTGTATTTGTGTGTCTGTGAGTGTGTGTATTAGTGCCTCTGTGTGTTTGTGAGTGTGTGTATTAGTTTTTCTGTGTGTCTGTGAGTGTGTGTGCTACTGTCTGTGAGTCTGTGAGTGTATGTATTAGTGTGTCTGTGAGTGTGTGTATTGGTGCCTCTGTTTGTCTGTGAGTGTGTGTGCTACTGTCTGTGTGTGTCTGCGTGTGTGTGTATTAGTGTCTCTGTGTGTCTGTGAGTGTGTGTATTAGTGTCTCTGTGTGTCTGTGAGTGTGTGTATTAGTGTGTCTGCGAGTGTGTGTATTAGTGTCTCTTTGTGTCTGTGAATGTGTGTATTAGTGTCTCTGTGTGTCTGTGAGTGTGTGTATTAGTGTCTCTGTGTGTCTGTGAGTGTGTGTATTAGTGTCTCTGTGTGTCTGTGAGTGTGTGTATTTGTGTCTCTGTGTGTCTGCGAGTGTGTGCATTAGTGTCTCTGTGTGTCTGTGAGAATGTGAATAAGTGTGTGTGTGTATTAGTGTCTCTATGTGTGTCTGTGAGTGTGTGTATTAGTGTCTCTGTGTCTGAGAGTGTGTTCGTGTCTCTGTGTGTATGTAAGTGTATGTAAGTGTGTGTATTTGTGTGTCTGTGAGTGTGTGTATTAGTGCCTCTGTGTGTTTGTGAGTTTGTGTGCTACTGTCTGTGTGAGTCTGTGAGTGTATGTATTAGTGTGTCTGTGAGTGTGTGTATTGGTGCCTCTGTTTGTCTGTGAGTGTGTGTGCTACTGTCTGTGTGAGTCTGTGAGTGTATATATTAGTGTCTCTGTGTGTGTCTGTGAGTATATTAGTGTTTCTGTGTGTGTGTGTGTGTGTGTGCTAGTGTCTGTGTGAGTCTGTGATTGTGTTTATTACTGTCCCTATGTGTGTATAATTGTATCTGTGTGTGTCTGTGTGTCTGTTTTAGTGTCTCTGTTTATGTAAGTGTGTATATTCGTGTCTCTATGTGTCAGTCAGATAGTGTATTAGTGTCTCTGTATGTCTGTGAGCGTGTGCATTAGTTTGTGTGTGTGATTGTGTGTATTAGTGTCCCTGTGTGTTTCAATTTATCTATCAATGTATCTGTGTATGTCTGTGTGTGTGAGTTTTGTGTCTCTGGGTCTGTAAGTGTGTACATTAGTGTCTATGTGTGTCAGTGAATGTGTGAATTAGTGTCTCTGGTGTCTGTGAGTGTGTGTATTAGTGTCTGTGTGTGACTGTGAGTGTATGTATTAGTGCGCCTGTGTGTGTGTGTGTACTCGTGTCTGTGTGTGTCTGTGAGTGTGTGTATTAGTGTATCTTTGAGTGTGTATTAGTGCCTGTGGGTGAGTATGTGTATTATTGTGTCTGTGTCTCTGAGTGTGTATATTACTGTCTCTATGTGTCAGTGAGTGTGTGTATTAGTGTCTGTGTGTGCGTGTGGATTAGTGTCTATGTGTGCCTGTGAGTGTGTGCTTTAGTGCTTTTGTTTGAGAGTGTGTGTATTACTGTCTGTGTATGTCTGTGTGTGTGCATTAGTGTATCTGTGTGTGGCTGTGTGTGTTTGTGAGTTTGTGTATTCGTGCCTCTGTCTGTGTCTTTGTGGGTCTGTATTAGTGTCTATGTGTGTGAGTGTGTGTATTAATGTCTGTGCTTGTGTCTGTGAGTGTGTGTATTATTTTCTCTGTGTGAGTGTGTGTGTATTTGTGTCTCTGTGTCTGTGAGTGTGAATTAGCGTCACTGTGTGTGTCTGTTTTGTGTGAGTGTGTGTATTAGTGTTTCTGTGTGTGAGTGTGCGTATTGCTGTCTGTGTGTTTGTCTGTGAGTGTGTGCATTAGTGTATCTGTGTGTGTGTATTAGTGTCTGTGTGTGAGTGTGTGTGTGTATTAGAGTCTCTGTTTAGGTCTGTGAGTGGATGTATATTAGTGCATCTGTGTGTGAGATTGTGGCCATTGGTGTCTTTGTGTGTGTGAGTGTGTGCGTGTATTAGTGTCTGTGTGTGAGTGTGTGTGTATTAATGTCTCTGCATGTGTGAGTGTGTGAGTGTATTACTGTCTCTGTATGAGTGTGTGAGTGTGTAGTGTATGTGTGTGTGTGAGTGTATTACTGTCTCTGTATATGTGTGTGTGAGTGTGTTAGTCTCTGTGTGAGTGCATTACAGTCTCTGTCTGTGCGTGTGTGTGCATTACTGTGTGTGTGTGTGTGTTAGTATCTGTGTGAGTGTATTACTGTATCTGCTTGTGTGTGTGTGAGTGTATTACTGTATGTGTGTGTGAGTGTGTTAGTGTCTCTGTATGTGTGAGTGTGAGTGTGTTAGTCTGTGTGTGAGTGTTTTACTGTCTCTGTATGTGTGAGTGTGAGTGTATTACTGTCTCTGTATGTGTGAGTGTGAGTGTATTACTGTCTCTGTATGTGTGTGTGAGTGTATTACTATCTCTGTATGTGTGTATGTGTGTGTTAGTGTCTGTGTGTGTGTGAGTGTATTACTGTTTCTGTATGTGTGTATGTGTGTGTTAGTGTCTGTGTGTGTGAGTGTATTACTGCCTCTGGATGTGTGTGTGAGTGTGTGTCAGTGTCTGTGAGTGTGAGTGTATTACTGTCTCTGTCTGTGTGTGTATGTGAGTGTGTTACTGTATGCATGTGTGTGGTTCAGTGTCTGTGTGAGTGTGAATGCATAACTGTCTGTCCGTGTGTGTGTGTGAGTGTATTACTGTATGTGTGTCGGTGTGTCTGTTACTGTCTGTGTGAGTGTGAGGGTATTACTGTCTCTGTATGTGTGTGTCAGTGTGTGTTAGTGTCTGTGTAAGTGTGAGTGTATTACTTTCTCTGTATGTGCGTGTGAGTGTGTTAGTGTCTGTGTGAGTGTATTACTGTCTGTGAGTGTGTTAGTGAGTGTGTTAGTGAGTGTGTTAGTGTCTGTGTGTGTGTTAGTGTCTGTGTTTGTGAGTGTGTTAGTGTCTGTGTGTGAGTGAGTGTATTACTGTCTGTGTGTGAGTGTGTGTGTGTGTTATTGTGTGCGTTAGTGTCTGTGTGTGTGTGTATTACTGTCTGTGTGTGAGTGTGTTAGTGTGTGTGTGCGAGTGCCTGTGTTTGTGTGTGTTAGTGTCTGTGTGTGAGTGTGTGTGTGAGTGTATTACTGTCTGTGTGTGAGTGTATTAGTTTGTGTGTTAATGCCTGTGTTTGTGTGAGTGTGTTAGTGTCTGTGTGTGAGTGTGAGTGTGTGTGTGTGAATGTATTACTGGCTGTGTGTGAGTGTGTGAGTGAGTGTGTGTGTGTGTGTATTAGTATATATTTATTTCACTCCCTCAACACCACGCCGACCATACTTGTGATGTCTTTCCCAGGCTGATGTATAATTTCATTGTGTATTTCCCTTCCTCACAGTGAACCTCATCACAATTGTGGTCCTGAAGAGAAGAAACTGTGGGCTGTCCAAATGTGTGACTTGTTACCTGTTGGCCATGGCAGTGGGGGATCTACTGGTCGTTATTCTCGACCTGATATTCAGACACATTCCCATTGTTTTTTGGGAACAGTTTAATTTCCTGCGGTCCATCCCCGTGTGTAATATCCACGCCGCCCTGCTTTATGCAGCCACTGACTGTTCTGTCTGGTTCACCGTCACTTTCACCTTTGATCGATTTGTGGCCATTTGTTGCCCGAGGCTGAAAAGTAAATATTGCAGCGAGAAAGCGGCGGCAGTGGTTCTGGGAACAGTGGCTGTGCTGAGCTGTCTGAAGGACATTTCCTGGGGGGTGATGCTGACCGGTGGGTATTGGCTGGGGAACGCCCCCTGGTTTTGTGAAGTCACAATGGATGTTGCGTACTCTCCGGTCTGGGGACCAATCGAGTTCCTCCACCACATTCTAACCCCGTGTGTTCCATTTGTCCTGATTCTGCTGCTCAATGTTCTCACCGTCAGACACATTGTCCTGAGCAGCAGGGCCCGCAGGAGACTCCGGGCTCACAGCAGTGGGCACAGTGCCAGAGACCCGGAGATGGAGAGTCGCAGCAAATCCATCATCTTACTCTTCATTATCTCCGCCAACTTCATCCTGTTATGGTCAACGTTAATGGTTTATTCTATATGGAACCGGATGTCGTTTCTGGGGTATGGGTCTGTATCGTTAGATAATTATGTTATGGAATTGGGCTTCATGCTGCAGCTCCTGAGTTGCTGCACAAACACTGCGATTTACGCCGTGACACAGACTCAGTTCAGGCAGCAGTTGAAAAATGTGCTGAAAGTTCCCTTTAGTTCAATTATTCAATTCATTAAATCCTGAGAGGAAAACCCAGCCACAGGGCATCTCTCTCCTCGCACTGCCGGTAAAACTGACCAGCCCCAGCCAGACTCACCCTGATTTACCATTCTGCATTACCAGGACTATCGGTGGGTACAAAGAACAAAGAACAAAGAAATGTACAGCACAGGAACAGGCCCTTCGGCCCTCCAAGCCCGTGCCGACCAAGCTGCCCGACTAAACTACAATCTTCTACACTTCCTGGGTCCATATCCTTCTATTCCCATCCTATTCATGTATTTCTCAAGATGCCCCTCAAATGTCACTATCGTCCCTGCTTCCACCACCTCCTCCGGTAGCGAGTTCCAGGCACCCACTACCCTCTGCGTAAAAAACTTGCCTCGTACATCTACTCTAAACCTTGCCCCTCTCACCTTAAACCTATGCCCCCTAGTAATTGACCCCTCTACCCTGGGGAAAAGCCTCTGACTATCCACTCTGTCTATGCCCCTCATAATTTTGTATACCTCTATCAGGTCGCCCCTCAACCTCCTTCGTTCCAGTGAGGACAAACCGAGTTTATTCAATCGCTCCTCATAGCTAATGCCCTCCCTACCAGGCAACATTCTGGTAAATCTCTTCTGCACCCTCTCTCAAGCCTCCACATCCTTGTGGTAGTGTGGCGACCAGAATTGAACACAAGACTCCAAGTGTGGCCTAACTAAGGTTCTATACAGCTGCAACATGACTTGCCAATTCTTATACTCAATGCCCCGGCCAATGAAGGCAAGCATGCCGTATGCCTTCTTGACTACCTTCTCCACCTGTGTTGCCCCTTTCAATGACATGTGGACCTGTACTCCTAGGGGCAGGTGTGACTCCCCCCATGGCCAATCAACTGGATATGTACTTCACCCACCCCCATAGCCGATCAGCGGGGAGTGAGCTTCCCCCCATTGCCGATCAGCGGAGTGTGTGCTTCCCCGCATTGCCGATCAGCTGAGACTGTTCTTCCCCCCATTGCCGATCAGCTGGGTGTGTGCTTCCCCCCATTGCCGATCAGCTGGGTGTGTGCTTCCCCCCATTGCCGATATTCTGGGTGTGTGTTTCCCCCCATGGTCGATATGCTGGGTGTGTGCCACCCCCCATTGCCGATCAGCTGAGTGTGTGCTTCCCCGCATTGCCGATCAGCTCGTGTGTCTCCCCCCCCCCCATGGCCGATCAGCTGGTTGTGTGCTTCCCCGCATTGCCGATCAGCTGGGAGTGCGCTTCCCCCCATTGCCGATCAGCTGGGTATGTGCTTCCCCGCATTGCCGATCAGCTGTGTGTGTGCCTCCCCCCATTGCCGATCAGCTGAGTGTGCGCTTCCACCGATTGCAGATCAGCTGGGTAGGTGCTTCCCCGCATTGCCGATCAGCTGGGTGTGTGCTTCCCCCCATTGCCGATCAGCTGGGTGTGTCCTTCCCCCCATTGCCAATCAGCTGGGTCTGTCCTTCCCCGCCATGCCGATCAGCTGGGTGTGTGCTTCCCCCCATTGCCGATCAGCTGGGTCTGTCCTTCCCCCCATTGCCGGTCAGCTTGGAGTGTGCATCCCCTCATTGCCGATCAGCTGGGTATGTGTTTCCCCACATTGCCGATCAGCTGGGTGTGTCCTTCCCCGCATTGCCGATCAGCTGGAAGTGTGCTTTCCCGCATTGCCGATCAGCTGGGTGTGTGCTTCCCCGCATTGCCGATCAGCTGGGTGTGTGCTTCCCCGCATTGCCGATCAGTTGGGTGTGTCCTTCCCCCCATTGCCGATCAGCTGGGTGTGTGCTTCCCCCCATTGCCGATCAGCTGGGTGTGTGCTTCCCCACATTGCCGATCAGCTGGGAGTGTGTTTCCCTCCATTGCCGATCAGCTGGGTGTGTGCTTCCCCGCATTGCCGATCAGCTGGGAGTGTGCTTCCCCGCATTGCCGATCAGCTGGGTGTGTGCTTCCCCGCATTGCCGATCAGCGGGGAGTGTGCTTCCCCCCATTGCGGATCAGCTGGGTGTGTGCTTCCCCCCATTGCCGATCAGCTGGGTGTGTGCTTCCGCCCATTGCCGATCAGCTGGGTCTGTCCTTCCCCGCATTGCCGATCAGCTGGGCCTGTCCTTCCCCACATTGCCGATCAGCTGGGAGTGTGCTTCCCCCCATTGCCGATCAGCTGGGTGTGTGCTTCCCAACATTGCCGATCAGCTGGGACAGTGCTTCCCCGCCATTGCCGATCAGCTGGGAGTGTCCTTCCCCGCATTGCCAATCAGCTGGGTGTGTGCTTCCTCCCATTGCCGATCAGTGGGGAGTGTCCTTCCCCGCATTGCCGATTAGCTGGGTGTGTGCTTCCCCGCATTGCCGATCAGCTGGGTCTGTCCTTCCCCCCATTGCCGATCAGCTTGGTGTGTCCTTCCCCCCATTGCCGATCAGCTGGGTGTGTCCTTCCCCACATTGCCGATCTGCTGGAAGTGTGCTTCCCCCATTGCTGATCAGCTGGGTGTGTGCTTCCCCGCATTGCCGATCAGCTGGGTGTGTCCTTCCCCCCATTGCCGATCAGCTGGGAGTGTGCTTCCCCACAATGCCGATCAGCTGGGAGTGTGCTTCCCCGCATTGCCGATCAGCTGGGTGTGTCCTTCCCCCCATTGCCGATCAGCTGGGTGTGTGCTTCCCCCCATTGCCGATCAGCTGGGTCTGTCCTTCCCGTCCATTGCCGATTAGCTGGGAGTGTGCTTCCCCACATTGCCGATCAGCTGGGAGTGTGCTTCCCCGCATTGCCGATCAGCTGGGTGTGTCCTTCCCCCCATTGCCGATCAGCTAAGTGTGTGCTTCCCCGCATTGCCGATCAGCTGGGTCTGACCTTCCCCACATTGCCGATCAGCTGGGAGTGTGCTTCCCCCCATTGCCGATCAGCTGGGAGTGTGCTTCCCCCCATTGCCGATCAGCTGGGTGTGTGCTTCCCCGCCATTGCCGATCAGCTGGGAGTGTCCTTCCCCGCATTGCCGATCAGCTGGGTGTGTGCTTCCCCCCATTGCCGATCAACTGGGTGTGTGCTTCCCCGCATTGCCGACCAGCTGGGTCTGTCCTTCCCCCCATTGCCGATCAGCTGGGTGTGTCCTTCCCCACATTGCCGATCAGCTGGAAGTGTGCTTCCCCCCATTGCTGATCAGCTGGGTGTGTGCTTCCCCGCATTGCCGATCAGCTGGGTATGTCCTTCCCCCCATTGCCGATCAGCTGGGAGTGTGCTTCCCCACATTGCCGATCAGCTGGGAGTGTGCTTCCCCGCATTGCCGATCAGCTGGGTTTGTCCTTCCCCCCATTGCCGATCAGCTGGGTGTGTGCTTCCCCACATTGCCGATCAGCTGGGTGTGTGCTTCCCCACATTGCCGATCAGCTGGGAGTGTGCTTCCCCGCATTGCCGATCAGCTGGGTCTGTCCTTCCCCGCATTGCCGATCAGCTGGGTGTGTGCTTCCCCCCATTGCCGATCAGCTGGGTGTGTGCTTCCCCGCATTGCCGATAAGCTGGGTGTGTGCTTCCCCCATTGCCGATCAGCTGGATGTGTCCTTCCCCCCATTGCCGATCAGCTGGGTGTGTCCTTCCCCGCATTGCCGATCAGCTGGGTCTGTCCTTCCCCCCATTGCCGATCAGCTGGGTGTGTCCTTTCCCGCATTGCCGATCAGCTGGGTGTGTCCTTCCCCCCATTGCCGATCAGCTGGGTGTGTCCTTCCCCCCATTGACGATCAGCTGGGTGTGTGCTTCCCCGCATTGCCGATCAGCTGGGAGTGTCCTTCCCCGCATTGCCGATCAGCTGGGTCTGTGCTTCCCCCCATTGCTGATCAGCTGGGTGTGTGCTTCCCCGCATTGCCAATCAGCTGGATGTGTGCTTCCCCGCACAGCCGATCAGCTGGGAGTGTGCTTCCCCACATTGCCGATCAGCTGGGAGTGTGCTTCCCCACATTGCCGATCAGCTGGGAGTGTGCTTCCCCACATTGCCGATCAGCTGGGAGTGTGCTTCCCCACATTGCCGATCAGCTGGGTCTGTGCTTCCCCGCATTGCCGATCAGCTGGGTGTGTCCTTCCCCCCTTTGCCGATCAGCTGGGTGTGTCCTTCCCCCCCATTGCCGATCAGCTGGGTGTGTCCTTCCCCGCATTTCCGATCAGCTGGGTGTGTGCTTCCCTGCATTGCCGATCAGCTGTGAGTGTCCATCCCCGCATTGCTGATCAGCTGGGTGTGTGCTTCCCCCCATTGATGATCAGCTGGGTGTGTGCTTCCCCGCACAGCCGATCAGCTGGGAGTGTGCTTCCCCACATTGCCGATCAGCTGGGAGTGTGCTTCCCCACATTGCCGATCAGCTGGGAGTGTGCTTCCCCGCATTGCCGATCAGCTGGGTCTGTCCTTCACCCCATTGCCGATCAGCTGGGTGTGTCCTTCCCCCCCATTGCCGATCAGCTGGAATGTGCGTCCCCGCATTGCCGATCAGCTGGGTGTGTGCTTCCCCCCATTGCCGATCTGCTGGCTGTGTGCTTCCCCCCTTTGCCGATCAGCTGGGTGTGTGCCTCCCCCCATTGCCGAACAGCTGGGTGTGTGCTTCCCCGCATTGCCGATCAGCTGGGTGTGTGCTTCCCCCCATTGCCGATCAGCTGGATGTGTCCTTCCCCCCATTGTCGATCAGCTGGGTGTGTCCATCCCCGCATTGCAGATCAGCTGGTAGTGTGCTTCCCCGCATTGCCGATCAGCTGGGTGTGTCTTTCCCCCCATTACCGATCAGCTGGGTCTGTCCTTCCCCCCATTGCCGATCAGCTGGGTGTGTGCTTCCCCGCATTGCCGATCAGCTGGGTGTGTCCTTCCCCCCATTGCCGATCAGCAGGGTGTGTGCTTCCCCCCATTGCCGATCAGCTGGGTGTGTGCTTCCCCCGCATTGCCGATCAGCTGGGATTGTGCTTCCCCCCACTGCCGATCAGCTGGGTGTGTGCTTCCCCCCATTGCCGATCAGCTGAGTGTGTGCTTCCCCCCTTTGCCGATCAGCTGGGTGTGTGCTTCCACGCATTGCCGATCAGCTGGGAGTGTCCTTCCCCGCATTGCCGATCAGCTGGGTCTGTGCTTCCCCCATTGCTGATCAGCTGGGTGTGTCCTTCCCCGCATTGCTGATCAGATGGGTGTGTGCTTCCCCCCATTGCCGATCAGCTGGGTATGTGCTTCACCCCATTGCCGATCAGCTGGGTGTGTGCCTCCCCCCATTGCCGATCAGTTGGGTGTGTGCTTCCCCCCATTGCCGATCAGCTGGGAGTGTCCTTTACCCAATTGCCGATCAGCTGGGAGTGTGCTTCCCCCCATTGCCGATCAGCTGGGTGTGTACTTCCCCCCATTGCCGATCAGCTGGGTGTGTGCTTCCCCACATTGCCGATCAGCTGGGAGTGTGCTTCCCCACATTGCCGATCAGCTGGGTGTGTCCTTCCCCGCATTGCCGATCAGCTGGGTGTGTGCTGCCCCGCATTGCCGATCAGCTGGGTCTGTCCTTCCCCCGCATTGCCGATCAGCTGGGTGTGTGCTTCCCCCCATTGCCGATCAGCTGGGTGTGTGCTTCCCCGCATTGCCGATCAGCTGGGTGTGTGCTTCCCCCATTGCCGATCAGCTGGGTGTGTCCTTCCCCCCATTGCCGATCAGCTGGGTGTGTCCTTCCCCGCATTGCCGATCAGCTGGGTCTGTCCTTCCCCCACTTGCCGATCAGCTGAGTGTGTCCTTTCCCGCATTGCCGATCAGCTGGGTGTGTCCATCCCCCCATTGCCGATCAGCTGGGTGTGTCCTTCCCCCCATTGCCGATCAGCTGGGTGTGTGCTTCCCCGCATTGCCGATCAGCTGGGAGTGTCCTTCCCCGCATTGCCGATCAGCTGGGTCTGTGCTTCCCCCCATTGCTGATCAGCTGGGTGTGTGCTTCCCCGCATTGCCAATCAGCTGGGTGTGTGCTTCCCCGCACAGCCGATCAGCTGGGAGTGTGCTTCCCCACATTGCCGATCAGCTGGGAGTGTGCTTCCCCACATTGCCGATCAGCTGGGAGTGTGCTTCCCCACATTGCCGATCAGCTGGGAGTGTGCTTCCCCACATTGCCGATCAGCTGGGAGTGTGCTTCCCCCATTGCCGATCAGCTGGGTCTGTCCTTCCCCCCATTGCCGATCAGCTGGGTGTGTCCTTCCCCGCATTGCCGATCAGCTGGGTGTGTGCTTCCCCGCATTGCCGATCAGCTGGGAGTGTCCATCCCCGCATTGCTGATCAGCTGGTTGTGTGCTTCCCCCCATTGCAGATCAGCTGGGTGTGTGCTACCCCGCACAGCCGATCAGCTGGGAGTGTGCTTCCCCACATTGCCGATCAGCTGGGAGTGTGCTTCCCCACAATGCCGATCAGCTGGGAGTTTGCTTCCCCGCATTGCCGATCAGCTGGGTCTGTCCTTCCCCCCATTGCCGATCAGCTGGGTGTGTCCTTCCCCCCCATTGCCGATCAGCTGGGTGTGTGCGTCCCCACATTGCCGATCAGCTGGGTGAGTGCTTCCCCCCATTGCCGATCTGCTGGGTGTGTGCTTCCCCCCTTTGCCGATCAGCTGGGTGTGTGCCTCCCCCCATTGCCGAACAGCTGGGTGTGTGCTTCCCCGCATTGCCGATCAGCTGGATGTGTGCTTCCCCCCATTGCCGATCAGCTGGATGTGTCCTTCCCCCCATTGTCGATCAGCTGGGTGTGTCCTTCCCCGCATTGCAGATCAGCTGGTAATGTGCTTCCCCGCATTGCCGATCAGCTGGTAGTGTGCTTCCCCGCATTGCCGATCAGCTGGGTGTGTCTTTCCCCCCATTACCGATCAGCTGGGTCTGTCCTTCCCCCCATTGCCGATCAGCTGGGTGTGTGCTTCCCCGCATTGCCGATCAGCTGGGTGTCCTTCCCCCCATTGCCGATCAGCTGGGTGTGTGCTTCCCCCCATTGCCGATCAGCTGGGTGTGTGCTTCCACCGCATTGCCGATCAGCTGGGAGTGTGCTTCCCCCCACTGCCGATCAGCTGGGTGTGTGCTTCCCCCCATTGCCGATCAGCTGGGTGTGTGCCTCCCCCCTTTGCCGATCAGCTGGGTGTGTGCTTCCACGCATTGCCGATCAGCTGGGAGTGTCCTTCCCCGCATTGCTGATCAGATGGGTGTGTGCTTCCCCCCATTGCCGATCAGCTGGGTATGTGCTTCACCCCATTGCCGATCAGTTGGGTGTGTGCTTACCCCATTGCCGATCAGCTGGGAGTGTCCTTCACCCAATTGCCGATCAGCTGGGTGTGTGCCTCCCCCCATTGCCGATCAGTTGGGTGTGTGCTTACCCCATTGCCGATCAGCTGGGAGTGTCCTTCACCCAATTGCCGATCAGCTGGGTGTGTGCTTCCCCCCATTGCCGATCAGCTGGGTGTGTGCTTCCCTCCATTGCCGATCAGCTGGGTGTGTGCTTCCCCGCATTGCCGATCAGCTGGGAGTGTCCTTCCCCGCATTGCTAATCAGCTGGGTGTGTTCTTCCCCCCATTGCCAATCAGCTGAGTGTGTGCTGCACCCCATTGCCGATCAGCTGGGTATGTCCTTCCCCCCATTGCCGATCAGCTGGGTCTGTCCTTCCCCCATTGGCGATCAGCTGGGTGTGTCCTTCCCCCATTGCAGATCAGCTGGTAGTGTGCTTCCCCGCATTGCCGATCAGCTGCTAGTGTGCTTCCCCGCATTGCCGATCAGCTGGGTGTGTCTTTCCCCCATTACCGATCAGCTGGGTCTGTCCTTCCCCCCATTGCCGATCAGCTGGGTGTGTGCTTCCCCGCATTCCCGATCAGCTGGGTGTGTCCTTCCCCCCATTGCTGATCAGCTGGGTGTGTGCTTCCCCCCATTGCCGATCAGCTGGGTGTGTGCTTCCCCCGCATTGCCGATCAGCTGGGAGTGTGCTTCCCCCCACTGCCGATCAGCTGGGTGTGTGCTTCCCCCCATTGCCGATCAGCTGATTGTGTGCTTCCCCCCTTTGCCGATCAGCTGGGTGTGTGCTTCCACGCATTGCCGATCAGCTGGGAGTGTCCTTCCCCGCATTGCCGATCAGCTGGGTCTGTGCTTCCCCCATTGCTGATCAGCTGGGTGTGTCCTTCCCCGCATTGCTGATCAGATGGGTGTGTGCTTCCCCCCATTGCCGATCAGCTGGGTATGTGCTTCACCCCATTGTCGATCAGCTGGGTGTGTGCCTCCCCCCATTGCCGATCAGTTGGGTGTGTGCTTCCCCCCATTGCCGCTCAGCTGGGAGTGTCCTTTACCCAATTGCCGATCAGCTGGGAGTGTGCTTCCCCCCATTGCCGATCAGCTGGGTGTGTCCTTCCCCCCATTGCCGATCAGCTGGGTGTGTGCTTCCCCACATTGCCGATCAGCTGGGAGTGTGCTTCCCCACATTGCCGATCAGCTGGGTGTGTCCTTCCCCGCATTGCCGATCAGCTGGGTGTGTGCTGCCCCGCATTGCCGATCAGCTGGGTCTGTCCTTCCCCCGCATTGCCGATCAGCTGGGTGTGTGCTTCCCCCCATTGCCGATCAGCTGGGTGTGTGCTTCCCCGCATTGCCGATCAGCTGGGTGTGTGCTTCCCCCATTGCCGATCAGCTGGGTGTGTCCTTCCCCCCATTGCCGATCAGCTGGGTGTGTCCTTCCCCGCATTGCCGATCAGCTGGGTCTGTCCTTCCCCCCATTGCCGATCAGCTGGGTGTGTCCTTTCCCGCATTGCCGATCAGCTGGGTGTGTCCTTCCCCCCATTGCCGATCAGCTGGGTGTGTCCTTCCCCCCATTGCCGATCAGCTGGGAGTGTGCTTCCCCGCATTGCCGATCAACTGGGAGTGTTCTTCCCCGCATTGCCGATCAGCTGGGTCTGTGCTTCCCTCCATTGCTGATCAGCTGGGTGTGTGCTTCCCCGCATTGCCAATCAGCTGGGTTTGTGCTTCCCCGCACAGCCGATCAGCTGGGAGTGTGCTTCCCCACATTGCCGATCAGCTGGGAGTGTGCTTCCCCACATTGCCGATCAGCTGGGAGTGTGCTTCCCCACATTGCCGATCAGCTGGGAGTGTGCTTCCCCACATTGCCGATCAGCTGGGAGTGTGCTTCCCCCATTGCCGTTCAGCTGGGTCTGTCCTTCCCCCCATTGCCGATCAGCTGGGTGTGTCCTTCCCCGCATTGCCGATCAGCTGGGTGTGTGCTTCCCCGCATTGCCGATCAGCTGGGAGTGTCCATCCCCGCATTGCTGATCAGCTGGGTGTGTGCTTCCCCCCATTGCAGATCAGCTGGGTGTGTGCTTCCCCGCACAGCCGATCAGCTGGGAGTGTGCTTCCCCACATTGCCGATCAGCTGGGAGTGTGCTTCCCCACATTGCCGATCAGCTGGGAGTGTGCTTCCCCGCATTGCCGATCAGCTGGGTCTGTCCTTCCCCCCATTGCCGATCAGCTGGGTGTGTCCTTCCCCCCCATTGCCGATCAGCTGGGTGTGTGCGTCCCCGCATTGCCGATCAGCTGAGTGTGTGCTTCCCCCCATTGCCGATCTGCTGGGTGTGTGCTTCCCCCCTTTGCCGATCAGCTGGGTGTGTGCCTCCCCCCATTGCCGAACAGCTGGGTGTGTGCTTCCCCGCATTACCAATCAGCTGGGTGTGTGCTTCCCCCCATTGCCGATCAGCTGGATGTGTCCTTCCCCCCATTGTCGATCAGCTGGGTGTGTCCATCCCCGCATTGCAGATCAGCTGGTAGTGTGCTTCCCCGCATTGCCGATCAGCTGGTAGTGTGCTTCCCCGCATTGCCGATCAGCTGGGTGTGTCTTTCCCCCCATTACCGATCAGCTGGGTCTGTCCTTCCCCCCATTGCCGATCAGCTGGGTGTGTGCTTCCCCGCATTGCCGATCAGCTGGGTGTCCTTCCCCCCATTGCCGATCAGCTGGGTGTGTGCTCCCCCCCATTGCCGATCAGCTGGGTGTGTGCTTCCCCCGCATTGCCGATCAGCTGGGAGTGTGCTTCCCCCCACTGCCGATCAGCTGGGTGTGTGCTTCCCCCCATTGCGGATCAGCTGGGTGTGTGCCTCCCCCCTTTGCCGATCAGCTGGGTGTGTGCTTCCACGCATTGCCGATCAGCTGGGAGTGTCCTTCCCCGCATTGCTGCTCAGATGGGTGTGTGCTTCCCCCCATTGCCGATCAGCTGGGTATGTGCTTCACCCCATTGCCGATCAGCTGGGTGTGTGCCTCCCCCATTGCCGATCAGTTGGGTGTGTGCTTCCCCCCATTGCCGATCAGCTGGGAGTGTCCTTCACCCAATTGCCGATCAGCTGGGTGTGTGCTTCCCCCCATTGCCGATCAGCTGGGTGTGTGCTTCCCTCCATTGCCGATCAGCTGGGTGTGTGCTTCCCCGCATTGCCGATCAGCTGGGAGTGTCCTTCCCCGCATTGCTAATCAGCTGGGTGTGTGCTTCCCCCCATTGCCAATCAGCTGAGTGTGTGCTGCACCCCATTGCCGATCAGCTGGGTCTGTCCTTCCCCCCATTGCCGATCAGCTGGGTCTGTCCTTCCCCCATTGGCGATCAGCTGGGTCTGTTCTTCCCCCATTGCCGATCAGCTGGGTCTGTCCTTCCCCCCATTGCCGATCAGCTGGGTCTGTCCTTCCCCCATTGCCGAACAGCTGGGTGTGTCCTTCCCCGCATTGCCGATCAGCTTGGTGTGTGCCCCCCCCCCCCATTGCCGATCAGCTGGGTGTGTGACACCCACCATTGCCGATCAGCTGGGTGTGTGCTTCCCCCAATTGCCGATCATCTGGGTGTGTGCCTCCCCCCCATTGCCGATCAGCTGGGTGTGTACTTCCCCGCATTGCCGATCAGCTGGCTGTGTCCTTCCCCCCATTGCCGATCAGCTGGGTGTGTGACACCCACCATTGCCGATCAGCTGGGTGTGTGCTTCCCCCCATTGCCGATCAGCTGGGTGTGTGCCCACCCCATTGCCGATCAGCTGGGTGTATCCTTCCCCGCATTGCCGATCCGCTCATGTGTCCTTCCCCCCATGGCCGATCAGCTGGGTGTGTGCTTCCCCGCATTGCCGATCAGCTGGGAGTGTGCATCCCCGCATTGCCGATCAGCTGTGTCTGCCCTTTCCCCCATTGCCGATCAGCTGGGTGTGTGCCTCCCCCCATTGCCCATCAGCTGGGATTGTGCTTCCCCCCATTGACGATCAGCTGGGTGTGTGCCTCCCCCCATTGCTGATCAGCTGGGAGTGTGCTTCCCCCCATTGTCGATCAGCTGGGTGTGTGCTTCCCCCCAATGCCGTCCAGCTGGGTCTGTCCTTCCCCGCCTTGCCGATCAGCTGGGTGTGTGCTTCCCTCCATTGCCGATCAGCTGGGTCTGTCCTTTCCCCCATTGCCGATCAGCTGGGTGTGTCCTTTCCCGCATTGCCGATCAGCTGGGTGTGTCCTTCCCCCGATTGCCGATCAGCTGGGTGTGTCCTTCCCCCCATTGCCGATCAGCTGGGTGTGTGCTTCCCCGCATTGCCAATCAGCTGGGTGTGTGCTTCCCCGCACAGCCGATCAGCTGGGAGTGTGCTTCCCCACATTGCCGATCAGCTGGGAGTGTGCTTCCCCACATTGCCGATCAGCTGGGAGTGTGCTTCCCCACATTGCCGATCAGCTGGGAGTGTGCTTCCCCGCATTGCCGATCAGCTGGGTCTGTCCTTCCCCGCATTGCCGATCAGCTGGGTGTGTCCTTCCCCCCATTGCCGATCAGCTGGGTGTGTCCTTCCCCCCATTGCCGATCAGCTGGGTGTGTCTTTCCCCCCATTGCCGATCAGCTGGGTGTGTGCTTCCCCGCCTTGCCGATCAGCTGGGAGTGTCCATCCCCGCATTGCTGATCAGCTGGGTGTGTGCTTCCCCCCATTGATCAGCTGGGAGTGTCCTTCCCCGCATTGCCGATCAGCTGGGAGTGTGCTTCCCCGCATTGCCGATCAGCTGGGTCTGCCCTACCCCCATTGCCGATCAGCTGGGTGTGTCCTTCCCCCCCATTGCCGATCAGCTCGGTGTGTGCGTCCCCGCATTGCCGATCAGCTGGGTGTGTGCTTCCCGCCATTGCCGATCTGCTGGGTGTGTGCTTCCCCCCTTTGCCGATCAGCTGGGTGTGTGCCTCCCCCCATTGCCGAACAGCTGGGTGTGTGCTTCCCCGCATTGCCGATCAGCTGGGTGTGTGCTTCCCCCCATTGCCGATCAGCTGGATGTGTCCTTCCCCCCATTGTCGATCAGCTGGGTCTGTCCTTCCCCCCATTGCCGATCAGCTGGTAGTGTGCTTCCCCGCATTGCCGATCAGCTGCTAGTGTGCTTCCCCGCATTGCCGATCAGCTGGGTGTGTCTTTCCCCCCATTACCGATCAGCTGGGTCTGTCCTTCCCCCCATTGCCGATCAGCTGGGTGTGTTCTTCCCCGCATTGCCGATCAGCTGGGTGTGTCCTTCCCCCCATTGCCGATCAGCTGGGTGTGTGCTTCCCCCCATTGCCGATCAGCTGGGTGTGTGCTTCCGCCGCATTGCCGATCAGCTGGGAGTGTGCGCCCCCCACTGCCGATCAGCTGGGTGTGTGCTTCCCCCCATTGCCGATCAGCTGGGTGTGTGCTTCCCCCCTTTGCCGATCAGCTGGGTGTGTGCTTCCACGCATTGCCGATCAGCTGGGAGTGTCCTTCCCCGCATTGCTGATCAGATGTGTGTGTGCTTCCCCCCATTGCCGATCAGCTGGGTATGTGCTTCACCCCATTGCCGATCAGCTGGGTGTGTGCCTCCCCCATTGCCGATCAGTTGGGTGTGTGCTTCCCCCCATTGCCGATCAGCTGGGACTGTCCTTCACCCAATTGCCGATCAGCTGGGTGTGTGCTTCCCCCCATTGCCGATAAGCTGGGTGTGTGCTTCCCTCCATTGCCGATCAGCTGGGTGTGTGCTTCCCCGCATTGCCGATCAGCTGGGAGTGTCCTTCCCCGCATTGCTAATCAGCTGGGTGTGTGCTTCCCCCCATTGCCAATCAGCCAAGTGTGTGCTACACCCCATTGCCGATCAGCTGGGTCTGTCCTTCCCCCCATTGCCGATCAGCTGGGTCTGTCCTTCCCCCATTGCCGAACAGCTGGATGTGCGCTTCCCCCCATTGCCGATCAGCTGGGTGTGTCCTTCCCCGCACAGCCGATCAGCTGGGTGTGTGCTTCCCCCGCATTGCCGATCAGCTGGGTGTGTGACACCCACCATTGCCGATCAGCTGGGTGTGTGCTTCCCCCCATTGCCGATCATCTGGGTGTGTGCCTCCCCCCATTGCCGATCGGCTGGGTGTGTCCTTTCCCGCATTGCCGATCAGCTGGGTGTGTGACACCCACCATTGCCGATCAGCTGGGTGTGTGCTTCCCCCCATTGCCGATCAGCTGGGTGTGTGACACCCACCATTGCCGATCAGCTGGGTGTGTGCTTCCCCCCATTGCCGATCAGCTGGGTGTGTGCCCCCCCCATTGCCGATCAGCTGGGTGTGTCCTTCCCCGCATTGCCGATCAGCTCATGTGTCCTTCCCCCCATAGCCGATCAGCTGGGTGTGTGCTTCCCCGCATTGCCGATCAGCTGGGAGTGTGCATCCCCGCATTGCCGATCAGCTGTGTCTGTCCTTTCCCTCATTGCCGATCAGCTGGGTGTGTGCCCCCCCCATTGCCGATCAGCTGGGTGTGTGACACCCACCATTGCCGATCAGCTGGGTGTGTGCTTCCCCCCATGGCCGATCAGCTGGGTGTGTGCTTCCCCGCATTGCCGATCAGCTGGGAGTGTGCATCCCCGCATTGCCGATCAGCTGTGTCTGTCCTTTCCCCCATTGCCGATCAGCTGGGTGTGTGCCTCCCCCCATTGCCGATCAGCTGGGATTGTGCTTCCCCCCATTGCCGATCAGCTGGGTGTGTGCCTCCCCCCCATTGCCGATCAGCTGGGTGTGCCCTTCCCCGCATTGCCGATCAGCTGGGTGTGTCCTTCCCCCCATTGCCGATCAGCTGGGTGTGTGACACCCACCATTGCCGATCAGCTGGGTGTGTGCTTCCCCCCATTGCCGATCAGCTGGGTGTGTGCCACCCCCCCCCCATTGCCGATCAGCTCGGTGTGTCCTTCCCCGCATTGCCGATCAGCTCATGTGTCATTCAACCCATGGCCGATCAGCTGGGTGTGTGCTTCCCCGCATTGCCGATCAGCTGGGAGTGTGCATCCCCGCATTGCCGATCAGCTGTGTCTGTCCTTTCCCCCATTGCCGATCAGCTGGGTGTGTGACTCCCCCCATTGCCGATCAGCAGCGATTGTGCTTCCCCCCATTGGCGATCATCTGGGTGTGTGCCTCCCCCCATTGCCGATCAGCTGGGAGTGTGCTTCCACCCATTGCCGATCAGCTGGGTGTGTGCTTCCCCCCATTGCCGTCCAGCTGGGTCTGTCCTTCCCCGCCTTGCCGATCAGCTGGGTGTGTGCTTCCCTCCATTGCCGATCAGCTGGGTGTTTGCTTCCCCCCCAATTGCCGATCAGCTGGCAGTGTGCTTCCCCCCATTGCCGATCAGCTGGGTGTGCACTTCCCCGCATTGCCGATCAGCTGGGGATGTGCCTCCCCCCATTGACGATCAGCTGGGAGTGTGCTTCCCACCATTGCCGATCAGCTGGTTCTGTCCTTCCACCCATTGCCGATCAGCTGGTTCTGTCCTTCCCCCCATTGCCGACCAGCTGGGATTGAGCTTCCCCCCAATGCCGATCAGCTGTGTTTGCCCCCCCCCCATTTCCGATCAGCTGGGTCTGTCCTTCCCCCCATTGCCGATCAGCTGGTTGTGTCCTTCCCACCATTGCCGATCAGCTGGGTGTTTCCTTCCCCCCATTGCCGATCAGCTGGGTGTGTCCTTCCCCCCATTGCCGATCAGCTGGGTGTGTGCTTCCCCCCATTGCCGATCAGCTGGGTGTGTGCTTCCCCGCATTGCCGATCAGCTGGGTGTGTGCTTCCCCCCATTGCCGATCAGCTGGGTGTGTGCTTCCCCGCTTTGCCGATCAGCTGGGTCTGTCCTTCCCCCCATTGCCATTCAGCTGGGAGTGTGCTTCCCCCCATTGCCGATCATCTGGGAGTGTCCTTTCCCGCATTGATGATCAGATGGGTGTGTGCTTCCCCCCATTGCCGATCAGCTGGGTGTGTGCTTCCCCCCCATTGCCGATCAGCTGGGTGTGTGCCTCCCCCCATTGCCGATCAGCTGCGTGTGTGCTTTCCCCCATTGCCGATCAGCTGGGAGTGCCGTTCACCCAATTGCCGATCAGCTGGGTGTATGCTTCCCCCCATTGCCGATTAGCTGGGTGTGTGCTTCCCCGCATTGCCGATCAGCTGGGAGTGTCCTTCCCCGCATTGCCGATTAGCTGGGTGTGTGCTTCCCCGCATTGCCGATCAGCTGGGTGTGTGCTTCCCCGCATTGCCGATCAGCTGGGTGTGTGCTTCCCCGCATTGCTGATCAGCTGGGTGTGTGCTTCCCCGCATTGCCGATCAGCTGGGAGTGTGCTTCCCCACATTGCCGATCAGCTGGGAGTGTGCTTCCCCACATTGCCGATCAGCTGGGAGTGTGCTTCCCCGCATTGCCGATCAACTGGGTCTGTCCTTCCACCCCATTGCGGATCAGCTGGGTGTGTCCTTCCCCCCATTGCCGATCAGCTGGGGTGTCATTTCCCCCCCCATTGCCGATCAGCTGGGTGTGTGCCTCCCCCCATTGCCGAACAGCTGGGTGTGAGCTTCCCTGCATTGCCGATCAGCTGGGTCTGTCCTTCCCCCCACTGCCGATCAGCTGGATGTGTCCTTCCCCCCATTGTCGATCAGCTGGGTGTGTCCTTCCCCGCATTGCCGATCAGCTGGTAGTGTGCTTCCCCGCATTGCCGATCAGCTGGGTGTGTCCTTCCCCCCATTGCCGATCAGCTGGGTGTGTCCTTCCCCCCATTGCCGATCAGCTGGGTGTGTGCTTCCCCCCATTGCCGATCAGCTGGGTGTGTCCGTCCCCGAATTGCCGATCAGCTGGGAGTGTGCTTCCCCCCACTGCCGATCAGCTGGGTGTGTGCTTCCCCCCATTGCCGATCAGCTGGATGTGTGCTTCCCCCTTTGCCGATCATCTGGGTGTGTGCTTCCACGAATTGCCGATCAGCTGGGAGTGTCCTTCCCCGCCTTGCTGATCAGATGGGTGTGTGCTTCCCCACATTGCCGATCAGCTGGGTGTGTGCTTCCCCACATTGCCGATCAGCTGGGAGTGTGCTTCCCCACATTGCCGATCAGCTGGGAGTGTGCTTCCCCGCATTGCCGATCAACTGGGTCTGTCCTTCCACCCCATTGCCGATCAGCTGGGTGTGTCCTTCCCCCCATTGCCGATCAGCTGGGGTGTCATTTCCCCCCCCATTGCCGATCAGCTGGGAGTGTGCATCCCCGCATTGCCGATCAGCTGTGTCTGCCCTTTCCCCCATTGCCGATCAGCTGGGTGTGTGCCTCCCCCCATTGCCCATCAGCTGGGATTGTGCTTCCCCCCATTGACGATCAGCTGGGTGTGTGCCTCCCCCCATTGCTGATCAGCTGGGAGTGTGCTTCCCCCCATTGTCGATCAGCTGGGTGTGTGCTTCCCCCCAATGCCGTCCAGCTGGGTCTGTCCTTCCCCGCCTTGCCGATCAGCTGGGTGTGTGCTTCCCTCCATTGCCGATCAGCTGGGTCTGTCCTTTCCCCCATTGCCGATCAGCTGGGTGTGTCCTTTCCCGCATTGCCGATCAGCTGGGTGTGTCCTTCCCCCGATTGCCGATCAGCTGGGTGTGTCCTTCCCCCCATTGCCGATCAGCTGGGTGTGTGCTTCCCCGCATTGCCAATCAGCTGGGTGTGTGCTTCCCCGCACAGCCGATCAGCTGGGAGTGTGCTTCCCCACATTGCCGATCAGCTGGGAGTGTGCTTCCCCACATTGCCGATCAGCTGGGAGTGTGCTTCCCCACATTGCCGATCAGCTGGGAGTGTGCTTCCCCGCATTGCCGATCAGCTGGGTCTGTCCTTCCCCGCATTGCCGATCAGCTGGGTGTGTCCTTCCCCCCATTGCCGATCAGCTGGGTGTGTCCTTCCCCCCATTGCCGATCAGCTGGGTGTGTCTTTCCCCCCATTGCCGATCAGCTGGGTGTGTGCTTCCCCGCCTTGCCGATCAGCTGGGAGTGTCCATCCCCGCATTGCTGATCAGCTAGGTGTGTGCTTCCCCCCATTGATCAGCTGGGAGTGTCCTTCCCCGCATTGCCGATCAGCTGGGAGTGTGCTTCCCCGCATTGCCGATCAGCTGGGTCTGCCCTACCCCCATTGCCGATCAGCTGGGTGTGTCCTTCCCCCCCATTGCCGATCAGCTCGGTGTGTGCGTCCCCGCATTGCCGATCAGCTGGGTGTGTGCTTCCCGCCATTGCCGATCTGCTGGGTGTGTGCTTCCCCCCTTTGCCGATCAGCTGGGTGTGTGCCTCCCCCCATTGCCGAACAGCTGGGTGTGTGCTTCCCCGCATTGCCGATCAGCTGGGTGTGTGCTTCCCCCCATTGCCGATCAGCTGGATGTGTCCTTCCCCCCATTGTCGATCAGCTGGGTCTGTCCTTCCCCCCATTGCCGATCAGCTGGTAGTGTGCTTCCCCGCATTGCCGATCAGCTGCTAGTGTGCTTCCCCGCATTGCCGATCAGCTGGGTGTGTCTTTCCCCCCATTACCGATCAGCTGGGTCTGTCCTTCCCCCCATTGCCGATCAGCTGGGTGTGTGCTTCCCCGCATTGCCGATCAGCTGGGTGTGTCCTTCCCCCCATTGCCGATCAGCTGGGTGTGTGCTTCCCCCCATTGCCGATCAGCTGGGTGTGTGCTTCCGCCGCATTGCCGATCAGCTGGGAGTGTGCGCCCCCCACTGCCGATCAGCTGGGTGTGTGCTTCCCCCCATTGCCGATCAGCTGGGTGTGTGCTTCCCCCCTTTGCCGATCAGCTGGGTGTGTGCTTCCACGCATTGCCGATCAGCTGGGAGTGTCCTTCCCCGCATTGCTGATCAGATGTGTGTGTGCTTCCCCCCATTGCCGATCAGCTGGGTATGTGCTTCACCCCATTGCCGATCAGCTGGGTGTGTGCCTCCCCCCATTGCCGATCAGTTGGGTGTGTGCTTCCCCCCATTGCCGATCAGCTGGGACTGTCCTTCACCCAATTGCCGATCAGCTGGGTGTGTGCTTCCCCCCATTGCCGATAAGCTGGGTGTGTGCTTCCCTCCATTGCCGATCAGCTGGGTGTGTGCTTCCCCGCATTGCCGATCAGCTGGGAGTGTCCTTCCCCGCATTGCTAATCAGCTGGGTGTGTGCTTCCCCCCATTGCCAATCAGCCAAGTGTGTGCTACACCCCATTGCCGATCAGCTGGGTCTGTCCTTCCCCCCATTGCCGATCAGCTGGGTCTGTACTTCCCCCATTGCCGAACAGCTGGATGTGCGCTTCCCCCCATTGCCGATCAGCTGGGTGTGTCCTTCCCCGCACAGCCGATCAGCTGGGTGTGTGCTTCCCCCGCATTGCCGATCAGCTGGGTGTGTGACACCCACCATTGCCGATCAGCTGGGTGTGTGCTTCCCCCCATTGCCGATCATCTGGGTGTGTGCCTCCCCCCCATTGCCGATCGGCTGGGTGTGTCCTTTCCCGCATTGCCGATCAGCTGGGTGTGTCCTTCCCCCCATTGCCGATCAGCTCATGTGTCCTTCCCCCCATAGCCGATCAGCTGGGTGTGTGCTTCCCCGCATTGCCGATCAGCTGGGAGTGTGCATCCCCGCATTGCCGATCAGCTGTGTCTGTCCTTTCCCTCATTGCCGATCAGCTGGGTGTGTGCCCCCCCCATTGCCGATCAGCTGGGTGTGTGACACCCACCATTGCCGATCAGCTGGGTGTGTGCTTCCCCCCATGGCCGATCAGCTGGGTGTGTGCTTCCCCGCATTGCCGATCAGCTGGGAGTGTGCATCCCCGCATTGCCGATCAGCTGTGTCTGTCCTTTCCCCCATTGCCGATCAGCTGGGTGTGTGCCTCCCCCCATTGCCGATCAGCTGGGATTGTGCTTCCCCCCATTGCCGATCAGCTGGGTGTGTGCCTCCCCCCCATTGCCGATCAGCTGGGTGTGCCCTTCCCCGCATTGCCGATCAGCTGGGTGTGTCCTTCCCCCCATTGCCGATCAGCTGGGTGTGTGACACCCACCATTGCCGATCAGCTGGGTGTGTGCTTCCCCCCATTGCCGATCAGCTGGGTGTGTGCCACCCCCCCCCCATTGCCGATCAGCTCGGTGTGTCCTTCCCCGCATTGCCGATCAGCTCATGTGTCATTCAACCCATGGCCGATCAGCTGGGTGTGTGCTTCCCCGCATTGCCGATCAGCTGGGAGTGTGCATCCCCGCATTGCCGATCAGCTGTGTCTGTCCTTTCCCCCATTGCCGATCAGCTGGGTGTGTGACTCCCCCCATTGCCGATCAGCAGCGATTGTGCTTCCCCCCATTGGCGATCATCTGGGTGTGTGCCTCCCCCCATTGCCGATCAGCTGGGAGTGTGCTTCCACCCATTGCCGATCAGCTGGGTGTGTGCTTCCCCCCATTGCCGTCCAGCTGGGTCTGTCCTTCCCCGCCTTGCCGATCAGCTGGGTGTGTGCTTCCCTCCATTGCCGATCAGCTGGGTGTTTGCTTCCCCCCCAATTGCCGATCAGCTGGCAGTGTGCTTCCCCCCATTGCCGATCAGCTGGGTGTGCACTTCCCCGCATTGCCGATCAGCTGGGGATGTGCCTCCCCCCATTGACGATCAGCTGGGAGTGTGCTTCCCACCATTGCCGATCAGCTGGTTCTGTCCTTCCACCCATTGCCGATCAGCTGGTTCTGTCCTTCCCCCCATTGCCGACCAGCTGGGATTGAGCTTCCCCCCAATGCCGATCAGCTGTGTTTGCCCCCCCCCCATTTCCGATCAGCTGGGTCTGTCCTTCCCCCCATTGCCGATCAGCTGGTTGTGTCCTTCCCACCATTGCCGATCAGCTGGGTGTTTCCTTCCCCCCATTGCCGATCAGCTGGGTGTGTCCTTCCCCCCATTGCCGATCAGCTGGGTGTGTGCTTCCCCCCATTGCCGATCAGCTGGGTGTGTGCTTCCCCGCATTGCCGATCAGCTGGGTGTGTGCTTCCCCCCATTGCCGATCAGCTGGGTGTGTGCTTCCCCGCTTTGCCGATCAGCTGGGTCTGTCCTTCCCCCCATTGCCATTCAGCTGGGAGTGTGCTTCCCCCCATTGCCGATCATCTGGGAGTGTCCTTTCCCGCATTGATGATCAGATGGGTGTGTGCTTCCCCCCATTGCCGATCAGCTGGGTGTGTGCTTCCCCCCCATTGCCGATCAGCTGGGTGTGTGCCTCCCCCCATTGCCGATCAGCTGCGTGTGTGCTTTCCCCCATTGCCGATCAGCTGGGAGTGCCGTTCACCCAATTGCCGATCAGCTGGGTGTATGCTTCCCCCCATTGCCGATTAGCTGGGTGTGTGCTTCCCCGCATTGCCGATCAGCTGGGAGTGTCCTTCCCCGCATTGCCGATTAGCTGGGTGTGTGCTTCCCCGCATTGCCGATCAGCTGGGTGTGTGCTTCCCCGCATTGCCGATCAGCTGGGTGTGTGCTTCCCCGCATTGCTGATCAGCTGGGTGTGTGCTTCCACGCATTGCCGATCAGCTGGGAGTGTGCTTCCCCACATTGCCGATCAGCTGGGAGTGTGCTTCCCCACATTGCCGATCAGCTGGGAGTGTGCTTCCCCGCATTGCCGATCAACTGGGTCTGTCCTTCCACCCCATTGCGGATCAGCTGGGTGTGTCCTTCCCCCCATTGCCGATCAGCTGGGGTGTCATTTCCCCCCCCATTGCCGATCAGCTGGGTGTGTGCCTCCCCCCATTGCCGAACAGCTGGGTGTGAGCTTCCCTGCATTGCCGATCAGCTGGGTCTGTCCTTCCCCCCACTGCCGATCAGCTGGATGTGTCCTTCCCCCCATTGTCGATCAGCTGGGTGTGTCCTTCCCCGCATTGCCGATCAGCTGGTAGTGTGCTTCCCCGCATTGCCGATCAGCTGGGTGTGTCCTTCCCCCCATTGCCGATCAGCTGGGTGTGTCCTTCCCCCCATTGCCGATCAGCTGGGTGTGTGCTTCCCCCCATTGCCGATCAGCTGGGTGTGTCCTTCCCCGAATTGCCGATCAGCTGGGAGTGTGCTTCCCCCCACTGCCGATCAGCTGGGTGTGTGCTTCCCCCCATTGCCGATCAGCTGGATGTGTGCTTCCCCCTTTGCCGATCATCTGGGTGTGTGCTTCCACGAATTGCCGATCAGCTGGGAGTGTCCTTCCCCGCCTTGCTGATCAGATGGGTGTGTGCTTCCCCACATTGCCGATCAGCTGGGTGTGTGCTTCCCCACATTGCCGATCAGCTGGGAGTGTGCTTCCCCACATTGCCGATCAGCTGGGAGTGTGCTTCCCCGCATTGCCGATCAACTGGGTCTGTCCTTCCACCCCATTGCCGATCAGCTGGGTGTGTCCTTCCCCCCATTGCCGATCAGCTGGGGTGTCATTTCCCCCCCCATTGCCGATCAGCTGGGTGTGTCCTTCCCCCATTGCCGAACAGCTGGGTGTGAGCTTTCCTGCATTGCCGATCAGCTGGGTCTGTCCTTCCCCCCATTGCCGATCAGCTGGATGTGTCCTTCCCCCCATTGTCGATCAGCTGGGTGTGTCCTTCCCCGCATTGCCGATCAGCTGGTAGTGTGCTTCCCCGCATTGCCGATCAGCTGGGTGTGTCCTTCCCCCCATTGCCGATCAGCTGGGTCTGTCCTTCCCCCCATTGCCGATCTGCTGGGTGTGTGCTTCCCCGCATTGCCGATCAGCTGGGTGTGTCCTTCCCCCCATTGCCGATCAGCTGGGTGTGTGCTTCCCCCCATTGCCGATCAGCTGGGTGTGTGCTTCCCCCGCATTGCCGATCAGCTGGGTGTGTGCTTCCCCGCATTGCCGATCAGCTGGGTGTCCTTCCCCCCATTGCCGATCAGCTGGGTGTGTGCTCCCCCCCATTGCCGATCAGCTGGGTGTGTGCTTCCCCCGCATTGCCGATCAGCTGGGAGTGTGCTTCCCCCCACTGCCGATCAGCTGGGTGTGTGCTTCCCCCCATTGCGGATCAGCTGGGTGTGTGCCTCCCCCCTTTGCCGATCAGCTGGGTGTGTGCTTCCACGCATTGCCGATCAGCTGGGAGTGTCCTTCCCCGCATTGCTGATCAGATGGGTGTGTGCTTCCCCCCATTGCCGATCAGCTGGGTATGTGCTTCACCCCATTGCCGATCAGCTGGGTGTGTGCCTCCCCCATTGCCGATCAGTTGGGTGTGTGCTTCCCCCCATTGCCGATCAGCTGGGAGTGTCCTTCACCCAATTGCCGATCAGCTGGGTGTGTGCTTCCCCCCATTGCCGATCAGCTGGGTGTGTGCTTCCCTCCATTGCCGATCAGCTGGGTGTGTGCTTCCCCGCATTGCCGATCAGCTGGGAGTGTCCTTCCCCGCATTGCTAATTAACTGGGTGTGTGCTTCCCCCCATTGCCAATCAGCTGAGTGTGTGCTGCACCCCATTGCCGATCAGCTGGGTCTGTCCTTCCCCCCATTGCCGATCAGCTGGGTCTGTCCTTCCCCCATTGGCGATCAGCTGGGTCTGTTCTTCCCCCATTGCCGATCAGCTGGGTCTGTCCTTCCCCCCATTGCCGATCAGCTGGGTCTGTCCTTCCCCCATTGCCGAACAGCTGGGTGTGTCCTTCCCCGCATTGCCGATCAGCTTGGTGTGTGCCCCCCCCCCATTGCCGATCAGCTGGGTGTGTGACACCCACCATTGCCGATCAGCTGGGTATGTGCTTCCCCCAATTGCCGATCATCTGGGTGTGTGCCTCCCCCCCATTGCCGATCAGCTGGGTGTGTACTTCCCCGCATTGCCGATCAGCTGGCTGTGTCCTTCCCCCCATTGCCGATCAGCTGGGTGTGTGACACCCACCATTGCCGATCAGCTGGGTGTGTGCTTCCCCCCATTGCCGATCAGCTGGGTGTGTGCCCACCCCATTGCCGATCAGCTGGGTGTATCCTTCCCCGCATTGCCGATCAGCTCATGTGTCCTTCCCCCCATGGCCGATCAGCTGGGTGTGTGCTTCCCCGCATTGCCGATCAGCTGGGAGTGTGCATCCCCGCATTGCCGATCAGCTGTGTCTGCCCTTTCCCCCATTGCCGATCAGCTGGGTGTGTGCCTCCCCCCATTGCCCATCAGCTGGGATTGTGCTTCCCCCCATTGACGATCAGCTGGGTGTGTGCCTCCCCCCATTGCTGATCAGCTGGGAGTGTGCTTCCCCCCATTGTCGATCAGCTGGGTGTGTGCTTCCCCCCAATGCCGTCCAGCTGGGTCTGTCCTTCCCCGCCTTGCCGATCAGCTGGGTGTGTGCTTCCCTCCATTGCCGATCAGCTGGGTCTGTCCTTTCCCCCATTGCCGATCAGCTGGGTGTGTCCTTTCCCGCATTGCCGATCAGCTGGGTGTGTCCTTCCCCCGATTGCCGATCAGCTGGGTGTGTCCTTCCCCCCATTGCCGATCAGCTGGGTGTGTGCTTCCCCGCATTGCCAATCAGCTGGGTGTGTGCTTCCCCGCACAGCCGATCAGCTGGGAGTGTGCTTCCCCACATTGCCGATCAGCTGGGAGTGTGCTTCCCCACATTGCCGATCAGCTGGGAGTGTGCTTCCCCACATTGCCGATCAGCTGGGAGTGTGCTTCCCCGCATTGCCGATCAGCTGGGTCTGTCCTTCCCCGCATTGCCGATCAGCTGGGTGTGTCCTTCCCCCCATTGCCGATCAGCTGGGTGTGTCCTTCCCCCCATTGCCGATCAGCTGGGTGTGTGCTTCCCCGCCTTGCCGATCAGCTGGGAGTGTCCATCCCCGCATTGCTGATCAGCTAGGTGTGTGCTTCCCCCCATTGATCAGCTGGGAGTGTCCTTCCCCGCATTGCCGATCAGCTGGGAGTGTGCTTCCCCGCATTGCCGATCAGCTGGGTCTGCCCTACCCCCATTGCCGATCAGCTGGGTGTGTCCTTCCCCCCCATTGCCGATCAGCTCGGTGTGTGCGTCCCCGCATTGCCGATCAGCTGGGTGTGTGCTTCCCGCCATTGCCGATCTGCTGGGTGTGTGCTTCCCCCCTTTGCCGATCAGCTGGGTGTGTGCCTCCCCCCATTGCCGAACAGCTGGGTGTGTGCTTCCCCGCATTGCCGATCAGCTGGGTGTGTGCTTCCCCCCATTGCCGATCAGCTGGATGTGTCCTTCCCCCCATTGTCGATCAGCTGGGTCTGTCCTTCCCCCCATTGCCGATCAGCTGGTAGTGTGCTTCCCCGCATTGCCGATCAGCTGCTAGTGTGCTTCCCCGCATTGCCGATCAGCTGGGTGTGTGCTTCCCCGCATTGCCGATCAGCTGGGAGTGTCCTTCCCCGCATTGCTAATCAGCTGGGTGTGTGCTTCCCCCCATTGCCAATCAGCCAAGTGTGTGCTACACCCCATTGCCGATCAGCTGGGTCTGTCCTTCCCCCCATTGCCGATCAGCTGGGTCTGTCCTTCCCCCATTGCCGAACAGCTGGATGTGCGCTTCCCCCCATTGCCGATCAGCTGGGTGTGTCCTTCCCCGCACAGCCGATCAGCTGGGTGTGTGCTTCCCCCGCATTGCCGATCAGCTGGGTGTGTGACACCCACCATTGCCGATCAGCTGGGTGTGTGCTTCCCCCCATTGCCGATCATCTGGGTGTGTGCCTCCCCCCCATTGCCGATCGGCTGGGTGTGTCCTTTCCCGCATTGCCGATCAGCTGGGTGTGTCCTTCCCCCCATTGCCGATCAGCTGGGTGTGTGACACCCACCATTGCCGATCAGCTGGGTGTGTGCTTCCCCCCATTGCCGATCAGCTGGGTGTGTGCCCCCCCCATTGCCGATCAGCTGGGTGTGTCCTTCCCCGCATTGCCGATCAGCTCATGTGTCCTTCCCCCCATAGCCGATCAGCTGGGTGTGTGCTTCCCCGCATTGCCGATCAGCTGGGAGTGTGCATCCCCGCATTGCCGATCAGCTGTGTCTGTCCTTTCCCTCATTGCCGATCAGCTGGGTGTGTGCCCCCCCCATTGCCGATCAGCTGGGTGTGTGACACCCACCATTGCCGATCAGCTGGGTGTGTGCTTCCCCCCATGGCCGATCAGCTGGGTGTGTGCTTCCCCGCATTGCCGATCAGCTGGGAGTGTGCATCCCCGCATTGCCGATCAGCTGGGTGTGTGCCTCCCCCCATTGCCGATCAGCTGGGATTGTGCTTCCCCCCATTGCCGATCAGCTGGGTGTGTGCCTCCCCCCCATTGCCGATCAGCTGGGTGTGCCCTTCCCCGCATTGCCGATCAGCTGGGTGTGTCCTTCCCCCCATTGCCGATCAGCTGGGTGTGTGACACCCACCATTGCCGATCAGCTGGGTGTGTGCTTCCCCCCATTGCCGATCAGCTGGGTGTGTGCCACCCCCCCCCCCATTGCCGATCAGCTCGGTGTGTCCTTCCCCGCATTGCCGATCAGCTCATGTGTCATTCAACCCATGGCCGATCAGCTGGGTGTGTGCTTCCCCGCATTGCCGATCAGCTGGGAGTGTGCATCCCCGCATTGCCGATCAGCTGTGTCTGTCCTTTCCCCCATTGCCGATCAGCTGGGTGTGTGACTCCCCCCATTGCCGATCAGCAGCGATTGTGCTTCCCCCCATTGGCGATCATCTGGGTGTGTGCCTCCCCCCATTGCCGATCAGCTGGGAGTGTGCTTCCACCCATTGCCGATCAGCTGGGTGTGTGCTTCCCCCCATTGCCGTCCAGCTGGGTCTGTCCTTCCCCGCCTTGCCGATCAGCTGGGTGTGTGCTTCCCTCCATTGCCGATCAGCTGGGTGTTTGCTTCCCCCCCAATTGCCGATCAGCTGGCAGTGTGCTTCCCCCCATTGCCGATCAGCTGGGTGTGCACTTCCCCGCATTGCCGATCAGCTGGGGATGTGCCTCCCCCCATTGACGATCAGCTGGGAGTGTGCTTCCCACCATTGCCGATCAGCTGGTTCTGTCCTTCCACCCATTGCCGATCAGCTGGTTCTGTCCTTCCCCCCATTGCCGACCAGCTGGGATTGAGCTTCCCCCCAATGCCGATCAGCTGTGTTTGCCCCCCCCCCATTTCCGATCAGCTGGGTCTGTCCTTCCCCCCATTGCCGATCAGCTGGTTGTGTCCTTCCCACCATTGCCGATCAGCTGGGTGTTTCCTTCCCCCCATTGCCGATCAGCTGGGTGTGTCCTTCCCCCCATTGCCGATCAGCTGGGTGTGTGCTTCCCCCCATTGCCGATCAGCTGGGTGTGTGCTTCCCCGCATTGCCGATCAGCTGGGTGTGTGCTTCCCCCCATTGCCGATCAGCTGGGTGTGTGCTTCCCCGCTTTGCCGATCAGCTGGGTCTGTCCTTCCCCCCATTGCCATTCAGCTGGGAGTGTGCTTCCCCCCATTGCCGATCATCTGGGAGTGTCCTTTCCCGCATTGATGATCAGATGGGTGTGTGCTTCCCCCCATTGCCGATCAGCTGGATGTGTGCTTCCCCCCCATTGCCGATCAGCTGGGTGTGTGCCTCCCCCCATTGCCGATCAGCTGCGTGTGTGCTTTCCCCCATTGCCGATCAGCTGGGAGTGCCGTTCACCCAATTGCCGATCAGCTGGGTGTATGCTTCCCCCCATTGCCGATTAGCTGGGTGTGTGCTTCCCCGCATTGCCGATCAGCTGGGAGTGTCCTTCCCCACATTGCCGATTAGCTGGGTGTGTGCTTCCCCGCATTGCCGATCAGCTGGGTGTGTGCTTCCCCGCATTGCTGATCAGCTGGGTGTGTGCTTCCCCGCATTGCCGATCAGCTGGGAGTGTGCTTCCCCACATTGCCGATCAGCTGGGAGTGTGCTTCCCCACATTGCCGATCAGCTGGGAGTGTGCTTCCCCGCATTGCCGATCAACTGGGTCTGTCCTTCCACCCCATTGCGGATCAGCTGGGTGTGTCCTTCCCCCCATTGCCGATCAGCTGGGGTGTCATTTCCCCCCCCATTGCCGATCAGCTGGGTGTGTGCCTCCCCCCATTGCCGAACAGCTGGGTGTGAGCTTCCCTGCATTGCCGATCAGCTGGGTCTGTCCTTCCCCCCACTGCCGATCAGCTGGATGTGTCCTCCCCCCCATTGTCGATCAGCTGGGTGTGTCCTTCCCCGCATTGCCGATCAGCTGGTAGTGTGCTTCCCCGCATTGCCGATCAGCTGGGTGTGTCCTTCCCCCCATTGCCGATCAGCTGGGTGTGTCCTTCCCCCCATTGCCGATCAGCTGGGTGTGTGCTTCCCCCCATTGCCGATCAGCTGGGTGTGTCCTTCCCCGAATTGCCGATCAGCTGGGAGTGTGCTTCCCCCCACTGCCGATCAGCTGGGGGTGTGCTTCCCCCCATTGCCGATCAGCTGGATGTGTGCTTCCCCCTTTGCCGATCATCTGGGTGTGTGCTTCCACGAATTGCCGATCAGCTGGGAGTGTCCTTCCCCGCCTTGCTGATCAGATGGGTGTGTGCTTCCCCACATTGCCGATCAGCTGGGTGTGTGCTTCCCCACATTGCCGATCAGCTGGGAGTGTGCTTCCCCACATTGCCGATCAGCTGGGAGTGTGCTTCCCCGCATTGCCGATCAACTGGGTCTGTCCTTCCACCCCATTGCCGATCAGCTGGGTGTGTCCTTCCCCCCATTGCCGATCAGCTGGGGTGTCATTTCCCCCCCCATTGCCGATCAGCTGGGAGTGTGCATCCCCGCATTGCCGATCAGCTGTGTCTGCCCTTTCCCCCATTGCCGATCAGCTGGGTGTGTGCCTCCCCCCATTGCCCATCAGCTGGGATTGTGCTTCCCCCCATTGACGATCAGCTGGGTGTGTGCCTCCCCCCATTGCTGATCAGCTGGGAGTGTGCTTCCCCCCATTGTCGATCAGCTGGGTGTGTGCTTCCCCCCAATGCCGTCCAGCTGGGTCTGTCCTTCCCCGCCTTGCCGATCAGCTGGGTGTGTGCTTCCCTCCATTGCCGATCAGCTGGGTCTGTCCTTTCCCCCATTGCCGATCAGCTGGGTGTGTCCTTTCCCGCATTGCCGATCAGCTGGGTGTGTCCTTCCCCCGATTGCCGATCAGCTGGGTGTGTCCTTCCCCCCATTGCCGATCAGCTGGGTGTGTGCTTCCCCGCATTGCCAATCAGCTGGGTGTGTGCTTCCCCGCACAGCCGATCAGCTGGGAGTGTGCTTCCCCACATTGCCGATCAGCTGGGAGTGTGCTTCCCCACATTGCCGATCAGCTGGGAGTGTGCATCCCCACATTGCCGATCAGCTGGGAGTGTGCTTCCCCGCATTGCCGATCAGCTGGGTCTGTCCTTCCCCGCATTGCCGATCAGCTGGGTGTGTCCTTCCCCCCATTGCCGATCAGCTGGGTGTGTCCTTCCCCCCATTGCCGATCAGCTGGGTGTGTCTTTCCCCCCATTGCCGATCAGCTGGGTGTGTGCTTCCCCGCCTTGCCGATCAGCTGGGAGTGTCCATCCCCGCATTGCTGATCAGCTAGGTGTGTGCTTCCCCCCATTGATCAGCTGGGAGTGTCCTTCCCCGCATTGCCGATCAGCTGGGAGTGTGCTTCCCCGCATTGCCGATCAGCTGGGTCTGCCCTACCCCCATTGCCGATCAGCTGGGTGTGTCCTTCCCCCCCATTGCCGATCAGCTCGGTGTGTGCGTCCCCGCATTGCCGATCAGCTGGGTGTGTGCTTCCCGCCATTGCCGATCTGCTGGGTGTGTGCTTCCCCCCTTTGCCGATCAGCTGGGTGTGTGCCTCCCCCCATTGCCGAACAGCTGGGTGTGTGCTTCCCCGCATTGCCGATCAGCTGGGTGTGTGCTTCCCCCCATTGCCGATCAGCTGGATGTGTCCTTCCCCCCATTGTCGATCAGCTGGGTCTGTCCTTCCCCCCATTGCCGATCAGCTGGTAGTGTGCTTCCCCGCATTGCCGATCAGCTGCTAGTGTGCTTCCCCGCATTGCCGATCAGCTGGGTGTGTCTTTCCCCCCATTACCGATCAGCTGGGTCTGTCCTTCCCCCCATTGCCGATCAGCTGGGTGTGTGCTTCCCCGCATTGCCGATCAGCTGGGTGTGTCCTTCCCCCCATTGCCGATCAGCTGGGTGTGTGCTTCCCCCCATTGCCGATCAGCTGGGTGTGTGCTTCCGCCGCATTGCCGATCAGCTGGGAGTGTGCGCCCCCCACTGCCGATCAGCTGGGTGTGTGCTTCCCCCCATTGCCGATCAGCTGGGTGTGTGCTTCCCCCCTTTGCCGATCAGCTGGGTGTGTGCTTCCACGCATTGCCGATCAGCTGGGAGTGTCCTTCCCCGCATTGCTGATCAGATGTGTGTGTGCTTCCCCCCATTGCCGATCAGCTGGGTATGTGCTTCACCCCATTGCCGATCAGCTGGGTGTGTGCCTCCCCCCATTGCCGATCAGTTGGGTGTGTGCTTCCCCCCATTGCCGATCAGCTGGGACTGTCCTTCACCCAATTGCCGATCAGCTGGGTGTGTGCTTCCCCCCATTGCCGATAAGCTGGGTGTGTGCTTCCCTCCATTGCCGATCAGCTGGGTGTGTGCTTCCCCGCATTGCCGATCAGCTGGGAGTGTCCTTCCCCGCATTGCTAATCAGCTGGGTGTGTGCTTCCCCCCATTGCCAATCAGCCAAGTGTGTGCTACACCCCATTGCCGATCAGCTGGGTCTGTCCTTCCCCCCATTGCCGATCAGCTGGGTCTGTCCTTCCCCCATTGCCGAACAGCTGGATGTGCGCTTCCCCCCATTGCCGATCAGCTGGGTGTGTCCTTCCCCGCACAGCCGATCAGCTGGGTGTGTGCTTCCCCCGCATTGCCGATCAGCTGGGTGTGTGACACCCACCATTGCCGATCAGCTGGGTGTGTGCTTCCCCCCATTGCCGATCATCTGGGTGTGTGCCTCCCCCCCATTGCCGATCGGCTGGGTGTGTCCTTTCCCGCATTGCCGATCAGCTGGGTGTGTCCTTCCCCCCATTGCCGATCAGCTGGGTGTGTGACACCCACCATTGCCGATCAGCTGGGTGTGTGCTTCCCCCCATTGCCGATCAGCTGGGTGTGTGCCCCCCCCATTGCCGATCAGCTGGGTGTGTCCTTCCCCGCATTGCCGATCAGCTCATGTGTCCTTCCCCCCATAGCCGATCAGCTGGGTGTGTGCTTCCCCGCATTGCCGATCAGCTGGGAGTGTGCATCCCCGCATTGCCGATCAGCTGTGTCTGTCCTTTCCCTCATTGCCGATCAGCTGGGTGTGTGCCCCCCCCATTGCCGATCAGCTGGGTGTGTGACACCCACCATTGCCGATCAGCTGGGTGTGTGCTTCCCCCCATGGCCGATCAGCTGGGTGTGTGCTTCCCCGCATTGCCGATCAGCTGGGAGTGTGCATCCCCGCATTGCCGATCAGCTGTGTCTGTCCTTTCCCCCATTGCCGATCAGCTGGGTGTGTGCCTCCCCCCATTGCCGATCAGCTGGGATTGTGCTTCCCCCCATTGCCGATCAGCTGGGTGTGTGCCTCCCCCCCATTGCCGATCAGCTGGGTGTGCCCTTCCCCGCATTGCCGATCAGCTGGGTGTGTCATTCCCCCCATTGCCGATCAGCTGGGTGTGTGACACCCACCATTGCCGATCAGCTGGGTGTGTGCTTCCCCCCATTGCCGATCAGCTGGGTGTGTGCTTCCCCCCATTGCCGATCAGCTCGGTGTGTCCTTCCCCGCATTGCCGATCAGCTCATGTGTCATTCAACCCATGGCCGATCAGCTGGGTGTGTGCTTCCCCGCATTGCCGATCAGCTGGGAGTGTGCATCCCCGCATTGCCGATCAGCTGTGTCTGTCCTTTCCCCCATTGCCGATCAGCTGGGTGTGTGACTCCCCCCATTGCCGATCAGCAGCGATTGTGCTTCCCCCCATTGGCGATCATCTGGGTGTGTGCCTCCCCCCATTGCCGATCAGCTGGGAGTGTGCTTCCACCCATTGCCGATCAGCTGGGTGTGTGCTTCCCCCCATTGCCGTCCAGCTGGGTCTGTCCTTCCCCGCCTTGCCGATCAGCTGGGTGTGTGCTTCCCTCCATTGCCGATCAGCTGGGTGTTTGCTTCCCCCCCAATTGCCGATCAGCTGGCAGTGTGCTTCCCCCCATTGCCGATCAGCTGGGTGTGCACTTCCCCGCATTGCCGATCAGCTGGGGATGTGCCTCCCCCCATTGACGATCAGCTGGGAGTGTGCTTCCCACCATTGCCGATCAGCTGGTTCTGTCCTTCCACCCATTGCCGATCAGCTGGTTCTGTCCTTCCCCCCATTGCCGACCAGCTGGGATTGAGCTTCCCCCCAATGCCGATCAGCTGTGTTTGCCCCCCCCCCATTTCCGATCAGCTGGGTCTGTCCTTCCCCCCATTGCCGATCAGCTGGTTGTGTCCTTCCCACCATTGCCGATCAGCTGGGTGTTTCCTTCCCCCCATTGCCGATCAGCTGGGTGTGTCCTTCCCCCCATTGCCGATCAGCTGGGTGTGTGCTTCCCCCCATTGCCGATCAGCTGGGTGTGTGCTTCCCCGCATTGCCGATCAGCTGGGTGTGTGCTTCCCCCCATTGCCGATCAGCTGGGTGTGTGCTTCCCCGCTTTGCCGATCAGCTGGGTCTGTCCTTCCCCCCATTGCCATTCAGCTGGGAGTGTGCTTCCCCCCATTGCCGATCATCTGGGAGTGTCCTTTCCCGCATTGATGATCAGATGGGTGTGTGCTTCCCCCCATTGCCGATCAGCTGGGTGTGTGCTTCCCCCCCATTGCCGATCAGCTGGGTGTGTGCCTCCCCCCATTGCCGATCAGCTGCGTGTGTGCTTTCCCCCATTGCCGATCAGCTGGGAGTGCCGTTCACCCAATTGCCGATCAGCTGGGTGTATGCTTCCCCCCATTGCCGATTAGCTGGGTGTGTGCTTCCCCGCATTGCCGATCAGCTGGGAGTGTCCTTCCCCGCATTGCCGATTAGCTGGGTGTGTGCTTCCCCGCATTGCCGATCAGCTGGGTGTGTGCTTCCCCGCATTGCCGATCAGCTGGGTGTGTGCTTCCCCGCATTGCTGATCAGCTGGGTGTGTGCTTCCCCGCATTGCCGATCAGCTGGGAGTGTGCTTCCCCACATTGCCGATCAGCTGGGAGTGTGCTTCCCCACATTGCCGATCAGCTGGGAGTGTGCTTCCCCGCATTGCCGATCAACTGGGTCTGTCCTTCCACCCCATTGCGGATCAGCTGGGTGTGTCCTTCCCCCCATTGCCGATCAGCTGGGGTGTCATTTCCCCCCCCATTGCCGATCAGCTGGGTGTGTGCCTCCCCCCATTGCCGAACAGCTGGGTGTGAGCTTCCCTGCATTGCCGATCAGCTGGGTCTGTCCTTCCCCCCACTGCCGATCAGCTGGATGTGTCCTTCCCCCCATTGTCGATCAGCTGGGTGTGTCCTTCCCCGCATTGCCGATCAGCTGGTAGTGTGCTTCCCCGCATTGCCGATCAGCTGGGTGTGTCCTTCCCCCCATTGCCGATCAGCTGGGTGTGTCCTTCCCCCCATTGCCGATCAGCTGGGTGTGTGCTTCCCCCCATTGCCGATCAGCTGGGTGTGTCCTTCCCCGAATTGCCGATCAGCTGGGATTGTGCTTCCCCCCACTGCCGATCAGCTGGGTGTGTGCTTCCCCCCATTGCCGATCAGCTGGATGTGTGCTTCCCCCTTTGCCGATCATCTGGGTGTGTGCTTCCACGAATTGCCGATCAGCTGGGAGTGTCCTTCCCCGCCTTGCTGATCAGATGGGTGTGTGCTTCCCCACATTGCCGATCAGCTGGGTGTGTGCTTCCCCACATTGCCGATCAGCTGGGAGTGTGCTTCCCCACATTGCCGATCAGCTGGGAGTGTGCTTCCCCGCATTGCCGATCAACTGGGTCTGTCCTTCCACCCCATTGCCGATCAGCTGGGTGTGTCCTTCCCCCCATTGCCGATCAGCTGGGGTGTCATTTCCCCCCCCATTGCCGATCAGCTGTGTGTGTCCTTCCCCCATTGCCGAACAGCTGGGTGTGAGCTTCCCTGCATTGCCGATCAGCTGGGCCTGTCCTTCCCCCCATTGCCGATCAGCTGGATGTGTCCTTCCCCCCATTGTCGATCAGCTGGGTGTGTCCTTCCCCGCATTGCCGATCAGCTGGTAGTGTGCTTCCCCGCATTGCCGATCAGCTGGGTGTGTCCTTCCCCCCATTGCCGATCAGCTGGGTCTGTCCTTCCCCCCATTGCCGATCTGCTGGGTGTGTGCTTCCCCGCATTGCCGATCAGCTGGGTGTGTCCTTCCCCCCATTGCCGATCAGCTGGGTGTGTGCTTCCCCCCATTGCCGATCAGCTGGGTGTGTGCTTCCCCCGCATTGCCGATCAGCTGGGTGTGTCCTTCCCCGCATTGCCGATCAGCTGGGAGTGTGCTTCCCCCCACTGCCGATCAGCTGGGTGTGTGCTTCCCCCCATTGCCGATCAGCTGGGTGTGTGCTTCCCCCTTTGCCGATCATCTGGGTGTGTGCTTCCACGAATTGCCGATCAGCTGGGAGTGTCCTTCCCCGCATTGCTGATCAGATGGGTGTGTGCTTCCCCCCATTGCCGATCAGCTGGGTGTGTGCCTCCCCCCCATTGCCGATCAGCTGGGTGTGTGCTTCCCCCCATTGCCGATCAGCTGGGAGTGTCCTTCATCCAATTGCCGATCAGCTGGGTGTGTGCTTCCCCCAATTGCCGATCAGCTGGGTGTGTGCTTCCCCGCATTGCCGATCAGCTGGGTGTGTCCTTCCCCCCATTGCCGATCAGCTGGGTGTGTCCTTCCCCCCATTGCCGATCAGCTGGGTGTGTGCTTCCCCCCATTGCCGATCAGCTGGGTGTGTCCTTCCCCGAATTGCCGATCAGCTGGGAGTGTGCTTCCCCCCACTGCCGATCAGCTGGGTGTGTGCTTCCCCCCATTGCCGATCAGCTGGATGTGTGCTTCCCCCTTTGCCGATCATCTGGGTGTGTGCTTCCACGAATTGCCGATCAGCTGGGAGTGTCCTTCCCCGCATTGCTGATCAGATGGGTGTGTGCTTCCCCACATTGCCGATCAGCTGGGTGTGTGCTTCCCCACATTGCCGATCAGCTGGGAGTGTGCTTCCCCACATTGCCGATCAGCTGGGAGTGTGCTTCCCCGCATTGCCGATCAACTGGGTCTGTCCTTCCACCCCATTGCCGATCAGCTGGGTGTGTCCTTCCCCCCATTGCCGATCAGCTGGGGTGTCATTTCCCCCCCCTATTGCCGATCAGCTGGGTGTGTCCTTCCCCCATTGCCGAACAGCTGGGTGTGAGCTTCCCTGCATTGCCGATCAGCTGGGTCTGTCCTTCCCCCCATTGCCGCTCAGCTGGATGTGTCCTTCCCCCCATTGTCGATCAGCTGGGTGTGTCCTTCCCCGCATTGCCGATCAGCTGGTAGTGTGCTTCCCCGCATTGCCGATCAGCTGGGTGTGTCCTTCCCCCCATTGCCGATCAGCTGGGTCTGTCCTTCCCCCCATTGCCGATCTGCTGGGTGTGTGCTTCCCCGCATTGCCGATCAGCTGGGTGTGTCCTTCCCCCCATTGCCGATCAGCTGGGTGTGTGCTTCCCCCCATTGCCGATCAGCTGGGTGTGTGCTTCCCCCGCATTGCCGATCAGCTGGGTGTGTCCTTCCCCGCATTGCCGATCAGCTGGGAGTGTGCTTCCCCCCACTGCCGATCAGCTGGGTGTGTGCTTCCCCCCATTGCCGATCAGCTGGGTGTGTGCTTCCCCCTTTGCCGATCATCTGGGTGTGTGCTTCCACGAATTGCCGATCAGCTGGGAGTGTCCTTCCCCGCATTGCTGATCAGATGGGTGTGTGCTTCCCCCCATTGCCGATCAGCTGGGTGTGTGCCTCCCCCCCATTGCCGATCAGCTGGGTGTGTGCTTCCCCCCATTGCCGATCAGCTGGGAGTGTCCTTCATCCAATTGCCGATCAGCTGGGTGTGTGCTTCCCCCAATTGCCGATCAGCTGGTGTGTGCTTCCCCCCATTGCCGATCAGCTGGGTGTGTGCTTCCCCGCATTGCCGATCAGCTGGGAGTGTCCTTCCCCGCATTGCTGATCAGCTGGGTGTGTGCTTCCCCCCATTTGCAATCAGCTGAGTGTGTGCTGCACCCCATTGCCGATCAGCTGGGTCTGTCCTTCCCCCCCATTGCCGATCAGCTGGGTCTGTCCCTCCCCATTGCCGATCAGCTGGGTCTGTCCTTCCCCCATTGCCGATCAGCTGGGTCTATCCTTCCCCGCATTGCCGATCAGCTGGGTCTGTCCTTCCCCCATTGCCGATCAGCTGGGTCTATCCTTCCCCACATTGCCGATCAGCTGGGTGTGTGCTTCCCCGCATTGCCGGTCAGCTGGGTCTGTCGTTCCCCCCCATTGCCGATCAGCTGGGTGTGTGCCACCCACCATTGCCGATCAGCTGGGTGTGTGCCTCCCCCATTGCCGATCTGCTGGGTGCGTGCCCTCCCCCGCATTGCCGATCAGCTGGATGTGTCCTTCCCCGCATTGCCGATCAGCTCGTGTGTCCTTCCCCCCCATGGCCGATCAGCTGGATGTGTGCTTCCCCGCATTGCCGATCAGCTGGGAGTGTGCATCCCCGCATTGCCGATCAGCTGGGTCTGTCCTTTCCCCCATTGCCGATCAGCTGGGTGTGTGCTTCCCCCAATTGCCGATCAGCTGGGTGTGTGCCTCCCCCCATTGCCGATCAGCTGGGTTGTCATTCCCCCCATTGCCGATCAGCTGGGTGTGTCCTTCCCCCCATTGCCGATCAGCTGGGGGTGTGCTTCCCCACATTGTCGATCAGCTGGGTCTGTCATTCCCCCCATTGCCGATCAGCTAGATGTGTCCTTCCCCCCATTGCCGATCAGCTGGGAGTGTGCTCTCCCCCATTGCCGATCAGCTGGGTCTGTCATTCCCCCCCCCCCTTGCCAATCAGCTGGGTCTGTCCTTCCCCCCATTGCCGATCAGCTGGGTCTGTCCTTCCTCCCATTGCCCATCAGCTGGGTCTGTCCTCCCCCCCCCATTGCCGATCAGCTGGGTGTGTGCTTCCCCGCATTGTCGATCAGCTGGGTGCGTACTTGCCCCCCATTGCCGATCAGCTGGGAGTGTGCGTCCCCCAATTGATGATCAGCTGGGTATGTGCTTCCCCCATTGCCGATCAGCTGGATATGTGCCTCTCCCCATTGCCGATCAGCTGAGTGTTTGTGACTCCCCCAATGCCGATCAGCTGGGTGTGTGCCTCACACTTGAACACAGTCTGTGCAGCAGAATGTGCCCCAGACAGAGACAGAGACTGAGACACAGACAGACACAGAGACACAGACAGAGGTACAGAGAGACACAGACAGAGCCACATACAGAGACAGGGACACAGGCAGAGACACAGACAGAGACATAGACACAGACAGAGGCAGAGACAGAGACACAGACCGAGACACAGACAGGGACACAGAAAGAGACACACACACAGAAACAGACAGAGACAGAGGCAGTGACACAGACAGAGACACAGACAGAGATACAGAGACAGACACAGACACAGGCAGAGACACAGACAGAGACACAAACACAGAAACAAACAGAGACAGAGACACATGCACAGACACAGACAGTGACACAGACAGAGACACGGACAGAGATACAGAGACAGACACAGACAGATGAAGAGACACAGACAGAAACACAGACAGAGATACAGATTGAGACACAGATAGAGACACAGCCACAACAGGGACACGGGCACAGAGAGAGAGATACAGACACAGACAGAGACATAGACAGAGAAATAGACACAGACGGAGACAGAGACACAGACAGAGACAGAATCACAGACAGAGACACAGACACAAACAGCGACACAGAAAAAGACACAGACACAAACAGAGACTCAGATAGAGACAGAGACACAGCCACAGGCACAGACACGGGCAGAGACACAGGCAGAGACACAGGCAGAGACACAGACGGAGACACAGACACAGACAGAGACACAGACACAGACAGATACACAGGCACAGACAGAGAAAGGGACACAGACAGAAACACAGTCAGACACAGACCGAGAGAGAGAAAAATACACAGGCAGAGAAACAGACAGAAACGCAGTGAGATTCGAAGACACAGACAGAGACCCAGGCTGAGACACAGACAGATACAGGGACACAGGCAGACACAGAGACACAGACACAGACAGAGACAGGGACACAGACAGATACACAGACAGAGACAGAGACACAGGCAGACACAGCGACGCAGACAGAGACACACACAGAGACAGTGACACAGACAGAGACTCAGACAGAAACACAGACAGACACAGACCGAGAGAGAGAAAAAAGCACAGGCAGAGACACAGACAGAAACGCAGTCAGATTCAGAGACACAGACAGAGACAAAGGCTGAGAAACAGACAGATACAGGAACACAGGCACACACAGAGACACCGACACAGACACCGACACAGATGGAGACACAGACAGAGACAGCGACAGAGACAGCGACAGAGACAGACACAGACAGAGACACAGACACAGACACAGCCAGAGACACAGACAGAGACAGGGACACAGGGACACAGGCACAGACAGAGACACAGGCACAGACAGAGACACAGCCACAGATATAGACAGAGACACAGACACAGACATAGACAGAGAAACAGACAGAAACAGCGACAGAGACACAAACAGAGACAGGGACACAGGCACAGACAGAGACACAGGCACAGACAGAGACACAGGGACAGACAGAGACACAGGCACAGATACAGGCAGAGACACAGGCAGAGACACAGGCAGAGACAGACACAGGCAGATAAACAAACAGAAACACAGACAGAAACACAGATAGAGAGAGAGATGGACAGATACAGGCAGAGACACAGGCAGAGATTTACCATTCTGCATTACCAGGAGAGACTGTCGGTGGGTGGGTGTGACTCCCCCATGGCCGATCAGCTGGTCCAGTGTGACTCCCCCATGGCCGATCAGCTGGGTGTGTGTGCCTCTCCCCAATGCCGATCAGCTGGGTGTGTGCCTCACACTTAAATACAGTCTGTGCAGCAGAATGTGCCCCAGACAGAGACTGAGACACAGACAGACACAGAGACACAGACAGAGACACAGACAGACACACAGACACAGACAGAGGTACAGAGAGACACAGACAGAGACAGGGGCACAGACCTAAACACAGACAGAGATACAGACAGAGACAGGGACACAGACAGAGTCAGGGACACAGACAGAGACACAGACAGAGGCACAGACAGAGACAGGACACAGACAGAGACAGAGACACAGACAGAGACACAGACAGAGATACAGACAGAGACAGAGACACAGACAGACAGACACAGAGACAGAGATCTAGACAGAGACACAGACAGAGATACAGACAGAGACAGGGACACAGACAGAGACACAGACAGAGATACAGACAGAGACAGGGACACAGACAGAGACACAGACAGAGACACAGACAGAGATACAGACAGAGACACAGACAGAGATACAGACAGGGACACAGACAGACACAGAGACAGAGATCTAGACAGAGACACAGACAGAGATACAGACAGAGACAGGGACACAGACAGAGACAGACTCAGCCCCACCCGCACTCACTGCTTACCAGCTGCTGCCCCCTTCCCTGCCGCCAGAGGCCGCTGTCCCACCGCCGCTGGCAACAAAAGATGGCCACCTGGAGTCTCCCCTGGCAACACAAGATGGCCACCTGGAGTCTCCCCTGGCAACACAAGATGGCCACCTGGAGTCTCCCCTGGCAACACAAGATGGCCACCTGGTGTCTCCCCTGGCAACACAAGATGGCCACCTGGAGTCTCCCCTGGCAACACAAGATGGTCGCGGGGTGTCTCCTCTGGCAACACAGGATGGTCGCGGGGACTCTCCCCTGGCAACACAAGATGGCTCCCGCGAGACGCCCCTGGCAACACAAGATGGCTGCCGTGAGTCTCCCATGGCAACAGAAGATGGCTACCGGGAGTCTCACATGGCAACACAAGATGGCTGTCGGTGGTCCCCCTGACAAGACAAGATGGGTGCCGCCGGCATGCAGGGCATGCTGGGATGGGTGTGACAGAGGCGCAGTGGCGGCTTCTGCTGCCCGTTGGCCCCATTGGTGGACTTCTGGATTGATGTGTCTCAATAGGCACCGCAGCACTGCCCCTCCCCACCCCGGAAACCCCCTCCCAATATCACACCCACTCCGATATCACCACCTCCCCGATATCACCCCCTCCCCGAAATCACACCCACCCCGATATCACCCCCACCCCGATATCACCCCTTCCCCGATATCACACCCACTCCGATATCACCCCTCCCCATATCACCCCCACCCCGATATCACCCCTTCCCCGATATCACCCCCACCCCGATATCACCCCTTCCCCGATATCACACCCACTCCGATATCACCCCTCCCCATATCACCCCCACCCCGATATCACCCCATCCCCGATATCACCCCCACCCCGATATCACCCCTTCCCCGATATCACCCCCTCCCCGATATCACCCCCTCCCCGATATTACCACCACCCCGATATTACCCCCTCCCCGATATCACCCCCTCCCCGATATCACCCACTCCCCGATATCACCCTCACCCCGATATCACCGCCTCCCCGATATCACCCCCTCCCCGAAATCACACCCTCCCCGATATCACCCCCTCCCCGATATCACCACTTCCCCGATATAACCCCCACCCCGATATCACCCCCACCCCAAAATCACCCCATCCCCGATATCACCCCCACCCCGATATCACTCCCACCCCGATATCACCCCCACCCCGATATCACCCCCTCACCAATACCACCCCCTCCCCGATATCACCCCCTCCCCGAAATCTCCCCAGCCCCGATATCACCCCCAGCCCGATATAACCCCCTCCCCGATATCACTCCCTAAACGATATCACCCCCTCCCCGATATCACCCCCACCCCGATATCACCCCCACCCCGATATCACCGCCTCCCCGATATCACTCCTTCCCCGATATAACCCCCTCACCAACACCACCCCCTCCCCGATATCACCCCCTCCCCGATATCACCCCCACAGCGATATTAACCCCTCCCCGATATCACCCCCTCCCCGATACCACCCCCAGCCCGATATCACCCCCTCCCCGATATCACCCCCTCCCCGATATCACCCCCTCCCCGATATCACCCCCTCCCCGATATCACCACCTCCCCAATATCACACCCTCCCCGATATCACCCACTCCCCGATATCACCCCCGCCCCGATATTATCCCCTCCCCGATATCACCCCCGCCCCAATATCACCCCGTCCCCGATATCACCCACCCCAATATCACCCCCACCCCGATATCACCACCTCACACCGAAATCACCCCCTCCCCGATATCACCCCTTCCCCGATATCAGCCCCTCCCCGATATCACCTCCCCGATTTCACACCCTCCCCGACATCACACCCTCCCCGATATCACCCCCTCCCCGATACCAGCCCCAACCCGATATCACCCCCAACCCGATATCACCCCACCCCGAAATCTCCCCCACCCCGATATCACCCCCCTCCCCGACATCACCCCTTCCCCGCTATCACCCCCACCCCGATATCACCCCCTCCCCAATACCACCCCCTCCCTGATATCACCCCTCCCTGATATCACCCCCTCCCCGATATCACCCCTCCCCAATACCACCTCCTCCCCGATATCACCCCCTGCCTCATATCACCCCACCCCGATATCACCCACTCCCCAATATCACCCCCTCCCCGATATCACCCCCTCCCGATATCACCCCACCCCGATATCACCCCGATATCACCCCCACCCCGATATCACCCCCACCCCGATATCACCCCTCCCCGATATCACCCCCTCCCCAATATCACCCCCACCCCGTTATCACCCACTCCCCGATATCACCTCCACCCCAAAATCACCCACACCCCGATCTCACCACCTCCCCGATATCACCCCCACCCCGATATCACCCCCACCCCGATATCACCCCCTCCCCGATATCACACCCACCCCAATATCACCCACCGGCAGATGTCACTACTCTTGGACTACTCCACCGGAGATCACCCCCGCCCACCAAATGTCACCCCTCCCAACCGGATATCACCCCCTTAAATATCCCCCCTCTTATGTCAGTCCCCAGATATAACGACCCTCGATATTATCACCCTGATTAACACCCAGAACCTCCGGATGCCCCCAGCAAGGTATCATTCTGCCCGATGACACCCCCCCCTCGAACCAGCCCAACATGGGCTGGTTTAGCTCAGTGGGCTAAATAGCTGGCTTGCAGTGCAGAACAATGCGAGTAGCGAGGGATCAATTCCCGTGCCGGCCTCAAGAACAGGCGCCGGACAATGGCGACTAGGGGCTTTTCACAGTAACTTCAGTAAAATATACTTGTGACAATAAGCGATTATTATTAATATATCACCCCCCCCCCTCGGATATGAACCCAGCCTGGAATTGATGCCCCCCGCCAAACATCACCGCAGAACGGATATCAGCACCCACCGGATATCACCCCCCCATATCACCCAACCCCAGATATCAACCAACCCCAGATACCACCCAACCCCAGATATCGCCCAACCCCAGAGTTCACCCAACACCAGATATCACCCAACCCCAGAATTCACCCAACCCTAGATATCACCCAACCCCAGATATCACCAAACCCCAGGGAGACCCAACCCCAGATATCACCCAACCCCAGAGATCACCCAATCCCAGAGATCACCCAACCCCAGAGATCACCCAACCGCAGAGATCACCCAATCCCAGAGATCACCCAACCCCAGAGATCACCCAACCCCAGATATCACCCTATCCAGATATCATCCAACCCCAGATATCACCCAACCCCAGGGAGACCCAACCCCAGATATCACCCAAACTCAGATATCACCCAACCCCAGAGATCACCCAACCCCAGAGATCACCCAACCCCAGAGATCACCCAACCGCAGAGATCACCCAATCCCAGATATCACCCAACCCCAGATATCACCCAATCTCAGATATCACCCAACCCCAGAGATCACCCAACCCCAGATATCACCCAACCCCAGATATCACCCAACCCCAGATATCACCCAACCCCAGATATCACCCAACCCCAGATATCACCCAATCTCAGATATCACCCAACCCCAGATATCACCCAGCCCCAGATATCACCCAACGGCAGAGATCACCCAACCCCAGATATCACCAAAGCCCAGATATCAACCAACCCCAGAGATCACCCAACCCCAGATATCACCCAACCCCAGATATCACCCAACGGCAGAGATCACCCAACCCCAGATATCACCCAAGCCCAGATATCACACAACCCCAGAGAGGAGTGAGTGGGCTGCGGGATTTGGAGACAACATCAGTCACTGCAGCAGGTCCCTTTTCAAATGTCCTTTCGGTGGGATTGTCCTGAGGGCCAACACATTTTATACTGCTTGGATTCCGTATAAAAGTGAAGAGCAAATTCTTCATCAGTCCAAGAGTAAAAGTAACTAACTTTTAATCATTACACCCAATAATCTAAGCGAATATGGAAGAACTAGCTGTTAAAATGGCTCAGATATTTTAATCAATGATTGCCAGTTTCCCAACATTAAATGTCTTTAAACTGGTGAAATTCTGACGGATCTGGTGCTTTTTACTTGAATTATTTAATTATTTTTTGTGAAGATTAATCACCTGTTAACATAGTTCATCCCAATAATCAGAGTGAATTTGAATTGATTGTTTGGTCCAATACACAATTATCTCATTCATTCAGTGCGAGGTTGAATTAAATCAGTGAACAGCTCATTATGTTAAAGTCCAACAAGCATTACACAACTAATTATTATTTGTGCAACATTGAGAGAAAATACCAAATTAGTTTTCAGTCCATTAAACACAGCAAATAACTGAAAACATTGCATTGCATCTTTCACTGTGATTGACAAAGGATTGTTCATTGCAATAATCACAGGCGTTTCTAATTATTGTTCAGACCATAATAATTAACTTCCCACAATAATATGTATTGGGAAATATTTCCCATGTCTATGATACCAGCAATTATATCTCAGGATTTAATTTCATTAATCATAGTTGTGCCATGACTGAATGGTGTGAGGATTCTCTCTGCCTGTTTCTCCCAAAGAAAGCTGAGCAAATCGGGCAGCACGGTAGCATAGTGGTTACCACTACGACGTCACACCGCCAGGGTCCCAGGTTCGATTCCCGCGTGGGTCACTGTCTGTGCAGAGTCTGCACGTTCTCGCCGTGTCTGCGTGGGTTTCCTCCGGGTGCTCTGAGGATTACTCTCAGGATTACTCCCTGTGCCCCGTGACAGTGAGGCCAGAAATAAGAGGATAGTACAGCTAAACTGGTGGTGTAGGAGGGAGGGTTTCAGATTTCTGGGCCATTGGGCTATCTTCCGGGACAGGTGGGACCTGGACAAGAAGGGCGGGCAGCATCTGAACTGGAGGGGCATCACTATCCTCGCTGGGAGGTTTGTTAGTGTCACCTGGGAGAATTGAAACTAATATGAAAGGGGGTGGGAACCAGAGCGGTAGCTCAGCAGGTGTAATAACTGAAGGGGAAATGGAGAACTCAAATACCTGAACAACATCACCCTCAGGCAGAGCAAACAAGGTGACAAGTGTGAGAAGGGAGGTGCTCAATGCAGGATTGAGGGTGATGGACCTAAATGTGCGCAGTATAGTGGACTCGCCAACACGAAGGACATTCAAATGGTCATTGGGTAGACAAATGGACAATAAGGGAATAGTGTAGATGGGCTTTAGAGTGGTTTCACAGGTCGGCGCAACATCGAGGGCCGAAGGGCCTGTACTGCGCTGTAATGTTCTATGTATACGGAACAAGGTAAATTTGCATGTTGCGCACATTGATATTGGCTGGTACGATTTGGTGGGAATCACAGGGACGTGATCAGGGCTGGATTCAAAATATGCAAGTGTTCTATCGAAAGGAAAATCAGATGGGCAAAGGGGGCAGCACGGCAGCATTGTGGATAGCACAATTGCTTCACAGCTCCAGGGTCCCAGGTTCGATTCCGACTTGGGTCACTGTCTGTGTGGAGTCTGCACATCCTCCCCGTGTGTGCGTGGGTTTCCTCCGGGTTCTCCGGTTTCCTCCCACAGTCCAAAGATGTGCAGGTTAGGTGGATTGGCCATGATAAATTGCCCTTAGTGTCCAAAATTGCCCTTAGTGTTGGGTGGGGATAGGGTGCAGGTGTTGACCTTGGGTTGGGTGCTCTTTCCAAGAGCTGGTGCAGTCTTGATGGGCCGAATGGCCTCCTTCTGCACTGTACATTCTATGTTAGTATGGAATTAAGTTAAATCGATAGCGAGGAGCGATATAGGATCAGAAGGCATAGATTCTCTGTGGACAGAGTTGAGGAATGGAGTCGATAAAACGACCCTGATGGGAGTTATTTGCAGGATCCCGAGCAGTAAATAAATCAGGAGATAGAAAAGGCATGTAAAAAAGGCAATGTTACAATAATCATGGGGACTTCAATATGCAGGTGGACTGGGAAAATCAGATTGGTCGTGGATCTCAAGAAAAGGAATATGAGGAAAGTCTCAGAGATTTTCTTTGGAGCAGCTTGTGACAGAGCCGACTGGGGAACAGGCAATTCTGGATTTGGTGATGTGTCATGAAGCAGACTTGATTAGTGAACATAAGGTGAAGTAATAATAGGCAACAAAGAAATGGCAGGCCAACTAAGGAGAAGGTTCTGGGGAAACTGAAAGGTCTGAAGGTGGATGAATGACCTGGATGGATGGACTACATCCCAGGGTTCTAAAAGAGATAGCTGAGGAGGTTGTGGAGGCAGTGGTGGTGATCTTTCAGGAATCACTGGAGGCAGAAAGGGTCCCAGAGGACTGGAAAGTGGCTAATGTAGCACCGCTGGTTAAGAAGGGAGAGAGGCAGAAGACGGGAAATTATCGGCCGGTTAGCCTGACTTCGGTCATTGGTAAGATTTTAGATCCATTATTAAAGATGAGATTGTGGAGTATTTGGAAGTGCATGGTAAAATAGGACTGAGTCAGCACGGCTTCGTCAAGGGGAGGTCACGCCTGACAAATCTGGTAGAGTTCTCTTTGAGGAAGTAACAAGGAAGTTAGACAAGGGAGAACCAGCGGCAAGATTTATTTAGATTTCCAGGAGGCATTTGAGATGGTGCCGCACAGGAGGCTGTTAAATGGGTTAAGAGCCCATGGTGTTCAGGGTGATATCCTGGGATGGAAAAAGAATTGGCTGACTGGCAGAAGGCAGAGAGTGGGGATAAAGGGGTCTTTTTCAGGATGGCAGCCGTGTCTAGTGGTGTGCCCCAGGGGTCTGTGCTGGGACCACAACTTTCCACAATATACATTAATGATCTGGAAGAAGGAACTGAAGGCACTGTTGCTGAGTTTGCAGATGATACAAAGATCTGTAGAGGGACAGATAGTATTGAGGAAGCGGTGGCGGGGTGGGGGGTGTGGGGGGGGGGCGGGGGGGGGGGCTGCAGAAGGACTTTGAGACTCGGAGATTCTGCAAAGACGTGGCAGATGGAATACAATGTGGAAAAGTGTGAGGTTATGCACTTTAGAACGAGGAATTGACTATTCTCTAAATGGGGAAATGCTTCGGAAATCAGGAGCACAAAGGGACTTGGGAGGCCTTGTTCACGATTCTCTTATGGTTAACGGGCAGGTTCAGTCGGCAGTTAGGAAGGCAATTGCAATGTTAGCATTCATGTCGAGAGGGCGAGAGTACAAGACCAGGAATGTACTTCTGAGGCTGTATAAGGCTCTGGTCAGGCCCTATTTGGAGTATTGTGAGCAGTTTTGGGCCCCGTATCTGAAGAAGGGCATGCTTCCCTTGGAAAGGGTCCACAGGAGGTTCAGTGGAACGATGCCTGGAATGAAGAGCTTGTCGTATGAGGAACGGTTGAGGACTCTGGGTCTGTACTCGTGGAGTTTCGAAGGATGAGGGGGGATCTTACTGAAACTTCCAGGATACTGCGAGTCCTGGACAGAGTGGACGTGGAGAGGATGTTTCCACTTGTAGGAAAAACTAGAATCAGAGGACACAATCTCAGACTAAAGGCACAATGCTTTAAAGCAGAGCTGAGGAGGAATTTATTCAGCCAGAGGGTGGTGAATCTGTGGAACTCTTTGCCGCAGAAGGCTGTGGAGGCCAAATCACTGAGCGTCTTTAAGACAGAGATAGATAGGTTCTTGGTTAATAAGGAGGTCAGGGGTTCTGGGGAGAAGGTGAGAAGGTAGGAGAATGAGGATGAGAAACATATCAGCCATGATTGAATGAGCAGGCTCGATGGGCCTAGTGACCAAGTTCAGCTCCTTTGTCTTATGGTCTTATGGCCGTAAATGTCCAACTCGGTTTGAAATGTTGCTTTGGGTGTCAGCCTCCATTATTCTTACAGAACATAGAACATAGAACGATACAGCGCAGTACAGGCCCTTTGGCCCACGATGTTGCACCGAAACAAAAGCCATCTAACCTACACTATACCATTATCATCCATATGTTTATCCAATAAACTTTTAAATGCCCTCAATGTTGGCGAGTTCACTACTGTAGCAGGTAGGGCATTCCACGGCCTCACTACTCTTTGCGTAAAGAACCTACCTCTGACCTCTGTCCTATATCTATTACCCCTCAGTTTAAGGCTATGTCCCCTCGTGCTAGCCATTTCCATCCGCAGGAGAAGGCTCTCACTGTCCACCCTATCTAACCCCCTGATCATTTTGTATGCCTCTATTAAGTCTCCTCTTCACCTTCTTCTCTCTAACGAAAACAACCTCAAGTCCATCAGACTTTCCTCGTAAGATTTTCCCTCCATACCAGGCAACATCCTGGTAAATCTCCTCTGCACCCGTTCCAAAGCCTCCACGTCCTTCCTATAATGCGGTGACCAGAACTGTACGCAATACTCCAAATGCGGCTGTACCAGAGTTCTGTACAGCTGCAACATGACCTCCTGACTCCGGAACTCAATCCCTCTACCAATAAAGGCCAACACTCCATAGGCCTTCTTCACAACCCTATCAACCTGGGTGGCAACTTTCAGGGATCTATGTACATGGACACCTAGATCCCTCTGCTCATCCACACTTTCAAGAACTTTTCCATTAGCCAAATATTCCACATTCCTGTTATTCCTTCCAAAGTGAATCACCTCACACTTCTCTACATTAAACTCCATTTGCCACCTCTCAGCCCAGCACTGCAGCTTATCTATATCCCTCTGTAACTTGCTACTTCCTTCCACACTATCGACAACACCACCGACTTTAGTATCGTCTGCAAATTTACTCACCCACCCTTCTGCGCCTTCCTCTAGGTCATTGATAAAAATGACAAACAGCAACGGCCCCAGAACAGATCCTTGTGGTACTCCACTTGTGACAGAACTCCATTCTGAACATTTCCCATCAACCACCACCCTCTGTCTTCTTTCAGCTAGCCAATTTCTGATCCACATCTCTAAATCACCCTCAATCCCCAGCCTCCGTATTTTCTGCAATAGCCTACCGTGGGGAACCGTATCAAACGCTTTGCTGAAATCCATATACACCACATCAACTGCTCTACCCTCGTCTACCTGTTCAGTCACCTTCTCAAAGAACTCGATAAGGTTTGTGAGGCATGACCTACCCTTCACAAAGCCATGCTGACTATCCCTGACCATATTATTCCTATCTAGATGATTATAAATCTTGTCTCTTATAATCCCCTCCAAGACTTTACCCACTACAGACGTGAGGCTCACCGGTCTATAGTTGCCGGGGTTGTCTCTGCTCCCCTTTTTGAAAAAAGGGACCACATTTGCTATCCTCCAGTCCTCTGGCACTATTCCTGTAGCCAATGATGACATAAAAATCAAAGCCAATGGTCCAACAATCTCTTCCCTGGCCTCCCAGAGAATCCTAGGATAAATCCCATCAGGTCCCGGGGACTTATCTATTTTCAGCCTGTCCAGAATTGCCAACACCTCTTCCCTACGTACCTCAATGACATCTAATCTATTTACCTGGAGCTCAGCATTCTCCTCCACAACATTATCTTTTTCTTGAGTGAATACTGACGAAAAATATTCATTTAGTATCTCGCCTATCTCTTCAGACTCTACACACAACTTCCCATCCCTGTCCTTGACTGGTCCTGCTCTTTCCCTAGTCATTCGCTTATTCCTGACATACCTATAGAAAGCTTTTGGGTTTTCCTTGATCCTCCCTGCCAAATACTTCTCATGTCCCCTCCTTGCTCGTCTTAGCTCTCTCTTTAGATCCTTCCTCGCTACCTTGTAACTATCCATCGCCCCAACTGAAACTTCACACCTCATCTTCACATCGGCCTCCTTCTTCCTCTTAACAAGAGATTCCACTTCTTTGGTAAACCACGGTTCCCTCGCTCTGCACCTTTCTCCCTGCCTGACCGGTACATACTTATCAAGAACACGCAGTAGCTGATCCTTGAACAAGCCCCACTTATCCAGTGTGCCCAACACTTGCAGTCTACTTCTCCACCTTATCCCCCCCCCCAAGTCACGTCTAATGGCATCATAATTACCCTTCCCCAGCTATAACTCTTGCCCTGCGGTGTATACTTATCCCTTTCCATCCTTAATGTAAACGTCACCGAATTGTGGTCACTGTCCCCAAAGTGCTCACCTACCTCCAAATCCAACACCTGGCCTGGTTCATTACCCAAAACCAAATCCAATGTGGCCTCGCCTCTTGTTGGCCTGTCAACAAACTGTGTCAGGAAACCCTCCTGCACACACTGTACAAAAAACGACCCATCTAATGTACTCGAACTATATCTTTTCCAGTCAATATTTGGAAAGTTAAAGTCTCCCATAATAACTACCCTGTTACTTTCGCTCTTATCCAGGATCATCCTCGCCATTCTTTCCTCTACATCCCTAGAACTATTTGGAGGCCTATAGAAAACTCCCAACAGTGTGACCTCTCCTTTCATGTTTCTAACCTCAGCCCATACTACCTCGGAAGATGCGTCCCCATCTAGCATCCTCTCCGCCACCGTAATACTGCTCTTGACTAGCAGCGCCACACCTCCCCCTCTTTTGCCTCCTTCTCTGAGCTTACTAAAACACCTAAACCCCGGAACCTGCAACATCCATTCCTGTCCCTGCTCTATCCATGTCTCCGAAATGGCCACAACATCGAAGTCCCAGGTACCAACCCATGCTGCCAGTTCCCCTACCTTATTTCGTATACTCCTGGCATTGAAGTAGACACACTTCAAACCACCTACCTGAACACCGGCCCCCTCCTGCGACGTCAAATCTGAGCTCCTGACCTCTATACTCTCATTCTCCCTTACCCTAAAACTACAATCCAGGTTCCCATGCCCCTGCTGCATTAGTTTAAACCCCCCCAAAGAGCACTAACAAATTTCGCCCCCAGGATATTTGCGCCCCGCAGAAATCTGAATCCCTCCCGCCTGCACCATCCCTGTAGCCACGTGTTTAATTGCTCTCTCTCCCTATTCCTCATCTCACTATCACGTGGCACGGGCAACAACCCAGAGATAACAACTCTGTTTGTTCTAGTTCTGAGCTTCCATCCTAGCTCCCTGAAAGCCTGCCTGACATCCTTATCCCCTTTCCTACCTATGTCGTTAGTGCCAATGTGGACCACGACTTGGGGCTGCTCCCCCTCCCCCTTAAGGACCCGGAAAACACGATCCGAGACATCACGTACCCTTGCACCTGTAAGGCAACATACCAAACGTGAGTCTCTCACGCTCCCACAAAATCTCCTATCTGTGCCCCTGACTATAGAGTCCCCAATTACTAATGCTCTGCTCCTCTCCCCCCCTTCCCTTTTGAGCAACAGGGACAGACTCCGTGCCAGAGGCCCGTACCCCATGGCTTACCCCTGGAAAGTCGTCCCCCCCACAAGTATCCAAAGCGGTATACTTGTTTCTCAGGGGAACGACCGCAGGGGATCCCTGCACTGACTGTTTTGCACCATTTAAGTTGTGAATAACTGACAGAGTGTGATAGGTCAGTTATTGTGCAGAGCTGGAATAGAACTTGTCTTTCCCCACAGAGAGAGCGAGGGACACAGAGAGTGAGGGACACAGAGAGAAAGGGACACAGAGAGAGAGTGAGGGACACAGAGAGTGAGGAACACAGAGAGCGAGGGAAACAGAGAGAGCGAGGGGCACAGAGAGAGCGAGGGACAGAGAGAGAGCGAGGGACATAGAGAGTGTGGGACACAGAGAGAGCGAGGGACACAGAGAGTGTGGGACACAGAGAGAGCGAGGGACACAGAGAGCGAGGGACACAGAGAGCGAGGGACACAGAGAGTGAGGGACACAGAGAGTGAGGGACACAGAGAGCGAGGGTCACACAGAGAGAGTGAGGGACACAGAGAGTGAGGAACACAGAGAGCGAGGGAAACAGAGAGAGCGAGGGGCACAGAGAGCGTGAGGGACACTGAGCGAGGGACACAGACAGAGCGAGGGACACAGAGAGAGCGAGGGGCACACAGAAAGGGAGGGACACAGAGAGAGTGAGGGACACAGAGAGCGCGAGTGACACAGAGAGAGCGAGGACACAGAGAGCGAGGGACACAGAGAGCGAGGGACACACAGAGATAGTGAGGGACACAGAGAGTGAGGGATACACAGAGAGAGTGTGGGACACAGAGAGAGTGAGTGACAGAGAGAGAGAGTGTGGGACACAGAGAGTGAGGGACACACAGACAGAGCCAGGGACAAAGAGAGAGCGAGGGACACAGAGAGCGAGGGACACACACAGAGAGCGAGGGACACACAGAGAGAGCGAGGGACACAGAGGGCGAGGGACACACAGAGAGATTGTGGGACACAGAGAGAGTGAGGGACACAGAGAGAGTGAGTGACACACAGAGAGCGAGGAACACAGAGAGAGCGAATGACACAGAGAGCGAGGGACACAGAGAGCGAGGGACACAGAGAGTGAGGGACACAGAGAGTGAGGGACACAGAGAGAGTGAGGGACCCAGAGGGAGGGAGGGACACAGTGAGTGAGGGACACATAGAGAGTGAGGGGCACAGAGAGTGAGGGACACAGAGAGCGAGGGACACACAGAGAGAGCGAGAGACACAGAGAGTGAGGGACACAGAGATTGAGGGATGCAGAGAGCGAGGGACACACAGAGAGAGCGTGTGACACAGACAAAGCCAGGGACACAGAGAACGAGGGACACGCAGAAAGGGAGGGACACAGAGAGAGTGAGGGACACAGAGAGACCGAGGGACACACAGAAAGGGAGGGACACAGAGAGAGTGAGGGACACAGAGAGAGCGAGGGACACACAGAAAGGGAGGGACACAGAGAGAGTGAGGGACACAGAGAGAGCGAGGGGCACACAGAAAGGGAGGGACACAGAGAGCGAGGGACACAGAGAGAGCGAGGGACACAGAGAGAGCGAGGGACACAGAGAGAGCGAGGGGCACAGAGAGCGAGGGGCACAGAGAGCGAGGGACACACAGAGGGAGCGAGTGACACAGACAAAGCCAGGGACACAGAGAGAGCGAGGGACACAGAGAGAGTGAGGGACACAGAGAGAGCGAGGGACACACAGAAAGGGAGGGACACAGAGAGCGAGGGACACAGAGAGAGCGAGGGACACAGACAAAGCCAGGGACACAGAGAGAGCGAGGGACACACAGAAAGAGAGGGACACGGAGAGAGTGAGGGACACAGAGAGAGCGAGGGACACAGAGAGAGAGAGGGGCACAGAGAGCGAGGGACACAGAGAGCGAGGGGCACAGAGAGCGAGGGACACAAAGAGAGAGCGAGTGACACAGGCAAAGCCAGGGACACAGAGAGAGCGAGGGACACAGAGAGAGCGAGGGGCACAGAGAGTGAGGGACACAGAGAGAGCGAGGGACACAGAGAGAGCGAGGGACACAGACCGAGGGACACAGAGAGAGCGAGGGACACAGAGAGAGTGAGGGACACACAAAAAGGGAGGGACAGAGAGAGAGTGAGGGACACAGAGAGCGAGGGGCACAGAGAGCGAGGGACACAGAGAGCGAGGGACAAAGAGAGCGAGGGGCACAGAGAGAGCGAGGGGCACAGAGAGCGAGGGGCACAGAGAGCGAGGGACACACAGAGAGAGCGAGTGACACAGACAAAGCCAGGGACACAGAGAGAGCGAGGGACACAGAGAGAGCGAGGGGCACAGAGAGCGAGGGGCACAGAGAGCGAGGGACACACAGAGAGAGCGAGGGGCACAGAGAGTGAGGGACACACAGAGAGCGTGGGACACACAGAGAGCGAGGAACACAGAGAGCCCGAGCGACAAAGAGAGCGCGATGGTCACAGAGAGCGCGAGGGACACACAGAAAGGTAGGGACACAGACAGAGCGAGGGTCACAGACCGAGGGACTCAGACAGAGCGAGGGACACAGAGAGAGCGAGGGACACAGAGTGAGCGAGGGACACACAGAAAGGGCGGGATACAGCGAGAGTGAGGAACACAGAGAGAGCGAGGCACACAGAGAGAGCGAGGGACACAGAGAGCGAGGGACACAGAGAGCGAGGGACACAGAGAGCGAGGGACACAGAGAGAGAGCGAGGGACACAGACAGAGCGAGGGACACAGAGAGCGAGGGTACCACACAGAGAGAGCGAGGGACACAGAGAATGAGGGACACAGAGAATGAGGGACACAGAGAGAGAGAGCGAGGGACACAGAGTGGCGAGGGACACAGAGAGAGCAAGGGACACAGAGAGGGAGGGACACAGAGAGCGAGGGACACAGAGAGCGAGGTACATAGAGAGTGAGGGACACAGAGAGCGAGGGGCACAGAGAGCGAGGGATACAGAGAGCGAGGGACACAGAGAGCGAGGGACACAGAGAGAGCCAGGGACACAGAGAGCGCGAGGGGCAGAGAAAGAGCGAGGGAAACAGAGAGCGAGGGACACAGAGAGCGAGGGACACAGAGAGAGCCAGGGACACAGAGAGCGCGAGGGGCAGAGAAAGAGCGAGGGAAACAGAGAGCGAGGGACACAGAGAGCACGAGTGACACAGAGAGCGCGAGGGACACAGAGAGCGCGAGCGACACAGAAACCGGGAGGGACACAGAGACCGCGAGGGACAGAGAGAGAATGGGGGACACAGAGAGAGCGAGGGTCACAGAGAGCAAGGGACACAGAGAGCGAGGGACACTTAGAGAGTGAAGGATACAGAGAGTGAGGGACACACTGAGAGAGTGTGGGACACAGAGAGCGAGTGACACAGAGAGCGCGAGGGACACATAGAGCGCGAGGGACACAGAGAGCGAGGGACACAGAGAGCGAGGGACACAGAGAGTGTGGGACACAGAGAGAGCGAGGGACACAGAGAGCGAGGGACACAGAGAGCGAGGGACACAGAGAATGAGGGACACAGAGAGCGAGGGTCACACAGAGAGAGTGAGGGACACAGAGAGTGAGGAACACAGAGAGCGGGGGAAACAGAGAGAGCGAGGGGCACAGAGAGCGTGAGGGACACTGAGCGAGGGACACAGACAGAGCGAGGGACACAGAGAGAGCGAGGGACACACAGAAAGGGAGGGACACAGAGAGAGTGAGGGACACAGAGAGCGCGAGTGACACAGAGAGAGCGAGGACACAGAGAGCGAGGGACACACAGAGATAGTGAGGGACACAGAGAGTGAGGGACACACAGAGAGAGTGTGGGACACAGAGAGAGTGAGTGACAGAGAGAGAGAGTGTGGGACACAGAGAGTGAGGGACACACAGACAGAGCCAGGGACACACAGAGAGCGTGGGACACAGAGAGCGAGGGACACACACAGAGAGCGAGGAACACAGAGAGAGCGAATGACACAGAGAGCGAGGGACACACAGAAAGGGAGGGACACAGAGAGAGTGAGGGACACAGAGAGAGCGAGGGACACACAGAAAGGGAGGGACACAGAGAGTGAGGGACACAGAGAGAGCGAGGGACACACAGAAAGGGAGGGACACAGAGAGAGTGAGGGACACAGAGAGAGCGAGGGACACACAGAAAGGGAGGGACACAGAGAGAGTGAGGGACACAGAGAGAGCGAGGGGCACACAGAAAGGGACGGACACAGAGAGCGAGGGACACAGAGAGAGCGAGGGGCACAGACAAAGCCAGGGACACAGAGAGCGCGAGCGACACAGACACCGGGAGGGACACAGAGACAGCGAGGGACAGAGAGAGAGTGGGGGACACAGAGAGAGCGAGGGTCACAGAGAGCAAGGGACACAGAGAGCGAGGGACACTTAGAGAGTGAAGGATACAGAGAGTGAGGGACACACTGAGAGAGTGTGGGACACAGAGAGCGAGGGTCACAGAGAGAGAGTGAGGGACACAGAGAGTGAGGAACTCAGAGAGCGAGGGAAACAGAGAGAGCGAGGGGCACAGAGAGCGTGAGGGACACTGAGCGAGGGACACAGACAGAGCGAGGGACACAGAGAGAGCGAGGGACACACAGAAAGGGAGGGACACAGAGAGAGTGAGGGACACAGAGAGCGCGAGTGACACAGAGAGAGCGAGGACACAGAGAGCGAGGGACACACAGAGATAGTGAGAGACACAGAGAGTGAGGGACACACAGAGAGAGTGTGGGACACAGAGAGAGTGAGTGACAGAGAGAGAGAGTGTGGGACACAGAGAGTGAGGGACACACAGACAGAGCCAGGGACACACAGAGAGCGTGGGACACAGAGAGCGAGGGACACACAGAAAGGGAGGGACACAGAGAGAGTGAGGGACACAGAGAGAGCGAGGGACACACAGAAAGGGAGGGACACAGAGAGTGAGGGTCACAGAGAGAGCAAGGGACACACAGAAAGGGAGGGACACAGAGAGAGTGAGGGACACAGAGAGCGAGGGAAACAGAGAGAGCGAGGGGCACAGAGAGAGCGAGGGACACAGAGAGAGCGAGGGACATAGAGAGTGTGGGACACAGAGAGAGCTAGGGACACAGAGAGCGAGGGACACAGAGAGTGTGGGACACAGAGAGAGCGAGGGACACAGAGAGCGAGGGACACAGAGAGCGAGGGACACAGAGAGAGTGAGTGACAGAGAGAGAGAGTGTGGGACACAGAGAGTGTGGGACACAGAGAGAGCGAGGGACACAGAGAGCGAGGGACACAGAGAGCGAGGGACACAGAGAGTGAGGGACACAGAGAGTGAGGGACACAGAGAGCGAGGGTCACACAGAGAGAGTGAGGGACACAGAGAGTGAGGAACACAGAGAGCGAAGGAAACAGAGAGAGCGAGGGGCACAGAGAGCGTGAGGGACACTGAGCGAGGGACACAGACAGAGCGAGGGACACAGAGAGAGCGAGGGACACACAGAAAGGGAGGGACACAGAGAGAGTGAGGGACACAGAGAGCGCGAGTGACACAGAGAGAGCGAGGACACAGAGAGCGAGGGACACAGAGAGCGAGGGACACACAGAGATAGTGAGGGACACAGAGAGTGAGGGACACACAGAGAGAGTGTGGGACACAGAGAGAGTGAGTGACAGAGAGAGAGAGTGTGGGACACAGAGAGTGAGGGACACACAGACAGAGCCAGGGACAAAGAGAGAGCGAGGGACACAGAGAGCGAGGGACACACACAGAGAGCGAGGGACACACAGAGAGAGCGAGGGACACAGAGGGCGAGGGACACACAGAGAGATTGTGGGAAACAGAGAGAGTGAGGGACACAGAGAGAGTGAGTGACACACAGAGAGCGAGGAACACAGAGAGAGCGAATGACACAGAGAGCGAGGGACACAGTGAGTGAGGGACACATAGAGAGTGAGGGGCACAGAGAGTGAGGGACACAGAGAGCGAGGGAAACACAGAGAGAGCGAGAGACACAGAGAGTGAGGGGCACAGAGATTGAGGGACGCAGAGAGCGAGGGACACACAGAGAGAGCGTGTGACACAGACAAAGCCAGGGACACAGAGAACGAGGGACACGCAGAAAGGGAGGGAAACAGAGAGAGTGAGGGACACAGAGAGAGCGAGGGACACACAGATAGGGAGGGACACAGAGAGAGTGAGGGACACAGAGAGAGCGAGGGACACACAGAAAGGGAGGGACACAGAGAGAGTGAGGGACACAGAGAGAGTGAGGGGCACACAGAAAGGGAGGGACACAGAGAGCGAGGGACACAGAGAGAGCGAGGGACACAGACAAAGCCAGGGACACAGAGAGAGCGAGGGACACACAGAAAGAGAGGGACACAGAGAGAGCGAGGGACACAGAGAGAGCGAGGGACAAAGAGAGAGCGAGGGGCACAGAGAGTGAGGGGCACAGAGAGCGAGGGACACACAGAGGGAGCGAGTGACACAGACAAAGCCAGGGACACAGAGAGTGCGAGGGACACAGAGAGAGTGAGGGACACAGAGAGAGCGAGGGACACACAGAAAGGGAGGGACACAGAGAGCGAGGGACACAGAGAGAGCGAGGGACACAGACAAAGCCAGGGACACAGAGAGAGCGAGGGACACACAGAAAGAGAGGGACACAGAGAGAGTGAGGGACACAGAGAGAGCGAGGGACACAGAGAGAGCGAGGGGCACAGAGAGCGAGGGACACAGAGAGCGAGGGGCACAGAGAGCGAGGGACACAAAGAGAGAGCGAGTGACACAGACAAAGCCAGGGACACAGAGAGAGCGAGGGACACAGAGAGAGCGAGGGGCACAGAGAGTGAGGGACACAGAGAGAGCGAGGGACACAGACCGAGGGACACAGAGAGAGCGAGGGACACAGAGAGAGTGAGGGACACACAGAAAGGGAGGGACACAGAGAGAGTGAGGGACACAGAGAGCAAGGGGCACAGAGAGCGAGGGACACAGAGAGCGAGGGACAAAGAGAGCGAGGGGCACAGAGAGAGCGAGGGGCACAGAGAGCGAGGGGCACAGAGAGCGAGGGACACACAGAGAGAGCGAGTGACACAGACAAAGCCAGGGACACAGAGAGAGCGAGGGACACAGAGAGAGCGAGGGGCACAGAGAGCGAGGGGCACAGAGAGCGAGGGACACACAGAGAGAGCGAGGGGCACAGAGAGTGAGGGACACACAGAGAGCGTGGGACACACAGAGAGCGAGGAACACAGAGAGCCCAAGCGACAAAGAGAGCGCGATGGTCACAGAGAGCGCGAGGGACACACAGAAAGGTAGGGACACAGACAGAGCGAGGGTCACAGACCGAGGGACTCAGACAGAGCGAGGGACACAGAGAGAGCGAGGGACACAGAGTGAGCGAGGGACACACAGAAAGGGCGGGTCACAGAGAGAGTGAGGAACACAGAGAGAGCGAGGCACACATAGAGAGCGAGGGACACAGAGAGCGAGGGACACAGAGAGCGAGGGACACAGAGAGCGAGGGACACAGAGAGCGAGGGACACAGAGAGAGAGCGAGGGACACAGACAGAGCGAGGGACACAGAGAGCGAGGGTACCACACAGAGAGAGCGAGGGACACAGAGAATGAGGGACACAGAGAATGAGGGACACAGAGAGAGAGAGCGAGGGACACAGAGTGCGAGGGACACAGAGAGAGCAAGGGACACAGAGAGCGAGGGACACAGAGAGCGAGGGACACAGAGAGCGAGGTACATAGAGAGTGAGGGACACAGAGAGCGAGGGACACAGAGAGCGAGGGACACAGAGAGCGAGGGGCACAGAGAGCGAGGGACACAGAGAGAGCCAGGGACACAGAGAGCGCGAGGGGCAGAGAAAGAGCGAGGGAAACAGAGAGCGAGGGACAGAGAGAGCGAGGGACACAGAGAGAGCCAGGGACACAGAGAGCGCGAGGGGCAGAGAAAGAGCGAGGGAAACAGAGAGCGAGGGACACAGAGAGCACGAGTGACACAGAGAGCGCGAGGGACACAGAGAGCGCGAGCGACACAGACACCGGGAGGGACACTGAGACCGCGAGGGACAGAGAGAGAGTGGGGGACACAGAGAGAGCGAGGGTCACAGAGAGCAAGGGACACAGAGAGCGAGGGACACTTAGAGAGTGAAGGATACAGAGAGTGAGGGACACACTGAGAGAGTGTGGGACACAGAGAGCGAGTGACACAGGAGCGCGAGGGACACATAGAGCGCGAGGGACACAGAGAGCGAGGGACACAGAGAGTGTGGGACACAGAGAGAGCGAGGGACACAGATAGCGAGGGACACAAAGAGCGAGGGACACAGAGAGCGAGGGTCACACAGAGAGAGTGAGGGACACAGAGAGTGAGGAACACTGAGAGCGAGGGAAACAGAGAGAGCGAGGGGCACAGAGAGCGTGAGGGACACTGAGCGAGGGACACAGACAGAGCGAGGGACACAGAGAGAGCGAGGGACACACAGAAAGGGAGGGACACAGAGAGAGTGAGGGACACAGAGAGCGCGAGTGACACAGAGAGATCGAGGACACAGAGAGCGAGGGACACACAGAGAGAGCGAGGGACACAGAGAGTGAGGGACACACAGAGAGAGTGTGTGACACAGAGAGAGTCAGTGACAGAGAGAGAGAGTGTGGGACACAGAGAGTGAGGGACACACAGACAGAGCCAGGGACACACAGAGAGCGTGGGACACAGAGAGCGAGGGACACACACAGAGAGCGAGGAACACAGAGAGAGCGAATGACACAGAGAGCGAGGGACACACAGAAAGGGAGGGACACAGAGAGAGTGAGGGACACAGAGAGAGCGGGGGACACACAGAAAGGGAGGGACACAGAGAGTGAGGGACACAGAGAGAGCGAGGGACACACAGAAAGGGAGGGACACAGTGATCGAGGGACACAGAGAGAGCGAGGGACACAGACAAAGCCAGGGACACAGAGAGAGCGAGGGACACACAGAAAGAGAGGGACACAGAGAGAGTGAGGGACACAGAGAGAGCGAGGGACAGAGAGAGAGCGAGGGGCACAGAGAGCGAGGGACACAGAGAGCGAGGGGCACAGAGAGCGAGGGACACAAAGAGAGAGCGAATGACACAGACAAAGCCAGGGACACAGAGAGAGCGAGGGACACAGAGAGAGCGAGGGGCACAGAGAGTGAGGGACACAGAGAGAGCGAGGGACACAAAGAGAGCGAGGGACACAGACCGAGGGACACAGAGAGAGCGAGGGACACAGAGAGAGTGAGGGACACACAGAAAGGGAGGGACACAGAGAGAGTGAGGGACACAGAGAGCGAGGGGCACAGAGAGCGAGGGACACAGAGAGCGAGGGACACAGAGAGCGAGGGACACAGAGAGAGAGCGAGGGACACAGACAGAGCGAGGGACACAGAGAGCGAGGGTACCACACAGAGAGAGCGAGGAACACAGAGAATGAGGGACACAGAGAATGAGGGACACAGAGAGAGAGAGCGAGGGACACAGAGTGGCGAGGGACACAGAGAGAGCAAGGGACACAGAGAGCGAGGGACACAGAGAGCGAGGGACACAGAGAGCGAGGTACATAGAGAGTGAGGGACACAGAGAGCGAGGGACACAGAGAGCGAGGGACACAGAGAGCGAGGGGCACAGAGAGCGAGGGACACAGAGAGAGCCAGGGACACAGAGAGCGCGAGGGGCAGAGAAAGAGCGAGGGAAACAGAGAGCGAGGGACACAGAGAGCGAGGGACACAGAGAGAGCCAGGGACACAGAGAGCGCGAGGGGCAGAGAAAGAGCGAGGGAAACAGAGAGCGAGGGACACAGAGAGCACGAGTGACACAGAGAGCGCAAGGGACACAGAGAGCGCGAGCGACACAGACACCGGGAGGGACACAGAGACCGCGAGGGACAGAGAGAGAGTGGGGGACACAGAGAGAGCGAGGCTCACAGAGAGCAAGGGACACAGAGAGCGAGGGACACTTAGAGAGTGAAGGATACAGAGAGTGAGGGACACACTGAGAGAGTGTGGGACACAGAGAGCGAGTGACACAGAGAGCGCGAGGGACACATAGAGCGCGAGGGACACAGAGAGCGAGGGACACAGAGAATGAGGGACACAGAGAGCGAGGGTCACACAGAGAGAGTGAGGGACACAGAGAGTGAGGAACACAGAGAGCGAGGGAAACAGAGAGAGCGAGTGACACAGAGAGCGCGAGGGACACATAGAGCGCGAGGGACACAGAGAGCGAGGGACACAGAGAGTGTGGGACACAGAGAGAGCGAGGGACACAGAGAGCGAGGGACACAGAGAGCGAGGGACACAGAGAATGAGGGACACAGAGAGTGAGGGTCACACAGAGAGAGTGAGGGACACAGAGAGTGAGGAACACAGAGAGCGAGGGAAACAGAGAGAGCGAGGGGCACAGAGAGCGTGAGGGACACTGAGCGAGGGACACAGACAGAGCGAGGGACACAGAGAGAGCGAGGGACACACAGAAAGGGAGGGACACAGAGAGAGTGAGGGACACAGAGAGCGCGAGTGACACAGAGAGAGCGAGGACATAGAGAGCGAGGGACACACAGAGATAGTGAGGGACACAGAGAGTGAGGGACACACAGAGAGAGTGTGGGACACAGAGAGAGTGAGTGACAGAGAGAGAGAGTGTGGGCCACAGAGAGTGAGGGACACACAGACAGAGCCAGGGACACACAGAGAGCGTGGGACACAGAGAGCGAGGGACACACACAGAGAGCGAGGAACACAGAGAGAGCGAATGACACAGAGAGCGAGGGACACACAGAAAGGGAGGGACACAGAGTGAGTGAGGGACACAGAGAGAGCGAGGGACACACAGAAAGGGAGGGACACAGAGAGTGAGGGACACAGAGAGAGCGAGGGACACACAGAAAGGGAGGGACACAGAGAGAGTGAGGGACACAGAGAGAGCGAGGGACACACAGAAAGGGAGGGACACAGAGAGAGTGAGGGACACAGAGAGAGCGAGGGACACACAGAAAGGGAGGGACACAGAGAGAGTGAGGGACACAGAGAGAGCGAGGGGCACACAGAAAGGGAGGGACACAGAGAGTGAGGGACACAGAGAGAGCGAGGGACACAGACAAAGCCAGGGACACAGAGAGCGCGAGCGACACAGACACCGGGAGAGACACAGAGACCGCGAGGGACAGAGAGAGAGTGGGGGACACAGAGAGAGCGAGGGTCACAGAGAGCAAGGGACACAGAGAGCGAGGGACACTTAGAGAGTGAAGGATACAGAGAGTGAGGGACACACTGAGAGAGTGTGGGACACAGAGAGCGAGGGTCACAGAGAGAGAGTGAGGGACACAGAGAGTGAGGAACACAGAGAGCGAGGGGCACCGAGAGCGTGAGGGACACTGAGCGAGGGACACAGACAGACCGAGGGACACAGAGAGAGCGAGGGACACACAGAAAGGGAGGGACACAGAGAGAGTGAGGGACACAGAGAGCGCGAGTGACACAGAGAGAGCGAGGACACAGAGAGCGAGGGACACACAGAGGTAGTGAGGGACACAGAGAGTGAGGGACACACAGAGAGAGTGTGGGACACAGAGAGAGTGAGTGACAGAGAGAGAGAGTGTGGGACACAGAGAGTGAGGGACACACAGACAGAGCCAGGGACACACAGAGAGCGTGGGACACAGAGAGCGAGGAACACACACACAGAGCGAGGGACACACAGAGAGAGCGAGGGACACAGAGGGCGAGGGACACACAGAGAGAGTGTGGGACACAGAGAGAGTGAGGGACACAGAGAGTGTGAGTGACACACAGAGAGCGAGGAACACAGAGAGAGCGAATGACACAGAGAGCGAGGGACACACAGAAAGGGCGGGACACAGAGAGAGTGAGGGACACAGAGAGAGCGAGGGACACACAGAAAGGGAGGGACACAGAGAGTGAGGGACACAGATAGAGCGAGGGACACACAGAAAGGGAGGGACACAGAGAGAGTGAGGGACACAGAGAGAGCGAGGGACACACAGAAAGGGAGGGACACAGAGAGAGTGAGGGACACAGAGAGAGCGAGGGGCACACAGAAAGGGAGGGACACAGAGAGCGAGGGATACAGAGAGAGCGAGGGACACAGACAAAGCCAGGGACACAGAGAGCGCGAGCGACACAGACACCGGGAGGGACACAGAGACCGCGAGGGACAGAGAGAGAGTGGGGGACACAGAGAGAGCGAGGGTCACAGAGAGCAAGGGACACAGAGAGCGAGGGACACTTAGAGAGTGAAGGATACAGAGAGTGAGGGACACACTGAGAGAGTGTGGGACACAGAGAGCGAGTGACACAGCGAGCGCGAGGGACACAGAGAGCGCGAGGGACACAGAGAGCGAGGGACACAGAGAGTGAGGGACACAGAGAGCGAGGGTCACACAGAGAGAGTGAGGGACACAGAGAGTGAGGAACACAGAGAGCGAGGGAAACAGAGAGAGCGAGGGGCACAGAGAGCGTGAGGGACACTGAGCGAGGGACACAGACAGAGCAAGGGACACAGAGAGAGCGAGGGACACACAGAAAGGGAGGGACACAGAGAGAGCGAGGACACAGAGAGCGAGGGACAAAGAGAGCGAGAGACACACAGAGATAGTGAGGGACACAGAGAGTGAGGGACACACAGAGAGAGTGTGGGACACAGAGAGAGTGGGTGACAGAGAGAGAGAGTGTGGGACACAGAGAGCGAGGGACACACAGAGAGCGTGGGACACACAGAGAGCGAGGAACACCGAGAGCCCGAGCGACAAAGAGAGCGCGATGGTCACAGAGAGCGCGAGGGACACACAGAAAGGTAGGGACACAGACAGAGCGAGGGTCACAGACCGAGGGACTCAGACAGAGCGAGGGACACAGAGAGAGCGAGGGACACAGAGTGAGCGAGGGACACACAGAAAGGGCGGGACACATAGAGAGTGAGGAACACAGAGAGAGCGAGGCACACAGAGAGAGCGAGGGACACAGAGAGCGAGGGACACAGAGAGCGAGGGACACAGAGAGAGAGCGAGGTACACAGAGAGCGAGGGTACCACACAGAGAGAGCGAGGGAAACAGAGAATGAGGGACACAGAGAATGAGATACACAGAGAGAGAGAGCGAGGGACACAGAGTGAGCGAGGGACACAGAGAGAGCAAGGGACACAGAGAGCGAGGGACACAGAGAGCGAGGGACACAGAGAGCGAGGTACATAGAGAGTGAGGGACACAGAGAGCGAGGGACACAGAGAGCGAGGGACACAGAGAGAGAGCGAGGGACACAGAGAGCGAGTGTACCACACAGAGAGAGCGAGGGACACCGAGAATGAGGGACACAGAGAATGAGGGACAGAGAGAGAGAGAGCGAGGGACACAGAGTGAGCGAGGGACACAGAGAGAGCAAGGGACACAGAGAGCGAGGGACACAGAGAGCGAGGGACACAGAGAGCGAGGTACATAGAGAGTGAGGGACACAGAGAGCGAGGGACACAGAGAGCGAGGGACACAGAGAGCGAGGGACACAGAGAGCGAGGGACACAGAGAGAGCCAGGTACACAGAGAGCGCGAGGGGCAGAGAAAGAGCGAGGGAAACAGAGAGCGAGGGACACAGAGAGCGAGGGACACAGAGAGAGCCAGGGACACAGAGAGCGCGAGGGGCAGAGAAAGAGCGAGGGAAACAGAGAGCGAGGGACACAGAGAGCACGAGTGACACAGAGAGCGCGAGGGACACAGAGAGCACGAGCGACACAGACACCGGGAGGGACACAGAGACCGCGAGGGACAGAGAGAGAGTGGGGGACACAGAGAGAGCGAGGGTCACAGAGAGCAAGGGACACAGAGAGCGAGGGACACTTAGTGAGTGAAGGATACAGAGAGTGAGGGACACACTGAGAGAGTGTGGGACACAGAGAGCGAGTGACACAGAGAGCGCGAGGGACACAGAGAGCGCGAGGGACACAGAGAGCGCGAGGGACACAGAGAGTGTGGGACACAGAGAGAGCGAGGGACACAGAGAGCGAGGGACAAAGAGAGCGAGGGACACAGAGAGTGAGGGACACAGAGAGCGAGGGTCACACAGAGAGTGAGGGACACAGAGAGTGAGGAACACAGAGAGCGAGGGAAACAGAGAGAGCGAGGGGCACAGAGAGCGTGAGGGACACTGAGCGAGGGACACAGACAGAGCAAGGGACACAGAGAGAGCGAGGGACACACAGAAAGTGAGGGACACAGAGAGAGTGTGGGACACAGAGAGCGCGAGTGACGCAGAGAGAGCGAGGACACAGAGAGCGAGGGACACAGAGACCGAGGGACACACAGAGATAGTGAGGGACACAGAGAGTGAGGGACACACAGAGAGAGTGTGGGACACAGAGAGAGTGAGTGACAGAGAGAGAGAGTGTGGGACACAGAGAGTGAGGGACACACAGACAGAGCCAGGGACACAGAGAGAGCGAGGGACACAGAGAGCGAGGGACACACACAGAGAGCGAGGGACACACAGAGAGAGCGAGGGACACAGAGGGCGAGGGACACACAGAGAGAGTGTGGGACACAGAGAGAGTGAGGGACACAGAGAGAGTGAGTGACACACAGAGAGCGAGGAACACAGAGAGAGCGAATGACACAGAGAGCGAGGGACACAGAGAGCGAGGGACACAGAGAGTGAGGGACACAGAGAGTGAGGGACACAGAGAGAGTGAGGGACCCAGAGGGAGCGAGGGACCCAGAGAGAGCGAGGGACGCAGAGAGCGCGAGGGACACAGAGAGTGAGGGACACATAGAGAGTGAGGGGCACAGAGAGTGAGGGACACAGAGAGCGAGGGACACACAGAGAGAGCGAGAGACACAGAGAGTGAGGGACACAGCGAGTGATGGACAGAGAGCGAGGGACACAGCCAAAGCCAGGGACACAGAGAACGAGGGACACGTAGAAAGGGAGGGACACAGAGAGAGTGAGGGACACAGAGAGAGCGAGGGACACACAGAAAGGGAGGGACACAGAGAGAGTGAGGGACACAGAGAGAGCGAGGGACACACAGAAAGGGAGGGACACAGAGAGAGTGAGGTACACAGAGAGAGCGAGGGACACACAGAAAGGGAGGGACACAGAGAGCGAGGGACACAGAGAGAGCGAGGGACACAGACAAAGCCAGGGACACAGAGAGAGCGAGGGACACACAGAAAGAGAGGGACACAGAGAGAGTGAGGGACACAGAGAGAGCGAGGGACACAGAGAGAGCGAGGGGCACAGAGAGCGAGGGGCACAGAGAGCGAGGGACACACAGAGGGAGCGAGTGACACAGACAAAGCCAGGGACACAGAGAGAGCGAGGGACACAGAGAGAGCAAGGGACACAGAGAGCGAGGGACACAGAGAGCGAGGGGCACAGAGAGCGAAGGACACAAAGAGAGAGCGAGTGACACAGACAAAGCCAGGGACACAGAGAGAGCGAGGGACACAGAGAGAGCGAGGGGCACAGAGAGTGAGGGACACAGAGAGAGCGAGGGACACAGAGAGAGCAAGGGACACAGACCGAGGGACACAGAGAGAGCGAGGGACACAGAGAGAGTGAGGGACACACAGAAAGGGAGGGACACAGAGAGAGTGAGGGACACAGAGAGCGAGGGGCACAGAGTGCGAGGGACACAGAGAGCGAGGGACAAAGAGAGCGAGGGGCACAGAGAGAGCGAGGGGCACAGAGAGCGAGGGGCACAGAGAGCGAGGGGCACAGAGAGCGAGGGACACACAGAGAGAGTGAGGGGCACAGAGAGAGCGAGGGACACAGAGAGAGCGAGGGGCACAGAGAGCGAGGGGCACAGAGAGTGAGGGACACACAGAGAGAGCGAGTGACATAGGCAAAGCCAGGGACACAGAGAGAGTGAGGGACACAGAGAGAGCGAGGGGCACAGTGAGTGAGGGAAACAGAGAGAGCGAGGGACACAAAGAGAGCGAGGGGCACATAGAGTGAGGGACACAGAGAGCGAGGGACACAGAGAGAGCGAGGGACACATAGAGAGTGAGGGGCACAGAGAGAGCGAGGGACACAGAGAGCGAGGGACACAGAGAGCGAGGGACACAGAGAGCGAGGGGCACAGAGAGCGAGGGACACAAAGAGAGAGCGAGTGACACAGACAAAGCCAGGGACACAGAGAGAGCGAGGGACACAGAGAGAGCGAGGGGCACAGAGAGTGGGGGACACAGAGAGAGCGAGGGACACAGAGAGAGCGAGGGACACAGACCGAGGGACACAGCGAGAGCGAGGGACACAGAGAGAGCGAGGGGCACAGAGAGTGAGGGACACATAGAGAGCGAGGGACACAGAGAGCGAGGGGCACAGAGAGCGAGTGACACAGAGAGCGAGGGACACAGAGAGCGAGGGGCACAGAGAGCGAGGGGCACAGAGAGCGAGGGACACACAGAGAGAGCGAGTGACACAGAGAGAGCGAGGGGCACAGAGAGTGAGGGACACAGAGAGAGCGAGGGACACAGAGAGAGCGAGCGGCACATAGAGTGGGGGACACAGAGAGCGAGGGACACAGCGAGAGCGAGGGACACAGCGAGAGCGAGGGACACAGAGAGCGAGGGACACACAGAGAGAGCGAGTAACACAGACAAAGCCAGGGACACAGAGAACGAGGGACACACAGAAAGGGAGGGACACAGAGAGAGTGAGGGACACAGAGAGAGCGAGGGGCACACAGAAAGGGAGGGACACACAGAGAGTGAGGGACACAGAGAGAGCGAGGGACACACAGAAAGGGAGGGACACAGAGAGAGTGAGGGACACAGAGAGAGCGAGGGACACACTGAAAGGGAGGGACACAGAGAGATAGGGACACAGAGAGAGCGAGGGACACAGACAAAGCCAGGGACACAGAGAGAGCGAGGGACACACAGAAAGAGAGGGACACAGAGAGAGTGAGGGACACAGAGAGAGCGAGGGACACAGAGAGAGCGAGGGGCACAGAGAGCGAGGGACACACAGAGGGAGCGAGTGACACAGACAAAGCCAGGGACACAGAGAGAGCGAGGGACACAGAGAGAGCAAGGGACACAGAGAGCGAGGGACACAGAGAGCGAGGGGCACAGAGAGCGAGGGGCACAGAGAGCGAGGGGCACAGAGAGCGAGGGACACACAGAGAGAGCGAGTGACACAGAGAGAGCGAGGGGCACAGAGAGTGAGGGACACAGAGAGAGCGAGGGACACAGAGAGAGCGAGCGGCACATAGAGTGGGGGACACAGAGAGCGAGGGACACAGCGAGAGCGAGGGACACAGCGAGAGCGAGGGACACAGAGAGCGAGGGACACACAGAGAGAGCGAGTAACACAGACAAAGCCAGGGACACAGAGAACGAGGGACACACAGAAAGGGAGGGACACAGAGAGAGTGAGGGACACAGAGAGAGCGAGGGACACACAGAAAGGGAGGGACACACAGAGAGTGAGGGACACAGAGAGAGCGAGGGACAAACAGAAAGGGAGGGACACAGAGAGAGTGAGGGACACAGAGAGAGCGAGGGACACACTGAAAGGGAGGGACACAGAGAGATAGGGACACAGAGAGAGCGAGGGACACAGACAAAGCCAGGGACACAGAGAGAGCGAGGGACACACAGAAAGAGAGGGACACAGAGAGAGTGAGGGACACAGAGAGAGCGAGGGACACAGAGAGAGCGAGGGGCACAGAGAGCGAGGGACACACAGAGGGAGCGAGTGACACAGACAAAGCCAGGGACACAGAGAGAGCGAGGGACACAGAGAGAGCAAGGGACACAGAGAGCGAGGGACACAGAGAGCGAGGGGCACAGAGAGCGAGGGACACAGAGAGAGCGAGGGGCACAGAGAGCGAGGGGCACAGAGAGCGAGGGACACACAGAGAGGGAGGGACACAGACCGAGGGACACAGAGAGAGCGAGGGACACAGAGAGAGTGAGGGACACACAGAAAGGGAGGGACACAGAGAGAGTGAGGGACACAGAGAGCGAGGGATCAGAGAGCGAGGGACACAGAGAGCGAGGGACAAAGAGAGCGAGGGGCACAGAGAGAGCGAGGGGCACAGAGAGCGAGGGGCACAGAGAGCGAGGGACACATAGAGAGAGCGAGTGACACAGACAAAGCGAGGGACACAGAGAGAGCGAGGGACACAGAGAGAGCAAGGGGCACAGAGAGCGAGGGGCACAGAGAGCGAGGGACACACAGAGAGAGCGAGTGACACAGACAAAGCCAGGGACACAGAGAGAGCGAGGGACACAGAGAGAGCAAGGGGCACAGAGAGCGAGGGACACAGAGAGCGAGGGACACAAAGAGAGAGCGAGTGACACAGACAAAGCCAGGGACACAGAGAGAGCGAGGGACACAGAGAGAGCGAGGGGCACAGAGAGTGAGGGACACAGAGAGAGCGAGGGACACAGAGAGAGCGAGGGACACAGACCGAGGGACACAGCGAGAGCGAGGGACACAGAGAGAGCGAGGGGCACAGAGAGTGAGGGACACAGAGAGAGCGAGGGACACAGAGAGCGAGGGGCACAGAGAGCGAGGGACACAGAGAGCGAGGGACACAGAGAGCGAGGGGCACAGAGAGCGAGGGACACACAGAGAGAGCGTGACACAGAGAGAGCGAGGGGCACAGAGAGAGCGAGGGACACAGAGAGAGCGAGGAACACAGAGAGAGCGAGGGACACAGAGAGCGAGGGGCACAGAGAGCGAGGGACACACAGAGAGAGCGAGGGACACAGAGAGAGCGAGGGGCACAGAGAGTGAGGGACACAGAGAGAGCGAGGGACACAGAGAGAGCGAGGGGCACATAGAGTGAGGGACATCGAGAGCGAGGGACACAGAGAGCGAGGGACACAGAGAGCGCGAGGGACACAGAGAGCACGACGGACACAGAGAGTGATGGGCAGAGAGAGAGGGACACAGAGAGAAAGGGGCACTGAGAGAGAGACAGAGAGACAGGGACACAGAGAATGAGGGACACAGAGAAAGAGGGACACAGAGTGAGAGGGACTGAGAGAGAGGGACGGTGAGGAACGCAGCGAGAGAGAGTGGGACAGAGGGAGAGAGTGGGACACAGCGAGAGAGACAAAGAGAGGGGGACACATGGAGGGAGAGGGACACATGGAGGGAGAGGGACACAGAGAGAGCGAGGGACACAGAGAGAGCGAGGGACACAGCGAGATCGAGGGACACAGCGAGAGCGAGGGACACAGAGAGAGCGAGGGACACAGAGAGTGAGGGACACAGAGAGAGCAAGGCACCCAGAGAGAGTGAGGGACACAGAGAGTGAGGGACACAGAGAGCGCGAGGGACACAGAGAGAGCGAGGGACACATGGAGGGAGAGGGACACATGGAGGGAGAGGGACACAGAGAGAGCAAGAGACACAGAGAGAGCGAGGGACGCAGAGAGAGCGAGGGACACATGGAGGGAGAGGGACACAGCGAGAGCGAGGGACACAGAGAGCGAGGGACACAGAGAGCCAGGGACACAGAGAGCGAGGGACACAGAGAGCGAGGGACACAGAGAGCGAGGGACACAGCGAGAGCGAGGGACACAGCGAGAGCGAGGGTCACAGAGAGCGAGGGACACAGAGAGCGAGGGGCACAGAGAGTGAGGGACACAAAGAGAGAGCGAGTGACACAGACAAAGCCAGGGACACAGAGAGAGCGAGGGACACAGAGAGAACGAGGGGCACAGAGAGTGAGGGACACAGAGAGAGCGAGGGACACAGACCGAGGGAAACAGAGAGAGCGAGGGACACAGAGAGAGTGAGGGACACACAGAAAGGGAGGGACACAGAGAGAGTGTGGGACACAGAGAGCGAGGGGCACAGAGAGCGAGGGACACAGAGAGCGAGGGACAAAGAGAGCGAGGGGCACAGAGAGAGCGAGGGGCACAGAGAGCGAGGGGCACAGAGAGCGAGGGGCACACAGAGAGAGCGAGTGACACAGACAAAGCTAAGGGACACAGAGAGAGCGAGGGACACAGAGAAAGCGAGGGGCACAGAGAGCGAGGGGCACAGAGAGCGAGGGACACACAGAGAGAGCGAGTGACACAGACAAAGCCAGGGACACAGAGAGATCGAGGGACACAGAGAGAGCGAGGGACACAGACAGAGCGAGGGACACAGAGAGCGAGGGGCACACAGAGAGAGCGAGGGACACAGAGAGCGAGGGACACAGAGAGCGAGGGGCACAGCGAGCGAGGGACACAAAGAGAGAGCGAGTGACACAGACAAAGCCAGGGACACAGAGAGAGCGAGGGACACAGAGAGAGCGAGGGGCACAGAGAGTGAGGGACACAGAGAGAGCGAGGGACACAGAGAGACCGAGGGACACAGAGAGCGAGGGGCACACAGAGAGAGCGAGGGACACAGAGAGCGAGGGACACAGAGAGCGAGGGGCACAGAGAGCGAGGGACACAAAGAGAGAGCGAGTGACACAGACAAAGCCAGGGACACAGAGAGAGCGAGGGACACAGTGAGTGAGGGACACAGAGAGAGCGAGGGACACAGAGAGCGAAGGGCACAGAGAGCGAGGGACACAGAGAGCGAGGGACACAGAGAGCGAGGGGCACAAAGAGCGAGGGACATTGAGAGAGCGAGTGACACAGAGAGAGCGAGGGCCACAGAGAGTGAGGGACACAGAGAGAGCGAGGAACACAGAGAGAGCGAGGGGCACATAGAGTGAGGGACACAGAGAGCGAGGGACACAGAGAGCGAGGGACACAGAGAGAGCGAGGGACACACAGAAAGGGAGGGACACAGAGAGAGTGAGGGACACAGAGAGAGCGAGGGACACAGAGAGAGTGGGGGACACAGAGAGAGTGAGGGACACAGAGAGAACGAGGGACACAGAGAGCGCGAGGGTCACAGAGAGCACGAGGGACACAGAGAGCGATGGACAGAGACAGAGGGACACAGAGAGAGAGGGGCACTGAGAGAGAGACAGAGAGACAGGGACACAGAGAATGAGGGACACAGAGAAAGAGGGACACAGAGTGAGAGGGACTGAGAGAGAAGGACGGTGAGGAACGCAGCGAGAGAGAGTGGGACAGAGGGAGAGAGTGGGACACAGCGAGAGAGACAAAGAGAGGGGGACACATGGAGGGAGAGGGACACATGGAGGGAGAGGGACACAGAGAGAGCGAGGGACACAGAGAGAGCGAGGGACACAGCGAGAGCGAGGGACACAGCGAGAGCGAGGGACACAGAGAGTGAGGGACACAGAGAGAGCAAGGGACCCAGAGAGTGAGGGACACAGAGAGTGAGGGACACAGAGAGCACGAGGGACACAGAGAGAGCGAGGGACACATGGAGGGAGAGGGACACATGGAGGGAGAGGGACACAGCGAGAGCAAGGGACACAGAGAGAGCGAGGGACGCAGAGTGAGCGAGGGACACATGGAGGGAGAGGGACACAGCGAGAGCGAGGGACACAGAGAGAGCGAGGGACACAGAGAGAGCGAGGGACACAGAGAGAGCGAGGGACACAGAGAGCGAGGGACACAGAGAGCGAGGGACACAGAGAGCGAGGGACACAGCGAGAGCGAGGGTCACAAAGAGAGTGAGGGACACAGGGAGAGCGAGGGACACAGAGAGGGCGAGGGACACATGGAGGGAGAGGGACACAGGGAGAGCGATGGACACAGAGAGAGCGAGGGACACAGAGAGCAAGGGACACTGCGAGAGCGAGGGACACAGCGAGAGCGAGGAACACAGAGAGAGCGATGGACACATGGAGGGAGAGGGACACATGGAGGGAGAGGGACACAGAGAAAGCGATTGACACATGGAGGGAGAGGGACACAGAGAGAGCGATGGACACAGAGAGAGCGAGTGACACAGAGAGCAAGGGACACAGAGAGCAAGGGACACAGCGAGAGCGAGGGACACAGAGAGAGCGAGGGACACAGAGAGAGCGAGGGACACAGCGAGAGCGAGGGACACAGCTAGAGCGAGGGACACAGCGAGAGAGAGTGGGATAGCACGGTAGCCTTGTGGATAGCACAATTGTTTCACAGCTCCAGGATCCCAGGTTCGATTCCGGCTTGGGTTACTCTCTGTGCGGAGTCTGCACATCCTCCCCGTGTGTGCGTGGGTTTCCTCCGGGTGCTCCGGTTTCCTCCCACAGTCCAAAGATGTGCAGGTTAGGTGGATTGGCCATGATAAATTGCCCTTAGTGTCCAGAATTGCCCTTAGCGTTGTGGGGTTACTGGGTTATGGGGATAGGGTGGCGGTGTTGACCTAGGGTGGCGTGCTCTTTCCAAGAGCCGGTGCAGACTCGATGGGCCGAATGGCCACCTTCTGCACTATAAATTCTATGATAATCTATGACACAGCGAAAGAGAGAGAGGGACACAGCGAGAGGGACGGGTACACAGCGAGAGAGAGAGGGACACAGCGAGTGAGCGAGGAACACAGCGAGAGAGAGAGAGGGGGACACAGCGAGAGGGACGGGTACACAGCGAGAGAGAGAGGGACACAGCGAGAGAGCGAGGAACACAGCGAGAGAGAGGGGGACACAGCGAGAGAGAGAGGGACGCAGCGAGAGAGAGTGAGGGACGCAGCGAGAGAGAGAGGGGGACACATCGAGATGGACGGGTACACAACGAGAGAGAGAAGGACACAGCGAGAGAGCGAGGAACACAGCGAGAGAGACAGAGAGAGCGAGGGACGATTAACACAGAGAACGAGGGACACAGAGAGTGAGGGACACAGTGCACGAGGGACACAGAGAGCGCGAGGGACACAGAGAGCCCGAGGGACACGCAAAAAGGGAGGGACACAGACAGAACGAGGGTCACAGACCGAGGGACACTGAGAGAGCGAGGGACACAGAGAGAGCGATGGACACAGAGAGAGCGAGGGACAAAGAGAGCAAGGGACACAGCGAGAGCGAGGGACACAGAGAGAGCGAGGGACACAGAGAGAGCGAGGGACACAGCGAGAGCGAGGGACACAGCTAGAGCGAGGGACACAGAGAGAGCGAGGGACACATGGAGGAAGAGGGACACAGAGAGAGCGAGGGACACAGAGAGAGCGAGGGACACAGAGATTGAGGGACACAGAGATCAAGGGACACAGCGAGAGAGAGAGAGGGACACAACGAGAGAGAGGGGGACACAGAGAGAGCAAGGGACACAGAGAGCAAGGGACACAGAGAGCAAGGGACACAGCGAGAGAGAGAGGGACACAACGAGAGAGAGGGGGACAAAGCGAGAGGGACGGGTACACGGCGAGAGAGTGAGGGACACAGCGAGAGAGAGAGGGACACAAAGAGTGAGAGAGGGGCACAGCAAGAGAGAGAGGGGCACAGCAAGAGAGAGAGGAGCACACCGAGTGAGGGAGGGACACATCGAGAGGGACGGGTACACAGCGAGAGAGAGGGGGACACAGCGAGAGAACGAGGAACACAGCGAGAGAGACAGAGGGAGCGAGGGACACAAAGAGCGAGGGACACAGAGCACAAGGGACACAGAGAGCGAGGGACACAGAGAGTGAGGGAAACAGAGTGAGGGACACAGAGAGAACGAGGGACACAGAGAGTGAGGGACACAGAGAGCGAGGGACACAGAGAGCGATTAACACAGAGAACGAGGGACACAGAGAGTGAGGGACGCAGTGCACGAGGGACACACAGAAAGTGAGGGTAACAGACAGAGCGAGGGTCACAGACCAAGGGACACTGAGAGGGCGAGGGACACAGAGAGAGCATCGGACACAGAGAGAGCGAGGGACACACAGAAAGGGAGGGACACAGAGAGAGTGAGGGACACAGAGAGAGCGAGGGACACAGAGAGCCCAAGGGACACACAGAAAGGGAGGGACACAGACAGAGCGAGGGTCACAGACCGAGGGACACTGAGAGAGCGAGGGACACAGAGAGAGCGTGGGACATGTCATGATATTCAAACACACACATCATGATAGACACACCAACAGACAAATCAGAACACACAACACCACAATCAATGACAGAAAGATATAAAAGCACAGACACGACCCCCGGTGGTCAGTGTTAGCTGCAGAGGAGGACCAGGACAGATCTGCTACCAAACACACTCAGGGAGACAGCACGTGCAGAGTATCCAGAACGAACTGTATTATAAGAGTTAAAATAAAATAGAGTTGTACCACATACAACTGTGTTGGCTCATCTGTGCACCAGAGCACCCAACACCACATGGTACAGGAGTGGATCGATACCTGCCGGCATACCTCAGTGTACACAGACAACCAGCAGTGCCCAGGCAAAATGATAGAGCTCCCGGTTCCGCAGCCGCTCCAGTGCTACGGCGATCTCCACGAAAACTGGCGGCGATTCCGGCAATGGTTCGAATTGTTCCTGGTGGCAGCTGAACTCCAAGACCTGGATGATAGCGAAAAAATTGAATTTCTCCTCACCATCGCCGGTGCAAGGGCAAGAGAAATATTCACAAGGTTCAGGTTCTTCAGGAGGCAGCAAAGGTACGATTACCAGGCAGTCCTGGACAAATTCTCCAAGTACTGTGAAGAAAACGCAATCCAATCGGCAAGTAAAGGTAAGAAAAGCTGCAGTACTCACCTCGTGGCCGGGATCCCGGAGCCTGAGAGAGGGCTGGGTCGAGGTCGGCGGCCATCTTGCTAAAGGTATCACGCTAGCACAGTTGCGCGAGCAGTGCGCAGAACCGGAAGTTTCGTTTGCGCATGCGCGAGATGCTGCGCATGCGCAGTCAAGAAAACGGCCATCGGTAAAGGAACAGCGATCTGAGCATGCGCAGTCGCTTCCTACGTGCTACATACCGAGCGTCAGGATGTCAGAGGCCCCAGACCGCACCAATTTCAAGGGGAAACGTCCCAAATCAAAAAAACAAAAATCTGTTAAAGCTGTAAAACAACCTTCCCTCACCTGGATTGACAGCACATTGCCGCAAATTGACCCAGGAGATGAATTTGACCTCCGAAGAACCCTCCGACAAGCAGTTACCTACGCACAAGCCGATGATTCCGACCTCGAATACTTCGATGACGATCTTTACAGTGTTTCCGGACCTCGCGAGCCCAATGATAGCTCCGTGGTCCTATACGACTATGACTCGGACGAACCTTTCGTGTTGCACATTGGCGGCCCCCACATTGAATCCGACGCAGATGCGGATTCATTTTTCGGATTTGAGGATCTTCAATCCAGCAGATAGGACGTCCCAACTTATCAGTACCGGATGATGCTGCAGCCTGACATTAACAGACAGGGAGCGGTGCAAGCACACGGAGAGCGCCCTGCTGCCACACAGAGCGTGGTCCACGTCCCGCTCAACGTTCCCGACTCTATGAAAGAAGACAAGCAAGACTCCAGAGCGCAGTCCTCGCATGAACCAGAAGTGACTCCAGTGTCACAAGCCTCCACAGAGAGCTCGTGGACAGCCTCCACGATAGAAGCAACGCAAGACTCCAGAGCGCAGTCCTTGCATGAACAAGAAGTGACTCCAGAGTCACAAGCCTCCACAGAGAGCTCGTGGACAGCCTCCATGATAGAAGCAACGCAAGACTCCAATGTGCAGTCCTTGCAGGAACAAGACCATGAGGGTCTAGCAACCTCTCCTGACCAACCAGCGGCAGACGATGCAAGTCTGCCATGCTCACGTGAACAGCAAGAAGGCTATAACAGCCTACCATGCTCCACTACACAGCAGCATGACCATGACGGTCTCTCATGCTACAATGAAGGGCACAGCGCTGAAGACTGTTCAAGCCCAACTGAAGACAAGCCAAAGGAATCGCCTCGTCCAAGCCCGAAGAAAAAAGGTTTATGCGCTGACCTTCAGGATCATTATAGCCGAACAGAGATTAATAATGCTGCACGGCCACAGAAGGATGCTGAGGATTTGCTAACGAAATTAATTGAATGTTTAACTTGCAAGGAGCAGACTGAGAATTGCCAGTGTTTTAGTACGGATCGAAAAAATGGACAAGACATTGATCCTCAGGTAATGGAAATAACACAACCCGAATCATATCTACAGCAGGGACAAATGTCTCCCTTCAACACAACGCCGCAAAATCCCAACTTCGGAGACCAGCAGTTAGTCAGTAATGACTCTTCAAACCTTGAGGGGAACATTAATTGCATTGAACCTATACACACTCCACTGATAAAGGAGCAGAACATTGGAGCAAGAATCCTGAGGACACCGACATCGAGTAGCCAGATAACGAATTTAAAACCCACAGCAGTTTCAAGTGAACCAAGTGTGCTTTCCACTAATGGTGAAGATGCAGATAAGGTCGACCCGATTATCCATTGTAACACACTAACCCCAGTGATTAAGCAGTTATGTATGGGGAGTATAATGTGGGCAATTGAGAACAGTAAAAGAGAGACTGTGACGATGCCAGTCCCAGCAAAATCAGACCCAGAGACCATGAAGGCATGTACATTAGACAAAGATACATATGAGGTACCTGAGAAGAAAAGTGAAACGGAATGTTCTTTGGAAAATAGTACAATGTCGATAGAAACATTGGATCCTATATTCGAGACCATACATATGGGAGAATTTGGGGGTAATAAACAAGGTTCTGCAATGTCTGGGGGAAGATTTAAAATTCCAAAGAAGAAAAGCCCAAATGAAGGACAACGGCAAGACAATGACAGTCCACCGACATGGTGTGCACCACCAGATGAAAACTCTGACAATTTACCCAACCCTAGTGAACAGCAAGCTGCTAATGAGGATCTCTCCACGGGATGTGAGACGAGTGACGACAGCATCCCACTTTCCATGCAAAAGGTGCAAGGTGACAGACCTCGCCTAGTGCGTACCGAGGCACTCGACGATCACGGTGGGACCACTGACGACTGCGGTGGCGGCGCACTGCTTCCACCCTCGATGGCTCGACCCTCTCCACTGGTTGGTGCATTCCTGCATGTTCCGACTCCAGAAGTGCAGCTTCAGGGAATCTCGGCTGCCTCCAGTGAACCTGTTGGGACTCCGGACAGGGGGCATCGACGGAAGGCAGACCGGACTCCAGATGGGGAGCAGCCAAGCACCGACTCTGATTTGCGCACGCCAGACCTTGCTCCGGACGGGCGGTGTCGCGGCCTCGGTGATGGCACGCTCAGGGTGACGGCGGATGCCACGGCGACAGGGAATGGATCGCGTGGCAGTCCCACTGGGTCGGCAGTGGCAACCAGCACCGGCGGTCCAAGATGGACACACCAATTCGCACCATCGCCAGACGTTGATGCGAGCAACAATTCTCTCTCCAAGGCGACATGCTTCGACGTTTCTCTGCGGAGTTGCCCTTCCGGCACAGCAGGTGGCCGGAACCAGCGTGCACGGTCTCGGCCAACTTCCACATCTGGCACAGTCATCGTCTTGCATGATATTAGTGATGGTGCTACTTCGATGGCAACGACCCATCGGCTACAAGATGCCGTCCACCACAAACATAAAAAGAAAAAAGACTCCACCTTGTTCCTGGCATGCAGGGCGGATGGATTGGTGCGCAGGAGCAATCAGCGAGCTTTGCGCCGCCTTCCACGCTCGCAACCGAACCGTACGCACACGCCGGATCCTCCACTGGTTCCCAAGGATGACTTCGTGGAGATGCCACGGATCATGCCCCTTCCATCGCCACCAGAACCAAACCACAGCCAAGGCACCACTAACAAAGATGTTGAATGTTATATTTGCACGAATGAAAAAACCAAGCACTGCACGAAGTACAACAAATGGTAAAGTAGAGACTTCGGCAACAGCATCACCTCCAACAGTCCAAGGTGAACCAGTGTGACCTCAAATCTCCACAGCTGAACCGGCTTGAGGACCAGCCCATTCTTGAGGCGGTCACCCATTAGACTGGACTTAAAACGCTGTTCATACGTTCAAAAAGTCAAACACTTCTGTATTATAACCTGTTGTTGTTTATTGTTCCAGATATCGTCTGACCAGACCAATGTTCAAGTTTTTTTTCTCTCGCATCCAAGTTTTGTTCTGGTACAACCTTTTTAGTGTGACGCACCCGACATCGCCCCATGTAAATAGTTACGTCATAAACACACGCTGTACACAACACACACACACACTCTTAGATGCACTCACTACACAATTATATTTATAACCACGTAGGCCCATATCTTTGTAAAAATGAGGGATGTCATGATATTCAAACACACACATCATGATAGACACACCAACAGACAAATCAGAACACACAACACCACAACCAATGACAGAAAGATATAAAAGCACAGACACGACCCCCGGTGGTCAGTATTAGCTGCAGAGGAGGACCAGGACAGATCTGTTACCAAACACACTCAGGGAGACAGCACGTGCAGAGTATCCAGAACGAACTGTATTATAAGAGTTAAAATAAAATAGAGTTGTACCACATACAACTGTGTTGGCTCATCTGTGCACCAGAGCACCCAACACCACAGCTCTGTGTGTCCCTCGCTCTCTGTGTGTCCCTCGCTCTCTGTGTGTCCCTCGCTCTCTGTGTGTCCCACGTTCTCTATGTGTCCCTCGCTCTCTGTATGTCCCTCGCTCTCTGTGTGTGTCCCTTGCTCTGTGTGTGTCCCTCGCTCTCTGTGTGTGTCCCTCGCTCTGTGTCTGTCCCTCGCTCTCTATGTGTGTCCCTCGCTCTCTGTGTGTCCCTCGCTCTCTGTGTTTCCCTCGTTCTCTGTGTGTCCCTCGCTCTCTGTGTGTCCCTCGCTCTCTGTGCGCGTCTCTCGCTCTCTGTGTGTGCCCCTCGCTCTCTGTGTGTGTCCCTCGCTCTCTGTGTTTGTTCCTCGCTCTCTGTGTGTGTTCCTCGCTCTCTGTGTGTCCGTCGCTCTCTGTGTCTCTCTCGCTCTCTGTGTGTCCCTCGCTCTCTGACTGTCCCTCGATCTCTGTGTGTTCCTCGCTATCTGTGTGTCACTCGCTCTCTGTGCGTCCCTCGCACTCTGTGTGTCCCTCGCTCTCTGTGTGCCCCTCGCTCTCTGTGTGTCCCTTGCTCTCTGTGCACCCCTCGCTCTCTGTGTCCCTCGCTCTCTGTGTGAACCTCACTCTCTGTGCGTCCCTCGCTCTCTGTGTGCCCCTCGCTCTCTGTGTGATCCTCGCTCACTGTGTGTCCCTCGCTCTCTGTGTGCCCCTCGCTCTCTGTGTGTCCCTTGCTCTCTGTGCACCCCTCGCTCTCTGTGTCCCTCGCTCTCTGTGTGTCCCTCACTCTCTGTGCGTCCCTCGCTCTCTGTGTGCCCCTCGCTCTCTGTGTGATCCTCGCTCACTGTGTGTCCCTCGCTCTCTGTGTGATCCTCGCTCTCTGTGTGCCCCTCGCTCTCTGTGTGTCCCGCGCTCTCTGTGTGTCCTTTGCTCTATGTGTGCCCCTCGCTCTCTGTGTGCCCCTCGCTCTGTGTGCCCCTCGTTCTGTGTGTCCCTCGCTGTCTGTGTCCCTCGCTCTCCGTGTGTCCCTCGCTCTCTGTGTGTCCCTCGCTCTCTGTGTGTCCCTCGCTCTCTGTGCGTCCCTCGCTCTCTGTGTGCCCCTCGCTCTCTGTGTGATCCTCGCTCACTGTGTGTCCCTCGCTCTCTGTATGTCCCTCGTTCTCTGTGTGACCCTCGCTCTCTGTGCGTCCCTCGCTCTCTGTGTGTCCCGCGCTCTCTGTGTGTCCCTTGCTCTCTGTGTGCCCCTCAGTCTCTGTGTGCCCCTCGCTCTGTGTGCCCCTCGCTCTGTGTACCCCTCGCTCTCTGTGTCCCTCGCTCTCCGTGTGTCCCTCGCTCTCTGTGTGTCCCTCGCTCTCTGTGTGTCCCTCGCTCTCTCTGTGTCCCTCCCTCTCTGTGTGTGCCTCGCTCTCTGTGTGTCCCTCGCTCTCCATGTGTCCCTCACTCTCTGTGTGCCACTCGCTCTCTGTGTGTCCCTCTCTCTCTCTGTGTCCCAGCACTCTGTGTGTCCCTCGCTCTCTGTGTGCCCCTCTCTCTGTGTGTCCCTCGCTCTCTGTGTGTCCCTCGCTCTCTGTGTGTCCCTCGCTCTCTGTGTGTGTTCCTCGCTCTCTGTGTGTCCCTCTCTCTCTGTGTCCCTCGCTCTCAGTGTGCCCCTCGCTCTCTGTGTCCCTCGCTCTCTCTGTGTCCCTCGCTCTCTGTGTGTCTCTCGCTCTCTGTGTGTCCCTCACACTCTGTGTGTCCCTCCCTCTCTGTGTGTCCCAGCTCTCTGTGTGTCCCTTGCTCTCTGTGTGCGCCTCGCTCTCTGTGTGTCCCTCGCTCTCTGTGTGTCCCAACTCTCTGTGTGTCCCTCGCTCTCTGTGTGTCCCTTGCTCTCTGTGTGTGTCCCTCACTCTCTGTGTGTCCCTCGCTCACTGTGTGTCCCTCGCTTTCTCTCTGTGTCCCTTGCTCTCTGTGTGACCCTCGCTCTCTGTGTGTCCCAGATCACTGTGTGTCCCTCGCTCTCTTTGTGTCCCTCGCTCTCTGTGTGTGTCCCTCGCTCTCTGTGTCCCGCGGTCTCTGTGTGTCCCTTGCTCTGTGTGTGTCCTTCGCTCTGTGTGTGTCCCTCGCTCTCTGTGTGTCCCTCGCTCTGTGTGTCCCTCGCTCTCTGTGTGTCCTTCGCTCTCTGTGTGTCCCTCACTCTCTATGTGTGTCCCTCGCTCTGTGTGTGTCCCTCACTCTCTATGTGTGTCCCTCGCTCTCTGTGTATCCCTCGCTCTCTGTGTGCGTCCCTCGCTCTCTGTGTGTGTCCCTCGTTCTCTGTGTGTCCCTCGCTCTCTGTGTTTGTTCCTCGCTCTCTGTGTGTGTTCCTCGCTCTCTGTGTGTCCGTCGCTCTCTGTGTCACCCTCGTTCTCTGAGCGTCCCTCGTTCTCTGAGCGTCCCTCGCTCTCTGTGTGTCCCTCGCTCTCTGTGTGTCCCTCGCTCTCTGTGTGTGTTGCTCGCTCTCTGTGTGTCCCTCTCTCTCTGTGTCCCTCGCTCTCAGTGTGCCCCTCGCTCTGTGTGTCCCTCGCTCTCTCTGTGTCCCTCGCTCTCTGTGTGTCTCTCGCTCTCTGTGTGTCCCTCACTCTCTGTGTGTCCCTCCCTCTCTGTGTGTCCCAGCTCTCTGTGTGTCTCTCGCTCTCTGTGTGCGTCTCGCTCTCTGTGTGTCCCTCGCACTCTGTGTGTCCCAACTCTCTGTGTGTCCCTCGCTCTCTGTGTGTCCCTTGCTCTCTGTGTGTGTCCCTCACTCTCTGTGTGTCCCTCGCTCACTGTGTGTCCCTCTCTCTCTCTGTGTGTGTCCCTCGCTCTCTATGTGACCCTCGCTCTCTGTGTGTCCCAGATCTCTGTGTGTCCCTCGCTCTCTGTGTGTCCCTCGCTCTCTGTGTGTCCCTCGCTCCCTGTGTGTGTCCCTCGCTCTCAGTGTGTCCCTCGCTCTCTGTGTCCCGCGGTCTCTGTGTGTCCCTTGCTCTGTGTGTGTCCCTCGCTCTCTGTGTGTCCCTCGCTCTCTGTGTGTCCCTCGCTCTGTGTGTCCCTCGCTCTCTATGTGTCCTTCGCTCTCTGTGTGTCCCACGTTCTCTATGTGTCCCTCGCTCTCTCTGTGTCCCTCGCTCTCTGTGTGTGTCCTTTGCTCTGTGTGTGTCCGTCACTCTCTATGTGTGTCCCTCGCTCTGTGTGTGTCCCTCGCTCTCTATGTGTGTCCCTCGCTCTCTGTGTGTCCCTCGCTCTCTGTGTGTCCCTCGCTCTCAGTGTGTCCCTCACTCTCTGTGTGTGTCCCTCGCTCTCTGTGTGTGTTCCTCGCTCTCTGTGTGTCCGTCGCTTTCTCTGTCTCCCTCGCTCTCTGAGCGTCCCTCGCTCTCTGTGTGTCCCTCGCTCTCTGTGTGTCACTTGCTCTCTGTGCGTCCCTCGCTCTCTGTGTGTCACTCGCTCTCTGTGTGTCCCTCGCTCTTTCTGTGCCTCGATCTCTGTGTGTCCCTCGCTCTCTGTGTGCCCCACGCTCTCTGTGTGTCCCTTGCTCTCTGTGCACCCCTCGCTCTCTGTGTCCCTCGCTCTCTGTGTGTCCCTCAATCTCTGTGCGTCCCTCCCTCTCTGTCTGTCCCTCGCTCTCTCTGTGATCCTCGCTCACTGTGTGTCCCTCGCTCTCTGTGTGTCCCTCGCTCCCTGTGTGTGTCCCTCGCTCTCAGTGTGTCCCTCGCTCTCTGTGTCCCTTGCTCTCTGTGTGCCCCTCGCACTCTGTGGGCCCCTCGCTCTGTGTGCCCCTCGCTTTGTGTGCCCCTCGCTTTGTGTGTCCCTCGCTCTCTGTGTCCCTCGCTCTCCGTGTGTCCCTCGCTCTCTGTGTGTCCCTCGCTCTCTGTGTGTCCCTCGCTCTCTCTGTGTCCCTCCCTCTCTGTGTGTGCCTCGCTCTCTGTGTGACCCTCGCAATCTATGTGTCCCTCACTATCTGTGTGTCCCTCGCTCTCTATGTGTCCCTCACTCTCTGTGTGCCACTCGCTCACTGTGTGTCCCTCGCTCACTTTGTCCCTCGGTCTGTGTGTGTCCCTCGCTCTCTGTGTGTCCCTCGCTCTCTGTGTGTGTTCCTCGCTCTCTGTGTGTCCCTCTCTCTCTGTGTCCCTCGCTCTCAGTGTGCCCCTCGCTCTGTGTGTCCCTCGCTCTCTCTGTGTCCCTCGCTCTCTGTGTGTCTCTCGCTCTCTGTGTGTCCCTCACTCTCTGTGTGTCCCTCCCTCTCTGTGTGTCCCAGCTCTCTGTGTGTCTCTCGCTCTCTGTGTGCGTCTCGCTCTCTGTGTGTCCCTCGCACTCTGTGTGTCCCAACTCTCTGTGTGTCCCTCGCTCTCTGTGTGTCCCTTGCTCTCTGTGTGTGTCCCTCACTCTCTGTGTGTCCCTCGCTCACTGTGTGTCCCTCTCTCTCTCTCTGTGTGTCCCTCGCTCTCTATGTGACCCTCGCTCTCTGTGTGTCCCAGATCTCTGTGTGTCCCTCGCTCTCTGTGTGTCCCTCGCTCTCTGTGTGTCCCTCGCTCCCTGTGTGTGTCCCTCGCTCTCAGTGTGTCCCTCGCTCTCTGTGTCCCGCGGTCTCTGTGTGTCCCTTGCTCTGTGTGTGTCCCTCGCTATCTGTGTGTCCCTCGCTCTCTGTGTGTCCCTCGCTCTGTGTGTCCCTCGCTCTCTATGTGTCCTTCGCTCTCTGTGTGTCCCACGTTCTCTATGTGTCCCTCGCTCTCTGTGTGTCCCTCGCTCTCTGTGTGTGTCCTTTGCTCTGTGTGTGTCCGTCACTCTCTATGTGTGTCCCTCGCTCTGTGTGTGTCCCTCGCTCTCTATGTGTGTCCCTCGCTCTCTGTGTGTCCCTCGCTCTCTGTGTGTCCCTCGCTCTCTGTGTGTCCCTCACTCTCTGTGTGTGTCCCTCGCTCTCTGTGTGTGTTCCTCGCTCTCTGTGTGTCCGTCGCTTTCTCTGTCTCCCTCGCTATCTGAGCGTCCCTCGCTCTCTGTGTGTCCCTCGCTCTCTGTGTGTCACTTGCTCTCTGTGCGTCCCTCGCTCTCTGTGTGTCACTCGCTCTCTGTGTGTCCCTCGCTCTTTCTGTGCCTCGATCTCTGTGTGTCCCTCGTTCTCTGTGTGCCCCACGCTCTCTGTGTGTCCCTTGCTCTCTGTGCACCCCTCGCTCTCTGTGTCCCTCGCTCTCTGTGTGTCCCTCAATCTCTGTGCGTCCCTCCCTCTCTGTCTGTCCCTCGCTCTCTCTGTGATCCTCGCTCACTGTGTGTCCCTCGCTCTCTGTGTGTCCCTCGCTCCCTGTGTGTGTCCCTCGCTCTCAGTGTGTCCCTCGCTCTCTGTGTCCCTTGCTCTCTGTGTGCCCCTCGCACTCTGTGTGCCCCTCGCTCTGTGTGCCCCTCGCTTTGTGTGCCCCTCGCTTTGTGTGTCCCTCGCTCTCTGTGTCCCTCGCTCTCCGTGTGTCCCTCGCTCTCTGTGTGTCCCTCGCTCTCTGTGTGTCCCTCGCTCTCTCTGTGTCCCTCCCTCTCTGTGTGTGCCTCGCTCTCTGTGTGACCCTCGCAATCTATGTGTCCCTCACTATCTGTGTGTCCCTCGCTCTCTATGTGTCCCTCACTCTCTGTGTGCCACTCGCTCACTGTGTGTCCCTCGCTCACTTTGTCCCTCGGTCTGTGTGTGTCCCTCGCTCTGTGTGTCCCTCGCTCTCTGTGTCCCTCGGTCTCTGTGTGTCCCTCGCTCTGTGTGAGTTCCTTGCTCTCTGTGTGTCACTCGCTCTCTGTGTGTCCCTCGCTCTCTGTGTGTCCCTCCCTCTGCGTGTCCCTCGCTCTCTGTGTATCCCTCGCTCTCTGTGTGTCCCTCGCTCTCTGTGTGTCCATAGCTCTCTGTGTGTGTCCCTCGCTCTCTGTGTGTCCCTCGCTCTCTGTGTGTCCCTCGCTCTGTGTGTCCCTCGCTCTCTGTGTGTCCTTCGCTCTCTGTGTGTCCCACGTTCTCTATGTGTCCCTCGCTCTCTGTGTGTCCCTCGCTCTCTGTGTGTGTCCCTTGCTCTGTGTGTGTCCGTCACTCTCTATGTGTGTCCCTCGCTCTGTGTGTGTCCCTCGCTCTCTATGTGTGTCCCTCGCTCTCTGTGTGTCCCTCGCTCTCTGTGTGTCCCTCGCTCTCTGTGTGCGTCCTTCGCTCTCTGTGTGTGTCCCTCGCTCTCTGTGTGTGTTCCTCGCTCTCTGTGTGTCCGTCGCTTTCTCTGTCTCCCTCGCTCTCTGAGCGTCCCTCGCTCTCTGTGTGTCCCTCGCTCTCTGTGTGTCCCTCGCTCTATGTGTGTCACTCGCTCTCTGTGCGTCCCTCGCTCTCTGTGTGTCACTCGCTCTCTGTGTGTCCCTCGCTCTTTCTGTGCCTCGATCTCTGTGTGTCCCTCGCTCTCTGTGTGCCCCTCGCTCTCTGTGTGTCCCTTGCTCTCTGTGCACCCCTCGCTCTCTGTGTCCCTCGCTCTCTGTGTGTCCCTCGATCTCTGTGCGTCCCTCCCTCTCTGTCTGTCCCTCGCTCTCTGTGTGATCCTCGCTCACTGTGTGTCCCTCGCTCTCTGTGTGTCCCTCGCTCTCTGTGTGTCCCTCGCTCTCTGTGTGCCCCTCGCTCTCTGTGTGTCCCGCGCTCTCTGTGTGTCCCTTGCTCTCTGTGTGCCCCTCGCACTCTGTGTGCCCCTCGCTCTGTGTGCCCCTCGCTTTGTGTGCCCCTCGCTTTGTGTGTCCCTCGCTCTCTGTGTCCCTCGCTCTCCGTGTGTCCCTCGCTCTCTGTGTGTCCCTCGCTCTCTGTGTGTCCCTCGCTCTCTCTGTGTCCCTCCCTCTCTGTGTGTGCCTCGCTCTCTGTGTGACCCTCGCTCTCTATGTGTCCCTCACTCTCTGTGTGTCCCTCGCTCTCTATGTGTCCCTCACTCTCTGTGTGCCACTCGCTCACTGTGTGTCCCTCGCTCACTTTGTCCCTCGGTCTGTGTGTGTCCCTCGCTCTGTGTGTCCCTCGCTCTCTGTGTCCCTCGGTCTCTGTGTGTCCCTCGCTCTGTGTGAGTCCCTTGCTCTCTGTGTGTCACTCGCTCTCTGTGTGTCCCTCGCTCTCTGTGTGTCCCTCCCTCTGCGTGTCCCTCGCTCTCTGTGTATCCCTCGCTCTCTGTGTGTCCCTCGCTCTCTGTGTGTCCATAGCTCTCTGTGTGTGTCCCTCGCTCTCCGTGTGTCCCTCGCTCTCTGTGTGTCCCTCGCTCTCTGTGTGTCCCTCGCTCTCTGTGCGTCCCTCGCTCTCTGTGTGCCCCTCGCTCTCTGTGTGATCCTCGCTCACTGTGTGTCCCTCGCTCTCTGTATGTCCCTCGTTCTCTGTGTGACCCTCGCTCTCTGTGCGTCCCTCGCTCTCTGTGTGTCCCGCGCTCTCTGTGTGTCCCTTGCTCTCTGTGTGCCCCTCGCTCTCTGTGTGCCCCTCGCTCTGTGTGCCCCTCGCTCTGTGTACCCCTCGCTCTCTGTGTCCCTCGCTCTCCGTGTGTCCCTCGCTCTCTGTGTGTCCCTCGCTCTCTCTGTGTCCCTCGCTCTCTCTGTGTCCCTCCCTCTCTGTGTGTGCCTCGCTCTCTGTGTGTCCCTCGCTCTCCATGTGTCCCTCACTCTCTGTGTGCCACTCGCTCTCTGTGTGTCCCTATCTCTCTCTGTGTCCCAGCACTCTGTGTGACCCTCGCTCTCTGTGTGCCCCTCTCTCTGTGTGTCCCTCGCTCTCTGTGTGTCCCTCGCTCTCTGTGTGTCCCTCGCTCTCTGTGTGTGTTCCTCGCTCTCTGTGTGTCCCTCTCTCTCTGTGTCCCTCGCTCTCAGTGTGCCCCTCGCTCTGTGTGTCACTCGCTCTCTCCGTGTCCCTCGCTCTCTGTGTGTCTCTCGCTCTCTGTGTGTCCCTCACACTCTGTGTGTCCCTCCCTCTCTGTGTGTCCCAGCTCTCTGTGTGTCCCTTGCTCTCTGTGTGCGCCTCGCTCTCTGTGTGTCCCTCGCTCTCTGTGTGTCCCAACTCTCTGTGTGTCCCTCGCTCTCTGTGTGTCCCTTGCTCTCTGTGTGTGTCCCTCACTCTCTGTGTGTCCCTCGCTCACTGTGTGTCCCTCTCTTTCTCTCTGTGTCCCTTGCTCTCTGTGTGACCCTCGCTCTCTGTGTGTCCCAGATCACTGTGTGTCCCTCGCTCTCTTTGTGTCCCTCGCTCTCTGTGTGTGTCCCTCGCTCTCTGTGTGTCCCTCGCTCTCTGTGTCCCGCGGTCTCTGTGTGTCCCTTGCTCTGCGTGTGTCCATCGCTCTGTGTGTGTCCCTCGCTCTCTCTGTGTCCCTCGCTCTCTGTGTGTCCTTCGCTCTCTGTGTGTCCCTCACTCTCTATGTGTGTCCCTCGCTCTGTGTGTGTCCCTCACTCTCTCTGTGCACCCCTCGCTCTCTGTGTCCCTCGCTCTCTGTGTGTCCCTCAATCTCTGTGCGTCCCTCCCTCTCTGTCTGTCCCTCGCTCTCTCTGTGATCCTCGCTCACTGTGTGTCCCTCGCTCTCTGTGTGTCCCTCGCTCCCTGTGTGTGTCCCTCGCTCTCAGTGTGTCCCTCGCTCTCTGTGTCCCTTGCTCTCTGTGTGCCCCTCGCACTCTGTGTGCCCCTCGCTCTGTGTGCCCCTCGCTTTGTGTGCCCCTCGCTTTGTGTGTCCCTCGCTCTCTGTGTCCCTCGCTCTCCGTGTGTCCCTCGCTCTCTGTGTGTCCCTCGCTCTCTGTGTGTCCCTCGCTCTCTCTGTGTCCCTCCCTCTCTGTGTGTGCCTCGCTCTCTGTGTGACCCTCGCAATCTATGTGTCCCTCACTATCTGTGTGTCCCTCGCTCTCTATGTGTCCCTCACTCTCTGTGTGCCACTCGCTCACTGTGTGTCCCTCGCTCACTTTGTCCCTCGGTCTGTGTGTGTCCCTCGCTCTGTGTGTCCCTCGCTCTCTGTGTCCCTCGGTCTCTGTGTGTCCCTCGCTCTGTGTGAGTTCCTTGCTCTCTGTGTGTCACTCGCTCTCTGTGTGTCCCTCGCTCTCTGTGTGTCCCTCCCTCTGCGTGTCCCTCGCTCTCTGTGTATCCCTCGCTCTCTGTGTGTCCCTCGCTCTCTGTGTGTCCATAGCTCTCTGTGTGTGTCCCTCGCTCTCTGTGTGTCCCTCGCTCTCTGTGTGTCCCTCGCTCTGTGTGTCCCTCGCTCTCTGTGTGTCCTTCGCTCTCTGTGTGTCCCACGTTCTCTATGTGTCCCTCGCTCTCTGTGTGTCCCTCGCTCTCTGTGTGTGTCCCTTGCTCTGTGTGTGTCCGTCACTCTCTATGTGTGTCCCTCGCTCTGTGTGTGTCCCTCGCTCTCTATGTGTGTCCCTCGCTCTCTGTGTGTCCCTCGCTCTCTGTGTGTCCCTCGCTCTCTGTGTGCGTCCTTCGCTCTCTGTGTGTGTCCCTCGCTCTCTGTGTGTGTTCCTCGCTCTCTGTGTGTCCGTCGCTTTCTCTGTCTCCCTCGCTCTCTGAGCGTCCCTCGCTCTCTGTGTGTCCCTCGCTCTCTGTGTGTCCCTCGCTCTATGTGTGTCACTCGCTCTCTGTGCGTCCCTCGCTCTCTGTGTGTCACTCGCTCTCTGTGTGTCCCTCGCTCTTTCTGTGCCTCGATCTCTGTGTGTCCCTCGCTCTCTGTGTGCCCCTCGCTCTCTGTGTGTCCCTTGCTCTCTGTGCACCCCTCGCTCTCTGTGTCCCTCGCTCTCTGTGTGTCCCTCGATCTCTGTGCGTCCCTCCCTCTCTGTCTGTCCCTCGCTCTCTGTGTGATCCTCGCTCACTGTGTGTCCCTCGCTCTCTGTGTGTCCCTCGCTCTCTGTGTGTCCCTCGCTCTCTGTGTGTCCCGAGCTCTCTGTGTGTCCCTTGCTCTCTGTGTGCCCCTCGCACTCTGTGTGCCCCTCGCTCTGTGTGCCCCTCGCTTTGTGTGCCCCTCGCTTTGTGTGTCCCTCGCTCTCTGTGTCCCTCGCTCTCCGTGTGTCCCTCGCTCTCTGTGTGTCCCTCGCTCTCTGTGTGTCCCTCGCTCTCTCTGTGTCCCTCCCTCTCTGTGTGTGCCTCGCTCTCTGTGTGACCCTCGCTCTCTATGTGTCCCTCACTCTCTGTGTGTCCCTCGCTCTCTATGTGTCCCTCACTCTCTGTGTGCCACTCGCTCACTGTGTGTCCCTCGCTCAATTTGTCCCTCGGTCTGTGTGTGTCCCTCGCTCTGTGTGTCCCTCGCTCTCTGTGTCCCTCGGTCTCTGTGTGTCCCTCGCTCTGTGTGAGTCCCTTGCTCTCTGTGTGTCACTCGCTCTCTGTGTGTCCCTCGCTCTCTGTGTGTCCCTCCCTCTGCGTGTCCCTCGCTCTCTGTGTATCCCTCGCTCTCTGTGTGTCCCTCGCTCTCTGTGTGTCCATAGCTCTCTGTGTGTGTCCCTCGCTCTCCGTGTGTCCCTCGCTCTCTGTGTGTCCCTCGCTCTCTGTGTGTCCCTCGCTCTCTGTGCGTCCCTCGCTCTCTGTGTGCCCCTCGCTCTCTGTGTGATCCTCGCTCACTGTGTGTCCCTCGCTCTCTGTATGTCCCTCGTTCTCTGTGTGACCCTCGCTCTCTGTGCGTCCCTCGCTCTCTGTGTGTCCCGCGCTCTCTGTGTGTCCCTTGCTCTCTGTGTGCCCCTCGCTCTCTGTGTGCCCCTCGCTCTGTGTGCCCCTCGCTCTGTGTACCCCTCGCTCTCTGTGTCCCTCGCTCTCCGTGTGTCCCTCGCTCTCTGTGTGTCCCTCGCTCTCTCTGTGTCCCTCGCTCTCTCTGTGTCCCTCCCTCTCTGTGTGTGCCTCGCTCTCTGTGTGTCCCTCGCTCTCCATGTGTCCCTCACTCTCTGTGTGCCACTCGCTCTCTGTGTGTCCCTCTCTCTCTCTGTGTCCCAGCACTCTGTGTGACCCTCGCTCTCTGTGTGCCCCTCTCTCTGTGTGTCCCTCGCTCTCTGTGTGTGTTCCTCGCTCTCTGTGTGTCCCTCTCTCTCTGTGTCCCTCGCTCTCAGTGTGCCCCTCGCTCTGTGTGTCACTCGCTCTCTCCGTGTCCCTCGCTCTCTGTGTGTCTCTCGCTCTCTGTGTGTCCCTCACACTCTGTGTGTCCCTCCCTCTCTGTGTGTCCCAGCTCTCTGTGTGTCCCTTGCTCTCTGTGTGCGCCTCGCTCTCTGTGTGTCCCTCGCTCTCTGTGTGTCCCAACTCTCTGTGTGTCCCTCGCTCTCTGTGTGTCCCTTGCTCTCTGTGTGTGTCCCTCACTCTCTGTGTGTCCCTCGCTCACTGTGTGTCCCTCTCTTTCTCTCTGTGTCCCTTGCTCTCTGTGTGACCCTCGCTCTCTGTGTGTCCCAGATCACTGTGTGTCCCTCGCTCTCTTTGTGTCCCTCGCTCTCTGTGTGTGTCCCTCGCTCTCTGTGTGTCCCTCGCTCTCTGTGTCCCGCGGTCTCTGTGTGTCCCTTGCTCTGCGTGTGTCCATCGCTCTGTGTGTGTCCCTCGCTCTCTCTGTGTCCCTCGCTCTGTGTGTCCCTCGCTCTCTGTGTGTCCTTCGCTCTCTGTGTGTCCCTCACTCTCTATGTGTGTCCCTCGCTCTGTGTGTGTCCCTCACTCTCTATGTGTGTCCCTCGCTCTCTGTGTGTCCCTCGCTCTCTGTGTGCGTCCCTCGCTCTCTGTGTGTGTCCCTCGCTCTCTGTGTGTCCCTCGCTCTCTGTGTTTGTTCCTCGCTCTCTGTGTGTGTTCCTCGCTCTCTGTGTGTCCGTCGCTCTCTGTGTCACCCTCGTTCTCTGAGCGTCCCTCGTTCTCTGAGCGTCCCTCGCTCTCTGTGTGTCCCTCGCTCTCTGTGTGTCCCTCGCTCTCTGTGTGTCCCTCGCTCTCTGTGTGTGTTCCTCGCTCTCTGTGTGTCCCTCTCTCTCTGTGTCCCTCGCTCTCAGTGTGCCCCTCGCTCTGTGTGTCCCTCGCTCTCTCTGTGTCCCTCGCTCTCTGTGTGTCTCTCGCTCTCTGTGTGTCCCTCACTCTCTGTGTGTCCCTCACTCTCTGTGTGTCCCTCCCTCTCTGTGTGTCCCAGCTCTCTGTGTGTCTCTCGCTCTCTGTGTGCGCCTCGCTCTCTGTGTGTCCCTCGCACTCTGTGTGTCCCAACTCTCTGTGTGTCCTTCGCTCTCTGTGTGTCCCTTGCTCTCTGTGTGTGTCCCTCACTCTCTGTGTGTCCCTCGCTCACTGTGTCCCTCTCTCTCTCTCTGTGTGTCCCTCGCTCTCTGTGTGATCCTCGCTCTCTGTGTGTCCCAGATCTCTGTGTGTCCCTCGCTCTCTGTGTGTCCCTCGCTCTCTCTGTGTCCCTCGCTCTCTGTGTGTCCCTCGCTCCCTGTGTGTGTCCCTCGCTCTCTGTGTGTCCCTCGCTCTCTGTGTCCCGCGGTCTCTGTGTGTCCCTTGCTCTGTGTGTGTCCCTCGCTCTCTGTGTGTCCCTCGCTCTCTGTGTGTCCCTCGCTCTGTGTGTCCCTCGCTCTCTGTGTGTCCTTCGCTCTCTGTGTGTCCCACGTTCTCTATGTGTCCCTCGCTCTCTGTGTGTCCCTCGCTCTCTGTGTGTGTCCCTTGCTCTGTGTGTGTCCGTCACTCTCTATGTGTGTCCATCGCTCTCTGTGTGCGTCCCTCGCTCTCTGTGTGTGTCCCTTGCTCTGTGTGTGTCCGTCACTCTCTATGTGTGTCCATCGCTCTCTGTGTGCGTCCCTCGCTCTCTGTGTGTGTTCCTCGCTCTCTGTGTGTCCGTCGCTTTCTCTGTCTCCCTCGCTCTCTGAGCGTCCCTCGCTCTCTGTGTGTCCCTCCCTCTCTATGTGTGTCCCTCGCTCTGTGTGTGTCCCTCGCTCTCTGTGTGTCCCTCGCTCTCTGTGTGTCACTCGCTCTCTGTGCGTCCCTCGCTCTCTGTGTGTCACTCGCTCTCTGTGTGTCCCTCGCTCTTTCTGTGCCTCGATCTCTGTGTGTCCCTCGCTCTCTGTGTGCCCCTCGCTCTCTGTGTGTCCCTTGCTCTCTGTGCACCCCTCGCTCTCTGTGTCCCTCGCTCTCTGTGTGTCCCTCAATCTCTGTGCGTCCCTCCCTCTCTGTCTGTCCCTCGCTCTCTGTGTGATCCTCGCTCACTGTGTGTCCCTCGCTCTCTGTGTGTCCCTCGCTCTCTGTGTGCCCCTCGCTCTCTGTGTGTCCCGCGCTCTCTGTGTGTCCCTTGCTCTCTGTGTGCCCCTCGCATCTGTGTGCCCCTCGCTCTGTGTGCCCCTCGCTTTGTGTGCCCCTCGCTTTGTGTGTCCCTCGCTCTCTGTGTCCCTCGCTCTCCGTGTGTCCCTCGCTCTCTGTGTGTCCCTCGCTCTCTGTGTGTCCCTCGCTCTCTCTGTGTCCCTCCCTCTCTGTGTGTGCCTCGCTCTCTGTGTGACCCTCGCTCTCTATGTGTCCCTCACTCTCTGTGTGTCCCTCGCTCTCTATGTGTCCCTCACTCTCTGTGTGCCACTCGCTCACTGTGTGTCCCTCGCTCACTTTGTCCCTCGGTCTGTGTGTGTCCCTCGCTCTGTGTGTCCCTCGCTCTCTGTGTCCCTCGGTCTCTGTGTGTCGCTCGCTCTGTGTGAGTCCCTTGCTCTCTGTGTGTCACTCGCTCTCTGTGTGTCCCTCGCTCTCTGTGTGTCCCTCCCTCTGCGTGTCCCTCGCTCTCTGTGTATCCCTCGCTCTCTGTGTGTCCCTCGCTCTCTGTGTGTCCATAGCTCTCTGTGTGTGTCCCTCGCTCTCTGTGTGTCCCTCGCTCTCTGTGTGTCCCAGCTCTCTGTCTGTCCCTCGCTCTCAATGTGTCCCTCGCTCTCTGTGTGAGTTCCTCGCTCTCTGTGTGTCCCTCTCTCTCTGTGTCCCTCGCTCTCAGTGTGCCCCTCGCTCTGTGTGTCCCTCGCTCTCTGTGTGTCCCTCGCTCTCTGTGTGTCCCTCGCTCTCTGTGTGTCTCTCGCTCTCTGTGTGTCCCTCATTCTCTGTGTATCCCTCGCTCTCTGTGTGTCCCAGGTCTCTGTGTGTCCCTCGCTCTCTGGATGCGCCTCGCTCTCTGTGTGTCCCTCGCTCTCTGTGTGTCCCTTGCTCTGTGTGTCTCCCTCACTCTGTGTGTGTCCCTCGCTCACTTTGTGTCCCTCTCTCTCTGTGTGTGTCCCTCGCTCTCTGTGTGACCCGCGCTCTCTGTGTGTCCCAGCTCTCTGTGTGTCCCTCGCTCTCTGTGTGTCCCTCGCTCTCTGTGTGTGTCCCTCGCTCTCTGTGTGTCCCTCGCTCTCTGTGTCCCGCGGTCTCTGTGTGTCCCTTGCTCTGTGTGTGTCCCTCGCTCTGTGTGTGTCCCTCGCTCTCTGTGTGTCCCTCGCTCTGTGTGTCCCTCGCTCTCTGTGTGTCCCTCGCTCTCTGTGTGTGTCCCTTGCTCTGTGTGCGCCCCTCGCTCTCTGTGTGTGTCCCTCGCTCTCTGTGTTTGACCCTCGCTCTGTGTGTGTGTTCCTCGCTCTGTGAGTTTGTTCATAGCTCTCTGTGTGTCCGTCGCTCTCTGTGTGTCTCCCTCGCTCTCTGTGTCCCTCGCTCTCTGTGTCTCCCTCGCTCTCTGTGCGTCCCTCGCTCTCTGTGTGTCACTCGCTCTCTGTGTGTCCCTCGCTCTCTGTGCGCCCCTCGCTCTCTGTGTGTCCCTCGCTCTCTTAGTGTCCCTCGCTCTCTGTGTGTCCCAACTCTCTGTGTGTCCCTCGCTCTCTGTGTGTATCTTTCTCTCTGTGTGTGTCCCTCGCTCTCTGTGTGTCCCTCGCTCTCTGTGTGTCCCTCGCTCTCTGTGTGTGTCCCTCGCTCTCTGTGTGTCCCTCGCTCTCTGTGTGTCCCAGCTCTCTGTGTGTCCCTCGCTCTCTGTGTCCCTCGTTCGCTGTGTGTCCCTTGCTCTGTGTGTGTCCCTCGCTCTGTGTGTGTCCCTCGCTCTGTGTGTGCCCCTCGCTCTGTGTGTCCCTCGCTCTCTGTGTGTCCCTCGCTCTCTGTGTGTCCCTCGCTCACTGTGTGTCCCACGTTCTCTATGTGTCCCGCGCTATCTGTATGTCCCTCGCTCTGTGTGTGTGTCCCTAGCTCTGTGTGTGTCCCTCGCTCTGTGTGTGTCCCTCGCTCTCTATGTGTGTCCCTCGCTCTCTGTGTGTCCCTCGCTCTCTGTGTTTCCCTTGTTCTCTGTGTGTCCTTCGCTCTCTGTGTGTCCCTCACTCTCTGTGTGCGTCCCTCGCTCTCTGTGTGTGTCCCTCGCTCTCTGTGTGTGTCCCTCGCTCTCTGTGTTTGTTCCTCGCTCTGTGTGTGTGTTCCTCGCTCTCTGTGTGTCCGTCGCTCTCTGTGTCTCCCTCGCTCTCTGAGCGTCCCTCGCTCTCTGTGTGTCCCTCGCTCTCTCTGTGTCCGTCGCTCTCTGTGTCTCCCTCGCTCTCTGAGCGTCCCTCGCTCTCTGTGTGTCCCTCGCTATCTGTGTATCCCTCGCTCTCTGTGTGTCCCACGTTCTCTGTGTGTTCCTCGCTCTCTGTGTGTCACTCGCTCTCTGTGCGTCCCTCGCTCTCTGTGTGTCCCTCGCTCTCTGTGTGTCCCTCGCTCTCTCTGTGCCTCGCTCTCTGTTTCTCCCTCGCTCTCTGTGTGCCCCTCGCTCTCTGTGGGTCCCTTACTCTCTGTGCACCCCTCGCTCTCTGTGTCCCTCGCTCTCTGTGTGTCCCTCACTCTCTGTGCGTCCCTCGCTCTCTGTGTGCCCCTCGCTCTCTGTGTGATCCTCGTTCACTGTGTGTCCCTCACTCTCTGTGTGTACCAGCTCTCTGTGTGTCCCTCGCTCTCTGTGTGCCCCTCGCTCTCTGTGTGTCCCGCGCTCTCTGTGTGTCCCTCGCATTCTGTGTGTCCCTCGCTCTCTGTATGTGTTCCTCGCTCTCTGTGTGTCCCTCTCTCTCTGTGTCCCTCGCTCTCAGTTTGCCCCTCGCTCTGTGTGTCCCTCGCTCTCTCTGTGTCCCTCGCTCTCTGTGTGTCTGTCGCTCTCTGTGTGTCCCTCACTCTCTGTGTGTCCCTCCCTCTCTTTGTGTCCCTCGCTCTCTGTGTGTCCCAACTCTCTGTGTGTCCCTCCTTCTCTGTGTGTTCCTTGCTCTCTGTGTGTGTCCCTCACTCTCTGTGTGTCCCTCGCTCACTGTGTGTCCCTCTCTCTCTCTCTCTGTCCCTCGCTCTCTGTGTGACCCTCGCTCTCTGTGTGCCCCTCGCTCTGTGTTTCCCTCGCTCTCTTTGTGTCCCTCGCTCTCTGTGTGTCCCACGTTCTCTATGTGTCCCTCGCTCTCTGTGTGTCCCTCGCTCTCTGTGTGTGTGTCTTGCTCTGTGTGTGTCCCTCGCTCTGTGTGCCCCTCTCTCTGTGTGTCCCTCGCTCTCTGTGTGTCCCTCGCTCTCTGTGTGTGTTCCTCGCTCTCTGTGTGTCCCTCTCTCTCTGTGTCCCTCGCTCTCAGTGTGCACCTCGCTCTGTGTGTCCCTCGCACTCTCTGTGTCCCTCGCTCTCTGTGTGTCTGTCGCTCTCTGTGTGTCCCTCACTCTCTGTGTGTCCCTCCCTCTCTGTGTGTCCCAGCTCTCTGTGTGTCCCTCGCTCTCTGTGTGCGCCTCGCTCTCTTTGTGTCCCTCACTCTCTGTGTGTCCCAACTCTCTGTGTGTCACTCGCTCTCTGTGCGTCGCTCGCTCTCTGTGTGTCCCTCGCTCTCTGTGTGTCCCTCGCTCTCTCTGTGCCTCGCTCTCTGTTTGTCCCTCGCTCTCTGTGTGCCCCTCGCTCTCTGTGTGTCCCTTGCTCTCTGTGTCCCTCGCTCTCTGTGTGTCCCTCACTCTCTGTGTGTCCCTCGCTCACTGTGTGTCCCTCTCTCTCTCTGTGTGTCCCTCGCTCTCTGTGTGACCCTCGCTCTCTGTGTGCCCCTCGCTCTGTGTGTCCCTCGCTCTCTGTGTGTCCCTCGCTCTCTGTGTGTCCCACGTTCTCTATGTGTCCCTCGCTCTCTGTGTGTCCCTCGCTCTCTGTGTGTGTCCCTTGCTCTGTGTGTGTCCCTCGCTCTCTGTGTGTGTCCCTCGCTCTCTGTGTGTCCCTCGCTCTCTGTGTGCGTCCCTCGCTCTGTGTGTGTCCCTCGCTCTCTGTGTGTGTCCCTCGCTCTCTGTGTTTGTTCCTCGCTCTCTGTGTGTGTTCCTCGCTCTCTGTGTGTCCGTCGCTCTCTGTGTCTCCCTCGCTCTCTGAGCGTCCCTCGCTCTCTGTGTGTCCCTCGCTCTCTGTGTGTCCCTCGCTCTCTGAGTGTCCCTCGATCTCTGTGTGTTCCTCGCTCTCTGTGTGTCACTCGCTCTCTGTGCGTCGCTCGCTCACTGTGTGTCCCTCGCTCTCTGTGTGTCCCTCGTTCTCTCTGTGCCTCGCTCTCTGTTTGTCCCTCGCTCTCTGTGTGCCCCTCGCTCTCTGTGTGTCCCTTGCTCTCTGTGCACCCCTCGCTCTCTGTGTCCCTCGCTCTCTGTGTGTCCCTCACTCTCTGTGCGTCCCTCGCACTCTGTGAGCCCCTCGCTCTCTGTGTGATCCTCGCTCACTGTGTGTCCCTCGCTCTCTGTGTGTCCCTCGCTCTCTGTGTGTACCTCGCTCTCTGTGTGCCCCTCGCTCTCTGTGTGTCCCGCGCTCTCTGTGTGTCCCTTGCTCTCTGTGTGCCCCTCGCTCTGTGTGTCCCTCGCTCTCTGTGTCCCTCGCTCTCCGTGTGTCCCTCGCTCTCTGTGTGTCCCTCGCTCTCTGTGTGTCCCTCGCTCTCTCTGTGTCCCTCCCTCTCTGTGTCTGCCTCGCGCTCTGTGTGTCCCTCGCTCTCCATGTGTCCCTCACTCTCTGTGTGCCACTCGCTCTCTGTGTGTCCCTCTCTCTCTCTGTGTCCCAGCACTCTGTGTGTCCCTCGCTCTCTGTGTGCCCCTCTCACTTTGTGTCCCTCGCTCTCTGTGTGTCCCTCGCTCTCTGTGTGTCCCTCGCTCTCTGTGTGTGTTCCTCGCTCTCTGTGTGTCCCTCTCTCTCTGTATCCCTCGCTCTCAGTGTGCCCCTCGCTCTGGGTGTCCCTCGCTCTCTCTGTGTCCCTCGCTCTCTGTGTGTCTCTCGCTCTCTGTGAGTCCCTCACTCTCTGTGTGTCCCTCCCTCTCTGTGTGTCCCAGCTCTCTGTGTGTCCCTCGCACTCTGTGTGTCCCTCGCTCTCTGTGTGTCCCACGTTCTCTATGTGTCCCTTGCTGTGTGTGTGTCCCTCGCTCTCTGTGTGTGTCCCTCGCTCTGTGTGTGTCCCTCGCTCTCTATGTATGTCCCTCGCTCTCTGTGTGTCCCTCGCTCTCTGTGTTTCCCTCGTTCTCTGTGTGTCCCTCGCGCTCTGTGTGTCCCTCGCTCTCTGCGTGCGTCCCTCGCTCTGTGTGTGTCCCTCGCTCTCTGTGTGTCCCTCGCTCTCTGTGTTTGTTCCTCGCTCTCTGTGTGTGTTCCTCGCTCTCTGTGTGTCCGTCGCTCTCTGTGTCTCCCTCGCTCTCTGAGCGCCCCTCGCTCTCTGTGTGTCTTTCGCTCTCTGTGTGTCCCTCGCTCTCTGAGTGTCTCTCGATCTCTGTGTGTTCCTCGCTCTCTGTGTGTCACTCGCTCTCTGTGCATCACTCGCTCTGTGTGTCCCTCGCTCTCTGTGTGTCCCTCGCTCTCTCTGTGCCTCGCTCTCTGTTTGTCCCTCGCTCTCTGTGTGCCCCTCGCTCTCTGTGAATCCCTTGATCTCTGTGCACCCCTCGCTCTCTGTGTCCCTCGCTCTCTGTGTGTCCCTCACTCTCTGTGCGTCCCTCGCTCTCTGTGTGCCCCTCGCTCTCTGTGTGATCCTCGCTCACTGTGTGTCCCTTGCTCTCTGTGTGTCCCTCGCTCTCTGTGTGTCCCTCGCTCTCTGTGTGCCCCTCGCTCTCTGTGTGTCCCGCGCTCTCTTTGTGTCCCTTGCTCTCTGTGTGCCCCTCGCTCTCTGTGTGCCCCTCGCTCTGTGTGCCCCTCGCTCTGTGTGTCCCTCGCTCTCAGTGTGTCCCTCGCTCTCTGTGTCTCCCTCGCTCTCTGTGTGTCCCTCGCTCTCTCTGTGTCCCTCCCTCTCTGTGCCTGCCTCGCTCTCTGTGTGTCCCTCGCTCTCTGTGTCCCTCGCTCTCCGTGTGTCCCTCGCTCTCTGTGTGTCCCTCGCTCTCTGTGTGTCCCTCGCACTCTGTGTGTCCCTCGCTCTCTCTGTGCCTCGCTCTCTGTTTGTCCCTCGCTCTCTGTGTGCCCCTCGCTCTCTGTGTGTCCCTTGCTCTCTGTGCACCCCTCGCTTTCTGTGTCCCTCGCTCTCTGTGTGTCCCTCACTCTCTGTGCGTCCCTCGCTCTCTGTGTGCCCCTCGCTCTCTGTGTGCTCCTCGCTCACTGTGTGTCCCTCGCTCTCTGTGTGTCCCTCGCTCTCTGTGTGTCCCTCGCTCTCTGTGTGCCCCTCGCTCTCTGTGTGTCCCGCGCTCTCTGTGTGTACCTTGCTCTCTGTGTGCCCCTCGCTCTCTGTGTGCCCCTCGCTCTGTGTGCCCCTCGCTCTGTGTGTCCCTCGCTCTCTGTGTCCCTTGCTCTCCGTGTGTCCCTCGCTCTCTGTGTGTCCCTCGCTCTCTGTGTGTCCCTCGCTCTCTCTGTGTCCCTCCCTCTCTGTGTGTGCCTCGCTCTCTGTATGTCCCTCGCTCTCCATGTGTCCCTCACTCTCTGTGTGCCACTCGCTCTCTGTGTGTCCCTCTCTCTCTCTGTGTCCCAGCACTCTGTGTGTCCCTCGCTCTCTGTGTGCCCCTCTCTCTGTGTGTCCCTCGCTCTCTGTGTGTCCCTCGCTCTGTGTGTGTGTTCCTCGCTCTCTGTGTGTCCCTCTCTCTCTGTTGTCATGATATTCAAAAACACTCATCATGATAGACACACCAACAGACAAATCAGTACACATAACACCACAACCAATGACAGAAAGATATAAAAGCACAGACACGACCCCCGGTGGTCAGTGTTAGCTGCAGAGGAGGACCAGGACAGATCTGCTACCAAACACACTCAGGGAGACAGCACGTGCAGAGTATCCAGAACGAACTGTATTATGCGTTAAAATAAAATAGAGTTGTACCACATACAACTGTGTTGGCTCATCTGTGCACCAGAGCACCCAACACCACATGGTACAGGAGTTGATCGATACCTGCCGGCATGCCTCAGTGTACAGAGACAACCAGCAGTGCCCAGGCAAAATGATAGAGCTCCCGGTTCCGCAGCCGCTCCAGTGCCACGGCGACCTCCGCGAAAACTGGCGGCGATTCCGGCAATGGTTCGAATTGTTCCTGGTGGCAGCTGAACTCCAAGACCTGGATGATAGCGAAAAAATTGAATTTCTCCTCACCATCGCCGGTGCAAGGGCAAGAGAAATATTCACAAGGTTCAGGTTCTTCAGGAGGCAGCAAAGGTACGATTACCAGGCAGTCCTGGACAAATTCTCCAAGTACTGTGAATAAAACGCAATCCAATCGGCAAGTAAATGTAAGAAAAGCTGCAGTACTCACCTCGTGGCCGGGATCCCGGAGCCCGAATTCCCAGAGGCCGAAATCCCGGGCCTGAGAGAGGGCTGGGTCGAGGTCGGCGGCCATCTTGCTAAAGGTATAACGCTAGCACAGTTGCGCGAGCAGTGCGCAGAACCGGAAATTTCGTTTGCGCATGCGCGAGATGCTGCGCATGCGCAGCGAAGAAAACGGCCATCGGTAAAGGAACAGCGATTTGAGCATGCGCAGTCGCTTCCTACGTGCTACATACCGAGCGTCAGGATGTCAGAGGCCCCAGACTGCACCAATTTAAACGGGAAACGTCCCAAATCCAATTTAAAATGGAAACGTCCCAAATCAAAAAAACAAAAATCTGTTAAAGCTGTAAAACAACCTTCCCTCACCTGGAATGACAGCACAGTGCCGCAAATTGACCCAGGAGATGAATTCGACCTCCGAAGAACCCTCCGACAAGCAGTTACCTACGCACAAGCCGATGATTCCGACCTCGAATACTTCGATGACGATCTTTACAGTGTTTCCGGACCTTGCGAGCCCAATGATAGCTCCGTGGTCCTATACGACTATGACTCGGACGAACCTTTCGTGTTGCACATTGGCGGCCCCCACATTGAATCCGACGCAGATGCGGATTCATTTTTCGGATTTGAGGATCTTCAATCCAGCAGATATGAGTTCCAACTTATCAGTACCGGATGATGCTGCAGCCTGACATTAACAGACAGGGAGCGGTGCAAGCACACGGAGAGTGCCCTGCTGCCACACAGAGCGTGGTCCACATCCCGCTCAATGTTCCCGACTCTATGAAAGAAGACATGCAAGACTCCAGAGCGCAGTCCTCGCATGAACCAGAAGTGACTCCAGTGTCACAAGCCTCCACAGCAAGCTCGTGGACAGACTCCACAATTGCAGAAATGCAAGACTCCAGAGCGCAGTCCTTGCACGGACAAGAAGTGACTCCAGTGTCACAAGCCTCCACAGAGAGCTCGTGGACAGCCTCCACGATAGAAGCAACGCAAGACTCCAGAGCGCAGTCCTTGCACGAACAAGAAGTGACTCCAGTGTCACAAGCCTCCACAGAGAGCTCGTGGACAGCCTCCACGATAGAAGCAACGCAAGACTCCAGAGTGCAGTCCTTGCACGAACAAGAAGTGACTCCAGTGTCACAAGCCTCCACAGAGAGCTCGTGGACAGCCTCCACGATAGAAGCAACGCAAGACTCCAATGTGCAGTCCTTGCAGGAACAAAACCATGAGGGTCTAGCAACCTCTCCTGACCAACCAGCGGCAGACGATGCAAGTCTGCCATGCTCACGTGAACAGCAAGAAGGCTGTAACAGCCTACCATGCTCCACTACACAGCAGCATGACCATGACGGTGTCTCATGCTACAATGAAGGGCACAGCGCTGAAGACTGTTCAAGCCCAACTGAAGACAAGCCAAAGGAATTGCCTCGTCCAAGCCCGAAGAAAAAAGGTTTATGCGCTGACCTTCAGGATCATTATAGCCGAACAGAGATTAATAATGCTGCACGGCCACAGAAGGATGCTGAGGATTTGCTAACGAAATTAATTGAATGTTTAACTTGCAAGGAGCAGACTGAGAATTGCCAGTGTTTTAGTACGGATCGAAAAAATGGACAAGACATTGATCCTCAGGTAATGGAAATAACACAACCCGAATCATATCTACAGCAGGGACAAATGTCTCCCTTCAACACAACGCCGCAAAATCCCAACTTCGGAGACCAGCAGTTAGTCAGTAATGACTCTTCAAACGTTGAGGGGAACATTAATTGCATTGAACCTCTCCACACTCCACTGATTATTGAGCAGAACATTGGAGCAAGAATCCTGAGGACACCGACATCGAGTAGCCAGATAACGAATTTAAAACCCACAGCAGTTTCAAGTGAACCAAGTGTGCGTTCCACTAATGGTGAAGATGCAGATAAGGTCGACCCGATTATCCATTGTAACACACTAACCCCAGTGATTAAGCAGTTATGTATGGGGAGTATAATGTGGGCAATTGAGAACAGTAAAAGAGAGACTGTGACCATGCAAGTCCCAGCAAAATCAGACCCAGAGACCATGAAGGCATGTACATTAGACAAAGATACATATGAGGTACCTGAGAAGAAAAGTGAAACGGAATGTTCTTTGGAAAATAGTACAATGTCGATAGAAACATTGGATCCTATATTCGAGACCATACATATGGGAGAATTTGGGGGTAATAAACAAGGTTCTGCAATGTCTGGGGGAAGATTTAAAATTCCAAAGAAGAAAAGCCCAAATGAAGGACAACGGCAAGACAATGACAGTCCACCGACATGGTGTGCACCACCAGATGAAAACTCTGACAATTTACCCAACCCTAGTGAACAGCAAGCTGCTAATGAGGATCTATCCACGGGATGTGAGACGAGTGACGACAGCATCCCACTTCCCATGCAAAAGGTGCAAGGTGACAGACCTCGCCTAGTGCGTACCGAGGCACTCGACGATCACGGTGGGACCACTGACGACTGCGGTGGCGGCGCACCGCTTCCACCCTCGATGGCTCGACCCTCTCCACTGGTTGGTGCATTCCTGCATGTTCCGACTCCAGAAGTGCAGCTTCAGGGAATCTCGGCTGCCTCCAGTGAACCTGTTGGGACTCCGGACGGGGGGCATCGACGGAAGGCAGACCGGACTCCAGATGGGGAGCAGCCAAGCGCCAACTCTGATTTGCGCACGCCAGACCTTGCTCCGGACGGGCGGTGTCGCGGCCTCGGTGATGGCACGCTCAGGGTGACGGCGGATGCCACGGCGACAGGGAATGGATCGCGTGGCAGTCCCACTGGGTCGGAAGTGGCAACCAGCACCGGCGGTCCAAGATGGACACACCAATTCGCGCCATCGCCAGACGTTGATGCGAGCAACAATTCTCTCTCCAAGGAGACATGCTTCGACGTTTCTCTGCGGAGTCGCCCTTCCGGCACAGCAGGTGGCCGGAACCATCGTGCACGGTCTCGGCCAACTTCCACATCTGGCACAGTCATCGCCTTGCATGATATTAGTGATGGTGCTACTTCGATGGCAACGACCCATCGGCTACAAGATGCCGTCCACCACAAACATAAAAAGAAAAAGACTCCACCTTGTTCCTGGCATGCAGGGCGGATGGATTGGTGCGTAGGCGCAATCAGCGAGCTTTGCGCCGCCTTCCACGCTCGCAACTGAACCGTACGCACACGCCGGATCCTCCACTGGTTCCCAAGGATGACTTCGTGGAGATGCCACGGATCATGCCCCTTCCATCGCCACCAGAACCAAACCACAGCCAAGGCACCACTAACAAAGATGTTGAATGTTATATTTGCACGAATGAAAAAAACAAGCACTGCACGAAGTACAACAAATGGTAAAGTAGAGACTTCGGCAACAGCATTACCTCCAACAGTCCAAGGTGAACCAGTGTGACCCCAAATCTCCACAGCTGAACCGGCTTGAGGACCAGCCCATTCTTGAGGCGGTCACCCATTAGACTGGACTTATAACGCTGTTCATACGTTCAAAAAGTCAAACACTTCTGTATTATAACCTGTTGTTGTTTATTGTTCCAGATATCGTCTGACCAGACCAATGTTCAAGTTTTTTTTTCTCTCGCATCCAAGTTTTGTTATGGTACAACCTTGTTAGTGTGACGCACCCGACATCGCCCCATGTAAATAGTTACGTCATATACACACGCTGTACACAACACACACACACACTCTTAGATGCACTCACGACACAATTATATTTATAACCACGTAGGCACATATCTTTGTAAAAAGGGGGATGTCATGATATTCAAACACACACATCATGATAGACACACCAACAGACAAATCAGAACACACAACACCACAACCAATGACAGAAAGATATAAAAGCACAGACACGACCCCCGGTGGTCAGTATTAGCTGCAGAGGAGGACCAGGACACATCTGCTACCAAACACACTCAGGGAGAGAGCACGTGCAGAGTATCCAGAACGAACTGTATTATAAGAGTTAAAATAAAATAGAGTTGTAGCACATACAACTGTGTTGGCTCATCTGTGCACCAGAGCACCCAACACCACATTTCCGATAATAATGGCATCGACACTGGTGCTATTGACTTGTTAAAGGATACCATGGAAGCTCTCATGTCCTCCAAGCTGATTCAACGCTAAAGTTGATGTGGATTTTTCAATTAATTTTAACCTGCTTATATACCTTCCTGATGAAATGTTAATCTTTGGAATCTTATCAGACCATAGACCATAAGACATAGGAGCATAATTAGGCCACTTGTCCCATCAACTCTGCTCCGCCATTCAATCATGGTTGATATTTTCTCATCCCCATTCTGCTGCCATCTTCACGTAACCCCTGATCCCCTTATTAATCAAGAACATATCTATCTCTGTCTTAAAGACGCTCAGTGAATCGGCCTCCACGACCTTCTACGGCAAAGAGTTTCACAGATTCACCACCCTCTGGCTGAAGAAATTCCTCCTCATCTCTGTTTCAAAGGATCGTCCCTTTCGTCTGAGATGGTGTCCTCTGGTTCTAGATTTTCCAAAAGTGGAAACATCCTCTCCACGTCCACTCTATCGAGGCCTCGCAGTATCGTGTAAGTGTTAATGCCCTCTCATCCTTCTAAACTCCAAAGAGGAGTTGGATAATTGGAGCACATTCTGGGGACGTTGGGGCCTGTATAAACAGAATGGGTTACACCTAAACCAGAGGGGCACCAATATCCTGGGATTGAAATTTGCTACAGCTCTTCGGGGGGAGGGGGGGGGGTGGGGTGGGGGGGAGTTAAACTTATTTGGAAGGGGGGTGGCAAACTGAATTGTAGTCCAGGAGATAGCGTTGCTGGAGTTCAGGAAGTTGAGGGTAGTGCAGTACTGAGGAAGGTACCAAGGTCACAAGAGTGGACCTGCAGGCATGAAGGTGGTTTGAAGTGTGTCTACTTCAATGCAAGGAGCATCAGGAATAAGGTTGGTGAGCTTGAAGCATGGATTGGTACCTAGGGCTGCGATGTTGTTGCCGTTACGGAGACGTGGATACAACAGGGGCAGGAATGGTTGATGGAAGTTCCGGGGTTTTGATGTTTCAGTAAGATTAGGGAAGGTGCTAAAAGAGGTGCAGGAGTAGCATTGCTATTCAAGGATAGTATAATGGCTGCAGAACGGCAGTTTGAAGAGGATCTGTTTACCAGGGTAGTGTGGGCTTAAGTTAGAAATAGGAAAGGAGCGGTCACATTGTTAGGAGTTTTCCATAGGCCCCCAAACAGTAACAGAGATGTGGAGGAGAAGATTGCAATGCAGATTTTGCATAGGTGCAGTAATCACACGGTAGTTGTCATGGGTGACTTTCACTTTCCAAATATTGATCGGAACCACTATAATTCGAATAGTTTGGGTGGGGCTGTTTTTATCCAGTGTGCAGGAGGGTTTCCTCACACAATATGTGGATAGACCGACAAGAGGCGGGGCCACATTGGATTTGGTACTGGGTAATGAATCGGGCCAAGTGTTAGATTTGGTTGTGGGAGAGATAGTGAGCACAATTCGGTGACTTTCACTAAACAATGGAGAGGGATAGGAACATAAGGCAGGTCAAGGTTTATAACGGGGGGAAGGGTAATTACGGTGCGATTAGGCAAGAATTGGGGGGTACAAGATGGAAACAGGAACTGTCAGGGATAGGCACAATTGAGATATGGAGCTTGTTCAAGGAACAAATACTGCGTGTCCTTGATATGTATGTCCCTGTCAGGCAGGGAGGACATGGTCGAGTGAGGGAACTATGGTTTACAAAAGAGGTTGAATTTCTTGTCAAGAGGAAGAAGGGGGCTTTGTAAGGATGAGAAAACAAGGTTCAATGGGCATTTGAGGGATGCAAGATAGCTAGGAAGGAGCTCAAGAAACGGCTTAGGAGAGCTAGGAGGGGGCATCAGAAGTCCTTGGCGGGTAAGATCAAGGAAAGCACCAAGGTTTTTTACACACATGTGAGGAATAAAAGAATGATCAAGGTGAAGTTAGGACCTGTCAAGGACAGTAGTGGGAACGTGTGCATGTAGTCTGAAGGTATAGGAGAGGACCTAAATGAATACTTGTCTTCAGTGTTCGCAAAGGAGAGGGGCCATGTTGTTGAGGAGGATAGTGCGATACAGGCAGGTAGGCTGGAGGAGGTAGATATTTGGAAAGAAGGTGTGCTTGAAACTTTGAGAATGCTGAGGACAGATAAGTCCCCTGGGCATGATGGGATCCTAGGATTCTTTGGGAGGGGAAGGATGAGATTGCAGAGCCTTTGGCTTTGATCTTTATGTCCTCACTCTCCACAGGAATAGTGCCAGAAGACTGCAGAGAGGCAAATGCTGTCCCCTTGTTCAAGAAAGGGAATAGGTATAACCCTGGGAATTATAGGCCGATTAGTCTCACTTTGGTCATCGGTAAGTTATTGGAAAGGATCCTGAGGGATAGTATTCATGATCATTTGCAAAGATACAGTTTAATCCAGGATAGTCAGTAAGGATTTGTGAGGGATATGTCTTGCCTCTTACATAGATGATTTGGAGTTGGGGACCAAGGGCAATGTGTCCAAGTTTGCAGACGACACTAAGATAAGTGGTAAAGCAAAAAGTACAGAGGCTACTGGAAGTCTGCAGAGGGATTTGGATAGGCTAAGTGAATGGGTTAGGGTCTGGCAGATGGAATACAATGTTGACAAATGAGAGGTTATCCATTTAAGGAATAACAGCAAATTATCATTATTTAAATGATAAAATATTAAAACATGCTGCTGTGCAGAGAGACCTGGGTGTGCTAATGCATGAGTCGCAAAAAGTTGGTTTACAGGTGCAACAGGTGATTAAGAAGCCAAATGGAATTTTGACCTTCATTGCTAGAGGGATGGAGTTTAAGACTAGGGAGGTTCTGCTGTAATTGTATAAGATGTTAGTGAGGCCACACCTGGAGTATTGTGTTCAGTTTTGGTCTCCTTACTTGAGAAAGGACGTACTGGCACTGGAGGGTGTGCAGAGGAGATTCACTACGTTAATCCCAGAGCTGAAGGGGTTGGATTATGAGGAGAGGTTGAGTAGATTGGGTCTGTACTCGTTGGAATTTAGAAGGATGAAGGGGATCTTACAGAAACAAATAAAATTATGAAGGGTATAGATAGGATTGATGCGGGCAGGTTGTTTCCACTGGCGGGTGAAAGCAGGACTGAGTTTAGGAGGAACTTCTTCACCCAAAGGGTTGTGAATCTATGGAATTCCTTGCCCAGTGAAGCATTAGAGGCTCCTTCACTAAATGTTTTTAAGATAAAGATAGATAGTTTGTTTGAAGAATAAAGGGATTAAGGGTTATGGTGTTCGGGCCAGAGAGTAGAGCTGAGTCCACAAAAGATCAGCCATGATCTCATTGAAATGTGGAACAGGCTCGAGGGGCCAGATGGCCTACTCCTGCTCCTAGTTCTTATGTTCTCACAAGTTTCATTGTATTCTTTGAGGAGGTAACTAAATACAGAGATGAAGCTCGAGCAGTTGATGTCGTACACATGGATTTTAGTGAGGCGTTTGATACGGTGCACCAGGAACGGCTCCGGCAGAAGGTAAGTAGGCATGGCATAGACGCAAACCTGACCGATTGGATCAGTAACTGGCTATCACATAGAAGACAGAGCAGCTCACCCACCAGCGGTGGACCAAAGGGATCAGTGCTTGGTCCTCTGTTTTTTGTGATGTTTATCAATGTCATAGATGATGGAGTTGAAGGTTGGGCTAGTAAATTTGCTGATGACACCAAGATTGGTGGAGTAGTGGATAATGTGGAGGGCTCTTGTAGGCTGCAAAGAGACATTGACAGGATGCAGAGCTGGGCTGAAAAGTGGCAGGTGGAACTTAACCCTGATAAGTGTGAGGCGGTTCATTTTGGTAGGATAAATTTGAATGTGGATTACATGGTTAACGGCAGGGTTCTGAAGAATCTTTACGCAAAGAGTAGTGAGGCCGTGGAATGCCCTGCCTGCTACAGTAGTGAACTCGCCAACATTGAGGGTATTTAAAAGTTTATTGGATAAACATATGGATGATAATGACATAGTGTAGGTTAGATGGCTTTTGTTTCGGTGCAACATCGTGGGCCGAAGGGCCTGTACTGCGCTGTATCGTTCTATGTTCTATGTTCTAATGTGGAGGAGCAGAGAGATCTCCGAGTTCATATCAAAAGATCTCTGAATGTTGCCACCCAAGTGGATAGATTGTTAGCATTTATTAGCAGGGGGATTGTGTTTAAAAGCCGTGAAGTTATGCTGCAACTGTCCAGGACCTTGGTTAGACAACATTTGCAGTATTGTGTGCAGTTTGGTCACCTCATTATAGGAAAGATGTGTAAGCATTGGATAGGGTGCAACGGCGATTTACCAGGATGCTGCCTGGATTGGTGGGAAGGTCTTTTGAGGAAAGGTTGAGGGAGCTAGGGCGTTTCTCATTCGAGCGGAGGAGGATGAGAGGTGACTTAATTGATGTGTATAAGATGATGAGAGTGATAGATAGAGTGGACGTTCAGCGACTTTTTCCTCGGGTAGATGTAGCTGTTACAAGAGGGCATAACTATAAGGTTCATGGTGGAAGATATGGGAGGGATGTCAAAGGTAAGTTCTTTACTCAGAGAGTGGTTGGGGCGTGGAACGCACTCCCAACTGTGATGGTGGAGTCGGGCACTTTAGGAACTTTCAAGGGGTTATTGGATAGGCATATGGAGTGCACTAGAATGATTGGGAGTAGGTTGATTTGATCTTAGTTTGAGGCTAGTTCGGCACAACATCGTGGGCCGAAGGGCCTGTACTGTGCTGTACAGTTCTATGTTCTATGAGTACAGACCCAGAGCCATCAAACGTTCCTCAGACAAGTTCTTCATTCCAGGAATCTTCATTATTTAGAATCTTCATTACTTAGAATCGCTGAATTATTGAATACCTACAGTACAAAACGTGGCCATTCGGCCCGTCGAGTCCGCAACTACCCTTTGAAAGAGCAGTCCACTCAAGCCCACATGCCTGTCATTGCCCAATAACCCATTAACCTAACAAATACATCCCTGGTCACTAAGGGGCAATTTAGCATGGTAAAGCCACCCACCCCACAGATTTTTTAACTTTTGGAGGGAGCATCCGGAGGAAACCCATGCAAACATGGGGAGAATGTGATAACTGTGCACAGACAGTCACACAAAGTTAAAATTGAACCTGGATTCCTGGCCCTGCGATGAAACAGTGCTAACCACTGTGACAGCATGCCGCCCATTTTAAGTGATTTAACACAGTTTGATGCCTTCGTTGATGTATGCACGCCCCCTGTAAGCTAATGTGAACTATTTGTCTGACAGGTATTGCAACGAACAATTGCCCACCTCCAAAGAACATCCCGAAATTATATCAGAGGGGATGTGTGTCTGGCCTCTGCGCCTCAGCAGTTGCTGTTTCGGACGTTGAGCTTGGAAATTAACAATTCATGTATCAACACTCTCCTCTTCCCCCTTCCCTCCCTCCAGTTAACCACTCTTCCAGCCCTCCTTCCGACCTCCATTTCTCCCCTTCCCACTTCCCTCCCCTCTTCTCTACCTCCCCTTCCGTCCCTCCCTTCCAAAAATAGACACCATTTTCTGTTTCAGTGAGCAAATACACTTTATTGCAAGAAATTTGTAGTAGTTAAGATACTTAACCGAATTATTCAGTTGATGAAGTTAAACCACAAGCTAAGTGTTAACTGGTTTTAAACTTGTGTATTATAAAATTATTGTTGTTAAGAAATGTTTTGCATTGAAGTTTACATGCTGACACATCTGAACCACACATTTAATTGAGATGATTATTAGTTGAAATATAATACAATAAACAAGATTGAACATATTTAACAAGGTGGCACACTGATTAGCACTGCGGCCTCACAACACCGAAGGACCCGTTTTTAATTTGAACCTTGGGCGATTGTGTAGTGTTTGCACATTCTCCTGTGACTGGCAGTTCCTCGAACCACGGAATAGAACCACAGAATTCCTACACTGCAGAATGAGGCCATTTGCTCCATCAGGTATACACCAACCCTCTCCAAGTGTACCTAACCTGGGATCCCTCACTCACCCGATTCCAGGAACCTTACCTGCGCAGTCCTGGACATTATGGGAAACTTAGCTTGACCAATCCACCGCACCTGTGGGAGGAAATCAGAGCACCAGGAGGGAACCCACGTCGACACGGGAGAACATGCAAACTGCACACCAATCGCAAAAGGCTGGAATTGGACAGAAGTCCCAATGGATGAAATCGCCTTCTTCTGCACTGCAATGATTCGATAAACTAATGAACAAAAGGTTAGATATTGCCAGGGTAGTTTGAGCAAAAAGCCACGGGGCACTTTTAAAAACGTTTGACCAAATCTAAATGATAACATTCACTCGTTTCTAAGCATGCCACCAGTAAAGTTAAATAATATTGTTCTGCAGATTTAAATAGGTTCACATAATTCAAACAAATTGTTCAATCTATGTTCGTATACAAATCATCACCTTTAGTCATGAAAATAAAAATTGCTTTAAAAGAATCAACAACATTCTTAATGCCTGTTTAGAAGAAAGAATGATGAAAAACATGATTTAAAAGGTCTACAGATCTTTTAAATACATGACAAATAGTTAGCTGTTACTTCAATCTAAATAGATTGTTTCCATGACTGCCTCATTGGGCGTTCCCAAACTGGCTGCGTCCTAAAGGGGCGGGCTTCCCCCTCCTGCCCCTCGCTGGAGATGCGCAGACCAGGAGCTGGAGGTCTCGCCACCAGCAGGAGGTTACGGTCCATTGGCAGGGGATTCTGTTCTTTATCCCCCCCCCCCCCCGCCCCACACACACACAGCGCATTTACCAGGGGGGGGGGCAGTGCAGCTGAATTTTGTCCCTCCCCCCCCCCATCCCCCCCATCCCGACGCCCAAGTCCATCAGGGACACTGTCGGTGAACGTTGCCCCTCATTCCTCCCTCCCCCTGCTTATAATGGACATTGTCGGTGAACTTTATCCCTCATCCCCCCTCCCCCCGTTTATCAGGGACACTGTCGGTGAATTCTGTACACACAGAATTCTGTGCCCCCCCCCCCCCCCGCGTTCATCAGGTATGCTGTCACTGAATTCTGTCCCTCAGTTCACCCTTACCCGTTTGTTACGAACAGTGTCGGTGAACACTAACCGTCACTCCCCCCACCCACCACCCGTTTATCAAGGGCAAGGTTAATGACGAATAGTAGGGGGCACACAAACCACAGAACATTGTCCAAATACGTAAGAGCCAAGGAGAGGCTCTGTAGAGACAAAGAAAAGAAGCACCATTATAGGAAGAACAATGAGCAACATCTTCTTCGTACCATCGGTCTGTGGAATTCCCATCAGCAGTAAATTGTACAGACCTGTCGGTGGGGAGGAAACAAGAGAATCCTCTGTTAGCACTAGAGCATATTTGTAAGCCCTACTTACATGAAAATAATGTGTCCCATTCCCTGTCCCTCGGGTGATGACTTGTCAAACATATTGGTCAGTTTTCAGAAAAGGTGGTGGTAGATTTATAGGGAGAGGATTCAGGTGCCGATGGTAAATTGGTTGGTACCACCCTGAAAAGTGAGTTAATGGGTAACCTGCAGACCTCCACCACTGAGCCTTCCTTATCACTTAGACAAGGAAGTTTTTCGCCTGCATGTATTGGCTATCTATCGAACTTGGGAAAAACGGGCGATGCTTTGAAAAATGTGCCATTCTCCTGATTCAGAAATACAAAAAGCAACTGAATAAAGACATAGATCAAATAATACAGAAACTGGTCAGAACATAGCGAAAAACACAAAACATTAACGCATAAAAAAGTATAAATCAATCACTTTCAAACAAAAATAAATTCATAGATGTTTCAAGAATTCGGGATGGCACAAATTCGGCATAAAACCTCGACCAGGAGGTCTTACTTTTAAGGGAATCAATATCTGAGCTCTAATCCCTCATTTACTATCATTGGTTTCTAATTGCCAATTGAAAGCTCCTGATTCGTTCAAATGGATATCTCTACCTATAGGATGATTTATTGATCAAACATTGGCCGATACTTATGATTGACAGATGACCATCAAGGTTAGTTGAGGGTCATATCATGAGAATAGGTTGTTCACGCCGCTGCTGTACTCAGACCTTGGTGTAACAAATTAAATTGATGTATTTTCTTACTATGTTCCCTAAAAACATGTCTTTTCATTTTTCAGAAACGTTCATTGTCACATTATGCTCCAGTCAATTACTCACATGAAACATTCTGTGAAACAATGTCTATACTCCTACAGACATGACACACAGTTCAATAGTTGAAACAATGGCTGTGTTGCCACAGTAATTGTCTTGTAAAATAATTTCACATTTTCACCCATGCATTCAATTAGTACCCAACCCATGAATTAATCAATGAATCAATAAATCAAGAACATATCACAGGTACACTGTCGGTGAATTATGTCCGTAATACACCCTCCCCCCACACCCACTTTATCAGGATGTGGAGATGCCGGCGTTGGACTGGGGTGAGCACAGTACGAAGTCTTACAGCACCAGGTTAAAGTCCAACAGGTTTGTTTCGATGTCACTAGCTTTCGGAGTGCTGCTCCTTCCTCAGGTGAATGCAGAGGTCTGTTCCAGAAACACACATAAAGACAAATTCAAAGATGCCAAACAATGCTTGGAATGCGAGCATTAGCAGGTGATTAAACCTTTATAGATCCAGAGATGGGGTAACCCCAGGTTAAAGAGGTGTGAATTGTATCAAGCCAGGACAGTTGGTAGGATTTCGCAGGCCAGATGATGGTGGATGAATGTAATGCAACATGAATCCCAGGTCCCGGTTGAGGCCGCACTCGTGTGCGGAACTTGGCTATAAGTTTCTGCTCGGCGATTCTGCGTTGTCGCGGGTCCTGAAGGCCGCCTTGGAGAACACTTACCCGGAGATCAGAGGCTGAATGCCCTTGACTGCTGAAGTGTTCCCCGACTGGAAGGGAACATTCCTGCCTGGTGATTGTTGCGCGATGTCCGTTCATTCGTTGTCGCAGCGTCTGCATGGTCTCGCCAATGTACCACGCTTCGGGACACCCTTTCCTGCAGCGTATGAGGTAGACAACGTTGGCCGAGTCGCACGAGTATGTACCGCGTACCTGGTGGGTGGTGTTCTCACGTGTAATAGTGGTATCCATGTCGATGATCTGGCACGTCTTGCAGAGATTACCATGACAGGGTTGTGTGGTGTCGTGGTCACTGTTCTGAAGACTGGGTAGTTTGCTGCAAACAATGGTTCGTTTGAGGTTGCGCGGTTGTTTGAAGGCAAGTAGTGGGGGTGTGGGGATGACCTTGACAAGATGTTCATCGTCATCAATGACTTGCTGAAGGCTGTGAAGAAGATGACGTAGTTTCTCCGCTCCGGGGAAGTACTGGACGACGAAGGGTATTCTGTCAGTTGTGTCCCATGTTTGTCTTCTGAGGAGGTCGGTCCGGTTTTTCGCTGTGGCGCGTTGGAACTGTCGATCGATGAGTTGAGTGCCATATCCCGTTCGTACGAGGGCATCTTTCAACGTCTGTAGATGTCTGTTATGCTTCTCCTGGTCTGAGCAGATCCTGTGTATACGGAGCGCTTCTCCATAGGGGATGGCTTCTTTAATGTGTTTAGGGTGGAAGCTGGAGAAGTGGAGCATCATGAGGTTATCCGTGGGTTTGCGGTAAAGCGAAGTGCTGAGGTGACCGTCCTTGATGGAGACGAGTGTGTCCAAGAATGCAACTGATTTTGGAGAGTAGTCCATGGCGAGTCTGATGGTTGGATGGAACTTATTAATGTCATCGTGTAGTCGTTTCAGTGATTCTTCGCCGTGAGTCCAAAGGAAAAAAATGTCATCGATGTATCTGGTGTATAACATCGGTTGAAGGTCCTGTGCGGTGAGTAGGTCCTGTTCAAACTTGTGCATGAAGATGTTGGCGTACTGGGGTGCGAATTTGGTCCCCATGGCTGTTCCGTGCGTCTGGATGAAGAACTTGTTGTCGAAGGTGAAGACGTTGTGATCTAGAATGAAGCGGATGAGTTGCAGAATTGCGTCTGGAGATTGGCAGTTGTCGGTGTTGAGTACTGAGGCTGTTGCAGCAATGCCGTCGTCATGGGGGATGCTGGTGTAGAGTGCCGAGACGTCCATTGTGACGAGGAATGTTCCTGGTTCAACTGGTCCATGGGTGCTGAGTTTCTGTAGGAAGTCCGTCGTGTCGCGACAGAAGCTGGGCGTACCTTGTACGATGGGTTTCAAGATGCCCTCAATGTAGCCAGAGAGTTTCTCACACAGGGTCCCATTGCCTGAAACGATAGGGCGGCCTGGTGTGTTGGCCTTATGTATTTTCGGGAGGCAGTAGAGATCTCCAATGCGGGGAGTAAGTGGGATGAGAGCACGTAGGGTGCTGTGAATATCTGGATCCAAGGTTTTGATCAATCTGTTTTATTGGCGGATGTGTTCCTTGGTCGGATCTGCGGGTAACTGTCTGTAGTGTTCTTGGTTGTTCAGTTGTCGGTATACTTCTTTGCAGTAGTCCGTTCTTTTCAGTACGACAGTGGCCCTTTGTCTGCTGGTTTGATGACGATGTTGCGGTTGGTCTTGAGAGCGCGGATGGCATTGCGTTGTGCTTGGGTGACGTTCGGGGCTGTCTTGTGAATGCGACCGATGAATCTGGCATTGACGCGACTCCTGACTGCTTGAGCATACATGTCGGGTCTAAGGCAACGGCCTTCCGGAGTGGTCCAATTCGACTCTTTCCTCTTCGGTTGCCGCACCGCAGATCTCTCGGTCTGCTGTTCCGGTTCATTGGTAGTCTGCTTGGGTTCGCAGTTGGCCTCTTGGGGTCTGTGGAAGAATTCCCGGAGCCTCATTCGCCTGATGAATTCCTCCGTGTCTGCCGCGAGACTGATGGGGTCCATTTTGGTGGTGGTGCAGAAATTGAGCCCTCTGCTGAGGACTTCGATTTCGTCTGGTTGAAGGGTGTAGTCTGACAAGTTTACAACAGATTTCCCTGTATTTTCTGCTGTGACACCGGGGGTGGCTTGGTTGCTGCCGGTGGTGATGCCAAGTTTCTCAAGCTTTCTGTTCTTGGTATGCATATAGGTGGCATAGTATTGTTGTCTCATCTCTTTGGCGGTGTTCCGCAGCTGGTCTGCTGCATCCTGAGCGCAAGTTGAGAATATGGCCTCTATCTTGGTTTCCAGGTTGCGTCGACTGCTGTAGAGCTGGCGGACAAGGTTGTTGAGGAGTGTGAGAGAGGTGCGACGGCAGAGTCTCTCAGCGAAGTCTGTGTTGTCGGTCGACTTGAGTGGGTTTGTGATCTGTAGCCCTTTCGGGATCTTGTCTGCTTTCTTGCATCTTTGATCATCGACATGGATACCACTATTACACGTGAGAACACCACCCACCAGGTACGCGGTACATACTCGTGCGACTCGGCCAACGTTGTCTACCTCATACGCTGCAGGAAAGGATGTCCCGAAGCGTGGTACATTGGCGAGACCATGCAGACGCTGCGACAACGAATGAACGGACATCGCGCAACAATCACCAGGCAGGAATGTTCCCTTCCAGTCGGGGAACACTTCAGCAGTCAAGGGCATTCAGCCTCTGATCTCCGGGTAAGCGTTCTCCAAGGCGGCCTTCAGGACCCGCGACAACGCAGAATCGCCGAGCAGAAACTTATAGCCAAGTTCCGCACACACGAGTGCGGCCTCAACCGGGACCTGGGATTCATGTCGCATTACATTCATCCCCCACCATCTGGCCTGCGAAATCCTACCAACTGTCCTGGCTTGATACAATTCACACCTCTTTAACCTGGGGTTACCCCATCTCTGGATCTGTAAAGATTTAATCACCTGCTCGCATTCCTAGCATTGTTTGGCATCTTTGAATTTGTCTGTATGTGTTTCTGGAACAGACCTCTGCATTCTCCTGAGGAAGGAGCAGCGCTCCGAAAGCTAGTGACATCGAAACAAACCTGTTGGACTTTAACCTGGTGCTGTAAGATTTCTTACTGCACTTTATCAGGGACACTGTCGGTGAATTCTGTCGGTAATATACCCTCCCCCCACACCCACTTTATCAGGGACACTGTCGGTGAATTCTGTTGGTAATATACCCTCCCCCCAATCCCACTTTATCAGGGAAACTGTCGGTGAATTCTGTCGGTAATATACCCTCCCCCCACACCCACTTTATCAGGGACACTGTCGGTGAATCCTGTCGGTAATATACCCTCCCCCCAATCTCACTTTATCAGGGAAACTGTCGGTGAATTATGTCGGTAATATACCCTCCCCGCACACCCACTTTATCAGTGACACTGTCGGTGAATTCTGTCGGTAATATACCCTCCCCCCACACCCACTTTATCAGGGACACTGTCGGTGAATTCTGTCGGTAATATACCCTCCCCCCAATCCCACTTGATCAGGGAAACTGTCGGTGAATTCTGTCGGTAATATACCCTCCCCCCACACCCACTTTATCAGGGACACTGTCGGTGAATCCTGTCGGTAATATACCCTCCCCCCAATCTCACTTTATCAGGGAAACTGTCGGTGAATTATGTCGGTAATATACCCTCCCCGCACACCCACTTTATCAGTGACACTGTCGGTGAATTCTGTCGGTAATATACCCTCCCCCCACACCCACTTTATCAGGGACACTGTCGGTGAATTCTGTCGGTAATATACCCTCCCCCCAATCCCACTTGATCAGGGACACTGTCGGTGAATTCTGTCGGTAATATACCCTCCCCCCACACCCACTTTATCAGGGACACTGTCGGTGAATTCTGTCGGTAATATACCCTCCCCCACACCCACTTGATCAGGGACACTGTCGGTGAATTCTGTCGGTAATATACCCTCCCCCCACACCCACTTTATCAGGGACACTGTCGGTGAATTCTGTCGGTAATATACCCTCCCCCACACCCACTTTATCAGGGACACTGTCGGTGAATTCTGTCGGTAATACACCCCCCCCCCCCACACCCACTTTATCAGGGACACTGTCGGTGAATTCTGTCGGTAATATACCCTCCCCCACACCCACTTTATCAGGGACACTGTCGGTGAATTCTGTCGGTAATATACCCTCCCCCCAATCCCACTTTATCAGGGACACTGTCGGTGAATTCTGTCGGTAATATACCCTCCCCCCACACCCACTTTATCAGGGACACTGTCGGTGAATTCTGTCGGTAATATACCCTCCCCCAATCCCACTTTATCAGGGACACTGTCGGTGAATTCTGTCGGTAATATACCCTCCCCCCACACCCACCTTATCAGGGACACTGTCGGTGAATTCTGTCGGTAATATACCCTCCCCCAATCCCACTTTATCAGGGACACTGTCGGTGAATTCTGTCGGTAATATACCCTCCCCCCACACCCACTTTATCATGGACACTGTCGGTGAATTCTGTCGGTAATACACCCTCCCCCCACACCCACTTTATCAGGGACACTGTCGGTGAATTCTGTCGGTAATATACCCTCCCCCACACCCACTTTATCAGGGACACTGTCGGTGAATTCTGTCGGTAATATACCCTCCCCCCACACCCACTTTATCAGGGACACTGTCGGTGAATTCTGTCGGTAATATACCCTCCCCCACACCCACTTTATCAGGGACACTGTCGGTGAATTCTGTCGGTAATATACCCTCCCCCACACCCACTTTATCAGGGACACTGTCGGTGAATCCTGTCGGTAATATACCCTCCCCCACACCCACTTTATCAGGGAAACTGTCGGTGAATTCTGTCGGTAATATACCCTCCCCCCACACCCCTTTATCAGGGACACTGTCGGTGACGCTGTGCTTCTTTCTCCAACCCCCGTCGACGAGGGACACTGTCGCTGAACTCTGTCTCTCATCCCACCAACACCCATTTATCAAGGACACTGTTGGTGAACTGCGTCCATCACCCCTCACCCACCAATCCACCACCCACCGTTGATCAGGGAAACGCTTTGAGTGGTGGGCATGATCGCAGGCTGCAATTAGTAAATGTGGGGGCAGTTATCAGAAGTTAATCCTATTCAAAAAGAGAGTTCGTGGAATCTTTGCTGAAATTTTCTCATTCCCTGACACATTCTAAATGTTGTTGTTGTTTTTCAATATCATTAAATGGCTGAGAAGGGAAATATCTTCATTTCACAAACTTAGCTGTGTGAATATATTTTGAAACATCAAAATACTATTTCTGTCAGTGGATATATATTTTTTTGCGATTATATTCCAGTATTTTCCCCATTGTGGCTGTTGCTGTTCCTCCTCTTCCTTCTCCTCACCTGCCGGCAGGCCCGCTACAGTTCTCGCTGCCTCGGCTGCTACTCCTCTCGGAGTCATCCCTTGGCAACGCACACCTGGCCGTGCCTCCCACACGCACAGAAAATGCAAAATACCGACAATCAACTCTCCGGCAACGCAAGATGACTTCCGACTGTTTCTCCGGCAATGCAGAATGGGCGCCAACTATCTCCCCCGCAATGCAAGATGGACCCCGACCGACACCCGGGCAACCAACATGGTCATGCCCTTCTCTCCTTGTAACGCAAAATGGCCGCCCACTGATTCCCCTGATCATGCAGGATGGCAAATCAGGTTGAGGCTGGCTGTTGATGGCCAGTTCCACCGGCAGTGGGGTGGGGGAGTGGGGGAGAGGGATGCCGTGTGTGTGTTTCCTTCTCAGGATTTAGTGAATTGATGAATTGGATTAAAGGGTAATTTCAGCACATTCTTCAACTGCTGTCTGAACTGAGTCTGTGTCACGGCATAAATCGCAGTGTTTGTGCAGCAGCTCAGGAGCTGCGACATGAAGCCTAATTCCATAACATAATAATCTAAAGTTATAGAGTTATACCCCAGATAATCCATCCGGCTCCATATGGAATAAAACATTATCACTGACCATAACAGAATGAAATTGGCCGAGATAATAAACAGTAAAATGATGGATTTCCTACGACTCTCCATCTCTGGGTCTCTGGGACTCTCCCCACTGCTGTGAGCCCGGAGTCTCCTGCGGGCCCTGCTGCTCAGCACAATGTGTCTGACAGTGAAAACGTTGAACAGCAGAACCAGGACAAATGGAACACACGGTGTTAGAATGTAGTGAATGAATTCGATTGTTCCCCAGACCGGAGAGTACTGAACATCCATTGTGGCTTCACAAAACCATGGGTTGTTCCCCCGCCGATAGACACCTCTGAACATAAAATACCAGAGAATGTTCTTCAGACAGCTCAGCACAGCCACTGTTCCCAGAACCACAGCCGCAGTTTTCTCGCTGCAATATTTACTTTTCAGCCTCGGGCAACAAATGGCCACAAATCGATCAAAGGTGAAAGTGACGGTGAACCAGACAGAACAGTCAGTGGCTGCATAAAGCAGGGCGGCGTGGATATTACACACAGGGATGGACAACAGGAACTGAAAAATTCCAGCATATACAATGGGAATGTGCCTCAATATAAGGTCGAGTATAACGACCAGCAGATCCCCCACTGCCATGGCCACCAGGTAACAAGTCACACATTCGGATAGTCCGCAGTTCTTTCTCTTCAGGATCACAATTGTGATGAGGTTCACTGAAAGGAAGGGAAATAAGCAATGAAATTATACATCAGGCTGGAGAAGACAATGCCAGGTTGATTGAGGTGGTGCTGACAAAGACAACAATATACACACAAATTAATACACAAATTGATACACACACATACACACAGTGACACACAAACACACTCACAGACACAGGGAAATAAATAACAAACTCAGACATTCAGAGACACAAATACACACACTCATGCACACAGAGACACAAATACACACACTCACAGACACAGAGACACAAATAAACACACGCACAGTGTACTGCACTGTATCGTTCTATGTTCTATGTTCTATAAACTCATTCACTAAAACACAGACACTGATACACATAATCAATTCACAGAAACACTATTACACCCACTCAGACTCAGAGACAAAAATACACAAACTCGCAGACACAGAGAGACAGAAAGACACAAAATCAGACACGCCGGCACAAATACATACACTCACACACAGAGAGAAAAGGAGACACAAATGAACACACTCTCATACATTGATACAGAAATACACACACTCAGAGATACATAATGAGATAAATATACCCACTTACAGACACAGGGACACAAATACACAACACTCACAGACAAATGTTAACAAGGCCATAAATGCACACACTCACAGACACACAGATATACAACACTCAAGACAGATGGCAACACAGACACAAATACTCAGTCACAGACAAACAGACAGAACAACGAACACACTCGCAAAGAGAGACACAAACACACGCACATGCACATGGAAACACAAAAGCGCTCACTCAAGAGATACAGAAATTCACTCACGCATGCAACCAAACACAGACATACACACGCCCACACAGAAGTCTAGGCAAGCAGACGCACACACAGACAGGCATAAGCTCTCACTCACACACCCACACACCGCCACAAAGACTCACAAACTCTCTCACACACATATGCGCTACCACGCACACATGCAGACAGACACACTCACAGACACACACACACGCACAGTCCCCCACACACACAAGCACACATACACATATGCACCCAGGGATCCACGCACATACATCCACCCACTCACCTAAACACACACGCAGACACAATGCACGTATAAATGTACCTACACACTCGCAAAAACTCAACCCCACACACACACTCACACAACGCATACGCTAGCCCCGATATGCACACGTACATACCTGCACAACCCACCCACACAAACCCACTCAAATACACCCTCACACATACCCAGCATATACACAGGAATACGCTCATACTCAGAAACAGACAGACTCACCCACACACATATTCTCACAGGCACTTTACACTTCGCCACAAACACTTACACAATCACACGCACACATATACACCCGCATTCACTCACACTAATCCACACCCACCCACACGCAAACACCCACACACACAACCACACACACAAACGCACCCTCACACACCCACACGCATCTTCACACACCAAGGGCCACAATGCAAGATACCCACACGCACTCTGACACGCACACAAACTCCCACACGCACAGACTCCCACAAGCATACACACACTCCCAGAGGCAGAAAGCCACAAACGAAATTGTCATACACATCCATAAACACTCCCTCACGCACATATAAATACACACAGTTAGTCACACTCACTTAAATAATCACTCTCACACGCACACATGCACTCATACACATATAGTTACACAATCCCTCCTAAATACTCTCCCACAAAACCACACGCTCACACACAGACACACACTCACATGTACACTCACAGACACCCACTTTCTGACACACACCCAGACACACACTCTTGTACACACTCACGCATATAGACACACACCCATAAACACGCTCACCCACTTTCACACCCACAAACGCACCCACATAGACGCACGCACACTCACAAGCACATTCACACGAAATGCATCCACACACACATACTCTCACACACACACACACCCACATGCACACACACAGCTCATGAACATACACACAAACATATGCACACCCGCACTAGAACCCACGCGCCCAGAGCCACACACATCGAGACACTGACACAAACACATGCATAGAGACACGCACCCCTACACAATCTGACAAACACACGGAGAATCACAGGAACTCACATTCACCCATACGCAAATGACACACACATACCCAGACGCACAAAAGCTCACATACTCACAGACGCCCACATACTCAAGATAGCCACACATACACTCTGAAAAACATGCTCGGGCACCACGGTGGCGCAGAGGGTTAGCCCTGCTGCCTCACGGTGCCGACGTTCCAGATTCGATCCGACTCTGGGTCACTGTCCGTATGGTGTAGCGCATTCTCCCCGTGTTTCCGTGGGTTACTCCCTCACAACCCAAAAGATGTGTCGGATAGGTGGATTGGCCATGCTAAATTGCCCTTTAATTGAAAAAATGAATTGGGTACTCTAAGTTTATGAAAAAAAATGAATTACACGCTCACATGCATAGACATTCTCTCACACTCACACACACATCCACCCACATACAGACACACGCGTGCTCACACTCACACATACTCACTCTCACACGCACGCACACACACACAACCTTACACTCAGATAGATACATACTTATCCAGACATGCTCAGATCCTCATTCTCACACGCGCATCCCGACCCACACATACCGCCTCACTCAAACCCTCAACCAAACACTCGCCCACAGGTCCACACATTAACACACCGATATCAACAGACACATATTCACCCACATGCACTCACACAGATCCAAACACAGCCACACACATACAGCCCAAAAAACATACTCACCCTCTCACACACGCACACGCACTCTCATGCACATACCCACACAGTCACCCTTAAAAAAATATACCCACCCACACTGAGATTCTAACTCTCAGATGCACATATTCCCGGTACTGGAATTGAATCCTCCCTGTTTGCATTACAGCTGGCTTGCAATGTAGAACAATGCCTTCAGCGCGGGTTCAATTCTGTGCCGGCCTCCAGAACAGGCGCGGGAATGTGGCGACTAGGGGCTTTTCACAGTAACTTCATTGAGGTCTGTTTGTGAGAATAAGCGATTATTAATATTATTTTGTGGACCCATACATTCCTTCTCACACAGGCCATCAATGACAGTAACACATAGCTACACACACACTCACTTGCACACCGACATACGCACGCACACACATTCACCCACATACACTCACACACATCCAAACACTCCTCCACACATACACCTCCACAAGAACACTCTGTCTCTCTCCAGCACACACACACAGCAACTCATAGACCAGCAACCACATAAAATCACCCACATAAAGAAGCATAAACACATATTTTCATGCGCACATCCGGGGACACACACGCATATACCCACACGCATACACACCCAGATTACCACACGCACACACACCCAAATTAGCACACGCACACACACCCAGATTACCACACGCACACACACCCAGATTACCACACGCACACACACCCAGATTACCACACGCACACACACAGCCGCAATCACACTCACATACATACCAATACACACACATTCGCGCACACATGCTCAGAACCACGCAGACATATCCAAATATTCACACACTCACAAACACACTGTTGAGAAAAATGCAAAGATGTCATTTTAAACATGAAGGTCTGATGGAAAAAAATCAAGAAACATGAGGAAAGATCCCATAAAAGTAAATGTAATGAAATGCTAAAATGAAATAGCAGAAGGCGCTCGAAGGGTTAACTGCAGACAACGGTTCTTTAGAAAGCATACTGCCATTATCACACAGGCCTTGAGATAAGGAAGCTGTTCGTGCTGCAAATTAATATCTTTAGTTCAACAAATTCTTCTAAAAAATTAAGTTTTAAGTTAAATAAAGTGAATTAGTGTTATACCCTATAATACAAGTGAATTAGTTTAGTAAGCAGTTGATTGAAATTGTCAGAATCTTAATTTTGAATAATTTGAAACATTTATGAATACAAGAAAATACAATACTTTCAAAAGATAAGGGAACGAAAGGCCGGAATGCCCCCGAATAATTAACAAGGAAACCTCCCTTCCAGTAAGCTGGCAGACCAAGGTCAGGTTTACACGAAGGCCCTCTCATGATATGATGAGTACTCGATGTGGAATCACATGGGGAGAAAAAGTATTGCGATCAGGAGCAGAAGAAAATACTTTAGAATAATATCATGTAATTAGCAAAGCTGTTTTAAAGGGGATATATATCCTAGATCGCCCCCAGCCAGGCACTTACTCTCAGCCTGCCGGGTGATTTCGGTACATGGGACTGACAGGAGACGAAAGCCGAGCAGAACCGCAGAACAACCGGGAGGGGACCAACAGATAAAGGAGAGATTGTCGAGGAGGCCCTGGAAAGTCTGATCAACCGACCAGGAGAATCCAGAAGCGATCTTTTTATTTTTCTGTAAAGTCAGTGATTTTATCTTTTAAAAGAAAAAATAAAATAGCTTAAAGTTTAAACCTGAAACAGTGGTTTATTACAAAAGTTTACTTTACATATCTAGCAACGCGGGACCCCGGATCGAGGCTACTAGGTGGTAAGTAGATAAAACTTTTCTACAAAGATGCGGTTTATCCGTGGAATAACTTGAAACAATAGTTTGACCTGAATAGCACCCGCTTACGTCTCTGTAGGAGTCGGGGAGTGTGATTCCTGCGACCATTTAGAATTTCTTGACCGTTGTTCCGTAAAGGGGAAACCTAAGAATTCCAAGAATCGTGGTGAGGTTTAAATACCTGGCTCATTTTGAAAGTTGAAAGTTTGTGGGGCATCAGAACCCAGCGGGTTGTTTTAAATTATTCCATGACACCCGGCGTGGAGGCCTAGAATATTAGAACTTTCTACGTAAAGCGAGGCTAGAATATTAGAAGTTTCTGGTTAAGCAGAGTGGGGGATAGAATATTAGAAGTTTCTAGTTAAGCAGAGTGGGGGCTCGCATATTAGAAGGTTCTAGTTCCCAAATAACGGATTGAATACTAGAAATTTCTAACCGGCACAAAGGCTGGAATATTAGAAGTTTTTGGTCTATGTGTGAGGCGAGCTTTACCTACCGAGTTTAGTTCGGAAAGTCATGTGTGATTGACTTTTGGAAGGATATTCTGTGGACCGAGGGGACTTAAAACTCAGGTTGGGTGTGGAGATCAGTAGACTAGAAGATACTGACCCTGAGTAAAAGCCTGCGAGACATCTTAGTGACAGCACTAAAAATCTTGCACCCATTACTGGTAAAATGAGGCCAAAAAATAAATCACCCTTAAAGTAAAGCAGATTGGGAGGAAATCCTAGAGGAATAGGGACGCCTAGAATCCATTAGAGAACCAATAACCAATCTACCCTTAACTAAAACAGGAAGATAGTGCCTTAGTTAGCATTGGATAGGGCCCAGAAAGGGTACTTATCCTAAATTTCAGATTGCAACTGAAAGGGATAACCAGGAGCAGAAGTTAGAAATCCAAAAAATGGCAATTAAACGTATCCTCTTGCCCTGGAATACGGACGAGAGAAATTATATAATGAGGCGAGAGTGGAAAAGATTAAAAGAGGCAAAAAAACTCCTGGATAAGAGAGACTTATCAGAAGGGAGGGGTCTCAATTTTTGTTCAAATACCTAAAGCCCTGCAACAAAGCGATCCAATCGGGATCCTTAAAACACTTTGTAAATTTGCAAATGAAAATCAAGCTATACCACTAATTGTGAGCTGAGACAAACAGAACCAAGCATCCGCTCGAGTTTGGGTCAGCACAGCACAGACTTTAGGGAAGGAGACTGAAGAATGGAGACCATTGTCCGCTATATTGAGTTTTCTTTGCCAATTCAATCTTTTATTTGCAGTTTGTTGGGATGAATGAAAGTAGAATGCTTTGAATTCGTTTCGTTTGAGTGGAGATGTCAGTGGATGAATGAGTGTATGTGTGTTTGATAAGGATTTATGAATTTACTTTGGTGTTTCTAGTTTTAAAATGTTGTATTTTTAACGAGTTTCAAATTTATTAGAAGTTATAAACGGCAGGTAGAAATGTGATCAGTATTATAAGGTAGTAAATTAGTATGTTCAGAACTAAATTGGTCTTAGCATAAACACAAAGAGAAGGTTTACTCACGAGCAGTCAGAGCTCCGTGCAGGAAATTACTTTGAAACTAACACGTTTAAATTGACACGGCACAGCTCCACCAGGGTCCTAGTGCCCGAACATTCACAAGATCGTCACGAGCAGGGAAAATTATGTTTAGAATTTTAAATACATTGTAGAAGGAGCTTTAGGGAATAAAGGTGTCAGACCAGAAGGTAGATTAGGAGAATTCCTTGCACTATCAGGAAATTAGAATCTGATGGCAGGGAAAGATTTAACAAAAATAGTTTTGGAAAAATTAGGATATTAAAACAATTGATAACACAGAGGAAGTTTGGGTGAAACTACCAACTAAAACCGCGGGGAAAGTAATCAGTGAAGCTGTCAAAGGTAAAGACAAGATCATTCAGAATTTAGGTGAATATACAGTTGAATTAGAGAAGCATGGCGTCTGGAGCAAAATAAATAGTATCAGAACTAAAAAATCTGACCCATTTAAATAATAACAGAGGGATTATTATAATCCATAGGCAACCTATTGGCAGCAAACGAGGACACATAATCAGTAAGGAATTGACAGTATGGGATGATAGATCAAGGGCTGTTATTAATGAACTTCAGTTTAAATTGATTCATTGAGGACATAATAATGGGCGCGATTCTCCACTCCCGCGCCGGTTGGGAGAATCGCCTGGGACGCCCAAATTTCCCGGGACGCCGGTCCGACGCCCTCCCGCGATTCTCCCAAGCGGCGGGAACGGCCCGGTCGAGTTTCGCTGGCCGCAGGCCGCAGAATCGCCGGAGACACCCAAAATGGCGATTCTCCGGCACCCCCGCTATTCTCAGGCCCGGATGGGCCAAGAGACCAGGCCAAAACGGCGGGTTCCCCCCGGCGCCGTCCACACCTGGTCGCTGCCGTCGTGAGTGGTGCGTGACCGCTGGGGGGGGGGGGGGGGGCGGCCTGCGGGAGGGCATGGGGGGCTCCTGCACCAGAGGTACCTTAAATGTGGGGTGGCCCGCGATCGGTGACCACCGATCGTCGGGCCGTCCTCCCTGAAGGAGGGCCTCCTTCCTTCCATGGCCCCGCAAGATCCGTCCGCCATTTTCTTGCGGGGCGGACTTAGAGAGGACGGCAACCACGCATGCGCGGGTTGGCGCTGGCGAACCCGCGCATGCGCGGATGACGCCTGTTATGCGGAGCCGGCCACGTCATCTATGCGGCGCCACCTTGACGCAGGCAACAAGGCCTGGCGCGTGTAGATGACGCGGCACCGATCCTGGCCCATTGTCAGGGCCTGAATCGGTCGGGACCGGGGCCGTTTCATGCCGTCGTGAACCTCGACGGCGTTCACGACGGCGCAGCCACTTCGGCGCGGGAGTGGAGAATCCTGCCCGATGAAACATTGTGTCAAGGATGTGGCACATTTTGTAGCCCAGTAGTTTGGACAGGGAGTATCACTGCAATGATACCATGCCACAGGATAGATCATATCACCAAACTTGTAGAAGTGTAGAAGATTGTAGTTTAGTCGGGCAGCATGGTCGGCACGGGCTTGGAGGGCCGAAGGGCCTGTTCCTGTGCTGTACATTTCTTTGTTCTTTGTTCAAACCACTTGGACAAGGGAAAAAATAATGTTGTACTAAATTAATGAATGACCCAGGATATGGAGTTGGAAAATATATGAAGCAAAATAGACCCCAAGACAGGGAAGGGGGTTCTGTGAATAAATTAGCAACCCAGGACTTTGGACAGGCTGTAGAGGGAAAGGATTGTTTGGTTATGAGTGTCAGGGGATTACTGCACTTACTAGAATTATGTGATGAAGTAGAGTGGGATGTCAGTGAATGGAAATCTGTTGGCAGCATAGATTGGACAGATGATAAAGTAAAAATGTCATGTTCAGCACTTACTTTTCATAAAAGTTCTGTCATAATCAGAAATAAAGAAATTGAAGTAAAAGCAGCAGCAATATCCGAAATGTATCAGGGTAGGTTTCGACCTGATTGGACCACTGAGCGAGCAAAAGACGAGCAATTTGAGATTCTTCGAATCTCACTCAGGGGGGCAATGATAGAAGGAGGAGGCTTAACGGGCCTTAATCGTATGATGTACGTCAATGATCAGAAAAACAAACCAGTTAAAAAGAAAAAAGAAAGAGATTGTGGCAAAGAAAATCCGGAAGTACTGGAGAGGGCACTTCTGGAACATCCAAACAAGAATAGAAAGATACAAATCAAGAAATAGGGCCCTCTCCAACGTTGACCTGTTCTTTTGATTTTGCGGATAGAAAAAATAATACAGATTCATTTGTTTGGACGGAGAATGAGGGCTACACTCAAGAGAAAAATAAAGATCAAGTTTGAAGAAGGAACGGAAGAAACTAGGACTAGGAGTAGGCTTGATTGGTTAAAATGGCGACAATATTAATGGGGGTTACAGTAATTAGTTTGGGAATATTGGTATGGCTAATCACCATGGGAAAATCAAGTGAAGTAATGGGGGATGGAAAAATAGACACCACATTGAATCACACAGAACATATAATAAAAATAAGAATAAACAAGTGTTTAAATATAACGGAAGAAATCATTAATTTCCAGGACATCCAGGAGGTGGGGCTGAACAGCAGTATGTTAGAATCAAGCAACAGTGTCAGTAACAACATGATGAGTAGAATGTGGGGAGCGCTTACAATCAGCCTGGGATACGTACTAAACCTATCAGACCGATTAAAGATTTTTCGACAGTATTCGGGGAAAACTAATGATACTCAATGGAACCCCGAGAAAGGGCAAGTTAAGAAAGGAAATACATTGCACAACAAAACCACAGATAGGAGAATGAAACAAAATAGATGGAAGAAATGCGAGAAACCACCAATAAAGGGACGTTTATGTGAATTTAAAAATAATCTCACAGGGTGGAACGTTAGTGATGTATGGGTGAAGGAAGGAAGTATTGAGTTAACTAAAGTGAAGACAGGTACAGAACAGGTTTGGGTAAAGGAAATAATGGATAGATTAAAAGGCCGGAACGAAGTTACTATAACAAGGAATAGATAGGGGGACATGTTATGAAGTAATAAGCGAAGATGAAGTCACACAACAATTTAGCTTGAATATACTCATAACAAAAACAACAATAATAATGATAAAAGTTCAGATAACCAGATGAAAGCCTGGTGGACAGATTTAAAGGAGATGTGGAGGAATGGATTACATGGCATTGCCTCTGCTCCCATGTTAACAAGAGGACCAGTGTGGCTGGTAATCAGACCAGAGGATAAGAGCAAAGTAAAAATAGCACTGAACAATTCATTTCCATGGGTATATTATAGAGAGGGGTTAGCGATAGATTGGGACCAAAACACTTCCGGACAAACAGCAAGTACAGAAGGAATTATTGGCATTAGAGGACAGAAATTAAAAGTAAGTAGAGAAGGAATATTTTATAGTGAAGGATGGAACGTGGACATGGATAAAGTTAAGGAGATAGAAAAAGGGATGATGAGAAAAATAATGGAATTATGGCATGGTAGACAAAAGAAAGATGTTACTAACGGATGGAAGGGTTTCGCCACCCACTCAGAAGATGCTGAAGGAGAATGGATATTAGGTCCGTGTAAAGAACAATGTGTCGGTAGTAGTCTCTCAGAAAGGGCAACGACTTGAGATGCTTCTGAAAGAAAATACAACTGTACTGAGCAGTTGCATGAAGAAAGAATGGAAAGGTATCTAGTGAGACAAAGAGTAGCAGAAGGATTTTTTCAACTTGAGTCCTATGAAGGAAGTATAGGCCAAGCCTATACATTTATTGGATTTACTGACGGAGAACTGATTAAAATAGCAGAAAAACCAACAACGTGGACACCTGAATGTACATTGATATTAGCAAAATGGTTTGGTGACATCTATATCAAAAATTAATTAAAAATAGCGACACCATTAAGAGTGAGACTATCAAATGGAAGGTCCCGCTGGAACAGAGAAATTAAAATTGCATCAAGGGCTGCGGACACAGGATATTGGGCTGTTGTTCCAATCCCGTGGTTAAAGCCAAAAAAGGGTATAAATTTGTAGGAATATTTTATAAATGGAGAGAACCTAAGCAGGAGATTGAATTTGAGCGGTGTACATGGGGAAATATGACGAGGATGAAAGGCAGTAGTCAGGCAAAACCAGTATGTTTAAAAAGGGAACAGCCTGAAACAGGGCCAAATCTGATGAAACAATTAACAGCCAGATATGGGTCGAGCAAAAAGGAAGATGGAATAGCCACTTGGTATTTGGATAGAACCGTAGGGTCAGGAATAGTGTGTCAGGTAGACGACAACGAAATGTTAATGGAAGGATGGAAAGATTTCAAGGAAGAAGAATGGTGTAAGGGACGAACTTGGAATAGGAAAAGCTCAAATAAAACAGTTAACACTTGTGTGTCAGGAATAGAACAACTCCCATACTACCCCAGCTGGAGTAATTTGGGAAACAACTTGGTAGATGTAGGTTTAAAAATTAAGGAAACGGTTAAAACAGCAATTAAAATTATAGCAAGTCCATTTACATAGTTTGGGACTATGTTAACCTGGATTCTAAACAATTGGTACTTGTTTGTATCAATAGCAGGGGGAATAATAGTTGCAGTATTGCTGTGGAAATTGGGAATTTTAAAATTATGTCAAAACCTATGTTGCAAATGTTGCAAAAAAATCGCTCGGCGGAAAGAAAAAAATGATAAAACTGGCTACATATCTAAGAGATTTGAGATATCAAATTATCACCGAGCAGTGAGACATCCGGTCACACATCATTGGCTGGACGTGTGTCCATGACATCAAGGAATGGATGATCTGCAGTCTCCATGGGACACATGCTACGCAGTGAAATTATTAAGGGTCTCGGCGGATAGTGACGACTGACGAGGCACCAACATGCTTAATGACAATAGCTTAAGAATATTTACCAATAGCAGCTTGATGGCACAACGGGAACTTTGTATCAAAACTTTCTTTTTATAACCAACTGTTTATATTATAACCAATGCAGCATACAATATTGCATTAAAGAACTATAATTGCTAAGAAAGAAATGTTGTGTATGTTATTAAAGACTTGTATAATAGACAGGGAGAGAAGGGGAAAGTATCACTATGTTTATTTTTTAATAACCAGAGGGAGCGAGGACAGTTTGGATTGGGAGGTGATTAATTGATTAGGAAGGAATTCTAGACAAATAAATATGTAACTGCAATTGGGTTAGGGTCTGAATAGCATTACATTATACGAGGCTATAAGTCATGATAAAGACAGCATGTGATTTGTGAATGAAGGTTGCTAAGTTTCTAGACAATTGCAGCAAAACAAAATCTAACAGGGTTGCGTACGACAGGTGGCAAGACTTAGCAGAACATGGACCAGCACGAGAATTTCAGTGATGATGTAGATGAAGGTGCGTGTGACGGTCCAGAAATTGATTGGCAATTACAAAGGGTAAGGATATTTCTAAACAATGTGAATATTTTAATAAAAGGGAGTAAATAAAAGTATACTGTTGATAGTTAGTTTAGTGTGTGTGTTAAAAACTTACCTGATCACAAGGTCACGAATAACAATGATGTTGTTAACATATCATGGGTATTTTGCATGTTTTGTAAACAAGTGCGGAGTTTTATAAAGCACTTGAATAGAGCCTATAAGGAGTGTGTCACTATTATATTATTTTGACTAATGTTAAGATTGTGATAATTGCTAAAAATGTTTAATGATATAACACACGTGCTACTCGTGCGGTTAAGAGATGAACAGAATGTTAAGATGAGACTTATTTTGTTGGCTTTGTATTTGTAAACAGGAGGAACTCGAGGTTTGTCTGGAAAAGGACAAGGTGATGGTTCGAAGTATGGAGATAGGGATTGATTGAGTTCTACCGTGTAATAATGAATGTATTAAAAGTACCTGTATATGTAATAGAGGCGGGGTTGTAACCGCTCTCCGCTCGTCATGTACAAATGTTTTAATGGCAACTATACGCTACATATTATAAGGGAATTGTTAACGGAAAAAAGGGATCTGAAGGAAACATGGCAAAAAATTATAATCTCATGTACTCCAAAGGGTGTCAGACGTAATTGGTTCAGAATGATGTTAGAAGTCAATGAGAGAAAGTTAGGACCAGAAGCAAGAGTGGTAGAACCTTTTAAAGTAATGAGGCAAGAGAAAAAGTGGATGATACAGTGATTCACGATACGAATGAAATACGGAGAGCAATTTGGATGGAGAGAATTGGACACTAAACTGCCAGTGATAGACAAAATACCTTTTTGGTTACTGATGGACTGAGTGGAGTGCTGTTTCTAAGGGACACGAGAAAGTGTCTACGGTGCTGCCACCCCTAGATGGTAAAATGCTTTGGAGGTGTTAGGACACACGGGATTAGCTATTGTGTTACCTTTCTGGACAACCACCAGTATGGTTAACTGTGATTGAATTAAGGATAACATGTCTGTCGACACTGGCAAGAGCAATGGATTAATTTGAACGCCGTTTTTAAACAGGACATGAAAATATGGACAATAATGATCTGGGATGTAAGACAGTAAGCAATGATTCAGGGGGAAGAGAATTAAAGAAGAATAGGGTCATGTTTCAAATGCCAAGAGGGGGTGTTCAGAAAAATGCAAAAATGTAATTTGAAACATGAAGGTCAGATGGAAAAAAAAACCAAGAAACATGAGAAAAAGCAAAGTAACAGAAAAGATCCCATAAAAGTAAATGTAATGAAATGCTAAAATGAAATAGCAGAAGGCGCTCGAAGGGTTAACTGCAGACAACGGTTCTTTAGAAAGCAGACTGCCATAATCACACACGCCTTGAGATAAGGAAGCAGTTCATGCTGCAAATTAATATCTTTAGTTCAAGAAATTCTTATAAAATAATAAGTGTTAAGTTAAGTAAAGAGAATGAGTTTTAAATCCTTTAATAGAAGTGAATTAGTTTAGCAAGGAATTGATTGGAATTGTCAGAATCTTAATTTTGAATAATTTGAAACATTTATGAATACAAGAAAATACAATACTTTCAAAAGATAAGGGAATGAAAAGCTGGAATGCCCCCGAATAATTAACAAGGAAACCTCCCTTCCAGTAAGCTGGCAGACCAAGGTCAGGTTTACACGAAGGCCCTCTCATGGTATTATGAGAACTTGATGTGGAATCACATGGACAGAAAAGTATTGCGATCAGGAGCAGAAGAAAATACTTTAGAATAATGTCATGTAATCAGCAAAGCTGCTTTAAAGCTGATATATATCCTAGATCGCCCCCAGCCAGGCACTCACGATCAACCTGCAGGGTGATTTCGGTACATGCGACTGACAGGAGACGAAAGCCGAGCAGATCAGTAGAACAACCGGGAGAAGACCAACAGATAAAGGAGAGATTGTCGAGGAGGCCCTGGAATGTCTGATCAACCAACCAGGAGAATCCAGAAGCAAGATCTTCTTACTTTTCTGTAAAGACAGTGATTTTATCTTATAAAAGAAAGAATAAAATAGCTTAAAGTTTAAACCTGAAACAGTGGTTTAGTACAAAAGTCTACTTTACATATCGAGCAACGCGGGACCCAGGATTGAGGCTATTAGGTGGTAAGTAGATAATATTCTTCTACAAAGATACGGGTTATCCCGGGGAATAATTTGAAACAATAGTTTGACCTGAAAAGCACCCGCTTACGTCTGTGTCGGAGTCGGGGAGTGTGAATCCCTGTCCACCATTTAGAATCTCGTGACCCTTGTTCCGTAAAGGGGAAACCTAAGAATTCTAAGAATAGTAGTGAGGTTTAAGTACAACACACACACACACACACACTCACAGGCTCTCATTTCTGTCTCCAAGAAATTCCTTATTGTCCTGTGCTTTTTTCTCAAACTTCATACTTCTTGTTCCAATCATACTTCTCAAAAAGTGATGCATTCCTAAGTGTCATCTCCAATCAGGATCAATTTTCAGCCTTATTTACAGTCTATCAGACTGTCAATCCTTACTCCCTGCCGTCCCAGCTGATTCGATTTACATGTATCGTAAGTAAATTTCAGTATGTAATGTCAGTGCAGTGTCATCAGCCAACAGAAACTCATTAACAGGGACGTGACACACTTTGATCTTGCTGTGCAGTGTTCCTAGGTTGAATCGATTGTTGTCAGCTCTGTCATATGGGTGGATAACGTCATTTGACTTGTCAAACGTGTACAATAGCAGCATGTAGAACAATATGTGACGGAGAGTGAGCACCAAGTCACAGCCCTGACTTACCCCGTTGCTGGTGGTGGAAGTCTCCGGCGATGCTGCATTGTCACTGACGAAATTTTGTAAGTTCCTGTGGAAAGAAGAACTGACGCCAAGTGTCCAGGCGGAAGACTTTTTCCCGCAGGAGTTTAAAAAGTCTGTCTCTGCTAACAAAGTCGAAGGCTTTGGCGAGGTCAATGGACACAATGTGGAGAGCTCTGTGCTTATGACGGGAATTCCCCTGTAACTGTCGACGTGAGAAAACCATATCGGCATAGAACATAGAACATAGAAAATACAGCACAGAACAGGCCCTTCGGCCCACGATGTTGTGCCGAACCTTTGTCCTAGATTAATCATAGATTATCATTGAATTTACAGTGCAGAAGGAGGCCATTCGGCCCCCCCGAGTCTGCACCAGCTCTTGGAAAGAGCACCCTACCCAAAATCAACACCTCCACCCAACACCAAGGGCAATTTGGACATTAAGGGCAATTTATCATTGGCCAATTCACCTAACCCGCACATCTTTGGACTGTGGGAGGAAACCGGAGCACCCGGAGGAAACCCACGCAGACACGGGGAGGACGTGCAGACTCCGCACAGACAATGACCCAAGCCGGAATCGAACCTGGGACCATGGATCTGTGAAGCAATTGTGCTATCCACAATGCTACCGTGCTGCCCTTGGCACATGGCTGTCGGGTGAGCAGGGATGGGAACTGAAAGTTCCAGGGTATTCAGTATTTGGAAAGGACAGGCATAATAAAACATGGTGACGTGGCACTGCTCTTTAAAGAGGAAATTGACACAATAGGGAGAAAGGATATTAGCTCTGACGATTTGGTGTCTACATGGGTGGAGTTGAGAAATGCCAAGGGGCAAATAACATCAGTGGGTGTCTATATAGACGCCCAAACTGCAGTGGTGATGTTAGGAATGGCATAAAACACGAAATTAGAGATGCATGTAATAATGGAAGATCAGTAATCATGGGCGATTTTCATCTGCACATAGACTGGGCAAATCAAATTAGCCGCAATGCCGCTGACGAGAAATTCCGGGAGTGTATATGGGATGGTTTCCTTGACCAATATGTGAAGGAACCACCTAGTGAGCAGGCCATCTTCGACTGAGTGCAGTGTAACGAGAAGGGAGTCATTGCTAATCTGGCTGTCTGAGACCCCTTGGGGATGAGCGACGATAACATGATAAAAACATTTATCAAGATGGATAGTGAAGTAGTCGATTCGGAGACTAGAGTTCTGAATCTTAATAAACGGAACAATGACCTTATGAGGCCTGAGTAGGCCTTGATAGATTGGGTAGAGTTCCTCAAAGGGATTACAGTGGATAGACAACGGAAAACATTCAAGGGAAGCATGGAGAAACTGCAGCAACTGTTTACTCCTGCCTGGCACAAAAGCGAAATGCGTTCGAGGGCCAATCCATGGCTCACATTGGAAATTAGAAAGCGTTTCCGATCCTAGGAAGAAGCATATAGATTGGCCAAGTAAAATAATAGGTCTGAGGATTGGGAACAGTTTAGAAATCAGCAAAGAAGGATCAAAGAATTGATTAAGAAGGGGAAAATACAGTAATAAAGTAAACTTGCAGGGAACATATCTAAGAGTTTCTATAGATACTTGAAGAGAAAAAGATTCGTAAAGGCAAGTGTCGGCCCTCTACAGACAGAATCAGCGGAATGTATAATAAGGGCCAAATACATGGCTGAGCAATTGAATACATACTTTGGTTCTGTCTTCACACAAGAGGACACAGATCAGAAGCCGGAAAAGTTGGAAAATGAAAGGTTTAGTGAGAGTGAAGAACTGAGGGAGATCAATATTAGTAGAGAAATGGTGCTGTGAAAATTGATGGTATTGAAGGTGGATCAATCCCAAGGTCTGATAATATGCATCCCAGAGTGCTTAAGGAGGTGGCTCTGTAAATGCTGAATGCATTGGAGGTCACCTTCCGGGATTCAATAGAGTCTTGAGCTCTCCCAGCAGATTGGAGAGTAGCTCACGTCAGCCCAATATTCAAAAAATGACGTGGAGAAAAAACATGGAAATAGGCCAATAATTTAGTTTACAGAAAGTGTAGCTGACTGGGAGCAGGGTCGGAGGGCGGAGATCTAGTTAGTCCACAGGGCAGCTATATTCTGTCAGGTAAGAGGGGATGGAGGCTAGGCCAGTTACATGCTCCTCCTGTAGGATGTGGGTGGTGAGGGATACCACCGGTGTCCCCACTGACTATACCTGCGGGAAGTGCACCCAACTTCAGCTCCTCAAAGACCGTGTTAGGGAACTGGAGCTGAAGCTGGATGAAGTTCGGATCATCCGGGAGGCAGAGGGGGTGATTGAGAAGAGTTACAAGGAGGTAACCACACCCAAGGTACAGGACAAGAATAGCTGGGTTACAGTCAGGGGGAAAAAACCAAACAGGCAGAAAGTGCAGGGATCCCTCGTAGCCGTTCCCCTTCAAAACAAGTATACCGTTTTGGATGCTGTTGGGGGGGATGACCTACCGGGGGAAGGCCCTAGCGGCCAGGTCTCTGGCACTGAGTCTGGCTCTGGGGCTCAGAAGGGAAGGGTGGAGAATAGAAAAACAATAGTTGTAGGAGATTCAATGGTTAGGGGAATAGATAGGAGATTCTGTGGTCGCGAGCGAGACTCCCGGAAGGTATGTTGCCTCCCGGGTGCCAGGGCCAGGGATGTCTCGGATCGTGTCTTCAGGATCCTTAAGGGGGAGGGGGAGCAGCCAGAAGTCGTGGTGCACATTGGTACCAACGACATAGGTAGGAAAAGGGGTGTGGAGGTAATAAATGAGTTTAGGGAGTTAGGCTGGAAGTTAAAAGCCAGGACAGACAGAGTTGTCATCTCTGGTTTGTTGCCGGTGCCACGTGATAGCGAGGCTAGGAATAGGGAGAGAGTGCAGTTGAACACGTGGCTGCAGGAATGGTGTAGGAGGGAGGGCTTCAGGTATTTGGATAATTGAAGCGCATTCTGGGGAAGGTGGGACCTGTACAAGCAGGACGGGTTGCATCTGAACCAGAGGGGCACCAATATCCTGGGAGGGAGGTTTTCTAGTATTCTTCGGGAGGGTTTAAACTAATTTGGCAGGGGAATGGGAACCGGATTTGTTGTCCAGCAACTAAGGTAGCCGATAATCAGGACGCCAAAGAGTGTAATGAGGCAGTGGGGAAGGGAACACTGACAAAGGAGAGTACTTGCAGGCACGGAGAGGGGTTCAAGTGTGTATACTTCAACGCAAGAAGCATCAGGAATAAGGTGGGTGAACTTAAGGCATGGATCGGTACTTGGGACTACGATGTGGTGGCCATCACGGAAACTTGGATAGAAGAGGGGCAGAAATGGTTGTTGGAGGTCCCTGGTTATAGATGTTTCAATAAGATTAGGGAGGGTGGTAAAAGAGGTGGGGGGGGGGTGGCATTATTAATTAGAGATAGTATAACAGCTGCAGAAAGGCAGTTCGAGGAGTATCAGCCTACTGAGGTAGTATGGGTTGAAGTCAGAAATAGGAAAGGAGCAGTCACCTTGTTAGGAGTTTTCTATCGGCCCCCCAATAGTAGCAGAGATGTGGAGGAATAGATTGGGAAACAGATTTTGGAAAGGTGCAGAAGTCATAGGGTATTTGTCATGGGCGACTTTAGCTTCCCAAATATTGAGTGGAAATTCTTTAGATCAAAGAGTTTGGATGGGGTGGTGTTTGTGCAGTGTGTCCAGGAAGCTTTTCTAACGCAGTATGTAGATTGTCCGACCAGAGGAGGGGCAATATTGGATTTAGTACTGGGTAATGAGCCAGGGCAAGTGATAGATTTGTTAGTGGGGGAGCATTTTGGAGATAGTGACCACAATTCTGTGACTTTCACTTTGGTAATGGAGAGGGATAGGTACGTGCAACAGGGCAAGGTTTACAATTGGGGGAAGGGTAAATACGATGTTGTCAGACAAGAATTGAAGTGCATAAGTTGGGAACATAGGCTGGCAGGGAAGGACACAAGTGAAATGTGGAACTTGTTCAAGGAACAGGTACTACGTGTCCTTGATATGTATGTCCCTGTCAGGCAGGGAAGAGATGGTCGAGTGAGGGAACCATGGTTGACAAGAGAGGTTGAATGTCTTGTTAAGAGGAAAAAGGTGACTTATGTGAGGCTGAGGAAACAAGGTTCAGACAGGGCATTGGAGGGATACAAGATAGCCAGGAGGGAACTGAAGAAAGGGATTAGGAGAGCTAAGAGAGGGCATGAACAATCTTTGGCGGGTAGGATCAAGGAAAACCCCAAGGCCGTTTACACATATGTGAGAAATATGAGAATGACTAGAGCGAGGGTAGGTCCGATCAAGGACAGTAGCGGGAGATTGCATATTGAGTCTGAAGATATAGGAGAGGTCTTGAAAGAGTACTTTTCTTCTGTATTTACAAATGAGAGGGGCGATATTGTTGGAGAGGACAGTGTGAAACAGATTGGTAAGCTCGAGGAAATACTTGTTAGGAAGGAAGATGTGTTGGGCATTTTGAAAAACTTGATGATAGACAAGTTCCCCGGGCCTGACGGGATATATCCAAGGATTATATGGGAAGCAAGAGATGAAATTGCAGAGCCGTTGGCAATGATCTTTTCGTCCTCACTGTCAACAGGGGTGGTACCAGGGGATTGGAGAGTGGCGAATGTCGTGCCCCTGTTCAAAAAAGGGACTAGGGATAACCCTGGGAATTACAGGCCAGTTAGTCTTACTTCGGTGGTAGGCAAAGTAATGGAAAGGGTACTGAAGGATAGGATTTCTGAGCATCTGGAAAGACACTGCTTGATTAGGGATAGTCAGCACGGATTTGTGAGGGGTAGGTCTTGCCTTACAAATCTTATTGAATTCTTTGAGGAGGTGACCAAGCATGTGGATGAAGGTAAATCAGTGGATGTAGTGTACATGGATTTTAGTAAGGCATTTGATAAAGTTCCCCATGGTAGGCTTATGCAGAAAGTAAGGAGGCATGGGATAGTGGGAAATTTGGCCAGTTGGATAAGGAACTGGCTAACCGATAGAAGTCAGAGAGTGGTGGTGGATGGCAAATATTCAGCCTGGATCCCAGTTACCAGTGGCGTACCGCAGGGATCAGTTCTGGGTCCTCTGCTGTTTGTGATTTTCATTAATGACTTGGATGAGGGAGTTGAAGGGTGGGTCAGTAAATTTGCAGACCTTACGAAGATTGGTGGAGTTGTGGATAGTAAGGAGGGCTGTTGTCGGCTGCAAAGAGACATAGATAGGATGCAGAGCTGCTGAGAAGTGGCAGATGGAGTTTAACCCTGAAAAGTGTGAGGTTGTCCATTTTGGAAGGACAAATATGAATGCGGAATACAGGGTTAACGGTAGAGTTCTTGGCAATGTGGAGGAGCAGAGAGATCTTGGGGTCTATGTTCATACATCTTTGAAAGTTGCCACTCAAGTGGATAGAGCTGTGAAGAAGGCCTATGGTGTGCTCGCGTTCATTAACAGAGGGATTGAATTTAAGAGCCGTGAGGTGATGATGCAGCTGTACAAAACTTTGGTAAGGCCACATTTGGAGTACTGTGTACAGTTCTGGTCGCCTCATTTTAGGAAGGATGTGGAAGCTTTGGAAAAGGTGCAAAGAGGATTTCCCAGGATGTTGCCTGGAATGGAGAGGAGGTCTTACGAGGAAAGGTTGAGGGTGCTAAGCCTTTTCTCATTAGAACGGAGAAGGATGAGGGGCGACTTGATAGAGGTTTATAAGATGATCAGGGGAATAGATAGAGTAGACAGTCAGAGACTTTTTCCCTGTGTGGAACAAACCATTACAAGGGGACATAAATTTAAGGTGAAAGGTGGAAGATATAGGAGGGATATCAGAGGTAGGTTCTTTACCCAGAGAGTAGTGAGGGCGTGGAATGCACTGCCTGTGGAAGTAGTTGAGTCGGAAACATTAGGGACCTTCAAGCAGCTATTGGATAGGTACATGGATTACGGTTAAATGATATAGTGTAGATTTATTTGTTCTCAAGGGCAGCACGGTTGCATTGTGGATAGCACAATTGCTTCACAGCTCCAGGGTCCCAGGTTCTATTCCGGCTTGGGTCACTGTCTGTGCGGAGTCTGCACGTCCTCCCCGTGTCTGCGTGGGTTTCCTCCGGGTGCTCCGGTTTCCTCCCACATTCCAAAGATGTGCGGGTTGGGTGAATTGGCCAATGATAAATTGCCCTTAATGTCCAAATCACCCTTGGTGTTGGGTGAAGGTGTTGAGTTTGGGTAGGGTGCTCTTTCCAAGAGCCGGTGCAGACTCAAAGCGCCGAATGGCCTCCTTCTGCACTGTAAATTCAATGATAATCTATGATTAATCTAGGACAAAGATTCGGCACAACATCGTGGGCCGAAGGGCCTGTTATGTGCTGTATTTTCTATGTTCTATGTTCCTAACATCGGTAGTGGGAAAACTTCTTGAATCCGTTCTCAAGGACTTTATAGTGGAACATTTAGAAAGCAGTGGCAGGATCAGTCAGAGTCAGCATGGATTTATGAAGGGGAAATCATGCTTGATAAATCTGTTGGAATTCTTTGAAGATGTAACGACGACAGTTCACAAGTCAATGTGCCAGTCGATGTGGTATATTTGCGCTTTCAGAAGGCGTTTGACAAAACCCGACGTCAGATTATTGTGCTGGATTAAAGCACATGGGATTTTGGAAAGTCTTTGAAGATGGATGGAAAACTGGTTGGCAGAGAGGAAACAAAGAGTCGGAATTAATGGGTTATTTCAAATTGGCAGGTGTGAACTAGTAGTGTGCCACAGGGATTGGTGATTGGACCCCAGCTATTCACAAAATTATTAATGCTTTGGATGAGGGAACAAAATCTAACATCTCAAAGTTTGCAGATGATACCAAGTTAGGTGGGAAGGTGAATTGTGACGAGGATGCAGGGATCCTAGAGCATGATCTGGACAGGTCGGGGGCGTGAGCAAATCAATGAAAGATGCAGTATAATTTGCATAAATGTGAGCTTATTCACTTTGGAAGCAAAAACAGGAAGGCAGATTCCGACCTGAATTGTTGTAAATTGGGAGAGTGCAATGTGCAGAGGAACCTGGGCGTCCTTGTGCACAAGTTGCATAAGCATGCAGGTGCAGTAGCCGGTAAAGAAGGCAACTGGTGTGTTGGCCTTCGTTGCAAGAGGTTTCGAGTACAGGAACAGGGATCAGTTGTTGGAGTAATATAGGGCCTTGGTGAGGCCACACCTAAAATATTGTGTGAAGTTTTGGCCATTGAATATATTCAAAAGGTGGCTAGATATAGCACTTGGAGCGAATGGGCTCAAAGGTTATGGGGAGAAAGCAGGATTGGGCTAGTGGGTTAGATGATCTGCGATGATCGAGATGAATGGTGGAGCTGGCTCGACGAGCCAGAAGGCCTCCTCCTGCTCCTTTCTTCTGCGCATCTATATAACTATCCATCTGCCAACTCTGAGTCTGCACTTAGACTCAGGGTAGATGTGTGATATCAGGAGAGGCCATCTGGTCACATTAACCGAGCAAAGACCTGCCCCACAATAACGAATAAGGAGATAGAGTCATGGAGAGAATCACAGAGTCACGGGGCACAGAAACAGGCCCTTCGGCCCACCATGTCTCAGCTGACCATTAGATGTCTATGTAATTGTTCCAGTCGGTGCCATCTGCTATTTTTTGTACACAGTAACCATTTTTACATCACTGACATCTTGAATCATCAATCTTTCCTCCCAGCAGGGACACCAATGTGAATTCAAATTCCGCAGTAATTCTGGAATTCCACTGTTGATGAGTTCGGCTGGAATTCCATCATATCATAGAACATAGAACGATACAGCGCAGTACAGGCCCTTCGGCCCACGATGTTGCACCGACATGGGAAGTCAAAAAACAAAAGCCATCTAACCTACACTATGCCATTATCATCCATATGCTTATCCAATAAACTTTTAAATGCCCTCAATGTTGGCGAGTTCACTACTGTTGCAGGTAGGGCATTCCACGGCCTCGCCACTCTTTGCGTAAAGTACCTACCTCTGACCTCTGTCCTATATCTATTACCCCTCAGTTTGAGGCTATGTCCCCTCGTGCTAGCCATTTCCATCCGCGGGAGAAGGCTCTCACTGTCCACCCTATCTAACCCCCTGATCATTTTGTATGCCTCTATTAAGTCTCCTCTTAACCTTCTTCTCTCTAACGAAAACAACCTCAAGTCCATCAGCCATTCCTCATAAGATTTTCCCTCCATACCAGGCAACATCCTGGTAAATCTCCTCTGCACCCGCTCCAAAGCTTCCACGTCCTTCCTATAATGAGGTGACCAGAACTGTACGCAATACTCCAAATGCGGCCGTCCCAGAGTTTTGTCCAGCTGCAACATGACCTAATGACTCCGGAACTCAATCCCCCTGCCAATAAAGGCCAACACTCCATAGGCCTTCTGCACAACCCTATCAACCTGGGTGGCAACTTTCAGGGATCTATGTACATGGACACCTAGATCCCTCTGCTCATCCACACTTCCAAGAACTTTACCATGAGCCAAATATTCTGCATTCCTGTTATTCCTTCCAAAGTGAATCACCTCACACTTCTCTACATTAAACTCCATTTGCCACCTCTCAGCCGAGCTCTGCAGCTTATCTATGTCCCTCTGAAACCTGCTACATCCTTCCGCACTGTTGACAACACCACCGACTTTAGTGTTGTCTGCAAATTTACTCACCCACCCTTCTGCGCCCTCCTCTAGGTCATTGATAAAAATGACAAACAGCAACGGCCCCAGAACAGATCCTTGTGGTACGCCACTTGTAACTGAACTCCGTTCTGAACATTTCCCATCAACCACCACCCTCTGTCTTCTTTCAGCTAGCCAATTTCTGATCCACATCTCTAAATCACCCTCAATCCCCAGCCTCCGTATTTTCTGCAATAGCCTACCGTGGGGAACCTTATCAAACGCTTTACTGAAATCCATATACACCACATCAACTGCTCTACCCTCGTCTACCTGTTCAGTCACCTTCTCAAAGAACTCGATAAGGTTTGTGTGGCATGACCTACCCTTCACAAAGCCATGCTGACTATCCCTAATCATATTATTCCTATCTAGGTGATTATAAATCTTGTCTCTTATAATCCCCTCCAAGACTTTACCCACAACAGACGTGAGGCTCACCGGTCTATAGTTGCCGGTATTGTCTCTACTCCCCTTCTTGAACAAAGGGACCACATTTGCTATCCTCCAGTCCTCTGGCACTACTCCTGTAGCCAATGATGACTTAAAAATCAAAGCCAAAGGCCCAGCAATCTCTTCACATAGGCCTCCTTCGTCCTCTTACCAAGAGATTCCACTTCTTTGGTAAACCACGGTTCCCTCGCTCGACGCCTTCCTCCCTGCCTGACCGGTACGTACTTATCAAGAACACGCAGTAGCTGTTCCTTAAACAAGCTCCACATATCCAGTGTGCCCAACACTTGCAGCCTATTTCTCCAACCTATCCCCCCCCAAGTCACGTCTAATGGCATTATAATTGCCCTTACCCCAGCTATATCTCACGCCCTGCGGGGTATACTTATCCCTTTCCATCACTGACGTAAACGTCACCGAATTGTGGTCACTGTCCCCAAAGTGCTCACCTACCTCCAAATCTAACACCTGGCCTGGTTCATTACCCAAAATCAAATCCAATGTGGCCTCTCCTCTTGTTGGCCTGTCAACATATTGTGTCAGGAAACCCTCCTGCACACATTGTACAAAAAACGACCCACCTAATGTACTCGAACTATATCTTTTCCAGTCAATATTTGGAAAGTTAAAGTCTCCCATACTAACTACCCTTTTACTTTCGAAAATCGACTGGGAGCAGAGCCTAGTGGGAAAGACAGTAGAACAGTGGTGGGTCTGTGGAATTCATTGCCACAGAGGGCGGTGGAGGCCGGGACGTTGAGTGTCTTTAAGACAGAAGTTGATAAATTCTTGATTTCTCGAGGAATTAAGGGCTATGGAGAGATAGTGGGTAAATGCAGTTGAAATCAGCCATGATTGAATGGTGGAGTGGACTCGATGGGCCGAATGGCCTTACTTCCGCTCCTATGTCTTATGATCTTAATACTGCCTCCTTAGTGATTACAATCATCTCAAGGTCCTCACCTATCATATCTTTATTTCCATCAGTCACTGGCATGTTATTTATGTCCTCCACTGTGAAGACTGACCCAAAAAACTTGTTCAGCTCCTCAGCCATTTCCCCGTCTCCTAATATTAAATCTCCCTTCTCATCTTCCAAAGGACCAATATTTACCTTAGCCGCTCTTTTTTGTCTTATATATTTGTCGAAGCTTTTACTATCTGCTTTTATGTTCTGAGCCAGTTTACTTTCATACTCTACCTTGCTCTTCTTTATAGCTTTTTTAGTAGCTTTCTGTTGTCCCCTAAAGACTTCCCAGTCCTCTAGTCTCCCACTAATTTTTGCCACTTTGTATGTTTTTTCCTTCAAGTTGATACTCTCCCTCACCTCCTTCGATATCCACGGTCGATTTTTCCCCTTTCTACCGTCTTTCTTTTTTGTCGGAGTGAACCTTTTCTGAACACTGTGAAAGATCGCTCGGAAGGTTCTCCACTGTTCCTCAACTACTTCACCGTGAAGTCTTTGCTCCAAGTCTACCGTAGCTAGTTCTTCTCTCATCCCATTATAATCGATTTTGTTTAAGCACAAAACACCATTGTTTGATTTTACCTTGTCATCAACCAACTGTATTTTAAATTCCACCATATTGTTGTCGCTCCTTCCAAGAGGATCCCGAACTATGAGATCAATAATCAATCCTGCCTCATTACGCAGGACAAGATCTAGGACCGCTTGTTCCCTTGTAGGTTCCATTACGTACTGTTCAAGGAAATTATCCCGGGAACATTCTATAAACTCCTCCTCAAGGCTGCCTTTACCAACCTGGTTAAACCAATCGATATAGAGATTAAAATCTCCCATGATAACCGCTGTACCATTTCTACATGCATCCGTTATTTCTTTGCTCATTGCCTGCCCTACCATCCTGTTGCTATTTGGTGGCCTATAGACTACTCCTATCAGTGACCTTTTCGCCTTACTATTCCTGATTTCCACCCAAATTGATTCAGCCTTGTCCTCCATAGCACCAATATCATCCCTTACTATTGCCCGGATGCCATCCTTAAACAACAAAGCTACACCACCGCCCTTACCGTCCATTCTATCCTTTCGTATAGTCTGATACCCTTGGATATTTAACTCCCAGCCGTGACCATCTTTTAACTATGTTTCAATAATGGCCACTAAATCATAGTCATTCACGATGATTTGTGCCATCAACTCATTTACCTTATTTCGTATACGACGAGCATTCAGGTAAAGTACACTTATGCTGTTTTTTATGTCTTTGTTATGAATCCTAACACCTTGATCAGTAACTTTTCACAAATTATTTTTCCTCTTACCCTTTCTCCTAATTTTCCTTGTCTTTGAACCCATATCTCTACATAATAACCTGTCACGTAACCTGCTGCCTTGATCTCCATTAACCATTATACTGCTTTACACTTCCCTCCCCCCCCCCCCCCCCCCCAACTTGCTAGATTAAAGTCCTTGTGACCAACCTATTTATCCTATTCGCTAGAACACTGGTCACAGAATGGTTCAGGTGAAGACCGTCCCAACGGTACAGGTCCCTCCTGCCCCAGTACTGATGTCAATGCCCCATGAAATGGAATCCCTCTTTCCCGCACCACTCCTTTAGCCACGTGTTAACTTCCCTAATTTTCTCAACTCTATGACAATTGGCACGTGGCTCGGGTAGTAATCCAGAGATTATAACCCTGGAGGATCTGTTCTTTAATTTAGTCCCTAATGTTTGATAATCCCCAAACAGGTCCTCTTTCCTAGTCTTACCTATGTTGTTAGTCCCAACATGGACCACAACAACTGGATCCTCCCCCTCCCTCTCCAAAATCCTTTCAAGCCGATCAGAGATGTCCCTCACCCTGGCACCGGGCAGGCAACATACCATGCGGGACTCTCGATCTGGCTTACATAGGATGCCATCAATTCCCCTAATTATTGAATCCCCTACAACTACCACTTGCCTTTTTGCTCCCCCCTCTTGAATGACTTCCTGTACCACGGTGCAGTGGTCAGTCAACGCATCCTCCCTACAGCCCTCTTCCTCATTCACACAGGGAGCAAGTACCTCATACCTGTTGGACAAGGACAAGGGCTGAGGCTCCTCGACTCCTAAACTCAGGATTCCCCCTACCTGCCTCCCTTGCAGTCACACCACTCTGTCCCTGACCACTGTCCGAATTAACAGTACTTATTCTACCGGGTGTGACTGCCTCCTGAAACAAAGTGTCCAGGAGATGTTCCCCCTCCCTGATGTACCGCAGTGTGTGCAGCTCGGTCTCCAGCTCATCAATTCTGAGGCGAAGTTCCTCGAGCAGCCAACACTTGCTGCAGATGTGGTCACTGACGGTCTCAATGGGATCCATCAGTTCCATCATCATACAGCAACAGCACATCACCTGTCCAGCCATATTCAATTAGTTAATTAATTTAAATAATAATTAAAACAATTTTTAAAAATATAACCTCAAGGATAAACCCGAACACCAACAAAAACACAGCCACTCACCTGAACTCAGATGCACTCTGTTCCAATCAGCACTCCGTGACAAAAGGCACTCCTGCCACACCTTTTGTGCACTCACCTCTCCCAGCACTGTCCCGGCTCTCTCCTCCCGCGCTTTTTAAATCTCCCGACTCTCTCCTCTCGCGCTGTTTTCGCTGTCCCGGCTCTCTCCTCTCGCGCTGTTTTCGCTGTCCCGGCTCTCACCTCCCGCGCTGTTTCCACTGTCCCGGCTCTCTCTCCTGCCGCGCTGTTTTCACTGTCCCGGCTCTCTCCTCTCGCGCTGTTTTCACTGTCCCGGTTCTCTCCTCTCGCGCTGTTTTCGCTGTCCCGGCTCTCTCTCCTCCCGCGCTGTTTTCGCTGTCCCGGCTCTCTCCTCTCGCGCTGTTTTCACTGTCCAGGCTCTCTCCTCCCGCGCTGTTTTCACTGTCCCGGCTCTCTCCTCTCGCGCTGTTTTCACTGTCCCGGCTCTCTCCTCTCGCGCTGTTTTCGCTGTCCCGGCTCTCTCTCCTCCCGCGCTGTTTTCACTGTCCCGGCTCTCTCCTCTCGCGCTGTTTTCACTGTCCCGGCTCTCTCCTCCCGCGCTGTTTTCGCTGTCCCGGCTCTCTCGCCTCTCGCGCTGTTTTCACTGTCCCGGCTCTCTCCTCTCGCGCTGTTTTCGCTGTCCCGGCTCTCTCCTCTCGCGCTGTTTTCACTGTCCCGGCTCTCTCCTCTCGCGCTGTTTTTGCTGTCCCGGCTCTCTCTCCTCCCGCGCTGTTTTCAATGTCACGGCTCTCTCCTCTCGCGCTGTTTTCGCTGTCCCGGCTCTCTCTCCTCTCGCGCTGTTTTCACTGTCCCGGCTCTCTCCTCTCGCGCTGTTTTCGCTGTCCCGGCTCTCTCCTCCCGCGCTGTTTTCACTGTCCCGGCTCACTCTCCTCCCGCGCTGTTTTCACTGTCCCGGCTCTCTCCTCTCGCGCTGTTTTCACTGTCCCGGCTCTCTCCTCTCGCGCTGTTTTCGCTGTCCCGGCTCTCTCTCCTCCCGCGCTGTTTTCGCTGTCCCGGCTCTCTCCTCTCGCGCTGTTTTCGCTGTCCCGGCTCTCTCCTCTCGCGCTGTTTTCACTGTCCCGGCTCTCTCTCCTCCCGCGCTGTTTTCACTGTCCCGGCTCTCTCTCCTCCCGCGCTGTTTTCACTGTCCCGGCTCTCTCCTCTCGCGCTGTTTTCGCTGTCCCGGCTCTCTCCTCTCGCGCTGTTTTCGCTGTCCCGGCTCTCTCTCCTCTCGCGCTGTTTTCACTGTCCCGGTTCTCTCCTCCCGCGCTGTTTTCACTGTCCCGGCTCTCTCCTCTCGCGCTGTTTTCGCTGTCCCAGCTCTCTCCTCCCGCGCTGTTTTCGCTGTCCCGGCTCTCTCCTCCCGCGCTGTTTGCACTGTCCCAGCTCTCTCTCCTCCCGCGCTGTTTTCACTGTCCCGGCTCTCTCGCCTCCCGCGCTGTTTTCACTGTCCCGGCTCTCTCCTCTCGCGCTGTTTTCACTGTCCCGGCTCTTTCTCCTCCCGCGCTGTTTTCACTGTCCCGGTTCTCTCCTCTCGCGCTGTTTTCGCTGTCCCGGCTCTCTCTCCTCCCGCGCTGTTTTCGCTGTCCCGGCTCTCTCCTCTCGCGCTGTTTTCACTGTCCCGGCTCTCTCCTCCCGCGCTGTTTTCAATGTCCCGGCTCTCTCCTCCCGCGCTGTTTTCGCTGTCCCGGCTCTCTCTCCTCTCGCGCTGTTTTCACTGTCCCGGCTCTCTCCTCTCGCGCTGTTTTCACTGTCCCGGCTCTCTCTCCTCCCGCGCTGTTTTCACTGTCCCGGTTCTCTCCTCTAGCGCTGTTTTCACTGTCCCGGCTCTCTCTCCTCCCGCGCTGTTTTCACTGTCCCGGTTCTCTCCTCTCGCGCTGTTTTCACTGTCCCGGCTCTCTCTCCTCCCGCGCTGTTTTCGCTGTCCCGGCTCTCTCCTCCCGCGCTGTTTTCGCTGTCCCGGCTCTCTCTCCTCCCGCGCTGTTTTCGCTGTCCCGGCTCTCTCCTCTCGCGCTGTTTTCACTGTCCCGGTTCTCTCCTCTCGCGCTGTTTTCACTGTCCCGGCTCTCTCCTCTCGCGCTGTTTTCGCTGTCCCGGCTCTCTCTCCTCCCGCGCTGTTTTCACTGTCCCGGCTCTCTCCTCTCGCGCTGTTTTCGCTGTCCCGGCTCTCTCCTCCCGCGCTGTTTTCACTGTCCCGGCTCTCTCTCCTCCCGCGCTGTTTTCGCTGTCCCGGCTCTCTCCTCTCGCGCTGTTTTCGCTGTCCCGGCTCTCTCTCCTCTCGCGCTGTTTTCACTGTCCCGGTTCTCTCCTCCCGCGCTGTTTTCACTGTCCCGGCTCTCTCCTCTCGCGCTGTTTTCGCTGTTCCGTCTCTCTCGTCCCGCGCTGTTTTCGCTGTCCCGGCTCTCTCCTCCCGCGCTGTTTGCACTGTCCCGGCTCTCTCTCCTCCCGCGCTGTTTTCACTGTCCCGGCTCTCTCGCCTCCCGCGCTGTTTTCACTGTCCCGGCTCTCTCCTCTCGCGCTGTTTTCACTGTCCCGGCTCACTCTCCTCCCGCGCTGTTTTCACTGTCCCGGCTCTCTCTCCTCCCGCGCTGTTTTCACTGTCCCGGTTCTCTCCTCTCGCGCTGTTTTCGCTGTCCCGGCTCTCTCTCCTCCCGCGCTGTTTTCGCTGTCCCGGCTCTCTCCTCTCGCGCTGTTTTCACTGTCCCGGCTCTCTCCTCCCGCGCTGTTTTCACTGTCCCGGCTCTCTCCTCTCGCGCTGTTTTCACTGTCCCGGTTCTCTCCTCCCGCGCTGTTTTCACTGTCCCGGCTCTCTCCTCTCGCGCTGTTTTCGCTGTCCCGTCTCTCTCCTCCCGCGCTGTTTTCGCTGTCCCGGCTCTCTCCTCCCGCGCTGTTTGCACTGTCCCGGCTCTCTCTCCTCCCGCGCTGTTTTCACTGTCCCGGCTCTCTCGCCTCCCGCGCTGTTTTCACTGTCCCGGCTCTCTCCTCTCGCACTGTTTTCACTGTCCCGGCTCACTCTCCTCCCGCGCTGTTTTCACTGTCCCGGCTCTCTCTCCTCCCGCGCTGTTTTCACTGTCCCGGTTCTCTCCTCTCGCGCTGTTTTCGCTGTCCCGGCTCTCTCTCCTCCCGCGCTGTTTTCGCTGTCCCGGCTCTCTCCTCTCGCGCTGTTTTCACTGTCCCCGCTCTCTCCTCCCGCGCTGTTTTCACTGTCCCGGCTCTCTCCTCTCGCGCTGTTTTCACTGTCCCGGCTCTCTCCTCTCGCGCTGTTTTCACTGTCCCGGCTCTCTCCTCTCGCGCTGTTTTCACTGTCCCGGCTCTCTCTCCTCTCGCGCTGTTTTCGCTGTCCCGGCTCTCTCCTCCCGCGCTGTTTTCGCTGTCCCAGCTCTCTCTCCTCCCGCGCTGTTTTCGCTGTCCCGGCTCTCTCCTCCCGCGCTGTTTTCGCTGTCCCGGCTCTCTCTCCTCTCGCGCTGTTTTCACTGTCCCGGCTCTCTCTCCTCTCGCGCTGTTTTCGCTGTCCCGGCTCTCTCCTCCCGCGCTGTTTTCACTGTCCCGGCTCTCTCTCCCCTCGCGCTGTTTTCACTGTCCCGGCTCTCTCCTCTCGCGCTGTTTTCACTGTCCCGGCTCTCTCCTCTCGCGCTGTTTTCGCTGTCCCGGCTCTCTCTCCTCCCGCGCTGTTTTCACTGTCCCGGCTCTCTCCTCTCGCGCTGTTTTCACTGTCCCGGCTCTCTCCTCCCGCGCTGTTTTCGCTGTCCCGGCTCTCTCCTCTCGCGCTGTTTTCACTGTCCCGGCTCTCTCCTCCCGCGCTGTTTTCGCTGTCCCGGCTCTCTCTCCTCCCGCGCTGTTTTCACTGTCCCGGCTCTCTCCTCTCGCGCTGTTTTCACTGTCCCGGCTCTCTCCTCCCGCGCTGTTTTCGCTGTCCCGGCTCTCTCTCCTCTCGCGCTGTTTTCACTGTCCCGGCTCTCTCCTCTCGCGCTGTTTTCACTGTCCCGGCTCTCTCCTCTCGCGCTGTTTTCACTGTCCCGGCTCTCTCCTCTCGCGCTGTTTTCGCTGTCCCGGCTCTCTCTCCTCCCGCGCTGTTTTCAATGTCCCGGCTCTCTCCTCTCGCGCTGTTTTCGCTGTCCCGGCTCTCTCTCCTCTCGCGCTGTTTTCACTGTCCCGGCTCTCTCCTCTCGCGCTGTTTTCACTGTCCCGGCTCTCTCCTCCCGCGCTGTTTTCACTGTCCCGGCTCACTCTCCTCCCGCGCTGTTTTCTCTGTCCCGGCTCTCTCCTCTCGCGCTGTTTTCACTGTCCCGGCTCTCTCCTCTCGCGCTGTTTTCGCTGTCCCGGCTCTCTCTCCTCCCGCGCTGTTTTCGCTGTCCCGGCTCTCTCCTCTCGCGCTGTTTTCGCTGTCCCGGCTCTCTCCTCTCGCGCTGTTTTCACTGTCCCGGCTCTCTCTCCTCCCGCGCTGTTTTCGCTGTCCCGGCTCTCTCTCCTCTCGCGCTGTTTTCACTGTCCCGGCTCTCTCTCCTCCCGCGCTGTTTTCGCTGTCCCGGCTCTCTCTCCTCTCGCGCTGTTTTCACTGTCCCGGCTCTCTCCTCTCGCGCTGTTTTCACTGTCCCGTCTCTCTCCTCTCGCGCTGTTTTCACTGTCCCGGCTCTCTCCTCTCGCGCTGTTTTCACTGTCCCGGCTCTCGCCTCTCGCGCTGTTTTCGCTGTCCCGGCTCTCTCTCCTCTCCGCTGTTTTCACTGTCCCGGCTCTCTCCTCTCGCGCTGTTTTCACTGTCCCGGCTCTCTCCTCTCGCGCTGTTTTCGCTGTCCCAGCTCTCTCCTCTCGCGGTGTTTTCACTGTCCCGGCTCTCTCTCCTCCCGCGCTGTTTTCACTGTCCCGGCTCTCTCCTCTCGCGCTGTTTTCACTGTCCCGGCTCTCTCCTCTCGCGCTGTTTTCGCTGTCCCGGCTCTCTCCTCCCACGCTGTTTTCGCTGTCCCGGCTCTCTCCTCTCGCGCTGTTTTCGCTGTCCCGGCTCTCTCCTCCCGCGCTGTTTTCGCTGTCCCGGCTCTCTCCTCTCGCGCTGTTTTCACTGTCCCGGCTCTCTCCTCCCGCGCTGTTTTCAATGTCCCGGCTCTCTCCTCCCGCGCTGTTTGCACTGTCCCGGCTCTCTCTCCTCTCGCGCTGTTTTCACTGTCCCAGCTCTCTCTCCTCCCGCGCTGTTTTCGCTGTCCCGGCTCTCTCCTCTCGCGCTGTTTTCGCTGTCCCGGCTCTCTCTCCTCTCGCGCTGTTTTCACTGTCCCGGCTGTCTCTCCTCTCGCACTGTTTTCACTGTCCCGGCTCTCTCCTCCCGCGCTGTTTTCACTGTCCCGGCTCTCTCCTCTCGCGCTGTTTTCAATGTCCCGGCTCTCTCCTCCCGCGCTGTTTTCGCTGTCCCGGCTCTCTCCTCTCGCGCTGTTTTCGCTGTCCTGGCTCTCTCTCCTCCCGCGCTGTTTTCGCTGTCCCGGCTCTCTCCTCCCGCGCTGTTTTCGCTGTCCCGGCTCTCTCCTCCCGCGCTGTTTTCACTGTCCCGGTTCTCTCCTCTCGCGCTGTTTTCACTGTCCCGGCTCTCTCCTCTCGCGCTGTTTTCGCTGTCCCGGCTCTCTCCTCTCGCGCTGTTTTCGCTGTCCCGGCTCTCTCTCCTCTCGCGCTGTTTTCACTGTCCCGGTTCTCTCCTCCCGCGCTGTTTTCACTGTCCCGGCTCTCTCCTCTCGCGCTGTTTTCGCTGTCCCGGCTCTCTCCTCCCGCGCTGTTTTCGCTGTCCCGGCTCTCTCCTCCCGCGCTGTTTTCACTGTCCCGGTTCTCTCCTCTCGCGCTGTTTTCACTGTCCCGGCTCTCTCCTCTCGCGCTGTTTTCGCTGTCCCGGCTCTCTCCTCTCGCGCTGTTTTCGCTGTCCCGGCTCTCTCTCCTCTCGCGCTGTTTTCACTGTCCCGGTTCTCTCCTCCCGCGCTGTTTTCACTGTCCCGGCTCTCTCCTCTCGCGCTGTTTTCGCTGTCCCAGCTCTCTCCTCCCGCGCTGTTTTCGCTGTCCCGGCTCTCTCCTCCCGCGCTGTTTGCACTGTCCCAGCTCTCTCTCCTCCCGCGCTGTATTCACTGTCCCGGCTCTCTCGCCTCCCGCGCTGTTTTCACTGTCCCGGCTCTCTCCTCTCGCGCTGTTTTCACTGTCCCGGCTCTTTCTCCTCCCGCGCTGTTTTCACTGTCCCGGTTCTCTCCTCTCGCGCTGTTTTCGCTGTCCCGGCTCTCTCTCCTCCCGCGCTGTTTTCGCTGTCCCGGCTCTCTCCTCTCGCGCTGTTTTCACTGTCCCGGCTCTCTCCTCCCGCGCTGTTTTCAATGTCCCGGCTCTCTCCTCCAGCGCTGTTTTCGCTGTCCCGGCTCTCTCTCCTCTCGCGCTGTTTTCACTGTCCCGGCTCTCTCCTCTCGCGCTGTTTTCACTGTCCCGGCTCTCTCTCCTCCCGCGCTGTTTTCACTGTCCCGGTTCTCTCCTCTCGCGCTGTTTTCACTGTCCCGGCTCTCTCTCCTCCCGCGCTGTTTTCACTGTCCCGGTTCTCTCCTCTCGCGCTGTTTTCACTGTCCCGGCTCTCTCTCCTCCCGCGCTGTTTTCGCTGTCCCGGCTCTCTCCTCCCGCGCTGTTTTCGCTGTCCCGGCTCTCTCTCCTCCCGCGCTGTTTTCGCTGTCCCGGCTCTCTCCTCTCGCGCTGTTTTCACTGTCCCGGTTCTCTCCTCTCGCGCTGTTTTCACTGTCCCGGCTCTCTCCTCTCGCGCTGTTTTCGCTGTCCCGGCTCTCTCTCCTCCCGCGCTGTTTTCACTGTCCCGGCTCTCTCCTCTCGCGCTGTTTTCGCTGTCCCGGCTCTCTCCTCCCGCGCTGTTTTCACTGTCCCGGCTCTCTCTCCTCCCGCGCTGTTTTCGCTGTCCCGGCTCTCTCCTCTCGCGCTGTTTTCGCTGTCCCGGCTCTCTCTCCTCTCGCGCTGTTTTCACTGTCCCGGTTCTCTCCTCCCGCGCTGTTTTCACTGTCCCGGCTCTCTCCTCTCGCGCTGTTTTCGCTGTCCCGTCTCTCTCCTCCCGCGCTGTTTTCGCTGTCCCGGCTCTCTCCTCCCGCGCTGTTTGCACTGTCCCGGCTCTCTCTCCTCCCGCGCTGTTTTCACTGTCCCGGCTCTCTCGCCTCCCGCGCTGTTTTTACTGTCCCGGCTCTCTCCTCTCGCGCTGTTTTCACTGACCCGGCTCACTCTCCTCCCGCGCTGTTTTCACTGTCCCGGCTCTCTCTCCTCCCGCGCTGTTTTCACTGTCCCGGTTCTCTCCTCTCGCGCTGTTTTCGCTGTCCCGGCTCTCTCTCCTCCCGCGCTGTTTTCGTTGTCCCGGCTCTCTCCTCTCGCGCTGTTTTCACTGTCCCGGCTCTCTCCTCCCGCGCTGTTTTCACTGTCCCGGCTCTCTCCTCTCGCGCTGTTTTCACTGTCCCGGCTCTCTCCTCTCGCGCTGTTTTCGCTGTCCCGGCTCTCTCTCCTCCCGCGCTGTTTTCACTGTCCCGGCTCTCTCCTCTCGCGCTGTTTTCACTGTCCCGGCTCTCTCCTCTCGTGCTGTTTTCACTGTCCCGGCTCTCTCTCCTCTCGCGCTGTTTTCGCTGTCCCGGCTCTCTCCTCCCACGCTGTTTTCGCTGTCCCAGCTCTCTCTCCTCCCGCGCTGTTTTTGCTGTCCCGGCTCTCTCCTCCCGCGCTGTTTTCGCTGTCCCGGCTCTCTCTCCTCTCGCGCTGTTTTCACTGTCCCGGCTCTCTCTCCTCTCGCGCTGTTTTCGCTGTCCCGGCTCTCTCCTCCCGCGCTGTTTTCACTGTCCCGGCTCTCTCTCCCCTCGCGCTATTTTCACTGTCCCGGCTCTCTCACCTCTCGCGCTGTTTTCAATGTCCCGGCTGTCTCTCCTCCCGCGCTGTTTTCGCTGTCCCGGCTCTCTCCTCTCGCGCTGTTTTCAATGTCCCGGCTCTCTCTCCTCCCGCGCTGTTTTCACTGTCTCGGCTCTCTCTCCCCTCGCGCTGTTTTCACTGTCCCGGCTCTCTCTCCTCTCGCGCTGTTTTCACTGTCCCGGCTCTCTCCTCTCGCGCTGTTTTCACTGTCCCGGCTCTCTCCTCCCGCGCTGTTTTCGCTGTCCCGGCTCTCTCCTCTCGCGCTGTTTTCGCTGTCCCGGCTCTCTCCTCTCGCGCTGTTTTCAATGTCCCGGCTCTCTCTCCTCCCGCGCTGTTTTCACTGTCCCGGCTCTCTCTCCCCTCGCGCTGTTTTCACTGTCCCGGCTCTCTCTCCTCTCGCGCTGTTTTCACTGTCCCGGCTCTCTCTCCTCCCGCGCTGTTTTCACTGTCCCGGCTCTCTCTCCTCCCGCGCTGTTTTCACTGTCCCGGCTCTCTCCTCCCGCGCTGTTTTCGCTGTCCCGGCTCTCTCCTCTCGCGCTGTTTTCACTGTCCCGGCTCTCTCTCCTCCCGCGCTGTTTTCGCTGTCCCGGCTCTCACCTCCCGCGCTGTTTTCACTGTCCCGGCTCTCTCTCCTCCCGCGCTGTTTTCACTGTCCCGGCTCTCTCCTCTCGCGCTGTTTTCAGTGTCCCGGCTCTCTCCTCCCGCGCTGTTTTCGCTGTCCCGGCTCTCTCCTCTCGCGCTGTTTTCACTGTCCCGGCTCTCTCCTCCCGCGCTGTTTTCACTGTCCCGGCTCTCTCCTCCCGCGCTGTTTTCGCTGTCCCGGCTCTCTCCTCTCGCGCTGTTTTCGCTGTCCCGGCTCTCTCCCCTCGCGCTGTTTTCGCTGTCCCGGCTCACTCCTCTCGCGCTGTTTTCACTGTCCCGGCTCTCTCCTCTCGCGCTGTTTTCGCTGTCCCGGCTCTCTCCTCTCGCGCTGTTTTCACTGTCCCGGCTCACTCTCCTCCCGCGCTGTTTTCACTGTCCCGGCTCTCTCCTCTCGCGCTGTTTTCGCTGTCCCGGCTCTCTCTCCTCCCGCGCTGTTTTCACTGTCCCGGTTCTCTCCTCTCGCGCTGTTTTCGCTGTCCCGGCTCTCTCCTCTCGCGCTGTTTTCACTGTCCCGGCTCTCTCTCCTCCCGCGCTGTTTTCGCTGTCCCGGCTCTCTTTCCTCTCGCACTGTTTTCACTGTCCCGGCTCTCTCCTCCCGCGCTGTTTTCGCTGTCCCGGCTCTCTCTCCTCTCGCGCTGTTTTCACTGTCCCGGCTCTCTCTCCTCCCGCTCTGTTTTCGCTGTCCCGGCTCTCTCTCCTCTCGCACTGTTTTCACTGTCCCGGCTCTCTCCTCCCGCGCTGTTTTCGCTGTCCCGGCTCTCTCTCCTCTCGCGCTGTTTTCACTGTCCCGGCTCTCTCTCCTCTCGCGCTGTTTTCGCTGTCCCGGTTCTCTCTCCTCTCGCGCTGTTTTCGCTGTCCCGGCTCTCACCTCTCGCGCTGTTTCCGCTGTCCCGGCTCTCTCCTCCCGCGCTGTTTGCACTGTCCCAGCTCTCTCTCCTCCCGCGCTGTTTTCACTGTCCCGGCTCTCTCGCCTCCCGCGCTGTTTTCACTGTCCCGGCTCTCTCCTCTCGCGCTGTTTTCACTGTCCCGGCTCTTTCTCCTCCCGCGCTGTTTTCACTGTCCCGGTTCTCTCCTCTCACGCTGTTTTCGCTGTCCCGGCTCTCTCTCCTCCCGCGCTGTTTTCGCTGTCCCGGCTCTCTCCTCTCGCGCTGTTTTCACTGTCCCGGCTCTCTCCTCCCGCGCTGTTTTCAATGTCCCGGCTCTCTCCTCCAGCGCTGTTTTCGCTGTCCCGGCTCTCTCTCCTCTCGCGCTGTTTTCACTGTCCCGGCTCTCTCCTCTCGCGCTGTTTTCACTGTCCCGGCTCTCTCTCCTCCCGCGCTGTTTTCACTGTCCCGGTTCTCTCCTCTCGCGCTGTTTTCACTGTCCCGGCTCTCTCTCCTCCCGCGCTGTTTTCACTGTCCCGGTTCTCTCCTCTCGCGCTGTTTTCACTGTCCCGGCTCTCTCTCCTCCCGCGCTGTTTTCGCTGTCCCGGCTCTCTCCTCCCGCGCTGTTTTCGCTGTCCCGGCTCTCTCTCCTCCCGCGCTGTTTTCGCTGTCCCGGCTCTCTCCTCTCGCGCTGTTTTCACTGTCCCGGTTCTCTCCTCTCGCGCTGTTTTCACTGTCCCGGCTCTCTCCTCTCGCGCTGTTTTCGCTGTCCCGGCTCTCTCTCCTCCCGCGCTGTTTTCACTGTCCCGGCTCTCTCCTCTCGCGCTGTTTTCGCTGTCCCGGCTCTCTCCTCCCGCGCTGTTTTCACTGTCCCGGCTCTCTCTCCTCCCGCGCTGTTTTCGCTGTCCCGGCTCTCTCCTCTCGCGCTGTTTTCGCTGTCCCGGATCTCTCTCCTCTCGCGCTGTTTTCACTGTCCCGGTTCTCTCCTCCCGCGCTGTTTTCACTGTCCCGGCTCTCTCCTCTCGCGCTGTTTTCGCTGTCCCGTCTCTCTCCTCCCGCGCTGTTTTCGCTGTCCCGGCTCTCTCCTCCCGCGCTGTTTGCACTGTCCCGGCTCTCTCTCCTCCCGCGCTGTTTTCACTGTCCCGGCTCTCTCGCCTCCCGCGCTGTTTTTACTGTCCCGGCTCTCTCCTCTCGCGCTGTTTTCACTGACCCGGCTCACTCTCCTCCCGCGCTGTTTTCACTGTCCCGGCTCTCTCTCCTCCCGCGCTGTTTTCACTGTCCCGGTTCTCTCCTCTCGCGCTGTTTTCGCTGTCCCGGCTCTCTCTCCTCCCGCGCTGTTTTCGCTGTCCCGGCTCTCTCCTCTCGCGCTGTTTTCACTGTCCCGGCTCTCTCCTCCCGCGCTGTTTTCACTGTCCCGGCTCTCTCCTCTCGCGCTGTTTTCACTGTCCCGGCTCTCTCCTCTCGCGCTGTTTTCGCTGTCCCGGCTCTCTCTCCTCCCGCGCTGTTTTCACTGTCCCGGCTCTCTCCTCTCGCGCTGTTTTCACTGTCCCGGCTCTCTCCTCTCGTGCTGTTTTCACTGTCCCGGCTCTCTCTCCTCTCGCGCTGTTTTCGCTGTCCCGGCTCTCTCCTCCCGCGCTGTTTTCGCTGTCCCAGCTCTCTCTCCTCCCGCGCTGTTTTTGCTGTCCCGGCTCTCTCCTCCCGCGCTGTTTTCGCTGTCCCGGCTCTCTCTCCTCTCGCGCTGTTTTCACTGTCCCGGCTCTCTCTCCTCTCGCGCTGTTTTCACTGTCCCGGCTCTCTCCTCCCGCGCTGTTTTCACTGTCCCGGCTCTCTCTCCCCTCGCGCTGTTTTCACTGTCCCGGCTCTCTCACCTCTCGCGCTGTTTTCAATGTCCCGGCTGTCTCTCCTCCCGCGCTGTTTTCGCTGTCCCGGCTCTCTCCTCTCGCGCTGTTTTCAATGTCCCGGCTCTCTCTCCTCCCGCGCTGTTTTCACTGTCTCGGCTCTCTCTCCCCTCGCGCTGTTTTCACTGTCCCGGCTCTCTCTCCTCTCGCGCTGTTTTCACTGTCCCGGCTCTCTCCTCTCGCGCTGTTTTCACTGTCCCGGCTCTCTCCTCCCGCGCTGTTTTCGCTGTCCCGGCTCTCTCCTCTCGCGCTGTTTTCGCTGTCCCGGCTCTCTCCTCTCGCGCTGTTTTCAATGTCCCGGCTCTCTCTCCTCCCGCGCTGTTTTCACTGTCCCGGCTCTCTCTCCCCTCGCGCTGTTTTCACTGTCCCGGCTCTCTCTCCTCTCGCGCTGTTTTCACTGTCCCGGCTCTCTCTCCTCCCGCGCTGTTTTCACTGTCCCGGCTCTCTCTCCTCCCGCGCTGTTTTCACTGTCCCGGCTCTCTCCTCCCGCGCTGTTTTCGCTGTCCCGGCTCTCTCCTCTCGCGCTGTTTTCACTGTCCCGGCTCTCTCTCCTCCCGCGCTGTTTTCGCTGTCCCGGCTCTCACCTCCCGCGCTGTTTTCACTGTCCCGGCTCTCTCTCCTCCCGCGCTGTTTTCACTGTCCCGGCTCTCTCCTCTCGCGCTGTTTTCAGTGTCCCGGCTCTCTCCTCCCGCGCTGTTTTCGCTGTCCCGGCTCTCTCCTCTCGCGCTGTTTTCACTGTCCCGGCTCTCTCCTCCCGCGCTGTTTTCACTGTCCCGGCTCTCTCCTCCCGCGCTGTTTTCGCTGTCCCGGCTCTCTCCTCTCGCGCTGTTTTCACTGTCCCGGCTCTCTCCCCTCGCGCTGTTTTCGCTGTCCCGGCTCACTCCTCTCGCGCTGTTTTCACTGTCCCGGCTCTCTCCTCTCGCGCTGTTTTCGCTGTCCCGGCTCTCTCCTCTCGCGCTGTTTTCACTGTCCCGGCTCACTCTCCTCCCGCGCTGTTTTCACTGTCCCGGCTCTCTCCTCTCGCGCTGTTTTCGCTGTCCCGGCTCTCTCTCCTCCCGCGCTGTTTTCACTGTCCCGGTTCTCTCCTCTCGCGCTGTTTTCGCTGTCCCGGCTCTCTCCTCTCGCGCTGTTTTCACTGTCCCGGCTCTCTCTCCTCCCGCGCTGTTTTCGCTGTCCCGGCTCTCTTTCCTCTCGCACTGTTTTCACTGTCCCGGCTCTCTCCTCCCGCGCTGTTTTCGCTGTCCCGGCTCTCTCTCCTCTCGCGCTGTTTTCACTTTCCCGGCTCTCTCTCCTCCCGCTCTGTTTTCGCTGTCCCGGCTCTCTCTCCTCTCGCACTGTTTTCACTGTCCCGGCTCTCTCCTCCCGCGCTGTTTTCGCTGTCCCGGCTCTCTCTCCTCTCGCGCTGTTTTCACTGTCCCGGCTCTCTCTCCTCTCGCGCTGTTTTCGCTGTCCCGGTTCTCTCTCCTCTCGCGCTGTTTTCGCTGTCCCGGCTCTCACCTCTCGCGCTGTTTCCGCTGTCCCGGCTCTCTCCTCCCGCGCTGTTTTCACTGTCCCGGCTCTCTCTCCTCTCGCGCTGTTTTCGCTGTCCCGGCTCTCTCCTCCCGCGCTGTTTTCGCTGTCCCGGCTCTCTCCTCTCGCGCTGTTTTCACTGTCCCGGCTCTCTCCTGTTGCGCTGTTTTCGCTGTCCCGGCTCTCTCCTCTCGCGCTGTTTTCGCTGTCCCGGCTCTCTCTCCTCTCGCGCTGTTTTCACTGTCCCGGTTCTCTCCTCCCGCGCTGTTTTCACTGTCCCGGCTCTCTCCTCTCGCGCTGTTTTCGCTGTCCCAGCTCTCTCCTCCCGCGCTGTTTTCGCTGTCCCGGCTCTCTCCTCCCGCGCTGTTTGCACTGTCCCAGCTCTCTCTCCTCCCGCGCTGTTTTCACTGTCCCGGCTCTCTCGCCTCCCGCGCTGTTTTCACTGTCCCGGCTCTCTCCTCTCGCGCTGTTTTCACTGTCCCGGCTCTTTCTCCTCCTGCGCTGTTTTCACTGTCCCGGTTCTCTCCTCTCGCGCTGTTTTCGCTGTCCCGGCTCTCTCTCCTCCCGCGCTGTTTTCGCTGTCCCGGCTCTCTCCTCTCGCGCTGTTTTCACTGTCCCGGCTCTCTCCTCCCGCGCTGTTTTCAATGTCCCGGCTCTCTCCTCCCGCGCTGTTTTCGCTGTCCCGTCTCTCTCTCCTCTCGCGCTGTTTTCACTGTCCCGGCTCTCTCCTCTCGCGCTGTTTTCACTGTCCCGGCTCTCTCTCCTCCCGCGCTGTTTTCACTGTCCCGGTTCTCTCCTCTCGCGCTGTTTTCACTGTCCCGGCTCTCTCTCCTCCCGCGCTGTTTTCACTGTCCCGGTTCTCTCCTCTCGCGCTGTTTTCACTGTCCCGGCTCTCTCTCCTCCCGCGCTGTTTTCGCTGTCCCGGCTCTCTCCTCCCGCGCTGTTTTCGCTGTCCCGGCTCTCTCTCCTCCCGCGCTGTTTTCGCTGTCCCGGCTCTCTCCTCTCGCGCTGTTTTCACTGTCCCGGTTCTCTCCTCTCGCGCTGTTTTCACTGTCCCGGCTCTCTCCTCTCGCGCTGTTTTCGCTGTCCCGGCTCTCTCTCCTCCCGCGCTGTTTTCACTGTCCCGGCTCTCTCCTCTCGCGCTGTTTTCGCTGTCCCGGCTCTCTCCTCCCGCGCTGTTTTCACTGTCCCGGCTCTCTCTCCTCCCGCGCTGTTTTCGCTGTCCCGGCTCTCTCCTCTCGCGCTGTTTTCGCTGTCCCGGCTCTCTCTCCTCTCGCGCTGTTTTCACTGTCCCGGTTCTCTCCTCCCGCGCTGTTTTCACTGTCCCGGCTCTCTCCTCTCGCGCTGTTTTTGCTGTCCCGTCTCTCTCCTCCCGCGCTGTTTTCGCTGTCCCGGCTCTCTCCTCCCGCGCTGTTTGCACTGTCCCGGCTCTCTCTCCTCCCGCGCTGTTTTCACTGTCCCGGCTCTCTCGCCTCCCGCGCTGTTTTCACTGTCCCGGCTCTCTCCTCTCGCGCTGTTTTCACTGTCCCGGCTCACTCTCCTCCCGCGCTGTTTTCACTGTCCCGGCTCTCTCTCCTCCCGCGCTGTTTTCACTGTCCCGGCTCTCTCCTCTCGCGCTGTTTTCAGTGTCCCGGCTCTCTCCTCCCGCGCTGTTTTCGCTGTCCCGGCTCTCTCCTCTCGCGCTGTTTTCACTGTCCCGGCTCTCTCCTCCCGCGCTGTTTTCACTGTCCCGGCTCTCTCCTCCCGCGCTGTTTTCGCTGTCCCGGCTCTCTCCTCTCGCGCTGTTTTCACTGTCCCGGCTCTCTCCCCTCGCGCTGTTTTCGCTGTCCCGGCTCACTCCTCTCGCGCTGTTTTCACTGTCCCGGCTCTCTCCTCTCGCGCTGTTTTCGCTGTCCCGGCTCTCTCCTCTCGCGCTGTTTTCACTGTCCCGGCTCACTCTCCTACCGCGCTGTTTTCACTGTCCCGGCTCTCTCCTCTCGCGCTTTTTTCGCTGTCCCGGCTCTCTCTCCTCCCGCGCTGTTTTCACTGTCCCGGTTCTCTCCTCTCGCGCTGTTTTCGCTGTCCCGGCTCTCTCCTCTCGCGCTGTTTTCACTGTCCCGGCTCTCTCTCCTCCCGCGCTGTTTTCGCTGTCCCGGCTCTCTTTCCTCTCGCACTGTTTTCACTGTCCCGGCTCTCTCCTCCCGCGCTGTTTTCGCTGTCCCGGCTCTCTCTCCTCTCGCGCTGTTTTCACTGTCCCGGCTCTCTCTCCTCCCGCTCTGTTTTCGCTGTCCCGGCTCTCTCTCCTCTCGCACTGTTTTCACTGTCCCGGCTCTCTCCTCCCGCGCTGTTTTCGCTGTCCCGGCTCTCTCTCCTCTCGCGCTGTTTTCACTGTCCCGGCTCTCTCTCCTCTCGCGCTGTTTTCGCTGTCCCGGTTCTCTCTCCTCTCGCGCTGTTTTCGCTGTCCCGGCTCTCACCTCTCGCGCTGTTTCCGCTGTCCCGGCTCTCTCCTCCCGCGCTGTTTTCACTGTCCCGGCTCTCTCTCCTCTCGCGCTGTTTTCGCTGTCCCGGCTCTCTCCTCCCGCGCTGTTTTCGCTGTCCCGGCTCTCTCCTCTCGCGCTGTTTTCACTGTCCCGGCTCTCTCCTCTCGCGCTGTTTTCGCTGTCCCGGCTCTCTCCTCTCGCGCTGTTTTCGCTGTCCCGGCTCTCTCTCCTCTCGCGCTGTTTTCACTGTCCCGGTTCTCTCCTCCCGCGCTGTTTTCACTGTCCCGGCTCTCTCCTCTCGCGCTGTTTTCGCTGTCCCAGCTCTCTCCTCCCGCGCTGTTTTCGCTGTCCCGGCTCTCTCCTCCCGCGCTGTTTGCACTGTCCCAGCTCTCTCTCCTCCCGCGCTGTTTTCACTGTCCCGGCTCTCTCGCCTTCCGCGCTGTTTTCACTGTCCCGGCTCTCTCCTCTCACGCTGTTTTCACTGTCCCGGCTCTTTCTCCTCCTGCGCTGTTTTCACTGTCCCGGTTCTCTCCTCTCGCGCTGTTTTCGCTGTCCCGGCTCTCTCTCCTCCCGCGCTGTTTTCGCTGTCCCGGCTCTCTCCTCTCGCGCTGTTTTCACTGTCCCGGCTCTCTCCTCCCGCGCTGTTTTCAATGTCCCGGCTCTCTCCTCCCGCGCTGTTTTCGCTGTCCCGTCTCTCTCTCCTCTCGCGCTGTTTTCACTGTCCCGGCTCTCTCCTCTCGCGCTGTTTTCACTGTCCCGGCTCTCTCTCCTCCCGCGCTGTTTTCTCTGTCCCGGTTCTCTCCTCTCGCGCTGTTTTCACTGTCCCGGCTCTCTCTCCTCCCGCGCTGTTTTCACTGTCCCGGTTCTCTCCTCTCGCGCTGTTTTCACTGTCCCGGCTCTCTCTCCTCCCGCGCTGTTTTCGCTGTCCCGGCTCTCTCCTCCCGCGCTGTTTTCGCTGTCCCGGCTCTCTCTCCTCCCGCGCTGTTTTCGCTGTCCCGGCTCTCTCCTCTCGCGCTGTTTTCACTGTCCCGGTTCTCTTCTCTCGCGCTGTTTTCACTGTCCCGGCTCTCTCCTCTCGCGCTGTTTTCGCTGTCCCGGCTCTCTCTCCTCCCGCGCTGTTTTCACTGTCCCGGCCCTCTCCTCTCGCGCTGTTTTCGCTGTCCCGGCTCTCTCCTCCCGCGCTGTTTTCACTGTCCCGGCTCTCTCTCCTCCCGCGCTGTTTTCGCTGTCCCGGCTCTCTCCTCTCGCGCTGTTTTCGCTGTCCCGGCTCTCTCTCCTCTCGCGCTGTTTTCACTGTCCCGGTTCTCTCCTCCCGCGCTGTTTTCACTGTCCCGGCTCTCTCCTCTCGCGCTGTTTTCGCTGTCCCGTCTCTCTCCTCCCGCGCTGTTTTCGCTGTCCCGGCTCTCTCCTCCCGCGCTGTTTGCACTGTCCCGGCTCTCTCTCCTCCCGCGCTGTTTTCACTGTCCCGGCTCTCTCGCCTCCCGCGCTGTTTTCACTGTCCCGGCTCTCTCCTCCCGCGCTGTTTTCACTGTCCCGGCTCTCTCTCCCCTCGCGCTGTTTTCACTGTCCCGGCTCTCTCACCTCTCGCGCTGTTTTCAATGTCCCGGCTGTCTCTCCTCCCGCGCTGTTTTCGCTGTCCCGGCTCTCTCCTCTCGCGCTGTTTTCAATGTCCCGGCTCTCTCTCCTCCCGCGCTGTTTTCACTGTCTCGGCTCTCTCTCCCCTCGCGCTGTTTTCACTGTCCCGGCTCTCTCTCCTCTCGCGCTGTTTTCACTGTCCCGGCTCTCTCCTCTCGCGCTGTTTTCACTGTCCCGGCTCTCTCCTCCCGCGCTGTTTTCGCTGTCCCGGCTCTCTCCTCTCGCGCTGTTTTCGCTGTCCCGGCTCTCTCCTCTCGCGCTGTTTTCAATGTCCCGGCTCTCTCTCCTCCCGCGCTGTTTTCACTGTCCCGGCTCTCTCTCCCCTCGCGCTGTTTTCACTGTCCCGGCTCTCTCTCCTCTCGCGCTGTTTTCACTGTCCCGGCTCTCTCTCCTCCCGCGCTGTTTTCACTGTCCCGGCTCTCTCTCCTCCCGCGCTGTTTTCACTGTCCCGGCTCTCTCCTCCCGCGCTGTTTTCGCTGTCCCGGCTCTCTCCTCTCGCGCTGTTTTCACTGTCCCGGCTCTCTCTCCTCCCGCGCTGTTTTCGCTGTCCCGGCTCTCACCTCCCGCGCTGTTTTCACTGTCCCGGCTCTCTCTCCTCCCGCGCTGTTTTCACTGTCCCGGCTCTCTCCTCTCGCGCTGTTTTCAGTGTCCCGGCTCTCTCCTCCCGCGCTGTTTTCGCTGTCCCGGCTCTCTCCTCTCGCGCTGTTTTCACTGTCCCGGCTCTCTCCTCCCGCGCTGTTTTCACTGTCCCGGCTCTCTCCTCCCGCGCTGTTTTCGCTGTCCCGGCTCTCTCCTCTCGCGCTGTTTTCACTGTCCCGGCTCTCTCCCCTCGCGCTGTTTTCGCTGTCCCGGCTCACTCCTCTCGCGCTGTTTTCACTGTCCCGGCTCTCTCCTCTCGCGCTGTTTTCGCTGTCCCGGCTCTCTCCTCTCGCGCTGTTTTCACTGTCCCGGCTCACTCTCCTCCCGCGCTGTTTTCACTGTCCCGGCTCTCTCCTCTCGCGCTGTTTTCGCTGTCCCGGCTCTCTCTCCTCCCGCGCTGTTTTCACTGTCCCGGTTCTCTCCTCTCGCGCTGTTTTCGCTGTCCCGGCTCTCTCCTCTCGCGCTGTTTTCACTGTCCCGGCTCTCTCTCCTCCCGCGCTGTTTTCGCTGTCCCGGCTCTCTTTCCTCTCGCACTGTTTTCACTGTCCCGGCTCTCTCCTCCCGCGCTGTTTTCGCTGTCCCGGCTCTCTCTCCTCTCGCGCTGTTTTCACTTTCCCGGCTCTCTCTCCTCCCGCTCTGTTTTCGCTGTCCCGGCTCTCTCTCCTCTCGCACTGTTTTCACTGTCCCGGCTCTCTCCTCCCGCGCTGTTTTCGCTGTCCCGGCTCTCTCTCCTCTCGCGCTGTTTTCACTGTCCCGGCTCTCTCTCCTCTCGCGCTGTTTTCGCTGTCCCGGTTCTCTCTCCTCTCGCGCTGTTTTCGCTGTCCCGGCTCTCACCTCTCGCGCTGTTTCCGCTGTCCCGGCTCTCTCCTCCCGCGCTGTTTTCACTGTCCCGGCTCTCTCTCCTCTCGCGCTGTTTTCGCTGTCCCGGCTCTCTCCTCCCGCGCTGTTTTCGCTGTCCCGGCTCTCTCCTCTCGCGCTGTTTTCACTGTCCCGGCTCTCTCCTGTTGCGCTGTTTTCGCTGTCCCGGCTCTCTCCTCTCGCGCTGTTTTCGCTGTCCCGGCTCTCTCTCCTCTCGCGCTGTTTTCACTGTCCCGGTTCTCTCCTCCCGCGCTGTTTTCACTGTCCCGGCTCTCTCCTCTCGCGCTGTTTTCGCTGTCCCAGCTCTCTCCTCCCGCGCTGTTTTCGCTGTCCCGGCTCTCTCCTCCCGCGCTGTTTGCACTGTCCCAGCTCTCTCTCCTCCCGCGCTGTTTTCACTGTCCCGGCTCTCTCGCCTCCCGCGCTGTTTTCACTGTCCCGGCTCTCTCCTCTCGCGCTGTTTTCACTGTCCCGGCTCTTTCTCCTCCTGCGCTGTTTTCACTGTCCCGGTTCTCTCCTCTCGCGCTGTTTTCGCTGTCCCGGCTCTCTCTCCTCCCGCGCTGTTTTCGCTGTCCCGGCTCTCTCCTCTCGCGCTGTTTTCACTGTCCCGGCTCTCTCCTCCCGCGCTGTTTTCAATGTCCCGGCTCTCTCCTCCCGCGCTGTTTTCGCTGTCCCGTCTCTCTCTCCTCTCGCGCTGTTTTCACTGTCCCGGCTCTCTCCTCTCGCGCTGTTTTCACTGTCCCGGCTCTCTCTCCTCCCGCGCTGTTTTCACTGTCCCGGTTCTCTCCTCTCGCGCTGTTTTCACTGTCCCGGCTCTCTCTCCTCCCGCGCTGTTTTCACTGTCCCGGTTCTCTCCTCTCGCGCTGTTTTCACTGTCCCGGCTCTCTCTCCTCCCGCGCTGTTTTCGCTGTCCCGGCTCTCTCCTCCCGCGCTGTTTTCGCTGTCCCGGCTCTCTCTCCTCCCGCGCTGTTTTCGCTGTCCCGGCTCTCTCCTCTCGCGCTGTTTTCACTGTCCCGGTTCTCTCCTCTCGCGCTGTTTTCACTGTCCCGGCTCTCTCCTCTCGCGCTGTTTTCGCTGTCCCGGCTCTCTCTCCTCCCGCGCTGTTTTCACTGTCCCGGCTCTCTCCTCTCGCGCTGTTTTCGCTGTCCCGGCTCTCTCCTCCCGCGCTGTTTTCACTGTCCCGGCTCTCTCTCCTCCCGCGCTGTTTTCGCTGTCCCGGCTCTCTCCTCTCGCGCTGTTTTCGCTGTCCCGGCTCTCTCTCCTCTCGCGCTGTTTTCACTGTCCCGGTTCTCTCCTCCCGCGCTGTTTTCACTGTCCCGGCTCTCTCCTCTCGCGCTGTTTTCGCTGTCCCGTCTCTCTCCTCCCGCGCTGTTTTCGCTGTCCCGGCTCTCTCCTCCCGCGCTGTTTGCACTGTCCCGGCTCTCTCTCCTCCCGCGCTGTTTTCACTGTCCCGGCTCTCTCGCCTCCCGCGCTGTTTTCACTGTCCCGGCTCTCTCCTCTCGCGCTGTTTTCACTGTCCCGGCTCACTCTCCTCCCGCGCTGTTTTCACTGTCCCGGCTCTCTCTCCTCCCGCGCTGTTTTCACTGTCCCGGCTCTCTCCTCTCGCGCTGTTTTCAGTGTCCCGGCTCTCTCCTCCCGCGCTGTTTTCGCTGTCCCGGCTCTCTCCTCTCGCGCTGTTTTCACTGTCCCGGCTCTCTCCTCCCGCGCTGTTTTCACTGTCCCGGCTCTCTCCTCCCGCGCTGTTTTCGCTGTCCCGGCTCTCTCCTCTCGCGCTGTTTTCACTGTCCCGGCTCTCTCCCCTCGCGCTGTTTTCGCTGTCCCGGCTCACTCCTCTCGCGCTGTTTTCACTGTCCCGGCTCTCTCCTCTCGCGCTGTTTTCGCTGTCCCGGCTCTCTCCTCTCGCGCTGTTTTCACTGTCCCGGCTCACTCTCCTACCGCGCTGTTTTCACTGTCCCGGCTCTCTCCTCTCGCGCTTTTTTCGCTGTCCCGGCTCTCTCTCCTCCCGCGCTGTTTTCACTGTCCCGGTTCTCTCCTCTCGCGCTGTTTTCGCTGTCCCGGCTCTCTCCTCTCGCGCTGTTTTCACTGTCCCGGCTCTCTCTCCTCCCGCGCTGTTTTCGCTGTCCCGGCTCTCTTTCCTCTCGCACTGTTTTCACTGTCCCGGCTCTCTCCTCCCGCGCTGTTTTCGCTGTCCCGGCTCTCTCTCCTCTCGCGCTGTTTTCACTGTCCCGGCTCTCTCTCCTCCCGCTCTGTTTTCGCTGTCCCGGCTCTCTCTCCTCTCGCACTGTTTTCACTGTCCCGGCTCTCTCCTCCCGCGCTGTTTTCGCTGTCCCGGCTCTCTCTCCTCTCGCGCTGTTTTCACTGTCCCGGCTCTCTCTCCTCTCGCGCTGTTTTCGCTGTCCCGGTTCTCTCTCCTCTCGCGCTGTTTTCGCTGTCCCGGCTCTCACCTCTCGCGCTGTTTCCGCTGTCCCGGCTCTCTCCTCCCGCGCTGTTTTCACTGTCCCGGCTCTCTCTCCTCTCGCGCTGTTTTCGCTGTCCCGGCTCTCTCCTCCCGCGCTGTTTTCGCTGTCCCGGCTCTCTCCTCTCGCGCTGTTTTCACTGTCCCGGCTCTCTCCTCTCGCGCTGTTTTCGCTGTCCCGGCTCTCTCCTCTCGCGCTGTTTTCGCTGTCCCGGCTCTCTCTCCTCTCGCGCTGTTTTCACTGTCCCGGTTCTCTCCTCCCGCGCTGTTTTCACTGTCCCGGCTCTCTCCTCTCGCGCTGTTTTCGCTGTCCCAGCTCTCTCCTCCCGCGCTGTTTTCGCTGTCCCGGCTCTCTCCTCCCGCGCTGTTTGCACTGTCCCAGCTCTCTCTCCTCCCGCGCTGTTTTCACTGTCCCGGCTCTCTCGCCTTCCGCGCTGTTTTCACTGTCCCGGCTCTCTCCTCTCGCGCTGTTTTCACTGTCCCGGCTCTCTCTCCTCCCGCGCTGTTTTCGCTGTCCCGGCTCTCTCCTCTCGCGCTGTTTTCACTGTCCCGGCTCTCTCTCCTCCCGCGCTGTTTTCGCTGTCCCGGCTCTCTCCTCTCGCGCTGTTTTCACTGTCCCGGCTCTCTCCTCCCGCGCTGTTTTCAATGTCCCGGCTCTCTCCTCCCGCGCTGTTTTCGCTGTCCCGTCTCTCTCTCCTCTCGCGCTGTTTTCACTGTCCCGGCTCTCTCCTCTCGCGCTGTTTTCACTGTCCCGGCTCTCTCTCCTCCCGCGCTGTTTTCACTGTCCCGGTTCTCTCCTCTCGCGCTGTTTTCACTGTCCCGGCTCTCTCTCCTCCCGCGCTGTTTTCACTGTCCCGGTTCTCTCCTCTCGCGCTGTTTTCACTGTCCCGGCTCTCTCTCCTCCCGCGCTGTTTTCGCTGTCCCGGCTCTCTCCTCCCGCGCTGTTTTCGCTGTCCCGGCTCTCTCTCCTCCCGCGCTGTTTTCGCTGTCCCGGCTCTCTCCTCTCGCGCTGTTTTCACTGTCCCGGTTCTCTTCTCTCGCGCTGTTTTCACTGTCCCGGCTCTCTCCTCTCGCGCTGTTTTCGCTGTCCCGGCTCTCTCTCCTCCCGCGCTGTTTTCACTGTCCCGGCCCTCTCCTCTCGCGCTGTTTTCGCTGTCCCGGCTCTCTCCTCCCGCGCTGTTTTCACTGTCCCGGCTCTCTCTCCTCCCGCGCTGTTTTCGCTGTCCCGGCTCTCTCCTCTCGCGCTGTTTTCGCTGTCCCGGCTCTCTCTCCTCTCGCGCTGTTTTCACTGTCCCGGTTCTCTCCTCCCGCGCTGTTTTCACTGTCCCGGCTCTCTCCTCTCGCGCTGTTTTCGCTGTCCCGTCTCTCTCCTCCCGCGCTGTTTTCGCTGTCCCGGCTCTCTCCTCCCGCGCTGTTTGCACTGTCCCGGCTCTCTCTCCTCCCGCGCTGTTTTCACTGTCCCGGCTCTCTCGCCTCCCGCGCTGTTTTCACTGTCCCGGCTCTCTCCTCTCGCGCTGTTTTCACTGTCCCGGCTCTCTCCTCCCGCGCTGTTTTCGCTGTCCCGGCTCTCTCCTCTCGCGCTGTTTTCACTGTCCCGGCTCTCTCCTCCCGCGCTGTTTCCGCTGTCCCGGCTCTCTCCTCCCGCGCTGTTTTCACTGTCCCGGCTCTCTCTCCTCTCGCGCTGTTTTCGCTGTCCCGGCTCTCTCCTCCCGCGCTGTTTTCGCTGTCCCGGCTCTCTCCTCTCGCGCTGTTTTCACTGTCCCGGCTCTCTCCTCTCGCGCTGTTTTCGCTGTCCCGGCTCTCTCCTCTCGCGCTGTTTTCGCTGTCCCGGCTCTCTCTCCTCTCGCGCTGTTTTCACTGTCCCGGTTCTCTCCTCCCGCGCTGTTTTCACTGTCCCGGCTCTCTCCTCTCGCGCTGTTTTCGCTGTCCCAGCTCTCTCCTCCCGCGCTGTTTTCGCTGTCCCGGCTCTCTCCTCCCGCGCTGTTTGCACTGTCCCAGCTCTCTCTCCTCCCGCGCTGTTTTCACTGTCCCGGCTCTCTCGCCTTCCGCGCTGTTTTCACTGTCCCGGCTCTCTCCTCTCGCGCTGTTTTCACTGTCCCGGCTCTTTCTCCTCCTGCGCTGTTTTCACTGTCCCGGTTCTCTCCTCTCGCGCTGTTTTCGCTGTCCCGGCTCTCTCTCCTCCCGCGCTGTTTTCGCTGTCCCGGCTCTCTCCTCTCGCGCTGTTTTCACTGTCCCGGCTCTCTCCTCCCGCGCTGTTTTCAATGTCCCGGCTCTCTCCTCCCGCGCTGTTTTCGCTGTCCCGTCTCTCTCTCCTCTCGCGCTGTTTTCACTGTCCCGGCTCTCTCCTCTCGCGCTGTTTTCACTGTCCCGGCTCTCTCTCCTCCCGCGCTGTTTTCACTGTCCCGGTTCTCTCCTCTCGCGCTGTTTTCACTGTCCCGGCTCTCTCTCCTCCCGCGCTGTTTTCACTGTCCCGGTTCTCTCCTCTCGCGCTGTTTTCACTGTCCCGGCTCTCTCTCCTCCCGCGCTGTTTTCGCTGTCCCGGCTCTCTCCTCCCGCGCTGTTTTCGCTGTCCCGGCTCTCTCTCCTCCCGCGCTGTTTTCGCTGTCCCGGCTCTCTCCTCTCGCGCTGTTTTCACTGTCCCGGTTCTCTTCTCTCGCGCTGTTTTCACTGTCCCGGCTCTCTCCTCTCGCGCTGTTTTCGCTGTCCCGGCTCTCTCTCCTCCCGCGCTGTTTTCACTGTCCCGGCCCTCTCCTCTCGCGCTGTTTTCGCTGTCCCGGCTCTCTCCTCCCGCGCTGTTTTCACTGTCCCGGCTCTCTCTCCTCCCGCGCTGTTTTCGCTGTCCCGGCTCTCTCCTCTCGCGCTGTTTTCGCTGTCCCGGCTCTCTCTCCTCTCGCGCTGTTTTCACTGTCCCGGTTCTCTCCTCCCGCGCTGTTTTCACTGTCCCGGCTCTCTCCTCTCGCGCTGTTTTCGCTGTCCCGTCTCTCTCCTCCCGCGCTGTTTTCGCTGTCCCGGCTCTCTCCTCCCGCGCTGTTTGCACTGTCCCGGCTCTCTCTCCTCCCGCGCTGTTTTCACTGTCCCGGCTCTCTCGCCTCCCGCGCTGTTTTCACTGTCCCGGCTCTCTCCTCTCGCGCTGTTTTCACTGTCCCGGCTCACTCTCCTCCCGCGCTGTTTTCACTGTCCCGGCTCTCTCTCCTCCCGCGCTGTTTTCACTGTCCCGGCTCTCTCCTCTCGCGCTGTTTTCAGTGTCCCGGCTCTCTCCTCCCGCGCTGTTTTCGCTGTCCCGGCTCTCTCCTCTCGCGCTGTTTTCACTGTCCCGGCTCTCTCTCCTCCCGCGCTGTTTTCACTGTCCCGGCTCTCTCCTCTCGCGCTGTTTTCAGTGTCCCGGCTCTCTCCTCCCGCGCTGTTTTCGCTGTCCCGGCTCTCTCCTCTCGCGCTGTTTTCACTGTCCCGGCTCACTCTCCTCCCGCGCTGTTTTCACTGTCCCGGCTCTCTCCTCTCGCGCTGTTTTCGCTGTCCCGGCTCTCTCTCCTCCCGCGCTGTTTTCACTGTCCCGGTTCTCTCCTCTCGCGCTGTTTTCGCTGTCCCGGCTCTCTCCTCTCGCGCTGTTTTCACTGTCCCGGCTCTCTCTCCTCCCGCGCTGTTTTCGCTGTCCCGGCTCTCTTTCCTCTCGCACTGTTTTCACTGTCCCGGCTCTCTCCTCCCGCGCTGTTTTCGTTGTCCCGGCTCTCTCTCCTCTCGCGCTGTTTTCACTGTCCCGGCTCTCTCTCCTCCCGCTCTGTTTTCGCTGTCCCGGCTCTCTCTCCTCTCGCACTGTTTTCACTGTCCCGGCTCTCTCCTCCCGCGCTGTTTTCGCTGTCCCGGCTCTCTCTCCTCTCGCGCTGTTTTTACTGTCCCGGCTCTCTCTCCTCTCGCGCTGGTTTCGCTGTCCCGGCTCTCTCTCCTCTCGCGCTGTTTTCGCTGTCCCGGCTCTCACCTCTCGCGCTGTTTCCGCTGTCCCGGCTCTCTCCTCCCGCGCTGTTTTCACTGTCCCGGCTCTCTCTCCTCTCGCGCTGTTTTCGCTGTCCCGGCTCTCTCCTCCCGCGCTGTTTTCGCTGTCCCGGCTCTCTCCTCTCGCGCTGTTTTCACTGTCCCGGCTCTCTCCTCTCGCGCTGTTTTCGCTGTCCCGGCTCTCTCCTCTCGCGCTGTTTTCACTGTCCCGGCTCTCTCTCCTCTCGCGCTGTTTTCACTGTCCCGGTTCTCTCCTCCCGCGCTGTTTTCACTGTCCCGGCTCTCTCCTCTCGCGCTGTTTTCGCTGTCCCAGCTCTCTCCTCCCGCGCTGTTTTCGCTGTCCCGGCTCTCTCCTCCCGCGCTGTTTGCACTGTCCCAGCTCTCTCTCCTCCCGCGCTGTTTTCACTGTCCCGGCTCTCTCGCCTCCCGCGCTGTTTTCACTGTCCCGGCTCTCTCCTCTCGCGCTGTTTTCACTGTCCCGGCTCTTTCTCCTCCCGCGCTGTTTTCACTGTCCCGGTTCTCTCCTCTCGCGCTGTTTTCGCTGTCCCGGCTCTCTCTCCTCCCGCGCTGTTTTCGCTGTCCCGGCTCTCTCCTCTCGCGCTGTTTTCACTGTCCCGGCTCTCTCCTCCCGCGCTGTTTTCAATGTCCCGGCTCTCTCCTCCCGCGCTGTTTTCGCTGTCCCGTCTCTCTCTCCTCTCGCGCTGTTTTCACTGTCCCGGCTCTCTCCTCTCGCGCTGTTTTCACTGTCCCGGCTCTCTCTCCTCCCGCGCTGTTTTCACTGTCCCGGTTCTCTCCTCTCGCGCTGTTTTCACTGTCCCGGCTCTCTCTCCTCCCGCGCTGTTTTCACTGTCCCGGTTCTCTCCTCTCGCGCTGTTTTCACTGTCCCGGCTCTCTCTCCTCCCGCGCTGTTTTCGCTGTCCCGGCTCTCTCCTCCCGCGCTGTTTTCGCTGTCCCGGCTCTCTCTCCTCCCGCGCTGTTTTCGCTGTCCCGGCTCTCTCCTCTCGCGCTGTTTTCACTGTCCCAGTTCTCTCCTCTCGCGCTGTTTTCACTGTCCCGGCTCTCTCCTCTCGCGCTGTTTTCGCTGTCCCGGCTCTCTCTCCTCCCGCGCTGTTTTCACTGTCCCGGCTCTCTCCTCTCGCGCTGTTTTCGCTGTCCCGGCTCTCTCCTCCCGCGCTGTTTTCACTGTCCCGGCTCTCTCTCCTCCCGCGCTGTTTTCGCTGTCCCGGCTCTCTCCTCTCGCGCTGTTTTCGCTGTCCCGGCTCTCTCTCCTCTCGCGCTGTTTTCACTGTCCCGGTTCTCTCCTCCCGCGCTGTTTTCACTGTCCCGGCTCTCTCCTCTCGCGCTGTTTTCGCTGTCCCGTCTCTCTCCTCCCGCGCTGTTTTCGCTGTCCCGGCTCTCTCCTCCCGCGCTGTTTGCACTGTCCCGGCTCTCTCTCCTCCCGCGCTGTTTTCACTGTCCCGGCTCTCTCGCCTCCCGCGCTGTTTTCACTGTCCCGGCTCTCTCCTCTCGCGCTGTTTTCACTGTCCCGGCTCACTCTCCTCCCGCGCTGTTTTCACTGTCCCGGCTCTCTCTCCTCCCGCGCTGTTTTCACTGTCCCGGTTCTCTCCTCTCGCGCTGTTTTCGCTGTCCCGGCTCTCTCTCCTCCCGCGCTGTTTTCGCTGTCCCGGCTCTCTCCTCTCGCGCTGTTTTCACTGTCCCGGCTCTCTCCTCCCGCGCTGTTTTCACTGTCCCGGCTCTCTCCTCTCGCGCTGTTTTCACTGTCCCGGCTCTCTCCTCTCGCGCTGTTTTCGCTGTCCCGGCTCTCTCTCCTCCCGCGCTGTTTTCACTGTCCCGGCTCTCTCCTCTCGCGCTGTTTTCACTGTCCCGGCTCTCTCCTCTCGTGCTGTTTTCACTGTCCCGGCTCTCTCTCCTCTCGCGCTGTTTTCGCTGTCACGGCTCTCTCCTCCCGCGCTGTTTTCGCTGTCCCAGCTCTCTCTCCTCCCGCGCTGTTTTTGCTGTCCCGGCTCTCTCCTCCCGCGCTGTTTTCGCTGTCCCGGCTCTCTCTCCTCTCGCGCTGTTTTCACTGTCCCGGCTCTCTCTCCTCTCGCGCTGTTTTCGCTGTCCCGGCTCTCTCCTCCCGCGCTGTTTTCACTGTCCCGGCTCTCTCTCCCCTCGCGCTGTTTTCACTGTCCCGGCTCTCTCACCTCTCGCGCTGTTTTCAATGTCCCGGCTGTCTCTCCTCCCGCGCTGTTTTCGCTGTCCCGGCTCTCTCCTCTCGCGCTGTTTTCAATGTCCCGGCTCTCTCTCCTCCCGCGCTGTTTTCACTGTCTCGGCTCTCTCTCCCCTCGCGCTGTTTTCACTGTCCCGGCTCTCTCTCCTCTCGCGCTGTTTTCACTTTGCCGGCTCTCTCCTCTCGCGCTGTTTTCACTGTCCCGGCTCTCTCCTCCCGCGCTGTTTTCGCTGTCCCGGCTCTCTCCTCTCGCGCTGTTTTCGCTGTCCCGGCTCTCTCCTCTCGTGCTGTTTTCAATGTCCCGGCTCTCTCTCCTCCCGCGCTGTTTTCACTGTCCCGGCTCTCTCTCCCCTCGCGCTGTTTTCACTGTCCCGGCTCTCTCTCCTCTCGCGCTGTTTTCACTGTCCCGGCTCTCTCTCCTCCCGCGCTGTTTTCACTGTCCCGGCTCTCTCTCCTCCCGCGCTGTTTTCACTGTCCCGGCTCTCTCCTCCCGCGCTGTTTTCGCTGTCCCGGCTCTCTCCTCTCGCGCTGTTTTCACTGTCCCGGCTCTCTCTCCTCCCGCGCTGTTTTCGCTGTCCCGGCTCTCACCTCCCGCGCTGTTTTCACTGTCCCGGCTCTCTCTCCTCCCGCGCTGTTTTCACTGTCCCGGCTCTCTCCTCTCACGCTGTTTTCAGTGTCCCGGCTCTCTCCTCCCGTGCTATTTTCGCTGTCCCGGCTCTCTCCTCTCGCGCTGTTTTCACTGTCCCGGCTCTCTCCTCCCGCGCTGTTTTCACTGTCCCGGCTCTCTCCTACCGCGCTGTTTTCGCTGTCCCGGCTCTCTCCTCTCGCGCTGTTTTCACTGTCCCGGCTCTCTCCCCTCGCGCTGTTTTCGCTGTCCCGGCTCACTCCTCTCGCGCTGTTTTCACTGTCCCGGCTCTCTCCTCTCGCGCTGTTTTCGCTGTCCCGGCTCTCTCCTCTCGCGCTGTTTTCACTGTCCCGGCTCACTCTCCTCCCGCGCTGTTTTCACTGTCCCGGCTCTCTCCTCTCGCGCTGTTTTCGCTGTCCCGGCTCTCTCTCCTCCCGCGCTGTTTTCACTGTCCCGGTTCTCTCCTCTCGCGCTGTTTTCGCTGTCCCGGCTCTCTCCTCTCGCGCTGTTTTCACTGTCCCGGCTCTCTCTCCTCCCGCGCTGTTTTCGCTGTCCCGGCTCTCTCTCCTCTCGCACTGTTTTCACTGTCCCGGCTCTCTCCTCCCGCGCTGTTTTCGCTGTCCCGGCTCTCTCTCCTCTCGCGCTGTTTTCACTGTCCCGGCTCTCTCTCCTCCCGCTCTGTTTTCGCTGTCCCGGCTCTCTCTCCTCTCGCACTGTTTTCACTGTCCCGGCTCTCTCCTCCCGCGCTGTTTTCGCTGTCCCGGCTCTCTCTCCTCTCGCGCTGTTTTCACTGTCCCGGCTCTCTCTCCTCTCGCGCTGTTTTCGCTGTCCCGGCTCTCTCTCCTCTCGCGCTGTTTTCGCTGTCCCGGCTCTCACCTCTCGCGCTGTTTCCGCTGTCCCGGCTCTCTCCTCCCGCGCTGTTTTCACTGTCCCGGCTCTCTCTCCTCTCGCGCTGTTTTCGCTGTCCCGGCTCTCTCCTCCCGCGCTGTTTTCGCTGTCCCGGCTCTCTCCTCTCGCGCTGTTTTCACTGTCCCGGCTCTCTCCTCTCGCGCTGTTTTCGCTGTCCCGGCTCTCTCTCCTCTCGCGCTGTTTTCACTGTCCCGGCTCTCTCCTCCCGCGCTGTTTTCACTGTCCCGGCTCTCTCCTCCCGCGCTGTTTTCGCTGTCCCGGCTCTCTCCTCTCGCGCTGTTTTCGCTGTCCCGGCTCTCTCTCCTCTCGCGCTGTTTTCACTGTCCCGGCTGTCTCTCCTCTCGCACTGTTTTCACTGTCCCGGCTCTCTCCTCCCGCGCTGTTTTCACTGTCCCGGCTCTCTCCTCTCGCGCTGTTTTCAATGTCCCGGCTCTCTCCTCCCGCGCTGTTTTCGCTGTCCCGGCTCTCTCCTCTCGCGCTGTTTTCGCTGTCCTGGCTCTCTCTCCTCCCGCGCTGTTTTCGCTGTCCCGGCTCTCTCCTCCCGCGCTGTTTTCGCTGTCCCGGCTCTCTCCTCCCGCGCTGTTTTCACTGTCCCGGTTCTCTCCTCTCGCGCTGTTTTCACTGTCCCGGCTCTCTCCTCTCGCGCTGTTTTCGCTGTCCCGGCTCTCTCCTCTCGCGCTGTTTTCGCTGTCCCGGCTCTCTCTCCTCTCGCGCTGTTTTCACTGTCCCGGTTCTCTCCTCCCGCGCTGTTTTCACTGTCCCGGCTCTCTCCTCTCGCGCTGTTTTCGCTGTCCCGGCTCTCTCCTCCCGCGCTGTTTTCGCTGTCCCGGCTCTCTCCTCCCGCGCTGTTTTCACTGTCCCGGTTCTCTCCTCTCGCGCTGTTTTCACTGTCCCGGCTCTCTCCTCTCGCGCTGTTTTCGCTGTCCCGGCTCTCTCCTCTCGCGCTGTTTTCGCTGTCCCGGCTCTCTCTCCTCTCGCGCTGTTTTCACTGTCCCGGTTCTCTCCTCCCGCGCTGTTTTCACTGTCCCGGCTCTCTCCTCTCGCGCTGTTTTCGCTGTCCCAGCTCTCTCCTCCCGCGATGTTTTCGCTGTCCCGGCTCTCTCCTCCCGCGCTGTTTGCACTGTCCCAGCTCTCTCTCCTCCCGCGCTGTTTTCACTGTCCCGGCTCTCTCGCCTCCCGCGCTGTTTTCACTGTCCCGGCTCTCTCCTCTCGCGCTGTTTTCACTGTCCCGGCTCTTTCTCCTCCCGCGCTGTTTTCACTGTCCCGGTTCTCTCCTCTCGCGCTGTTTTCGCTGTCCCGGCTCTCTCTCCTCCCGCGCTGTTTTCGCTGTCCCGGCTCTCTCCTCTCGCGCTGTTTTCACTGTCCCGGCTCTCTCCTCCCGCGCTGTTTTCAATGTCCCGGCTCTCTCCTCCCGCGCTGTTTTCGCTGTCCCGGCTCTCTCTCCTCTCGCGCTGTTTTCACTGTCCCGGCTCTCTCCTCTCGCGCTGTTTTCACTGTCCCGGCTCTCTCTCCTCCCGCGCTGTTTTCACTGTCCCGGTTCTCTCCTCTCGCGCTGTTTTCACTGTCCCGGCTCTCTCTCCTCCCGCGCTGTTTTCACTGTCCCGGTTCTCTCCTCTCGCGCTGTTTTCACTGTCCCGGCTCTCTCCTCTCGCGCTGTTTTCGCTGTCCCGGCTCTCTCTCCTCCCGCGCTGTTTTCACTGTCCCGGCTCTCTCCTCTCGCGCTGTTTTCACTGTCCCGGCTCTCTCCTCTCGTGCTGTTTTCACTGTCCCGGCTCTCTCTCCTCTCGCGCTGTTTTCGCTGTCCCGGCTCTCTCCTCCCGCGCTGTTTTCGCTGTCCCAGCTCTCTCTCCTCCCGCGCTGTTTTTGCTGTCCCGGCTCTCTCCTCCCGCGCTGTTTTCGCTGTCCCGGCTCTCTCTCCTCTCGCGCTGTTTTCACTGTCCCGGCTCTCTCTCCTCTCGCGCTGTTTTCGCTGTCCCGGCTCTCTCCTCCCGCGCTGTTTTCACTGTCCCGGCTCTCTCTCCCCTCGCGCTGTTTTCACTGTCCCGGCTCTCTCACCTCTCGCGCTGTTTTCAATGTCCCGGCTGTCTCTCCTCCCGCGCTGTTTTCGCTGTCCCGGCTCTCTCCTCTCGCGCTGTTTTCAATGTCCCGGCTCTCTCTCCTCCCGCGCTGTTTTCACTGTCTCGGCTCTCTCTCCCCTCGCGCTGTTTTCACTGTCCCGGCTCTCTCTCCTCTCGCGCTGTTTTCACTGTCCCGGCTCTCTCCTCTCGCGCTGTTTTCACTGTCCCGGCTCTCTCCTCCCGCGCTGTTTTCGCTGTCCCGGCTCTCTCCTCTCGCGCTGTTTTCGCTGTCCCGGCTCTCTCCTCTCGCGCTGTTTTCAATGTCCCGGCTCTCTCTCCACCCGCGCTTTTTTCACTGTCCCGGCTCTCTCTCCCCTCGCGCTGTTTTCACTGTCCCGGCTCTCTCTCCTCTCGCGCTGTTTTCACTGTCCCGGCTCTCTCTCCTCCCGCGCTGTTTTCACTGTCCCGGCTCTCTCTCCTCCCGCGCTGTTTTCACTGTCCCGGCTCTCTCCTCCCGCGCTGTTTTCGCTGTCCCGGCTCTCTCCTCTCGCGCTGTTTTCACTGTCCCGGCTCTCTCTCCTCCCGCGCTGTTTTCGCTGTCCCGGCTCTCACCTCCCGCGCTGTTTTCACTGTCCCGGCTCTCTCTCCTCCCGCGCTGTTTTCACTGTCCCGGCTCTCTCCTCTCGCGCTGTTTTCAGTGTCCCGGCTCTCTCCTCCCGCGCTGTTTTCGCTGTCCCGGCTCTCTCCTCTCGCGCTGTTTTCACTGTCCCGGCTCTCTCCTCCCGCGCTGTTTTCACTGTCCCGGCTCTCTCCTCCCGCGCTGTTTTCGCTGTCCCGGCTCTCTCCTCTCGCGCTGTTTTCACTGTCCCGGCTCTCTCCCCTCGCGCTGTTTTCGCTGTCCCGGCTCACTCCTCTCGCGCTGTTTTCACTGTCCCGGCTCTCTCCTCTCGCGCTGTTTTCGCTGTCCCGGCTCTCTCCTCTCGCGCTGTTTTCACTGTCCCGGCTCACTCTCCTCCCGCGCTGTTTTCACTGTCCCGGCTCTCTCCTCTCGCGCTGTTTTCGCTGTCCCGGCTCTCTCTCCTCCCGCGCTGTTTTCACTGTCCCGGTTCTCTCCTCTCGCGCTGTTTTCGCTGTCCCGGCTCTCTCCTCTCGCGCTGTTTTCACTGTCCCGGCTCTCTCTCCTCCCGCGCTGTTTTCACAGTCCCGGCTCTCTCTCCTCTCGCACTGTTTTCACTGTCCCGGCTCTCTCCTCCCGCGCTGTTTTCGCTGTCCCGGCTCTCTCTCCTCTCGCGCTGTTTTCACTGTCCCGGCTCTCTCTCCTCCCCCTCTGTTTTCGCTGTCCCGGCTCTCTCTCCTCTCGCACTGTTTTCACTGTCCCGGCTCTCTCCTCCCGCGCTGTTTTCGCTGTCCCGGCTCTCTCTCCTCTCGCACTGTTTTCACTGTCCCGGCTCTCTCTCCTCTCGCGCTGTTTTCGCTGTCCCGGCTCTCTCTCCTCTCGCGCTGTTTTCGCTGTCCCGGCTCTCACCTCTCGCGCTGTTTCCGCTGTCCCGGCTCTATCCTCCCGCGCTGTTTTCACTGTCCCGGCTCTCTCTCCTCTCGCGCTGTTTTCGCTGTCCCGGCTCTCACCTCCCGCGCTGTTTTCGCTGTCCCGGCTCTCTCCTCTCGCGCTGTTTTCACTGTCCCGGCTCTCTCCTCTCGCGCTGTTTTCGCTGTCCCGGCTCTCTCTCCTCTCGCGCTGTTTTCACTGTCCCGGCTCTCTCCTCCCGCGCTGTTTTCACTGTCCCGGCTCTCTCCTCCCGCGCTGTTTTCGCTGTCCCGGCTCTCTCCTCTCGCGCTGTTTTCACTGTCCCGGCTCTCTCCTCCCGCGCTGTTTTCACTGTCCCGGCTCTCTCCTCCCGCGCTGTTTTCGCTGTCCCGGCTCTCTCCTCTCGCCCTGTTTTCGCTGTCCCGGCTCTCTCCTCCCGCGCTGTTTTCACTGTCCCGGCTCTCTCTCCTCTCGCGCTGTTTTCAGTGTCCCGGCTCTCTCCTCTCGCGCTGTTTTCACTGTCCCAGCTCTCTCCTCTCGCGCTGTTTTCACTGTCCCGGCTCTCTCTCCTCCCGCGCTGTTTTCACTGTCCCGGCTCTCTCCTCTCGCGCTGTTTTCACTGTCCCGGCTCTCTCCTCTCGCGCTGTTTTCACTGTCCCGGCTCTCTCTCCTCTCGCGCTGTTTTCACTGTCCCGGCTCTCTCCTCTCGCGCTGTTTTCACTGTCCCGGCTCTCTCCTCCCGCGCTGTTTTCACTGTCCCGGCTCTCTCCCCTCGCGCTGTTTTCGCTGTCCCGGCTCTCTCCTCCCGCGCTGTTTTCACTGTCCCGGCTCTCTCCTCCCGCGCTGTTTTCGCTGTCCCGGCTCTCTCCTCTCGCGCTGTTTTCACTGTCCCGGCTCTCTCCTCCCGCGCTGTTTTCACTGTCCCGGCTCTCTCCCCTCGCGCTGTTTTCGCTGTCCCGGCTCTCTCCTCTCGCGCTGTTTTCACTGTCCCGGCTCTCTCTCCTCCCGCGCTGTTTTCACTGTCCCGGCTCTCTCCTCTCGCGCTGTTTTCAATGTCCCGGCTCTCTCCTCCCGCGCTGTTTTCACTGTCCCGGCTCTCTCCCCTCGCGCTGTTTTCGCTGTCCCGGCTCTCTCCTCTCGCGCTGTTTTCACTGTCCCGGCTCTCTCCTAACGCGCTGTTTTCACTGTCCCGGCTCTCTCCTCCCGCGCTGTTTTCGCTGTCCCGGCTCTCTCTCCTCTCGCGCTGTTTTCACTGTCCCGGCTCTCTCCTCTCGCGCTGTTTTCGCTGTCCCGGCTCTCTCTCCTCCCGCGCTGTTTTCACTGTCCCTGCTCTCTCCTCCCGCGCTGTTTTCACTGTCCCGGCTCTCTCCTCCCGCGCTGTTTTCAATGTCCCGGCTCTCTCTCCTCCCGGACTGTTTTCGCTGTCCCGGCTCTCTCTCCTCCCGCGCTGTTTTCACTGTCCCGGCTCTCTCCACTCGCGCTGTTTTCGCTGTCCCGGCTCTCTCTCCTCCCGCGCTGTTTTCACTGTCCCGGCTCTCTCCTCTCGCGCTGTTTTCACTGTCCCGGCTCTCTCCTCTCGCGCTGATTTCAATGTCCCGGCTCTCTCCTCCCGCGCTGTTTTCACTGTCCCGGTTCTCTCCTCTCGCGCTGTTTTCACTGTCCCGGCTCTCTCCTCTCGCGCTGTTTTCACTGTCCCGGCTCTCTCCTCTCGCGCTGTTTTCAATGTCCCGGCTCTCTCCTCCCGCGCTGTTTTCACTGTCCCGGTTCTCTCCTCTCGCGCTGTTTTCACTGTCCCGGCTCTCTCCTCTCGCGCTGTTTTCAATGTCCCGGCTCTCTCCTCCCGCGCTGTTTTCACTGTCCCGGTTCTCTCCTCTCGCGCTGTTTTCACTGTCCCGGCTCTCTCCTCTCGCGCTGTTTTCGCTGTCCCGGCTCTCTCCTCTCGCGCTGTTTTCAATGTCCCGGCTCTCTCCTCCCGCGCTGTTTTCACTGTTCCGGCTCTCTCCTCCCGCGCTGTTTTCACTGTCCCGGCTCTCTCCTCTCGCGCTGTTTTCACTGCCCCGGCTCTCTCCTCCCGCGCTGTTTTCAATGTCCCGGCTCTCTCCTCCCGCGCTGTTTTCACTGTCCCAGCTCTCTCCTCTCGCGCTGTTTTCACTGTCCCGGCTCTCTCCTCCCGCGCTTTTTAAATCTCCCGGCTCTCTCCTCTCGCGCTGTTTTCGCTGTCCCGGCTCTCTCCTCCCGCGCTGTTTTCAATGTCCCGGCTCTCTCCTCCCGCGCTGTTTTCACTGTCCCGGCTCTCTCTCCTCTCGCGCTGTTTTCACTGTCCCGGCTCTCTCTCCTCCCGCGCTGTTTTCAATGTCCCGGCTCTCTCTCCTCCCGCGCTGTTTTCACTGTCCCGGCTCTCTCCTCCCGCGCTGTTTTCACTGTCCCGGCTCTCTCTCCTCTCGCGCTGTTTTCACTGTCCCGGCTCTCTCCTCTCGCGCTGTTTTCACTGTCCCGGCTCTCTCTCCTCCCGCGCTGTTTTCACTGTCCCGGCTCTCTCTCCTCCCGCGCTGTTTTCACTGTCCCGGCTCTCTCCTCTCGCGCTGTTTTCACTGTCCCGGCTCTCTCTCCTCCCGCGCTGTTTTCACTGTCCCGGCTCTCTCCTCCCGCGCTGTTTTCACTGTCCCGGCTCTCTCCTCCCGCGCTGTTTTCACTGTCCCGGCTCTCTCCTCTCGCGCTGTTTTCGCTGTCCCGGCTCTCTCCTCCCGCGCTGTTTTCACTATCCCGGCTCTCTCACCTCCCGCGCTGTTTTCACTGTCCCGGCTCTCTCTCCTCTCGCGCTGTTTTCGCTGTCCCGGCTCTCTCTCCTCCCGTGCTGTTTTCACTGTCCCGGCTCTCTCCTCTCGCGCTGTTTTCACTGTCCCGGCTCTCTCCTCCCGCGCTGTTTTCGCTGTCCCGGCTCTCTCCTCTCGCGCTGATTTCACTGTCCCGGCTCTCTCCTCCCGCGCTGTTTTCACTGTCCCGGCTCTCTCCTCCCGCGCTGTTTTCGCTGTCCCGGCTCTCTCCTCCCGCGCTGTTTTCACTGTCCCGGCTCTCTCCTCTCGCGCTGTTTTCACTGTCCCGGCTCTCTCCTCTCGCGCTGTTTTCACTGTCCCGGCTCTCTCTCATCTCGCGCTGTTTTCACTGTCCCGGCTCTCTCTCCTCCCGGACTGTTTTCGCTGTCCCGGCTCTCTCTCCTCCCGCGCTGTTTTCACTGTCCCGGCTCTCTCCTCCCGCGCTGTTTTCACTGTCCCGGCTCTCTCCCCTCGCGCTGTTTTCACTGTCCCGGCTCTCTCCTCTCGCGCTGTTTTCACTGTCCCGGCTCTCTCCTCCCGCGCTTTTTCGCTGTCCCGGCTCTCTCCTCTCGCGCTGTTTTCAATGTCCCGGCTCTCTCTCCTCTCGCGCTGTTTTCACTGCCCCGGCTCTCTCCTCCCGCGCTGTTTTCACTGTCCCGGCTCTCTCTCCTCCCGCGCTGTTTTCACTGTCCCGGTTCTCTCCTCTCGCGCTGTTTTCACTGTCCCGTCTCTCTCACCTCCCGCGCTGTTTTCACTGTCCCGGCTCTCTCCTCTCGCGCTGTTTTCGCTGTCCCGGCTCTCTCCTCCCGCGCTGTTTTCGCTGTCCCGGCTCTCTCTCCTCTCGCGCTGTTTTCACTGTCCCGGCTCTCTCCTCCCGCGCTGTTTTCACTGTCCTGGCTCTCTCCTCCCGCGCTGTTTGCACTGTCCCGGCTCTCTCTCCTCTCGCGCTGTTTTCGCTGTCCCGGCTCTCTCTCCTCCCGCGCTGTTTTCGCTGTCCCGGCTCTCTCCTCTCGCGCTGTTTTCGCTGTCCCGGCTCTCTCTCCTCTCGCGCTGTTTTCACTGTCCCGGCTGTCTCTCCTCTCGCACTGTTTTCACTGTCCCGGCTCTCTCCTCCCGCGCTGTTTTCACTGTCCCGGCTCTCTCCTCTCGCGCTGTTTTCAATGTCCCGGCTCTCTCCTCCCGCGCTGTTTTCGCTGTCCCGGCTCTCTCCTCTCGCGCTGTTTTCGCTGTCCCGGCTCTCTCTCCTCCCGCGCTGTTTTCGCTGTCCCGGCTCTCTCCTCCCGCGCTGTTTTCGCTGTCCCGGCTCTCTCCTCCCGCGCTGTTTTCACTGTCCCGGTTCTCTCCTCTCGCGCTGTTTTCGCTGTCCCGGCTCTCTCTCCTCTCGCGCTGTTTTCACTGTCCCGGTTCTCTCCTCTCGCGCTGTTTTCACTGTCCCGGCTCTTTCTCCTCCCGCGCTGTTTTCACTGTCCCGGTTCTCTCCTCTCGCGCTGTTTTCGCTGTCCCGGCTCTCTCTCCTCCCGCGCTGTTTTCGCTGTCCCGGCTCTCTCCTCTCGCGCTGTTTTCACTGTCCCGGCTCTCTCCTCCCGCGCTGTTTTCAATGTCCCGGCTCTCTCCTCCCGCGCTGTTTTCGCTGTCCCGGCTCTCTCTCCTCTCGCGCTGTTTTCACTGTCCCGGCTCTCTCCTCTCGCGCTGTTTTCACTGTCCCGGCTCTCTCTCCTCCCGCGCTGTTTTCACTGTCCCGGTTCTCTCCTCTCGCGCTGTTTTCACTGTCCCGGCTCTCTCTCCTCCCGCGCTGTTTTCACTGTCCCGGTTCTCTCCTCTCGCGCTGTTTTCACTGTCCCGGCTCTCTCTCCTCCCGCGCTGTTTTCGCTGTCCCGGCTCTCTCCTCCCGCGCTGTTTTCGCTGTCCCGGCTCTCTCTCCTCCCGCGCTGTTTTCGCTGTCCCGGCTCTCTCCTCTCGCGCTGTTTTCACTGTCCCGGTTCTCTCCTCTCGCGCTGTTTTCACTGTCCCGGTTCTCTCCTCCCGCGCTGTTTTCACTGTCCCGGCTCTCTCCTCTCGCGCTGTTTTCGCTGTCCCGTCTCTCTCCTCCCGCGCTGTTTTCGCTGTCGCGGCTCTCTCCTCCCGCGCTGTTTGCACTGTCCCGGCTCTCTCTCCTCCCGCGCTGTTTTCACTGTCCCGGCTCTCTCGCCTCCCGCGCTGTTTTCACTGTCCCGGCTCTCTCCTCTCGCGCTGTTTTCACTGTCCCGGCTCACTCTCCTCCCGCGCTGTTTTCACTGTCCCGGCTCTCTCTCCTCCCGCGCTGTTTTCACTGTCCCGGTTCTCTCCTCTCGCACTGTTTTCGCTGTCCCGGCTCTCTCTCCTCCCGCGCTGTTTTCGCTGTCCCGGCTCTCTCCTCTCGCGCTGTTTTCGCTGTCCCGGCTCTCTCCTCCCGCGCTGTTTTCACTGTCCCGGCTCTCTCCTCTCGCGCTGTTTTCACTGTCCCGGCTCTCTCCTCTCGCGCTGTTTTCGCTGTCCCGGCTCTCTCTCCTCTCGCGCTGTTTTCACTGTCCCGGCTCTCTCCTCTCGCGCTGTTTTCACTGTCCCGGCTCTCTCCTCTCGTGCTGTTTTCACTGTCCCGGCTCTCTCTCCTCTCGCGCTGTTTTCGCTGTCCCGGCTCTCTCCTCCCGCGCTGTTTTCGCTGTCCCAGCTCTCTCTCCTCCCGCGCTGTTTTTGCTGCCCCGGCTCTCTCCTCCCGCGCTGTTTTCGCTGTCCCGGCTCTCTCTCCTCTCGCGCTGTTTTCACTGTCCCGGCTCTCTCTCCTCTCGCGCTGTTTTCGCTGTCCCGGCTCTCTCCTCCCGCGCTGTTTTCACTGTCCCGGCTCTCTCTCCCCTCGCGCTGTTTTCACTGTCCCGGCTCTCTCACCTCTCGCGCTGTTTTCAATGTCCCGGCTGTCTCTCCTCCCGCGCTGTTTTCGCTGTCCCGGCTCTCTCCTCTCGCGCTGTTTTCAATGTCCCGGCTCTCTCTCCTCCCGCGCTGTTTTCACTGTCTCGGCTCTCTCTCCCCTCGCGCTGTTTTCACTGTCCCGGCTCTCTCTCCTCTCGCGCTGTTTTCACTGTCCCGGCTCTCTCCTCTCGCGCTGTTTTCACTGTCCCGGCTCTCTCCTCCCGCGCTGTTTTCGCTGTCCCGGCTCTCTCCTCTCGCGCTGTTTTCGCTGTCCCGGCTCTCTCCTCTCGCGCTGTTTTCAATGTCCCGGCTCTCTCTCCACCCGCGCTTTTTTCACTGTCCCGGCTCTCTCTCCCCTCGCGCTGTTTTCACTGTCCCGGCTCTCTCTCCTCTCGCGCTGTTTTCACTGTCCCGGCTCTCTCTCCTCCCGCGCTGTTTTCACTGTCCCGGCTCTCTCTCCCTCCGCGCTGTTTTCACTGTCCCGGCTCTCTCCTCCCGCGCTGTTTTCGCTGTCCCGGCTCTCTCCTCTCGCGCTGTTTTCACTGTCCCGGCTCTCTCTCCTCCCGCGCTGTTTTCGCTGTCCCGGCTCTCACCTCCCGCGCTGTTTTCACTGTCCCGGCTCTCTCTCCTCCCGCGCTGTTTTCACTGTCCCGGCTCTCTCCTCTCGCGCTGTTTTCAGTGTCCCGGCTCTCTCCTCCCGCGCTGTTTTCGCTGTCCCGGCTCTCTCCTCTCGCGCTGTTTTCACTGTCCCGGCTCTCTCCTCCCGCGCTGTTTTCACTGTCCCGGCTCTCTCCTCCCGCGCTGTTTTCGCTGTCCCGGCTCTCTCCTCTCGCGCTGTTTTCACTGTCCCGGCTCTCTCCCCTCGCGCTGTTTTCGCTGTCCCGGCTCACTCCTCTCGCGCTGTTTTCACTGTCCCGGCTCTCTCCTCTCGCGCTGTTTTCGCTGTCCCGGCTCTCTCCTCTCGCGCTGTTTTCACTGTCCCGGCTCACTCTCCTCCCGCGCTGTTTTCACTGTCCCGGCTCTCTCCTCTCGCGCTGTTTTCGCTGTCCCGGCTCTCTCTCCTCCCGCGCTGTTTTCACTGTCCCGGTTCTCTCCTCTCGCGCTGTTTTCGCTGTCCCGGCTCTCTCCTCTCGCGCTGTTTTCACTGTCCCGGCTCTCTCTCCTCCCGCGCTGTTTTCACAGTCCCGGCTCTCTCTCCACTCGCACTGTTTTCACTGTCCCGGCTCTCTCCTCCCGCGCTGTTTTCGCTGTCCCGGCTCTCTCTCCTCTCGCGCTGTTTTCACTGTCCCGGCTCTCTCTCCTCCCCCTCTGTTTTCGCTGTCCCGGCTCTCTCTCCTCTCGCACTGTTTTCACTGTCCCGGCTCTCTCCTCCCGCGCTGTTTTCGCTGTCCCGGCTCTCTCTCCTCTCGCGCTGTTTTCACTGTCCCGGCTCTCTCTCCTCTCGCGCTGTTTTCGCTGTCCCGGCTCTCTCTCCTCTCGCGCTGTTTTCGCTGTCCCGGCTCTCACCTCTCGCGCTGTTTCCGCTGTCCCGGCTCTATCCTCCCGCGCTGTTTTCACTGTCCCGGCTCTCTCTCCTCTCGCGCTGTTTTCGCTGTCCCGGCTCTCACCTCCCGCGCTGTTTTCGCTGTCCCGGCTCTCTCCTCTCGCGCTGTTTTCACTGTCCCGGCTCTCTCCTCTCGCGCTGTTTTCGCTGTCCCGGCTCTCTCTCCTCTCGCGCTGTTTTCACTGTCCCGGCTCTCTCCTCCCGCGCTGTTTTCACTGTCCCGGCTCTCTCCTCCCGCGCTGTTTTCGCTGTCCCGGCTCTCTCCTCTCGCGCTGTTTTCACTGTCCCGGCTCTCTCCTCCCGCGCTGTTTTCACTGTCCCGGCTCTCTCCTCCCGCGCTGTTTTCGCTGTCCCGGCTCTCTCCTCTCGCCCTGTTTTCGCTGTCCCGGCTCTCTCCTCCCGCGCTGTTTTCACTGTCCCGGCTCTCTCTCCTCTCGCGCTGTTTTCAGTGTCCCGGCTCTCTCCTCTCGCGCTGTTTTCACTGTCCCGGCTCTCTCCTCCCGCGCTGTTTTCACTGTCCCGGCTCTCTCCCCTCGCGCTGTTTTCGCTGTCCCGGCTCTCTCCTCCCGCGCTGTTTTCACTGTCCCGGCTCTCTCCTCCCGCGCTGTTTTCGCTGTCCCGGCTCTCTCCTCTCGCGCTGTTTTCACTGTCCCGGCTCTCTCCTCCCGCGCTGTTTTCACTGTCCCGGCTCTCTCCCCTCGCGCTGTTTTCGCTGTCCCGGCTCTCTCCTCTCGCGCTGTTTTCACTGTCCCGGCTCTCTCTCCTCCCGCGCTGTTTTCACTGTCCCGGCTCTCTCCTCTCGCGCTGTTTTCACTGTCCCGGCTCTCTCCTCCCGCGCTGTTTTCACTGTCCCGGCTCTCTCCCCTCGCGCTGTTTTCGCTGTCCCGGCTCTCTCCTCTCGCGCTGTTTTCACTGTCCCGGCTCTCTCCTAACGCGCTGTTTTCACTGTCCCGGCTCTCTCCTCCCGCGCTGTTTTCGCTGTCCCGGCTCTCTCTCCTCTCGCGCTGTTTTCACTGTCCCGGCTCTCTCCTCTCGCGCTGTTTTCGCTGTCCCGGCTCTCTCTCCTCCCGCGCTGTTTTCACTGTCCCGGCTCTCTCCTCCCGCGCTGTTTTCAATGTCCCGGCTCTCTCTCCTCCCGGACTGTTTTCGTTGTCCCGGCTCTCTCTCCTCCCGCGCTGTTTTCACTGTCCCGGCTCTCTCCACTCGCGCTGTTTTCGCTGTCCCGGCTCTCTCTCCTCCCGCGCTGTTTTCACTGTCCCGGCTCTCTCCTCTCGCGCTGTTTTCACTGTCCCGGCTCTCTCCTCTCGCGCTGATTTCAATGTCCCGGCTCTCTCCTCCCGCGCTGTTTTCACTGTCCCGGTTCTCTCCTCTCGCGCTGTTTTCACTGTCCCGGCTCTCTCCTCTCGCGCTGTTTTCACTGTCCCGGCTCTCTCCTCTCGCGCTGTTTTCAATGTCCCGGCTCTCTCCTCCCGCGCTGTTTTCACTGTCCCGGTTCTCTCCTCTCGCGCTGTTTTCACTGTCCCGGCTCTCTCCTCTCGCGCTGTTTTCAATGTCCCGGCTCTCTCCTCCCGCGCTGTTTTCACTGTCCCGGTTCTCTCCTCTCGCGCTGTTTTCACTGTCCCGGCTCTCTCCTCTCGCGCTGTTTTCGCTGTCCCGGCTCTCTCCTCTCGCGCTGTTTTCAATGTCCCGGCTCTCTCCTCCCGCGCTGTTTTCACTGTTCCGGCTCTCTCCTCCCGCGCTGTTTTCACTGTCCCGGCTCTCTCCTCTCGCGCTGTTTTCACTGCCCCGGCTCTCTCCTCCCGCGCTGTTTTCAATGTCCCGGCTCTCTCCTCCCGCGCTGTTTTCACTGTCCCAGCTCTCTCCTCTCGCGCTGTTTTCACTGTCCCGGCTCTCTCCTCCCGCGCTTTTTAAATCTCCCGGCTCTCTCCTCTCGCGCTGTTTTCGCTGTCCCGGCTATCTCCTCCCGCGCTGTTTTCAATGTCCCGGCTCTCTCCTCCCGCGCTGTTTTCACTGTCCCGGCTCTCTCTCCTCTCGCGCTGTTTTCACTGTCCCGGCTCTCTCTCCTCCCGCGCTGTTTTCAATGTCCCGGCTCTCTCTCCTCCCGCGCTGTTTTCACTGTCCCGGCTCTCTCCTCCCGCGCTGTTTTCACTGTCCCGGCTCTCTCTCCTCTCGCGCTGTTTTCACTGTCCCGGCTCTCTCCTCTCGCGCTGTTTTCACTGTCCCGGCTCTCTCTCCTCCCGCGCTGTTTTCACTGTCCCGGCTCTCTCTCCTCCCGCGCTGTTTTCACTGTCCCGGCTCTCTCCTCTCGCGCTGTTTTCACTGTCCCGGCTCTCTCTCCTCCCGCGCTGTTTTCACTGTCCCGGCTCTCTCCTCCCGCGCTGTTTTCACTGTCCCGGCTCTCTCCTCCCGCGCTGTTTTCACTGTCCCGGCTCTCTCCTCTCGCGCTGTTTTCGCTGTCCCGGCTCTCTCCTCCCGCGCTGTTTTCACTATCCCGGCTCTCTCACCTCCCGCGCTGTTTTCACTGTCCCGGCTCTCTCTCCTCTCGCGCTGTTTTCGCTGTCCCGGCTCTCTCTCCTCCCGTGCTGTTTTCACTGTCCCGGCTCTCTCCTCTCGCGCTGTTTTCACTGTCCCGGCTCTCTCCTCCCGCGCTGTTTTCGCTGTCCCGGCTCTCTCCTCTCGCGCTGATTTCACTGTCCCGGCTCTCTCCTCCCGCGCTGTTTTCACTGTCCCGGCTCTCTCCTCCCGCGCTGTTTTCGCTGTCCCGGCTCTCTCCTCCCGCGCTGTTTTCACTGTCCCGGCTCTCTCCTCTCGCGCTGTTTTCACTGTCCCGGCTCTCTCCTCTCGCGCTGTTTTCACTGTCCCGGCTCTCTCTCATCTCGCGCTGTTTTCACTGTCCCGGCTCTCTCTCCTCCCGGACTGTTTTCGCTGTCCCGGCTCTCTCTCCTCCCGCGCTGTTTTCACTGTCCCGGCTCTCTCCTCCCGCGCTGTTTTCACTGTCCCGGCTCTCTCCCCTCGCGCTGTTTTCACTGTCCCGGCTCTCTCCTCTCGCGCTGTTTTCACTGTCCCGGCTCTCTCCTCCCGCGCTTTTTCGCTGTCCCGGCTCTCTCCTCTCGCGCTGTTTTCAATGTCCCGGCTCTCTCTCCTCTCGCGCTGTTTTCACTGCCCCGGCTCTCTCCTCCCGCGCTGTTTTCACTGTCCCGGCTCTCTCTCCTCCCGCGCTGTTTTCACTGTCCCGGTTCTCTCCTCTCGCGCTGTTTTCACTGTCCCGTCTCTCTCACCTCCCGCGCTGTTTTCACTGTCCCGGCTCTCTCCTCTCGCGCTGTTTTCGCTGTCCCGGCTCTCTCCTCCCGCGCTGTTTTCGCTGTCCCGGCTCTCTCTCCTCTCGCGCTGTTTTCACTGTCCCGGCTCTCTCCTCCCGCGCTGTTTTCACTGTCCTGGCTCTCTCCTCCCGCGCTGTTTGCACTGTCCCGGCTCTCTCTCCTCTCGCGCTGTTTTCGCTGTCCCGGCTCTCTCTCCTCCCGCGCTGTTTTCGCTGTCCCGGCTCTCTCCTCTCGCGCTGTTTTCGCTGTCCCGGCTCTCTCTCCTCTCGCGCTGTTTTCACTGTCCCGGCTGTCTCTCCTCTCGCACTGTTTTCACTGTCCCGGCTCTCTCCTCCCGCGCTGTTTTCACTGTCCCGGCTCTCTCCTCTCGCGCTGTTTTCAATGTCCCGGCTCTCTCCTCCCGCGCTGTTTTCGCTGTCCCGGCTCTCTCCTCTCGCGCTGTTTTCGCTGTCCCGGCTCTCTCTCCTCCCGCGCTGTTTTCGCTGTCCCGGCTCTCTCCTCCCGCGCTGTTTTCGCTGTCCCGGCTCTCTCCTCCCGCGCTGTTTTCACTGTCCCGGTTCTCTCCTCTCGCGCTGTTTTCGCTGTCCCGGCTCTCTCTCCTCTCGCGCTGTTTTCACTGTCCCGGTTCTCTCCTCCCGCGCTGTTTTCACTGTCCCGGCTCTCTCCTCTCGCGCTGTTTTCGCTGTCCCGGCTCTCTCCTCCCGCGCTGTTTTCGCTGTCCCGGCTCTCTCCTACCGCGCTGTTTTCACTGTCCCGGTTCTCTCCTCTCGCGCTGTTTTCACTGTCCCGGCTCTCTCCTCTCGCGCTGTTTTCGCTGTCCCGGCTCTCTCCTCTCGCGCTGTTTTCGCTGTCCCGGATCTCTCTCCTCTCGCGCTGTTTTCACTGTCCCGGTTCTCTCCTCCCGCGCTGTTTTCACTGTCCCGGCTCTCTCCTCTCGCGCTGTTTGCACTGTCCCGGCTCTCTCTCCTCCCGCGCTGTTTTCACTGTCCCGGCTCTCTCGCCTCCCGCGCTGTTTTCACTGTCCCGGCTCTCTCCTCTCGCGCTGTTTTCACTGTCCCGGCTCTCTCTCCTCCCGCGCTGTTTTCACTGTCCCGGTTCTCTCCTCTCGCGCTGTTTTCGCTGTCCCGGCTCTCTCTCCTCCCGCGCTGTTTTCGCTGTCCCGGCACTCTCCTCTCGCGCTGTTTTCACTGTCCCGGCTCTCTCCTCCCGGGCTGTTTTCAATGTCCCGGCTCTCTCCTCCCGCGCTGTTTTCGCTGTCCCGGCTCTCTCTCCTCTCGCGCTGTTTTCACTGTCCCGGCTCTCTCCTCTCGCGCTGTTTTCACTGTCCCGGCTCTCTCTCCTCCCGCGCTGTTTTCACTGTCCCGGTTCTCTCCTCTCGCGCTGTTTTCACTGTCCCGGCTCTCTCTCCTCCCGCGCTGTTTTCACTGTCCCGGTTCTCTCCTCTCGCGCTGTTTTCACTGTCCCGGCTCTCTCTCCTCCCGCGCTGTTTTCGCTGTCCCGGCTCTCTCCTCCCGCGCTGTTTTCGCTGTCCCGGCTCTCTTTCCTCCCGCGCTGTTTTCGCTGTCCCGGCTCTCTCCTCTCGCGCTGTTTTCACTGTCCCGGTTCTCTCCTCTCGCGCTGTTTTCACTGTCCCGGCTCTCTCCTCTCGCGCTGTTTTCGCTGTCCCGGCTCTCTCTCCTCCCGCGCTGTTTTCACTGTCCCGGTTCTCTCCTCTCGCGCTGTTTTCACTGTCCCGGCTCTCTCACCTCCTGCGCTGTTTTCACTGTCCCGGCTCTCTCCTCTCGCGCTGTTTTCGCTGTCCCGGCTCTCTCCTCCCGCGCTGTTTTCGCTGTCCCGGCTCTCTCTCCTCTCGCGTTGTTTTCACTGTCCCGGCTCTCTCCTCCCGCGCTGTTTTCACTGTCCCGGCTCTCTCCTCCCGCGCTGTTTGCACTGTCCCGGCTCTCTCTCCTCTCGCGCTGTTTTCGCTGTCCCGGCTCTCTCTCCTCCCGCGCTGTTTTCGCTGTCCCGGCTCTCTCCTCTCGCGCTGTTTTCGCTGTCCCGGCTCTCTCTCCTCTCGCGCTGTTTTCACTGTCCCGGCTGTCTCTCTTCTCGCACTGTTTTCACTGTCCCGGCTCTCTCCTCCCGCGCTGTTTTCACTGTCCCGGCTCTCTCCTCTCGCGCTGTTTTCAATGTCCCGGCTCTCTCCTCCCGCGCTGTTTTCGCTGTCCCGGCTCTCTCCTCTCGCGCTGTTTTCGCTGTCCCGGCTCTCTCTCCTCCCGCGCTGTTTTCGCTGTCCCGGCTCTCTCCTCCCGCGCTGTTTTCGCTGTCCCGGCTCTCTCCTCCCGCGCTGTTTTCACTGTCCCGGTTCTCTCCTCTCGCGCTGTTTTCACTGTCCCGGCTCTCTCCTCTCGCGCTGTTTTCGCTGTCCCGGCTCTCTCCTCTCGCGCTGTTTTCGCTGTCCCGGCTCTCTCTCCTCTCGCGCTGTTTTCACTGTCCCGGTTCTCTCCTCCCGCGCTGTTTTCACTGTCCCGGCTCTCTCCTCTCGCGCTGTTTTCGCTGTCCCGGCTCTCTCCTCCCGCGCTGTTTTCGCTGTCCCGGCTCTCTCCTCCCGCGCTGTTTTCACTGTCCCGGTTCTCTCCTCTCGCGCTGTTTTCACTGTCCCGGCTCTCTCCTCTCGCGCTGTTTTCGCTGTCCCGGCTCTCTCCTCTCGCGCTGTTTTCGCTGTCCCGGCTCTCTCTCCTCTCGCGCTGTTTTCACTGTCCCGGTTCTCTCCTCCCGCGCTGTTTTCACTGTCCCGGCTCTCTCCTCTCGTGCTGTTTTCGCTGTCCCGGCTCTCTCCTCCCGCGCTGTTTTCGCTGTCCCGGCTCTCTCCTCCCGCGCTGTTTGCACTGTCCCGGCTCTCTCTCCTCCCGCGCTGTTTTCACTGACCCGGCTCTCTCGCCTCCCGCGCTGTTTTCACTGTCCCGGCTCTCTCCTCTCGCGCTGTTTTCACTGTCCCGGCTCTCTCTCCTCCCGCGCTGTTTTCACTGTCCCGGTTCTCTCCTCTCGCGCTGTTTTCGCTGTCCCGGCTCTCTCTCCTCCCGCGCTGTTTTCGCTGTCCCGGCTCTCTCCTCTCGCGCTGTTTTCACTGTCCCGGCTCTCTCCTCCCGCGCTGTTTTCAATGTCCCGGCTCTCTCCTCCCGCGCTGTTTTCGCTGTCCCGGCTCTCTCTCCTCTCGCGCTGTTTTCACTGTCCCGGCTCTCTCCTCTCGCGCTGTTTTCACTGTCCCGGCTCTCTCTCCTCCCGCGCTGTTTTCACTGTCCCGGTTCTCTCCTCTCGTGCTGTTTTCACTGTCCCGGCTCTCTCTCCTCCCGCGCTGTTTTCACTGTCCCGGTTCTCTCCTCTCGCGCTGTTTTCACTGTCCCGGCTCTCTCTCCTCCCGCGCTGTTTTCGCTGTCCCGGCTCTCTCCTCCCGCGCTGTTTTCGCTGTCCCGGCTCTCTCTCCTCCCGCGCTGTTTTTGCTGTCCCGGCTCTCTCCTCTCGCACTGTTTTCACTGTCCCGGTTCTCTCCTCTAGCGCTGTTTTCACTGTCCCGGCTCTCTCCTCTCGCGCTGTTTTCGCTGTCCCGGCTCTCTCTCCTCCCGCGCTGTTTTCACTGTCCCGGCTCTCTCCTCTCGCGCTGTTTTCGCTGTCCCGGCTCTCTCCTCCCACGCTGTTTTCACTGTCCCGGCTCTCTCTCCTCCCGCGCTGTTTTCGCTGTCCCGGCTCTCTCCTCTCGCGCTGTTTTCGCTGTCCCGGCTCTCTCTCCTCTCGCGCTGTTTTCACTGTCCCGGTTCTCTCCTCCCGCGCTGTTTTCACTGTCCCGGCTCTCTCCTCTCGCGCTGTTTTCGCTGTCCCGGCTCTCTCCTCCCGCGCTGTTTTCGCTGTCCCGGCTCTCTCCTCCCGCGCTGTTTGCACTGTCCCAGCTCTCTCTCCTCCCGCGCTGTTTTCACTGTCCCGGCTCTCTCGCCTCCCGCGCTGTTTTCACTGTCCCGGCTCTCTCCTCTCGCGCTGTTTTCACTGTCCCGGCTCAATCTCCTCCCGCGCTGTTTTCACTGTCCCGGCTCTCTCTCCTCCCGCGCTGTTTTCACTGTCCCGGTTCTCTCCTCTCGCGCTGTTTTCGCTGTCCCGGCTCTCTCTCCTCCCGCGCTGTTTTCGCTGTCCCGGCTCTCTCCTCTCGCGCTGTTTTCACTGTCCCGGCTCTCTCCTCCCGCGCTGTTTTCACTGTCCCGGCTCTCTCCTCTCGCGCTGTTTTCACTGTCCCGGCTCTCTCCTCTCGCGCTGTTTTCGCTGTCCCGGCTCTCTCTCCTCCCGCGCTGTTTTCACTGTCCCGGCTCTCTCCTCTCGCGCTGTTTTCACTGTCCCGGCTCTCTCCTCTAGTGCTGTTTTCACTGTCCCGGCTCTCTCTCCTCTCGCGCTGTTTTCGCTGTCCCGGCTCTCTCCTCCCGCGCTGTTTTCGCTGTCCCAGCTCTCTCTCCTCCCGCGCTGTTTTCGCTGTCCCGGCTCTCTCTCCTCCCGCGCTGTTTTCGCTGTCCCGGCTCTCTCTCCTCTCGCGCTGTTTTCACTGTCCCGGCTCTCTCTCCTCTCGCGCTGTTTTCGCTGTCCCGGCTCACTCCTCCCGCGCTGTTTTCACTGTCCCGGCTCTCTCTCCCCTCGCGCTGTTTTCACTGTCCCGGCTCTCTCACCTCTCGCGCTGTTTTCAATGTCCCGGCTGTCTCTCCTCCCGCGCTGTTTTCGCTGTCCCGGCTCTCTCCTCTCGCGCTGTTTTCAATGTCCACTCTCTCTCTCCTCCCGCGCTGTTTTCAGTGTCCCGGCTCTCTCTCCCCTCGCGCTGTTTTCACTGTCCCGGCTCTCTCTCCTCTCGCGCTGTTTTCACTGGCCCGGCTCTCTCCTCTCGCGCTGTTTTCACTGTCCCGGCTCTCTCCTCCCGCGCTGTTTTCGCTGTTCCGGCTCTCTCCTCTCGCGCTGTTTTCGCTGTCCCGGATCTCTCCTCTCGCGCTGTTTTCAATGTCCCGGCTCTCTCTCCTCCCGCGCTGTTTTCACTGTCCCGGCTCTCTCTCCCCTCGCGCTGTTTTCACTGTCCCGGCTCTCTCTCCTCCCGCGCTGTTTTCACTGTCCCGGCTCTCTCCTCCCGCGCTGTTTTCGCTGTCCCGGCTCTCTCCTCTCGTGCTGTTTTCACTGTCCCGGCTCTCTCCCCTCGCGCTGTTTTCGCTGTCCCGGCTCTCTCCTCTCGCGCTGTTTTCACTGTCCCGGCTCTCTCCTCTCACGCTATTTTCGCTGTCCCGGCTCTCTCCTCTCACGCTGTTTTCACTGTCCCGGCTCACTCTCCTCCCGCGCTGTTTTCACTGTCCCGGCTCTCTCCTCTCGCGCTGTTTTCGCTGTCCCGGCTCTCTCTCCTCCCGCGCTGTTTTCACTGTCCCGGTTCTCTCCTCTCGCGCTGTTTTCGCTGTCCCGGCTCTCTCCTCTCGCGCTGTTTTCACTGTCCCGGCTCTCTCTCCTCCCGCGCTGTTTTCGCTGTCCCGGCTCTCTCTCCTCTCGCACTGTTTTCACTGTCCCGGCTCTCTCCTCCCGCGCTGTTTTCACTGTCCCGGCTCTCTCCTCCCGCGCTGTTTTCGCTGTCCCGGCTCTCTCTCCTCTCGCGCTGTTTTCACTGTCCCGGCTCTCTCTCCTCCCGCGCTGTTTTCGCTGTCCCGGCTCTCTCCTCCCGCGCTGTTTTCGCTGTCCCGGCTCTCTCTCCTCTCGCGCTGTTTTCACTGTCCCGGCTCTCTCTCCTCTCGCGCTGTTTTCGCTGTCCCGGCTCTCTCTCCTCTCGCGCTGTTTTCGCTGTCCCGGCTCTCTCCTCTCGCGCTGGTTTCACTGTCCCGGCTCTCTCCTCTCGCGCTGTTTTCAATGTCCCGGCTCTCTCCTCCCGCGCTGTTTTCACTGTCCCGGTTCTCTCCTCTCGCGCTGTTTTCACTGTCCCGGCTCTCTCCTCTCGCGCTGTTTTCACTGCCCCGGCTCTCTCCTCTCGCGCTGTTTTCAATGTCCCGGCTCTCTCCTCCCGCGCTGTTTTCACTGTCCCGGTTCTGTCCTCTCGGGCTGTTTTCACTGTCCCGGCTCTCTCCTCTCGCGCTGTTTTCAATGTCCCGGCTCTCTCCTCCCGCGCTGTTTTCACTGTCCCGGTTCTCTCCTCTCGCGCTGTTTTCACTGTCCCGGCTCTCTCCTCTCGCGCTGTTTTCGCTGTCCCGGCTCTCTCCTCTCGCGCTGTTTTCAATGTCCCGGCTCTCTCCTCCCGCGCTGTTTTCACTGTCCCGGCTCTCTCCTCCCGCGCTGTTTTCACTGTCCCGGCTCTCTCCTCTCGCGCTGTTTTCACTGTCCCGGCTCTCTCCTCCCGCGCTGTTTTCAATGTCCCGGCTCTCTCCTCCCGCGCTGTTTTCACTGTCCCAGCTCTCTCCTCTCGCGCTGTTTTCACTGTCCCGGCTCTCTCCTCCCGCGCTTTTTAAATCTCCCGGCTCTCTCCTCTCGCGCTGTTTTCGCTGTCCCGGCTCTCTCCTCCCGCGCTGTTTTCAATGTCCCGGCTCTCTCCTCCCGCGCTGTTTTCACTGTCCCGGCTCTCTCTCCTCTCGCGCTGTTTTCACTGTCCCGGCTCTCTCTCCTCCCGCGCTGTTTTCAATGTCCCGGCTCTCTCTCCTCCCGCGCTGTTTTCACTGTCCCGGCTCTCTCCTCCCGCGCTGTTTTCGCTGTCCCGGCTCTCTCCTCCCGCGCTGTTTTCACTGTCCCGGCTCTCTCTCCTCTCGCGCTGTTTTCACTGTCCCGGCTCTCTCCTCTCGCGCTGTTTTCACTGTCCCGGCTCTCTCTCCTCCCGCGCTGTTTTCACTGTCCCGGCTCTCTCTCCTCCCGCGCTGTTTTCACTGTCCCGGCTCTCTCCTCTCGCGCTGTTTTCACTGTCCCGGCTCTCTCTCCTCCCGCGCTGTTTTCACTGTCCCGGCTCTCTCTCCTCTCGCGCTGTTTTCACTGTCCCGGCTCTCTCCTCCCGCGCTGTTTTCACTGTCCCGGCTCTCTCCTCTCGCGCTGTTTTCGCTGTCCCGGCTCTCTCCTCCCGCGCTGTTTTCACTATCCCGGCTCTCTCACCTCCCGCGCTGTTTTCACTGTCCCGGCTCTCTCTCCTCTCGCGCTGTTTTCGCTGTCCCGGCTCTCTCTCCTCCCGCGCTGTTTTCACTGTCCCGGCTCTCTCCTCTCGCGCTGTTTTCACTGTCCCGTCTCTCTCTCGTCTCGCGCTGTTTTCGCTGTCCCGGCTCTCTCCTCCCGCGCTGTTTTCACTGTCCCGGCTCTCTCTCCTCCCGCGCTGTTTTCACTGTCCCGGCTCTCTCCTCTCGCGCTGTTTTCACTGTACCGGCTCTCTCTCCTCCCGCGCTGTTTTCACTGTCCCGGCTCTCTCCTCTCGCGCTGTTTTCGCTGTCCCGGCTCTCTCCTCCCGCGCTGTTTTCACTGTCCCGGCTCTCTCTCCTCCCGCGCTGTTTTCACTGTCCCGGCTCTCTCCTCTCGCGCTGTTTTCACTGTCCCGGCTCTCTCTCCTCCCGCGCTGTTTTCACTGTCCCGGCTCTCTCCTCCCGCGCTGTTTTCACTGTCCCGGCTCTCTCTCCTCCCGCGCTGTTTTCACTGTCCCGGCTCTCTCCTCTCGCGCTGTTTTCACTGTCCCGGCTCACTCTCCTCCCGCGCTGTTTTCAATGTCCCGGCTCTCTCCTCTCGCGCTGTTTTCGCTGTCCCGGCTCTCTCCTCCCGCGCTGTTTTCACTGTCCCGGCTCTCTCCTCCCGCGCTGTTTTCGCTGTCCCGGCTCTCTCTCCTCTCGCGCTGTTTTCACTGTCCCGGCTCTCTCCTCCCGCGCTGTTTTCACTGTCCCGGCTCTCTCCTCTGGCGCTGTTTTCACTGTCCCGGCACTCTCTCCTCTCACGCTGTTTTCACTGTCCCGACTCTCTCCTCTCGCGCTGTTTTCACTGTCCCGGCTCTCTCCTCCCGCGCTGTTTTCACTGTCCCGGCTCTCTCCTCCCGCGCTGTTTTCAATGTCCCGGCTCTCTCCTCTCGCGCTGTTTTCACTGTCCCGGCTCTCTCCTCTCGCGCTGTTTTCACTGTCCCGGCTCTCTCTCCTCTCGCGCTGTTTTCGCTGTCCCGGCTCTCTCTCCTCCCGCGCTGTTTTCACTGTCACGGCTCTCTCCTCCCGCGCTGTTTTCGCTGTCCCGGCTCTCTCCTCCCGCGCTGTTTTCACTGTCCCGGCTCTCTCCTCCCGCGCTGTTTTCGCTGTCCCGGCTCTCTCCTCCCGCGCTGTTTTCACCGTCCTGGCTCTCTCTCCTCTCGCGCTGTTTTCACTGTCCCGGCTCTCTCTCCTCCCGCGCTGTTTTCACTGTCCCGGCTCTCTCTCCTCTCGCGCTGTTTTCGCTGTCCCGGCTCTCTCTCCTCCCGCGCTGTTTTCACTGTCCCGGCTCTCTCTCCTCCCGCGCTGTTTTCGCTGTCCCGGCTCTCTCCTCTCGCGCTGTTTTCACTGTCCCGGCTCTCTCTCCTCTCGAGCTGTTTTCACTGTCCCGGCTCTCTCCTCTCGCGCTGTTTTCACTGTCCCGGCTCTCTCCTCTCGCGCTGTTTTCACTGTCCCGGCTCTCTCCTCCCGCGCTGTTTTCACTGTCCCGGTTCTCTCCTCCCGCGCTGTTTTCACTGTCCCGGCTCTCTCCTCTCGCGCTGTTTTCACTGTCCCGGCTCTCTCCTCTCGCGCTGTTTTCGCTGTCCCGGCTCTCTCTCCTCTCGCGCTGTTTTCACTGTCCCGGCTCTCTCCTCCCGCGCTGTTTTCACTGTCCCGGCTCTATCTCCTCTCGCGCTGTTTTCACTGTCCCGGCTCTCTCTCCTCCCGCGCTGTTTTCACTGTCCCGGCTCTCTCTCCTCTCGCGCTGTTTTCACTGTCCCGGCTCTCTCTCCTCTCGCGCTGTTTTCGCTGTCCCGGCTCTCTCCTCTCGCGCTGTTTTCACTGTCCCGGCTCTCTCTCCTCTCGCGCTGTTTTCACTGTCCCGGCTCTCTCCTCCCGCGCTGTTTTCAATGTCCCGGCTCTCTCCTCTCGCGCTGTTTTCACTGTCCCGGCTCTCTCTCCTCTCGCGCTGTTTTCACTGTCCCGGCTCTCTCTCCTCTCGCGCTGTTTTCACTGTCCCGGCTCTCTCCTCCCGCGCTGTTTTCACTGTCCCGGCTCTCTCTCCTCCCGCGCTGTTTTCGCTGTCCCGGCTCTCTCCTCTCGCGCTGTTTTCACTGTCCCGGCTCTCTCTCCTCCCGCGCTGTTTTCACTGTCCCGGCTCTCTCCTCTCGCGCTGTTTTCACTGTCCCGGCTCTCTCTCCTCTCGCGCTGTTTTCACTGTCCCGGCTCTCTCTCCTCTCGCGCTGTTTTCACTGTCCCGGCTCTCTCTCCTCTCGCGCTGTTTTCACTGTCCCGGCTCTCTCCTCCCGCGCTGTTTTCACTGTCCCGGCTCTCTCTCCTCCCGCGCTGTTTTCACTGTCCCGGCTCTCTCCTCTCGCGCTGTTTTCGCTGTCCCGGCTCTCTCCTCTCGCGCTGTTTTCACTATCCCGGCTCTCTCCTCCCGCGCTGTTTTCACTGTCCCGGCTCTCTCTCCTCCCGCGCTGTTTTCACTGTCCCGGCTCTCTCTCAGCTCCCGCGCTGTTTTCACTGTCCCGGCTCTCTCACCTCCCGCGCTGTTTTCACTGTCCCGGATCTCTCTCCTCTCGCGCTGTTTTCACTGTCCCGGCTCTCTCCTCTCGCGCTGTTTTCACTGTCCCGGCTCTCTCCTCCCGCGCTGTTTTCACTGTCCCGGCTCTCACCTCCCGCGCTGTTTTCACTGTCCCGGCTCTCTCCTCCCGCGCTGTTTTCACTGTCCCGGCTCTCTCCTCCCGCGCTGTTTTCAATGTCCCGGCTCTCTCCTCTCGCGCTGTTTTCACTGTCCCGGCTCTCCCCTCTCGCGCTGTTTTCAATGTCCCGGCTCTCTCCTCTCGCGCTGTTTTCACTGTCCCGGTTCTCTCCTCTCGCGCTGTTTTCACTGTCCCGGCTCTCTCCTCTCGCGCTGTTTTCACTGTCCCGGCTCTCTCTCCTCTCGCGCTGTTTTCGCTGTCCCGGCTCTCTCTCCTCCCGCGCTGTTTTCACTGTCCCGGCTCTCTCCTCCCGCGCTGTTTTCGCTGTCCCGGCTCTCTCCTCCCGCGCTGTTTTCACTGTCCCGGCTCTCTCCTCCCGCGCTGTTTTCGCTGTCCCGGCTCTCTCTCCTCCCGCGCTGTTTTCACTGTCCCGGCTCTCTCTCCTCCCGCGCTGTTTTCACTGGCCCGGCTCTCTCTCCTCTCGCGCTGTTTTCGCTGTCCCGGCTCTCTCTCCTCCCGCGCTGTTTTCTCTGTCCCGGCTCTCTCTCCTCCCGCGCTGTTTTCGCTGTCCCGGCTCTCTCCTCTCGCGCTGTTTTCACTGTCCCGGCTCTCTCTCCTCTCGCGCTGTTTTCACTGTCCCGGCTCTCTCCTCTCGCGCTGTTTTCACTGTCCCGGCTCTCTCCTCTCGCGCTGTTTTCACTGTCCCGGCTCTCTCCTCCCGCGCTGTTTTCACTGTCCCGGTTCTCTCCTCCCGCGCTGTTTTCACTGTCCCGGCTCTCTCCTCTCGCGCTGTTTTCACTGTCCCGGCTCTCTCCTCTCGCGCTGTTTTCGCTGTCCCGGCTCTCTCTCCTCTCGCGCTGTTTTCACTGTCCCGGCTCTCTCCTCCCGCGCTGTTTTCACTGTCCCGGCTCTCTCTCCTCTCGCGCTGTTTTCACTGTCCCGGCTCTCTCTCCTCCCGCGCTGTTTTCACTGTCCCGGCTCTCTCTCCTCTCGCGCTGTTTTCGCTGTCCCGGCTCTCTCCTCTCGCGCTGTTTTCACTGTCCCGGCTCTCTCTCCTCTCGCGCTGTTTTCACTGTCCCGGCTCTCTCCTCCCGCGCTGTTTTCAATGTCCCGGCTCTCTCCTCTCGCGCTGTTTTCACTGTCCCGGCTCTCTCTCCTCTCGCGCTGTTTGCCCTGTCCCGGCTCTCTCTCCTCTCGCGCTGTTTTCACTGTCCCGGCTCTCTCCTCTCACGCTGTTTTCGCTGTCCCGGCTCTCTCCTCTCACGCTGTTTTCACTGTCCCGGCTCACTCTCCTCCCGCGCTGTTTTCACTGTCCCGGCTCTCTCCTCTCGCGCTGTTTTCGCTGTCCCGGCTCTCTCTCCTCCCGCGCTGTTTTCACTGTCCCGGTTCTCTCCTCTCGCGCTGTTTTCGCTGTCCCGGCTCTCTCCTCTCGCGCTGTTTTCACTGTCCCGGCTCTCTCTCCTCCCGCGCTGTTTTCGCTGTCCCGGCTCTCTCTCCTCTCGCACTGTTTTCACTGTCCCGGCTCTCTCCTCCCGCGCTGTTTTCACTGTCCCGGCTCTCTCCTCCCGCGCTGTTTTCGCTGTCCCGGCTCTCTCTCCTCTCGCGCTGTTTTCACTGTCCCGGCTCTCTCTCCTCCCGCGCTGTTTTCGCTGTCCCGGCTCTCTCCTCCCGCGCTGTTTTCGCTGTCCCGGCTCTCTCTCCTCTCGCGCTGTTTTCACTGTCCCGGCTCTCTCTCCTCTCGCGCTGTTTTCGCTGTCCCGGCTCTCTCTCCTCTCGCGCTGTTTTCGCTGTCCCGGCTCTCTCCTCTCGCGCTGGTTTCACTGTCCCGGCTCTCTCCTCTCGCGCTGTTTTCAATGTCCCGGCTCTCTCCTCCCGCGCTGTTTTCACTGTCCCGGTTCTCTCCTCTCGCGCTGTTTTCACTGTCCCGGCTCTCTCCTCTCGCGCTGTTTTCACTGCCCCGGCTCTCTCCTCTCGCGCTGTTTTCAATGTCCCGGCTCTCTCCTCCCGCGCTGTTTTCACTGTCCCGGTTCTCTCCTCTCGGGCTGTTTTCACTGTCCCGGCTCTCTCCTCTCGCGCTGTTTTCAATGTCCCGGCTCTCTCCTCCCGCGCTGTTTTCACTGTCCCGGTTCTCTCCTCTCGCGCTGTTTTCACTGTCCCGGCTCTCTCCTCTCGCGCTGTTTTCGCTGTCCCGGCTCTCTCCTCTCGCGCTGTTTTCAATGTCCCGGCTCTCTCCTCCCGCGCTGTTTTCACTGTCCCGGCTCTCTCCTCCCGCGCTGTTTTCACTGTCCCGGCTCTCTCCTCTCGCGCTGTTTTCACTGTCCCGGCTCTCTCCTCCCGCGCTGTTTTCAATGTCCCGGCTCTCTCCTCCCGCGCTGTTTTCACTGTCCCAGCTCTCTCCTCTCGCGCTGTTTTCACTGTCCCGGCTCTCTCCTCCCGCGCTTTTTAAATCTCCCGGCTCTCTCCTCTCGCGCTGTTTTCGCTGTCCCGGCTCTCTCCTCCCGCGCTGTTTTCAATGTCCCGGCTCTCTCCTCCCGCGCTGTTTTCACTGTCCCGGCTCTCTCTCCTCTCGCGCTGTTTTCGCTGTCCCGGCTCTCTCTCCTCCCGCGCTGTTTTCACTGTCACGGCTCTCTCCTCCCGCGCTGTTTTCGCTGTCCCGGCTCTCTCCTCCCGCGCTGTTTTCACTGTCCCGGCTCTCTCCTCCCGCGCTGTTTTCGCTGTCCCGGCTCTCTCCTCCCGCGCTGTTTTCACCGTCCTGGCTCTCTCTCCTCTCGCGCTGTTTTCACTGTCCCGGCTCTCTCTCCTCCCGCGCTGTTTTCACTGTCCCGGCTCTCTCTCCTCTCGCGCTGTTTTCGCTGTCCCGGCTCTCTCTCCTCCCGCGCTGTTTTCACTGTCCCGGCTCTCTCTCCTCCCGCGCTGTTTTCGCTGTCCCGGCTCTCTCCTCTCGCGCTGTTTTCACTGTCCCAGCTCTCTCTCCTCTCGCGCTGTTTTCACTGTCCCGGCTCTCTCCTCTCGCGCTGTTTTCACTGTCCCGGCTCTCTCCTCTCGCGCTGTTTTCACTGTCCCGGCTCTCTCCTCCCGCGCTGTTTTCACTGTCCCGGTTCTCTCCTCCCGCGCTGTTTTCACTGTCCCGGCTCTCTCCTCTCGCGCTGTTTTCACTGTCCCGGCTCTCTCCTCTCGCGCTGTTTTCGCTGTCCCGGCTCTCTCTCCTCTCGCGCTGTTTTCACTGTCCCGGCTCTCTCCTCCCGCGCTGTTTTCACTGTCCCGGCTCTCTCTCCTCTCGCGCTGTTTTCACTGTCCCGGCTCTCTCTCCTCCCGCGCTGTTTTCACTGTCCCGGCTCTCTCTCCTCTCGCGCTGTTTTCACTGTCCCGGCTCTCTCTCCTCTCGCGCTGTTTTCGCTGTCCCGGCTCTCTCCTCTCGCGCTGTTTTCACTGTCCCGGCTCTCTCTCCTCTCGCGCTGTTTTCACTGTCCCGGCTCTCTCCTCCCGCGCTGTTTTCAATGTCCCGGCTCTCTCCTCTCGCGCTGTTTTCACTGTCCCGGCTCTCTCTCCTCTCGCGCTGTTTTCACTGTCCCGGCTCTCTCTCCTCTCGCGCTGTTTTCACTGTCCCGGCTCTCTCCTCCCGCGCTGTTTTCACTGTCCCGGCTCTCTCTCCTCCCGCGCTGTTTTCGCTGTCCCGGCTCTCTCCTCTCGCGCTGTTTTCACTGTCCCGGCTCTCTCTCCTCCCGCGCTGTTTTCACTGTCCCGGCTCTCTCCTCTCGCGCTGTTTTCACTGTCCCGGCTCTCTCTCCTCTCGCGCTGTTTTCACTGTCCCGGCTCTCTCTCCTCTCGCGCTGTTTTCACTGTCCCGGCTCTCTCTCCTCTCGCGCTGTTTTCACTGTCCCGGCTCTCTCCTCCCGCGCTGTTTTCACTGTCCCGGCTCTCTCTCCTCCCGCGCTGTTTTCACTGTCCCGGCTCTCTCCTCTCGCGCTGTTTTCGCTGTCCCGGCTCTCTCCTCTCGCGCTGTTTTCACTATCCCGGCTCTCTCCTCCCGCGCTGTTTTCACTGTCCCGGCTCTCTCTCCTCCCGCGCTGTTTTCACTGTCCCGGCTCTCTCTCAGCTCCCGCGCTGTTTTCACTGTCCCGGCTCTCTCACCTCCCGCGCTGTTTTCACTGTCCCGGCTCTCTCTCCTCTCGCGCTGTTTTCACTGTCCCGGCTCTCTCCTCTCGCGCTGTTTTCACTGTCCCGGCTCTCTCCTCCCGCGCTGTTTTCACTGTCCCGGCTCTCACCTCCCGCGCTGTTTTCACTGTCCCGGCTCTCTCCTCCCGCGCTGTTTTCACTGTCCCGGCTCTCTCCTCCCGCGCTGTTTTCAATGTCCCGGCTCTCTCCTCTCGCGCTGTTTTCACTGTCCCGGCTCTCCCCTCTCGCGCTGTTTTCAATGTCCCGGCTCTCTCCTCTCGCGCTGTTTTCACTGTCCCGGTTCTCTCCTCTCGCGCTGTTTTCACTGTCCCGGCTCTCTCCTCTCGCGCTGTTTTCACTGTCCCGGCTCTCTCTCCTCTCGCGCTGTTTTCGCTGTCCCGGCTCTCTCTCCTCCCGCGCTGTTTTCACTGTCCCGGCTCTCTCCTCCCGCGCTGTTTTCGCTGTCCCGGCTCTCTCCTCCCGCGCTGTTTTCACTGTCCCGGCTCTCTCTCCTCCCGCGCTGTTTTCACTGTCCCGGCTCTCTCCTCTCGCGCTGTTTTCGCTGTCCCGGCTCTCTCCTCTCGCGCTGTTTTCACTATCCCGGCTCTCTCCTCCCGCGCTGTTTTCACTGTCCCGGCTCTCTCTCCTCCCGCGCTGTTTTCACTGTCCCGGCTCTCTCTCAGCTCCCGCGCTGTTTTCACTGTCCCGGCTCTCTCACCTCCCGCGCTGTTTTCACTGTCCCGGCTCTCTCTCCTCTCGCGCTGTTTTCACTGTCCCGGCTCTCTCCTCTCGCGCTGTTTTCACTGTCCCGGCTCTCTCCTCCCGCGCTGTTTTCACTGTCCCGGCTCTCACCTCCCGCGCTGTTTTCACTGTCCCGGCTCTCTCCTCCCGCGCTGTTTTCACTGTCCCGGCTCTCTCCTCCCGCGCTGTTTTCAATGTCCCGGCTCTCTCCTCTCGCGCTGTTTTCACTGTCCCGGCTCTCCCCTCTCGCGCTGTTTTCAATGTCCCGGCTCTCTCCTCTCGCGCTGTTTTCACTGTCCCGGTTCTCTCCTCTCGCGCTGTTTTCACTGTCCCGGCTCTCTCCTCTCGCGCTGTTTTCACTGTCCCGGCTCTCTCTCCTCTCGCGCTGTTTTCGCTGTCCCGGCTCTCTCTCCTCCCGCGCTGTTTTCACTGTCCCGGCTCTCTCCTCCCGCGCTGTTTTCGCTGTCCCGGCTCTCTCCTCCCGCGCTGTTTTCACTGTCCCGGCTCTCTCCTCCCGCGCTGTTTTCGCTGTCCCGGCTCTCTCTCCTCCCGCGCTGTTTTCACTGTCCCGGCTCTCTCTCCTCCCGCGCTGTTTTCACTGGCCCGGCTCTCTCTCCTCTCGCGCTGTTTTCGCTGTCCCGGCTCTCTCTCCTCCCGCGCTGTTTTCACTGTCCCGGCTCTCTCTCCTCCCGCGCTGTTTTCGCTGTCCCGGCTCTCTCCTCTCGCGCTGTTTTCACTGTCCCGGCTCTCTCTCCTCTCGCGCTGTTTTCACTGTCCCGGCTCTCTCCTCTCGCGCTGTTTTCACTGTCCCGGCTCTCTCCTCTCGCGCTGTTTTCACTGTCCCGGCTCTCTCCTCCCGCGCTGTTTTCACTGTCCCGGTTCTCTCCTCCCGCGCTGTTTTCACTGTCCCGGCTCTCTCCTCTCGCGCTGTTTTCACTGTCCCGGCTCTCTCCTCTCGCGCTGTTTTCGCTGTCCCGGCTCTCTCTCCTCTCGCGCTGTTTTCACTGTCCCGGCTCTCTCCTCCCGCGCTGTTTTCACTGTCCCGGCTCTCTCTCCTCTCGCGCTGTTTTCACTGTCCCGGCTCTCTCTCCTCCCGCGCTGTTTTCACTGTCCCGGCTCTCTCTCCTCTCGCGCTGTTTTCGCTGTCCCGGCTCTCTCCTCTCGCGCTGTTTTCACTGTCCCGGCTCTCTCTCCTCTCGCGCTGTTTTCACTGTCCCGGCTCTCTCCTCCCGCGCTGTTTTCAATGTCCCGGCTCTCTCCTCTCGCGCTGTTTTCACTGTCCCGGCTCTCTCTCCTCTCGCGCTGTTTGCCCTGTCCCGGCTCTCTCTCCTCTCGCGCTGTTTTCACTGTCCCGGCTCTCTCCTCTCACGCTGTTTTCGCTGTCCCGGCTCTCTCCTCTCACGCTGTTTTCACTGTCCCGGCTCACTCTCCTCCCGCGCTGTTTTCACTGTCCCGGCTCTCTCCTCTCGCGCTGTTTTCGCTGTCCCGGCTCTCTCTCCTCCCGCGCTGTTTTCACTGTCCCGGTTCTCTCCTCTCGCGCTGTTTTCGCTGTCCCGGCTCTCTCCTCTCGCGCTGTTTTCACTGTCCCGGCTCTCTCTCCTCCCGCGCTGTTTTCGCTGTCCCGGCTCTCTCTCCTCTCGCACTGTTTTCACTGTCCCGGCTCTCTCCTCCCGCGCTGTTTTCACTGTCCCGGCTCTCTCCTCCCGCGCTGTTTTCGCTGTCCCGGCTCTCTCTCCTCTCGCGCTGTTTTCACTGTCCCGGCTCTCTCTCCTCCCGCGCTGTTTTCGCTGTCCCGGCTCTCTCCTCCCGCGCTGTTTTCGCTGTCCCGGCTCTCTCTCCTCTCGCGCTGTTTTCACTGTCCCGGCTCTCTCTCCTCTCGCGCTGTTTTCGCTGTCCCGGCTCTCTCTCCTCTCGCGCTGTTTTCGCTGTCCCGGCTCTCTCCTCTCGCGCTGGTTTCACTGTCCCGGCTCTCTCCTCTCGCGCTGTTTTCAATGTCCCGGCTCTCTCCTCCCGCGCTGTTTTCACTGTCCCGGTTCTCTCCTCTCGCGCTGTTTTCACTGTCCCGGCTCTCTCCTCTCGCGCTGTTTTCACTGCCCCGGCTCTCTCCTCTCGCGCTGTTTTCAATGTCCCGGCTCTCTCCTCCCGCGCTGTTTTCACTGTCCCGGTTCTCTCCTCTCGGGCTGTTTTCACTGTCCCGGCTCTCTCCTCTCGCGCTGTTTTCAATGTCCCGGCTCTCTCCTCCCGCGCTGTTTTCACTGTCCCGGTTCTCTCCTCTCGCGCTGTTTTCACTGTCCCGGCTCTCTCCTCTCGCGCTGTTTTCGCTGTCCCGGCTCTCTCCTCTCGCGCTGTTTTCAATGTCCCGGCTCTCTCCTCCCGCGCTGTTTTCACTGTCCCGGCTCTCTCCTCCCGCGCTGTTTTCACTGTCCCGGCTCTCTCCTCTCGCGCTGTTTTCACTGTCCCGGCTCTCTCCTCCCGCGCTGTTTTCAATGTCCCGGCTCTCTCCTCCCGCGCTGTTTTCACTGTCCCAGCTCTCTCCTCTCGCGCTGTTTTCACTGTCCCGGCTCTCTCCTCCCGCGCTTTTTAAATCTCCCGGCTCTCTCCTCTCGCGCTGTTTTCGCTGTCCCGGCTCTCTCATCCCGCGCTGTTTTCAATGTCCCGGCTCTCTCCTCCCGCGCTGTTTTCACTGTCCCGGCTCTCTCTCCTCTCGCGCTGTTTTCACTGTCCCGGCTCTCTCTCCTCCCGCGCTGTTTTCAATGTCCCGGCTCTCTCTCCTCCCGCGCTGTTTTCACTGTCCCGGCTCTCTCCTCCCGCGCTGTTTTCGCTGTCCCGGCTCTCTCCTCCCGCGCTGTTTTCACTGTCCCGGCTCTCTCTCCTCTCGCGCTGTTTTCACTGTCCCGGCTCTCTCCTCTCGCGCTGTTTTCACTGTCCCGGCTCTCTCTCCTCCCGCGCTGTTTTCACTGTCCCGGCTCTCTCTCCTCCCGCGCTGTTTTCACTGTCCCGGCTCTCTCCTCTCGCGCTGTTTTCACTGTCCCGGCTCTCTCTCCTCCCGCGCTGTTTTCACTGTCCCGGCTCTCTCTCCTCTCGCGCTGTTTTCACTGTCCCGGCTCTCTCCTCCCGCGCTGTTTTCACTGTCCCGGCTCTCTCCTCTCGCGCTGTTTTCGCTGTCCCGGCTCTCTCCTCCCGTGCTGTTTTCACTATCCCGGCTCTCTCACCTCCCGCGCTGTTTTCACTGTCCCGGCTCTCTCTCCTCTCGCGCTGTTTTCGCTGTCCCGGCTCTCTCTCCTCCCGCGCTGTTTTCACTGTCCCGGCTCTCTCCTCTCGCGCTGTTTTCACTGTCCCGTCTCTCTCTCGTCTCGCGCTGTTTTCGCTGTCCCGGCTCTCTCCTCCCGCGCTGTTTTCACTGTCCCGGCTCTCTCTCCTCCCGCGCTGTTTTCACTGTCCCGGCTCTCTCCTCTCGCGCTGTTTTCACTGTACCGGCTCTCTCTCCTCCCGCGCTGTTTTCACTGTCCCGGCTCTCTCCTCTCGCGCTGTTTTTGCTGTCCCGGCTCTCTCCTGCCGCGCTGTTTTCACTGTCCCGGCTCTCTCTCCTCCCGCGCTGTTTTCACTGTCCCGGCTCTCTCCTCTCGCGCTGTTTTCACTGTCCCGGCTCTCTCTCCTCCCGCGCTGTTTTCACTGTCCCGGCTCTCTCCTCCCGCGCTGTTTTCACTGTCCCGGCTCTGTCTCCTCCCGCGCTGTTTTCACTGTCCCGGCTCTCTCCTCTCGCGCTGTTTTCACTGTCCCGGCTCTCTCTCCTCCCGCGCTGTTTTCACTGTCCCGGCTCTCTCCTCTCGCGCTGTTTTCGCTGTCCCGGCTCTCTCCTCCCGCGCTGTTTTCACTGTCCCGGCTCTCTCCTCCCGCGCTGTTTTCGCTGTCCTGGCTCTCTCTCCTCTCGCGCTGTTTTCACTGTCCCGGCTCTCTCCTCCCGCGCTGTTTTCACTGTCCCGGCTCTCTCCTCTGGCGCTGTTTTCACTGTCCCGGCACTCTCTCCTCTCACGCTGTTTTCACTGTCCCGACTCTCTCCTCTCGCGCTGTTTTCACTGTCCCGGCTCTCTCCTCCCGCGCTGTTTTCACTGTCCCGGCTCTCTCCTCCCGCGCTGTTTTCAATGTCCCGGCTCTCTCCTCTCGCGCTGTTTTCACTGTCCCGGCTCTCTCCTCTCGCGCTGTTTTCACTGTCCCGGCTCTCTCTCCTCTCGCGCTGTTTTCGCTGTCCCGGCTCTCTCTCCTCCCGCGCTGTTTTCACTGTCACGGCTCTCTCCTCCCGCGCTGTTTTCGCTGTCCCGGCTCTCTCCTCCCGCGCTGTTTTCACTGTCCCGGCTCTCTCCTCCCGCGCTGTTTTCGCTGTCCCGGCTCTCTCCTCCCGCGCTGTTTTCACCGTCCTGGCTCTCTCTCCTCTCGCGCTGTTTTCACTGTCCCGGCTCTCTCTCCTCCCGCGCTGTTTTCACTGTCCCGGCTCTCTCTCCTCTCGCGCTGTTTTCGCTGTCCCGGCTCTCTCTCCTCCCGCGCTGTTTTCACTGTCCCGGCTCTCTCTCCTCCCGCGCTGTTTTCGCTGTCCCGGCTCTCTCCTCTCGCGCTGTTTTCACTGTCCCGGCTCTCTCTCCTCTCGCGCTGTTTTCACTGTCCCGGCTCTCTCCTCTCGCGCTGTTTTCACTGTCCCGGCTCTCTCCTCTCGCGCTGTTTTCACTGTCCCGGCTCTCTCCTCCCGCGCTGTTTTCACTGTCCCGGTTCTCTCCTCCCGCGCTGTTTTCACTGTCCCGGCTCTCTCCTCTCGCGCTGTTTTCACTGTCCCGGCTCTCTCCTCTCGCGCTGTTTTCGCTGTCCCGGCTCTCTCTCCTCTCGCGCTGTTTTCACTGTCCCGGCTCTCTCCTCCCGCGCTGTTTTCACTGTCCCGGCTCTCTCTCCTCTCGCGCTGTTTTCACTGTACCGGCTCTCTCTCCTCCCGTGCTGTTTTCACTGTCCCGGCTCTCTCTCCTCTCGCGCTGTTTTCACTGTCCCGGCTCTCTCTCCTCTCGCGCTGTTTTCGCTGTCCCGGCTCTCTCCTCTCGCGCTGTTTTCACAGTCCCGGCTCTCTCTCCTCTCGCGCTGTTTTCACTGTCACGGCTCTCTCCTCCCGCGCTGTTTTCAATGTCCCGGCTCTCTCCTCTCGCGCTGTTTTCACTGTCCCGGCTCTCTCTCCTCTCGCGCTGTTTTCACTGTCCCGGCTCTCTCTCCTCTCGCGCTGTTTTCACTGTCCCGGCTCTCTCCTCCCGCGCTGTTTTCACTGTCCCGGCTCTCTCTCCTCCCGCGCTGTTTTCGCTGTCCCGGCTCTCTCCTCTCGCGCTGTTTTCACTGTCCCGGCTCTCTCTCCTCCCGCGCTGTTTTCACTGTCCCGGCTCTCTCCTCTCGCGCTGTTTTCACTGTCCCGGCTCTCTCTCCTCTCGCGCTGTTTTCACTGTCCCGGCTCTCTCTCCTCTCGCGCTGTTTTCACTGTCCCGGCTCTCTCTCCTCTCGCGCTGTTTTCACTGTCCCGGCTCTCTCCTCCCGCGCTGTTTTCACTGTCCCGGCTCTCTCTCCTCCCGCGCTGTTTTCACTGTCCCGGCTCTCTCCTCTCGCGCTGTTTTCGCTGTCCCGGCTCTCTCCTCTCGCGCTGTTTTCACTATCCCGGCTCTCTCCTCCCGCGCTGTTTTCACTGTCCCGGCTCTCTCTCCTCCCGCGCTGTTTTCACTGTCCCGGCTCTCTCTCAGCTCCCGCGCTGTTTTCACTGTCCCGGCTCTCTCACCTCCCGCGCTGTTTTCACTGTCCCGGCTCTCTCTCCTCTCGCGCTGTTTTCACTGTCCCGGCTCTCTCCTCTCGCGCTGTTTTCACTGTCCCGGCTCTCTCCTCCCGCGCTGTTTTCACTGTCCCGGCTCTCTCTCCTCCCGCGCTGTTTTCACTGTCCCGGCTCTCTCCTCTCGCGCTGTTTTCACTGTCCCGGCTCTCTCTCCTCTCGCGCTGTTTTCACTGTCCCGGCTCTCTCTCCTCTCGCGCTGTTTTCACTGTCCCGGCTCTCTCTCCTCTCGCGCTGTTTTCACTGTCCCGGCTCTCTCCTCCCGCGCTGTTTTCACTGTCCCGGCTCTCTCTCCTCCCGCGCTGTTTTCACTGTCCCGGCTCTCTCCTCTCGCGCTGTTTTCGCTGTCCCGGCTCTCTCCTCTCGCGCTGTTTTCACTATCCCGGCTCTCTCCTCCCGCGCTGTTTTCACTGTCCCGGCTCTCTCTCCTCCCGCGCTGTTTTCACTGTCCCGGCTCTCTCTCAGCTCCCGCGCTGTTTTCACTGTCCCGGCTCTCTCACCTCCCGCGCTGTTTTCACTGTCCCGGCTCTCTCTCCTCTCGCGCTGTTTTCACTGTCCCGGCTCTCTCCTCTCGCGCTGTTTTCACTGTCCCGGCTCTCTCCTCCCGCGCTGTTTTCACTGTCCCGGCTCTCACCTCCCGCGCTGTTTTCACTGTCCCGGCTCTCTCCTCCCGCGCTGTTTTCACTGTCCCGGCTCTCTCCTCCCGCGCTGTTTTCAATGTCCCGGCTCTCTCCTCTCGCGCTGTTTTCACTGTCCCGGCTCTCCCCTCTCGCGCTGTTTTCAATGTCCCGGCTCTCTCCTCTCGCGCTGTTTTCACTGTCCCGGTTCTCTCCTCTCGCGCTGTTTTCACTGTCCCGGCTCTCTCCTCTCGCGCTGTTTTCACTGTCCCGGCTCTCTCTCCTCTCGCGCTGTTTTCGCTGTCCCGGCTCTCTCTCCTCCCGCGCTGTTTTCACTGTCCCGGCTCTCTCCTCCCGCGCTGTTTTCGCTGTCCCGGCTCTCTCCTCCCGCGCTGTTTTCACTGTCCCGGCTCTCTCCTCCCGCGCTGTTTTCGCTGTCCCGGCTCTCTCTCCTCCCGCGCTGTTTTCACTGTCCCGGCTCTCTCTCCTCCCGCGCTGTTTTCACTGGCCCGGCTCTCTCTCCTCTCGCGCTGTTTTCGCTGTCCCGGCTCTCTCTCCTCCCGCGCTGTTTTCACTGTCCCGGCTCTCTCTCCTCCCGCGCTGTTTTCGCTGTCCCGGCTCTCTCCTCTCGCGCTGTTTTCACTGTCCCGGCTCTCTCTCCTCTCGCGCTGTTTTCACTGTCCCGGCTCTCTCCTCTCGCGCTGTTTTCACTGTCCCGGCTCTCTCCTCTCGCGCTGTTTTCACTGTCCCGGCTCTCTCCTCCCGCGCTGTTTTCACTGTCCCGGTTCTCTCCTCCCGCGCTGTTTTCACTGTCCCGGCTCTCTCCTCTCGCGCTGTTTTCACTGTCCCGGCTCTCTCCTCTCGCGCTGTTTTCGCTGTCCCGGCTCTCTCTCCTCTCGCGCTGTTTTCACTGTCCCGGCTCTCTCCTCCCGAGCTGTTTTCACTGTCCCGGCTCTCTCTCCTCTCGCGCTGTTTTCACTGTCCCGGCTCTCTCTCCTCCCGCGCTGTTTTCACTGTCCCGGCTCTCTCTCCTCTCGCGCTGTTTTCGCTGTCCCGGCTCTCTCCTCTCGCGCTGTTTTCACTGTCCCGGCTCTCTCTCCTCTCGCGCTGTTTTCACTGTCCCGGCTCTCTCCTCCCGCGCTGTTTTCAATGTCCCGGCTCTCTCCTCTCGCGCTGTTTTCACTGTCCCGGCTCTCTCTCCTCTCGCGCTGTTTGCCCTGTCCCGGCTCTCTCTCCTCTCGCGCTGTTTTCACTGTCCCGGCTCTCTCCTCCCGCGCTGTTTTCACTGTCCCGGCTCTCTCTCCTCCCGCGCTGTTTTCGCTGTCCCGGCTCTCTCCTCTCGCGCTGTTTTCACTGTCCCGGCTCTCTCTCCTCCCGCGCTGTTTTCACTGTCCCGGCTCTCTCTCCTCCCGCGCTGTTTTCACTGTCCCGGCTCTCTCCTCCCGCGCTGTTTTCACTGTCCCGGCTCTCTCTCCTCTCGCGCTGTTTTCACTGTCCCGGCTCTCTCCTCTCGCGCTGTTTTCACTGTCCCGGCTCTCTCTCCTCTCGCGCTGTTTTCACTGTCCCGGCTCTCTCTCCTCTCGCGCTGTTTTCACTGTCCCGGCTCTCTCTCCTCTCGCGCTGTTTTCACTGTCCCGGCTCTCTCCTCCCGCGCTGTTTTCACTGTCCCGGCTCTCTCTCCTCCCGCGCTGTTTTCACTGTCCCGGCTCTCTCCTCTCGCGCTGTTTTCGCTGTCCCGGCTCTCTCCTCTCGCGCTGTTTTCACTGTCCCGGCTCTCTCCCCTGTCGCGCTGTTTTCACTGTCCCGGCTCTCTCCTCCCGCGCTGTTTTCACTGTCCCGGCTCTCTCCTCCCGCGCTGTTTTCGCTGTCCCGGCTCTCTCTCCTCTCGCGCTGTTTTCACTGTCCCGGCTCTCTCCTCCCGCGCTGTTTTCACTGTCCCGGCTCTCTCCTCTGGCGCTGTTTTCACTGTCCCGGCTCTCTCTCCTCTCACGCTGTTTTCACTGTCCCGACTCTCTCCTCTCGCGCTGTTTTCACTGTCCCGGCTCTCTCCTCCCGCGCTGTTTTCACTGTCCCGGCTCTCTCCTCCCGCGCTGTTTTCAATGTCCCGGCTCTCTCCTCTCGCGCTGTTTTCACTGTCCCGGCTCTCTCCTCTCGCGCTGTTTTCAATGTCCCGGCTCTCTCCTCTCGCGCTGTTTTCACTGTCCCGGTTCTCTCCTCTCGCGCTGTTTTCACTGTCCCGGCTCTCTCCTCTCGCGCTGTTTTCGCTGTCCCGGCTCTCTCCTCTCGCGCTGTTTTCACTATCCCGGCTCTCTCCTCCCGCGCTGTTTTCACTGTCCCGGCTCTCTCTCCTCCCGCGCTGTTTTCACTGTCCCGGCTCTCTCTCAGCTCCCGCGCTGTTTTCACTGTCCCGGCTCTCTCACCTCCCGCGCTGTTTTCACTGTCCCGGCTCTCTCTCCTCTCGCGCTGTTTTCACTGTCCCGGCTCTCTCCTCTCGCGCTGTTTTCACTGTCCCGGCTCTCTCCTCCCGCGCTGTTTTCACTGTCCCGGCTCTCACCTCCCGCGCTGTTTTCACTGTCCCGGCTCTCTCCTCCCGCGCTGTTTTCACTGTCCCGGCTCTCTCCTCCCGCGCTGTTTTCAATGTCCCGGCTCTCTCCTCTCGCGCTGTTTTCACTGTCCCGGCTCTCCCCTCTCGCGCTGTTTTCAATGTCCCGGCTCTCTCCTCTCGCGCTGTTTTCACTGTCCCGGTTCTCTCCTCTCGCGCTGTTTTCACTGTCCCGGCTCTCTCCTCTCGCGCTGTTTTCACTGTCCCGGCTCTCTCTCCTCTCGCGCTGTTTTCGCTGTCCCGGCTCTCTCTCCTCCCGCGCTGTTTTCACTGTCCCGGCTCTCTCCTCCCGCGCTGTTTTCGCTGTCCCGGCTCTCTCCTCCCGCGCTGTTTTCACTGTCCCGGCTCTCTCCTCCCGCGCTGTTTTCGCTGTCCCGGCTCTCTCTCCTCCCGCGCTGTTTTCACTGTCCCGGCTCTCTCTCCTCCCGCGCTGTTTTCACTGGCCCGGCTCTCTCTCCTCTCGCGCTGTTTTCGCTGTCCCGGCTCTCTCTCCTCCCGCGCTGTTTTCACTGTCCCGGCTCTCTCTCCTCCCGCGCTGTTTTCGCTGTCCCGGCTCTCTCCTCTCGCGCTGTTTTCACTGTCCCGGCTCTCTCTCCTCTCGCGCTGTTTTCACTGTCCCGGCTCTCTCCTCTCGCGCTGTTTTCACTGTCCCGGCTCTCTCCTCTCGCGCTGTTTTCACTGTCCCGGCTCTCTCCTCCCGCGCTGTTTTCACTGTCCCGGTTCTCTCCTCCCGCGCTGTTTTCACTGTCCCGGCTCTCTCCTCTCGCGCTGTTTTCACTGTCCCGGCTCTCTCCTCTCGCGCTGTTTTCGCTGTCCCGGCTCTCTCTCCTCTCGCGCTGTTTTCACTGTCCCGGCTCTCTCCTCCCGCGCTGTTTTCACTGTCCCGGCTCTCTCTCCTCTCGCGCTGTTTTCACTGTCCCGGCTCTCTCTCCTCCCGCGCTGTTTTCACTGTCCCGGCTCTCTCTCCTCTCGCGCTGTTTTCGCTGTCCCGGCTCTCTCCTCTCGCGCTGTTTTCACTGTCCCGGCTCTCTCTCCTCTCGCGCTGTTTTCACTGTCCCGGCTCTCTCCTCCCGCGCTGTTTTCAATGTCCCGGCTCTCTCCTCTCGCGCTGTTTTCACTGTCCCGGCTCTCTCTCCTCTCGCGCTGTTTGCCCTGTCCCGGCTCTCTCTCCTCTCGCGCTGTTTTCACTGTCCCGTCTCTCTCCTCCCGCGCTGTTTTCACTGTCCCGGCTCTCTCTCCTCCCGCGCTGTTTTCGCTGTCCCGGCTCTCTCCTCTCGCGCTGTTTTCACTGTCCCGGCTCTCTCTCCTCCCGCGCTGTTTTCACTGTCCCGGCTCTCTCTCCTCCCGCGCTGTTTTCACTGTCCCGGCTCTCTCCTCCCGCGCTGTTTTCACTGTCCCGGCTCTCTCTCCTCTCGCGCTGTTTTCACTGTCCCGGCTCTCTCCTCTCGCGCTGTTTTCACTGTCCCGGCTCTCTCTCCTCTCGCGCTGTTTTCACTGTCCCGGCTCTCTCTCCTCTCGCGCTGTTTTCACTGTCCCGGCTCTCTCTCCTCTCGCGCTGTTTTCACTGTCCCGGCTCTCTCCTCCCGCGCTGTTTTCACTGTCCCGGCTCTCTCTCCTCCCGCGCTGTTTTCACTGTCCCGGCTCTCTCCTCTCGCGCTGTTTTCGCTGTCCCGGCTCTCTCCTCTCGCGCTGTTTTCACTGTCCCGGCTCTCTCTCCTCTCGCGCTGTTTTCACTGTCCCGGCTCTCTCCTCCCGCGCTGTTTTCACTGTCCCGGCTCTCTCCTCCCGCGCTGTTTTCGCTGTCCCGGCTCTCTCTCCTCTCGCGCTGTTTTCACTGTCCCGGCTCTCTCCTCCCGCGCTGTTTTCACTGTCCCGGCTCTCTCCTCTGGCGCTGTTTTCACTGTCCCGGCTCTCTCTCCTCTCACGCTGTTTTCACTGTCCCGACTCTCTCCTCTCGCGCTGTTTTCACTGTCCCGGCTCTCTCCTCCCGCGCTGTTTTCACTGTCCCGGCTCTCTCCTCCCGCGCTGTTTTCAATGTCCCGGCTCTCTCCTCTCGCGCTGTTTTCACTGTCCCGGCTCTCTCCTCTCGCGCTGTTTTCAATGTCCCGGCTCTCTCCTCTCGCGCTGTTTTCACTGTCCCGGTTCTCTCCTCTCGCGCTGTTTTCACTGTCCCGGCTCTCTCCTCTCGCGCTGTTTTCACTGTCCCGGCTCTCTCTCCTCTCGCGCTGTTTTCGCTGTCCCGGCTCTCTCTCCTCCCGCGCTGTTTTCACTGTCACGGCTCTCTCCTCCCGCGCTGTTTTCGCTGTCCCGGCTCTCTCCTCCCGCGCTGTTTTCACTGTCCCGGCTCTCTCCTCCCGCGCTGTTTTCGCTGTCCCGGCTCTCTCCTCCCGCGCTGTTTTCACCGTCCTGGCTCTCTCTCCTCTCGCGCTGTTTTCACTGTCCCGGCTCTCTCTCCTCCCGCGCTGTTTTCACTGTCCCGGCTCTCTCTCCTCTCGCGCTGTTTTCGCTGTCCCGGCTCTCTCTCCTCCCGCGCTGTTTTCACTGTCCCGGCTCTCTCTCCTCCCGCGCTGTTTTCGCTGTCCCGGCTCTCTCCTCTCGCGCTGTTTTCACTGTCCCGGCTCTCTCTCCTCTCGCGCTGTTTTCACTGTCCCGGCTCTCTCCTCTCGCGCTGTTTTCACTGTCCCGGCTCTCTCCTCTCGCGCTGTTTTCACTGTCCCGGCTCTCTCCTCCCGCGCTGTTTTCACTGTCCCGGTTCTCTCCTCCCGCGCTGTTTTCACTGTCCCGGCTCTCTCCTCTCGCGCTGTTTTCACTGTCCCGGCTCTCTCCTCTCGCGCTGTTTTCGCTGTCCCGGCTCTCTCTCCTCTCGCGCTGTTTTCACTGTCCCGGCTCTCTCCTCCCGCGCTGTTTTCACTGTCCCGGCTCTCTCTCCTCTCGCGCTGTTTTCACTGTCCCGGCTCTCTCTCCTCCCGCGCTGTTTTCACTGTCCCGGCTCTCTCTCCTCTCGCGCTGTTTTCACTGTCCCGGCTCTCTCTCCTCTCGCGCTGTTTTCGCTGTCCCGGCTCTCTCCTCTCGCGCTGTTTTCACTGACCCGGCTCTCTCTCCTCTCGCGCTGTTTTCACTGTCCCGGCTCTCTCCTCCCGCGCTGTTTTCAATGTCCCGGCTCTCTCCTCTCGCGCTGTTTTCACTGTCCCGGCTCTCTCTCCTCTCGCGCTGTTTTCACTGTCCCGGCTCTCTCTCCTCTCGCGCTGTTTTCACTGTCCCGGCTCTCTCCTCCCGCGCTGTTTTCACTGTCCCGGCTCTCTCTCCTCCCGCGCTGTTTTCGCTGTCCCGGCTCTCTCCTCTCGCGCTGTTTTCACTGTCCCGGCTCTCTCTCCTCCCGCGCTGTTTTCACTGTCCCGGCTCTCTCCTCTCGCGCTGTTTTCACTGTCCCGGCTCTCTCTCCTCTCGCGCTGTTTTCACTGTCCCGGCTCTCTCTCCTCTCGCGCTGTTTTCACTGTCCCGGCTCTCTCTCCTCTCGCGCTGTTTTCACTGTCCCGGCTCTCTCCTCTCGCGCTGTTTTCGCTGTCCCGGCTCTCTCCTCTCGCGCTGTTTTCACTATCCCGGCTCTCTCCTCCCGCGCTGTTTTCACTGTCCCGGCTCTCTCTCCTCCCGCGCTGTTTTCACTGTCCCGGCTCTCTCTCAGCTCCCGCGCTGTTTTCACTGTCCCGGCTCTCTCACCTCCCGCGCTGTTTTCACTGTCCCGGCTCTCTCTCCTCTCGCGCTGTTTTCACTGTCCCGGCTCTCTCCTCTCGCGCTGTTTTCACTGTCCCGGCTCTCTCCTCCCGCGCTGTTTTCACTGCCCCGGCTCTCACCTCCCGCGCTGTTTTCACTGTCCCGGCTCTCTCCTCCCGCGCTGTTTTCACTGTCCCGGCTCTCTCCTCCCGCGCTGTTTTCAATGTCCCGGCTCTCTCCTCTCGCGCTGTTTTCACTGTCCCGGCTCTCTCCTCTCGCGCTGTTTTCAATGTCCCGGCTCTCTCCTCTCGCGCTGTTTTCACTGTCCCGGTTCTCTCCTCTCGCGCTGTTTTCACTGGCCCGGCTCTCTCCTCTCGCGCTGTTTTCACTGTCCCGGCTCTCTCTCCTCTCGCGCTGTTTTCGCTGTCCCGGCTCTCTCTCCTCCCGCGCTTTTTTCACTGTCCCGGCTCTCTCCTCCCGCGCTGTTTTCGCTGTCCCGGCTCTCTCCTCCCGCGCTGTTTTCACTGTCCCGGCTCTCTCCTCCCGCGCTGTTTTCACTGTCCCGGCTCTCTCTCCTCCCGCGCTGTTTTCACTGGCCCGGCTCTCTCTCCTCTCGCGCTGTTTTCGCTGTCCCGGCTCTCTCTCCTCCCGCGCTGTTTTCACTGTCCCGGCTCTCTCTCCTCCCGCGCTGTTTTCGCTGTCCCGGCTCTCTCCTCTCGCGCTGTTTTCACTGTCCCGGCTCTCTCTCCTCTCGCGCTGTTTTCACTGTCCCGGCTCTCTCCTCTCGCGCTGTTTTCACTGTCCCGGCTCTCTCCTCTCGCGCTGTTTTCACTGTCCCGGCTCTCTCCTCCCGCGCTGTTTTCACTGTCCCGGTTCTCTCCTCCCGCGCTGTTTTCACTGTCCCGGCTCTCTCCTCTCGCGCTGTTTTCACTGTCCCGGCTCTCTCCTCTCGCGCTGTTTTCGCTGTCCCGGCTCTCTCTCCTCTCGCGCTGTTTTCACTGTCCCGGCTCTCTCCTCCCGCGCTGTTTTCACTGTCCCGGCTCTCTCTCCTCTCGCGCTGTTTTCACTGTCCCGGCTCTCTCTCCTCCCGCGCTGTTTTCACTGTCCCGGCTCTCTCTCCTCTCGCGCTGTTTTCGCTGTCCCGGCTCTCTCCTCTCGCGCTGTTTTCACTGTCCCGGCTCTCTCTCCTCTCGCGCTGTTTTCACTGTCCCGGCTCTCTCCTCCCGCGCTGTTTTCAATGTCCCGGCTCTCTCCTCTCGCGCTGTTTTCACTGTCCCGGCTCTCTCTCCTCTCGCGCTGTTTGCCCTGTCCCGGCTCTCTCTCCTCTCGCGCTGTTTTCACTGTCCCGGCTCTCTCCTCCCGCGCTGTTTTCACTGTCCCGGCTCTCTCTCCTCCCGCGCTGTTTTCGCTGTCCCGGCTCTCTCCTCTCGCGCTGTTTTCACTGTCCCGGCTCTCTCTCCTCCCGCGCTGTTTTCACTGTCCCGGCTCTCTCTCCTCCCGCGCTGTTTTCACTGTCCCGGCTCTCTCCTCCCGCGCTGTTTTCACTGTCCCGGCTCTCTCTCCTCTCGCGCTGTTTTCACTGTCCCGGCTCTCTCCTCTCGCGCTGTTTTCACTGTCCCGGCTCTCTCTCCTCTCGCGCTGTTTTCACTGTCCCGGCTCTCTCTCCTCTCGCGCTGTTTTCACTGTCCCGGCTCTCTCTCCTCTCGCGCTGTTTTCACTGTCCCGGCTCTCTCCTCCCGCGCTGTTTTCACTGTCCCGGCTCTCTCTCCTCCCGCGCTGTTTTCACTGTCCCGGCTCTCTCCTCTCGCGCTGTTTTCGCTGTCCCGGCTCTCTCCTCTCGCGCTGTTTTCACTGTCCCGGCTCTCTCTCCTCTCGCGCTGTTTTCACTGTCCCGGCTCTCTCCTCCCGCGCTGTTTTCACTGTCCCGGCTCTCTCTCCTCCCGCGCTGTTTTCACTGTCCCGGCTCTCTCTCCTCCCGCGCTGTTTTCACTGTCCCGGCTCTCTCTCCTCCCGCGCTGTTTTCACTGTCCCGGCTCTCTCCTCCCGCGCTGTTTTCACTGTCCCGGCTCTCTCACCTCCCGCGCTGTTTTCACTGTCCCGGCTCTCTCTCCTCTCGCGCTGTTTTCACTGTCCCGGCTCTCTCCTCTCGCGCTGTTTTCACTGTCCCGGCTCTCTCCTCCCGCGCTGTTTTCACTGTCCCGGCTCTCACCTCCCGCGCTGTTTTCACTGTCCCGGCTCTCTCTCCTCTCGCGCTGTTTTCACTGTCCCGGCTCTCTCCTCTCGCGCTGTTTTCACTGTCCCGGCTCTCTCTCCTCTCGCGCTGTTTTCACTGTCCCGGCTCACTCTCCTCTCGCGCTGTTTTCGCTGTCCCGGCTCTCTCTCCTCTTGCGCTGTTTTCACTGTCCCGGCTCTCTCCTCTCGCGCTGTTTTCACTGTCCCGGCTCTCTCTCCTCCCGTGCTGTTTTCGCTGTCCCGGCTCTCTCCTCTCGCGCTGTTTTCACTGTCCCGGCTCTCTCTCCCCTCGCGCTGTTTTCACTGTCCCGGCTCTCTCTCCTCCCGCACTGTTTTCGCTGTCCCGGCTCTCTCCTCCCGCGCTGTTTTCGCTGTCCCGGCTCTCTCTCCTCCCGCGCTGTTTTCACTGTCCCGGCTCTCTCTCCTCTCGCGCTGTTTTCACTGTCCCGGCTCTCTCCTCTCGCGCTGTTTTCGCTGTCCCGGCTCTCTCTCCTCCCGCGCTGTTTTCGCTGTCCCGGCTCTCTCCTCCCGCGCTGTTTTCACTGTCCCGGCTCTCTCCTCTCGCGCTGTTTTCACTGTCCCGGCTCTCTCCTCTCGCGCTGTTTTCACTGTCCCGGCTCTCTCCTCCCGCGCTGTTTTCACTGTCCCGGCTCTCTCCTCCCGCGCTGTTTTCGCTGTCCCGGCTCTCTCCTCTCGCGCTGTTTTCGCTGTCCCGGCTCGCTCTCCTCTCGCGCTGTTTTCACTGTCCCGGCTCTCTCCTCTCGCGCTGTTTTCGCTGTCCCGGCTCACTCCTCCCGCGCTGTTTTCGCTGTCCCGGCTCTCTCTCCTCCCGCGCTGTTTTCACTGTCCCGGCTCTCACCTCCCGCGCAGTTTTCACTGTCCCGGCTCACTCAGCTCCCGCGCTGTTTTCACTGTCCCGGCTCTCTCTCCTCTCGCCCTGTTTTCACTGTCCCGGCTCTCTCCTCTCGCGCTGTTTTCACTGTCCCGGCTCTCTCCTCCTGCGCTGTTTTCACTGTCCCGGCTCTCACCTCCCGCGCTGTTTTCACTGTCCCGGCTCTCTCCTCCCGCGCTGTTTTCACTGGCCCGGCTCTCTCTCCTCTCGCGCTGTTTTCGCTGTCCCGGCTCTCTCTCCTCTCGCGCTGTTTGCCCTGTCCCGGCTCTCTCTCCTCTCGCGCTGTTTTCACTGTCCCGGCTCTCTCCTCCCGCGCTGTTTTCACTGTCCCGGCTCTCTCTCCTCCCGCGCTGTTTTCGCTGTCCCGGCTCTCTCCTCTCGCGCTGTTTTCACTGTCCCGGCTCTCTCTCCTCCCGCGCTGTTTTCACTGTCCCGGCTCTCTCTCCTCCCGCGCTGTTTTCACTGTCCCGGCTCTCTCCTCCCGCGCTGTTTTCACTGTCCCGGCTCTCTCTCCTCTCGCGCTGTTTTCACTGTCCCGGCTCATTCCTCTCGCGCTGTTTTCACTGTCCCGGCTCTCTCTCCTCTCGCGCTGTTTTCACTGTCCCGGCTCTCTCTCCTCTCGCGCTGTTTTCACTGTCCCGGCTCTCTCTCCTCTCGCGCTGTTTTCACTGTCCCGGCTCTCTCCTCCCGCGCTGTTTTCACTGTCCCGGCTCTCTCTCCTCCCGCGCTGTTTTCACTGTCCCGGCTCTCTCCTCTCGCGCTGTTTTCGCTGTCCCGGCTCTCTCCTCTCGCGCTGTTTTCACTGTCCCGGCTCTCTCTCCTCTCGCGCTGTTTTCACTGTCCCGGCTCTCTCCTCCCGCGCTGTTTTCACTGTCCCGGCTCTCTCTCCTCCCGCGCTGTTTTCACTGTCCCGGCTCTCTCTCCTCCCGCGCTGTTTTCACTGTCCCGGCTCTCTCTCCTCCCGCGCTGTTTTCACTGTCCCGGCTCTCTCCTCCCGCGCTGTTTTCACTGTCCCGGCTCTCTCACCTCCCGCGCTGTTTTCACTGTCCCGGCTCTCTCTCCTCTCGCGCTGTTTTCACTGTCCCGGCTCTCTCCTCTCGCGCTGTTTTCACTGTCCCGGCTCTCTCCTCCCGCGCTGTTTTCACTGTCCCGGCTCTCACCTCCCGCGCTGTTTTCACTGTCCCGGCTCTCTCTCCTCTCGCGCTGTTTTCACTGTCCCGGCTCTCTCCTCTCGCGCTGTTTTCACTGTCCCGGCTCTCTCTCCTCTCGCGCTGTTTTCACTGTCCCGGCTCACTCTCCTCTCGCGCTGTTTTCGCTGTCCCGGCTCTCTCTCCTCTTGCGCTGTTTTCACTGTCCCGGCTCTCTCCTCTCGCGCTGTTTTCACTGTCCCGGCTCTCTCTCCTCCCGTGCTGTTTTCGCTGTCCCGGCTCTCTCCTCTCGCGCTGTTTTCACTGTCCCGGCTCTCTCTCCCCTCGCGCTGTTTTCACTGTCCCGGCTCTCTCTCCTCCCGCACTGTTTTCGCTGTCCCGGCTCTCTCCTCCCGCGCTGTTTTCGCTGTCCCGGCTCTCTCTCCTCCCGCGCTGTTTTCACTGTCCCGGCTCTCTCTCCTCTCGCGCTGTTTTCACTGTCCCGGCTCTCTCCTCTCGCGCTGTTTTCGCTGTCCCGGCTCTCTCTCCTCCCGCGCTGTTTTCGCTGTCCCGGCTCTCTCCTCCCGCGCTGTTTTCACTGTCCCGGCTCTCTCCTCTCGCGCTGTTTTCACTGTCCCGGCTCTCTCCTCTCGCGCTGTTTTCACTGTCCCGGCTCTCTCCTCCCGCGCTGTTTTCACTGTCCCGGCTCTCTCCTCCCGCGCTGTTTTCGCTGTCCCGGCTCTCTCCTCTCGCGCTGTTTTCGCTGTCCCGGCTCGCTCTCCTCTCGCGCTGTTTTCACTGTCCCGGCTCTCTCCTCTCGCGCTGTTTTCGCTGTCCCGGCTCACTCCTCCCGCGCTGTTTTCGCTGTCCCGGCTCTCTCTCCTCCCGCGCTGTTTTCACTGTCCCGGCTCTCACCTCCCGCGCAGTTTTCACTGTCCCGGCTCACTCAGCTCCCGCGCTGTTTTCACTGTCCCGGCTCTCTCTCCTCTCGCCCTGTTTTCACTGTCCCGGCTCTCTCCTCTCGCGCTGTTTTCACTGTCCCGGCTCTCTCCTCCTGCGCTGTTTTCACTGTCCCGGCTCTCACCTCCCGCGCTGTTTTCACTGTCCCGGCTCTCTCCTCCCGCGCTGTTTTCACTGGCCCGGCTCTCTCTCCTCTCGCGCTGTTTTCGCTGTCCCGGCTCTCTCTCCTCCCGCGCTGTTTTCACTGTCCCGGCTCTCTCTCCTCCCGCGCTGTTTTCGCTGTCCCGGCTCTCTCCTCTCGCGCTGTTTTCGCTGTCCCGGCTCTCTCTCCTCTCGCGCTGTTTTCACTGTCCCGGCTCTCTCCTCTCGCGCTGTTTTCACTGTCCCGGCTCTCTCTCCTCCCGTGCTGTTTTCGCTGTCCCGGCTCTCTCCTCTCGTGCTGTTTTCACTGTCCCGGCTCTCTCTCCCCTCGCGCTGTTTTCACTGTCCCGGCTCTCTCTCCTCCCGCGCTGTTTTCGCTGTCCCGGCTCTCTCCTCCCGCGCTGTTTTCGCTGTCCCGGCTCTCTCTCCTCCCGCGCTGTTTTCACTGTCCCGGCTCTCTCTCCTCTCGCGCTGTTTTCACTGTCCCGGCTCTCTCCTCTCGCGCTGTTTTCGCTGTCCCGGCTCTCTCTCCTCCCGCGCTGTTTTCGCTGTCCCGGCTCTCTCCTCTCGCGCTGTTTTCACTGTCCCGGCTCTCTCTCCTCCCGCGCTGTTTTCACTGTCCCGGCTCTCTCACCTCCCGCACTGTTTTCACTGTCCCGGCTCTCTCCTCCCGCGCTGTTTTCACTGTCCCGGCTCTCTCCTCTCGCGCTGTTTTCACTGTCCCGGCTCTCTCCTCTCGCGCTGTTTTCACTGTCCCGGCTCTCTCCTCCCGCGCTGTTTTCACTGTCCCGGCTCTCTCCTCCCGCGCTGTTTTCGCTGTCCCGGCTCTCTCCTCTCGCGCTGTTTTCGCTGTCCCGGCTCGCTCTCCTCTCGCGCTGTTTTCACTGTCCCGGCTCTCTCCTCTCGCGCTGTTTTCGCTGTCCCGGCTCACTCCTCCCGCGCTGTTTTCGCTGTCCCGGCTCTCTCTCCTCCCGCGCTGTTTTCACTGTCCCGGCTCTCACCTCCCGCACTGTTTTCACTGTCCCGGCTCTCTCCTCCCGCGCTGTTTTCACTGTCCCGGCTCTCTCCTCTCGCGCTGTTTTCACTGTCCCGGCTCTCTCCTCTCGCGCTGTTTTCACTGTCCCGGCTCTCTCCTCCCGCGCTGTTTTCACTGTCCCGGCTCTCTCCTCCCGCGCTGTTTTCGCTGTCCCGGCTCTCTCCTCTCGCGCTGTTTTCGCTGTCCCGGCTCGCTCTCCTCTCGCGCTGTTTTCACTGTCCCGGCTCTCTCCTCTCGCGCTGTTTTCGCTGTCCCGGCTCACTCCTCCCGCGCTGTTTTCGCTGTCCCGGCTCTCTCTCCTCCCGCGCTGTTTTCACTGTCCCGGCTCTCACCTCCCGCGCTGTTTTCACTGTCCCGGCTCACTCAGCTCCCGCGCTGTTTTCACTGTCCCGGCTCTCTCTCCTCTCGCCCTGTTTTCACTGTCCCGGCTCTCTCCTCTTGCGCTGTTTTCACTGTCCCGGCTCTCTCCTCCCGCGCTGTTTTCACTGTCCCGGCTCTCACCTCCCGCGCTGTTTTCACTGTCCCGGCTCTCTCCTCCCGCGCTGTTTTCACTGGCCCGGCTCTCTCTCCTCTCGCGCTGTTTTCGCTGTCCCGGCTCTCTCTCCTCCCGCGCTGTTTTCACTGTCCCGGCTCTCTCTCCTCCCGCGCTGTTTTCGCTGTCCCGGCTCTCTCCTCTCGCGCTGTTTTCACTGTCCCGGCTCTCTCTCCTCTCGCGCTGTTTTCACTGTCCCGGCTCTCTCCTCTCGCGCTGTTTTCACTGTCCCGGCTCTCTCCTCTCGCGCTGTTTTCACTGTCCCGGCTCTCTCCTCCCGCGCTGTTTTCACTGTCCCGGTTCTCTCCTCCCGCGCTGTTTTCACTGTCCCGGCTCTCTCCTCTCGCGCTGTTTTCACGGTCCCGGCTCTCTCCTCTCGCGCTGTTTTCGCTGTCCCGGCTCTATCTCCTCTCGCGCTGTTTTCACTGTCCCGGCTCTCTCCTCCCGCGCTGTTTTCACTGTCCCGGCTCTCTCTCCTCTCGCGCTGTTTTCACTGTCCCGGCTCTCTCTCCTCCCGCGCTGTTTTCACGGTCCCGGCTCTCTCTCCTCTCGCGCTGTTTTCGCTGTCCCGGCTCTCTCCTCTCGCGCTGTTTTCACTGTCCCGGCTCTCTCTCCTCTCGCGCTGTTTTCACTGTCCCGGCTCTCTCCTCCCGCGCTGTTTTCAATGTCCCGGCTCTCTCCTCTCGCGCTGTTTTCACTGTCCCGGCTCTCTCTCCTCTCGCGCTGTTTTCACTGTCCCGGCTCTCTCTCCTCTCGCGCTGTTTTCACTGTCCCGGCTCTCTCCTCTCGCGCTGTTTTCGCTGTCCCGGCTCACTCCTCCCGCGCTGTTTTCGCTGTCCCGGCTCTCTCTCCTCCCGCGCTGTTTTCACTGTCCCGGCTCTCACCTCCCGCGCTGTTTTCACTGTCCCGGCTCACTCAGCTCCCGCGCTGTTTTCACTGTCCCGGCTCTCTCTCCTCTCGCCCTGTTTTCACTGTCCCGGCTCTCTCCTCTCGCGCTGTTTTCACTGTCCCGGCTCTCTCCTCCCGCGCTGTTTTCACTGTCCCGGCTCTCACCTCCCGCGCTGTTTTCACTGTCCCGGCTCTCTCCTCCCGCACTGTTTTCACTGTCCCGGCTCTCTCCTCCCGCGCTGTTTTCAATGTCCCGGCTCTCTCCTCTCGCGCTGTTTTCACTGTCCCGGCTCTCTCCTCTCGCGCTGTTTTCAATGTCCCGGCTCTCTCCTCTCGCGCTGTTTTCACTGTCCCGGTTCTCTCCTCTCGCGCTGTTTTCACTGTCCCGGCTCTCTCCTCTCGCGCTGTTTTCACTGTCCCGGCTCTCTCTCCTCTCGCGCTGTTTTCGCTGTCCCGGCTCTCTCTCCTCCCGCGCTGTTTTCACTGTCCCGGCTCTCTCCTCCCGCGCTGTTTTCGCTGTCCCGGCTCTCTCCTCCCGCGCTGTATTCACTGTCCCGGCTCTCTCCTCCCGCGCTGCTTTCGCTGTCCCGGCTCTCTCCTCCCGCGCTGTTTTCACTGTCCCGGCTCTCTCTCCTCTCGCGCTGTTTTCACTGTCCCGGCTCTCTCTCCTCCCGCGCTGTTTTCACTGGCCCGGCTCTCTCTCCTCTCGCGCTGTTTTCGCTGTCCCGGCTCTCTCTCCTCCCGCGCTGTTTTCACTGTCCCGGCTCTCTCTCCTCCCGCGCTGTTTTCACTGTCCCGGCTCTCTCTCCTCCCGCGCTGTTTTCACTGTCCCGGCTCTCTCCTCCCGCACTGTTTTCACTGTCCCGGCTCTCTCACCTCCCGCGCTGTTTTCACTGTCCCGGCTCTCTCTCCTCTCGCGCTGTTTTCACTGTCCCGGCTCTCTCCTCTCGCGCTGTTTTCACTGTCCCGGCTCTCTCCTCCCGCGCTGTTTTCACTGTCCCGGCTCTCACCTCCCGCGCTGTTTTCACTGTCCCGGCTCTCTCTCCTCTCGCGCTGTTTTCAGTCCCGGCTCTCTCCTCTCGCGCTGTTTTCACTGTCCCGGCTCTCTCTCCTCTCGCGCTGTTTTCACTGTCCCGGCTCACTCTCCTCTCGCGCTGTTTTCGCTGTCCCGGCTCTCTCTCCTCTCGCGCTGTTTTCACTGTCCCGGCTCTCTCCTCTCGCGCTGTTTTCACTGTCCCGGCTCTCTCTCCTCCCGTGCTGTTTTCGCTGTCCCGGCTCTCTCCTCTCGCGCTGTTTTCACTGTCCCGGCTCTCTCTCCCCTCGCGCTGTTTTCACTGTCCCGGCTCTCTCTCCTCCCGCGCTGTTTTCGCTGTCCCAGCTCTCTCCTCCCGCGCTGTTTTCGCTGTCCCGGCTCTCTCTCCTCCCGCGCTGTTTTCACTGTCCCGGCTCTCTCTCCTCTCGCGCTGTTTTCACTGTCCCGGCTCTCTCCTCTCGCGCTGTTTTCGCTGTCCCGGCTCTCTCTCCTCCCGCGCTGTTTTCGCTGTTACGGCTCTCTCCTCCCGCGCTGTTTTCACTGTCCCGGCTCTCTCCTCTCGCGCTGTTTTCACTGTCCCGGCTCTCTCCTCTCGCGCTGTTTTCACTGTCCCGGCTCTCTCCTCCCGCGCTGTTTTCACTGTCCCGGCTCTCTCCTCCCGCGCTGTTTTCGCTGTCCCGGCTCTCTCCTCTCGCGCTGTTTTCGCTGTCCCGGCTCGCTCTCCTCTCGCGCTGTTTTCACTGTCCCGGCTCTCTCCTCTCGCGCTGTTTTCGCTGTCCCGGCACACTCCTCCCGCGCTGTTTTCGCTGTCCCGGCTCTCTCTCCTCCCGCGCTGTTTTCACTGTCCCGGCTCTCACCTCCCGCGCTGTTTTCACTGTCCCGGCTCACTCAGCTCCCGCGCTGTTTTCACTGTCCCGGCTCTCTCTCCTCTCGCCCTGTTTTCACTGTCCCGGCTCTCTCCTCTCGCGCTGTTTTCACTGTCCCGGCTCTCTCCTCCCGCGCTGTTTTCACTGTCCCGGCTCTCACCTCCCGCGCTGTTTTCACTGTCCCGGCTCTCTCCTCCCGCGCTGTTTTCACTGTCCCGGCTCTCTCCTCCCGTGCTGTTTTCAATGTCCCGGCTCTCTCCTCTCGCGCTGTTTTCACTGTCCCGGCTCTCTCCTCTCGCGCTGTTTTCAATGTCCCGGCTCTCTCCTCTCGCGCTGTTTTCACTGTCCCGGTTCTCTCCTCTCGCGCTGTTTTCACTGTCCCGGCTCTCTCCTCTCGCGCTGTTTTCGCTGTCCCGGCTCTCTCTCCTCCCGCGCTGTTTTCACTGTCCCGGCTCTCTCCTCCCGCGCTGTTTTCGCTGTCCCGGCTCTCTCCTCCCGCGCTGTTTTCACTGTCCCGGCTCTCTCCTCCCGCGCTGTTTTCGCTGTCCCGGCTCTCTCCTCCCGCGCTGTTTTCACTGTCCCGGCTCTCTCTCCTCTCGCGCTGTTTTCACTGTCCCGGCTCTCTCTCCTCCCGCGCTGTTTTCACTGGCCCGGCTCTCTCTCCTCTCGCGCTGTTTTCGCTGTCCCGGCTCTCTCTCCTCCCGCGCTGTTTTCACTGTCCCGGCTCTCTCTCCTCCCGCGCTGTTTTCGCTGTCCCGGCTCTCTCCTCTCGCGCTGTTTTCACTGTCCCGGCTCTCTCTCCTCTCGCGCTGTTTTCACTGTCCCGGCTCTCTCCTCTCGCGCTGTTTTCACTGTCCCGGCTCTCTCCTCTCGCGCTGTTTTCACTGTCCCGGCTCTCTCCTCCCGCGCTGTTTTCACTGTCCCGGTTCTCTCCTCCCGCGCTGTTTTCACTGTCCCGGCTCTCTCCTCTCGCGCTGTTTTCACTGTCCCGGCTCTCTCCTCTCGCGCTGTTTTCGCTGTCCCGGCTCTCTCTCCTCTCGCGCTGTTTTCACTGTCCCGGCTCTCTCCTCCCGCGCTGTTTTCACTGTCCCGGCTCTCTCTCCTCTCGCGCTGTTTTCACTGTCCCGGCTCTCTCTCCTCCCGCGCTGTTTTCACTGTCCCGGCTCTCTCTCCTCTCGCGCTGTTTTCGCTGTCCCGGCTCTCTCCTCTCGCGCTGTTTTCACTGTCCCGGCTCTCTCTCCTCTCGCGCTGTTTTCACTGTCCCGGCTCTCTCCTCCCGCGCTGTTTTCAATGTCCCGGCTCTCTCCTCTCGCGCTGTTTTCACTGTCCCGGCTCTCTCTCCTCTCGCGCTGTTTTCACTGTCCCGGCTCTCTCTCCTCTCGCGCTGTTTTCACTGTCCCGGCTCTCTCCTCTCGCGCTGTTTTCGCTGTCCCGGCTCACTCCTCCCGCGCTGTTTTCGCTGTCCCGGCTCTCTCTCCTCCCGCGCTGTTTTCACTGTCCCGGCTCTCACCTCCCGCGCTGTTTTCACTGTCCCGGCTCACTCAGCTCCCGCGCTGTTTTCACTGTCCCGGCTCTCTCTCCTCTCGCCCTGTTTTCACTGTCCCGGCTCTCTCCTCTCGCGCTGTTTTCACTGTCCCGGCTCTCTCCTCCCGCGCTGTTTTCACTGTCCCGGCTCTCACCTCCCGCGCTGTTTTCACTGTCCCGGCTCTCTCCTCCCGCGCTGTTTTCACTGTCCCGGCTCTCTCCTCTCGCGCTGTTTTCACTGTCCCGGCTCTCTCCTCCCGCGCTGTTTTCAATGTCCCGGCTCTCTCCTCTCGCGCTGTTTTCACTGTCCCGGCTCTCTCCTCTCGCGCTGTTTTCAATGTCCCGGCTCTCTCCTCTCGCGCTGTTTTCACTGTCCCGGTTCTCTCCTCTCGCGCTGTTTTCACTGTCCCGGCTCTCTCCTCTCGCGCTGTTTTCACTGTCCCGGCTCTCTCTCCTCTCGCGCTGTTTTCGCTGTCCCGGCTCTCTCTCCTCCCGCGCTGTTTTCACTGTCCCGGCTCTCTCCTCCCGCGCTGTTTTCGCTGTCCCGGCTCTCTCCTCCCGCGCTGTTTTCACTGTCCCGGCTCTCTCCTCCCGCGCTGTTTTCGCTGTCCCGGCTCTCTCCTCCCGCGCTGTTTTCACTGTCCCGGCTCTCTCTCCTCTCGCGCTGTTTTCACTGTCCCGGCTCTCTCTCCTCCCGCGCTGTTTTCACTGGCCCGGCTCTCTCTCCTCTCGCGCTGTTTTCGCTGTCCCAGCTCTCTCTCCTCCCGCGCTGTTTTCACTGTCCCGGCTCTCTCTCCTCCCGCGCTGTTTTCGCTGTCCCGGCTCTCTCCTCTTGCGCTGTTTTCACTGTCCCGGCTCTCTCTCCTCTCGCGCTGTTTTCACTGTCCCGGCTCTCTCCTCTCGCGCTGTTTTCACTGTCCCGGCTCTCTCCTCTCGCGCTGTTTTCACTGTCCCGGCTCTCTCCTCCCGCGCTGTTTTCACTGTCCCGGTTCTCTCCTCCCGCGCTGTTTTCACTGTCCCGGCTCTCTCCTCTCGCGCTGTTTTCACTGTCCCGGCTCTCTCCTCTCGCGCTGTTTTCGCTGTCCCGGCTCTCTCTCCTCTCGCGCTGTTTTCACTGTCCCGGCTCTCTCCTCCCGCGCTGTTTTCACTGTCCCGGCTCTCTCTCCTCTCGCGCTGTTTTCACTGTCCCGGCTCTCTCTCCTCCCGCGCTGTTTTCACTGTCCCGGCTCTCTCTCCTCTCGCGCTGTTTTCGCTGTCCCGGCTCTCTCCTCTCGCGCTGTTTTCACTGTCCCAGCTCTCTCTACTCTCGCGCTGTTTTCACTGTCCCGGCTCTCTCCTCCCGCGCTGTTTTCAATGTCCCGGCTCTCTCCTCTCGCGCTGTTTTCACTGTCCCAGCTCTCTCTCCTCTCGCGCTGTTTTCACTGTCCCGGCTCTCTCTCCTCTCGCGCTCTTTTCGCTGTCCCGGCTCTCTCCTCCCGCGCTGTTTTCACTGTCCCGGCTCTCTCTCCTCTCGCGCTGTTTTCACTGTCCCGGCTCTCTCGCCTCTCGCGCTGTTTTCACTGTCCCGGCTCTCTCTCCTCTCGCGCTGTTTTCACTGTCCCGGCTCTCTCTCCTCTCGCGCTGTTTTCACTGTCCCGGCTCTCTCATCCCGCGCTGTTTTCACTGTCCCGGCTCTCTCTCCTCCCGCGCTGTTTTCACTGTCCCGGCTCTCTCCTCTCGCGCTGTTTTCGCTGTCCCGGCTCTCTCCTCTCGCGCTGTTTTCACTGTCCCGGCTCTCTCTCCTCTCGCGCTGTTTTCACTGTCCCGGCTCTCTCCTCCCGCGCTGTTTTCACTGTCCCGGCTCTCTCTCCTCCCGCGCTGTTTTCACTGTCCCGGCTCTCTCCTCTCGCGCTGTTTTCGCTGTCCCGGCTCTCTCCTCTCGCGCTGTTTTCACTGTCCCGGCTCTCTCTCCTCCCGCGCTGTTTTCACTGTCCTGGCTCTCTCCTCCCGCGCTGTTTTCACTGTCCCGGCTCTCTCACCTCCCGCGCTGTTTTCACTGTCCCGGCTCTCTCTCCTCCCGCGCTGTTTTCACTGTCCCGGCTCTCTCCTCTCGCGCTGTTTTCACTGTCCCGGCTCTCTCCTCCCGCGCTGTTTTCACTGTCCCGGCTCTCACCTCCCGCGCTGTTTTCACTGTCCCGGCTCTCTCTCCTCTCGCGCTGTTTTCACTGTCCCGGCTCTCTCCTCTCGCGCTGTTTTCACTGTCCCGGCTCACTCTCCTCTCGCGCTGTTTTCGCTGTCCCGGCTCTCTCTCCTCTCGCGCTGTTTTCACTGTCCCGTCTCTCTCCTCTCGCGCTGTTTTCACTGTCCCGGCTCTCTCTCCTCCCGCGCTGTTTTCGCTGTCCCGGCTCTCACCTCCCGCGCTGTTTTCACTGTCCCGGCTCTCTCTCCCCTCGCGCTGTTTTCACTGTCCCGGCTCTCTCTCCTCCCGCGCTGTTTTCGCTGTCCCGGCTCTCTCCTCCCACGCTGTTTTCGCTGTCCCGGCTCTCTCTCCTCCCGCGCTGTTTTCGCTGTCCCGGCTCTCTCTCCTCCCGCGCTGTTTTCACTGTCCCGGCTCTCTCTCCTCCCGCGCTGTTTTCACTGTCCCGGCTCTCTCCTCTCGCGCTGTTTTCACTGTCCCGGCTCTCTCACCTCCCGCGCTGTTTTCACTGTCCCGGCTCTCTCCTCTCGCGCTGTTTTCACTGTCCCGGCTCTCTCTCCACCCGCGCTGTTTTCACTGTCCCGGCTCTCTCCTCCCGCGCTGTTTTCACTGTCCCGGCTCTCTCTCCTCCCGCGCTGTTTTCACTGTCCCGGCTCTCTCTCCTCCCGCGCTGTTTTCACTGTCCCGGCTCTCTCCTCCCGCGCTGTTTTCACTGCCCCGGCTCTCTCACCTCCCGCGCTGTTTTCACTGTCCCGGCTCTCTCTCCTCTCGCGCTGTTTTCGCTGTCCCGGCTCTCTCTCCCCTCGCGCTGTTTTCACTGTCCCGGCTCTCTCCTCCCGCGCTGTTTTCACTGTCCCGGCTCTCTCACCTCCCGCGCTGTTTTCACTGTCCCGGCTCTCTCTCCTCTCGCGCTGTTTTCACTGTCCCGGCTCTCTCTCCTCCCGCGCTGTTTTCGCTGTCCCGGCTCTCTCCTCCCACGCTGTTTTCGCTGTCCCGGCTCTCTCTCCTCCCGCGCTGTTTTCACTGTCCCGGCTCTCTCTCCTCCCGCGCTGTTTTCGCTGTCCCGGCTCTCTCTCCTCCCGCGCTGTTTTCACTGTCCCGGCTCTCTCTCCTCCCGCGCTGTTTTCACTGTCCCGGCTCTCTCCTCTCGCGCTGTTTTCACTGTCCCGGCTCTCTCTCCTCCCGCGCTGTTTTCACTGTCCCGGCTCTCTCCTCCCGCGCTGTTTTCACTGCCCCGGCTCTCTCACCTCCCGCGCTGTTTTCACTGTCCCGGCTCTCTCTCCTCTCGCGCTGTTTTCGCTGTCCCGGCTCTCTCTCCCCTCGCGCTGTTTTCACTGTCCCGGCTCTCTCCTCCCGCGCTGTTTTCACTGTCCCGGCTCTCTCACCTCCCGCGCTGTTTTCACTGTCCCGGCTCTCTCTCCTCTCGCGCTGTTTTCACTGTCCCGGCTCTCTCCTCTCGCGCTGTTTTCACTGTCCCGGCTCTCTCCTCCCGCACTGTTTTCAGTGTCCCGGCTCTCTCCTCTCGCGCTGTTTTCACTGTCCCGGCTCTCTCCTCCCGCGCTGTTTTCACTGTCCCGGCTCACTCTCCTCCCGCACTGTTTTCAGTGTCCCGGCTCTCTCCTCTCGCGCTGTTTTCACTGTCCCGGCTCTCTCCTCTCGCGCTGTTTTCACTGTCCCGACTCTCTCCTCTCGCGCTGTTTTCACTGTCCCGGCTCTCTCTCCTCCCGCGCTGTTTTCGCTGTCCCGGCTCTCTCCTCCCGCGCTGTTTTCACTGTCCCGGCTCTCTCCTCTCGCGCTGTTTTCACTGTCCCGGCTCTCTCTCCTCTCGCGCTGTTTTCACTGTCCCGGCTCTCTCTCCTCCCGCGCTGTTTTCACTGTCCCGGCTGTCTCTCCTCTTGCGCTGTTTTCGCTGTCCCGGCTCTCTCCTCCCGCGCTGTTTTCACTGTCCCGGCTCTCTCCTCTCGCGCTGTTTTCACTGTCCCGGCTCTCTCCTCCCGCGCTGTTTTCACTGTCCCGGCTCTCTCCTCCCACGCTGTTTTCACTGTCCCGGCTCTCTCTCCTCCCGCGCTGTTTTCGCTGTCCCGGCTCTCTCCTCCCGCGCTGTTTTCGCTGTCCCGGCTCTCTCCTCCCGCGCTGTTTTCGCTGTCCCGGCTCTCTCTCCTCTCGCACTGTTTTCACTGTCCCGGCTCTCTCCTCCCGCGCTGTTTTCACTGTCCCGGCTCTCTCTCCTCCCGCGCTGTTTTCGCTGTCCCGGCTCTCTCCTCTCGCGCTGTTTTCGCTGTCCCGGCTCGCTCTCCTCTCGCACTGTTTTCACTGTCCCGGCTCTCTCTCCTCCCGCGCTGTTTTCACTTTCCCGGCTCTCTCTCCTCTCGCGCTGTTTTCACTGTCCCGGCTCTCTCCTCCCGCGCTGTTTTCACTGTCCCGGCTCTCTCTCCTCTCGCGCTGTTTTCACTGTCCCGGCTCTCTCTCCTCCCGTGCTGTTTTCGCTGTCCCGGCTCTCTCCTCTCGCGCTGTTTTCGCTCTCCCGGCTCTCTCCTCTCGCGCTTTTTTCACTGTCCCGGCTCTCTCTCCTCCCGCGCTGTTTATGCTGTCCCGGCTCTCTCCTCCCGCGCTTTTTAAATCTCCCGGCTCTCTCCTCACGCGCAAATATCTCCAATTTGCTGGGGTCGTGCTTTTGGTTAATAGGGCCGCTCCTCTTGGTTATAGTAACTGGTCCCATTTCAGTTCAATATCACTGAAATCTGTCAGCATTCCTCTGAACTCGTTGCCAGTACCCAATGAGAGTAGAGTTATAAATGGTGTTGTGTACATAATCCCACTTTGACACCATACTCTGTCCTTTGGCATTGTCCGAAAGACTCTTGGGGATGACCGGCGTCCTTTCGGACTCAATGGAATGATAAGTGCTGACTGGAGGATGGGTTTCTTCTCAGAGTTTCCTTGGCTGAAGCCTGACTTTGCTCCACACCAGGGAGTTGTCAGTATCACAGTGAGCGCTGTAATAGCTACAAGTGATGAGGGCACTGCTGAGGATGCTGTGCCTGGTTATGATGTCTAACTGGGGTGTGGGGAGTGATCTGAGATGTCTCCAGGACACCATGTGGCATAATCTGGTTTAGAAGTAGCTGTTCCTCACAGAGCCTCCACTGTAACGGCCGAACTCCAGCAACCTATGTCAACTTACGATCATCTTACTGATTCCCCGCTGCACTGTGCACGTTGCCATGTTGGGTAGTGGATACCCACAATTGGGATGAAGATCCTGAGACGGTCCAGTCAATAAGAGCTGGGAATTCTTCTGGTAGTCGCATTAAATGTCTCTCAGCATTGATCCTTCACATCTGGGTGTAAGTGTTGGGACATAGATACAGATCAGGAAAACTGGACCCTGGCTTGATTACAAGTGACGATTTAGAAATCGCTATGAGATTTCTATGGAGGTTCACTCATCCCGATTAGAGTAATTTGTTTTACAGTGAAACCGGCTGAATTCCCATTTGTTATCTCTAGGATTTTCCACTGTCACAAGAACGTGTCGTGTTTCCCTTTACGGGATACACATTGAGCGGCTCATGTTTCTTAGATTCAGTAATGACCAAATTGAGCCTTGTAAATTTATTAGCAGCAGCTGTCTTGTATACATCAACAACCTGCAGAAGGTCATTGGTCAGGCCAGGACACATTGTCCGTATTTCAGCTTGTGATGTTTTTGTAGAGTTTGGCTTGCCTGGTGCACAGATTAACAACCTGTCTGTTAAGAGAGGCTTCCCTGAGCTTCAGTAATCAATTGAAACATGTAGGCCGCCATGAGCTGAAGGATTGAGGACTATGGACGGTAGCTGATACTTTCTCCCACTGGCAACAGCAACCCCTGGTGTTCTGGCTCTGTGCCAATTGTGCCATTGTTTATAACCGACAAATGCTTCTTGCTATGTTGTGCCATCGGGAACCACGGAGCTGGAGTGACCTCTCCAGGGTACAGGCCTGTGTAGCCACCTGAGTTGGCCACTTCACGACTTAAAATGGAGATCCGCAAAGGATGCAGGGAAATTCAGCCAACGCAGGAGAAACAAGCAGGTGCAAAGTTTCCTGTGTATTAGAACTTGCAGAAACCCAGACAGCACTGAAACAAACAACCCTCTGCATAATAATTAGCGATCCCCAGGAACAATTGGAAATATTTAAGGTAAAGAAGGCCAAGCCAGACTCCTTGGTGCCAGCAGGAGCCAAGACAAAGGAAGGCCAACGGACACGTAGGAACCACCCAGCGATCAGGGAACAAGTCCAGTATTGGAGAAATCGATCCAAGTGATCGGAACGTAGTCCAGTCATTTGGAACCAGGTACGGGGTCCGCCCCGAATGGCACGAAGTCCCTGGGGACTATAAAATAGAGTCCCCAAGTTCAAATCGTCCTTCTTGGCAGGGTCACTCAGCAGCTTGAAACAACCCTTGACAGTGACCTGCCAAGCCGCCGCATCAACTAAGCAAGTCTCCAGTCAACGCACGCTCCGAGATAGGCGCTCCCAGCTATCAGTCTATTCCAGCTTTGAAGCCTGCAGAACTCAGAATTGAACGAAAGGCCTGGCCTGGTGGGCCAGTTCCGAAGTTAAGTATAGGCCTTTTAGTGATAGAGATAGTCTAGTAAGTAGAGTTTATGCACGAATAGTGATTGACTGTGTATCATAAATGTGTTTTGATTTGAAACTTACGAACTGGTGTATTGAGTTATTGATCAGCACTTGAACTTGAACCTCGTGACGGTATCATAAAGACACCTGGCGTCTCCAGAGCAAAGGTTATCGAAACAGAGCAAATTAAGTAAAGACACAACAGAGCAACATTTAAGAGCCAACCAAAGTTAGCAATACCTGGGTAAATAGTTTGCAGAATCTGAGTAGCCCAAGCATCAGGATCTCTCTCTGGCCATAGCTAGTATTGTTCACAGGGAAGGGTGAAATCAGTGCTGTTTGGTACCAGTTCTGATGCAGAGCTTGTCAGAAAGCTACCTGATAGATATCAGATGGCCACTGACAGGAATTCACTCCGGATTTTCTGTCAGGAAATTACTCCCTCTGGCTTACCTCCCGAGACTCCCACAAGGCAGTGTGATTATTCTCCTGTAGCTGGGGTCTGGGTCGAGGATACCGTGTCGTAACCACATGTCACTGGGACAGCAATGCACATGTTAGAATGCAAGGCCTCCTCCGACTACCCTGTAGCTGAGCCTGGGTCTGGGAGGTGGCCAGTTTAGGAAAGTCACCACAGGGATCTTCTAAACGGGATTTATTGATGAGGAGGCGCCGCGCTGACGGGAGAGGCTCCCAGGCTCACATCTCCTGCTGCAATAGTTCGACTGTTCGCCAGTGGGAGCTGGAAGCAAGCAGCGAAAACAACACTGAGCACTACACTGACACACTGAACACAGCACATCAACCGGGGAGAACAATCCTCCACATTGTTACACCGCAACAGTGTGGGAGGAGGCCCATTCAGCCCCTCGAGTCTGTTACACCAGAGCAGGAGGAGGCCATTCAGCCCCTCGAGTCTATTACACCAGAGCAGGAGGAGGCCATTCAGCCCCTCGAGTCTATTACACCAGAGCAGGAGGAGGTCATTCAGCCCCTCGAGTCTATTACACCAGAGCAGGAGGAGGCCATTCAGCCCCTCGAGTCTGTTACACCAGAGCAGGAGGAGGCCATTCAGCCCCTCGAGTTTGTTACACCAGAACAGGAGGAGGCCATTCAGCCCCTCGAGTCTGTTACACCAGAGCAGGATGAGGCCATTCAGCCCCTCGAATCTATTACACCAGAGCAGGAGGAGGCCATTCAGCCCCTCGTGTCTGCTACACCAGAAGAGGAGCGGGTAGCCATTGAGTCCTTTGAGTCGATTGCACAAAAAAGGAGCAGGAAGTAGCCAATCAGTCCGTCGAGCCTGTTACAGTGGAACACCTATGGGAGTTAGAGGCCATTCAGTACCTAGAGTCTGTTACTCCAGACCAGTATGGGAGAAAGCCATTCAGACCCTCCACCGTGTTAAACCTGAGCTGGAGGAGGAGTCGATTGAGGCCCTCCAATCTATTGCACCAGAAGAGGATGAGGAGACGGCAATTCAGTCCATCGAGTTTGTTACATAAGAGCGTAAGGTCGAGGGCATTGAATCCACAAGTTAAATAAGACAGAAGAGGTGGAGGAATAGGTGTCCTCAATCCTCCAATTTTTTACTCCAGAACAGTATGGGAGTAGGCCATTCAGTTCCTCTAGCCTGTGACACCACAACAAGAGGAGGAGGTGGAGGCCATTCAGTCACTCGAGACTGCAACACCACACCAGGAGGAGGAGGAGGAGTACACCAGAACAGTTGTAGGATGAGGCAATTGAGTTCCTCGAGTCTGTTATACCGGAACAGGAAGGGGAGACCAGTCAGTCTTTTTAGTCTTACATTTGAAGAGGAGGACGATGAAACAACTGAGAACTCGAGCCTGTTATCCAAGCGCTGTGGCGATGGTATGGTGTGTCCATGCCGCTGGCTAGGACACCGAGTCGGTCAAAGAAGAGATTACGCATCACGTGCGCGTCAGCCCAGCCGCACACGTTGCCCGGCCCTCTGTGCCTTCCCGGGTCCCATATCCTACCATCCTCATCCTGCTCCACACCCTCCTGATCATAGTTCATGGCGTTCATCCTCCTCCTCCAGCAGGCCGCCCCACTGCTGTGCTATGCACTGGAGGATGCAGCTGACCACCCGATGTGGGATATTCAAATTGCGCAATGCTACAGGGCCCCTCCAGAGCGAACATGCAACAGAACTGCATCTTCAGGAGCTGAAGTCCGCTCAATGACGTTCATGTTGCTGCGTGGACGTCATTGTAGTGGGTCTCATTGTTGTGGCCTCCTAGTATACGTCTTCAGCTCCAGCCGCAGAGGATATCTCCGTCACCCAGAAGCTAACTCATGAGTCTGGCGTGCGTCTTGAAAAGGTCAGGAAACGTCGGGTCTGCTGGATGAATGCATTGTGCACACTGCCCGGGTATCGGGCGCAGCCGGGCATGTTGTGCTTGTGATGGTCCCTCACCAGCAGCACGTTCAGCGAGTGGCACCCCTTTTGGTTGTGAAGATTGGCCTGTCGATGATGGTGCTCGTAGGACACATGCATGCCGGCGATCACGTTTGTGGCGAACTCCACTGCCCGGGCATAGTGGAGGGCTCAGTTCACATTGAAATGGATGCAATGTGCCGACTGGTCGTATAGGGCCTCCGGGTCAGCGCGGCTGATCTGTACACTGAGCTCTGTGAGGTTCCAGGCAGATCCTCACTCAGCACCTGGAACGACATGGGGCGTAAAGGTTCAGGGCCACCATCAACGTGTCGGCCTCCTGGAGCAGGTGCCTAATAAATGTCTCCAGTGCAAAATGAGGCCATTCGGTCCATCAAGTATGAACCGACCCATCGAAAGAACAATATATCCTTGCCAATGTGGACTAAGCCCTCCACTATACACGGGCAGCGGAATTCGCCACAAGCGTGGAGATGCTGTGCGCCCAGGTGGTAATGTGTCCTACGAGCACCACCTTGATAAGGTAATCTTCACAGGTTCCGACCTATTCCTGAAAACCCAACCTAAAGGGCTATTTCGCATGTCAATTCAACTAACCTGCATATATTTGGACTGTGGGAGGAGTGCGGAGCACTCGGAGAAACCCACCAGACACGTAGAGACTGAGCGAAGTCCACACAGCCAAGGGACCGAGGTCGGAGTAGGACCCGGGTCCCCGGCGCTGTGAGACAGCAGTGCTAACCACTGTGTAAATCATGCTGCCCTTTGATCCTCCCCATTCCCAGGCAGTGCCAGGTGCGCAATGATCTGTCAGATATATCCCACTTTCCTCGTGCTCTGCCGGAGTTTTAAACGCCGTCCCCAGCCGAGCAGGTCCTAGAATTACAGGCACTGCAGGTACACGCAATGACACATGCGGCACTTCTTCCCTCCTCCTATTCGGCCTGTTGGGCGCTTGCTCTCCACCCTCACTGGCTGGCTCATGTTGATCGGGGGCAGGCTCTCCTGCTGCAGGATTCTCCCCGAGCAGCCTCAGTGCACGCGAAGCGGCTCTGCTGACTAGAATGAAGGCGACCATTCCTGGCAGGATTCCGAAGTACAACGCATGATTAAGACGGAAGTAAGACATGTTAGAATAGTACATATCCCCGTGGCAAACCAGGTGCAAAAGCTCCCGATCTGCATTGCAGACATTGCCGCGCATGCCCTCTCCCCCGTTCTCCGCACCCACCCCCTGCCATTCCGCCTGACAGTCTGCCCTCCGCTCCCATAGTGCCATTGTTGCCCGGCGCCGTGGGGGCCTCTGGCACTGGCAACCGTCCTTGCTCCCAGGGGTACCATTGGCTGCCGCTACGATACCAGTGGTCCACTGAGGCTACTGCAGGGGCTGCAGGGGTGCAGGGGCTACTGAGGGTGCTGCGCTTGTGTGAGCGACGTGGTGCCCAGCCAGAGAGTGGCAGCAGTTTGTGGGGAGCGGGGTGGGGGGGGGGTGGAGTTAGCACAATGGATGGTAAGGGAAGCGGGTAGAGGGATGGAGTGTTGGAGCTGGTGAGTGAAGGATGTGATGCAGGATTGTGGTTTCGGTGCAACCATGCAGTCTGTGTCAGGCCGCACAACCGTGTTAGTGGGGTGAGTAGCAATATTGCTGCCTCCCAGCCCGCGGCAATGTCGATCAATGTCTGGATACCCCGGTCCCATCCTGTCACCATCGGCTGAGGCTCCCGAGTCTGATAGACGTTCCCCACCTGCCAACCTTGCCTGTGGAAGACTAGGCAGCCCAACGTCGCGCCCCTGCATGCCCTACCTCCTCTCTCCCTCATCGGCCATGGCACCTGTTTGCCGATTTTTGAGACCACAAGCGACACGACTGATTCTCCGCCCAATCGCCTTTCCCGATTTTTGCGTTTGCCGAGATTGCGGGTTTGGGACAGGCAGAGTATGGATTGTCAGGCGGTGTTTCAGCTATTATTATTCAACGTCAGCAAACAGAAACCTTTGGGGGAAATGGAGAGAGTGTGGGAAAGTCATACGAACAATGTTATGGAGGGATGTGATCAGATGAGTGAGAGGTTAAGGCTTTGCATAAATAAAGAAAAGGAGTCGGGATGGTGTTGTTAGCTGAATAGGGGCAGCACGGTAGCCTTGTGGATAGCACAATTGCTTCACAGCTCCAGGGTCCCAGGTTCGATTCCAGCTTGGGTCACTGTCTGTGCGGAGTCTGCACATCCTCCGCGTGTGTGCGTGGGTTTCCTCCGGGTGCTCCGGTTTCCTCCCACAGTCCAAAGATGTGCAGGTTAGGTGGATTGGCCATGATAAATTGCCCTTAGTGTCCAAAATTGCCCTTAGTTTTGGGTGGGGTTACTGGGTTATGGGGATAGGGAGGAGGTGTTGACCTTGGGTAGGATGCTCTTTCCAAGAGCCGGTGCAGACTCGATGGGCCGCATGGCCTCCTTCTGCACTGTAAATTCTATGATCTATGAATACAATATCAGAGTAACATAGTGAGAGAGAATATTGGCTCAGAACATCTAGAAGTGCAATCAGTCTCAGTGGAACTAAATAGCAACAAGGAGTGGAAGATATGAGTGGGGGTTGTCTGTAGACCCAAGCAGTAGTAGCAAGAGATGATATGGAAGGAAACAGAACATTCGAGATGCAGGTAACAAGTGTGCGATAGTAATAATGGGTAACTTTACTCTCCATATAGTTTATACTAACAAAACTAGCAACACAATTGTGACAGATTTATTCCTCAAACGTCACATGATTTTAGACTGTTGAGGAATAAACTGGGCAACATTATATATAAGAGTGTTGTTTTTTTTTAAAATTCCATTTACAGTATGTGAGTGTCGCTGGATAGGCCAACATTTTTTGCTCATCCCTAGTTGCCTGACACAAAGTAATGGTGAGCTACCTTTTGGAAACGCTGCAGTCCCTGAGTTGCAGGTACAGACACCTTGCTGGGGGAGGGAGTTCCATTATTTTGTTCCAGGGACATTGAAGGAAAAGCGATATATTTCCAAGTCAGGGTAGTGAGTGACTTGGAGGAGAATGCCCAGGTGATGGAGTCCCCAGGTATCTGCTGTTCTTGACCTTCTATATGATTGTTGTGGGATTGTAAGCTGCTGTCTGAGGAACCTTGGTGAGTTACCGCAGTGCATTCTGTGGATGGTACACATGCCTGCCACTGTTGGCTGGTGGTGGACGTTGACTGATTGTGGAAGCGCTGTTATTCAAGAGGGCTGCTTCGTCCTGGATGGCATCGATCTTCTTGAGTGTTGTTGGAGCTGCACTCATCCCGCAAGTGGGGAGTATTTCATTACACTCCTGACTTGTGCCTTGTGGACAAGCTTTGTGACGCGGTGCCATAGCATTAATGTGGCCAGTCCAGTTCAGTTTCTGATCAATGTTAATTCCAGATGTTGTTTGTTTTGGATTCAGCGATGGTAATGCGGTTGGAAAGCAAGCAGCGACGGTTAGACACTTTTGCCGAATGTGTCTGGTACTTGCGTGGTGTGAATGTAACTTGCCACCTGTCAGCGCAAGCTTGGACTTTTTCTGGGTCTTACTGCATTTGGACAGGGACTGCTCCATTATCTGAGGAGTCGTGAGTGGTGCTGAACATTGTGCAGTCATCCGAAAAATCATCCCACTTCTGACCTGATGATGGAAGGGAGATCATTGATGATGCAGCTGTGGATGGTTGGGCCTAGCACACTATCCTAAGGAACTCATGCAGTGATGTCCGGGAGTTGAGGTGATTGACCTCCAACCAGCAGAGTTATCTTCATTTGTGCCAAGTATGACCAACCAGAGGAGAGCTTTCCCCTGAATCCCAGTGACTGTAATATTTCTTGATCCAATACGCAGTCAGGTTCTGCCTTGATGTCAAGGTCAGATTCTTGTTCTCATTGACCTCGCAATCAGGGTCACAGTGAAGCAGTCTGGAGTTTAAAATATGTGACCCACTGGAAGACGGGATGAACTGATAAACAGCCCAAATTATTGCAAGTCAGGGCTATTATAATAACGCAACATAACTGAACACAGTAGGGTTAGGGAAATAACGTTCGCGTAAGGGAGGTAAGTTAATAATAGTCTGATATGAACATAATTTTCTGTTAAAAAAGAGCAAACAAAGGGCCTGAGATGGTCATGTCAGGAGAGCTATCACCCGTTATAGGCTCCTCCTGTACTATGTGGTAAATCGTGGAAGATACCGTTGTCTCTGTTGACCACGTGTACATGAAGTGTGTCCAACTGCGGCTACTGGATAACCGCATTTCAGAGCTGTAATCATAGAATCATAGAATTTACAATGCATCAGGAGGCCTTTCGGATCATCGAGTCTGCACCGGCCCTTACAAAGAGCACCCTACTGAAGCCCACGTGTCTACAGAATTCCCATAACCCACTAACTCCCACTTAACATCTTTTGAACACTAAGGGAAATTTAGCATGGCCAATTCACCTAACCCTCACACCTTTGGACTGTGGGAGGAAACCGGAGCCCCTGGAGGAACCCCACGCAGACACGGGGAGAGCATGCAGACTCCGCACAGAGAGTGACACCGCTGGGAATTGGAGCTGCGACCCTGGAGCTATGAACCAACTGTGCTACGGTGATGCCCATAATTATCAGCTGGAGCTGAGCGTGGATACACTGTGAAGCACCCGTGATGTTGGCAACTCATGAATAGCCGTTCAGTGAGGTGGGCACACAACAGGTGGGATTGAAAGGCAGAAAGGGTGACCACGAGATAGAGTACAGGAATGCAGGTAGTGCAGATGTTCACTGTACCAACCATCTTTCCAACAGATATACGTTTTAGATACTGTCTGGGGGAAAGCAGCCGCAGCCTGGGTGTGTCTGCTGCACCCGAGTGGAGGGGGACGAATGGCAGGGCTATAGTGGGCGGGGATTCAATTGTAAGGGGAACAGGCAGGCAGTATATAATATAACATACAGTGCAGAAGGAGGTCATTCGGCCTTTCGAGTCTGCACCGACCCACCTAAGCCCTCACTTCCACCTCATCCCCGTAAACCAATGTGACAAGTGTCCTTGTAGGGAGATTTGTTACTGCTGTTATAGGTGGTTGATAGCGCAGTTGGGGAGGATTTCAACTAACTTGCCAACGGGCTGGGACCCTGAGAGGTTCGGCAGGGACAGATGTACATCCGAAATTATAAGAAAGCTCATGTGAGTCAAGAAGGCAGAGATTGTTAAGTCCCAATGGGCTTTGTCAAGGTTGAATAGTTTTTTTATTTTACTGTCAGTGGTTTGAAACCTGACGGTATAACATAGATCATAGAAGATACAGTGCAGAAGGAGGCCATTCGACCCATCGATTCTGCACCTATCCAATTAACCCACTTAAGCCCTCACTACCACCCTCTCCCCGTAAACCAATAACCCCTGCTAACTTTTTTTTTTGGACACTAAGTGCAATTTATCATGGCCAATCCACCTCACCTGCACGTCTTTGGACTGGTAGGAAACCGGAGCACACGGAGGAAACCCACGCAGACACGGGGAGAACGTGCAGACTCCGCACAGACAGTGACCCGGCGGGAAATCGAACCTGGAATCCTGGCGCTGTGAAGCCACAGTGCTATCCACTTGTGCTGCCATGATGCCCCAAATGTGGTATGATGGCAGTGATGTCACTGAGACATGGTTGAGATAGGTACAGGCTTGACAGCTGAATATTCCAGGATACAGAATCATGCGAGATGGAGAAGGAGGTAAAAGAGGAGGAGAGGTCGATATTTTGAGCAAGGAATCAATTTCTGCAGTAAGGAGGAACTGTATCTTAGAAGGCTCGTCAACTGAAGTCATATCGGTCGAGCCTAAAAACAATAAAGGCGCACTCACAGTGCTGGGAGTGTTCTATTGGCCCCTAATAGTCCAAGAAATATAGAAGAGCAGATATGTTGGCAAATGTCAGAGAAGTGTAAAAGTAACGGGTCGCGATCGCGGGGAATTTCAACTTCCCAAAAATTAACCGGCGTGGTCATAGAGTGAAAGATTTAATTGGAGTGGGTTTCTGACAATGCATGCAGGAGACGGTATTAAGCCAGTAGAAGGTCGAACAAGACATAATTTAACGGAACAAAGCCAGGCAAGTAGAGAATGTTGCAGACAGTGATCGGAACTCCATTAGATTCAAGATTGTTATGGACAAGGATTGACTTGAATTCAAAGTTTGAAACTGCGGCAAGGCCGATTTTAATAAGATCGGATATGATTTGCCCAGACTGGACTGGGAGATGACACTTTGAAGTAACTCTGTGACGGAACAGTGGGACGCATTCAGGAAGGAAATCGAGATGTTCAGGGCCAATTTTTTTTACAATCAGCGAAAGAGTGAGACAAGTAAATTCAGTGAACCCTTTATTTCGAAGGATAGACAGTGTTGGATCAGTCGAAAAAAAGGGAGGACTGTGACAGACATCGAAGGATCCAACAGCAGATGTGCCAGAGGTGTACAGAATGTGGACGAGGGAACTTATAAGGGAAATTAGGAGAACAGAAAGCGGACATGAAAAGATACTGGTTGGTGAAATAAAGGAAAATCCGAAGTTGTTTTCCAAGTATATTAAGGACAAATTATATATAGTGATGAAATAATGTGCATTAAACATCAAAGTGCTAATTTGTGTCTGGAGCCGGAGCTCTAAAAGAAATACTTTGTGTTCATGTTCACTCGTGAGAGAGACAGTGTGGACTTGGAAATCAGGGAGAAGGACTGTCATAAAATTAAAGATATTAACGTGGACAGAGAGAGAGCTCAGCGTGGCCTGGCAGGCTTAAATTTAGACAATTCACCAGGTCCAGATGGAATGCATCTCAGGCTGTTGAAAGAGGCAATGGAGGAAATAGCAGGAGCACTGACATTAATTTTCAATTCCTTTTTTGAATAAAAATTGAGAGTAACCAATTCATTTTTTCCAATTAAAGGGCAACTTAGTGTTGTCTATCCACCTACCCTGCACATATTTGGGTTGTGGGGGCGAAACGCACGCAAACACGGGGAGAATGTGCAAACTCCACACGGACAGTGACCCAGAGCCGTGATCGAACGTGTGACCTCAGCGTCGTGAGGCAGCAGTGCTAACCCCTGGGCCAAGGTGCTGCCATTATAATTTTCAGCACCTCTCTGGCCACCGGGGAGGTCCTGGAGGATAACGAGTGTGGTATCATTATTGAAGAAGGGAGGAAGAGATGAAGCAGGAAACTGCCAACCAATCAGTTTAACCTCAGTAGTTGCGCAGCCATTGCAAATAATTATGAGAGACAGAATGAATCCGCATTTGGAGATTGGGGCTAATTAAGAACAGCAAGCATCGTTGTATGCAGGCGAGGTCATGGCTAAATAACTTGACTGACTTTTTCGAAGAGGTTGCCAGATAAATAAACGAGTGGAATGGATTTGACAAATTCCGTTGGGACTTAAGCAAGACTTTTGATAAGGTCCCACATGGGGACTGAAAGCGAAGGTAGGACGCCATGGCAACCAAGTAAATTTAAAAAGATGATCCTGGGTTAGTTGAGTAACAGGAAGCAGAGGGGGATGATTGAGGCATTTTTTCTGAACGGAAGCCTGTGTCCAGTCGTGTCACTCAGGGATTAACGTGGGGCTCATTCTGTTTGTGGGTTATATAAAATATTTAGATATGGTTCTCGGAGGGCTGAGCAGTAAGTTCGCAAACGATACGCAAATCGGTGGGGTGGTAAATCGTGAAGAGTATAGCTATAGACCAGAGGAGGATAGAGGCGGGCTGTTAAGATGTGCTGATCAATACTGTTAGGTACAGAGAATCAGGATTATTATATTTTTTTAAAATTTAGAGTACCCAATTATATTTTTCCAATTAAGGGGCAATTTAGCGTCGCCAATTTACCTACTCTGCACATATTTGGGTCATGGGGGCTAAACCCACGCAAACACGGGGAGAATGTGCAAACTCCACAGGGACAGTGACCGAGGGCCGGGATCGAACCTGGGACCTCGGCGCCGTGAGGCAGCAATGCGAAGCACTGCGCCACCGTGCTGCCCCGAGTACCAGGATTATTACTGGAAATTGGTCAGTTCATGTTTTATCGGTAGACCACCTTAGGCCCGACCTCATCAGAAAAGGTAAACTCCGTTGTGACGTCAGAGTCTTCCACTGGGCTTCGTGGGTGGTGGTTGCACCACCAGCAAGACAGCGGCTGCTGCAAGAGTTCTGCAGCGCATTATCTGGCCGCACAAAAGTGGGAATGTTGGCCAGGTGCTACACATGGTGGCCCAGCATCAATTAATGATGTTGAGCAACTGGTGCACCAGGGTGATTTCTGCCAGGAACCACAAACCATTACCAACCACAGCCGGCCTCGCTCCAAGGAAATAACCTGGTCGTCCATGGGCACTTACATATTGATTCCGCACACCCTTTCCTGGGAATCACGGTAGCATTGTGGATAGCACAATTTCTTCACAGCTCCAGGGTTCCAGGATTGATTTCCGGCTTGGGTCACTGTCTGTGCGGAGTCTGCACGTTCTCCCCGTGTGTGCGTGGGTTTCCTCCGAGTGCGCCGGTTTCCTCCCACAGTCCAAAGATGTGCAGGTTAGGTGGATTGGCCTTGCTAAATTGCCCTTAGTGTACAAAATTGCCCGTAGTGTCGGGTGGGGTTACTGGGTTATGGGGATAGGGTGGAGGTGTGGACCTTGGGTAGGGCGCTCTTTCCAAGAGCCGGTGCAGACTCGATGGGCCGAAAGGCCTCCTTCTGCACTGTAAATTCTATGAAGTTACTGTTCCGAGAGGACACCTTCTCCAATTGGTTGATGTGCAGGGGATGGGGAAGAGAAGCTCAGCAGACACCATCGGCACTCTGACAGGAATTTTGTATTCCACGGCCTTCGTGGTATTGGTGCAGAAAATGGGACCGTGTTCCAGGGAGGACTGTCAGCACTTTGTCAAAACAAACAGCCTCCCCACATTCAAAAAACTCCGGCCCACCCGGCCTCAGGCGGATTAGCAGAGAGAGCAGTTCAGACGTTCAGAGCATAAGAACATAAGAACTAGGAGAAGGAGTAGGCCATCTGGCCCCTCGCGCCTGCTCCGCCATTCAATGAGATCATGGCTGATCTTTTGTGGACTCAGCTCCACTCTCCGGCCCGAACACCAGAAGCCTTTAATCTTCAAAAAACTATCTATCTTTATCTCAAAAACATTTAGTGAAGTAGCCTCTACTGCTTCACTGGGCAAGGAATTCCATAGATTTACAACCCTTTGGGTGAAGAGGTTCCTCCTAAACTCAGTCCTACATCTACATCCGCTTATTTTGAGGCTCTGCCCTCTAGTTCTGCTTTCATCCGCCAGTGGAAACAACCTGCCCGCGTCTATCCTATCTATTCCCTTCATAATTTTATATGTTTCTATAGGATACCCCCTCATCTTTCTAAATTCCAACGAGTACAGTACCAGTCTACTCAATCTCGCCTCGTAATCCATATCCCTCCAGCTCTGGAATTAACCTAGTTAATCTCCTCTGCACACCCTCCAGCGCCAGTACGTCCTTTCTCAAGTAAGGACTCCAAAACTGAACACAATACTCCAGGTGTGGTCTCACTAACACCTTATACAATTGCAGCATAACCTCCCTAGTCTTAAACTCGATCCCTCTAGCAATGAAGGACAGAATTCCATTTGCCTTCTTAATCACCTGTTGCACCTGTACACCAACGTTTTGCTACTCATGCACTAGCACACCCTCTCTGCACAGCAGCATGTTTTAATATTTTATCATTTAAACAATAATCCCTTTTGCTGTTATTCCTACCAAAATGGATAACCTCACATTTGTCAACATTGTATTCAATCTGCCAGACGCTAGCCCACTCACTTAGCCTATCCAAATCCCTCTGCAGACTTCCAGTATCCTCTGCACTTTTTGCTTTACCACTCATCTTAGTGTCGTCTGCAAACTTGGACACATTGCCCTTGGTCCCCAACTCCAAATCATCTATGTAAATTGTGAATAATTGTGGGCCCAACACTGATGCCTGAGGGACGCCACTAGCTACTGATTGCCAACCAGAGAAACACCCATTAATCCCCACTTTTTGCTTTCTATTAATTAACCAACCCTCTATCCATGGTATTACTTTCCCCTTAATGCCATGCATCTTTATCTCATGCAGCAACCGTATGTGTGGCACCTTGTCAAAGGCTTTCTGGAACTCCAGATATACCACATCCATTGGCTCCCCGTTATCTACAGCACTGGTAATGTCCTCAAAAAATTCCACTTAATTAGTTAGGCACGACCTGCACTTTATGAACCCATGCTGCGTCTGCCCAATGGGACAATTTCCACCCAGGTGCCTCGCTATTTCTTCCTTGATGATAGATTCCAGCATCTTCCCTACTACCGAAGTTAAGCCCACTGGCCTATAATTACCCACTTTCTGCCTACCTCCTTTTTTAAACAGTGGTGTCACGTTTGCTAATTTCCAATCCGCCGGTACCACCCCAGAGTCTAGTGAATTTTGGTAAATTATCACTAGTGCATTTGCAAATTACCTAGCCATCTCTTTTAGCACTCTGGGATGCATTCCATCAGGGCCAGGAGACTTGTCTACCTTTAGCCCCATTAGTTGCCCATCACTCCCTCCCTAGTGATAACAATCCTCTCAAGGTCCTTACCTGTCATAGCCTCATTTCTGTCAGTCACTGGCATGTTATTTGTGTCTTCCACTGTGAAGACCGACCCAAAAAACCTGTTCAGTTCCTCAGCCATTTCCTCATCTCCCATTATTAAATCTCCCTTATCATCCTCTGAAGGACCAATGTATACGTTAACCACTCTTTTTTGTTTGATATATTTGTGGAAACTTTTACTCTCTGTTTTTATATTCTGAGCAAGTTTACTCTCATAATCTATCTTACTCTTCTTTATATCTTTTTAGTAGCTTTCTGTTGCCACCTAACGATTTCCCAGTCCTCTAGTCTCCCACTAATCGTTGTCACTTTTTCTGCCTTTTCCTTCAATTTGATACTCTCCCTTATTCCCTTAGGTATCCACGGTCGATTTTCCCTCTTTCTACCGTCCTTCATTTTTGTTGGTATAAACCTTTGCTGAGCACTGTGGAGAATCGCTTGCAATGTTCTCACTGTTCCTCAACCGTTTCACCATAAAGTCTTTGCTCCCAGTCTAACTTAGCTAGTTCTTCTCTCATCCCATTGTAATCTCCTTTGTTTAAGCACAAAATACGAGTGTTTGATTTTACCTTCTCACCCTCCACCTGTATTTTAAATTCCAACATATTGTGATCGCTCCTTCCGAGCAGATCCCTACCTATGAGATCATGAGTCAATCCTGTTTCATTACACATGACCAGATCTAGGACCGCTTGTGCCCTCGTAGGTTCCATTACATACTGTTCTCGGAAACTATCGCGGATACATTCTATAAACACCTCCTCAAGACTGCCTTGACCGACCTGGTTAAACCAATCGACACGTTGATTAAAATCCCCCATGATAGCTGCTGTACCATTTCTACATACATCCGTTATTTCTTTGTTTATTGCCTGCCCCACCATACTGTTGCTATTTGGTGGCCTATAGATTACTCCTATCAGTGACTTTTTCGCCTTACTATTCCTGAGTTCCACCCAAATGGAATCAACCTTATCCTCCATAGCACCGATGTCACCCCTTACTATTGCCCTGATGTCATACTTAAATAACAGAGCTACACCGCCTCCCTTACCATCCACTCCGTCCTTCCGAATAGTTTGATACCCTTGGATATTTACCATCCTTTAACCATGTTTCAGTAATGGCCACTAAATCATAGTCATTCACGATGATTTGCGCCATCATTTTCCTTATTCTGAATACTACGAGCATTCAGGTAAAGTACACTTATGTTTGCTTTTTTACCTCTGTTTTGAATCTTAACACCTCGATCAGTAACCTCTCCTATGTTATATTTCCTCTTAACTTTTCTCCTAATTTTCCTTGTCGTTGAATCCCTATCTTCATGTAACAACGCCGCTTCGCTTACCATTAATGTTTTCACTTTCCGTTTTATTTATTTTAGTATAACTGGGCCCATTCACTGAGCTCCCCTCAGCCACTGTACCTTCTACTGTCGCCCTTTTTGATTTTTGACTATGGCTTCTCTGCCTTACACCCCCCCCCCCCCCACGGACATCGGTTCCAGTCCTGCCCAGGTGCAGACCGTCCGGTTTGAATTGGTCCCACCTCCCCCAGAACCGGTTCCAATGCCCCAGGAATTTGAATCCCTCCCTCTTGCACCATCTCTCGAGCCACGCATTCATCCTATCTAGCCTGTCATTCCTACTCTGACTAAGTCAACAATGAAGCAGTAACCCAGCAGACAATGAAACATCAAGTTGGCTAAAGACCTCCTCTCACATCACACTACCCCCACCGCGCCCCCACCAAATCTTACGTCCACTGGAATCACTTAGCAGAGCTATGAAACATAATTTTCCCAATGTGGCGGGGAGGCTGGAGGTGCAGCAGGTCTCTCAAAAGACGCAGAAGGACTCGGTTAAAGGAGACACGTTATTTAAAGTGGGCGGCCTAGACTTTGATATAAATTTTGCATCAGGCGCAATTTTGGTACAGAATTGAGGCGAAGTCTGGACCAGTCTCATACACGATGGACCTGCAAGGCAGCCGGTGACCTTGTAAGGAGCAGTGAGGCTAACACCCAATGGCTGAACAGTTCGAACCATCTGGCATCACAGTGCCCCCTGCATCAGATCCGGAAACGAGGCAATTGGAGGGTTCAAAAGCGGACACACCGATGACCGCCGAGGGAGCAGTAAAGGGGGAACCAAATGTCGTGGTCGAATCCTCCAGGTAAATTCCTGCTGCTGGCAATGACACTCTCCATTGCTGGGGAGGCCGGGTAGCGGACTGAGGCGAGCGACCGTGTCTCAGAAGATCCTGACAGATTAGCCGTATGAAAGACTGTTCTGAACTGCCGGATTTTAATCTCAACCTTTCCTTGTACACTGTAAATGACCCATGTTGTATGCATGTTACAGGGTAACGTTAGGGGGTAATGTGACAGCGCTGCTACTTTAACGGGTGACCTCTTTCTGCTCACGTAACCAGCTCAGGACATATCATGTGTGAATGTACGAACTCCGACCAATGGGGAAAAAGTGGGGGAGGGGGGGGTAAGAAGTGGAGGGACAACGTGGACTCGGCAGCTGCAGAGTGAACACCTGTTTCTGAGCCCTCCTTGCTTGTATATAGTTCGCCCTTTCCTTGTTCTCAATAAACCCGTTTTGTTATACAAGAATCCTCCGCAGTGCTGCCTCAAATCGCCGAAGTTTCATGGTCACCATGGCAGAGGCGAGCTTTTCCATTCTGGATAAAGAGAACGTCAATGCAGCAGTCACCTGAATGAGCACTGGCAACACCATCCTCACCCTGAGTGAGAATCCAGGTCATACTGAAGGAGGTGACACAGCGCTGTGACAATCTCCTGGTTGAATCAGATCGCCACATACTCTGCACCTGGCCTACGTGTGGGCTAAAGTGTAAAAGTGTTCTTGTAAAGCCCCCTTCACGTCTCTCTACACCGAGCGTCCCCTCTATGAAGTCTTTGCTCCATGTGTTAGTCATGTTCCAGGTCCAGAGACACTGTAACTACGGTCCCCATACCTCTTCCAAAGCTGTGTCATCAAATCCTCTGACCTCCCTGAATATAAGCAGCACGCAATACAACCTCTAGAAACACCACTAACGTTCCAGTTACACAACTGGACAAGTAATGTAAATTAACTCATTTCACATTGAATGGAAATGGACATGGGAATGGTATAAATTGGTGGGAGAGAATTTCAATCACAAAATGAAAATATTTATATTGAAATATTGCCAGACTGGAAACCAATGTCGATCAGTGAGCACAGCGGTGACAGGTGTTAGGGATAGGGTGCAAGTTAGGATCTGGACAGCTGAGTTCAGGATGGGCTGTGCTTCATGGAGCTTTGCAACAGGAATTGTGTGCGTAGAATATCACTGGTATAGTAGAATCTGGATTTCTCAAAGAAACAGAAGATGGTTTATTCTGCAGCCGTGATAATACTAAGGTGGCGATAGCACGTTGTAGGATTGGGAATGTAGAGACGATTTGGATATAAATCATTTCAGTGTCAATGAGAGGATGGAGGTTGGAAACAGCCACCAACATCAATGCGAGAGCGGAATGAAAAGACAGCACAGAAAATGGCATTAGTGATTGGAACTAAAGAACACGGATTCAATCTTTCCAAGAAGTAAATGACTACAGCAATAATCCACTTAATGTGGTTTATACAATAAATAACTTACCAGGTACACCAACAATAGCCAGGAGAGGATAATAACCCCTTTGAATTCTGCCAAGTATGTCCATGATCCTCCATGCTAAAGGGATATAACCGAGAGTGTAAAAGAGGAAACCCAGGGCTAAACTCCCGTCTATTGTTGGAAGGTTCCATTCGAGTGTTCTGAGATTCTGATCCCTTGTTGCAACGTTCCCATCGATTGTTCCCAGACTTTGATCCATTGCTGCAATGTTCCGATCGATTGTTCGCAGATTCTGCTCCCTCCTCTCGGTCTCTCTGGAGCCGCTGATCTCCGTAATAGTTGGAGTTGATGCTCCCGCTGACAGGTTGGATAACACATTGAAAGGAATCCCTTATTTAACAGAAGCGGGAAACCCTCCAGCGACACGATTAGGGTCCATGGAGACTGACATTAATTACAGTCACTAAACAAACAGGGTCAGTTAACCCTTTTCAATCCAACACATTTATATCGTTTTGGGTGCTGTTAGACGATTGTAGTTTAGTCGGGCAGTATGGTCGGCACGGGCTTGGAGGGCCGAAGGGCCTGTTCCTGTGCTGTACATTTCTTTGTTCTTTGTTTTGTTCTGGCACTGATCTTGGCCCTGTGACACAGAAGGGAAGGGAAGAGAATAGAACATCGATAGTGATAGCGGATTCAATGGTTCGGAGGACGGATAGTATATTCTGTGGTCGCGAAACGAAACTCCCGGAAGGTATGTTGCCTCCCGGGTGCGAGGGTCAGCAACGTCTAGATCGAGCCGACAGGATGCTTAACGCGGGGGTGGGGGGGGGGGGGGTGCGGCGGGAGTGCGGGTAACCAACATGAAGTCGTTGTGCACATTGGCACCAAAAACATAGCTCAGAAAGGGGTTGAGGATCTAAAAAGTGATTTTCGGGAGTTAGGTTGGAAGCTAAAGAGCGGGACCAGCAGAGTAGTAATCTCAGGATTGCTGCCGGTGCCGCGTGCTAGTGAGGCAAGGGACAAGAGAGCGAGTGCAGCTGAACGCGTGGCTACAGAGCTGGTGCAGGAGGGAAGGTTTCAGATATGTAGACCATTGGGATACATTCTAGGGAAGGTGAGACCTATACATGAAGGACGGGTTGCAACTAAACTGGAGGGGCACCAATATCTTCTGCGGGAGGTTTTCTGGAGCTCTTCGGGAGCTAGTTTGGCAGGGGTACGGGAAACAGAGCTACGGATGAGATGAAAGGGTAGCTATTGAACGGGCAGAAACCGTATGCAGCGAGTCTGTGAGGAAGGATAGACAGTTGATAGGGCAATGTTGCACTGAGTGGGATGGGTTAAAGTGTGTCTGTTTCAATTCAAGGAGTGTCAGGAATAATGGAGATGAACATAGAGCATGGATCGGTACTTGGAACCACGATGCGATTGTCATTACGGAGTCATAGATTTCACAGGGGCAGGAATGGTTATTCGATGTTCCGGGGTTTAGATGTTTTTAGAAGAACCGGGAGGGAGCTTAAAGAGGAGGGGGAGTGGCACTGTTTCATAGGGAGTGCATCATAGTTGCAGAAAAGGAGATAGTCTAAGAGGTTTTGTTTACTGAGTCAGTGTGGATGGAAGTCAGAAACACGAAAGGAGCAGTCACTTTATTGGGATATTTCCCCAGACCCCCAAAGCAACAGAAAAATTGAGGAAGAGGTTGGGCGGCAGATCTTGAAAGGTGCAAAAGTAACAGAGTTGTTGGCATGGGTGACCAACTTCCCTGATATTGACTGGAACCTGCTTAGTGCAAATGGTTTGGATGGAGCAGATTTTGTGAGTTGTGTCCAGGAAGTATTCCTGACTCAATATATAGATAGGCCGACAAGGCGGAAGGCTATATTGGATTTGGTACTTGGCAACTAAACAGGCCAGGTGTCAGGTGTCTCGGCGGGATAGCATTTCAGTGACAGTGACCACATCCCCTTCACCATTACCATAGTCATGGCGAGGGATAGGAACGGACAGTATGGGAAGGTATTTAAATGGGGGAAGGGATATTATACCGCTATTAGACAGGAGCTGAGGAGCATACATTGGTAACAAATGTTCTCAGGGAAATGCACAGCAGTAATGTGCGGGTTGTTTAAGGATCACTTGCTGCGGGTGCTGGATAGTTGTGTCCCACTGAGACATGGAAGGGATGATAAGGTGAAGGGACCTCGGGAAACAAGTGATGTGGAGCTTATAGTCAAGAGGAATAAAGAAGCTTCCGTAAGTTTGAGGAAGCAAGGAACTGGCACGGCTCGAGAGGGTTACAAGGTAGGCAGGAAGGAACTCAAAATTGGCCTTAGGAGAGCTAGAAGGGGGCATGAAAAAGCCCTGGTGGGAAGGATTAGGGGAAACCCCAAGGCGTTCTACAATTATGTGAGAAATATGAAGACGATCAGAGTGAGAGCTCAGGGATAGTGGAGGGAACTTGTGTCTAATGCCGGAGTAGGTTCAGGAGGCCCAAAATGAATATTTACCTTCAGTATTCGCGAAAGAGAAGGACCTTGTTGGTCGTGAGAACAGTGTGAATCAGGTCAACAGGTTCGAACAGTTTGATATTGAGAAGGAGGATGTGCGAGGAATTTTGAAAAGCATCAAGACAGATAAGTCCCCGAGCCAGATGGGATATACCCAAGGTTGCCATGGCGAGCGAGGAAGGAGATTGCTGCGCCGTTGGCGATGATCTTTGCGTGCTCACTCTCTGCTGGAGTAGTACCGGATAATTGGAGGGAGGCAAATGTTGATCCCCTGTTCAAGAAAGGGAATAGGGAACTCCCTGTGAATTACAGACCATTGAGTCTTACGTCCGTGGCAAGCAAAATACTGGAAAGTATTCAGAGATACAGGATTTATCATTATTAAGAAAAAAAAACATAGTTTGATCAGAGATAGTCAGCATAGTTTTGTGAGGGGCAGGTCATGCCTCACAAGCCTTATTGAATTCTTTGAGGATGTGATGAGATACATTGAGAAGATCGGGCAGTGGATATAATGTATATGGATTTCAGTAAGGCATTTGATAATGTTCCCAATGGGAGGCTCAGTCAGAAAGTCAGGGGGCATGTGATAAAGGTAAATTTGACTGCCTGAATACATAATTGTCTGGCTGAAAACGACAGCGAGTGGTAGTGGGTGTAGAGTATTCCGCCTGGAGGTCGGTGACCATTGGTGTCCCTCAGGGATCTGTTCTGGAACCTTTGCTCCTTTAAATGACTTGGATGAGGATGTTGAAGGGTGGATTAGTAAGTTTGCTGATGATACTGACGTTGATGGAGTTTTAGATAGTGTCGAGGGCTGTTGCATGTTACAACAGGACATTGACAGGACGCAGAGTAGGGCTCAGAAGTGGCAGATGAAGTTCAACAGAGATAAATGTGAAGTGAATCATTTTGGAAGGTCTAATTTGATAACTTACAGTGATCTCTGGGTAGTCTAACATTATTACCATTAGCCCCAGTGTCGTATAGCATTATTTGCAGTGGTCACTGCGGCGCATATCATTATTTACAATGGCACGGCCGAGTATATCGATATTTACAGTGAACTCAGGGTAGTATGTCTTCATTTCCAGTTGTCCCAGTGTAGTATGCCATTATTTACAGAGGCCACTGTGTAATGTATCATTATTTACAGTGCCTGGATAGTATATCGTTATTTATAGTAGTCCCGGTAGTATATCATAATTTACAGTGGTCCCTGGGTAGTATATTATTATTTGCAGTGGTCCCAGGTTAGTTTATCATTATTTAAAGTAGTACCTGTGTTGTATATCATTATTTACAGTGGACCGTGTGTAGTATACCATTATTAACAGTGGTTCTTGGGCGGTATATCATTATTTTCAGTGGTCGCTGGGCAGCGTTTCATTAATTGCAGTATTCCCTGGGTAGTGTAACTGTATTTACAGTGATTCCTGGGTAGGATATCATTATTTACACTGGTTCCTGGGCAGTAAATAATTATTTACAGCGGTCTCTGGCTGGTATTTCATTATTTACAGTGGTCACTGACTGGAATATCATTACTTACTGTGTCCTTGGATAGTATCCCATTATGTTCATTGCTTCCTGGGCAGTAGGTCATTACTTACAGCGGCTCCTGGCTAGTATATCATTATTTACAGTGGTCCCTGGACAGTATATAATTATTTACATAATTCCCTGTGCAGTATATTAGTATTTACAGTGGTCCCTGGGTAGTATATCATCATTAGCAGTGGTCCCTGGGTAGTGTTTCGGTATTTTCAGTGGACCATGGACAGTATATCAGTATTTAGATTGTTCCCTATGCAGTATATCAGTATTTACATTTGTCTCTGGGTAGTATATCACTATTTCAGTGGAGCGTTTGATAAGGTTCCCCACGGTAGGCTATTGCAGAAAATATGGAGGCTGGGGATTGAGGGTGATTTAGAGATGTGGATCAGAAATTGGTTAGCTGAAAGAAGGCAGAGGGTGGTGGTTGATGGGAAATGTTCAGAACGGAGTTCAGTTACAAGTGGCGTACCACAAGGATCTGTTCTGGGGCCGTTGCTGTTTGTCATTTTTATCAATGACCTAGAGGAGGGCGCAGAAGGGTGGTTGAGTAAATTTGCAGACGACACTAAAGTTGGTGGTGTTGTCGACAGTGCGGAAGGCTGTAGCAGGTTACAGAGGGACATAGATAAGCTGCAGAGCTGGGCTGAGAGGTGGCAAATGGAGTTTAATGTGGAGAAGTGTGAGGTGATTCACTTTGGAAGGAATAACAGGAATGCGGAATATTTGGCTAATGGTCAAGTTCTTGGAAGTGTGGATGAGCAGAGGGATCTAGGTGTCCATGTACATAGATCCCTGAAAGTTGCCACCCAGGTTGATAGGGTTGTGAAGAAGGCCTATGGAGTGTTGGCCTTTATTGGTAGAGGGATTGAGTTCCGGAGTCATGAGGTCATGTTGCAGCTGTACAAAACTCTGGTACGGCCGCATTTGGAGTATTGCGTACAGTTCTGGTCACCGCATTATAGGAAGGACGTGGAAGCTTTGGAGCGGGTATAGAGTCCCCTATTACTATTTGTAATAGTAATAGGGGACTCTATAGTCACGGGCACAGATAGGTGCTTCTGTGGACGTGAAATAGACTCCAGGATGGTATGTTGCCTCCCTGGTGCCAGGTTCCAGGATGTCTCCAAACGGGTAGAGGGAATCCTGAAGGGGGAAGGCAAACAGGCAGAGGTCGTTCTACATATTGGTACTAACGACATAGGCAGGAAGGGGCATGAGGTCCTGCAGCAGGAGTTCAGGGAGCTAGGCAGAAATTTAAAAGACAGGACCTCGAGGGTTGTAATCTCGGGATTACTCCCAGTGCCACGTGCCAGTGAGGATAGAAATAGGAAGATAGAGCAGATAAACACGTGGCTAAACAGCTGGTGTAGGAGGGAGGGTTTCCATTATCTGGACCACTGGGAGCTCTTCCGGGGCAGGTGTGACCTGTATACAAAGGACGGGTTGCATCTAAACCGGAGAGGCATAAATATCCTGGCCGCGAGGTTTGCTAGTGTCACACGGGAGGGTTTAAACTAGTATGGCAGGGGGGTGGGCAGGGGAGCAATAGTTCAGAAGGTGAGAGCATTGAGGGAGAACTAGGGAATAGGGACAGTGCGGCTCTGAGGCAGAGCAGACGGGGAGAAGTTGCTGAACACAGCGGGTCTGGTGGCCTGAAGTGCATATGTTTTAATGCAAGGAGCATTACGGGTAAGGCAGATGAACTTAGAGCTTGGATTAGTACTTGGAACTATGATGTTGTTGCCATTACAGAGACCTGGTTGAGGGAATGGCAGGATTGGCAGCTAAACGTTCCAGGATTTAGATGTTTCAGGCGGGATAGAGGGGGATGTAAAAGGGGAGGCGGAGTTGCGCTACTTGTTCGGGAGAATATCACAGCTGTACTGCGAGAGGACACCTCAGAGGGCATTGAGGCTATATGGGTAGAGATCAGGAATAAGAAGGGTGCAGTCACAATGTTGGGGGTATACTACAGGCCTCCCAACAGCCAGCGGGAGATAGAGGAGCAGATAGGTAGACAGATTTTGGAAAAGAGTAAAAACAACAGGGTTGTGGTGATGGGAGACTTCAACTTCCCCAATATTGACTGGGACTCACTTAGTGCCAGGGGCTTAGACGGGGCGGAGTTTGTAAGGAGCATCCAGGAGGGCTTCTTAAAACAATATGTAGACAGTCCAACTAGGGAAGGGGCGGTACTGGACCTGGTATTGGGGAATGAGCCCGGCCAGGTGGTAGATGTTTCAGTAGGGGAGCATTTCAGTAACAGTGACCACAATTCAGTAAGTTTTAAAGTACTGGTGGACAAGGATAAGAGTGGTCCGAGGATGAATGTGCTAAATTGGGGGAAGGCTAATTATAACAATATTAGGCGGGAACTGAAGAACATAGATTGGGGGCGGATGTTTGAGGGCAAATCAACATCTGACATGTGGGAGGCTTTCAAGTGGCAGTTGAAAGGAATACAGGACCGGCATGTTCCTGTGAGGAAGAAAGATAAATACGGCAATTTTCGGGAACCTTGGATGACGAGTGATATTGTAGGCCTCGTCAAAAAGAAAAAGGAGGCATTTGTCAGGGCTAAAAGGCTGGGAACAGACGAAGCCTGCGTGGAATATAAGGAAAGTAGGAAGGAACTTAAGCAAGGAGTCAGGAGGGCTAGAAGGGGTCACGAAAAGTAATTGGCAAATAGGGTTAAGGAAAATCCCAAGGCTTTTTACACGTACATAAAAAGCAAGAGGGTAGCCAGGGAAAGGGTTGGCCCACTGAAGGATAAGCAAGGGAATCTATGTGTGGAGCCAGAGGAAATGGGCGAGGTACAAAATGAATACTTTGCATCAGTATTCACCAAAGAGAAGGAATTGGTAGATGTTGAGTCTGGAGAAGGGGGTGTAGATAGCCTGGGTCACATTGTGATCCAAAAAGACGAGGTGTTGGGTGTCTTAAAAAATATTAAGGTAGATAAGTCCCCAGGGCCTGATGGGATCTACCCCAGAATACTGAAGGAGGCTGGAGAGGAAATTGCTGAGGCCTTGACAGAAATCTTTTGATCCTCGCTGTCTTCAGGGGATGTCCCGGAGGACTGGAGAATAGCCAATGTTGTTCCTCTGTTGAAGAAGGGTAGCAAGGATAATCCCGGGAACTACAGGCCGGTGAGCCTTACTTCAGTGGTAGGGAAATTACTGGAGAGAATTCTTCGAGACAGGATCTACTCCCATTTGGAAGCAAATGGACGTATTAGTGAGAGGCAGCACGGTTTTGTGAAGGGGAGGTCGTGTCTCACTAACTTGATAGAGTTTTTCGAGGAGGTCACTAAGATGATTGATGCAGGTAGGGCAGTACATGTTGTCTATATGGACTACAGTAAGGCTTTTGACAAGGTCCCTCATGGTAGACTAGTACAAAAGGTGAAGTCACACGGGATCAGGGGTGAGCTGGCAAGGTGGATACAGAACTGGCTAGGCCATAGAAGGCAGAGAGTAGCAATGGAGGGATGCTTTTCTAATTGGAGGGCTGTGACCAGTGGTGTTAAACAGGGATCAGTGCTGGGACCTTTGCTCTTTGTAGTATATATAAATGATTTGGAGGAAAATGTAACTGGTCTGATTAGTAAGTTTGCAGACGACGCAAAGGTTGGTGGAATTGCGGATAGCGATGAGGACTGTCGGAGGATACAGCAGGATTTAGATTGTCTGGAGACTTGGGCGGAGAGATGGCAGATGGTGTTTAATCTGGACAAATGTGAGGTAATGCATTTTGGAAGGTCTAATGCAGGTAGGGAATATACAGTGAATGGTAGAACCCTCAAGAGTATTGAAAGTCAAAGAGATCTAGGAGTACAGGTCCACAGGTCATTGAAATGGGCAACACAGGTGGAGAAGGTAGTCAAGAAGGCATACGGCATGCTTGCCTTCATTGGCCGGGGCATTGAGTATAAGAATTGGCAAGTCATGTTGCAGCTGTTTCGAACCTTAGTTAGGCCACACTTGGAGTATAGTGTTCAATTCTGGTCGCCACACTACCAGAAGGATGTGGAGGCTTTAGAGAGGGTGCAGAAGAGATTTACCAGAATGTTGCCTGGTATGGAGGGCATTAGCTATGAGGAGCGATTGAATAAACTCGGTTTGTTCTCACTGGAACGAAGGAGGTTGAGGGGAGACCTGATAGAGGTATACAAAATTATGAGGGGCATAGACAGAGTGGATAGTCAGAGGCTTTTCCCCAGGGTAGAGGGGTCAATTACTAGGGGGCATAGGTTTAAGGTGAGAGGGGCAAGGTTTAGAGTAGATGAACGAGGCAAGTTTTTTACGCAGAGGGTAGTGGGTGCCTGGAACTCGCTACCGGAGGAGGTAGTGGAAGCAGGGACGATAGGGACATTTAAGGGGCATCTTGACAAATATATGAATAGGATGGGAATAGAAGGATACGGACCCAGGAAGTGTAGAAGATTGTAGTTTAGTCGGGCAGCATGGTCGGCACGGGCTTGGAGGGCCGAAGGGCCTGTTCCTGTGCTGTACATTTCTTTGTTCTTTGTTCTTTGTGTGCAGAGGAGATTTACCAGGATGTTGCCTGGTATGGAGGGAAAATCTTATGAGGAAAGGCTGATGGACTTGAGGTTGTTTTCGTTAGAGAGAAAAAGGTTAAGAGGAGACTTAATAGAGGCATACAAAATGATCAGGGGGTTAGATAGGGTGGACAGTGAGAGCCTTCACCCGCGGATGGAAATGGCTAGCACGAAGGGACATAGCGTTAAACTGAGGGGTAATAGATATAGGACAGAGGTCAGAGGTAGGTTCTTTACGCAAAGAGGGGTGAGGCCGTGGAATGCCCTACCTGCAGCAGTAGTGAACTCGCCAACATTGAGGGCATTTAAAAGTTTATTGGATAAGCATATGGATGATAATGGCATAGTGTAGGTTAGATGGCTTTTGTTTTTTGACTTCCCATGTCGGTGCAACATCGTGGGCCGAAAGGCCTGTACTGCGCTGTATCGTTCTATGTTCTATGTTCTATTTACAGTGGACCACTATAGTATATTTTTATTTTCAGTTGTCGTTGGTGGTATATCATAATTTAGCACACTTGCGTAGTATATCATAATGTAGCAACATTGGCGAGTTTTGGCTCCCCAGACCTAGAATACCTGACGCTAAAACGCCGCCCCTACTCCCTTCCGCGGGAGTTCAACTCCATCATCCTGTCGGCAGTTTACATCCCACCGCATGCGAGTGTGAAAACCGCACTGGACGGAATATTCACCACGACAAATCGCCTTGAAACGAAACATTCAGAGGCCTTGTTCATTGTAGCTGGAGTATTCAGTCAGGACAAGCTCAAGTGCGTACGACCAAATTACCACCAACACGTCACCTGTTCCACGAGAGGCCCAAACATTCTGGACCACTGCTACACAAATATCAAACATGCCTCCCTCTGTTTCGCCCGCCCAAACCTTGGCAAATCTGACCACAAGGCTCCTGCTCCCGGCCTATAAGCAAAATCTGAAGCGGGAGAATCCGTCAAAGAAAGTTGTGCATTGTTGGTCTGAGAAATCGGATGATCTCCGACAGGACTGCTTGGAGTCACTGGACTGGTCAGTATTTTAAACTCTACCGCGAGCCTGAACGAGTGCGCCACTACAGTCAATGACTTCATTAGTAAGTGTGGAGAAGACTGCGTGACAAAGAAACAAATCTGCGTGTTTCCTAACCGGAAACCCTGGATGAACAGGGATATCCACTGTTTGCTGAAGTCTAGATCTGAGGCATTCAGGTCAGGGGACCCTGACCAATACAAGAAAGCCCCATATGATCTAAGGAGATCCATCAAAGATGCCAAAAGACAGTCCCGGACCAAGCTCGAAACCCAGGCCTGCCACACGGACTCCCGCCCAATATGGCATGGTCTGCAAGACCTAACGGGCTACAAGATGAAGGCAGCTAAAACCGCCGGCTCCAATGCACCCCTCCCTGATGAGCTCAACGAATTCTATGCGCGCTATGAACAAGAGGTCAGCGAGAGCAAGCCCTCCACCCCAGAAGCCTCGGATAAACTTGTATCTGAGATCACCATTGCATGTGTAGAGCAGCCTTCTCGAAAGTCAACCCTCGGAAAGCCACTGGCCCAGTTGGGGGACCCGGACATGCTCTCAGGTCTTTCGCGGATCAGCTGGCGAGTTTATTCGCAAACATCTCCAACGTCTCTTCACAACAATCTGAGGTCCCTATCTGCTTAAAGAAAACGACCATCATCCCTGGACCAAAAAAAAGCCAAGCAGCATGCCTTAATGACTATCATCCAGTGGCTCTGACATCCATCATCATGAAGTGCTTAGAAAGACTAGTGATGGCACGAATCAACTCCAGCCTCCCGGAATGCCTTGATCCACTAGTTTGCCTGCTGCTGCAACAGGTCCAGAGCAGACAGCATCTCCATAGCCCTGCACTCTACCATACAACACCTAGATAACAAAGTCACCTATGTCAGACTCCTATTTATCGACGACAGCTCAGCTTTCAACACCATCGTTCCTACGAAATTCCTCTCCGACCTGCGTGGCATTGGTCTCGACTCCTCCCCTTGTGACTGGATGCTGAACTTTCTAATCCACAGGCCACAATCAGTAAAGATAGGCAACAACACCACCTCCACGATCATCCTCAACACCGGTGCCCCACAAGGCTGTGTCCTCAACCCCCTACTATACTCCGTATACACCTATGACTGTATGGATAAAATTCCCCTCCAACTCGACTTTCAAATTTGCTGATGACACCACAGTAGTGGGTCGGATTTCAAACAATGACGATACAGAGTACAGGAATAAGATAGAGAATCTGGTGAACTGGTGCGACGACAATAATCTCTCCCTCAATGTCAACAAAACGAAGGAGGTTGTCATCGACTTCAGGAAGCGTAGTGGAGAACATGCCCCTGTCTACATCAATGGGAACGAAGTAGAAAGGGTCGAGAGCTTCAAGTTTTTAGGTGTACAGATCACCAACAGCCTGTCTTGGTCCCCCTATGCCAACACTATAGTTAAGAAAGCCCACCAACGACTCTACTTTCTCAGAAGATTAAGGAAATTTGGCATATCAGCTACGACCCTCATCAACTTCTACAGATACACCACAGAAAGTATTATTTGTGGTTGTATCACAGCTTGATGTGGATCCTGCTCTGCCCAAGACCGCAGGAAATCACAAAACGTCGTGAATGTAGCCCAATCCAACAAGCAAACCAGCCTCCCATCCATCGACTTTGTCTACAATTCCCGCTGCCTCGGAAAGTCAGCCAGCATAATTAAGGACCCCACGCACCCCGGACATACTCTCTTCCACCTTCCTCCGTCAGGAAAAAGATACCAAAGTTTGAAGTCACGTACCAACCGACTCAAAAACAGCTTCTTCCCTACTGCCATCAGACTTTTGAATGGATCTACCTCATATTAAAGTCAACATGCATGTAGCTACTTCCTTAATGTTGCTGAGGTCCTGGAATTGAATTTCTAAGTATGAGGCTTGTAAAGTATTGTTGTAATCCACGAATATTTTCTGCGCTGAAAGATGAACAATGCTTTGGACAGTTAATTAACATGTTGGTTAAACGGTGGTGCTCCTTCTGGGAGGATAGGGTTCTGTGGGTTGGGGTGCATGTGGGTGGTGCTGCTATGTGCGAGGGTGCGTTTGTGGTGGGACTTTAATTTCGGTCACTGAATTCTCTGACGTCTACAAGCATTCCCGCACTCCACCCAGCCACCCCCCCTCCCTCCACCTGCTCTACCAGATTTAAAGAGGGACAAATTCCGGCTGGGATTGTTCAAACAATAAGGCGTGTTCCACGCTTACCTAGCTAAAACAGTTAGCGGTTGTTAGAATTTAGCTTTCCCTGCGCACAGTCCGACAGAAGACTGTCAATATTTTCATACCATCATTTGGTTGCATCTAACACACACAAGGTAGATGCAACAAGAGTCACACAGATAATACAATTTTCACTTTCCGAATAAAACACGCAGAAGAGAGGAAATTCACGTCGTGAATGCATCGTGTCTATCAGTGGGTCAGTCACTCACTCTGCACATATTTGGTTCACATCCGCCTCCTCACTTTCACTTTCGCTATAATATGGCGTTCAGTTTAACTCTCTGTACTGATTTCTGCAGGTGTCTTTCTGCGTCAAATTCGGAGGAACCATTCAGGGATTTGTATTCTGTTGTCTCAGGTCGGAGTGTATGGTCACAAGCAAAACTGAAATAATATCGAAATCTGATCATGATATTACATATTATTTTCAGTTATGTATTTAGTATTTAATATAATGTACTATTTTATAAAGAGGAATATACACCACATTTTTGAATTGCTTCCTGAAATTCCTCTGTGTGACAAACAAGTGTTTGTGCAGCAGCTTAGGAGCTGTATCGTGAAACCTATTTCCAATACAAAGACGGGCATATGTCCATAAATCGCTGCCATATTAAATATTCGCCACCACACAGGATAAGTCATGTACACAGACCATAAAACTATGCAGTTCCCGGAGATCGCAAACCGTAAAATTATGGATTTTCTTCGACTCTCCATCTTTGGGTATTTCTGACTGTTTACATTGCTTTCATTTCGCAGACTTCTGCGTGCTCTGCTGCTCACTAAAATGTGCCGGACCGTTAAAACATTGAGGAGTAAAATCGGAACAAATGGGAACCCTGGCGTGAAAATATTATGTAATAACTCAATGGCGCCCCAAAACCGTGAGATCATAGTTATGGTATTCATGTAACAAAACCAAATATTATTGTTCATCTAGTACCAAGCTGTCAGCATAAAATACCAGGTGGTGTCCTTTAAAGTGCTCAGAACAGCCACTGTTCCCAAGATCAAGGCCGCCATTTTATCGGTGCTGTATCTTCTTTTCAGCTTCTGACAACAAATGACAATGAATCGATCAAAGGTGAAAGCGACGGTGAACCAGCAAAAGCAATCAGCAACCGCATAAAGCGTGAATTTTGCACACTGGAATGATCTTCACACTTCTTAACTGATACGCAATTGGAATTTGCCTCAATATCAGGTCCAGGAAATCGATCTGCCGATGCCATGGCCACCAGGTAGCAAGTAGTTGAACTGGAAAGTCAACACTTTACCCGAGACAATATCACAATCTTCACTCCGTTGACTGTGAGGATAAATAATACAATTACGAGAAACTGCGACAACGTGCAATCTGAACAAACGAGATGGAGAGAATGGTGTGTGTTCAATTTCTTGATTAGCAAATCTGCGGTGATGGAAGTTACCGTGCATCCCATGAAAACCGTTTTGATATCATCTTTGTGCAGTATTGGGAAGCAAACTCATTAACCCATTTTCCCTGTAACGTCTTAAAGGAAACGGGGTCAATAACATGGGAAAAATCCGTGATAATCAAGACGAAAAATAAAGTAATCAGGTACATCAAATTATGAAGTAGGAGTGCCAATGAATAGGATTATCATTAATGCTTGTTCTCCAGTCCCTGACCATTACTCGTTCAGGAGATAGTATCATGCAAATACATTTTGGTTGAGAAGTTGAAACCATTTCATTGGAAATTACTCTTAAGGCTCAAGTGTGGCAGAAGTGGTCAGCAGCCGAGCAAATGAACCCTGCAGCCAATTTAGAAATGCGTATAGCAGTACATGAATAGCAGAAGATGAAATGTAAAAAGGGAAAACGAGTCTATGGGAACAGTGAGCTAATTATTAGAACGCCTGATTGCACGTCCAGGCAAAGTGAGACATTGATGAGGCAGAACACAAGAAACAGAAGGATCGGCAAAGAATTAGGGTCTAGGCACTGGAGCCTCTATCGGCATCCTATAGCTGTTTGGACTGAAGTTGACCTTCATGCCTAATCCCCATCTTCCTCGCTCAGAGACGTACATTTATCTGATACTAAAAAAAAATCGATTTTGGAACAACCTATCCATTCCCGGGACAATGATCCCAAAGGTAAGGGGCAGCACGGCGGCACAGTGGTTAGCACTGCTGCCTCACGCCGCCGATCTGCCAGGTTCAATCCCGGCTCTGGGTAACTTTCTGTGTGGAGTTTGCACATTCTCCCCGTGTTTGCGTGGATTTCGCACTCACAACACAAAGATGTGCAGGCTCGGTGGATTGACCACGTTAAATTGTCCCTTAATTGGAAAAAATGAATTGGGTACTCTAAATTTTTTTTAAAAAATGATCTCACAGGTTCGCAACACTTTTGTGCAGAAGTTTTCTTGCATCTAACACATACATAATTGGTCACTGTCTTGAGTATCTGACTGTTCGATGTAGACTGAATACCTTCAGGTCATATAAATTCTAATTGTCTACCCAGTCAAACGCCTTCAAAATCTACTGCTGCATTGTGATCACCTCTCGGTTCTTTCTGGAAACTAAAAAGAAAATTACACCCCATAATATGTATTAATTCACAATCCGTCAGTGTGCATAACCGATGGGTCAAATTAATGACGCACATTCGACTAGCTCCAATAGAAGCATGTTCTGTCTGAGATATGGACACTGGAACATCGCACATTTACCAGGTAGTATCCCAGTGAAATCCGGTCACGTTGTTAATTCATCCTGATTCTGTTCTCCAATTGACTTGCAAGAAATACCAAGATGCAATTTCCCTTCCCAATCGTTCACTCCACGAGCACGCTAATGGTAAACCTGACGATTATAGGCCGCTCAATCTGATTTATGTGTTGGGTATACAATTACAATTCATTATCAGAGACATGATAAACTGTCGCGTAGAAAGCACGGATTTATCAGAGATAACCATATTGAAGAATGTCAACTCTTACTAACTCAGTCGAACGTATTAGTTATAGAATCATAAAAGCTACAGTGCAGAAGGAAACCATTCGGCCCTTCTAGTCTTCACAGGCCCTTGAACAGAGCACCCTACCCAAGCTCACACCTCCACACTATTCCCGTAATCCAGTCACGCCACCTGTCCTGACCTTTTTTAGCACCAAACGTAATTTCGCACGGCCAATGCACCTAACCTGCACACCTTTGGACTGTGGGTGGAAACTGGAGGACCCGGAGGAAACCCACTCAAACACGGAAGTCCAGACTCCGCACAGACAGTGCCCAAAGCCGGAAGTCGAACCTGGGACCCTGGAGCTATGAAGCAACTGTGCTAACCATTGTGTTACCATGCCGCCATTTTCTGGAAGAAAGCACGAGGTATGATGAGGCTGGTGCAGTGACATTTGACTATATGGTTTTTCGTAAGGTTCACACATGTGAATCCCCATCGGCTAAAAAGGAAGTTAGCGCTCCCATATTTTTCCGATTTTTATAAATAACTTAGAAGTGGGAGTCACGGGCAAAATCTCTAACTTTGCAGATGATTCGAAGCTAGAGGCGGCATAGTAGCGCAGTAGTTAGCACTGTTGCTTCACAGCACCAGGCTTGGGTCCCTGTCTTTGCGGAATCCGCACAATCTCCCCGTGTCTGCATTGGTTTTCTCCAAGTGCTTCTGTTTCATCCCACAAGGCCCGAAGGACGTGTTTCATAGGTGAATTGAATATTCTGAATTAACCCTTTGTGTACCCGAACAGGCGCCGGAATGTGGCCACTAAAGGATTTCACAGTCACCTCATTGCAGTGTTAACGTAAGCCTACTTGTGACAATACTAAGGATGATTATAATTAATGTGAGTAGCTAATTGTGAGAATGACGCTGAGTGACTTGAAAGAGACATTCACTTGGCCAACTAGGCAGGCCGCTGGCAGATGAACGCCAATGCAGCGGAATATTAAGTAATGCATTTTGGTAGAAGACACACGGGGAGATAATACAGACTGAATGGTAGAACTTCCTACATCTTATTGAACTTCGAATCCATTCTGCCAGGGACCCATTGATCCCAAACATTTTCATTTGTAAACCAACTTGCCACGTGGCACTGTATCAAATGCTTTCTGAAAGACCAAATATACAATATCCACGGCACTACCTTTATCCACTGCCGGCTTAACTCGTCAAATTCCCAAATAATTTGTCCGACATTGCTTTCGCTTGACAAAGGCTTGTTAACTGTCCAATATTAAATTATTTTTATCTCAGTGAATATTTGTCGCTACTGGTAGTGCAGCCTTCACCCGTTTTCTGCGTCACCCTTTGCCCCTTTCTTAATCAACAGCGTCGCACGTGCAATCCTCCAAGTCGACCGGGATTTATCCTGTGTTCAGAGATGCCTAGAACTTTTCTGTCAATTGGTCCGCAATTTGCTTCCTTAATCTCTCCGAAATCTGGAATGTCTCCCTTTCGGAGCAGCCGCCTACTCCACAATGTGCACTGCCAGCCGTTTTAGAACATTTACTTTTCTATCATTATACTACTCAGTTGCTCAACACCACATTTTCAACTGGGCCATTGCCACCATCTTGTAAATTATTACAGACAGAAGCAAAATACTCATTTGCAATCCTGCCACACTCGTTGCTTTAGTTTGAAGTTTACCGCGCTTGTTCCATTCGAATTCTTGAAGAATTGCTATTTGTTTTAGCACAGAATGCAATCCTGTATTCATTCTTCCCCTTTGCCTTTCTTACTCCAATTTAACCTCTCTCCTGCACTTGAGATACTCTTCCTGATTTCTATTGCTATTATTATTCCGGCATACATCATATGCCTCTTTTTTCTTCCTCAAATAATCAATATCCTTCGTCATGCAAGGTAGCTTTGGTTACTATGTATTTATTTCTTATTGGTTACAAAACTAGCTTGCACTCTATACATCACTCCTTTGAATATCTCCCGTTATCCATTGACTGTTTTATCCACCAATATGCATTTCCAATCAACCTGCTCCAGTTTAACTTTCAGACCCCTAAACGTTGCCGTATTCCACTCTGGGATTTTAATACGCGACTGATTTTTATCCTTTTACAACTTAATATAGAATCCAATTATTTTATGATCGCTAGTTACCAACGGCTCTTCCACTCTGATGTTTTCCAACTGCCCTGCCTCATTCCATACGGCCAGATCCAGCACAGTTTTCCATTTGAAAATACTGGAAATGTACTGTTCTAGAAAATTCTCCTGCACACACTGCACGAATTTCTCCCTCTCCCTGCCCCTCTCCCTCCACGCCCCACATCCCACCCGCTTCCCCGTCCAAATTAGGATGACTTAAATCCACAACTATTACAACCCTGCTTACCCTGCAGGTTTCCATAACCTGCCTACAAATGCTATGTTTCCCTTTCTCCCCACTCTTTGGAATTCTATAGTAAATAGTAAAGACGGTTTCTGCTCGATTCCTGTTTCTGACCTCCAGCAACTGCATCTGATAGCAAGAGCTCTGATATTTTCTCTGAACAAGACTACTGCACCTCCTCATTTTTACCCAACCTGTTCCTACTAAAATCCTTTTAACCCGGGATGTTAATTATCCAGTCCTGTCCTGGTGTCAGCCATATTTCTGTCAATACTGCTATGTCGCATGGCCCTAGTCCAATTTCTGTTTGTATTTCCTTAATTTTGTTCACTCCATTCCGAGGATTTACATGTATGCAATTTAACCATGCCCTTATCTCTTTCAGGATCTTTGGAAGGTGAGCCTTTCCTTGTTTCCTTTCAGAACTCAAGAGTTTTCTGACTCCTTTTCCGCATTCCCCACCTTCTCTCTTTTTCTTCCACTCGTACATCTAAAATTGAGTCCATCAGTCAACCCACCCCCTGCTGTACACGTTTAAGTCCACCCCCGCTACATTATCTATTTATATAAATGTTCAATGCAGCAATACGTCAACAGCAATGCTATATAGAATCCTATCATCCTTGAAAAGTTACAGCACAGAGAGAGGCCATTCGGCCCATCTTGTCCATGTCAGCTTGAGGACACTCAGGTGCCCTTTCCAATCCAACCATCCTGTGACCGGTCCATAGCTCTGTAACTTCGAGCTCTTAAGGTGTAGATCCAATTACCTTGCACAATAGTTTAGTGTCCCTGAGGTTTCACGTGTTTCCAAATGTCCGCTCCACACCTTCTGCCACTTGTCTTGACTCTATGTCCCCTGGTTATAGAAATCTCCTTCAAGGGAAACAATTTAATGCTGTCCACCCCATCTCTTGCCCTCAAAAGTTTGTACATCTCTGTGAAAGTCAATATTTTCGCTTCTGTGAGAGAAAAATTCAACACACTCGTTAAGACAGAATAACAAACTTTATTGTCGAAAACAACTGCCTGCAGTAATGGCTGAAACTTGAAGGCAGAGAGAAGTCAACAAAACTGCTGAGCCTGTCACAAGTCCTCTAACCTAAAAATAAGACCCATTGGTGTGAGGTAAGTGCCATATTATTATTAAATATATATTTTTAAAAAATTATTTAACAACTAGATCTTGGTTGGAGGTTAGAGGGACGGCAGGGAAGGGAGTGCAATGTTCCTCCTGCAGGATGTTTGAGGTGAGGGATGCCGTTAGTGTCCCTGCTGATTTTACCTGCAGGAAGTGCAGCCATCTCCAGCTCCTCCAAGACCGAGTTAGGGAACTGGAGCTGGAGTTGGATGAACTTCGGATCATTCGGGAGGCAGAAGGGGTCATAGATAGCAGCTTCAGGGAATTAGTTACACCAAAGATTGGAGATAGATGGGTAACTGTAAGAGGGACTGGGAAGAAGCAGTCAGTGCACAGTGCAGGGATCCCCTGCGGTCGTTCCCCTGAGTAACAAGTATACCACTTTGGATACTTGTGGGGGGGGGGGACTTACCAGGGGTCAGCCATGGGTTACGGGCCTCTGGCACGGATTCTGTCCCTGTTGCTCAGAAGGGAAGGGGGGAGAGGAGCAGAGAATTAGTAATTGGGGACTCGATAGTCAGGGGCACAGATGGGAGATTTTGTGGGAGCGAGAGAGACTCACGTTTGGTATGTTGCCTCCCAGGTGCAAGGGTACGTGATGTCTCGGATCGTGTTTTCCGGGTCCTTAAGGGGGAGGGGGAGCAGCCCCAAGTCGTGGTCCACATTGGCACTAACGACATAGGTAGGAAAGGGGACACGGATGTCAGGCAGGCTTTCAGGGAGCTAGGATGGAAGCTCAGAACGAGAACAAACAGAGTTGTTATCTTTGGGTTGTTGCCCGTGCCACGTGATAATGAGATGAGGAATAGGGAGAGAGAGCAATTAAACACGTGGCTACAGGGATGGTGCAGGCGGGAGGGATTCAGATTTCTGGATAACTGGGGCTCTTTCTGGGGAAGGTGGGACCTCTACAGACAGGATGGTCTACATCTGAACCTGAGGGGCACAAATATCCTGGGGGGGGGAGATTTGTTAGTGCTCTTTGGGGGGGGGGGGTTAAACTAATACAGCAGGGATTGTAGTTTTAGGGAACGAGAGATTGAGAGTATAGAGGTCAGGAGCACAGAATTGACTTCGCATGAGGGGGCCAGTGTTCAGGTTGGTGGTTTGAAGTGTGTCTACTTCAATGTCAGGAGTCTACGAAATAAGGTAGGGGAACTGGCACCATGGGTTGGTACCTGGGACTTCGATGTATTGACCATTTCTGAGACATGGATAGAGCAGGGACAGGAATGTTTGTTGTAGGTTCCGGGGTTTAGGTGTTTTAGTAAGTTCAGAGAAGGAGGCAAAAGAGGGGGAGGTGTGGCACTGCTAGTAAAAAACACTATTACGGTGGCGGAGAGGATGCTAGATGGGGACTCTTCTTCCGAGGTAGTATGGGCTGAGGTTAGAAACAGGAAAGGAGAGGTCGCCCTGTTGGGAGTTTTCTGTAGGCGAAGATGGCGAAGATGATTCTGGATAAGAGCGAAAGTAACAGGGTTGTTATTATGGGAGACTTTAACTTTCCAAATATTGACTGGAAAAGATAAAGTCTGAGTACATTAGATGGGTCGTTTTTTGTACAGTGTGTGCAGGAGGGTTTCCTGACACAGTTTGTTGACAGGCCAACAAGAGGAGAGGCCACATTGGATTTGGTTTTGGGTAATGAACCAGGCCAGGTGTTAGATTTGGAGGTAGGTGAGCACTTTGGGGACAGTGACCACAATTCGGTGACGTTTACGTTAGTGATGGAAAGGGATAAGTATACCCCGCAGGGCAAGAGCTATCGCTGGGGGAAGGGCAATTATGATGCCATTAGACATGACTTGGGGGGGATAGGATGGAGAAGTAGGCTGCAAGTGTTGGGCACACTGGATATGTGGAGCTTGTTTAAGAAACAGCTACTGCGTGCTCTTGATAAGTACGTACCGGTCAGGCAGGGAGGAAGGCGTCGAGCGAGGGAACCGTGGTTTACCAAAGAAGTGGAATCTCTTGTTAAGAGGAAGAAGGAGGCCTATGTGAATATGAGGTGTGAAGTTTCATTTGGGGCGCTTGATAGTTACAAGGTAGCGAGGAAGGATCTAAAGAGTGAGCTAAGACGAGCAAGGAGGGGACATGAGAAGTATTTGGCCGGTAGGATCAAGGAAAACCCAAAAGCTTTCTATAGGTATGTCAGGAATAAAAGAATGACTAGGGGAAGAGTAGGGCCAGGCAAGGACAGGGATGGGAAGTTGTGTGTGGAGTCTGAAGAGATAGGCGAGATACTAAATGAATATTTTTCGTCAGTATTCACTCAGGAAAAAGGTAATGTTGTGGAGGAGAATGCTGAGACCCAGGCTATTAGAATAAATGGCATTGAGGTACGTAGGGAAGAGGTGTTGGCAATTCTGGACAGGCTGAAAATAGATAAGACCCCGGGGCCTGATGGGATTTATCCTAGGATTCTCTGGGATGCCAGGGAAGAGATTGCTGGGCCTTTGGCTTTGATTTTTATGTCATCATTGGCTACAGGAATAGTGCCAGAGGACTGGAGGATAGCAAATGTGGTCCCTTTGTTCAAGAACGGGAGTAGAGACAACCCCGAAAACGATCGACCGATGAGCCTCACGTCTGTTGTGGGTAAAGTCTTGGAGGGGATTATAAGAGACAAGATTTATAATCATCTCGATAGGAATAATATGATTAGGGATAGTCAGCATGGGTTTGTGAAGGGTAGGTCATGCCTCACAAACCTTATCGAGTTCTTTGAGAGGGTGACTGAACAGGTAGACGAGGGTAGAGCAGTTGATGTGGTGTATATGGATTTCAGTAAAGCGTTTGATAAGGTTCCCCACGGTAGGCTATTGCAGAAAATACGGAGGCTGGGGATTGAGGGTGATTTAGAGATTTGGATCAGAAATTGGCTAGCTGAAAGAAGACAGAGGGTGGTGGTTGATGGGAAATGTTCAGAATGGAGTTCAGTTACAAGTGGCGTACCACAAGGATTTGTTCTGGGGCCGTTGCTGTTTGTCATTTTTATCAATGACCTAGAGGAGGGCGCAGAAGGGAGGGTGAGTAAATTTGCAGACGACACTAAAGTCGGTGGTGTTCGCGACAGTGCAGAAGGATGTAGCAGGGTACAGAGGGACATAGATAAGTTGCAGAGCTGGGCTGAGAGGTGCCAAATGGAGTTTAATGTAAAGAAGTGTGAGGTGATTCACTTTGGAAGGAATAACAGGAATGCGGAATATTTGGCTAATGGTAAAATTCTTGGAAGTGTGGATGAGCAGAGGGATCTCGGTGTCCATGTACATAGATCCCTGAAAGTTGCCACCCAGGTTGATAGGGTTGTGAAGAAGGCCTATGGAGTATTGGCCTTTATTGGTAGAGGGATTGAGTTCCGGAGTCAGGAGGTCATGTTGCAGCTGTACAGAACTCTGGTACGGCCGCATTTGGAGTATTGTGTACAGCTCTGGTCACCGCATTATAGGAAGGACCTGGAAGCTTTGGAGCGGGTGCAGAGGAGATTTACCAGGATGTTGCCTGGTATGGAGGGAAAATCTTATGAGGAAAGGCTGATGGACTTGAGGTTCTTTTCGTTAGAGAGAAGAAGGGTAAGAGGAGACGTAATTGAGGCATACAAAATGATCAGGGGGTTGGATAGGGTGGACAGTGAGAGCCTTCTCCCGCGGTTGGAAATGGCTGGCACGAGGGGACATAGCCTTAAACTGAGGGGTAATAGATATAGGACAGAGATCAGAGGTAGGTTCTTTACCTAAAGAGTGATGAGGCCGTGGAATGCCCTACCTGCAACAGTAGTGAACTCGCCAACATTGAGGGCATTTAAAAGTTTATTGGATAAACATATGGATGATAATGGCATAGTGTAGGTTAGATGGCTTTTGTTTCGGTGCAACATCGTGGGCCGAAGGGCCTGTACTGCGCTGTATCGTTCTGTGTTCTATGTTCTGTTCTAAGTTCCACGCATTGCAGAGAATTAAGTTAATATTTATCCATTAACTTTATCACGGTTATGTGACAACAGTTTGGTCGGGAGTGTGATCGGAAATACAAACAGAAGCAAAGACCAGACCGTGTTTGTTCATATCACTCATACCATTATTTTTAATCCTCGGAGGGAACATTGAAAGGTCAGAATAGACTTGTTTCTTCCTGAACTATCTTTGTTTTAAATTCCTGGGTGATGACGAGTTAGTTTATCAGGAGTTGCCGAGGTCCGGTGTTTTGGAATTGCTCTACATTCGCTGATCTTTTCAGACTTCAAGTTATGCAGAGATGGCCCATGGCCATACAGCTCTGAAAATGGTTAGGGCAGCATTCTTTACCTGGGCCTGGGGAGCTGGAATGAGTAGTTTCAGTCTATCTGGTACTGTCTCAAACCTTTTGACCAGTTTTCCCATTGACCAGTTTTCTCATCATGCCATTACTTAATTCGTACCATATCACATTCCCTCCTTTTGCCATATCATGACAACGAGTTAAATAGGTATATCAATGACTCGTTTGAAAATGCATTTACACAAGCAACCAAGCAATCCTATCCCCAGTAGAATTAGGAGCAGTAGAATGAAGGCCTTAAAGATCCAATCAAATAATCCGTGACCCAACCATCCTAGCCAATTTGCCGGGTTATAGTCATGAAATTCACTGCCAATCTCTTGAATTTGAGCAGCCTATCACTTAATATGGTCGGCCAGGTTAGTGATATTTTCAGAGTCATCTGGAATATAAGTACAGCACTCCTGACCTATGATAGCGCACGTTCCTCCCTGCGAGACTAACAGATAATCCAAAGCCAGTCGACTTTGTAATGCCACGGTCCAGACAGCTACAAGCTCAGCTGAGACCTCAGCCAGTGCCTGTCCAGTTTCCCTGGCTTCTGCTGCCGTTACGTTCGCTAGTTGTTCCAATGCTGTGGCCATGTGGATCAGTTCGGTGGATGCCTTGCCTGTTCCGTACAAGGGAAAGGCCATCATAAAGAACTGTTCCGTTTTAGAAATAGTATTTTTTGCTCGCGACGGGGTGTGCTTAAGGGTGGGTAGGTGACGCATTTGAGGTACAACATAGCCCAAAAATCAGGATCCTGTCCAATCAATGGGGAGCCATGGATATGCTTTCGTGCCGCATATGAAACAGGTTCCATTATAGGCCGTAAAATTATCAGCTGACGTCATCCAGGGGATTGGGGATGTCTGTCCCTATGAAATGTTAGAGGTTATATTCCATACCCTGGACCAATCACAGTTAAACATGCCCTTGTTGGATATGCCTGGTACCGGTCCTTGCCAGTCAACTGTAAGGTTGCACCTACTTTGCCCCATTAACTTTCCTTTCCCTGATTTATTAAAACACATGGAACCTTGAAAATTATACGAGTGGACAGTGAGGGAGGGAGGAGTCAAGGCATGATTATAGGTAGGTTGATACGAAGCTGAAAATGTAGTCATGTCATAGCCAGCAGATCTCCATATTTCCATATCCCCCCATCTCCCCTGCTCCCTATTTGATTTTGTCGTAAAATCCATTCAAACGTCTCTGCGATATGAAAGGGGAGGGATTGGAGAGGTATTCCTTCCCTCGAATGGACGGGGATGTGGGTACAAACCCAACACTTGCTTACGTTCAATTTTTCGGCATAAAGATATGACATATATAAATTGGTATTGGAAGGCAGATCTCATTTAGGTCGTTTTTTTAGTGGCCATTAAGGCTAAATAGTCCAGAGAGTTCAAAAATTATAATGAAGATCTTCATCCTGTGTTCTCGTCTGGGTTGGAGACTATCTTCTTGCAATCAGATAGATGTACCAACTTGAACGTCCTTCAAGTTTGATGGAAGTTGGTGTAGTCAGCAGTACGAGGAAGGGTCCGCTCCAGCGTTGTCCTAGTTTATTTCTGTCCCAGTTTTTCACCAACACATGTCTCCGGGTTTGATCACTGGATATCGAGGGACGGCTGTCCCTGCCGTTACTGGGAGATGTGCCTGTTTTATCTGTGAGTGGAGAAACTTCAGAGAAAGTGTTAATTGCTTCAAATAATTCTCCATTTGTTCCCCCATCACGTGGAGGTCTACTCCCTCTAGGGGTTTTTCATGGGCATCCCAGGGAGTCCTCATTGGCCAATCATAGACTATCTCTGCAGCTGACAGTCCGGTCCGCGAATGGGGAGTCACTCGCATGTGAAACAGTGCCAAGGGTAATACTTTTAGCCAATTTAACCCAGTTTCTTCAGTTAATTTAGATAATTTTTCTTTTAAAGTCCCGTTGGCTCTTTCCACAATTCCTGCAGCCTGCGGGTGATACGCGCAGCGCAGTTGCTGTTTAATTACGAGTGCTTCGCACAATTCAGTATTGATCCGAGCTACAAAATGTGGTCCGATGTCTGAGATCACCATTTTGGGTACCCCAAAACGAGGAATGACTTCCGTTAACAACAACTTCACCACTGTATGTGCCGGAAAATTAGTGGTGGGGAAGGCTTCAATACATTTACTAAACACATCGATTACTATTAAACAATATTTATAGCACTGTGCTTTTGGCAATTCGCTAAAATCAAGCTGTATACAGGCAAACGGGCCATCTGGCAAGGGTGTGGTTCCTGGAGGGCATTTAATGCCTTTACCCTTATTATGTTTCATGCAAATAACGCATCGATCCAGCCGCGTTTGCGCTGCTGTATTCAAATCTGGGTGTCACCAAGTTTTCAGGAGTAGCTGTACCATTCCCTCCTTGCCAACATGGGTACAAGAATGCAAATAATCAATAAGTACCGGCAATAAAGAATTCGGAATACAAACTTGACCAATGGGAGTAAGCCAGACGTCTCGTGTCAAGGAGTGTGAACACCCCATTGACCTCCATAGTGTGCGCTCCGAATCAGAGGCGTCCCTCTGTAAATTATGAACTTCAGTTATGTCTGGCATGCCCTTCGTTCCTAATGCAGGTACCTGGTTTAGAGCCTGATTATCCCCACTGGGAACAATCAGAGAGGCTGATATAGCCGCAGCCTTAGCAACCCAATCAGCACGGGCATTCCCTAATTGAACAGGAATGTCCCCCTTTGTGTGCGCAGCACATTTAATAATTGCCAATTGATGAGGAAGCTGAATAGCATCGAGGAGATTTTGAACCCAAAGAACATTTTGAATGGGAGCTCCCGCAGAGGTGGCCAGAATACATGCTCGAGTAAGGGCAAATAGCTCGGCTTTTTGTGCAGACAGGGGTCTGGAAGGCTGCTGCTTCCTGCACGTCAGAGTCGGTTACCACGGCATATCCCGACTGTGGGATGCCAGTGAGAGAAATGGAGGAACTGCCATCAACATGAAAAATTAGATCTGGATTATCAATAGGCCGGTCCGTTAAATCCGGGCGAGGCGCGGTAAGGAAGTGATTCCGAAGCAAACAATCGTGTGCCGGGTCCACAAGGTTATCAGGGGGCTGATCGAGGAACACAGCAGGATTTAGGGTAGAACAGTAATGAAAAGAGAGGTAGGGGATTTGCAATAGTGAAACCTCATAGCGGCTCAAGCGGGCTTGAGTCAGATGCTGGGTTTGCTGAGACGTTAGGAGAGCCACAATAGAGTGCGAGATATGCACTTGTACTGGCTGGTGAAGGGTCAGATTAGAGGCTGCCTGGGCTAACAAATGGACAGTTGTAAGAATTTGGGTGCAGGGAGGTAGACCGCAAGCTGCAGGATCCAATTTCGTAGAATAGTAGGCGACCGGGTGACGCCGGTCACCGTGTTCTTGTGTAAGAATACCAGTGGCACATTCATCAAGGACATTAACGTACAACTGAAAGGGTCTGTCATACATAGGTCGTCCTAGGGCTGGGGCGGTAGCCAGGGCGTTTTTGAGAGTAACAAAATTGTTTTGCTGAATCAGGAAGTTCAAACTTAAGAGGAGCATTTTGCGAGGAGTACGGAGTTAAATCTTCAGTATGGACACTAACATTCGGAATCCATTGTCTGCAAAAGCTCACCAATCCTAAAATGGCTCGCACCTGCCTGGGCGATGTAGGAAATGGGGTCTGCAGTATCGGAGTAATGCGTTCCTGAGTAAGGGAGCGATCCGTAGCACTTATTAGGACACCCAAAAATCACATATCCCCATGAATGGAGACGGATGAGCAGGTAAACGGTGTCACGCTGGTTAGCGTTGACGTCAGGGCTGGCAAGGAGTAAGTCATCAACATATTGGATGATGGTGGAGCCACCAGGAGTTGATAATGTCGCTAACTGGGAGTGCAATGCTTGTGAGAAAAGGGTTGGAGAATGAGTGAAGCCCTGTGGGAGCCTAGTCCAAGTGTATTGGTTGCCCTGAAATGTAAAGGCAAACAAATACTGTGATTCAGGGCGAGGGGTATCGCAAAAAAGGCATGTTGTAAATCAACAAGGGTGAAAACAGTCGCTTCCGGTGGGACATTACTAAGGATTGTCGCCGGGTTTGGGACAATAGGATGTAAGGGTTCCACTATCTGATTAATACGTCAGAGGTCTTGGACCAAACGCCATTCGGATGTTTTTCCTATCTTAGAAATTGGAAGAATCGGGGTGTTACAGGGCGATTGGCATGGTACCACAATTCCCTGTTGAAGGAACGATTGAATCATGACCGAGACTCCTTCTTCAGCCTCGGGGCGCAAAGGGTACTGTGCAATCGAGGGCAAAGGCATGTTAGGTTTAACTTTAATAACAACGGGAGGGACATTAGTGAGACCAACCTCGTGTTTGGAGGGCGCCCATAAATCTGCGGGTAGTTCAGAAGTCGTTGATTGGACTGAACGATGGTGTTGCAGTGTGCCAATGAGGACAAATGGGCGTTGAAAATATTCTAAAGTGCCTGAGGGTAGGATTTGACTTCCATTAAAGAAAGGATCAGCTTGTCCTCGCAGTGCAGCTGCCAGAAATCCCAAGGACTTGGCACTGTAGCCTTCGTTGACGGAAAGGGTCACGTGGGGTGACACAAGTCCCGACTGACGCCAGAGACCATGGGGTAAATTGACAAGAAAGGCAGACCCTTCTTTTCCCTTAGCGACACCAACAAAGGAAACGGATTGTAGAGAACCGAGGGCATCTTGGTAAATGCTCTCTAAATCAAGCGAGCATCCTGCATGATCGTAGCAATGAGTGACATGTGGATCGGGAATATCTAAGGGAGTTGAAAAGTGTGAGGGATCAAAATCAACCGACCACCGCTGTGGAGTAGTGAAAAGGGGAACATTTCGATGCTGGGCCTGCGGGTTAGCTGATATAGTAATGCGGTTATCAAGGCAAACAATTTCCACCTGCAAGGGACACAGCAAGTCACGTCCGGCCAGGTTGACACCGAGGACGCAGGTAACTGTGAAAGGGAAGCAACATTCCCGGCCCTCAAATTGAACAGAGAGCGGCTTCGTAAGCGGATAAACAGCACCTTCCCCCATGAAACCAGCAAGTTCCACATGCTTATCAGAAAGGGGAAAGCAATGTTTCTGAATTAATGTCCAGTCAAGCGTAGAATGAGTCGCGCCGGTGTCAATCAGGAAGGGGATAGGCACGCCCTGTATGTAAATCGTAGCGGTGGGCTCATCAGAGTGGTTTGTTGAGAGGACCGGAAAGTTCGACCTGGCTAGTCAGTAGGGGTTAGAGGTAGTAAAGGGTGTCTGCCGACGGGGTTGAAATCTACCTTGTCGTCGGGGTTCTGGACAATCCCTGGCGTAGTGCCCTGTCCATTGACAGTTGAAGCAAGTGACATTATATTTGGCAGGAGGACGACGTGGAGGAGCGCTGTCGAAATCCTCCATGTGTGGAGTGAAGGGGTCAGGAGCCTGTGGGCGGTAACCAAATTCAGGAGGGTCCGTGCAATCTCCGCGATAGTAACGTGAATCTGTCTGAGAGTTCTGACCTTTAGGAGCTCTTCTTTGAAAGGGACGTTGGACGAATTCGGATTTAATTTTGGGCGAAGTGTCTTTGTAACAGGTCTAACGGTTGTGGCCATTGCTCCAATAATAAGACACAGCACGTTTAATTTGAGGTTTAGAATTGTCAGACCGATTCACCTCCTCCCCGATATCATCCCACCCGATATCAAATACGCCCCGATATCACCCCTCCCGATACCAACCCCTCCCCGCTGTCAATTGGCCGCCAGGAAATCAACCAGCCCTAAATCTGCCCCAATAATATTAATTACCACCACTTTCTCCGAATATCATACCCTCCAGACATCACTCACGTACATGTAACACCCGAAACTCAGGATAGCCCCCAACCATCTGTCACCACCATGCACATCACCCACCATCATCAGCGGATATCACTCCATCACATGGACACCGAAATCCTCACTCCTCCCACACACCCAGGTACCACCCCACCATCACACGGATATTACCACCAACAGACATCACCCAGCCAGGAAATCGCCACCCCCGTCAAAGCGGTGCTGGACCCGATTCCAGCGTCGAAATCCATTCTCCGCCCAATCACCAAAAAGTATTTAGGCGTCGGGCTTTGGAGAATCCAGCCCGCCATTGGTCGATAGGCGGGGCCCAGCATCTTGATGCCAGTGGGAGTGCGCCGCACCATAAAACGTGGGCATAATTTTCCCGACCCCTCCCTCCCGCCGGGTCGGAGAATCGCCGAGGGGCAGTGTAAATACCGCCCTGCCATGCCGACGCTGCCGCGTTATTCCCCCCCCCCCCCCCCCCAAACCCCGTCGACTTGAATCGCGTTGCACACTTCGCAGAATGGCGAGGACCGGTGCGAGACAATGGGCCCCGGCGCCGCCCCAATTCTCCGCGCCTGATGTGCTGAAGTCCCGTCGAAATGACCACGGGTCATGCCGTCGTAAATCGAACCAACAATTTTACGGCGTCAACCAGTCGTACTGGTTGACGTCGGCAAGCGCGGAGGTGGTGGGCGGCGTAGTTCGGCCGCCAGAGCGGAGACGGCACGGCCGCTGTTGTTTGGTGGAGGGTCGCAAGGAGGAGCTGGAGTGTTCGTGCCGGGAGGGGGAGAGCGTGGGGCTGGGGAGGGGTTTGGGAAGGGGCTGGGGAGATGCCGTGGCTGGGGAGGAGGGGGAGGCTTGGGAAGGGCGGAGCGAGACGAGGGAGGGGCGAGTGATGCTGGCAGGGCTGAACACACCAGAAAACGTGTGCGGCGGGATGGAGAATCCTGATACTGGCGAGATGGAGAATCCTGATACTGGCGGGACAGAGAATCCTGATAATGGCGGGACGGAGAATCCTGATACTGGCGCGATGGACAATCCTGATACTGGCGGGACGGAGAATCCTGATACTGGCGGGACGGAGAATCCTGATGCTGGCGGGACGGAGAATCCTGATACTGGCGCGACGGAGAATCCTGATGCTGGCGGGACGGAGAATCCTGATACTGGCGGGACGGAGAATCCTGATACTGGCGGGACGGAGAATCCTGATACTGGCTGGACGCAGAACCCTGGGGTGAAATTCTCCAACTCCCCGCCGGGTAGGTGGATCGCCGGGGGTTGGCGTGAATCCCGCCCCCGCTGGTTGCCGAAGTCTCCGGCACCGGATATTTGGCGGGGGCGGGAATCGGGCCCCCACGCGCGATTCTCCGGCCCGAATGGGCAGAAGGCCCGCCGCTAAAATGCCTGTCCCGCCGGCGTAAATTAAACCACCTACCTTACCGGCGGGACAAGGAGGCGCGGGCAGGCTCCGGGGTCCTGGGGGGCGCGGGGCGATGGTGGCCTGGCCCGCGATAAGGGCCCACCTATCCGCGGGCGGGCCTGTGCCATGGGGGCACTCTTTTCCTTCCATGGCGGAGGCGGAAGAGACCCCCTCCACTGCGCATGTGCGCAGATGCCGTGACCAGCCGCTGATGCTCCCGCCCATGTGACACCCGGCAAAGTTAGTTTCACGCCAGCTGGCGGGGCACCAAAGGCCTTTTCCGCCATCTGGCGGGGCACAAATCAGTCCGGACGGGCTTACCCCTCAAGGTTCGGGCTCGGCCACTCAAGATGTGGAGGATTCCGCACCTTTGGGGATAATTCCGACCCTGATACTGGCGGGACGGAGAACCCTGATACTGGCGGGGCTGAACACACCAGAAAACGTGTGTGGTGGGACGGACAATCCTGATACTGGCGGGACGGAGAATCCTGATACTGGCGAGACGGACAATCCTGATACCGGTGGGACGGAGAATCCTGATACTGGAGAGACGGACAATCCTGATACTGGTGGGACGGAGAATCCTGAAACTGGCCGGGGTGAATACACCAGAAAACGTGTATGGTGGGTCGCAGAATTCTGATACTGGCGGGATGGACAATCCTGATGCTGGCGCGATGGACAATCCTGATACTGGCGGGACGGAGAATCCTGATACTGGCGAGGCGGACAATCCTGATACTGGCGAGACGGACAATCCTGATACTGGCGGGACGGAGAATCCTGATACTGGCGGGACGGACAATCCTGATGCTGGCGCGATGGACAATCCTGATACTGGCGCGACGGAGAATCCTGATACTGGTGGGTCGCAGAATTCTGATACTGGCGGGACGGAGAATCCTGATGCTGGCGGGACGGAGAATCCTGATACTGGCGCGACGGAGAATCCTGATACTGGCGGGACGGAGAATCCTGATACTGGCGGGACGGAGAATCCTGATACTGGCGAGACGGAGAATCCTGATACTGGCGGGACGGAGAATCCTGATACTGGCGGGACGGAGAATCCTGATACTGGCTGGACGCAGAACCCTGGGGTGAAATTCTCCAACTCCCCGCCGGGTAGGTGGATCGCCGGGGGTTGGCGTGAATCCCGCCCCCGCTGGTTGCCGAAGTCTCCGGCACCGGATATTTGGCGGGGGCGGGAATCGGGCCCCCACGCGCGATTCTCCAGCCCGGATGGGCAGAAGGCCCGCCGCTAAAATGCCTGTCCCGCCGGCGTAAATTAAACCACCTACCTTACCGGCGGGACAAGGAGGCGCGGGCAGGCTCCGGGGTCCTGGGGGGCGCGGGGCGATGGTGGCCTGGCCCGCGATAAGGGCCCACCTATCCGCGGGCGGGCCTGTGCCATGGGGGCACTCTTTTCCTTCCATGGCGGAGGCGGAAGAGACCCCCTCCACTGCGCATGTGCGCAGATGCCGTGACCAGCCGCTGATGCTCCCGCCCATGTGCCGCCCGGCAAAGTTAGTTTCACGCCAGCTGGCGGGGCACCAAAGGCCTTTTCCGCCATCTGGCGGGGCAGAAATCAGTCCGGACGGGCTTACCCCTCAAGGTTCGGGCTCGGCCGCTCAAGATGTGGAGGATTCCGCACCTTTGGGGATAATTCCGCCCCTGATACTGGCGGGACGGAGAACCCTGATACTGGCGGGGCTGAACACACCAGAAAACGTGTGTGGTGGGACGGACAATCCTGATACTGGCAGGACGGACAATCCTGATACTGGTGGGACGGAGAATCCTGATACTGGCGGGACGGAGAATCCTGATACTGGTGGGACGGAGAATCCTGATACTGGTGGGACGGACAATCCTGATACTGGTGGGACGGACAATCCTGATACTGGCAGGACGGACAATCCTGATACCGGTGGGACGGAGAATCCTGATACTGGAGAGACGGACAATCCTGATACTGGTGGGACGGAGAATCCTGAAACTGGCCGGGGTGAATACACCAGAAAACGTGTATGGTGGGTCGCAGAATTCTGATGCTGGCGGGACGGAGAATCCTGATACTGGTGAGACGGAGAATCCTGATACTGGTGGGACGGACAATCCTGATACTGGTGGGACGGAGAATCCTGAAACTGGCCGGGGTGAATACACCAGAAAACGTGTATGGTGGGTCGCAGAATTCTGATACTGGCGGGATGGACAATCCTGATGCTGGCGCGATGGACAATCCTGATACTGGCGGGACGGAGAATCCTGATAGTGGCGGGACGGACAATCCTGATGCTGGCGCGATGGACAATCCTGATACTGGCGAGACGGACAATCCTGATACTGGCGGGACGGAGAATCCTGATACTGGCTGGATGGACAATCCTGATACTGGCGAGACGGAGAATCCTGATACTGGCGAGACGGAGAATCCTGATACTGGCGAGACGGACAATCCTGATACTTTCGCGATGGACAATCCTGATACTGGCGAGACGGACAATCCTGATACTGGCGAGACGGAGAATCCTGATACTGGCGCGATGGACAATCCTGATACTGGCGCGATGGACAATCCTGATACTGGCGAGACGGACAATCCTGATACTGGCGAGACGGAGAATCCTGATACTGGCGGGACGGAGAATCCTGATACTGGCGAGACGGACAATCCTGATACTGGCGCGATGGACAATCCTGATACTGGCGCGATGGACAATCCTGATACTGGCGAGACGGAGAGTCCTGATGCTGGAGAGACGGACAATCCTGATACTGGTGCGATGGACAATCCTGATGCTGGCGGGACAGACAATCCTGATACTGGCGGGACGGAGAATCCTGATTCTGGCGGGACGGAGAATCCTGATTTTGGCGGGACGGAGAATCCTGATACTGGCGGGACGGAGAATCCTGATACTGGCTGGACGGACAATCCTGATACTGGCGAGACGGAGAATCCTGATACTGGCGGGACGGAGAATCCTGATTCTGGCGGGACGGAGAATCCTGATACTGGCGGGACGGAGAATCCTGATACTGGTGGGACGGAGAATCCTGATACTGGTGGGACGGAGAATCCTGATACTGGCGGAACGGAGAATCCTGATACTGGCGGTACGGAGAATCCTGATACTGGCGCGATGGACAATCCTGATACTGGCGAGACGGACAATCCTGATGCTGGCGCGATGGACAATCCTGATGCTGGCGCGATGGACAATCCTGATGCTGGCGCGATGGACAATCCTGATGCTGGCGCGATGGACAACCCTGATACTGGCGGGACGGAGAATCCTGATACTGGCTGGACGGAGAATCCTGATACTGGCGAGACGGACAATCCTGATACTGGCGAGACGGAGAATCCTGATACTGGTGAGACGGAGAATCCTGATACTGGCGAGACGGACAATCCTGATACTGGCGAGACGGAGAATCCTGATACTGGCGAGACGGAGAATCCTGATACTGGCGAGACGGACAATCCTGATACTGGCGAGACGGAGAACCCTGATACTGGCGGGACGGAGAATCCTGATACTGGCTGGACGGACAATCCTGATACTGTCGTGACGGACAATCCTGATACTGGCGAAATGGAGAGTCCTGATACTGGCGAGACGGACAATCCTGATACTGGCGAGACGGAGAATCCTGATACTGGCGAGACAGAGAATCCTGATGCTGGCGAGAGTGAGAATCCTGAAACTGGCCGGGGTGAATACACCAGAAAACGTGTATGGTGGGTCGCAGAATTCTGATACTGGCGGGACGGAGAATCCTGATACTGGTGAGACGGAGAATCCTGATACTGGCGGGACGGACAATCCTGATGCTGGCGCGATGGACAATCCTGATACTGGCGAGACAGACAATCCTGATACTGGCGGGACGGACAATCCTGATACTGGCGGGACGGAGAATCCTGATACTGGTGGGACAGACAATCCTGATACTGGCGAGACGGAGAATCCTGATACTGGCGAGACGGAGAATCCTGATACTGGCGAGACGGACAATCCTGATACTTTCGCGATGGACAATCCTGATACTGGCGGGACGGAGAATCCTGATACTGGCGAGACGGACAATCCTGATATTGGCGGGACGGAGAATCCTGATACTGGCGGGACGGACAATCCTGATGCAGTCGCGATGGACAATCCTGATACTGGCGGGACGGAGAATCCTGATACTGGCGGGACGGAGAATCCTGATACTGGCGGGACGGAGAATCCTGATGCTGGCGCGATGGACAATCCTGATACTGGCGAGACGGACAATCCTGATACTGGCGGGACGGACAATCCTGATACTGGCTGGATGGACAATCCTGATACTGGCGAGACAGAGAATCCTGATACTGGCGAGACGGAGAATCCTGATACTGGCGAGACGGACAATCCTGATACTTTCGCGATGGACAATCCTGATACTGGCGAGACGGACAATCCTGATACTGGCGAGACGGACAATCCTGATACTGGCGCGATGGACAATCCTGATACTGGCGAGACGGAGAGTCCTGATGCTGGAGAGACGGACAACCCTGATGCTGGTGCGATGGACAATCCTGATACTGGCTGGACGGACAATCCTGATACTGGCGGGACGGAGAATCCTGATACTGGTGGGACGGAGAATCCTGATACTGGCGAGACGGACAATCCTGATGCTGGCGCGATGTACAATCCTGATGCTGGCGCGATGGACAATCCTGATGCTGGCGCGATGGACAATCCTGATGCTGGAGAGACGGACAATCCTGATGCTGGCGCGATGGACAATCCTGATACTGGCGGGACGGACAATCCTGATGCTGGCGCGACGGAGAATCCTGATACTGGCGGGACGGACAATCCTGATGCTGGCGCGATGGACAATCCTGATGCTGGAGAGACGGACAATCCTGATGCTGGCGCGATGGACAATCCTGATACTGGCGGGACGGACAATCCTAATGCTGGCGCGATGGACAATCCTGATGCTGGAGAGACGGACAATCCTGATACTGGCGAGACGGACAATCCTGATACTGGCGAGACGGACAATCCTGATACTGGCGGGACGGAGAATCCTGATACTGGCTGGACGGAGAATCCTGATACTGGCGAGACGGACAATCCTGATACTGGCGCGATGGACAATCCTGATTCTGGCGAGACGGACAATCCTGATACTGGCGAGACGGAGAATCCTGATACTGGCGAGACGGAGAATCCTGATACTGGCGAGACGGACAATCCTGATACTGGCGAGACGGAGAATCCTGATACTGGCTGCACGGAGAATCCTGATACTGGCGAGACGGACAATCCTGATACTGGCGAGACGGAGAACCCTGATACTGGCGGGACGGAGAATCCTGATACTGGCTGGACGGACAATCCTGATACTGGCGAGATGGAGAATCCTGATACTGGCGAGACGGAGAATCCTGATACTGGCGAGACGGAGAATCCTGATACTGGCGGGAGGGAGAATTCTGATACTGGCGAGACGGAGAATCCTGATACTGGCGAGACGGAGAATCCTGATACTGGCGAGACGGACAATCCTGATACTGGCGGGACGGAGAATCCTGATACTGGCGAGACGGACAATCCTGATACTGGCGGGACAGACAATCCTGATACTGGCGAGACGGACAATCCTGATACTGGCGAGACGGAGAATCCTGATACTGGCGGCGGAGAATCCTGATACTGGCGCGATGGACAATCCTGATACTGGCGCGATGGACAATCCTGATTCTGGCGAGACGGACAATCCTGATACTGGCGAGACGGAGAATCCTGATACTGGCGAGAAGGAGAATCCTGATACTGGCGAGACGGACAATCCTGATACTGGCGAGACGGAGAATCCTGATACTGGCTGGACGGAGAATCCTGATACTGGCGAGACGGACAATCCTGATACTGGCGAGATGGAGAACCCTGATACTGGCGGGACGGAGAATCCTGATACTGGCTGGACGGAGAATCCTGATACTGGCGAGACGGAGAATCCTGATACTGGCGAGACGGAGAATCCTGATACTGGCGAGACGGAGAATCCTGATACTGGCGGGAGGGAGAATCCTGATACTGGCGAGACGGAGAATCCTGATACTGGCGAGACGGAGAATCCTGATACTGGCGAGACGGACAATCCTGATACTGGCGGGACGGAGAATCCTGATACTGGCGAGACGGACAATCCTGATACTGGCGGGACAGACAATCCTGATACTGGCGAGACGGACAATCCTGATACTGGCGGGACGGACAATCCTGATACTGGAGAGACGGACAATCCTGATACTGGCGAGATGGACAATCCTGATGCTGGCGCGACAGACAATCCTGATGCTGGCGCGATGGACAATCCTGATGCTGGAGAGACGGACAATCCTGATACTGGCGGGACAGACAATCCTGATACTGGCGGGATGGAGAATCCTGATACTGGCGAGACGGAGAATCCTGATACTGGCGAGACGGACAATCCTGATACTGGCGGGACGGAGAATCCTGATACTGGCGAGACGGACAATCCTGATACTGGCGGGACAGACAATCCTGATACTGGCGAGACGGACAATCCTGATACTGGCGAGACGGAGAATCCTGATACTGGCGGCGGAGAATCCTGATACTGGCGCGATGGACAATCCTGATACTGGCGCGATGGACAATCCTGATTCTGGCGAGACGGACAATCCTGATACTGGCGAGACGGAGAATCCTGATACTGGCGAGAAGGAGAATCCTGATACTGGCGAGACGGACAATCCTGATACTGGCGAGACGGAGAATCCTGATACTGGCTGGACGGAGAATCCTGATACTGGCGAGACGGACAATCCTGATACTGGCGAGATGGAGAACCCAGATACTGGCGGGACGGAGAATCCTGATACTGGCTGGACGGAGAATCCTGATACTGGCGAGACGGAGAATCCTGATACTGGCGAGACGGAGAATCCTGATACTGGCGAGACGGAGAATCCTGATACTGGCGGGAGGGAGAATCCTGATACTGGCGAGACGGAGAATCCTGATACTGGCGAGACGGAGAATCCTGATACTGGCGAGACGGACAATCCTGATACTGGCGGGACGGAGAATCCTGATACTGGCGAGACGGACAATCCTGATACTGGCGGGACAGACAATCCTGATACTGGCGAGACGGACAATCCTGATACTGGCGGGACGGACAATCCTGATACTGGAGAGACGGACAATCCTGATACTGGCGAGACGGACAATCCTGATGCTGGCGCGACAGACAATCCTGATGCTTACGCGATGGACAATCCTGATGCTGGAGAGACGGACAATCCTGATACTGGCGGGACAGACAATCCTGATACTGGCGGGATGGAGAATCCTGATACTGGCGAGACGGAGAATCCTGATACTGGCGAGACGGACAATCCTGATACTGGCGGGATGGAGAATCCTGATACTGGCGAGACGGAGAATCCTGATATTGGCGGGACGGACAATCCTGATACTGGCGGGACAGACAATCCTGATACTGGCGGGACGGAGAATCCTGCTACTGGCGAGACGGAGAATCCTGATACTGGCGGCGGAGAATCCTGATACTGGCGCGATGGACAATCCTGATACTGGCGCGATGGACAATCCTGATTCTGGCGAGACGGACAATCCTGATACTGGCGAGACGGAGAATCCTGATACTGGCGAGAAGGAGAATCCTGATACTGGCGAGACGGACAATCCTGATACTGGCGAGACGGAGAATCCTGATACTGGCTGGACGGAGAATCCTGATACTGGCGAGACGGACAATCCTGATACTGGCGAGATGGAGAACCCTGATACTGGCGGGACGGAGAATCCTGATACTGGCTGGACGGAGAATCCTGATACTGGCGAGACGGAGAATCCTGATACTGGCGAGACGGAGAATCCTGATACTGGCGAGACGGAGAATCCTGATACTGGCGGGAGGGAGAATCCTGATACTGGCGAGACGGAGAATCCTGATACTGGCGAGACGGAGAATCCTGATACTGGCGAGACGGACAATCCTGATACTGGCGGGACGGAGAATCCTGATACTGGCGAGACGGACAATCATGATACTGGCGGGACAGACAATCCTGATACTGGCGAGACGGACAATCCTGATACTGGCGGGACGGACAATCCTGATACTGGAGAGACGGACAATCCTGATACTGGCGAGACGGACAATCCTGATGCTGGCGCGACAGACAATCCTGATGCTTACGCGATGGACAATCCTGATGCTGGAGAGACGGACAATCCTGATACTGGCGGGACAGACAATCCTGATACTGGCGGGATGGAGAATCCTGATACTGGCGAGACGGAGAATCCTGATACTGGCGAGACGGACAATCCTGATACTGGCGGGATGGAGAATCCTGATACTGGCGAGACGGAGAATCCTGATATTGGCGGGACGGACAATCCTGATACTGGCGGGACAGACAATCCTGATACTGGCGGGACGGAGAATCCTGCTACTGGCGAGAAGGACAATCCTGATGCTGGCGGGACGGACAATCCTGATACTGGTGAGACGGAGAATCCTGATACTGGCGGGACGGAGAATCCTGATACTGGCGAGACGGAGAATCCTGATACTGGCGGGATGGAGAATCCTGATACTGGCGGGACGGAGAATCCTGATACTGGCGGGACGGAGAATCCTGCTATTGGCGGGATGGAGAATCCTGATACTGGCGGGATGGAGAATCCGGATACTGGCGGGATGGAGAATCCTGATACTGGCGGGATGGAGAATCCTGATACTGGCGGGATGGAGAACCCTGATACTGGCGGGACGGAGAACCCTGATACTGGCGGGATGGAGAATCCTGATACTGGCGGGACGGAGAATCCCGATACTGGCGGGATGGAGAATCCTGATGCTGGCGAGACGGACAATCCTGATGCTGGTGAGACGGAGAATCCTGATACTGGCGGGACGGAGAATCCTGATACTGGCGAGACGGAGAATCCTGATACTGGCGAGACGGAGAATCCTGATACTGGCGAGACGGACAATCCTGATACTGGCGAGACGGACAATCCTGATACTGGCGAGACGGAGAATCCTGATACTGGCGGGACGGAGAGTCCTGATACTGGCGAGACGGAGAATCCTGATACTGGCGGGACGGAGAATCCTGATACTGGCGGGACGGAGAATCCTGATACTGGCGAGACGGAGAATCCTGATACTGGCGGGACGGAGAATCCTGATACTGGCGCGATGGACAATCCTGATACTGGCGGGACGGAGAATCCTGATACTGGCGGGACGGATAGTCCTGATACTGGCGAGACAGACAATCCTGATACTGGCGGGACGGACAATCCTGATACTGGCGGGACGGACAATCCTGATACTGGCGAGACGGACAATCCTGATACTGGTGGGATGGAGAATCCTGATGCTGGCGAGACGGACAATCCTGATACTGGCGTGACTGAGAATCCTGATACTGGCGGGATGGAGAATCCTGATACTGGCGGGACGGACAATCCTGATACTGGCGGACGGAGAATCCTGATACTGGCGGGACGGAGAATCCTGATACTGGCGGGACGGAGAATCCTGATACTGGCGAGACGGAGAATCCTGACACTGGCGAGACGGAGAATCCTGATACTGGCGGGACGGAGAATCCTGATACTGGCGGGACGGAGAATCCTGATGCTGGCGCGATGGACAATCCTGATACTGGCGAGACGGACAATCCTGATACTGGCGGGACGGACAATCCTGATACTGGCTGGATGGACAATCCTGATACTGGCGAGACGGAGAATCCTGATACTGGCGAGACGGAGAATCCTGATACTGGCGAGACGGACAATCCTGATACTTTCGCGATGGACAATCCTGATACTGGCGAGACGGACAATCCTGATACTGGCGAGACGGACAATCCTGATACTGGCGCGATGGACAATCCTGATACTGGCGAGACGGAGAGTCCTGATGCTGGAGAGACGGACAACCCTGATGCTGGTGCGATGGACAATCCTGATACTGGCTGGACGGACAATCCTGATACTGGCGGGACGGAGAATCCTGATACTGGTGGGACGGAGAATCCTGATACTGGCGAGACGGACAATCCTGATGCTGGCGCGATGGACAATCCTGATGCTGGCGCGATGGACAATCCTGATGCTGGCGCGATGGACAATCCTGATGCTGGAGAGACGGACAATCCTGATGCTGGCGCGATGGACAATCCTGATACTGGCGGGACGGACAATCCTGATGCTGGCGCGACGGAGAATCCTGATACTGGCGGGACGGACAATCCTGATGCTGGCGCGATGGACAATCCTGATGCTGGCGCGATGGACAATCCTGATGCTGGAGAGACGGACAATCCTGATGCTGGCGCGATGGACAATCCTGATACTGGCGGGACGGACAATCCTGATGCTGGCGCGATGGACAATCCTGATGCTGGAGAAACGGACAATCCTGATACTGGCGAGACGGACAATCCTGATACTGGCGAGACGGACAATCCTGATACTGGCGGGACGGAGAATCCTGATACTGGCTGGACGGAGAATCCTGATACTGGCGAGACGGACAATCCTGATACTGGCGCGATGGACAATCCTGATTCTGGCGAGACGGACAATCCTGATACTGGCGAGACGGAGAATCCTGATACTGGCGAGACGGAGAATCCTGATACTGGCGAGACGGACAATCCTGATACTGGCGAGACGGAGAATCCTGATACTGGCTGCACGGAGAATCCTGATACTGGCGAGACGGACAATCCTGATACTGGCGAGACGGAGAACCCTGATACTGGCGGGACGGAGAATCCTGATACTGGCTGGACGGACAATCCTGGTACTGGCGAGACGGAGAATCCTGATACTGGCGAGACGGAGAATCCTGATACTGGCGAGACGGAGAATCCTGATACTGGCGGGAGGGAGAATCCTGATACTGGCGAGACGGAGAATCCTGATACTGGCGAGACGGAGAATCCTGATACTGGCGAGACGGACAATCCTGATACTGGCGGGACGGAGAATCCTGATACTGGCGAGACGGACAATCCTGATACTGGCGGGACAGACAATCCTGATACTGGCGAGACGGACAATCTTGATACTGGCGAGACGGAGAATCCTGATACTGGCGGCGGAGAATCCTGATACTGGCGCGATGGACAATCCTGATACTGGCGCGATGGACAATCCTGATTCTGGCGAGACGGACAATCCTGATACTGGCGAGACGGAGAATCCTGATACTGGCGAGAAGGAGAATCCTGATACTGGCGAGACGGACAATCCTGATACTGGCGAGACGGAGAATCCTGATACTGGCTGGACGGAGAATCCTGATACTGGCGAGACGGACAATCCTGATACTGGCGAGATGGAGAACCCTGATACTGGCGGGACGGAGAATCCTGATACTGGCTGGACGGAGAATCCTGATACTGGCGAGATGGAGAATCCTGATACTGGCGGACGGAGAATCCTGATACTGGCGGGACGGAGAATCCTGATACTGGCGGGACGGAGAATCCTGATACTGGCGAGACGGAGAATCCTGATACTGGCGAGACGGAGAATCCTGATACTGGCGGGACGGAGAATCCTGATACTGGCGGGACGGAGAATCCTGATGCTGGCGCGATGGACAATCCTGATACTGGCGAGACGGACAATCCTGATACTGGCGGGACGGACAATCCTGATACTGGCTGGATGGACAATCCTGATACTGGCGAGACGGAGAATCCTGATACTGGCGAGACGGAGAATCCTGATACTGGCGAGACGGACAATCCTGATACTTTCGCGATGGACAATCCTGATACTGGCGAGACGGACAATCCTGATACTGGCGAGATGGACAATCCTGATACTGGCGCGATGGACAAACCTGATACTGGCGAGACGGAGAGTCCTGATGCTGGAGAGACGGACAACCCTGATGCTGGTGCGATGGACAATCCTGATACTGGCTGGACGGACAATCCTGATACTGGCGGGACGGAGAATCCTGATACTGGTGGAACGGAGAATCCTGATACTGGCGAGACGGACAATCCTGATGCTGGCGCGATGGACAATCCTGATGCTGGCGCGATGGACAATCCTGATGCTGGCGCGATGGACAATCCTGATGCTGGAGAGACGGACAATCCTGATGCTGGCGCGATGGACAATCCTGATACTGGCGGGACGGACAATCCTGATGCTGGCGCGACGGAGAATCCTGATACTGGCGGGACGGACAATCCTGATGCTGGCGCGATGGACAATCCTGATGCTGGCGCGATGGACAATCCTGATGCTGGAGAGACGGACAATCCTGATGCTGGCGCGATGGACAATCCTGATACTGGCGGGACGGACAATCCTGATGCTGGCGCGATGGACAATCCTGATGCTGGAGAAACGGACAATCCTGATACTGGCGAGACGGACAATCCTGATACTGGCGAGACGGACAATCCTGATACTGGCGGGACGGAGAATCCTGATACTGGCTGGACGGAGAATCCTGATACTGGCGAGACGGACAATCCTGATACTGGCGCGATGGACAATCCTGATTCTGGCGAGACGGACAATCCTGATACTGGCGAGACGGAGAATCCTGATACTGGCGAGACGGAGAATCCTGATACTGGCGAGACGGACAAGCCTGATACTGGCGAGACGGAGAATCCTGATACTGGCTGCACGGAGAATCCTGATACTGGCGAGACGGACAATCCTGATACTGGCGAGACGGAGAACCCTGATACTGGCGGGACGGAGAATCCTGATACTGGCTGGACGGACAATCCTGGTACTGGCGAGACGGAGAATCCTGATACTGGCGAGACGGAGAATCCTGATACTGGCGAGACGGAGAATCCTGATACTGGCGGGAGGGAGAATCCTGATACTGGCGAGACGGAGAATCCTGATACTGGCGAGACGGAGAATCCTGATACTGGCGAGACGGACAATCCTGATACTGGCGGGACGGAGAATCCTGATACTGGCGAGACGGACAATCCTGATACTGGCGGGACAGACAATCCTGATACTGGCGAGACGGACAATCTTGATACTGGCGAGACGGAGAATCCTGATACTGGCGGCGGAGAATCCTGATACTGGCGCGATGGACAATCCTGATACTGGCGCGATGGACAATCCTGATTCTGGCGAGACGGACAATCCTGATACTGGCGAGACGGAGAATCCTGATACTGGCGAGAAGGAGAATCCTGATACTGGCGAGACGGACAATCCTGATACTGGCGAGACGGAGAATCCTGATACTGGCTGGACGGAGAATCCTGATACTGGCGAGACGGACAATCCTGATACTGGCGAGATGGAGAACCCTGATACTGGCGGGACGGAGAATCCTGATACTGGCTGGACGGAGAATCCTGATACTGGCGAGATGGAGAATCCTGATACTGGCGAGACGGAGAATCCTGATACTGGCGAGACGGAGAATCCTGATACTGGCGGGAGGGTGAATCCTGATACTGGCGAGACGGAGAATCCTGATACTGGCGAGACGGAGAATCCTGATACTGGCGAGACGGACAATCCTGATACTGGCGGGACGGAGAATCCTGATACTGGCGAGACGGACAATCCTGATACTGGCGGGACAGACAATCCTGATACTGGCGAGACGGACAATCCTGTTACTGGCGGGACGGACAATCCTGATACTGGAGAGACGGACAATCCTGATACTGGCGAGACGGACAATCCTGATGCTGGCGCGACAGACAATCCTGATGCTGGCGCGATGGACAATCCTGATGCTGGAGAGACGGACAATCCTGATACTGGCGGGACAGACAATCCTGATACTGGCGGGATGGAGAATCCTGATACTGGCGAGACGGAGAATCCTGATACTGGCGAGACGGACAATCCTGATACTGGCGGGATGGAGAATCCTGATACTGGCGAGACGGAGAATCCTGATATTGGCGGGATGGACAATCCTGATACTGGCGGGACAGACAATCCTGATACTGGTGGGACGGAGAATCCTGATACTGGCGAGACGGACAATCCTGATGCTGGCGGGACGGACAATCCTGATACTGGCGAGATGGAGAATCCTGATACTGGCGGGACGGAGAATCCTGATACTGGCGAGACGGAGAATCCTGATACTGGCGGGACGGAGAATCCTGATACTGGCGGGATGGAGAATCCTGATACTGGCGGGACGGAGAATCCTGCTATTGGCGGGATGGAGAATCCTGATACTGGCGGGATGGAGAATCCGGATACTGGCGGGATGGAGAATCCTGATACTGGCGGGATGGAGAATCCTGATACTGGCGGGATGGAGAACCCTGATACTGGCGGGACGGAGAACCCTGATACTGGCGGGATGGAGAATCCTGATACTGGCGGGACAGAGAATCCTAATACTGGCGAGACGGAGAATCCTGATACTGGCGGGACGGAGAATCCTGATACTGGCGAGACGGAGAATCCTGATACTGGCGAGACGGAGAATCCCGATACTGGCGGGATGGAGAATCCTGATGCTGGCGAGACGGACAATCCTGATACTGGTGAGACGGAGAATCCTGATACTGGCGGGACGGAGAATCCTGATACTGGCGAGACGGAGAATCCTGATACTGGCGAGACGGAGAATCCTGATACTGGCGAGACGGAGAATCCTGATACTGGCGAGACGGACAATCCTGATACTGGCGAGACGGACAATCCTGATACTGACGAGACGGAGAATCCTGATACTGGCGGGACGGAGAGTCCTGATACTGGCGAGACGGAGAATCCCGATACTGGCGGGACGGAGAATCCTGATACTGGCGGGACGGAGAATCCTGATACTGGCGAGACGGAGAATCCTGATACTGGCGGGACGGAGAGTCCTGATACTGGCGGGACGGAGAATCCTGATACTGGCGGGACGGAGAGTCCTGATACTGGCGTGACGGACAATCCTGATACTGGCGAGACGGACAATCCAGATACTGGCGAGACGGAGAATCCTGATACTGGCGGGACGGAGAATCCTGATACTGGCGAGACGGAGAATCCTGATACTGGCGAGACGGAGAATCCTGATACTGGCGGGACGGAGAATCCTGATGCTGGTGAGACGGAGAATCCTGATACTGGCGAGACGGAGAATTCTGATACTGGCGAGACGGACAATCCTGATACTGGCGAGACGGAGAATCCTGATACTGGCGGGACGGAGAATCCTGATACTGGCGAGACGGAGAATCCTGATACTGGCGGGACGGACAATCCTGATACTGGCGGGACGGACAATACTGATACTGGCGAGACGGAGAATCCTGATACTGGCGTGACGGAGAATCCTGATACTTTCGCGATGGACAATCCTGATACTGGCGGGACGGACAATCCTGATACTGGCGGGACGGAGAATCCTGATACTGGCGGGACGGACAATCCTGATACAGGCGAGACGGACAATCCTGATACTGGCGAGACGGAGAATCCTGATGCTGGCGAGACGGACAATCCTGATACTGGCGGGACGGAGAATCCTGATACTGGCGAGACGGACAATCCTGATACTGGCGGGACGGAGAATCCTGATACTGGCGGGACGGAGAATCCTGATACTGGCGGGACGGAGAATCCTGATACTGGCTGGACGCAGAACCCTGGGGCGAAATTCTCCAACTCACGCCGGGTAGGTGGATCGCCGGGGGCTGGCGTGAATCCCGCCCCCGCTGGTTGCCGAAGTCTCCGGCACCAGATATTTGGCGGGGGCAGGAATCGGGCCCCCATTCTCCGGCCCGGATGGGCAGAAGGCCCGCCGCTAAAATGCCTGTCCCGCCGGCGTAAATTAAACCACCTACCTTACCGGCGGGACAAGGAGGTGCGGGCAGGCTCCGGGGTCCTGGGGGGCGCGGGGCGATGGTGGCCTGGCCCGCGATAAGGGCCCACCGATCCGCGGGCGGGCCTGTGCCATGGGGGCACTCTTTTCCTTCCATGGCGGAGGCGGAAGAGACCCCCTCCACTGCGCATGTGAGCAGATGCCGTGACCAGCCGCTGATGCTCCCGCCCATGTGCCGCCCGGCAAAGTTAGTTTCACGCCAGCTGGCGGGGCACCAAAGGCCTTTCCCGCCATCTGGCGGGGCAGAAATCAGTCCGGACGGGCTTACCCCTCAAGGTTCGGGCTCGGCCGCTCAAGATGTGGAGGATTCCGCACCTGTGGGGATAATTCCGCCCCTGATACTGGCGGGACGGAGAACCCTGATACTGGCGGGGCTGAACACACCAGAAAACGTGTGTGGTGGGCCGGACAATCCTGATACTGGCAGGACGGACAATCCTGATACTGGTGGGACGGAGAACCCTGATACTGGCCGGGGTGAATACACCAGAAAACGTGTATGGTGGGTCGCAGAATTCTGATACTGGCGGGACGGAGAATCCTGATACTGGCGGGACGGAGAATCCTGATGCTGGCGCGATGGACAATCCTGATACTGGCGTGACGGAGAATCCTGATACTGGCGGGACAGACAATCCTGATACTGGCGGGACAGACAATCCTGATACTGGCTGGACGGAGAATCCTGATGCTGGCGAGACGGAGAATCCTGATGCTGGCGCGATGGACAATCCTGATACTGGCGGGACGGAGAATCCTGATACTGGCGGGACGGAGAGTCCTGATACTGGCGTGACGGACATTCCTGATACTGGCGGGACGGGGAATCCTGATACTGCCGAGATGGACAATCCTGATACTGGCGGGACGGAGAATCCTGATACTGGCGGGACGGAGAATCCTGATACTGGCGAGACGGAGAATCCTGATACTGGCGGGACGGAGAATCCTGATACTGGCTGGATGGACAATCCTGATACTGGCGGGACGGAGAATCCTGATACTGGCAGAATGGAGAATCCTGATACTGGCGAGACGGAGAATCCTGATACTGGCGTGACGGAGAATCCTGATACTGGCGGGACGGAGAATCCTGATCCTGGCGGGATGGAGAATCCTGATACTGGCTGGAGGGAGAATCCTGATACTGGCGGGAGGGAGAATCCTGATACTGGCGAGACGGAGAATCCTGATACTGGCGAGACGGAGAATCCTGATACTGGCGAGACGGAGAATCCTGATACTGGCGGGACGGAGAATCCTGATACTGGCGGATGGAGAATCCTGATACTGGCGAGCGGAGAATCCTGATACTGGCGTGACGGAGAATCCTGATACTGGCGGGATGGAGAATCCTGATGCTGGCGAGACGGAGAATCCTGATACTGGCGAGACGGAGAGTCCTGATACTTGCGGGATGGAGAATCCTGATACTGGCGGGACGGACAATCCTGATACTGGCGAGACGGACAATCCTGATACTGGCGAGACGGACAATCCTGATACTGGCGAGACGGAGAGTCCTGATACTGGCGGGACGGAGAATCCTGATACTGGCGGGACGGAGAATCCTGATACTGGCGAGACGGAGAGTCCTGATACTGGCGGGACGGAGAATCCTGATAATGGCGAGACGGAGAATCCTGATACTGGCGAGACGGAGAATCCTGATACTGGCGGGACGGAGAATCCTGATACTGGCGGGACGGAGAATCCTGATAATGGCGAGACGGACAATCCTGATGCTGGCGAGACGGACAATCCTGATACTGGCGAGACGTAGAGTCCTGATACTGGCGAGACGGAGAGTCCTGATATGGCGTGACGGAGAATCCTAATACTGGCATGATGGACAATCCTGATACTGGCGGGACGGACAATCCTGATACTGGCGAGACGGAGAATCCTGATACTGGCGTGACGAAGAATCCTGATACTGGCGAGACGGAGAATCCTGATACTGGCGTGACGGAGAATCCTGATACTGGCGCGATGGACAATCCTGATACTGGCGAGCGGAGAATCCTGATACTGGCGAGACGGAGAATCCTGATACTGGCGAGACGGAGAATCCTGATACTGGCGGGACGGAGAATCCTGATACTGGCGAGACGGAGAATCCTGATACTGGCGAGACGGCAATCCTGATACTGGCGGGACGGACAATCCTGATACTGGCGGGACAGACAATCCTGATACTGGCGAGCGGAGAATCCTGATGCTGGCGAGACGGACAATCCTGATACTGGCGCGATGGAGAATCCTGATACTTTCGCGATGGACAATCCTGATACTGGCGGGACGGACAATCCTGATACTGGCGGGACGAACAATCCTGATACTGGCGAGACGGACAATCCTGATACTGGCGAGACGGAGAATCCTGATACTGGCGAGACGGACAATCCTGATACTGGCGAGACGGACAATCCTGATACTGGCGAGACGGACAATCCTGATACTGGCGGGACGGACAATCCTGATACTGGTGAGACGGACAATCCTGATACTGGCGAGACGGAGAATCCTGATACTGGCGAGACGGAGAATTCTGATCCTGGCGAGACGGACAATCCTGATACTGGCGGGATGGAGAATCCTGATACTGGCGAGACTGAGAATCCCGATACTGGCGAGACGGACAATCCTGATACTGGCGGGACGGCGAATCCTGATACTGGCGTGACGGAGAATCCCGATACTGGCGTGACGGAGAATACTGATACTGGCGGGACGAACAATCCTGATACTGGCGAGACGGACAATCCTGATACTGTCTGGATGGAGAATCCTGATACTGGCGGGATGGAGAATCCTGATACTGGCGGGACAGACAATCCTGATACTGGCGAGACGGAGAATCCTGATACTGGCGAGACGGACAATCCTGATACTGGCGAGACGGAGAATCCTGATACTGGCGGGAAGGAGAATCCTGATACTGGCAGGACGGAGAATCCTGATACTGGAGAGACGGACATTCCTGATACTGGCGAGATGGAGAATCCTGATACTGGCGGGACCGAGAATCCTGATACTGGCGAGACGGAGAATCCTGATACTGGCGAGACGGAGAATCCTGATACTGGCGAGACGGAGAGCCCTGATACTGGCGGGACGGAGAATCCTGATACTGGCGGGAGGGAGAATCCTGATGCTGGCGAGATGGAGAATCCTGATGCTGGCGAGACGGAGAATCCTGATACTGGCGAGACGGACAATCCTGATACTGGCGAGATGGACAATCCTGATACTGGCGAGACGGACAATCCTGATACTGGCGAGACGGAGAGTCCTGATGCTGGAGAGACGGAGAATCCTGATACTGGCGGGACGGAGAATCCTGATATTGGCGAGAGGGAGAATCCTGATACTGGCGAGACGGAGAGTCCTGATACTGGCGAGATGGAGAATCCTGATACTGGCGGGACGGAGAATCCTGATACTGGCGGGACAGACAATCCTGATACTGGCGGGACAGACAATCCTGATACTGGCGAGACGGAGAATCCTGATACTGGCTGGACGGAAAATCCTGATACTGGCGGGATGGAGAATCCTGATACTGGCGGGATGGAGAATCCTGATGCTGGTGAGACGGACAATCCTGATACTGGCGAGACGGACAATCCTGATACTGTCGAGACGGAGAGTCCTGATACTGGCGGGACGGAGAATCCTGATACTGGCGTGACGGACAATCCTGATACGGGCGAGACGGACAATACTGATTCTGTCAAGACGGAGAATCATGATACTGGCGAGACGGAGAGTCCTGATGCTGTCGAGATGGAGAATCCTGATACTGGCGGGTCGGAGAATCCTGATACTGGCGAGACGGACAATCCTGATACTGGCGAGACGGAGAATCCTGATGCTGGCGAGACGGAGAGTCCTGATGTGACGTGACGAAGAATCCTGATACTGGCGAGACGGAGAGTCCTGATGTGGCGTGACGGAGAATCCTGATACTGGCGAGACGGAGAGTCCTGATGTGGTGTGACGGAGAATCCTGATACTGGCGAGACGGAGAATCCTGATACTGGCGAGACGGAGAATCCTGATACTGGAGGGACGGACAATCCTGATACTGGCGAGACGGAGAATCCTGATACTGGCGAGATGGAGAGTCCTGATGTGGCGTGACGGAGAATCCTGATACTGGCGAGACGGAGAATCCTGATACTGGCGAGACGGAGAATCCTGATACTGGCAGGACGGACAATCCTGATACTGGCGGGATGGACAATCCTGATACTGGCGGGACAGACAATCCTGATACTGGCGGCGGAGAATCCTGATGCTGGCGAGACGGAGAATCCTGATACTTGCGTGATGGAGAATCCTGATACTGGCGCGATGCACAATCCTGATACTGGCGAGACGGAGAATCCTGATACTGGCGAGACGGACAACCCTGATACTGGCGTGGCGGAGAGTCCTGATACTGGCGAGATGGAGAATCCTGATACTGGCGTGATGGAGAATCCTGATACTGGCGCGATGGACAATCCTGATACTGGCGGGATGGACAATCCTGATACTGGCGGGACGGACAATCCTGATACTGGCGAGACGGACAATCCTGATACTGGCGTGGCGGAGAGTCCTGATACTGGCGAGATGGAGAATCCTGATACTGGCGTGATGGAGAATCCTGATACTGGCGCGATGGACAATCCTGATACTGGCGAGACGGAGAATCCTGATGCTGGTGAGACGGACAATCCTGATACTGGACTGGCGAGACTGAGAATCCCGATACTGGCGAGACGGACAATCCTGATACTGGCGGGACGGCGAATCCTGATACTGGCGTGACGGAGAATCCTGATACTGGCGAGCGGAGAATCCTGATACTGGCGAGACGGACAATCCTGATACTGGCGAGACGGAGAATCCTGATACTGGAGGGACGGACAATCCTGATACTGGCGAGACGGAGAATCCTGATACTGGCGAGATGGAGAGTCCTGATGTGGCGTGACGGAGAATCCTGATACTGGCGAGACGGAGAATCCTGATACTGGCGAGACGGAGAATCCTGATACTGGCGGGACGGACAATCCTGATACTGGCGGGACAAACAATCCTGATACTGGCGGCGGAGAATCCTGATGCTGGCGAGGCGGACAACCCTGATACTGGCGTGGCGGAGAGTCCTGATACTGGCGAGATGGAGAACCCTGATACTGGCGTGATGGAGAATCCTGATACTGGCGCGATGGACAATCCTGATACTGGCGGGACGGACAATCCTGATACTGGCGAGACGGACAATCCTGATACTGGCGGGATGGAGAATCCTGATACTGGCGAGACTGAGAATCCCGATACTGGCGAGACGGACAATCCTGATACTGGCGGGACGGCGAATCCTGATACTGGCGTGACGGAGAATCCCGATACTGGCGTGACGGAGAATACTGATACTGGCGGGACGAACAATCCTGATACTGGCGAGACGGACAATCCTGATACTGTCTGGATGGAGAATCCTGATACTGGCGGGATGGAGAATCCTGATACTGGCGGGACAGACAATCCTGATACTGGCGAGACGGAGAATCCTGATACTGGCGAGACGGACAATCCTGATACTGGCGAGACGGAGAATCCTGATACTGGCGGGAAGGAGAATCCTGATACTGGCAGGACGGAGAATCCTGATACTGGAGAGACGGACATTCCTGATACTGGCGAGATGGAGAATCCTGATACTGGCGGGACCGAGAATCCTGATACTGGCGAGACGGAGAATCATGATACTGGCGAGACGGAGAATCCTGATACTGGCGAGACGGAGAGCCCTGATACTGGCGGGACGGAGAATCCTGATACTGGCGGGAGGGAGAATCCTGATGCTGGCGAGATGGAGAATCCTGATGCTGGCGAGACGGAGAATCCTGATACTGGCGAGACGGACAATCCTGATACTGGCGAGATGGACAATCCTGATACTGGCGAGACGGACAATCCTGATACTGGCGAGACGGAGAGTCCTGATGCTGGAGAGACGGAGAATCCTGATACTGGCGGGACGGAGAATCCTGATATTGGCGAGAGGGAGAATCCTGATACTGGCGAGACGGAGAGTCCTGATACTGGCGAGATGGAGAATCCTGATACTGGCGGGACGGAGAATCCTGATACTGGCGGGACAGACAATCCTGATACTGGCGGGACAGACAATCCTGATACTGGCGAGACGGAGAATCCTGATACTGGCTGGACGGAAAATCCTGATACTGGCGGGATGGAGAATCCTGATACTGGCGGGATGGAGAATCCTGATGCTGGTGAGACGGACAATCCTGATACTGGCGAGACGGACAATCCTGATACTGTCGAGACGGAGAGTCCTGATACTGGCGGGACGGAGAATCCTGATACTGGCGTGACGGACAATCCTGATACGGGCGAGACGGACAATACTGATTCTGTCAAGACGGAGAATCATGATACTGGCGAGACGGAGAGTCCTGATGCTGTCGAGATGGAGAATCCTGATACTGGCGGGTCGGAGAATCCTGATACTGGCGAGACGGACAATCCTGATACTGGCGAGACGGAGAATCCTGATGCTGGCGAGACGGAGAGTCCTGATGTGACGTGACGAAGAATCCTGATACTGGCGAGACGGAGAGTCCTGATGTGGCGTGACGGAGAATCCTGATACTGGCGAGACGGAGAGTCCTGATGTGATGTGACGGAGAATCCTGATACTGGCGAGACGGAGAATCCTGATACTGGCGAGACGGAGAATCCTGATACTGGAGGGACGGACAATCCTGATACTGGCGAGACGGAGAATCCTGATACTGGCGAGATGGAGAGTCCTGATGTGGCGTGACGGAGAATCCTGATACTGGCGAGACGGAGAATCCTGATACTGGCGAGACGGAGAATCCTGATACTGGCAGGACGGACAATCCTGATACTGGCGGGATGGACAATCCTGATACTGGCGGGACAGACAATCCTGATACTGGCGGCGGAGAATCCTGATGCTGGCGAGACGGAGAATCCTGATACTTGCGTGATGGAGAATCCTGATACTGGCGCGATGCACAATCCTGATACTGGCGAGACGGAGAATCCTGATACTGGCGAGACGGACAACCCTGATACTGGCGTGGCGGAGAGTCCTGATACTGGCGAGATGGAGAATCCTGATACTGGCGTGATGGAGAATCCTGATACTGGCGCGATGGACAATCCTGATACTGGCGGGATGGACAATCCTGATACTGGCGGGACGGACAATCCTGATACTGGCGAGACGGACAATCCTGATACTGGCGTGGCGGAGAGTCCTGATACTGGCGAGATGGAGAATCCTGATACTGGCGTGATGGAGAATCCTGATACTGGCGCGATGGACAATCCTGATACTGGCGAGACGGAGAATCCTGATGCTGGTGAGACGGACAATCCTGATACTGGACTGGCGAGACTGAGAATCCCGATACTGGCGAGACGGACAATCCTGATACTGGCGGGACGGCGAATCCTGATACTGGCGTGACGGAGAATCCTGATACTGGCGAGCGGAGAATCCTGATACTGGCGAGACGGACAATCCTGATACTGGCGAGACGGAGAATCCTGATACTGGAGGGACGGACAATCCTGATACTGGCGAGACGGAGAATCCTGATACTGGCGAGATGGAGAGTCCTGATGTGGCGTGACGGAGAATCCTGATACTGGCGAGACGGAGAATCCTGATACTGGCGAGACGGAGAATCCTGATACTGGCGGGACGGACAATCCTGATACTGGCGGGACAAACAATCCTGATACTGGCGGCGGAGAATCCTGATGCTGGCGAGGCGGACAACCCTGATACTGGCGTGGCGGAGAGTCCTGATACTGGCGAGATGGAGAACCCTGATACTGGCGTGATGGAGAATCCTGATACTGGCGCGATGGACAATCCTGATACTGGCGGGACGGACAATCCTGATACTGGCGAGACGGACAATCCTGATACTGGCGAGACGGAGAATCCTGATACTGGCGGGACGGAGAATCCTGATACTGGACTGGCGAGACTGAGAATCCCAATACTGGCGAGACGGACAATCCTGATACTGGCGGGACGGCGAATCCTGATACTGGCGTGACGGAGAATCCTGATACTGGCGAGCGGAGAATCCTGATACTGGCGAGACGGACAATCCTGATACTGGCGAGACGGAGAATCCTGATACTGGCAGGATGAACAATCCTGATACTGGCGAGACGGAGAATCCTGATACTGGCGGGACGGACAATCCTGATACTGGCGAGACGGAGAATCCTGATACTGGCAGGATGAACAATCCTGATACTGGCGAGACGGACAATCCTGATACTGGTGAGACGGAGAATCCTGATACTGGCGAGACGGAGAATCCTGATACTGGCGAGACGGAGAATCCTGATACTGGCGAGACGGAGAATCCTGATACTGGCGAGACGGAGAATCCTGATACTGGCGAGACGGACAATCCTGATACTGGCGAGATGTAGAATCCTGATACTGGCGGGACGGAGAATCCTGATACTGGCAGGACGGAGAATCCTGATACTGGCTGGACGGAGAATCCTGATACTGACGGGACGGAGAATCCTGATACTGGCGGGACGGAGAGTCCTGATACTGGCGGGACGGAGAATCCTGATACTGGCGAGATGGAGTATCCTGATACTGGCGAGACGGAGAACCCTGATACTGGCGAGACGGAGAGTCCTGATGCTGGAGAGACGGAGAATCCTAATACTGGCGGGACGGAGAATCCTGATGCTGGCGAGATGGAGAATCCTGATGCTGGCGAGACGGAGAATCCTGATACTGGCGGGACGGAGAATCCTGATACTGGCGAGATGGACAATCCTGATACTGGCGGGACGGAGAATCCTGATACTGGCGAGACGGAGAATCCTGATACTGGCGGGACGGAGAATCCTGATACTGGCGAGACGGAGAATCCTGATACTGGCGAGACGGAGAATCCTGATACTGGCGAGACGGAGAATCCTGATACTGGCGAGACGGACAATCCTGATACTGGCGAGACGGAGAGTCCAGATGCTGGAGAGACGGATAATCCTGATACTGGCGGGACGGAGAATCCTGATACTGGCGAGAGGGAGAATCCTGATACTGGCGAGACGGAGAGTCCTGATACTGGCGAGATGGAGAATCCTGATACTGGCGGGACGGAGAATCCTGATACTGGTGTGACGGACAATCCTGATACTGGCGGGACGGAGAATCCCGATACTGGCGGGACAGACAATCCTGATACTGGCGAGACGGAGAATCCTGATACTGGCTGGACGGAGAATCCTGATACTGGCGGGACGGAGAATCCTGATACTGGCGAGACGGACAATCCTGATACTAGCGGGACGGAGAATCCTGATACTGGCGGGACGGACAATCCTGATACTGGCGAGATGGACAATCCTGATGCTGGCGAGATGGAGAATCCTGATGCAGGCGAGACGGAGAATTCTGATACTGGCGAGACGGACAATCCTGATACTGGCGAGATGGACAATCCTGATACTGGCCAGATGGACAATCCTGATACTGGCGAGACGGAGAGTCCTGATGCTGGAGAGACGGAGAATCCTGATACTGGCGGGACGGAGAATCCTGATACTGGCGAAAGGGAGAATCCTGATACTGGCGAGACGGAGAGTCCTGATACTGGCGTGACGGACAATCCTGATATTGGCGAGATGGACAATCCTGATACTGGCGGGACGGAGAATCCTGATACTGGCGGGACGGAGAATCCTGATACTGGCGAGACGGAGAATCCTGATACTGGCGGGACGGAGAATCCTGATACTGGCGAGACGGAGAATCCTGATACTGGCTGGACGGAGAATCCTGATACTGGCGAGACGGAGAGTCCTGATACTGGCGAGACGGAGAGTCCTGATACTGGCGTGAAGGAGAATCCTGATACTGGCGAGATGGACAATCCTGATATTGGCGAGATGGACAATCCTGTTACTGGCGGGACGGAGAATCCTGATACTGGCGAGACGGAGAATCCGGATACTGGCGGGACGGAGAATCCTGATACTGGCGGACGGAGAATCCTGATACTGGCGGGACAGAGAATCCTGATACTGGCGAGACGGAGAATCCTGATACTGGCGGACGGAGAATCCTGATACTGGCGGGACAGAGAATCCTGATACTGGCGAGACGGAGAATCCTGATACTGGCGGGACGGAGAATCCTGATACTGGCGGACGGAGAATCCTGATACTGGCGAGACGGAGAATCCTGATACTGGCGGGAGGGAGAATCCTGATACTGGCGAGACGGAGAATCCTGATACTAGCGAGACGGAGAATCCTGATACTGGCGGGATGGAGAATCCTGATACTGGCGAGATGGAGAATCCTGATACTGGCGAGACGGACAATCCTGATACTGGCGAGACGGACAATCCTGATACTGGCGAGACGGACAATCCTGATACTGGCAAGACGGACAATCCTGATACTGGCGGGACGGAGAATCCTGAGACTGGCGAGACGGACAATCCTGATACTGGCGGGACGGACAATCCTGATACTGGCGTGACGGACAATCCTGATACTGGCGAAATGGAGAGTCCTGATGCTGGCGAGACGGACAATCCTGATACTGGCGAGACGGACAATCCTGATACTGGCGTGACGGACAATCCTGATACTGGCGGGATGGACAATCCTGATACTGGCGGGACGGAGAACCCTGATACTGGCGGGACGGAGAATCCTGATACTGGCGAGACAGACAATCCTGATACTGGCAGGAAGGAGAACCCTGATACTGGCGGGACGGAGAATCCTGATACTGGCGAGACGGGCAATCCCGATACTGGCGAGACAGACAATCCTGATACTGGCGGGACGGAGAACCCTGATACTGGCGGGACGGAGAATCCTGATACTGGCGAGACGGACAATCCTGATACTGGCGAGACGGACAATCCTGATACTGGCGGGACGGAGAATCCTGATACTGGCGGGGCGGAGAGTCCTGATACTGGCGAGACGGAGAATCCCGATACTGGCGAGACGGAGAATCCTGATACTGGCGAGACGGAGAATCCTGATACTGGCTCGACGGAGAATCCTGATACTGGCGAGACGGAGAATCCTGATACTGGCGAGACGGAGAATCCTGATACTGGCTGGACGGAGAATCCTGATACTGGCTCGACGGAGAATCCTGATACTGGTGAGACGGAGAATCCTGATACTGGCGAGACGGAGAATCCTGATACTGGCGAGACGGAGAATCCTGATACTGGCGAGACGGACAATCCTGATACTGGCGAGACGGAGAATCCTGATACTGGCGAGACGGACAATCCTGATACTGGCGAGACGGAGAATCCTGATACTGGCGAGACGGACAATCCTGATACTGGTGAGACGGACAATCCTGATACTGGTGGGACGGAGAATCCTGATACTGGCGGGGCGGAGAGTCCTGATACTGGCTCGACGGAGAATCCTGATACTGGCGAGACGGAGAATCCTGATACTGGCGAGACGGAGAATCCTGATACTGGCGAGACGGAGAATCCTGATACTGGCGAGACGGAGAATCCTGATACTGGCGAGACGGAGAATCCTGATACCGGTGAGACGGAGAATCCTGATACTGGCTGGACGGAGAATCCTGATACTGGCGAGACGGAGAATCCTGATACTGGCTGGATGAACAATCCTGATACTGGCGGGACGGAGAATCCTGATACTGGCGAGACGGACAATCCTGATACTGGCGAGACAGACAATCCTGATACTGGCTGGATGGAGAATCCTGATACTGGCGATAATGAGAATCCTGATACTGGCGAGATGGACAATCCTGATACTGGCGAGATGGACAATCCTGATACTGGCGGGACGGAGAATCCTGATACTGGCGAGACGGACAATCCTGATACTGGCGAAATGGAGAGTCCTGATGCTGGCGAGACGGACAATCCTGATACTGGCGAGACTGACAATCCTGATACTGGCGATACGGAGAATCCTGATACTGGCGAGATGGACAATCCCGATACTGGCGTGACGGACAATCCTGATACTGGCGAGACGGAGAATCCTGATACTGGCTGGACGGAGAATCCTGATACTGGCGGGACGGAGAATCCTGATGCTGGCGAGACGGACAATCCTGATACTGGCGAGACGGAGAATCCTGATACTGGCGAGACGGAGAATCCTGATACTGGCGAGACGGAGAATCCTGATACTGGCGAGACGGAGAATCCTGATACTGGCGAGACGGAGAATCCTGATACTGGCGTGACGGAGAATCCTGATGCTAGCGTGATGGACAATCCTGATACTGGCGAGACGGATTGTATATCTTTATTTACTGTGGTCCCTGGGTAGTATATCATTTTCTACAGTGGTGCCTGCGTAGTATATCGTTATTTACAGTGGTCCCAGAGTAGTATATCATGATTTATAGTGGACCCTGGACAGTATGTCATCAATTATAGTGTGCACTGTGCAGTACATCTTTATTCACAGTGGTCCATGGGCAGTATATCATTATTTACAGTGGTCACTGGGCAATATATCAGTAAGCACAGTGGCCCCTGGGCAGTATACCATTATTTACAGTGGTCCCTGGGTAGTATATCATTATTTACAGTGGTCCCTGGGCAATATATCATTAATCACAGTGGGCTCTGGGTAGTATATCATCATTGACCGCGGTTCCTGGGAAGTGTATCATTATTTACAGTGGTCCCTGGGTAGTATGTCATTATTTACACAGGTCACTGGGTAGTATTTCATCCTTTACAGTGGTCCCTGGATTGCATATCATTATTTACAGTTGTCCCTTGGTGATATATAATTATTTGCAGTGGTCTCTGGACGGTATATCATTATTTATAGTGGTCCCTGGGTAACATATCATTATTTACAGTGGACCCAGTGTAGTGTAGTATTATCTACAGTGGTCCCAGAGTGGTATATCATTATTTACAGTGGTCTCTGGGAAATATTTCATCATTTACAGTGGTCCCTGGATAGTATATCATTATTTACAGTGGTCACAGGGTAGTATATCATTATTTTCAGTGGTCCCTGGGTAGTATGTTATTATTTACCGTGGTCACTGGGTAGTATCCCATTATCTACAATGGTTCCTGGGTAGCATATCATTATTGACAGTGGTCCCTGGGTAGTATGTCATTAGTGACAGTGGTCCCTCGGCAGTATATCATTATTTACAGTGGTCCCTTGATAGTGGATGATTATTTACAGTGGTCCCTGGGTCGAATATCATTATCTACACTGGTCCCTGGGCCGCGTGTTATTACTTACAGTGGTCCTTGGGTAGTATATGAATATTTACAGTTGTCCCTGGGGTGTATATCATTATTTACATTGAACCGTGGAAAGTATATCATTATTTACGGTGGTCCCTGGACAGCATACCATTATATACCGTAGTCCCTGGATAGTAAATCATTATTTACAGTGGTCCCTGTGTAGTATATCATTATTTACAGTGGACCCTGTGTTGTATATCATTATTTACAGTGGTCCCTGGGGAGTATATCATTATTTACAGTGGACCATGGGTAGCAAATCATAATTTACAGTGATCCCTGGATAGGATATCATTATTTACAGTGGGCCCTAGATTGTATATAATTATTTACATGGGCCCCTGGTAGTGTTTCATTATTGACAGGGATCCCTGTGCAGTACATCATTATTTGCAGTGGTCCCAGAGCAGAATATCATAATTTACAGTTGTCCCTGGGTAGCATATCATTATTTACAGTGGTCCCTGGGTGGTATATCATTATTTACAGTGGTCCCTGGGGTGTATATCATTATTTACAGTGGTCCCTGGGTAGTATATCATCATTTAAAGTAGTGCCTGTGGAGAATATCATCATTTACAGTGCACCCTGGACAGTAAGTCTTTATTTACAGTGGTCCCTGGGCAGTATATCTTTATTTACAGTGGTCCCTGAGTAGTATATCTTTATTTACAGTGGTCCCCGTGTCGAATATCATTTTTTACAATGGTCCCTGGGTAGTATATCATTATTTACAGTGGTCCCTGGGCAGTATATCTTTATTTACAGTGGTCCCTGAGTAGTATAACATTATTTATAGTAGTCCCTGGTGAGTATATAATTATTTACAGTGGTCCCTAGGTAGTATATCATTATTTACAGTGGTCACTGGGTAGAATATCATTGTTTACAGTGGTCCTTGGGTAGTATATCATTATTTACAGTGGTTCCTTGGTAGAATATCATTAGTTACAGCGTTCCATGGGCACTTCACCATTATTAATAGTTGTCCATCGGTAGGATATTATTTTCTGCAGTGGTGCCTGGGTAGTAAATCATTATTTACTGTCGTCCCTGGTAGAATATCAGCATTTACAGTGGTCCCTGGTCAGAATGTCATTATTTACAGTTGTGCCTGGGTAGTACATTATTATTTGCATTTGACCCAGGGTAGAATATCATTATTTACAGTGGTCCCTGGGCAGTATATCATTATTTTCTGTGGTCTCTGTGCTGTATATCATTATTTACACTAGTCCCGGTGTAGAATATCATTATTTACAGTGGTCCCTGGGTATTATCTCATTTTTTTACTATGGTCCCTGGGGAGAACATCATTATTTACAGTGGTCTCTGGGTAGTATATCCGAATCTACAATGATCTCTGGGGAGTGTATCATTATTTACAATGGTCCCTGGGCGGTATATCAGTATCTACAATGGTCCCTGGGTATTATCTCATTATTTACTGTGGTCCCTGGGTAGTATATCATTATTTACTGTGGTCCCTGGGTAGAATATCATTATTTACAGTGGTCCTTGGGTAGTATCTCGTTATTTACAATGGTCCCTGAGCTGTATATCAGTATCTACAATGGTCCCTGGGTACTATCCCATTATTTACTGTGGTCCCTGGGGAGAATATCATTATTTACAGTGGTCTCTGGGTAGTATATCATTATTTACAATGGTCCCTGGGTAGTATATCATTATTTACAGTGGTCCTTGGGTAGTATCTTATTATATACAATGGTCACTGAGTGGTATATCAGTATCTACAATGGTCCCTGGGTATTATCTCATTATTTACTGTGGTCCCTGGGTAGTGTATCATTATTTACTGTGGTCCCAGGGTAGTATCTCATTATTTACTGTGGTCCCTGGGGAGAATATCATTATTTACAGTGGTCTCTGGGTAGTATATCCGTCTCTACAATGATCTCTGGGTAGAATATCATTATTTACAGTGGTCCCTGTGTAGAATATCATTATTTGCAGTGGTCCTTGGGTAGTATCTCATTACTTACAATGGTCCCTGTGTGGTATATCAGTATCTACAATGGTCCTTGGGTATTATCTCATCATTTACAGTGGTCCCCGGGTAGAATATCATGATTTACAGTGACCCCTGGGTAGTATATCCGAATCTATAATGGCCCCTGGGTATTATCTCATAATTTACTGAGGTCCCTGGGTAGAATATCATTATTTACATTGGTGCTCGGTAGTATATAATTATTTACAGTGGTCTCTGGGTAGTATATGGTGTGCTCGCGTTCATTAACAGAGGGGTTGAATTTAAGAGCCGTGAGGTGATGATGCAGCTGTACAAAACTTTGGTAAGGCCACATTTGGAGTACTGTGTACAGTTCTGGTCGCCTCATTTTAGGAAGGATGTGGAAGCTCTGGAAAAGTTGCAAAGAAGATTTACCAGGATGTTGCCTGGAATGGAGAGTAGGTCTTACGAGGAAAGGTTGAGGTTGCTAGGCCTTTTCTCATTAGAGCGGAGAAGGATGAGGGGCGACTTGATATAAGTTTATAAGATGATCAGGGGTAGAGTAGACAGTCAGAGACTTTTTCCCCGAGTGGAACACACCATTACAAGGGGACATAAATTTAAGGTGAAAGGTGGAAGATATAGGAGGGATATCAGAGGTAGGTTCTTTACCCAGAGAGTAGTGGGGGCATGGAATGTACTGCCCGTGGAAGTAGTTGAGTCGGAAACATTAGGGACCTTCAAGCAGCTATTGGATAGGTACATGGATTACGGGAAAATGATATACTGTAGATTTATTTGTTCTTAAGGGCAGCAAGGTAGCATTGTGGATAGCACAATTGCTTCACAACTCCATGGTCCCAGGTTCGATTCCGGCTTGGGTCATTGTCTGTGCGGAGTCTGCACGTCCTCCCCGTGTCTGCGTGGGTTTCCTCCGGGTGCTCCGGTTTCCTCCCACAGTCCAAAGATGTGCGGGATAGGTGAATTGGCCAATGATAAATTGCCCTTAATGTCCAAATTGCCCTTGGTGTTGCGTGGAGGTGTTGAGTTTGGGTAGGGTGCTCTTTCCAAGAGCTGGTGCAGACTCAAAGTGCCGAATGGCCTCCTTCTGCACTGTAAATTCAATGATAATCTATGATTAATCTAGGACAAAGGTTCGGCACAACATCGTGGGCCGAAGGGCCTGTTCTGTGCTGTATTTTCTATGTTCTATGTTCTATATCATTATTTACAGTGGTCCCTGAGTGGTATATCAGTATCTACAATGGTCCCTGGGTATTATCTCATTACTTACAGTGGTCTCTGGGTAGTATATGGTGTGCTCGCGTTCATTAACAGAGGGGTTGAATTTAAGAGCCGTGAGGTGATGATGCAGCTGTACAAAACTTTGGTAAGGCCACATTTGGAGTACTGTGTACAGTTCTGGTCGCCTCATTTTAGGAAGGATGTGGAAGCTCTGGAAAAGTTGCAAAGAAGATTTACCAGGATGTTGCCTGGAATGGAGAGTAGGTCTTACGAGGAAAGGTTGAGGTTGCTAGGCCTTTTCTCATTAGAGCGGAGAAGGATGAGGGGCGACTTGATATAAGTTTATAAGATGATCAGGGGTAGAGTAGACAGTCAGAGACTTTTTCCCCGAGTGGAACACACCATTACAAGGGGACATAAATTTAAGGTGAAAGGTGGAAGATATAGGAGGGATATCAGAGGTAGGTTCTTTACCCAGAGAGTAGTGGGGGCATGGAATGTACTGCCCGTGGAAGTAGTTGAGTCGGAAACATTAGGGACCTTCAAGCAGCTATTGGATAGGTACATGGATTACGGGAAAATGATATACTGTAGATTTATTTGTTCTTAAGGGCAGCAAGGTAGCATTGTGGATAGCACAATTGCTTCACAACTCCATGGTCCCAGGTTCGATTCCGGCTTGGGTCATTGTCTGTGCGGAGTCTGCACGTCCTCCCCGTGTCTGCGTGGGTTTCCTCCGGGTGCTCCGGTTTCCTCCCACAGTCCAAAGATGTGCGGGATAGGTGAATTGGCCAATGATAAATTGCCCTTAATGTCCAAATTGCCCTTGGTGTTGCGTGGAGGTGTTGAGTTTGGGTAGGGTGCTCTTTCCAAGAGCTGGTGCAGACTCAAAGTGCCGAATGGCCTCCTTCTGCACTGTAAATTCAATGATAATCTATGATTAATCTAGGACAAAGGTTCGGCACAACATCGTGGGCCGAAGGGCCTGTTCTGTGCTGTATTTTCTATGTTCTATGTTCTATATCATTATTTACAGTGGTCCCTGAGTGGTATATCAGTATCTACAATGGTCCCTGGGTATTATCTCATTACTTACAGTGGTCACTGGGGAGTATCTCATTATTTACAGTGGTCTCTGGATAGTATATTCTTATCTACAATGGTCCCTGGGTATTATCTCATTATTTGCAGTGGTCGCGGGGGGGAATATCATTATTTCCAAAGGTCCCTGAGTGGCATATCAGTATCTACAATGGTCCCCTGGGATTATCTCATTATTTACTGTGGTTTGGGGAGAATATCATTATTTACAGTGGTCCCTGGGTAGTATATCATTATTTAGAGTGGTCTCTGGGTAGAGTATCAGGATCTACAATGGTCCCTGGGTAATATATAATTCTTTACAGAGGTCCCTGGGTATTATCTCATTATTTACTGTGGTCCCTTGGTAGTATATCCGTATCTACAATGGTCCCTGGGTAGTATCTCATTATTTACTGTGGTCCCAGGGTAGTATCTCATTATTTACTGTGGTCCCTGTGGAGAATATCATTATTTACAGTGGTCTCTGGGTATTATCTCATTATTTACTGTGGTCCCTGTGGAGAATATCATTATTTACAGTGGTCTCTGGGTAGTATATCCGTATCTACAATGGTCCCTGGGTAGTATCTCATTATTTACTGTGGTCCCTGGGTAGTATCTCATTATTTACTGTGGTCCCTGGGTAGTATATCATTATTTACTGTGGTCCCTGAGTAGTATATCATTATTTACAGTGGTCCCTGGGTATTATCTCATTATTTACTGTGGTCCCTGTGGAGAATATCATTATTTACAGTGGTCTCTGGGTAGTATATCCGTATCGACAATGGTCCCTGGGTAGTATTTCATTATTTACTGTGGTCACTGGGTTGTATATCATTATTTACAGTGGTCGCTGGGTAGAATATCATTACTTACAATGGTCCCTGGGTAGTACATCATTATTTACAGTGGTTCCTGGATAGTATATCAGTATCTACAATGGTCCCTGGGTAGCATATCATTATTTACAGTGGTCCCTGTGTAGTATCTCATTATTTACAGTGGACTCTGGATGGTGTATCTTTAATTACAGTGTTCCCTCGGTAGTGTATCTTTATTTAGAGTTGTCACTGGATGGTATAACATTATTTACAGTGGTCCCTCGGCAGTATATCATTATTTACAGTGGTCCCAGGGTAGTATATCATTATTTACAGTGGCCGTGGGTAGTATATCATTATTTACAGTGGTCCCTTGATATTCGATGATTATTTACAATGGTCCCTATATAGTATATCATTATTTGCAGTGCTCTCTGATTAGAATATTGTTATTTGCAGTGGTCCCTGGGTAGAATATCATTATTTACAGTGGTCCCTGGGTAATATGTCATTATTTACCGTGGTCACTGCATAGTATCCCATTATTTACAATGGTTCCAGGTTGGCATATCATTATTGACAGTGGTCCCTGGGTAGTATGCCATTGTTTACATTGACCTTGGGTAGGTAACATCATTTACAGTGGTCACTGGATAGTATTTCATTAGTGACAGTGGTCCCTCGGCAGTATATCATTATTTACAGTGGTCCCTTGATAAGACCATAAGACCATAAGACATAGGAGCGGAAGTAAGGCCATTCGGCCCATCGAGTCCACTCCGCCATTCAATCATGGCTGATTTCAACTCCATTTACCCGCTCTCTCTCCATAGCCCTTAATTCCTCGAGAAATCAAGAATTTATCAACTTCTGTCTTAAAGACACTCAACGTCCCGGCCTCCACCGCCCTCTGTGGCAATGAATTCCACAGACCCACCACTCTCTGGCTGAAGACATTTCTCCTCATCTCTGTTCTAAAGTGACTCCCTTTTATTCTAAGGCTGTGCCCCCGGGTCTTAGTCTCCCCTGCTAATGGAAACAACTTCCCTACATCCACCCTATCTAAGCCATTCATTATCTTGTAAGTTTCTATTAGATCTCCACTCAACCTCCTAAACACCAATGAATATAATCCCAGGATCCTCAGACGTTCATCGTATGTCAGGCCTACCATTCCTGGGATCATCCGTGTGAATCTCCGCTGGACCCGCTCCAGTGCCAGTATGTCCTTCCTGAGGTGTGGGGCCCAAAATTGCTCACAGTATTCTAAATGGGGCCTAACTAATGCTCTATAAAGCTTCAGATGTACATCCCTGCTTTTATATTCCAAGCCTCTTGAAATGAATGACAACATTGCATTTGCTTTCTTAATTACGAACTCAACCTGCAAGTTTACCTTTAGCGAATCCTGGACTAGGACTCCCAAGTCCCTTTGCACTTCAGCATTATGAATTTTGTCACCGTTTAGAAAATAGTCCATGCCTCTATTCTTTTTTCCTAAGTGCAAGACCTCGCACTTTCCCACGTTGAATTTCATCAGCCATTTCTTGGACCACTCTCCTAAACTGTCTAAATCTTTCTGCAGCCTCCCACCTCCTCCATACTACCTGCCCTTCCACCTATCTTTGTATCATCGGCAAACTTAGCCAGAATGCCCCCAGTCCCATCATCTAGATCGTTAATATATAAAGAGAAAAGCTGTGGCCCCCAACACTGAACCCTGCGGGACACCACTCGTCACCGGTTGCCATTCCGAAAAAGAACCTTTTATCCCAACTCTCTGCCTTCTGCCTGACAGCCAATCGTCAATCCATGTTAGTACCTTGCCTCGAATACCATGGGCCCTTATTTTACTCAGCAATCTCCCGTGAGGCACCTTATCAAAGGCCTTTTGGAAGTCAAGATAGATAACATCCATTGGCTCTCCTTGGTCTAACCTATTTGTTATCTCTTCAAAGAACTCTAACAGGTTTGTCAGGCACGACCTCCCCTTACTAAATCCATGCTGACTTGTCCTAATCTGACCCTGCACTTCCAAGAATTTAGTCATCTCATCCTTAACAATGGATTCTAGAATCTTGCCAACAACCGAGGTTAGGCTAATTGGCCTATAATTTTCCATCTTTTTCCTTGTTCCCTTCTTGAACAGGGGGGTTACAACACCGAATTTTCCAATCCTCTGGGACTTTCCCGGACTCCAGTGACTTTTGAAAGTTCATAACTAACGCCTCCACTATTTCTTCAGCTATCTCCTTTAGAACTCCTGGATGTAGTCCATCTGGGCCCGGAGATTTATCAATTTTTAGACCTCTTAGTTTCTCTAGCACTTTCTCCTTTGTGATGGCTACCATATTCAACTCTGCCCCCTGACTCTCCGGAATTGGTGGGATATTACTCACGTCTTCTACTGTGAAGACTGACGCAAAGTACTTATTTAGTTCCTCAGCTATTTCCTTGTCTCCCATCACAAAATTACCAGCGTCATTTTGGAGCGGCCCAATGTCAACTTTTGCCTCCCGTTTGTTTTTAATGTATTTAAATATACTTTTACTATCATTCCCAATGTTACTGGCTAGCCTACCTTCATATTTGACCCTCTCTTTCTTTATTTCTCTCTTTGTTATCCTCTGTTTGTTTTTGTAGCCTTCCCAATCTTCTGACTTCCCACTACTCTTTGCCACATTATAGGCTTTCTCTTTTGCTTTGATGCATTCCCTAACTTCCTTTGTCAGCCATGGCTGCCTAATCCCCCCTCTGATAACCTTTCTTTTCTTTGGGATGAACCTCTGCACTGTGTCCTCAATTACTCCCAGAAACTCCTGCCATTGCTGTTCTACTGTCTTTCCCACTAGGCTCTGCTCCCAGTCGATTTTCGTCAGTTCCTCCCTCATGCCCCTGTAGTTACCTTTATTTAACTGTAACACCTTTACATCTGATTCTACCTACTTTCTTTCACATTGGAAATTGAATTCTACCATATTATGATCACTGCCTCCTAAGTGCTCCCTTACTTTAAGATCTTTAATCAATCTGGCTCATTACATAACACTAAGTCCAGAATGGCCTGTTCCCTCGTGGGCTCCATCACAAGCTGTTCCAAAAAGCCCTCCTGTAAACATTCAATGAATTCCCTTTCCTTGGGTCCACTGGCAGCATTATTTACCCAGTCCACCTGCATATTGAAGTCCCCCATGATCACTGTGACCTTGCCTTTCTGACATGCACTTTCTATTTCGCGGTGCATTTTGTGCCCCTGGTCCTGATCACTGTTAGGAGGCCTGTACATAACTCCCATTTTGTTTTTTTTGCCTTTGTGGTTCCTCAACTCTACCCACACAGACTCCACATCATCTGACCCTATGTCATTTAGTGCTATTGATTTAATGTCATTCCTAATTAACAAGGCAACCCCGCCCCCTCTGCCCACCTCCCTGTCTTTTCGATAGGTTGTGAATCCCTGGATGTTTAAATGTCAGTCCTGAACCCCCTGCAACCCTGTCTCTGTGATGCCTACCACATCATACCTGCCAGTCACAATCTGGGCCACAAGCTCATCTACCTTGTTCCGTACACTGCGCGCATTTAAATATAGCACCTTTAATTCTCTATTGACCGTCCCTTTTTGTTTTCTTAGTGTGGTGGACCTTGGTTTACTGAGCCTTTCCATACACTGTGTCATATTTTGTGGGATGGGGACTATCGTAACCTCTCCTGAGATTTGTCTTTTCGTGCTTTTTTGTATTCCTAAGCAGCTACGCTTCCCACTGATTACTTCACCTCTTGGTTCCCTGACTTTCCCTTCCCCCCCCCCCCAATCTTTAGTTTAAAGTCCTATTGACCACCCTATTTATTCTTTTAGCCAGAACACTGGTCCCAGCTCGGTTCAGGTGGAGACCATCCCAACGGTATAGGTCCCCCCTGTCCCAAAACTGATGCCAGTGTCCCATGAAAAGGAACCCCTAGTTCCCACACCACTCTTTCAGCCACGTGTTAACTTCCCTTATTCTTGCCTCCCTATGCCAATTTGCACGTGGCTCGGGCAGTAATCCGGAGATTATGACCCTTCAGGACCTGTTTTTTAATTTGAATCCTAGCTCTTTATACTCTCTAAACAGGTCCTCTTTTCTAGACTTGCCTATGTTGTTGGTACCGACATGGACAACAACAACTGGATCCTCCCCCTCCCTCTCCAGTATCCTTTCAAGCCGGTCAGAGATGTCCCGCACCCTAGCACCGGGCAGGCAACATACCATGCGGGACTCTTTATCCTGCTCACAAAGGATACTATCTATCCCCCTGATAATAGAATCCCCTACAACTACAACTTGCCTATTTACTCCCTCCCCTTGAATGGCCTGCTGAACAATGGTGCCTTGGTCAGCTGACTCATCCTTCCTACAGCCCTGTTCGCCATCCACACAGGGAGCAATTGCCTCATACCTGTTGGACAGAGTCAAGGGCTGAGGCTCCTGAGTTCCTGACTGCTGGTTCCCTTTACCTGCCTGACTTGCAGTCACACCCTGCTGTCCCTGGCCACTGGAAGGATTTAAACTACTTACACTGACAGGTGTGACTGTCTCCTGAAACACAGTGTCCAGGTAAGTCTCCCCCTCCCGGATGTGCCTCAGTGTTTGAAGCTCAGACTCCAGCTCACAACATCTGAGCCGGAGCTCTTCGAGCAGCCAACACTTACTGCAGATGTGGTCGCTGCAGCTCGCAATGGGATCTGCCAGCTCCCACATCAAGCAGCTCAAGCACATCACCTGACCAGCCATCACTAATTAATTAATTAGTTTAATTTACGTTTACGAGTTTAGCTGTGTTTTTTTTTAAGTTGGGGCAGATTTGCTATCAACCACCCAGATCACAGCTTCCCTCTGACGTCACTTTTGGGGAAAAGTACTGGAAAACAGGAAGTTTCCGTTAGGTTTTTTTACTCACAGAGACTGCTCCTACTCCTCCGAACGGCTCCCGAAATTAGGCCCGAAGAAAGAGAGAGAACAAAACAGTAGGGAAAAAGCACCTTCGCCCACTCTTCACCGAATTACCTCACTGCACCAAATTACCAAATTCACACTCGGTCTGTATCTCTCTCACTCAGGCTGTGTGTCCTTGACCTGCGCAATGCTTACTATTGTGCGCTTTCTGTCTGTCTTTTATACAGACTTTAGGATGACTCACAGTAAAACTTCAAAGAGAAGAATACAATGTGCACCTTTGTGCCCCTTACCAGGCCTCAGGTGACTGCCAGATAACTGCCTCTCAGCAATTAGGGTGGGGGCAGCTTCAGCCAATCAGACACTAATCTACACTGCACTTTTAACTGAAAAACAGCAAAATTAGATGAACCACTTACCTTTCCTGGTTACCTCACTGCACCAAATTACCAAATTCTCACTCGGTCTGTATCTCTCTCACTCAGGCTGTGTGTCCTTGACCTGCGCAATGCATCGTGTTTGCAGTTGTTCCAAAAAGCAACAAAGACGCAGAATGTGTCTGACTGGAAAAATATGCAGAAGAATATCTTGCTGAAGAGACCCACAGCAAATCAAATCTTCACCCGATACCAAGAAACAAAACAGAAACAGAGTAAAGGAGAGAGGTATAGAGAGAAAGGGGAAGAGAACGTTTAAGGCTAGAGTAGATTTCACACCACTCACTTCCACCTTACTGCAGCAAGCACATTGTTTTTATCTTCCAGGATTTATGCTGTTAGAAATACCTTGGATCCAGTTTCCTCTGAAGAAGAAGTTACATGATTCATTCCACCGTTAGAATGAAAAGCAAGAGCAGCACGGTGGCGCAGTGGCTAGCACTGCTGCCCCACAGCGCCGAGTTTTCAGGTTCGATCCCGGCTCTAGGTCATTGTCCGTGTGGAGTTTGCACATTTTCCCGGTGTTTTCATTGGTTACGCCCCCACAACCCAACGATGTGCAGGGTCGGTGGATTGCCACGCTAAATTGCCCCTTAATTGGAAAAACATTAATTGGGTGCTGTAGACATATTTTTTAAAGAATGGAGAACAGTTCATAAAAGGTCCCAGAAATTCAAAGCATTAAAAATATCACTTTTATTGGGTGTGAGAGTTTCTGGTTAGGACAGAATTTATTGCCCATCCCGAGTTGTCCTTCAGAAGGTTCTGGTGAGCTGCTTCCTTGAATCGTTGCAGGCCGTGAGGCTTGGGTACACCCAACGTGCTTTTAGGGAAGAAGCTAAATGATTTTTCCCCCATTACTGTGGCGGGAGGTTTATATGGTTCCAAGTGGGAATGGTGAGTGATTTGGAGGGGAAATTCCAGTTGGTGATTGTCCTAAGTAGGGGCTTTTCTAGTTCTTCAAAACGATAGTGGTCTGAGGTCTGGAAGGTGCTGCCGAAGGAACAATTGCCTGAGGATCTTTGTGGAGTTATTGCGGTGCATTTCGGGATGTCTGTGGCGGAGGGATTGAATGCTTGTGGCAGGAGGAGCAATCACGCGCACTGCTTGGTCCTGGATGCTTTCGAACTACCTGAGTGTTCTTGGAGATCTGGGGAACAGCGCTTCACGTGGACAAAAATGGATTAATCAATTAGCCTGAGTAAACAATCTTGTTCCGAAATTTCAAAAAATGTATAATAGATAATCGTTAATGCTCTTTTCCTCCATTTAGGTGGTGAGTCATTGACCAAGTGTGACAGGTCAGTTATTGTACAGAGCTGGAATCGAACTCAGGTTTCTGCAGCGAGAGGCCAGAAAATAAACACGTGGCATAGGCTGCTTTTTAAAACAGATCAATGCAGCCTCTAACAAAATACACCGACTTCTAATTATAAATGCGCTGCTGCTTTTATTTATGCACCACACATGTTTTGGAAATTTGAAAAACGCCAGGCAGCACCCACGGTGAGACAGGCTCGAACTTACAATTAAGTTGGTGCTGCGAAGTAACCAGTGAGCTAAAGCTGACGCTAACGTCAAGCACGGACACATTGTAGATAAAGGATTACCGTCATCAAACTCGCCGTGGTGGGTAACATTGAAGGGAAACTCCAGGTGTCGCTGCACATCACCTCACAGCCAGACGTGACCAAAACTTTAAAAGTGCGTGAAGTACCGTCGAAGGACATTCATTTCGTTTAACCTCAGCGGCTCTTTAGATTAGCGATACATTCAATCCCACTCGACCGACCTTTCCCCAGAGGCATGCATTTGATTGCTGTTGTTTCTCGCATTGCAATTTGAAAGTCACTGTTGTATCTGCCTCCGCCAATCTCACAGGCACCAATATGGTCGCCTTCCTTAATTGTAATTACGTTTTGCTCCAGAGTCGCCGGGTATCTCTCGATATCGCCACAAGGTACAAAACCAAATACTGATCAAATACTCGATACACCAGTTAGTAAGGTCAAACTCAATGGTCATTTATTTACCCACAGTCAAATATACTCATGCATAAAACAAAAAAATAACTATCCCTACTGCTAAATCCTATACTTGGCTTCGAGCGCCCACTTGGTCAGAGGAACAATGGCAGTTGTTCGGTTCTGAGGCTGCTGGGGACTAAATATCTCGCGGTTCTGTGTATGGCAGGGGTGGGAATCATTCACGGCCTATGTGGTAGGGGTCAGGGGGGTAGCGGCCGGGCGCCACTGAAGGGATCCCGCTAAGATCCAGGTGAACATTAAGGTTGTCTTCATCTTTCCATCTTTCTGTCTTCTTCTTTGTCTTTCTCTGGGGTTCCTGAGGTTCTGGAGTTCTATGGACACAAGTGTCATATCTGTTATTATCTTGCTTAAGATAGCGTATGTCTGTCTGTCTGTCCTTTGTTGCCAATAACCCATTATGATTGGTCACCATCTGTGACTCACTCATTTTTTAAATTGTTAAACCAAATATTTGGGACAAGACATCCGAGAAAAATACTGACATAGTGCGAGCTGTCTCGCAGTCTGTGTGATCTACTATCCCAGTGTATGAGGATGTAAATAGCACACGGAAGCAACCTAAGGGTCGCGAAAAACAAACAAAAGAATTTCGAACTGAAAGTGCAAAAATGGGTTGCGTATGGGTGGGAATGGGTGGAAATGGGTGGAATCCCTGGGTAGGACTGATCAGTGTCGTTTGTGCTCTACCCGAGCGTAGTTGACGAGGGAGGAGTGGGGTGGGGGTTCCCTCAGGCAGGGCGGGGACCAGTGCCGTTTCTCCACTGCCTGACCGACCGGCAAGAAAGGGCAAGAATGTGGTCATCGTGGGGGGGGGGGGGGGGGGGGGGGGGGGCTGCCTCTCGTGATCGAATCAGGAGAGTAGCTATGAGTGGTGTCTGTCGACAAACTTGTTCCTCTGTACGGTTGTCTGTCGACAAACTATTTCCTCTGAACGGTTGTCGGGGAAAAACTTGTTCCATTGTCAGTCATTGGACGTCAAAAGGGTGGTGGCATGGGGCCATGAAAAACTTTCACATTTCCAAACTAACATGTACATTAAACGAACAAACATACAACAAACATGGTGTAGGTTCCATCAGAAAGGACACCGTTTCTCTCCATCGGTTCCTTTTTTTCCCCCATCATCTGGACACCTCATTGCTCAGTAGCGAACAGGGTGGCAAAGAGATTCGGTTGGTGGGAGTTAGACTCCAGGTCATCATCTTCTCCAGGCTGCCATACTCTTGACTGGAGTAGTTTGGCTGAAGCTGCTTGGGCTGAATTGGGGTCTATCTCATGATTCCGGATGAGCCTGAACGAATTGTCGCGGTGACCGAATCATGTGTCGAGGTTGAGTTTTAGGTTATAATCCTTAACCGTCTGGTGGTGGGTCTGGGTCAGGGGCTTTGATGTATGTGACTTCGAAGGGGTCACTGGAATCATGCTCGGATTCGCTGGGAGTGGGGCCTGGTGCGGGGGTATAATCATAACGTGGGGTGCTGTGGCTGTCGTCATTGCTGTCGCTATTACTGTCGCTGCTGGTTGAAGGAAGGGAAAGGCAGAATAGTGCCTCTGGGGGTGGAGTTGAAGTCGTGTCTGAGGACGGGCTGGACTGGCTGGGGGAGGGTAGGAATACGTAATCTGTGGGCAGGGCGTGCTCGCGTGCTGCTGCGAGCAAGATGTGATGTGAATGGTTGTCCTGCGAGCCATAAGCCTTAAGCTGGTTTATGTGGAACCACACAGACTTGCCATTGCGATATGTGATTTTGTATACCGAGGGTCTTACTTTGTCCGAAATAGAGTATGGTCCGGAAAATCTGGGGGAAAGGAATGAACTGGCGTTGTATAGCGAAAGCATCACTTGCTGCCCGACTACAAACTTGGTGGCGTGTACCTTTTTGTCGAAACAAGCCGTGATTTGTTTCTTCCTGGTCCCAAGTCTCACAGCTACTGCCAGTTGGGCTGCCTTAATGTTCTCAAGTAACTGCTGTGCAACATTTTCATGTGTGAGGGCGGTGACTGCGGGGCTGGCCAAACCCAGTCCTAATAAATACACTGTCCCTTTAATGGGGCGTCCGGTCATGAAAGTGTGTGTGTGTGTGTGTGGGGGGAGGTGGGGGGGTGGGGGGGGGGGGGGTGGTATCCTGTGGACGTGGATACCGTGTTTCTTATGAACATTAAAGCAAATGGGATAACTGAATCCCAGGTGCTCATGTTCTGTTGTACCATTTTCCTGAGGCTGGCTTTTAGAGTTCTGTTCATCCTCTCTACAATGCCGCTTGATTGGGGGTGGTAGGCTATGTGAAATTTTTGCCTGATTCCGAAAATTGAGAGGACGTTTTTGATTACTCGTCCTACAAAATGGGAGCCTTGATCGGATTCTATACTGCGTGGGAGGCTCCACCTTGTAAAGATGTGCTGTGTTAGTATTTTAGCTGTTGTCTTGGCCGTTTTCGTTCTGGATGGAAAAGCTTCCACCCATTTTGTGAAGGTGTCGATGACCGCCAACACATACTTATAACCATTTCTGCAGGGGGTTAGGGGTCGTATGTAGTCTATCTGCAAATTCCTCCAGGGGCCGTTGGGTGGGTGTGACTAAGCTGAGCCTTGCTTGCATATGTCCGGATTGTTCTGGGCACAGATCAAGCAATTTTAGATGTAGTGAGGTGGAGGGAGGGTGTGAGTTTGTACAGACCAGGAGGTGAATGGACAGAGTGAGTTTGTGCAGACTAGGAGGTGGAAGGTGGGAGTGACTTTGTACAGACAGGGGGTGGAGGGAGGAAGGGAGTTTGTACAGACCAGGAGGTGAAGGGAGAGAGGGAGTTTGTACAGACCAGGAGGTGAAGGGAGGGAATGAATTTGTACAGACCAGGAGGTGAAGGGAGGGAGTGTGTTTGTACAGACCAGGAGGTGGAGGGAGGGAGAGAGTTTGTACAGACCAGGAGGTGAAGGGAGGGAGTGTGTTTGTACAGACCAAGAGGTGGAGGGAGGGAGAGAGTTTGTACAGACCAGGAGGTGGAGGGACGAAGTGTGTTCGTGCAGACCAGGAGGTGGAGGGAGTGAGTTTGTACTTACGAGGAGGTGGTGGGACAGAGTAGGTTTGTGCGGATCAGGAGGTGGAGGAAATGAGTTTCTGCAGACCTGGAGGTGGAGGAAGTGAACTTGAAAAGACCAGGAAGTGGAGGAAGTGAACTTGATCAGACCAGGAGCTGGAGGGATTGAACGAGTTTGTATAGTCCATGAGGTGGAGGGAGGGAGGGAGTTAGTACAGACCAGGAGGTGGAGTGAGTTAGTACAGACCAGGAGGTGGAGGGAGGGAGTTAGTACAGATCAGGAGGTGGAGGGAGGGAGTTTGTACAGATCAGGAGCAGGAGAGACGGAGTGACTTTCTTCACGTCTTGCAGTGGGAGGCTGTAAACTGTGGAACATTATTAGATACAACAAAGCTAATGTTGCTGCGTTGTGCCGAGTGTGTCCCTGTCCGGCTGACAGATTCTGCATTATGTTTTCTCATTGTTCTCCATCAGGCTGAATAACCCGTAATTAATTTCTTCATCATAGAACAAACAAAGAACAGAGAAATGTACAGCACAGGAACAGTACCTTCTGCCCTCCAAGCCCGTGCCGACCATGCTGCCCGACTAAACTACAATCTTCTACACTTCCTGGGTCCGTATCCCTCTATTCCCATCCTATTCATGTATTTGTCAAGATGCCCCTTAAATGTCACTATCGTCCCTGCTTCCACCGCCTCCTCCGGTAGCGAGCTCCAGGCACCCACTACCCTCTGTGTAAAAAACATACCTCGTACATCCCCTCTAAACCTTGCCCCTCTCACCTTAAACCTATGCCCCTTAGTAATTGACCCCTCTACTCTGGGGTAAAGCCTCTGACTATCCACTCTGTCTATGGCCCTCATAATTTTGTAGACCTCTATCAGGTCGCCCCTCAACCTCCGTCGTTCCAGTGAGAACAAACCAAGTTTATTCAACCGCTCCTCATAGCTAAAGCCCTTCATACCAAGCAAAATTCTTGTAAATCTCTTCTGCACCCTCTCTAAAGCCTCCACATCCTTCTGGTAGTGTGGCGACCAGAATTGAACACTATAGTACAAGTGTGGCCTAACTCAGGTTCTATAAAGCTGCAACATGACTTGCCAATTCTAATACACAATGCCCCGGCCAATGAAGGTAAGCATGCCGTATGCCTTCTTGACCACCTTCTCCGCCTGTGTTGCCCCTTTCATTGACCTGTGGACCTGTACACCTAGATCTCTCTGACTTTCATTACTCTTGAGGGTTCTACCATTCACTGTATATTCCCTACCTGCATTAGACCTTCCAAAATGCATTACCTCACATTTGTCCTGATTAAACTCCATCTGCCATCTCTCCGCCCAAGTCTCCAAACAATCTAAATCCTGCTGTATCCTCTGAGAGTCCTCATCGCTATCCGGAATTCCACCAACCTTTGTGTCGTCTCCAAACTTACTAATCAGACCAGTTACAATTTCCTCCAAATCATTTATATATACTACAAACAGCAAAGGTCCCAGCACTTATTCCTGCGGAACACCACTGGTCACAGTCCTCTAATTAAAAAAAGCATCCTTCCATTGCTACAGTCAGTCAGCCCTGTAGAAACATACATGCTTTCTGAAAGAATATCATGTGGTGGGAGGGGGTGGGTAATATTCCGGGTAGGTGACGACAAATGCTACTGCTGTTTATTAGACATTCTGAGCGCTGATGTCACTGGATAGGTTCAATGTTCTTACCTCCAGCACCTGCCCTTGATTGTTCTCCATAGGATTGCAACATCCGGATTCCCTCACTCCATCATCAATCGAGGATCCGTCTATAAAATGTGTGAGTGGGTTTTTGTGTCTGTCTACTGTTCTCTGGTTTCTAATGTGCTATTGGGTACTACCCCTCCTTTGTTTTGGCAGAATCAGTCCCTTGGGACTAGGTGCTGGCAGAAACTGGCATTCTAGCGCTTCCCCGGCATTACTGATATCTGCCAGGAAAGTGGGTTGAATACTTCTGTTAACGGGAGTGGCCTAACCTTGTAACGTGGCTTTGTGATTCTAACTAACAATTCCATCGTTTATTCGTCCATCTAATAATAATTTGAGGGGTGTCAGTTCTGCTAAAATAGTTAGTGGATTGAGGCCAAATATATAGGTAAAAAGTTGGATTGTCCCGGAAACTGCCAGTAGGTGGCGTTCAATTGTGGAATATTCCTGCTGTATGGGACCGAAGGGCGAGGACGCAGAAGCAGCCTGTCCCAGCCTCCCGGGCCTTTCCTGTAATAGACCGGCAGAGATAGTAGCGTCCATCGCCGCTATGTGAATGTCAAAATGCAATTCTGGATTTGGGGTCTGTACGTCTGGCGCCTTTTTAGTTCGGCTGTCGCCTTTTTAGTTCAGGAATGACCTGTGTGAATAGCACTGTCCGATTCCAAGGCGTGTCCTTTGTTTGGTAAATCAGACAACGGTGAAGCTTTTTGTTCCAAAACTGTCCATGTGGTTTAGACAATATCATAACAGTCCTAAAAAACAATCTTTAGTATTTCAAATCGGGGGTAAAGGGAATTGTCAGGTGGTCTATAGCTTTTTCCTTTCTATCTCTCGATTTACACAGGTCAGCATGGCGGCTAAGATTGTGATCCTAGAATTTTGGTTTAACCTTTTGTCCCAGGATGGCGGGAAGTCCTGGCGAATCATCGAGGATATCTCAGTGTTCCTCTCTCCTTACGTTTTGGAGGAGAAGGGCGTCGACATACTGAGCTAAAATTTCCGGTTCGGATTATGGGAATATTGTGAAATCCCTGCGGTGTATATGCAGGTGTACTGTTGACCCAGGAAAGTGAAAGGAAATTTGTATTGGCGTTTCCTTAAGGAAACTGCCCAAAATCTATTACTGATATCTTAAACAGTAACATTTCGGGCTTGTGTAGTTCGTTATTTCCAAAGCTCGGGATTGCTCACGACAGCGGGGAGGTCACAAGGGCTGTGTTATTCAGTTTTCGGTCGTCGATAGTTAGAGGCCAGGACGCTTCCGGCTTCTTTACTGGTCAGATAGGTCTATTCTTTGCTGAGACTACGGGAAGCTGGACACCCTGCCCCACTAATCCGGAAATTACTTTCGGCACATGTTCTCCTGATTGTTTGGGAAACCAACATGACTTCTGAGCTTTGGTCCAGCCCCTCTCCAGCGACCTCTCCTGACATTCCGCACTGTCAGAATTGAGTTGGGTAGAAACCGGCTCTCGATTCCAGAGCACACGTTACACCGAGGGATACCCTGACATTTTGCCCGGCTGAACGCGCAGTTGGCTCACGGTACACATTTGGTCCATGGATATTCACGCATAAATTGTGGATGATGCTTTTAACTCTCCATCCATTTGTCAAACAATGCAATTTGCTGTTTTGAAGGATAAATTAAACTTTCTCATTCGATCGAAATCTAAGATGTGTTCGGTGCTGGAGATAAATCATTCAAGATAGCAGAATGGAAAATAAATATGTCTTCCTATCTAAACTCCAAAGGGCCAGTTTCTCCACCTTGTTGCAAATGGGCGTTGAAACCGCTCAGCATGAATTTCCTTTCAATGCACCATTCAATTCGGGGAGATCTGCTGGTGTTAAGTGTGGGGCGGGACCCTCCACTATCCCATAGACATTTGCTGGATGCCTCCTACCCAACCCTCACTAGGAAACGCCCTATATTCTCAAATTTGACGCTCCCACCCTGCAGAAGCCTGACACCGTCATTGAGTGCATAGCGGGGGGGAAGGGGGCGGGGAGATTGAGTCAGAAAACTGCGCCCCTCAAAACTATGGAGATTCTTCTTTCGTGCATATTGGTGCCGTGAGAGCTCCTGCCGGCCCGTCCAATGGCTGGTGAGTTTCCTCGGGCCCTTGTGAATATTGGTTAGGTTTGCGAGAGTCTGGGAAAGAGGTTACGGAGTCGGTCACAATTATACCTCCGGCCGGTTGACGCTAATCCTGGTCTTTTCGATGGCGCGGGGTTTGTGGGTCCACCACTGATCTCATCTGGACCACGTTTCTCGGGATAGGGAGGGGAATGCACCTTTATTAGTATCTCTCTGTGTCCTCCGTCATGTTTCCAGATAGCCCTGTGTCCCTGAATTGGAACAACAACATTTTGCCGTTTTGGAGGCGATCCCGGTGTCCTGAGCTTCCCTTTGCCGTGCTCGGGTTAAATGGTGAAGGGGCCAGGTCACAGTGTGTCTTGAGTCAGGAGAGTCAACAGATTCCCAAGCTTTCTGGCCATCTTGGGCTGCATGTGAGACAAACGCATTAGTCAATCTGGTATCATTTGTGGTGCGCATATCTTGTCACAAAGAATAATTGTGTCCCGAATTGTTGATCTCTCGAAACTCACCACAGTTGGCATTACAGAGATTGCTACAGTGATTATCAGTCTCTCCTTTCTGGTTATTCTTGTTCACTGTACACACCTCAATTCCTCGGCGTCACTGTGATACCCATGGCTGATTGTTAGATTTTAGTCAATGTCTGATGCAAATCCTGTCTCATTGAAAATAGTTAATTGCACCTGCTTTCTCACTGCTCAGGTTGTTATTATTCCCTCAAGGACATTAGTGAACCACCTGGATATTTACGACAATCGAAAAAGTTTTCATGACCACCAATCGGAATTTATTTCCAGATCTTTATTGCATTCAATCTCTCCGAATGCCCTGGTTGAATTCAAACCCAGACCCCAGAGCATTTCCCTGGATCCCTCAATTACTACTACCTGCTATTTTAGGGAGTGGAAATCGGATTAGTCTCCCTGGACCCAAATTGTTTCCCTTGAGGGATTCCATTTTCTGTAAAACGAGACTCCTTTCAAGGAGTTCCACCATAATCTCTTTGGCAGCATCGCTTTGACAACTGAGAGAGGTCAGCGGCTCCAGACGGTGCGAGGGGAGAGATTGAAATCTGAGATTCGCAGCCTGGAATGTTACAACAATGGCTGTGAATGTGAGAACAATGGATTGGAATGATACAACAATGCTTCCGAATCTGACAACTGTGGGTAGGAATGTTCCATCAATGGATGAGAATCTGGAAACAATCCAAGTTGGCCAGAATCTGAGAACAAAACACTGGAATGTTCCGACAGTAAACAGGGGTTTATTCGGCGCGCTTTACGAACTTTCTACATTGTATAAATGGATGTCATTGGAAAAACGGATCTATTTCACACTCCAGATCATTCAGGCGGGTTACTATCCCTTCCTTGCTGTTTTCGGTGTGCCTGGTCAGTAACTATATCTCTATTAATTTTACAATTCATTGTTTAACACTGGATTTTGTTGTAATTGATATTTGGTTGTGAAAATGCATTTTGTGAAGTTCAATCTGAAACACCTTTACCTCTCCATCAATCTAATTTCACTGATCTGTCCAATGTCTGAGCCTTAAAATAATATAGTTCACAATCTCTGCAATTGCTTTCACATGGTGGAGAGTTCCGAACTCACGTCATTTCCAGGACCAAAACTGTGTAATATCATCTCCAAAATATCACTTCCCCAATTCTGACTTAGAGACCCCTTCACATATTCTCAAATGTGTCTTTGCTAAAGTCGGACTCGAGAACTCCAATGCCATCAGCGGAACACTTCAGATGACCAAACTCTGCAGCGCGCTGAAAATCCCTGCCTCTGTTCAATCACCATACTGATGCATGACGTGGAGATGCCGGCGTTGGACGGGAGTGGGCACAGTTAGAAATCTTGCAACACAAGGGTAAAGTCCAACAGTTCTGTTTCGAATCACTAGCTTTCGGAGTACAGCTCCTTCCTTAGGTCCTTCCTCACCTGACGAAGGAGCTGCGCTGCGGGATAGTGATTCGAAACAACCTGTTGGACTTTAACCTGCTGTTTTTAGACTCTTTTCTGATGCAAGCATTGCGCACATATATTCCCTTTCGCGCTGCTCATAAACCTTTTCCACATTTCTGCAACATCTATCCACTGAAGGCTGTTCTTTCCATCTTTTTGACGTAAATTGACATATAAAGACATATCTTCATTGTGGCAATCTCCGGCGCACTCTGCCAACAGGAGCCTGCGCTGAGATTGTTACGAGAGTGCTTTAGAGCTGGGTAAAATACAGCAAGTTCAAGTGGTGAGTTCTAACGGGTTCTAAGGGGGAAACTCGCAATTAAACTGATCTTCAATTGAAAGCTAAATTAGCCCTCAAATCGGGTAATTGAAAGCTACTCGTTTGGCGAGTTGTATTCCTGAAACAGGATTCAGCTGAGTTACACTCAACTGTATCTGTTGGATTGTGCAACTGGTTTAATTCTGTTTCCAGAGCATTGGATATTGAGGCCGATAAACAGGGAAGCCAGTCAGTATTGTTTGTCTGCACTGTTTGGCAGTACTGTTTTTCTGCACTGTGAGTGCTACTTGGCAGGGCGAGAGTGCTTGGCAGTTGGGTGGAAAACACGGAGTTGGGTGAAATTGGCTGAAGGTGAAACGGAAATATCGGACGCAGAGCTGAGCAGGAGATTATCGAACAGACCTTGGGAATGTAAAGAGGTTTCATGATTCACTGACACATTCTTCCGACTTGGGGGACGGGGGGCATGAAGAGTGTCATCACAGGAAGGTGTGATTTCCTTGGCGAATAAGGAATCTGTTCAAATTTGAAAATCCATTTGAAATTTCTTGTTTTATATTGTCTTCATATTGAGGTAATGGGGAAATATTAAAAATGCTTTAAATGTTAAAAAAATTTAAATTACATTTTAATAATGAGAGCTTGAGGGGGGGGGGGGTGTTCTTCCGGCATGATATAAGAGCTGATGTGCCCCATTGTGGTATCTAGTGACCACATGTGTAGTAAGTGTTGGTTGCTCGAGGAACTCCGGCTCACAGTTGATGAGTTGGATTCTGAGTTTCAGGCGTTGCGACAGATCAGTGAGGGGGAGAGGTACCTTGTGTTCCAGGAGGTAGTCCCACCAATTAAGCGGCAATTTAGCATGGCCAATCCATCGATCCTGCACATCTTTTGGTTTTGGGGGCAAAACCCACGCAAACACAGGAAGGATGTGCGAACTCCACACAGAGAGCGTCCGAGAGATGGGATCGAACCTGGGACCTCGGCATCGTGAGGCAGTAATGCTAATCACTGTGCCACGTGCTGTTCTTTGTCAATGGTTTTACTGAAATCCATGAAAATAACATCCACCGCCCTCCCCTCATGAATCATCTTTGTCACCTCCTCAAAAAACCTTGAGCAACTTGGTGAGGTGCGACCTCGCCTTCACAAAACCATGCTGTCTATCTCAAATTAGCCCATTTCTTTCCAAATGAGGATCAATCCTGTCCCTGAAAATACTGTCCAATAATTTACCTACAGGCGACGCGAGGCTCAACGCCGTATAATTTCCTGGATTATCGCTGCTGCCTTTCTCAAACAGCGGTAACACGTCAGCTATTCTCCAGTCCTGTGGTATCTCACAAGTGGCCAATGAGGACACAAAGATGTCAGTTAATGCCCTAGCTATTTCCTCCCTTGCTTCCCTCAGTATTCTGGGGTAAACACATCCGGCCAAGGAGACGGATCTACTTTAATATATTTTAAAAGACCCAATACTTCCTCCTTTTTGATTTGAACATGGCCCAGACTATCCACACACCTCACCCAAGAATCGTCTTCCACAAAGTCCTTTTCTTGGTGAACACTGATGAAAAGTACTCACTTAGAACCCGTCACGTCCTCTGGTTCAACATATAGATACCCCACTCACCTTAACCGGTCCAATCCTTTTGCTGGTCAGCCTTTTTTTCCCGCACGAATTAGATGCTTTGGGATTCACGTAAATCTTCCTTGCCAAGTGATTTCTTGATCATTCCTCGCCCTCCTAATTTCCCTCTTAATCACCTTCCTACTTTCTCTGCACTCCTCTATAAAGCATCGAGGTTTTCATCACAATGAATTCCCATCAGCCAATAGCGTCTGTGTCCTTTCCAAAGCAATCACCTAGGAATGTTACTGGATTCGGTGACATATTTCATACAATCATAGAATTCACTGTGCAGAAGGAGGCCATTCGGCCCATAGAGTCTGCACCGGCCTTGGAAAGAGCACGCTACCCAGGCTCACGCCTTCAGCCTATCCCCGTAACCCAGTAATCCCACGAAACCATTTTGGACATTATGGTCAATTTAGAATTGCCAATATACCTAACCTGCACATCTTTGAGGAAAGTGCAGCATCCGGAGAATAAAATCCATGCTGACACGGAGAGAACGTCACGACTCCGCACAGACAGTGACCCCAAGCCGGGAATCGAACCTGGGCCTGGAACTGTAAAATAACAGTACCAACCACTGTATACCGTGCCGACTTAATATTCGAACCGGATCAATAATCGTTCTGTCAAACTAACGTTTTTCTCTCCATGCAGAATTTCACTGTTTATTTTGCTTCCCTCCAGCTAATGTCGCTACGATTGTGACCCTGACTCTTCGGAATTGTGGGCTCTCCAGATGTGTCACTCGCTACCTGCTGGCCATGGCAGCAGCAGATCTACTGGTCATTATTATCGATCTAATATTCAGACACATCCCGATTGTTTACTGGGAGCGGTTTAATTTCCTGTGGTTTATCCCTATGTGTAATATCCATGCTGCCTTTCTTTATGCAGCTACGGATTGTTCTGTCTGGTTTACTGTGGTTTTCACCATTGATCGATTTGTGGCCATTTGTTGTCAGAAGCTGAGCAATAAATATTGCACTGAGAAAGTGGCTGCTGTGGTTCTTGGAACAGTGGCTGTGCTGAGCTGTTTTAAAAACATTTTTTGGTATTTCATGTTGTCAGACTCGTACTCGATTAGTAACAAACCCAGCTTTTGTATTATAACATTCGCCACTCAATTATCTCCTGTTTGGATAGCCATCGAGTTTCTGCATCACATTGTGACCCCGTGTGTCCCATTCGTCCTGATTCTGTTGCTTAATGTTGCAACCATCAGACACATAGTGGTGAGCAGTAAAGCCCGCAGCCGACTTCGGGCAAACAATGCTGCGAAGAGTTCCAGAGACCCAGAGATGGAGAGTCGAACAAAATCAATCATATTGCTGTTCGTTATCTCGTTGAATTTCATCCTGTTATGGACAGTTTTAATGGTGTATTCTATATGGAGACGGACATATTATTTGATAGATGATTCTGCATTGATGAGTAATGTTGTTCTGGAAATTGGCCTCATGTTGCAGCTCCTGAGCTGCTGCACAAACACTTGTATTTATGCCGTGACCCAAACTATTTTCAGGGAGCAGTTGTTGAATGTACTGAAGTATCCATTTGTTTCGATTTTTCGATGCATTCAGAGATATACAGAAATGAATAAATGACAATTTGGAGAAATTAATTGCTTGTTTCAATTTTCCCATCGCTGTCGTTGGGAGAGAGCGGACCGGAAGTACTCCCATGGGAAAAAAGTCGGGGGACCCACTGTCACTGTCGTAACATTAGCAGGTGTTGCTCTCTTTGGTTGGCTCTGAATCTGACGGTCAATATGGTCGCCTTCCTTAATCCTAATTATGTTTGCTCTAGAGTCGTCAGGTATCTTTCGATACCGCCACAAGGTTCAAACCCGAATACTGATCAAAAGGTTGTTCCACCAGTTAGTTAGTTCAAAGGCAATACTATTTATTTACACACACAGTAATATCTACTCATGCACGGAAAAATACAGACTAAACTATCCCTACTGCGAAAGCCTCTCCTTAGCTTCGGGCGCCCACTCAGTCAGAGGAACAATAGCCGTTGTCGGGTTCAGAGGCTGCTGGGGTCGAAATGGTGAAGGAGAAACAGCTTAGGTCGCCCGCCTGGTAGCGAGCGTTTACCTTGGACTGCTTCTGGTGCAGCTGGTGGACGGGTTTCTCCTCTGTGAGAGCCAAGTCCAAGAGAGCAATGCTCTGTTGGGGCCTTCCACTTATACCTGAAGGGGCTTTGCGCGCTTTTGGGTGTGCCTTGAACTTGGCCCAATCAATTGGGCCGTATCTTGATCACTCGTATTGATCTTGACCAATAAAGGGGTGGGTGCCCTGATGGCTGGGTGTGTCCTCGGTGGCCGTTGGCATGCTTTGTTTTCTGCTTTCGGTTTGGGGAACTGGCGCCGCGAGGTCTGTGGCCAGATCGGTTACTTAAGCATCTTCCTTTGTTCCCAGAGATGGGCCATCCATATGCTAGTGGGCCTACAGTTTCAGTCTTGTCTAGGAGCTGTGGCTCCAATATGCAGACAGGCTCTGTGCCTATTTGCTTTCTTACTATTGTCCATTTTTCCCTGCAAACTTTGCAAATGTCCATTTGTATTCTTGAAGTGGCCATCCCAGGTGGCTACACTACCGCCTTGTGATCCTCAATGCGAAGCGTGAAGGATCAAATAACCGCGTCGTCTTCATTCTCTTCCCAAGTTGGGCACCCGTAAGCACTTTATAGGCTCTACACTGCTCTGTCCTATGAATTGCAACTTTTACCTCAATTATTTATGTCCATACATCATTATAACCTTCTACGGGGCTCTATGACATTCAGGCATGCATTACAAAATAAAAAACTGGAACCTCTGACTATCCTTAACTGAACTATCCTTACTCAAGCAATGAAAAACATTTAAAGTATTTAAAACTACAAATAGCGAGTCCCCGGGTAGGATGGTGACCAGTGCCGTGTGTGCTCTACCCGAGCGTAGCTGACCAGAGGAGGATCCTTAGGCAGAGCGGGGACCAGTGCCGTTTCTCCACTGCCTGAGCGACCGGCAAGAACGGAACGGTCGCCGTGGGGGCTGCCTCTCGTGATTACCTTCAAATCAGGAGAGTTGCTCTGATTGGTTGTCTGACGACAAACTAGTTCCATTAACTGCCAGTTGGCGTTGGAAGAGTGGTGGCGGGGGCCATGAAAATCGTGAAATGGACAAACAACATTTAACATTCACAATAACAAACAAACATACATTACAAAGATGGTGCAGGTTCCATCAGAAAGGACACCGTAACTCTCCATCGGTTCCTTTTTACCATCATCTGGACACCTCATTGCTCAGTAGCGAACAGAGTCGCAAAGAGATTCGTTTGGTGGGAGTCAGACTCTATGTCTTCATCTTCTCCCAGCTGCCATACTCTTGATTGGAGTAGGTTTGCTAAAGCTGCGAGGGGCTAATTGGGGTCCATCTCATCATTCCGGATGAGCCTGAATGAATTGTCTCGGTGCCAGAATCTTGTGTCGAGGTTGGAGCTGCTAGGGGTTAATCCATAATCGTCGGGCGGTGGGTCTGGGTCAGGGGATTTAATGTATGTTATCTCGAAGGTGTCGCTGGAATCATGTTCGATATCGCTGGGAGTGGGGCCAGGTACAGAGGTGTAATCGTAGCGTCGTGTGCTGGGGCTTTCGCTTGCGCTATCGCTGTCGCTGCTGGTTGAAGGAAGGGAGAGGCGGAGACGTGCCTATGGAGTTGGAGTCCATGTCGTGTCTGAGGACGGGCTGGACTGGTTGGGGAGGGGAGGAATGCGTCATTCGTAGGCGGGCGTGCTCATCTTCTGCTGCAAACGAGATGTGGTGTGCATGGTTGTTCTGCGAGCCACAAGTCATAAGCTGGTTTATGTGAAACCACGCAGACTTGCCATTGGGATATGTCATCTTGTGAACAGAGGGGCTGACTTTGTCAGAGATGGAATACGGTCCGGAAGGTTTGGGGGAGAGGAATGAACTGGGGTTGTATAGGGATAGCCTCCCTTGCTGCCCTACAGCAAACTCGGTGGCGTGTACCGTTTTATCAATGCAAGCCCTGCTTTGCTTCTTATCTGTCCCAAGTCTAACAGCTGCAGCGAGCTGGGCTGCCTTCACATTATCATTAATCTGCTGGACTGATTTTTCATGCGTGAGGGCGGTGACTGTGGGGCTGGCCAAATCCAGTCCTAATAAATATTCTGTCCCTTTCATGGGGCGTCCGGTCATGAGGGTGTGGGGGGTGTATCCTGTGGACGTGGATACCGTGTTTCTTATGAACATCAGTGCAAAGGGGAGAACTGAGTCCCAGGTGCTATTGTGCTGTTGCACCATTTTCCTGAGGGTCGCTTTCAGAGTTCTGTTCATCCTCTCAATGCCGCGTGAGTGGGGCTGGGACGCTTTATGAAACGTTTACTTTATTCCGACATTTGTGAGGACGTTTTTCATCACTCGTCCTGTAAAATGGGCGCCTTTTCGGACTCTATACTGCGTGGGAGGCCCTATCTTGTAAAGATGTGCTGTGTTAGGATTTTAGCTGTCGTTTTGGCAGTGTTTGTTCTGGATGTAAAAGCTCCCACCCATTTTGTGAAGGTGTCGATGACCAGCAGCCCATACTTAAAACAATTTCTGCAATTTGGGGGTGGGGGGGAATGTAGGGGTCCTATATAATAGGGGTGTGACTTAGCTGAGCTTTTCTTGCATATCTGTCTGGATTGTTCTGGGCACAGATTAAGCAATTCGCAATGAAATGAGTAACATTGGTTTTTAAATCAGGCCACCAGCAGAAAGGTCTGAGGTGGGCTAGGGTGGGTTCAATGCTCTGGTCCCCATGATTGTCATGGAACTGACAAATAATTTGGTTCTTGTCCTGGCTAGGGAATACATAAATGCCGTCTTTTAAAATCACACCGTCATGTGTGGTTATCGCGTTTTTAATCTTATCATAAGGGGCTGTGAAATTGCCTTTTAAAACTTCCCTGAGCTTCTCATCTTCTTTTTGAGCCTTTGCCAAATCTTGAATGTTGGTCTGTGAGAGCTGATCCGCGTGGACTGGGGCGCTTTCGGGGGGTTCCAAAAGTGACCATGTCTGGAAACTGCCTTCGGTAGGGCGTCTGCCTTAACGTTACCGGGAGTGGGGGGGGGGGAGAACGATGATGACTACG